>NC_064616.1:382723093-383973093 GCF_023898315.1 Schistocerca nitens
GGATTAAAAAAGAGGTTTCGAATGCTAGGCATTTTTTTTTTTTTTTTTTTTTTTTTTTTTTTTTATAATTTAACTAAGGCATTTGTTGATCACAAAATACTGCTCCAGAAGTTGGACTATTATGGAATATGGGGAGTAGCTCAGTTGGTTTAATCTTAATTTAACAACATACAGCAAAAGATCATTGTTCACAGTATTGAGAATAGCTATGATGTGGGGTCTGAGTGGGGTATGGTCAGTTGGGGGGGGGGGGGGGGGTGTGCCCCAGGGATCAGTGCTGGGGCTAATCCTGTTCCTTGTTTATGTAAATGATACACCCTCTAGTATTACAGGTGATTTTAAAGTATTTCTGTTTGCTGATGACACCAGCTTGGTAGTAAAGGAAGTTGTGTGCAACATTAGCATTGTTTCAAATAGTGCAGTTCATAACATACGTTCATGGCTAGTAGAAAATAAACCAATGCTAAATCATAGTAAGACTCAGTTTTTACAGTTTCTAATACACAGTTCAACAAACTCTACATTTTAATGTCACAAAATGGCATATGATTAGTGAAAGTGAACAGTTCAAATTTCTAGGTGTTCAGATAGATAGCAAACTGTCATGGAAAGTGCATGTTATGGCTCTTGTTCAGAGACTTGATGCCATCTTTACTGTTTGAATGGTATCTGAAGTGAGTGATAGTTTGACACAAAAAGTAGTCTGTTTTGCTTATTTTCATTAGATTGTGTTGTATGGTATTAAATTTTGAGGCAACTCTTCCCACTCTTAAAGGATATTTTTGGCTCAGAAACGGGTGGCTTGAGCAATAAGTGGTGAGAGTTCACAAACCTCTTGTCAACCCCTTTACATTAGTCTGGGTATTCTGACATTGGCCTCTCAATACATATATTCTTTACTATCACTTCTTGTTAACAGTATCAGCTTATTCCCAAGAATTAGCAGCTGTCACTCAGTTGATACTAAGCAGAAGTTGAATCTGCATTTGGATTGCACTTCCTTCACTCTTGTGCAAAAAAAAAAGGTGTGCAATATACTGCAGTGTCCATTTTCAATAAGCTACCATAAGAATTCAGAGCTTTTAGCAGTAATCCACACACTTTCAAATTGAAACTGAAGAGTTTCCTCATGGGTCACTCTTCATCTGTTGAAGAGTTCCTTGAAAAATTAGCTGTTTCCAATGTTATGTTGTTGATTGCATTTACATAAACTTATAACTTGTCTTTTATTTGGTTCATAAAAATTTTATTTTATCTGTTATTACTTTTATGTTGTAATTTCATGAACTGACACGTTCCATGACCTTGGAGATGAACTCCTCAGTTTGGTCCTATGGGACTACATGTGTAAAATAAAAAAATCATGAAATTGTCAGTTTTTAATTTCTGTGTAGCTATGAAGTCCAACCATGTATTTCACAAGTGTTTACTGTGAACATACCTTAAAGGAGCACAGTAGATAAATTTATCTCATACCACTGGCGAGCACTTCTCATTCAACTGACAAACTGTCATCACTTTCAGTCTCTAATGAAATATCATCACATTCTTCTTCACTTTCTGAGCCTCTAAATTCATTGTCAAACTCAGAATTATTGTAGCCATCTTTTTTTGAAAGCATTGCCTAAACAGTAATACCGGAGGGAGCGCCCAAAAGTGAAAATTTTGTTGCAGAGTATGCAAACCGGCGCACAGTAAAGACAATATCTAGTGACAACCACCTCAACAAAAAAACAATAGTCAGGTTTCAAATGTAGAACCAGATGCTCCTCTAGTGGCTCAGCACTTAACTACCAGTGCAGAAACACACATAAGTGGGGTTTTATTTTTTCCAAGGTCTGTTCCCGAGTTGCCGAAGTACACTCGGGATTTTAAGTTTTTATCAGAATAATAAAAAAGAGCTGATTTGAGGGGTTTTAGGTTAAGGGGTTCACTATTTACTCATCGTGAACGTATAGAATAGTGGATATTCATAGTAACTTGGTAGCTACTTTAGGTTATTACTTATATACCTATCATGGCTTAAATGATGTTAATGTTTACTCTAAGTTCTGCTGTAAGTGTTTGCTTTCCTGAAGTAATTGTAAGAACCTAATATGTCTGGAAGAAACATTATTATGGACCTCTACATTGGTGTGCAAAACTTAACAACAAAAGTAACTTCTGCATGCAGTTTCACTGCCGAGTAACATAGCTTGATGAAACTTATACATAGAAATAAGTGCTACAGTATAGCACAAAACATAACTGAATGAAATACGCCATGGAGGAACAGACATGACACTTTCATTCAAAGACAATAATTACACTGAAGTCACCATGATTTATGTTGGTCCCCTGACATTACAAATTATGTATATGGTTGTTAATATGGTGTGTGATCACCACAAACCACAGTGCATGCTCTGCAATAGAATTGTTGTGGTAGAGCATACCATTCCTCCACCAGTGAGACATCTGCTGGATAGTTGTTGGTGCATGTCATCCCATTGATGCTTGATGGGATTGAAGTCAGGCTAACGGGCAGGCCACTTCATTTGCTGAATATCCTTTTGTTCCACAAACTCTTCCACCTATGCACTCACTCATTGTCATCCATAAAAAATGTAGTGGCCGAATGCACTCCTGAAAAGACTCGCATGGGGTAGGAGTACAATATCGCAATAATGTCGATCAGTTTAGTGTGGTGGTCTAAAAGATTTGTGGTGCTGTAAAATGTTGCATGGGCATGCTGACATCGAAATCTTTGAACACAGGACACTCACCAGTCAACACTATTGTGATGTACACATGTCCCTTAAGGGGTGTGCATTTAGCCCTGACTTCATTTCTATGGGTGACACTGCCAGACTGCATGGAACTGTACAGGTGGATCAGCTTACTTCAGTGAGAGAAGATTCAGCAAATGAAATGACCTGCATGTTCCCCCAACTTAAATCCCATTGAGCATATGTGGGATATGTTGTGGAGGTGTATTGTAACATTTCCCATGCACCAACAACCATCTAACAGTTGCCAATCACACTGGAGAAGGAATGGAATGCTCTGCCCCCAGAATGCCTTATCAAGCTTATGGCCAGCATGAGAGCATGTTGCAGAGTATGTATGCACTGCTGTCCATGGTGATCACAAACCCTATTAAGAACCATGTCATGACCAGGAAACCATCATACATCAGCGATCTCTGTGTAATTATTGTCTTTGAATGAAAATGGTGTTTCTGTTCTCTCGTCGTATGTTTCTTTGTCACCTTCTGTGCTGTATTGTAGCAGTTTTCAGTGTGTGCTCAGTTTCATCGAGCTGTTACTAGTCTGTGACAGTTACTAGCATCCTTTGTTTTGCACACCATTGGACTGCACTGTTCTGTTCTATATCCTACATTGTTACATATGTGTGTCAAATTTGAGTTATTCCTCTCACCAAGAGCATAGTAATGAAGATTTGTTAAATGAGATGTTTCTTTGAAAACTTGGGTTTCATGTGAAAACGTCTGCTTAAAATTAAAGTACACCAAATATTTATGTATTTAATTTGTTATGGCCTTATTTCAGGTATCTTCATTTGGAAAAACTGTATGCTTGTCTGGCTTCATGGGCATTGATATACCACCACCACATGGCCCGCTGTGGATTCTGGGAGATGTTTTTATTGGCAGATTCTACACAGAATTTGACATGCAAAACAATCGTGTTGGTTTTGCTGAGTCTATGTAGAAATAAGTGTTCTGGCAGTAGTCTCCAGTCCGTAATGTCGTCTTGCAGATCATAATACAGATACTAATAAGTGTTGTTACATATTTAAAAATGTCTTTTTTCCTGTAGAAAAGACTGATTTAAGTTTAAAATTTTGTGTAAAGCTTTAATCACTTGTTATTAAGTAACAAATCGCCAAAAAAAGTAGGCTTTATGCATTTTGTTGTTATATTGTACATGCATTATGTATGTATTTACCAAATTTAAGTTCGTTCAGGCAGTCTAAGACTGTCTCTGAAATGTTGAAGACCAAATAAAGTTGGAACACTTGAAAAAAAATAAATATCTACCTATCTCTCTCTTCCCCCCCCCCCCCCGTGTGTGTGTGTGTGTGTGTGTGTGTGTGTGTGTGTGTGTGTGTGTGTGTGTGTGTGTGTGTGTGTGTGTGTGTGTTTTAAACCAATTTATAAAATTGCTAATTACGTTGTGTTCAATATATGTACACATTGTATGCCATGCATGCCACTGAAAAGTATTATGGCACATACTTAGTCAGTTAAAACACATAATTAGTAGCTATGGGTTATTCACTGATATTTAAGACACAATATGTAAAAAAAGTTCTTGCTAGTGTAACAGTTGAAGTCTTTTGCCAATGTTTTGTTCTTCAGTTGTGAGTTCCACATACTGACTTCCAAAATTGTCTTCTCCAGTCATGTGGCATGCTTTATAAGGGAAGCTTAGAAATATGCTTGTTTCCCATCCCTACTTTCATCATTAACATGACTTCAGTGTGGTTATCTGCCAGGCAGATTGTTTCACCTATATGCTTGGTTTTGAGTCTGCTAAAGCAAAACTGTGTTCATTAGTCAGTGCTACAATATGTATCAGTCACCAATTCTTTTACCTCTGCTGATGTTTGTTTGTTGTATTAAAAACTGCAGAATTACACTGTAGTCCATGTTGAAATGTAAGTCCATGTGTAACTGGCTGGGCAAATCAGATCAAAAGCATGGAGTAAGGCGAAGGTACAGCATCTGCAATACGACCATGCTGGGGTTGACATGTCTTTCCTTCTAATAATGTGTCAAGACTCAAAACTTGTTACAGATTATGAATGCAAGCCATGTCCTTGCAGAATTAATACTTCATGTCAATCTTCAGCTGACGTAAATCACAGCAACAGTTTATTCATTCTGTGGCCATCTGAATGTTGTCATAAGACATCCCAGAGTAAAATGTCCTTGACTTTCTGTTAACACAGAATTAATTTATCTTATGTTCAAATGAGCTGATACTTCTGAAGTAATTCATTGTATTCCTATCGTGTAGAAAGAGATGACTGAATATTTGTTAAATTTAAATGGGTCAGCACAGGATCCTTTCTACATTTAAAGGGATGTCATTGAGCTCTGACTGATTTGGAGCAAGAGGGAACAGATTTAACCTATAGATGGAGCATGTTAGCACATTTGTGTGGTATTGTGAAGTTAAAGGGCAGGGAGGAAAAGTAAACATACCTTACTGACATTATTTCTAATAACTGTGTCAAAAATGTATAATAAATAAGCTATGATCTTTACAACTTGTCTGTAACAAGGCCACCATGGAAACAGCAAGGCCTCACACCTGACAACCATGTGCCTGCTGGTGGCCATAATCTTCACTCTGTTCAGTACAGTATCTCCTTGGTTGACGTGTTTGTAGTACAGTCAATCACACATGTGGCTTGTTGATGAAACTTGTACTGTGGATGATCTCCAGCTGTAAAAGTGACCTTCAGTTGGCAAGGTTATTAGTTTAGCCTTGGTTGCAGTAGTGGCTTGTTACACTTCTACTTGGAGATTTCTTGCAGTTCATTGTCATTAGCAACACATTGACTGCCATCACTTAGTCATGTCCACAAACCCATCTCCATCTCCATCATCTGAAAACTCCAACTATGCTGGATCACTGACATCAAAATTGACTCTTCCAACAGCCTCAGTAATTCTTAGTTAGTGAAACTAGTTGTTTTTCAATATTTACACTGTATGCCATCCCACTGGTTGATGGTACAGTGTTCATCTGAGCTAAAACCATTTGTTTGTATTACATGATAAAGTAAATAGGATTGTTCATGTCAAAATATAAATTAGTAGTCAGCTTTGTAATAGAAGTGTGACATTGAAATATTCTAAGAATTAATAAAAAAAACTCTTAAATGTAATGTTGAAATAAACAAAACTCAGAATAGTGAACAAGATATTATACCTGTTTTCTTGTACATTGACATTTAGTCATTCATGACCAACAAAGTGATGAAGTGCTGCACTATACACTGTACTATATGAGAGGAACTTTGGCCACCAGTGGGCACACAGTGTCAAGGTGATGCTCTGCTGTGTCCATGGGGAGCCTTGTGGCAGTTTGTTAAACAAGACACATCAATAAATGTTGTGTAAGGGTGCACACTGAAAGTGGGCTACCTGTGCAGGGGGCCCAGTGTGGGTGGCTAGACCAAGCACAGAAAATATATCCCCGTTAGCTAATGAGGCCCCGAGCCCACCAGCGAGCCAGAATGAACAACTTTACAGAAAGTAATTGGTTAAAGGAGTTAATTTTCATGTTAATTACAGCTTTTTTTATGTCATCTTCATAGTGAAGTGCCCAAAATTTATAATGGTCGTACTGTGGTATCGTCATTAAAGTAACTACTACACAAAATTAAAAAAAGTTTGCAATGATAAATATGGATTGCTATGCTTTTGTGTTCAGTGTACGTTCTCATGTGGCTGTGAATGAAATTTGACAAAAGTATTGAATTTTTCTTTAGGCTTGGGAGGAGGTATGTCTCCAATCTTGAGAAAATGGAATTTATGTAGCATGTGCACTTCTGACTGTATGTGCGTGGTAATGAAATATTCATAATATCCCTCATTAAGCTAAACTGTTAAAGATGTCGATAAGATATTTTGGCAAGTGATACTATGCAGAGAGGAGAGTATTTTGCTAAGTGGTTAACATATGGAACTTTATGTATGGTGATATGTCAGAAACTATGGTTTTAATTTATTTTTTCAATCCAGTACTGTAATTTTTAAAGGAAGAGAATTTGCTACTATGAAAATAAACGCAAAGTTTCTTAGCTTGTATTATAGCAAACCAACACAGTGAGGTTTTACATAAGGTATTGACCACCCTGATCGCCTATTGCTTGTTTAATAAAAGTCTCAAGATTAGGTTGCCTTTTGCTTGTGTCATAAAACAGTTTCAGGATTCTGTTGCAATAGCTATCGCAAGGTGAGATTTTGCAATTTGTATTGTTTTGGCAAAAAAAAAAAAATTGTCAGTGAGGGAGATGTAGCTTTTCCTGATAACTGAAGAAGTTTCTTCAAATGAGAAATGGTTAACAATTCAGACAAACATAAATCACCTATTCTGTTGCAGTTTTGGCAGAATCCTCTAACTCATCATATTTTTAACAGTGAATGAATGATTGGAATGGAAACTTACAGAAGGATTTTCTCCCCGTTTTTTCATTTGAGAAGTATGAAAATAATTTGCAGCAGATAGTGTACCGTGTATCTGTTCACATCCCCATTCAAAGTGAAGTGAAGATCTCCATCATAATTATCTTTCAGTGTGTTAAAGATAAGTTATATATATTTATAATATATTTCAACCTTAATGTGTAGACTCTATCTGTTTATAAAGTAATGAGTATTGTGTTTTTGTGCCATTCTTATCCACAGATACAAGGCATAGATTTGTTGCTTGTAATAGAATAATACTGCGTTTTTGCTGCAGAGTAGAACCGACCCAGTAAAATGCTTGTGTAACTCTGAAGTTGTGAACACACCGACAACTTGCAGTGACGAATTAAAAAATATTTGTAGTAAGAAGATTCACTCCCCGACTCTGTACGGTGATAGGAGTAGAGAGAGTGTACTGTATTTGCTGCAATTTTCATGCATCAAATGCAATGGAGGTGTAGAAAGAAAATCCACTGGTAAGTTTCAGTCAAAGCCATTCATTATTAAAGACACCCCACACTAAAGGGTTCCCTGGAAATTGCAACAGAACTGGCAAATTATTTTCATCTGAGTTATTAAACTTTTTTAGCCAAAAATCACATCTGATAAGGTTAACAAGTCATCCCAAAATGGACCATTCCTCCCAGTGCCTTTCTAATAAGGAACAGGTGTTACTGACACGTAGCAGATGAGTTTCTTTCTGTACCTGAAACCTTTTGAAACATTAGCTTATTAACCCTCTTGGACCCTCTGGCTACAATCGTGTACATTAACTTTGACTTTGTCTTAGTTGCAACAGAAGCATTTTTCCCAATCTGAAATAAACATTTGTGAATGAATGTTCAGTCTGTTCATCCTTTGCAGCTGATGCCAACTGTTGGGCATCACTATGGAAATATCAGCAAGTCACTGTAGTAGTGTGCAGCAGCTCATGACCACCAGAATACACGGATGTAGTTGGTTCACTATATTCCACTGTATAACTGAATATTTTTATTTTGTATGGTAATTACTGAGTGGTCATTTTACTATTTATTACAATACAGAATATTTCATATTTAGTTATTTTAGTCCACAAAATAAGCTAAGTGTACAAAGTATGTTTTGAAAAAGAGTACTTATTTTTGCATAAATTGTGCCTCTAAACTCATTAAAAAATCACCTAAGAGCATTACCATGTGAAGAACAATTTTTCTTCCTCTCGAAAAAATTCAGGTTTGAAAGGGATAAGTAGGGAACTGAGGACAAATCAAATCAATGCCTTATCAAGAACTACATCCTCAATATGAAAATAAATGTGTAATTTCTTTACTTATGTTGTAAAAAAACCCACAGCAAATCTCGTGTCACCACCTATCGATGGCTGTTAAAAATTACACTGTTTCATTATTTTATAAACCACTTGAGACTATTCATTAAGGTTAAAATAGATTATAAATATGTGTAATCTATCTTTAACACATTAAAAGATAATTATGGTGGAGAAGTTCACCACTTCACCTTGAATGGGGTTTGGAACAGAAGTATGGTTCGCTATTTGCTGAGAATTATTTTTATATTTTTCAGATGAACAGTGAGAAAATTCATCGGTAAGTTTCCATTCCAGTCGTTCACTATTAAAAACATGATGGATTACAGGATTCCAGCAAAACTGCCACAGAATTGGCGATATATTTTTGTCTGGATTGTTAAACATTCTTTATTTGAACAAGCTTCATCAGTTATGAAGAATTACTAAATTTCTCTTGCTGACAGATTTAATTGCACAAACTGACCTTTCAATAGCCATTGTGATAATCTTGAAACAGTGTCTTATTAAACAAGAAATTGGCAACCAGAATAAGTACCTTACAGAAACTCTCATTGTGTCAGTTTTCTGTAATATATGATAAGAAACTTCTAGTTTATTTTCATACTACTAAATTCTCTTTTTAAGAGCTGTCGAAGGCTCTTAAAAACATTGCAGTACTGGACTGAAAAATACAATAAAAACCATAGTGTCTGCTGTTATGCTGTAGATAATGTTCCTTATGTTCACCATATAGGAAAATACTAACCATGCAATGAGGAATCACTTGCTAAAATCTCAAATCAATATCTCAAACACTTTAGGATATATAAGGGATGTTATGAATATTTCATTATGACATGCTTCGTTTGGAAGTGTACATGCTACATAAATTCCATTTTCCCAAGACTGGATACCTACAGAGACCACCTCTCAAGCCTAAAGAAAAATTCAGTATGTTACCTAAATTTTATTCGCAGCAACATATCGTGTAATATGAACCAAACGCAAAATTGTAGCAACCCATATTTCACTGCAAACTTCTTCAAATTTCGTGCAGCATATTATTTAAAAAAGAATATCACAATAAGTATGACCATTAGCGAGATGATCGGCGCTTAACTGTGAAGCTGGTGTATAAAGCTATACATAATGTAAAAATCAAATTTCTTTGAATAGTTTCTGTAAAATCGTGTGAGGAAACTACAGAGCTAAGGGAGTGCACTTGATGTTCTACACATAAAGGCACAGCTGCACCTTGACTAGCAGGCTAACCAGTGATCTGTGTGTGCACCCATAGGTGCATATAGATGTTCTGGATGGCATGGCGAGTCAGCATGCAGGCTACCAGTCTTCTTTCTGTTCTTACACTAAGTACGTTGGGAATCGGGTGCTCTAAAGATCTTCGCACATTGCTGCTATAGTGACTGAACACGTAACACAAGTTATCATTTGTACCGATACGCAGTTGTTCTTCCACACCCTACCCCTATACAGAACACTTCAGTGAGTTTCAGAGTAGAAGTATGGGTGTAAATGCAAAAGATGTACTGTTACTGAAAAATCATCATTTCACTGAGTAGAAGTCTTTAATATGGTTCTTATTACTTGTGGTTACTATGATATTCAGTTTCTAATGTGAAACAGATCTTTGTGACAGAAGATCAAGACTGATGGAGATATTCTGTTAGTGAACTGAAATTTTTGTATATAGAGTTGCACTCTACCAAAACTACAGTTCCGTAGTTCTGGTGCAGTACATAAATGGTGTAGTAAATGATAGGATTACGAGTATTATTGGTAGCATTGGTCGGGACAAAAACCTAAATGAATGTGAGAGAAAATCTGAGAGCCGAGAGCTTACTGTTTGTTGCACACAATTAGAACCCCACATCATTCAATGTTAGTACACAGTGTATTTTATCTCAGTACAAAACATAAATTGCCTTTTATAAGTAATAAAAATTAGTTGATCATATAACTTCTGTGCTTTTGTGCAAACAAAGGAAATACTTTTGATAAAAGTACAGTTTATACACACAAACATAAAAATCTATATAATTATTGTTGTTTTGTACTCAATAGAACATTCAACCTCATCAAAGGCAAGAGTTCCCTGTTCTTTTTCACAAGTACAAAAGTTGGTTGTGAATAGCAGAAATAATCCCTCTGTTTCACATTACAAAAATGTTTGAATAAAACCTCAGTTAAACAGCGACAATTTAAATTTTGCCATAAATACTGTTTACACTTAGATAACAGTTGGAGGATAACTATGTGTAACAAAAATCTTGCATTGGTTACATGACCTTTTATATATCGTCACTAAATTTCTAGACTGTTCACCGCTTCGTATACTAACACCCGATATGTATACAACACGCTTAATATACAGGTAACACGGTTACAATCTTAACTGACAAAAGATACTAGGAAAACTACCATGGACTACACTTGTTTATGATACCCTATAGTAGCTTACAGTAGTTTTACAACTCTGTGAGTCATATAGCTTTATTGGCTGCAAGACCGCCATCTGTGGTTGTTCAGCTGCCTAGTGTGCAAGTCTCTTCATGTGATGCCTCTTTGGTGACTTGCATTCAGTATTCTGCCAATAATTTTATTCAAGTGGCACACACAGCATGTTGACTCATGTTAGGAAGATTTTAAAAAAATTCACATATATAAGTATTCTTCTGAAAATGTTCCAAAATATAGTGGATGGGACTGTTCGTATCACTTAGGCGTGTTTGTTGTATTGGGTAGGGTTGTACAGAGACTGAGTGAGAAATACAGTAATAGAAGGGAAAGGGTGGACAGAGGAAGCAGTACTAATGAAGTAAAATAATATAAAATAATATACTGTTACAATTTGCTATATTTTCAAAATATGGAAGTAATCAGTTTAAAAAATGTCACTTTTTACCAATATTTAAACAAAATAATGGAAGTTTTTTGCTTCAGATTGAAATTATATCCACTTGGACGTTTAATTTACATATTTCAGTATTTTGTAAGCAATCTGTTATTCAGCACAGCTTCACATCATCTACTCATTGAGTGCACTACAAATTTTCATTCTTGTTTAGGAACTGAACACTTTTCCTTCTTTATTTCCTCCCACACTTCCACATTTTTATCCTTAGAGCAATTAATTCTTCAGATTTTCAGTGGGATTTGGTTGGGAATTTTGGGTTGATATGTATAAATTTCCAGTATCTCACTCTGAGCGTATAACAACACAGTATCTTTTGTGAGTATATTTATATATTTCTGCCATTGCTTCAGAATATTGGTCTGACACCATGCCAGGAAAAAAAATTCCTGAATTATTATGTTACTACAGTGTTTGAGAACTGAAGAATTATATCTGGGTAATGTTGTGGTTCACTGCACATTGCGCATATACTTTTCCATGAGAAGAAAACCATTTACCATAGTTTCATCAGACAACACCATATTATACCACCATTAATCGTCTTTTTATTCTCGACATATGACAAAGGGTGATCTTGTACGAGTTTCTTTTTGAATACATATAGTGTTCTTAGTAATGCAACCACAGATATTTGTAGTATGCAATCTTTTAATAATTTATCAACGGGTCAGAATAGTATTCACAGGAAGGAGTGATGCAGTGATGCAGAAATGAAAAGTTCCTTCATAACTGCTCTGCGAATCTGTTGATTTAAATATAGCAAAGTTTCACAATGTCCTCCACATTTAGCTGTAAACTTCGACTTGCTATCTTCTTGACTGCATTTTCAACCCATTTCTGGGAAACATTGTTCTCTTGCAGTCTCGCTTGTTGGTCCATTGTGTTTCCATACTCATTCTCCTTTTGTTCATCTTCACTAGTAGATTTCTGGTCATCCCATTTTGAAAGAAGAAAGGTTATATTACTAAATTAAGTGAAATTGTATTTATTTTAGAAAAATAGAACCAATAAAATTTGTAAGTTTTAACTGGTGGAGATGATATTAAATGGCCTTTTTTTAATCATCCATTCATATTGACATTCACATTCTTATTCTTTCAGATTCATAAACTTTATACTATTTATTGGGAACCAAAGAAGTGTACTGACACCTTCTCTACATTCATCTGATGATGAACTACTCTGTTGTAAAACATACAAAACAAATTGTTTGAAAGAGACAATTCCTTACATTTATTTATTGCCAGTGTAGCTATCCACTAGACGAGGATAAGCCCGATTCTTCAATTAACACAATTAACAGAAATTGAAGAGCAGGAAACTGGCTAACCTTTGTGTCAAGTTGGTTGGTTGACTTGAGAGAAGGGACCAAACAGCGAGCTCATCAGCGCGGATTATGGAAGGATGGGGAAGGAAGTTGACTATGCCCTTTCAAAGGAACCAACCTTGCGTTTGGGGAAATCGCAGAAAACCTTAATTAGGATGGCTGGATGCGGGTTTGAACCATTGTCCTCCCTGATGAGAGTTCAGTGTGCTAATCCCTGCACCACCTCATTTGGTAACATAACAAGTCTGCCACAATTATAACACACGGTAAGACATTATTCTCCTTACCTCTGGGCAAATGACCACCCCTAAGCCTTCAGAGGCCATGCCAATATGATGATGATGATGATGATGATGATGATGGTGGTGATGTTTGGTTTTGGGGCACTCAACTGCGTGGTTATCAGCGTCCATACAAATTCCAAACCTTTGCTCAGTCCAAACTCGCCACATTCATGAATGAATATGAAATGATGAGGGCAACACAAACACCCAGTCATCTCAAGGCAGGAGAACATTCCTAAAACCGTTGGGAATTGAACCCGGGACCCTGCTTGGGAAGCGAGAACGCAACCGCAAAACCACGAGCTGCAGACTATGCCAATAAGAGTAAATTGAGAAATTCTCTGCAAGAAATGATATATTTTTTTGGTAATTGTATTTACATTGACCAAATCAACTCTACTCACTGAATGGATTTTCACTTTAATTACAGAATGTCTTGGTTACTGACAGATAAAAAATGTAGACACAACTATTATTTCAAAGAAAAAAATGTTTATACAATGCATTGTTTGATCCATCATCTATAATGAGGTAGGTGGAAGTAGGTGCTGATTATCAGACTTGGTAATCAATGTGTTATTTGATAGGAAGTTCAACTTTAACATAAGTGATGACATGAAAATTATTTTGATCATGAAAGATTACAAGACTGCATTATCAATTAAATTCTTCAGGAATCTGAGTGGTTTGACAAAAATTTTCAGCATGTATGCCCTGAATAATTTGCAAATATTTTTAGGGTAAAATAACATTGTTTTATCACTACCTGGCTCATACAATGCAAAAAATGCCCAATGAAGCAATGGTCTTGCTATTTACTAAGGTGAGGAAAGATAACATATAGTATGCGTCAATTTTTTTTATGTGGTCCAATGTTTCTTCTAAAGTGAAATCAAGTTGCCTTCAACTGCTTTACGTGAGTCAAGGACAGTGCCTGCATGCGGTAGACTAATGACATGTCAACTACAACAGCAGAACTCGATCTATGGTACATGAAATGACACATGGTTAAAACAAAAAGAAAAAAAAACAGTACACACTGCATAAATTAATTCTCACATAATTATTACCAGAGGAACTGAAAGTGTTAAATTTTGAGCATATAGGTGCAATAAAATCTTAGTTGTATATCTGATGATTAGGATATTTCACAGGACTGGAGGGAACTGATTATGTGTGTTTATTCACAAATGCCAGACAGACTTGTATTCAGTATGCTGGGAATTACGCTGTACAGTTGAATATGATGTATACATACCTCTGTTCTACATAAAGTTTTGTCAGTCCCAGCAAAATACAATTTTAAAATGTGTTAACTAAACCTTTTATATATGAAATGCATTTTTATGTAATTTGCTGTTGTTGTTTGTTGTTGTGGTCTTCAGTCCTGAGACTGGTTTGATGCAGCTCTCCATGCTACTCTGTCCTGTGCAAGCTTCTTCATCTCCCAGTACCTACTGCAACCTACATCCTTCTGAATCTGCTTAGTGTACTCATCTCTTGGTCTCCCTCTACGATTTTTACCCTCCACGCTGCCCTCCAATGCTAAATTTGTGATCCCTTGATGCCTCAAAACATGTCCTACCAACCGATCCCTTCTTCTAGTCAAGTTGTGCCACAAACTTCTCTTCTCCCCAATCCTATTCAATACCTCCTCATTACTTACATGATCTACCCACCTTATCTTCAGCATTCTTCTGTAGCACCACATTTCAAAAGCTTCTATTCTCTTCTTGTCCATACTAGTTATCGTCCATGTTTCACTTCCATACATGGCTACACTCCATACAAATACTTTCAGAAACGACTTCCTGACACTTAAATCTATACTCTATGTTAACAAATTTTTCTTCTTCAGAAACGATTTCCTTGCCATTGCCAGTCTACATTTTATATCCTCTCTACTTCGACCATCATCAGTTATTTTACTCCCTAAATAGCAAAACTCCTTTACTACTTTAAGTGTCTCATTTCCTAATCTAATTCCCTCAGCATCACCCGATTTAATTTGACTACATTCCATTATCCTCGTTTTGCTTTTGTTGATGTTCATCTTATATCCTCCTTTCACGACACTGCCCATTCCGTTCAACTGCTCTTCCAAGTCCTTTGCTGTCTCTGACAGAATTACAATGTCATCGGCGAACCTCAAAGTTTTTACTTCTTCTCCATGAATTTTAATACCTACTCTGAATTTTTCTTTTGTTTCCTTTACTGCTTGCTCAATATACAGATTGAATAACATCGGGGAGAGGCTACAACCCTGTCTCACTCCCTTCCCAACCACTGCTTCACTTTCATGCCCCTCGACTCTTATAACTGCCATCTGGTTTCTGTACAAATTGTAAATAGCCTTTTGCTCCCTGTACTTTACCCCTGCCACCTTTAGAATGTGAAAGAGAGTATTCCAGTCAACATTGTCAAAAGCTTTCTCTAAGTCTACAAATGCTAGAAACGTAGGTTTGCCTTTTCTTAATCTTCCTTCTAAGATAAGTCGTAAGGTTAGTATTGCCTCATGTGTTCCAACATTTCTACGGAATCCAGACTGATCTTCCCCGAGGTCCGCTTCTACCAGTTTTTCCATTCGTCTGTAAAGAATTCGCATTAGTATTTTGCAGCTGTGACTTATTAAACTGATAGTTCGGTAATTTTCACATCTGTCAACACCTGCTTTCTTTGGTATTGGAATTATTATATTCTTCTTGAAGTCTGTGGGTATTTCGCCTGTCTCATACATCTTGCTCACCAGATGGTAGAGTTTTGTCAGGACTGGCTCTCCCAAGGCCGTCAGTAGTTCTAATGGAATGTTGTCTACTCCCGGGGCGTTGTTTCGACTCAGATCTTTCAGTGCTCTGTCAAACTCTTCACGCAGTATAGTATCTCCCATTTCATCTTCATCTACATCCTCTTCCATTTCCATAATATTGTCCTCAAGTACATCACCCTTGTATAAACCCTCTACATACTCCTTCCACCTTTCTGCCTTCCCTTCTTTGCTTAGAACTGGGTTTCCATCTGAGCTCTTGATATTCATACAAGTGGTTCTCTTCTCTCCAAAGGTCTCTTTAATTTTCCTGTAGGCAGTATCTATCTTACCCCTAGTGAGACAAGCCTCTACATCCTTACATTTGTCCTCTAGCCATCCCTGCTTAGCCATTTTGCACTTCCTGTCGATCTCATTTTTGAGACGTTTGTATTCCTTTTTGCCTGCTTCATTTACTGCATTTTTATATTTTCTCCTTTCATCAATTAAATTCAATATTTCTTCTGTTACCCAAGGATTTCTATTAGCCCTCGTCTTTTTACCTACTTGATCGTCTGCTGCTTTCACTACTTCATCCCTCAGAGCTACCCATTCTTCTTCTACTGTATTTCTTTCCCCCATTCCTGTCAATTGTTCCCTTATGCTCTCCCTGAAACTCTCTACAACCTCTGGTTCTTTCAGTTTATCCATGTCCCATCTCCTTAAATTCCCACCTTTTTGCAGGTTCTTCAGTTTCAATCTGCAGTTCATAACCAAGAGATTGTGGTCAGAATCCATATCTGCCCCTGGAAATGTCTTACAATTTAAAACCTGGTTCCTAAATCTCTGTCTTACCATTATACACTCCTGGAAATGGAAAAAAGAACACATTGACACCGGTGTGTCAGACCCACCATACTTGCTCCGGACACTGCGAGAGGGCTGTACAAGCAATGATCACACGCACGGCACAGCGGACACACCAGGAACCGCGGTGTTGGCCGTCGAATGGCGCTAGCTGCGCAGCATTTGTGCACCGCCGCCGTCAGTGTCAGCCAGTTTGCCGTGGCATACGGAGCTCCATCGCAGTCTTTAACACTGGTAGCATGCCGCGACAGCGTGGACGTGAACCGTATGTGCAGTTGATGGACTTTGAGCGAGGGCGTATAGTGGGCATGCGGGAGGCCGGGTGGACGTACCGCCGAATTGCTCAACACGTGGGGCGTGAGGTCTCCATAGTACATCGATGTTGTCGCCAGTGGTCGGCGGAAGGTGCACGTGCCCGTCGACCTGGGACCGGACCGCAGCGACACACGGATGCACACCAAGACCGTAGGATCCTACGCAGTGCCGTAGGGGACCGCACCGCCACTTCCCAGCAAATGAGGGACACTGTTGCTCCTGGGGTATCGGCAAGGAACATTCGCAACCGTCTCCATGAAGCTGGGCTACGGTCCCGCACACCGTTAGGCCGTCTTCCACTCACGCCCCAACATCGTGCAGCCCGCCTCCAGTGGTATCGCGACAGGCGTGAATGGAGGGACGAATGGAGACGTGTCGTCTTCAGCGATGAGAGTCGCTTCTGCCTTGGTGCCAATGATGGTCGTATGCGTGTTTGGCGCCGTGCAGGTGAGCGCCACAATCAGGACTGCATACGACCGAGGCACACAGGGCCAACACCCGGCATCATGGTGTGGGGAGCGATCTCCTACACTGGCCGTACACCACTGGTGATCGTCGAGGGGACACTGAATAGTGCACGGTACATCCAAACCGTCATCGAACCCATCGTTCTACCATTCCTAGACCGGCAAGGGAACTTGCTGTTCCAACAGGACAATGCACGTCCGCATGTATCCCGTGCCACCCAACGTGCTCTAGAAGGTGTAAGTCAACTACCCTGGCCAGCAAGATCTCCGGATCTGTCCCCCATTGAGCATGTTTGGGACTGGATGAAGCGTCGTCTCACGCGGTCTGCACGTCCAGCACGAACGCTGGTCGAACTGAGGCGCCAGGTGGAAATGGCATGGCAAGCCGTTCCACAGGACTACATCCAGCATCTCTACGATCGTCTCCATGGGAGAATAGCAGCCTGCATTGCTGCGAAAGGTGGATATACACTGTACTAGTGCCGACATTGTGCATGCTCTGTTGCCTGTGTCTATGTGCCTGTGGTTCTGTCAGTGTGATCATGTGATGTATCTGACCCCAGGAATGTGTCAATAAAGTTTCCCCTTCCTGGGACAATGAATTCACGGTGTTCTTATTTCAGTTTCCAGGAGTGTATAATCTATCTGATACCTTTTAGTATCTCCAGGATTCTTCTAGGTATACAACCTTCTTTTATGATTCTTGAACCAAGTGTTCGCTATGATTAAGTTATGCTCTGTGCAAAATTCTACAAGGCGGCTTCCTCTTTCATTTCTTCCCCCCAATCCATATTCACCTACTATGTTTCCTTCTCTCCCTTTTCCTACTGACGAATTCCAGTCACCCATGACTATTAAATTTTCGTCTCCCTTCAATACCTGAATAATTTCTTTTATCTCGTCATACGTTTCATTAATTTCTTCATCATCTGCAGAGCTAGTTGGCATATAAACTTGTACTACTGTAGTAGGCATGGGCTTTGTGTCTATCTTGGCCACAATAATGTGTTCACTATGCTGTTATATGTAACAAATTCTGCTGAAATAAATTTACTTTTGCATAATTGTAATGAGCATTGTTTGAAAAGAAGCTCTTCTGTAACTTTGTTGATGTATGCAAGTACAGTGAGTGGGCAGAGACAAAGAGCAAAGACACGATTAACCATGGAGGACAGCGTGGAAACAAAGGAACTCCTGGCACTGTTGTTTTCAATATGTGAATTTCTTCCATGGTAACAATTCAAAAATTAAAAGTTGCCAGCAGATGTTTATTGTTGAACAGTTGTTCCATGATTCAGTTGCTTTAGATGAGCCATGGAGAATAGAAAAGGAAAAGTTACATACTGGATCAAAAAGTAACATTCATACAAGAGCCCCCCAGGGGGCTCGCTGCTCTTTGGCAGGTTCATGCTTGGCTACCACAGGGCCCCAGCCTTTGCAGCATCTTTTCCCTTCCATGCTGCATGTCTATCCTCTTGCTGCTTTATTCTCCTCCCTAGTGGAACATGTCTGGGCTGTTTTTGGAAATGTATTCCGGATTTTCAGTAGTCAATATCAGAATACTCTCCACTGTTCCTTTTTTCTTTCTTCGTTCACCTTGTCCTATCCTTCCTCCACTTGGGCATTTGCAGTTCCTCTTTTTCTTCCTCCCTGTGTGCTCCTGAAGGCTGGCCCACTTGTCTGATGCATAACAGATGACTGGGTAACACGTAATTCCCAGCCCCAGGTCGACAGGTAGGATTCATACCCCTGGTACAGGCCAGGCCCAGGGAGTGGTGATTGCCTTAGCTGCTACCTTCCCAAATTGCTGATTTGTGCCTCTGTCAGGTGTTAAAGAGGTGTGACCTGAAGTGTGAACAATCACCTAAGGCGAGGACGCCCCCTTCTGAAGGGGCCCCCCAGTTGGAAGGAGCACGCCATTGAAGACACTGGCAGTCATGGGTGATTTTCTCGCAATGAGCCAATCACCTTCACAGTCAATGGCTACGATACGTAAACAGAGTTAGGCTAATGATTCAAAGTCCCTCCCAGCTGCAACAAGGTTCCTTGTGGTTTCATGTAGTGAAGATGGCCAGTCCTTCACTGTAGTAAATCTGTTTATTATTCAGAAAGGTGTTGATGCAATTGCTGGCCCTGTGAAATTCTGCTCTCATTTATGCAATGGCACTTTGCTTTTGGAGACTACATATGATTCTCAAGCACAACTGCTTGCAGCTTCGCTCCTCCATGGCTATGCTGACTTATTCCCATGGTGCTACTCAGACTAGGCTGCTTGATAATCTGACCAAGACAGAAGTCCAAACATACCTCTCCAATCAGGATGTCATTGCTATCCATCAGGTGATGAAAAAAGTAGATGTCTCCTAAGTGCTCACACACACACACACTTTCTCGCTTTTGATGGTGGTTCTTCTGTCAAAGATCAAAGCAGGTCATGAAGTTACCACAGTCAGCAAATGGATAGCACACAGGAAATGGATTGGTTCTGGGAGAACCTTAAAGGGGATGGTGTGCATTAAAGCCACAGGGCAGCAGAAAGGGGTGAGGTAGCTGCCCAGTAAGCTGGAGGAAGTCTGCCCTGGTGACACTGTATGACAGAGGGATGTAATTGGTACAAAGGGAAAAGGTAAAGTGAGGAAAGAAAAGCCAAACTGCAACAGCTTGAAGGCAGGTAGACAGGGAGATGGGCTAACTATGAACAGCATCCCATATGAGCAGCATGACTCTCCCTTGAGATGGAATGCCGACCTCGGGGTCAAGGTCAAAACGAACCGGGAAGAAATGCGAGAGCTCAAAGCGGTCATGAGGACGCAATTTTGTTTCCTGACAGCAGAGAACCCAATGCGCTGCTACCAGTGTCATCATCACAACCACACTCGAGAGTCCTGTTGACACCAAGCCAAATGTGTAGCTTGTGGTAGGGATATGCACGACGGCAATTGTCTGCCTCCTCCTCCCCCCTGCATCAACCGCAATGGTGACCATGCCGCCTCATCCCACAATTGTCCCATGTATCTCAATGAGTGGGCTATCCATGAGATCCGGGTGATGGAAAAAGTGCCTTACACGGTCGCTCGCAAGTTGTTGGCTAGTTGGAAACCCTGCATTGTACCAGCTGGCACATACAGTACCGCTCTTGCTACATCTTTCTCCATGAAGGACATGGCAACACAGACATGCAACTTCAATTTTAGCACCACGGTTGTGAAATCGCCCAGTGTCATGGTAGCATCCCCATCTCCTCCTCGAGCTGTGCAACATGCCACCAAACTGTCTCCTCGTGGGACAAAGTCCCCAGCTATGGAAATGACAGAAGGAACACTCCTGTGAAGACTTCCTCTGTCCCTCCAGACAACCAACACCTGACTCCTCCTTTGCTAACTGGAAAGGCTCAAAGAAGTCAAACAAACGCAAGTGATCTCCTTCACCGACTCGAAGATCCTCATCGATGGTGTCACCAAGTGATACCCTCGTCCAACTGACCATCTCACCAGCGTACACCACCAACCGTTTTTCTGTCCTGGACTCTGCAGGCCGACGGTAGAAGAATGCCAATGCTTCTGTAGATCTCATGGAGCAAGGATTCTCCTGACACTCTGCCCTGCAGCAGCGAGTCTTCAAAGGCTGGCACTCGGCAGCTGCCAAGGTGACACCTCTTCATTTTTTCCTCATTGTGATCCTCCTCCTATGAAACGTTCACAGCATTCGATCTAACAAAGAGGATTTATGGCTGCTCTTAGAATCACAGTGTCCACTTGTTCTCTGCTGTCAGGAAACAAAATTGCGTCCTCGTGACCGCTCTGAGCTCTCGCATTTCTTCCCAGTCCATTTTGACCTTGACCCTGAGGTCGGCATTCCATCTCATGGGAGAGTCATCCTGCTCATATGGGATGCCGTTCATAGTCAAACCATCTCCCTGACTACCTGCCTTCAAGCTGTTGCAGTTTACCTTTTCTTTACTCACTTTACCTTTTCCCTTTGTACCATTTACATCCCTCTATCACACAATGTCACCAGCGCAGACGTCCTCCAGCTTACTGGGCAGCTACCTTACCCCTTTCTGCTGCCCAGTGACTTTAATGCACACCAACCCCTTTGAGGTTGTCCCAGAACCAGTCCATTTCCCATGTGCTATCCATTTGCTGACTGCTACCCCTACGTGCACACTCAAATGGCAGCTTAAGGCTGGCTGGAGGCTTTACTCCTCCCTGGTCACCTTTGACAAACAACATTTCCACAGTTGTGATGACCAGGTGGAATATCTTACAAACATTATCCCTAGTGCTGCAGAACATTCCATTCGTAACACTTCTTCTTTACCAAACCTGCCCTGGTCCTTTGGTGGATTGAGGCGTGCCACGATGCAATAAGTGTGTGGAGATGTGCTGTCATCCTATGATGGCAAATTGCATTCATTGTAAACACATGCTTGCAGAGTTCATCACGTTCTTCAGGATAACAAAAAAGGTAGCTAGATTTCATTCACTAGTTCTTTCAACAGTTCCACTCCCTCTTCAATTGTGTGGGCCAACCTGCGACAGCTCTCTAGGACCACCATCCATTTTCCAATTTCCCACCTAATAATAGCAGACAATGTCATCATCGACTCTGTTGCTATCTCTAACACCCTGGGCAGCCATTTTGCGGATATTTCGAGCTCCTCCCACTATCATCCTGCCTTCTTCCATTGGAAACGAATGGAGGAGGCTCAGACAATGCCCTTCTCTGCTCTGAACAGTGAGTGCTACAATTCCACCATTACTATGAGGGAGTTAGATCATGCTCTCTCTTCATTCCGATCCTCAACCCGAGGGCTAGATGCTGTTCATATTCAGATGTTACAGCCCCTTTCTCTTGCTGGCAAGCACTTCCTGCTTAATACATACAACTGCATCTGGGCAGAGGGCACGTTTCTCAAACACTGGCATGAATCCACTGTGGTACCCATACCTATGCCCGGTAAGGACAAATATCTTCCTTCTAGCTACCACCCCATTTCTCTTACCAGCTGTGTTTGTAAGGTGACTGCACATATGATTCATGCCCAGCTGGTATGGTGGCTCGAGTCTCGCAATTTACTAACCACTGCACAGTGTGGTGTTCTGCAGTTGACCATCTCATCACTTGGTCCATCTATGTCATGAATGGTTTTCTGTGGAAATCCCAGACTGTGGCTGTGTTTTTCAATTTGGGGAAAGCCTACGACACATGCTGGAGGACTGGTATCCTCTGTACATTCTACATGTGGGGCATCCATGGCTGCCTGCCCTGTTTCCTTCATGAATTTTTAAAAGGCCGAGTTTTCAAGGTATATGCGGGTTCTGCCTAATTGGACACCTTTTTCCAGGAAAATGGTGTGCCTCAGTGTTGCATCCCAAGCGTCATCCTCTTTGCTATTGCCATTAACCCTATAATGGCCTGTCTCCTGTCAGGCATCTCCGGCTCCCTTTTCGTTGACAATTTTGCCATCTGTTGTGGTGACGATTTTGCCATCTATTGAAGTTCTCCATGGACTTGTTGCATTGAGTGGCATCTTCAGTGATGTCTCGATTGTCTTTAGTCATCAATAATGGCCTTTGTTTTTCCACTGATAGAACTATTTGTATGAATTTCTGGCAGTGAAATTGATTTTCTTCCACCATCTTTACATCATGGGCCTGTTGCTCTTCCATTCATTGAAACTATGAAATTCCTGGGATTCACACTCGATAGGAAACACTCTTGGTACTCCCACGTGTACTATACTACAGCCCACGGTATGTGGTCCCTCAGTGTTGTACTGTCCTCAGTAGTACTCGGGTGCAGATCGAACCACCCTTCTCCATTTGTCTCGGTCCCTTGCCAGTTCAAAACTAGACTGTGGGTGTTTTGTTTATGCATCTGTACATCTATCCCTCCTAAGCCCTCACAATACTATCCATCATTGTGGCATCTGTTTGGCCACTGGTGCTTTTTACACTAGTCCAGTTGAGAGTATGTATGCAGAAGCTGCCGAACTACCACTATCCTACTACCTGGACTTTCTCCTCAGCAGATATGTATGCTGTTTGTCCACCATGCATGGCCATCTATCCTATGCCTCCTTCATTGACGACTCCTTTGATCGCCAGTATGGGGTGTGTCCCCCTTTTCTGTTACCTCCTGGAGTTCACTTTTGGATCTTGCTCCGGCAGCTTAACTTCATGCTACCTGCAACTTTCCCAGTGGGTGTGAACCCTTCACCACTTTGGCTGTGGTGGCCTGTGCTCAACTTGGCCTTCATTTGCTTCCTGAGGCCTTCGTTCACTTCCTAAGAACATTATTCCAGCCTTACTCTATCGCCTTCAGTTTCACGACCTTCGCATGGAATTTCACGATAGTACCTTTTACACTGATGGCGCTTGGACTGACTGTGGTGTCGGCTGTGCCTTCATCATTGATGCTGACATTTTTCGGTATTGGGTTCTAGAACACTGCTCAGTATTTACAGCAGTCCTCTTCACCCTGTATCAGGCCATGCAGTACATCTGGCAACACAGGCTTTTCAATTGCGTCATCTGCTCAGACACTTTCAGTGCCCTTCAAAGCCTCTGTGTGCTGCACACCATTCATCCCTTAGTGCAATGGGCCCAGGAAAGCTGTCACTTGCTCACTCTTGGAGGAACCACTGTGATGTTTATGTGGGTTCCTGGTCACTTCGGTCTGACAGGAAACGAGGCTGCTGATGCTGCTGCCAAGGCTGCAGTCCTCGTACCTCTGCCCGCTAGTTTTTATATTCGCTCCAGTGATCTCTGTGTTGCTGCCTGTCAGCAGGTGGTGTCACTTTGGCATCACCACTGGCCCTGCCTTCATGGGAACAATCTCTGAGTAATTAAGCCTCTCTCAGCAGCTTGGATGACCTCCTCTCAGCCGCCTCACTGTGAGAGGATCGTTTTAACCAGGTTGTGTATTGGGCAGTGTCTCTTTAGCCATTGCCATTTTGTAAGGGGTGCTCCCCTCCACTGTGTGCACGTTGCACCCAACTTTTGACTGTCCGCCATTTCCTGATGGAATATCCTTTTTATTTAACTGCTTATGTTCCCATTTGTGTTTGCTGTCTGAGTTATCGGCCACTTTTGTGAAATATGTGTGGGCTGTCAGCCATGTTTCACTTTTTATCCATCATAGCAATATGGCGAAGGCCATTTACTTTCTAGTTCTGGACCTCCGTTTCTCTGTGGTATATTTTATAGACTTTGCTCCATGTTCATGTTTTTAGCTGTCTTCTCTTCCATCAATTGGGATTGACGTGTAGCCTTTTTAACTCCTCTCTTTGTCTTTGTGTTCTACAGTTTTGACATGGGTGCGTATGACCCTAGTTGTTTTTGTGCCCTAAAACAAAACAAAACAATACGAGAGGTGGATGTTAATCCACACGAAACAAAATCTGAAATTGCTTGAGACCATACTCATACCACACTATGTACACTCATCAGCAAAAGAAACAGTATTTTGAGCGAGTTTTTAAAACTGGACGCAAAATCAACGAAATGTAGCCACCAGCAAGAAGAGAGATACGTGCATTTGGAAAAGGCGCTTTTTATATGGTTCCATCAAATTTGGGACACAGCTCTACTGATCAGTGGCCACATATTAAAGGCAAAGTCAATAGATTTAGCTATAAGTATGAACATCACTCCTGATTTCAAGGTTTCATCAGGATGGTTACAAGTATTTAAAGATCGTCATGAAATCACACGGAGAACATTTTCTGGAAAATCTAAAGCTGTGGATGTCATCATGGTGCAACATTGGACTGATGGGGTTCTGCAGGGTATCTGAAAGGATTATCAACCTCAAAACATCTGCAACTGTGATGAGAACAGCCTATTCTGCAGCGTGCTTCGTGGTAAAATATTAGCTGAGAAGGGTGACTCATGCAGAGGTGCTGAGTCCATGGGGCCTGAGGGGGCCCGAGCCCCCTCAAAAATTCATTCGGGGTGGGGCAGAGCCCTCCCTCCCCCCCAATAATTAAAGAAAATTATTAGTTATATTATGCTTTGTAAAATCACAAAATTATGTTGGAATTTTTTATTTTGCTTGTTTGACAATAGTTACCTTTTAAAATACATTCAGTAATGAGTTTAAACAAATAAGAATTTGTCCCAGTGCGCAAACCTTTGGGTAAAGTCTGGCGCTAGTGGGCCAGTGCTGCGGCCACGGTGACATCTAAAGGATTGGAACAGAAGTGCCTGGGACCCTATGCCTCACGTCGCCTTGACGCTTCAAGACATTATGACGCCACAGCTGTATAATGCCCACCGTGCTTTCGCAGTCATTCAGTGTGGATAGTTTCGTTCAGTGCATGCTGCAGATGTGTTTAATGTTCGCTTGGAAGTTGTTCATACTGCAAGTCAACCTCCAACAATTATTGTGTCGTCAATTGCTTCGTCATCTTCAGGTAAGAACCGTTCACAGCCAAAACCTGGACAATCCGGTAAGGGAAGATCATTTCAGAAGACTTGTTTGATCAAATATACATGGCTAGAGTATGAAGCATCTACCAAAAAAGGTTTTCACAAAACCTGCACAGAGGCTAACGCTAAAAATTTATTACAATTTTCTTTAAAAAAAGAAGATTCATTTACTTACGTAGGATTTTCTAATTGGAAAAAGGCTTTGGAAATATTTGGTATACATTTACTGATAAAGAAGGTGTTCTGAAACTAAATTCTATCACTAACCAAAGTGTGGCCTCCCAATTGAATGAACAGTTAGACAGTGATATGAAGAAAGGCCGTTTAGCTCTTGAGACAAATTTTACTATTGTGCAATTTCTATGCGGATAAGGACTAGCAATTAGAGGGCACGAAGATGTAAACTCAAATTTTTTTTAATTGTTGGAACACCGAAAGAATGACATACCTGATTTTAAAGATTGGTTAGGGCATTTGGGGTATAAGTGGATGTCCCACGACATTCAAAATGAGACCATTGATCTACTAGGAAAGTCTGCGTTGAGAAAGGTATTGGCTTCAGTCAAGAAGACTGAACATTTTTCTATTATGGTTGACGAAACAAGTTATTCTTCAATTCAAGAAGAAGTGTCATTTTGTATTCTTACTGTCAATGATTCCTTAATCATCAACGAAGACTATATTGGCTTATACGAGACCCGCAACCTTGAATCACAAACTCTGTTTAGTATTTTAAAAGACGTTTTTGCTCGTCTTGATTTGTCAATGGATAACTTGAGAGGACAGTGCTATGACGGTGCCTCAAATATGAGAGGTATGTTCAAAGGACTAAAAAGTTAGTGTTGGATATACAACCAAAAGCATGCTATGTGCACTGCATTGCTCACAGTTTAGACTTGGCAGTTGTAGACAGTATCCACTAGCTTACCTCTATGAGGAATATTATGGTTTTAATCAAGAACTTAATAAACACCGTAAGGGAATCCAATAAAAGGATGGGACTTTTCAGAAGCATATGCTGTGAGAGCGCCAACGACCAAGCTGGTCTACGACTCCTTTGCCCAGCTCAATGGCCTATGCGAGCTTCTAGTACCTTGAGAATATTGAAAAACATTGACGAAATTCTGGTGTTTTCTGAAACATTTTCTGCAAAGGACAAAACAGAGGCAGGTTACAAATGTGCAGGCTACCTTGAGTCAATGTTACAATTCAAGACTCATTTCTTTTTATGTCTTTATTGCCACGCAATGAACCCAGTAGAGGAGGTCAATGAAAAAATTCAATGCCCTCATCTAAGTGTTGCTGATCTGGAAAAAAATATATGAGGGCTTGATTTGTATATTGAATGGAAGGTGCAATAGTTTTGAACACTTTGGGAAATGTGTTTAAAAGAAAAACCTTCCTTCACTTCCTCAGAATTGAAGTATACCAAAGAAGTATGAAAACAATGAAGACAGCTCACCGCATGCTTTCGAAACCCAAAAGGAATACTACAAAGCTATTTACATTGAAGTTTGTGAAACGGAGCAATCTTGCATTATTGAGCAGTTTGCTTCAACGGGACTCACAGTTGAACAAGAGTGCTTACGTTTAGTAAGGAGAGGTGAAACAAATTTGGAAAAATCAACCGAGTTTTGCAAAAATGACCTAGACATGGAGAGACTGCACTTACACTTGAATATGTTAGCCGATATTGCTAATAAAAAACAACTAGTCTTAAAAAACATGCGTGATGTAAGAAAGTACATTACACAAGAGCCTGCAGTTGGAGAAATGTTACGTGGAGTAGTGAAGTGCATTAAGCTTCTCCAAGTAGTTCCAATCACGACAGCAGCAGCAGAATGGTCATTTAGGCGCCCTTAGACATCTGAAGTCATATCTCCTATCAACAATGGAACAGAAGCGATTGAACAACTTGTCTGTTCTTTATGCCCACGGAGATGTTTTGGATGAATTGAATATCCGACCAGTCATCAACGACTTCATATTCAGTAATCAAGTCAGGCGATCAACATTTGCACCTTTCTAAAGACACTCTAGCCCTAATAATGGCATTTAGAGCACTATTAAAAATCTTTTTAAAATAGGGAATTAAATAAATACATAATATTAAATTTTCAGTTTTGAAATATTAGTACTAGTTTAGTAATGTATTACTATACTACTGTATTTGTTGGGTTGGCAGAAGAGCCAACACCGTGTTACGAGAGGAGGCTGAAATGCACACGTTTTAGCTCTCGCAGTCTGGCGTGAGGAGGGAAGGACTATACTGACGTGAGGTCTGGAACATGACAAGGAGTTAGAATTCAGAAAGCGGACATAATTAGTTTGATACTTAACTTTAATTCATTAATGATGAACGTCGCTCTTGACGGTACATGAGTCACAATATTATCTGTTCAGAAGAGATAGTAACTGAATATGGCACCTTGCTAGGTCGTAGCAAATGACGTAGCTGTAGGCTATGCTAAACTGTCGTCCCTGCAAAATGAGAGCGTATGTAGACAGTGAACCATCGCTAGCAAAGTCGGCCGTCCAACTGGGGCGAGTGCTAGGGAGTCTATCTAGACTAGACCTGCTGTGTGGCGGCGCTCGGTCTGCAACCACTGATAGTGGCGACACGCGGGTCCGACGTATACTAACGGACTGCGGCCGATTTAAAGGCTACCACCTAGCAAGTGCGGTGCCTGGTGGTGACACCACAGTATTAGTTATATGACTCTAAAATGCTTAAAAAACTTTAAATCTCACTATTTTTAATCTAAAATTTAGATTAATATTTTTTAGAAGTCAGCGCCCCTGGACTCATTCCATGGAGGGAAGAAAAAAAAATTCATGTGACAGTTCTTCTCACCATGAACATCCCTTGTGACAGGAAAATCTAAGACTCTGAGGTTCCAAAGGTGTAAAGAGGAAACATATGGAATGCAAATCCAGTAAAAATTATCGGATGACTATGTTTTTAATGGAATAGTGGTTAAAAAAATTTCTTATAGGTCAATGTGCAGCATATCCACCCCAGGTAGTTTTGGAAAATGATTGAGTGGAATTTTCACTCCAAACTGTACCAGTGTTCTACAACCACTTGATTTGGGCATTATTGTAAATTTCAAAGTGCATTATAGAAAAAAACTGGCTCAATGTTTGATAGCACTGACTGATGTAGGAAATGAAAATCTCTCCATTAACTTACTACAAGCCATGGAATTTCTTTCGGCTGCCCGGCAGCTGGTGTCATCCTTTACAATCAACGACTGTTTCCTTAAAGCTGTTACCTTGCTGGAAGAGACTGCCAGTGGTGGTGGTGGTGATGCTGGTGGTGGTGATGACGACGATGACAATGGTGGGGATGATGATGAAGTTGTGTCTATTAATGAGATAGCACTACCGGAGGGTGCAGATTTAGTCAGGTTTGTACATTTTGATGATAATCTCACCATGTGTGCAGAACAACAGGATGTGGAGATTGTTGCTGATGTGCGCCAACAATGTGGTGGTGACTGAAGAGATGGACCAGCTTCAAGTGACAATGAAGCAGATGGAGATGATGACGATGACTTGAATCTTGAAACAACTAAACCGAGTAAAATGTTATGTGCAGTCGATGTGTGCAAGTGTTTCATCAGTGCAAAAACTTGTAGTGAAAAAGCTCTGAATTCATTTCTAAGTTTGCAAAATGAGGTGTATACACTTAATCCACAAAAAGTGAAATAAGCCAAATTATCTGATTTCTTTAAAGCAAGATTATGTTCAAAAGAATGTATTTTCTCTCTCATACTTCATCTTAGTTGTTTGTACAGTGCAAAGTACCAAATTACAATACAGTATCTAATTTCTCTAAAGCAGGACCAAATAATATTTTCTCTCTTTATACTGTATTCTATCTTTGTCATTTGTAAAATTTACTCATGTAGCCACTGTTGTATGCTTTTTCAGTGAAAAATATTGTGTGTATTACTGTATCTATATATGACTTCTAAGTAGGCCTAATTCTGAGTTACAAGTACAAGTAATCTTTTAATTTCTTCTTGATGTACGTATAAATCAAGTTCAACCATATTCATATGCTTGCCTACGGCTGTTATTTTGCTATAGCATTCTGGTTTCACAAAGCTTGTCAATCCTTGGTACACATCCTTGTATGTTTTACTAGAATTGCCTGTCCATCTGCAGTTCATGGTTAACACACAGTGGAATGATAGTTCCTATCTGAGTGACAAGTTGGTGATGTTTTTGTTATTTTAACAGTGTTAGCAAAAAGGAAGGGAACAATGATTTTGATAACGCAGCTGGTATTTGTAGCAGTACTACAGTCAATGAAATCTGTTGAATGAGCTGTGTTTACATAAGACAGAGATTCTGAAATTTCATCTAGTCGTAGGCACTTATATTTCCATTGCCTATAAAAATGTAGATTTTTAGATAATAAAGATACAAGGTTCAGAAACACCATAACTGTTCATGAAACATTTAAGTACTACATTAGGGTTTTTAGCTACCATTATATATCTTTATGCCATTTCATCTCAAGTTCTTTGCTGGATTTTACCTGAGACCTGTTGCGCACTGTACTCACTAATTAAGGCTAAAGGTAAAATCATGAAACAAAAAATTATAAAATACTATTCAAAATCTATATAACATGCAACAAGTTTGTTTTTAATTATTCACATTCAGATAGTGTTGAACACAACTATGTACTGCAATGACTCCCGAGCTGTGTTCTGATTTGGGTGCAGGGTTGGGCAGCCCTGGGTCCTTTACATAACCCAGTAACATCAGCGGAGTGAGAGGGAGGAACCCTCCATGTGTACTGGGTTATAAGGTTAGACATAAAGAGCAGTATTGTGTAAATTATTCTTAATTACTATGTGCATCCAGTTTACTTTAAATAGCTTTACAACTGACCAGGAGTGGTGGCCTTGTAAAAATACTTATATGTTATACTATTAGTGAACTAAAGGTGTTGCTCACTATCAGTTGCAGAGATCTACTCATATATGTGGGCAGTTTATTGGCTTTTAGCAAGTTTCAGCATCGCATTTGGATATTGAGATACAGAATTAGCTTGATGCTGGTCCGGCAAATAACTCTGGAAAAATTGTATTTGTGATATAGGAGACAGAAGTGCTTGCCCTCATTCTTATGTTTACCAGAGTCTATCTTTAATGGCGCTGAAGGAGATAAGATCCTCCCTTCCTACTTGGTCTTACTAATACCTTCAGATTTTTTTGAATCTGCTGCTGAATGTTGAGCCAAGTGGTCAGTTATTACACTTCAGGTCAAGAAGAGACGAGAATTGAGCTAAATTGTACAATACTTATCAGTATTAATGGAAATCTGAGCTCTCTTCTAAGGTGGCCATGATGGGAGTACCATCTACTTCCTCTTTGATCTTGGCTGTGAGGAAAGGGATGCTACTGGCTGCTTGGTTTCCTTCACAAAATTTCTGCTCCCACCTGGTGATGTGGACAGTAGAGGCTGCTTGCCCATATCAAAGTGTCCTCAGTAGCAGCACACTATGAGTAATATACTGTGGCCCATTTTCATGAGTCTACTTATTTCCCCACCTAAGAGTAAAACAGAGACTCACTTCCAGGTGCAGATGTGGTGCTCTGCAGATAATAGCTTCTACAAGTGAGTTTGTGCATCTGTTTGATTCTAAGTTTTGAGGACTGTAGTTGTAATAAATAACTCACATTATCTTATGGCTCCTGATCCTGATTTATGATCTCCTCTTAATGTCTCAAAAGATTTTACTATAAAAGTCAGTTTCATTTCTTACATCTTCATACAAATTTATATTTTGCCCAGGAAAGTCAATAGCAGTGTTAAACATAAAACACTGCATTTCTCCATGAAAACTTAACTCCACCATAAGTTTTTTGATAATAATATGCTTCATATGATTCACACTCTTTAGCAGCATTATTTATCCCAAATAGGTCCAATCCATTATTTTTCTTGAACGGTAATTAACGCTGTCTGCACGCTCTGTAGCTAGGACTAAGTGGGGGAAGCAGATGGAAAACTCTGTGTTATTATTCATAATTCCATTATATAATTCCATTTTAGCATTATAAAAAAGTTGGTACTGACATGACTACATGATGATTTGGAACCTGTAGCATGATCCTGGTGCTGCATGGCAAGAAGCACTGATAATATTGTATATGAAGATGATTGTGTACATGCTACTTATGATTACCAAATGTGGCTATTTGCAAATGTACTGGTTCTGCACTTTCGATGAAGGCGATGGTTTGATTATGGACGTCATATCTGAAACTAGTCACCACAGATAATGGACATTTCTCATCACAACTTTGAAAGAATTACAAGTAGTAGTTTTAATAACTACATGAAGTTAAACATTTGATGTATGTGAAGAATATCAGGAGAGAAATATCAAATCTGGCTTTACAAATGTCATACTTCGTGTTAGTTCTTGGAAGCTTTGTGCAGGGAGATTAAGATGAATAAAGTGTGCTTATTTAAACAATCAGCAAAAGGGACAGACAAAAAGGATTTCAGTTATCTATTTAACACAAAGCACCTGTTTTGAGAGTATGAAAAAGAGAGCTCAGATGATGATAATGAGAAATTTCAAATAGGCGTAGTAGTACTAATTGAACAGTCACAGAAACAGAATTTCATACAGGATGCTGAATAGGTTAAGTAAAATCAACTTAATCCCCCACGAGTAACATAAAGCAGAAGGCACTAATTTTTTTCTGCATGAAGACTTAGAGATATCACAAAGTAATACAACCACAACTTGTTTTGTGCTTCTTATACTCCTTATACTTTTCTTATTAGCACAAAGCGAGGATGACTGGAAAGCACATGCCACCGATTTAGGAAATTGTGGAATTCCACAACTTGGCAAAAACTTGTATCATTAAACCTAACTGAGCGAGGTGGCGCAGTGGTTAGACATTGGACTCGCATTCGGGAGGACGACGGTTCAATCCCGCGTCCGGCCATCCTGATTTAGGTTTTCCGTGATTTTCCTAAATCACTCCAGGCAAATGCCGGGATGGTTCCTTTCATAGGGCACGGCCGACTTTCTTCCCATCCTTCCCTAATCTGATGAGACCGATGACCTCGCTGTCTGGTCTCCTTCCCCAAAACAACCCAACCCATTAAACCTACAAGCAGCAGCTGATGTTACTTAAATTATAAGAATTTTTGTTTTTATAATGCAGTAGTTCATACCAATTATGAGCTTACTGCAGTAGAGTAATTAAGGAGACACAGTTTTATTAAAACTGTTGACCAATTAACCACAAATTCTCCACAAAAGTGCAGCCTCCAGTAATTTCATATATTTACTGCAGTTAGTTGTTGGGAACAATGCACTGTCAAACAAACTGTATGGAAACATATTGAAGACATAATGTTTTTTTTTTCAAAACTAGAGTATGTAACTACAGACTGCCTCATGTATCAAAAACTGTTGGAAATAGATGCTGAATACTAGTGTCAAAGGTCAGATTTTTCCTGCAACCAGCAGTCCTGCTATCTTTGACAAAGTCATTGTGTCAGTTCATAATTTTCTGCATCAAAACACTTGTCTGTACAAAAAGTCTCAGTTGTATTAAGTTGTGCATGTATATGGTATAACATAATGACACTTAAAAATGTTTAAGCAATAGCATTGCATCACATGCATTTTGAAGCTACATTAGTAAACCAAAACATTGTGATCATCTGTTTAATAGCATAATTATGGTGTCACATATCATCATCACCCCACGGGTGTCATAGCAACAGAATTGCAAGTTTCCATCTGACACCAATAGCAGTTGTGCAGGAACTGGCAGACCCTATCATGCCCACCTGCAGAGCTGGGCGACCTCTAGACTTATTGCTTCGCTCCTGGTGTACACTAAAGAGGACTGCTGTGCCTGTTCCCTGTATCTGATCTACCTCAAAAGCTCAAGCTGATTCATCCTAAGATGGGACTTGGTGTTCTCTCAAGAAAAAATCCTGTATTCCATACTCCAGGGCACCTTACTTAGTAAAGTTACTCCGCCAGGTATCGAAACCTGGACCCCACATCTGACACCAGTTTATACATCGTAACTCGACATGGGTCACAACATAGTTATTCAGAAGCTCATGCTCAGTTCGGAGATGACGCGGGATCTGAGGTCATCCGTTTCTGGTCTATAAGTGGCTGCGTACAGGAGTGAAACAGCAATGGGGACAAGTTGAGATTTTTCAGGTCTCTGTGGTTGGAGACTGTACAGAATGACTTGGATGTTAAGGTAAGCAGTTATATACGGTGATGATAAGGAAAAATTCTATAATGTTAATAAATAATTAATAATTAATCCGAGAAAGAAATTTCTGAGAGCACAGCATTGTATGGTAGTGAAACGTGGACTGTGGGAAAACCGGGAAAGATGATAATCTAAGCATTTGAGATGTGGTGCTACAGAAGACTGCTGAACATTAGGTAAGGAACAAGAAGATTCTCCAGAGAATCAGCAAGGAAAGGACTATATGGAAAACACTGAAAAGAAGGGGCAGGATAGTAGGAAATCTTTTAAGACATCATGGAATAACTTCCATGGTACTAGAGAGAGCTGTAGAGGATAAAAGCTGTAGAGAAAAACAGAGATTGGAATACATCCAGCAAATAACTGAGGACGTAGGCTGCAAGGGCTAGTCTGATACGAAGAGGCTGGCGCAGGAGAGGAATTCGTGGCGGGCCGCATCAAACCAGTCAGAAGACTGATGAGTAAAACAAAAGAAGAGATTGGCTTACTGATCTGTGTTTTATTGCTTCTTCAACTGCTTCTGCAATGAACGTGTGGAAGAGCACAGACACTAGTTTATAAAGAGCTAAATGAAGCTTACTAGATTCTCCAGTCAATTACAAGGACAAATGGTCACCGCTGCCTGTAATTTTAAGGTGTACACAGCAACGTACGTAAACCATAAAAGAGCCAGATTTTATCACTATAGTCGAACCCTTAGGTCCAAGTACTCGTTAAAACGAAGGTGACATACAAACATAGGTGCTTGTAAATAAAAGTACGGCAGAAATCAATAACCTTAATCCAGAGGACTGTACAGGCAAGCTTTGCATGTTCTTCTTAGTGTACAAGCTTAATTGAGTACAATGTTCACTCACATAATATCTGCTGCAGGATTGTTTGTACGAGGCTGCCTGGCACTATCCCCTGTCTGGAACTCTTCTGCTCGCTGGGACTCTGCCTTGCTTGACGTCTGAGGGCCTCTACATACGGCATTTGAGGCTGTTGGCTTACAGATGGTACGTGACTGTCGATTTTTACCTCAAATTCATAATCGGTGAGCGTGAAATCAGCGGTTTCCCAATCCGTGTGACCTCTCAATGGACTGACGAAAGCAGCACACACGGTATGTCTCTACCTAAATTAAAAATCTTACAGCTCTTATTTACACTTTGACGACGCTTCTGTTTTTGTCTGACAACTCTTCATGATTTGGTCATTACACATACTTGGAAATAAACTCATCATTCTGAAACACTGGTGGTAGCTTTTCAACTCTGTGTGTAATGTTATATTAAACAGGCACAGTTCTATAGGAAGCAAACAGTAGTCAACTTCGTTCAAATTACTGAACATTTCCAAAAGTTTTTTATTAATTTCAAGAATCATTTTACACATATTTTTAGATTTGCGCTACTTGAACATGCAGTATGGGTCAGTACGCTCTGTCTCGTTGAATCCATAGTCTTCCACTTGCAACATCGTCACGTATTCTGGTACACTTTGTTTCAGAATATTCAGGACGGTTGGACTTAAGTAGATTTCCTGAAAACAGAAATGTCCCGCAGCTACAAACCTCCGTTAGCAGCAACATATTTGGAGAATTCAAAATTTTGAATGATGCTTTAGTGCTCAGAAGTTGCAACATACACTCTGCTCCTTTGCTTAAATTAGCGAGTAATACTATCACCCTCTTATTATCACATCTAGTATCATAACCTTAGTCACTGTTTTACACTTTATCTATGCGGGCGATAGCGGTGAACTGATGGTGGAGCTCTAAGCATGCTTATCCTTTTTGTAGCTAGAAGCAAAGGTAATTTGCATTTTGTAATGTTTTAAGGTTTGCTGTGAATGTCATATGTTAACTCTTCAACAGCAGGCGATTTTCCCGATTTTTCTGTACAAAATCTCGGCTCATTTTTATTCGATAATTACAATAGCTGTATGGATAATTTAAATGAATGTAACAAGAAAACCAAAAACTGTATTTAGAAGTGAGTTCTAATTGATATATAACTTACGTAACGCAGAAAGTGGGAAAATCACTTACAACGTAACAAACACAGAAGAAATTTATTTAAAATTTTTCTGAGTGTGGTAGAGCTTGAAGAAAAATTCCATATATCAGCCCACGTTGCAATCTTCGCACCAGGTTTTTGTTGTTGTGTCGCTTACAGTTTACAAAATCAAAGAAAGAAACGTCTGCTTCGACTATAATAACAAAATCACAATTACAGTGTCTCACAGGTATGAAGATTGGACACTATGGTGATTCGAGAGTGTGACAAAGTAACATAATTAGGATCTTCATAAGCAAATAAACATGTATGGAAAACATTCTGAAGAAGATGTCCTAAATAACACCAGCATCTGAGCAGAAAAGTTTAGCCTGGAAACAGTCTGATTGCAGCAAGGGAACAACGACGACTGCTGAATACAGCTGCGTCGGTCCCTATGATGGACTTCGAGAGTTTCCTAAGACGATGCAGTTTTTTTTTTTTTATTTATTGTTATTTTCAAACCTTATACAGGTAGGCCGGCAGCAGCAAACTACGCAGCTCTTCGGCCACAGATCGGTACATAAGTAGACATCGAAATACAAACATGGTGAATAAATAACAGTAGACAGACAAAATTAAAATACATGGAGCCATTCACTGGCGCAGTGTCCGAATAAAAAACATCCAGAACTTGGACACGAACAGAGATGACAGAAATGACCCACGTGAACAATGGAGCACAAACGATGAAACACTGAAACACTAACACGAAGGCACACACAAACACTGGCGACGATCTCCGGCGCACGAATGTTCACTGTTCATGCACGAATCCGGGGACCTGCCAAAGGGGAAAAGGTGAGGGAGGAGGAAGAGGGGGAGGGTGTAGATGCCAGTGGAAGAGGAGTGGGGAGGGGGAGGAAAGAAGGTGGGGGGAGGTAGGGGAAGCCCGGGGGAGATGAGATGGAGGGAAGAAGAGAGGAGGGAGAGAGGGTGCCCTTGGAAAAAACACAGGGGGTGGAAGGGGAGTATCAAAGTTGGTAGCAAGGGTAGATGGAGGAGATGAGGGCATCATCAGGGATGGGAAGTTGGCGGAAGCCACCTTGGGCAAGGGTATGGAGAGTGGAGAGATGGAGGGCGGACAGGATGTGGGAATACAGGTGCAGCAGCGGACGGGGGTGGGAAATGATGGGAGAGACAAGTGGGTGAGGGGGTCAAGTTTGCGGGAGGTGTAGAGGATCCATATCCGTTCGAGGAAAAGGAGGAGGTGTGGGAATGAAATTAGGTCATACAGGATCCACACGGGGGAGGGGAGGCGGAGCGCATGGCATTACAGGATTTGAAGGGATTTGTAAAAGGTATGAAGGGCAGAGATCCAGGTGGGATGGGCATGGCAGAGGATAGGGCTGATGAGGGATTTATAGGTGTGGAGGTGGAGGATGGTGGAGGGGTCCAGACCCCATTTGCGGCCAGAAAGGAGCTTGACGAGATGGAGTCAGGAGTGTGCCTTGGCTTCAATTGTCTGGAGATGGGGGGGTCCAGGAGAGGCGACAGTCAAGGGTGATGCCAAGGTGGGGGTGAGAGTGATAGGATGGCCATAGATGGTGATATAGAAATCGAGGAGATGGAAGGAAGGGGTGGTTTTGCCTACAATGATCGCCTGGGTCTTTGAAGGATTGACCTCGAGCAACCACTAGTTACACCAAGTGGTGAACTGGTCAATATGGGATTGGAGAAGGTGTTGGGAGCGTTGCAGGGTGAGGGTGAGGGCAAGTAAGGCGGTGTCATAGGCATACTGGAGAAAGTGGATGGGGGGTGAAGGCTGCGGCATGTCCACAGTATATAGAAGATAGAGAAGAGGGGAGAGGACAGAACCTTGGGACACACTGGCGGAGGGGTAGAAAGTGTAGGAATCCGTGTTATAGATGGTGACATAAGAAAAGAAAGGACCCGATCAGATGGACATAGTTGATAGGAAGGGCGAAGGTTTGGAGCTCGAAGAGGAGACCGGAATGCCATAAACGGTCATCAGCACATTCAAGGTCGAGGAAGAGGAAGATGGCGGAGCGACAGGAGTAGAGTTGTTCAGAGAGGAGATGAGTGAGGTGAAGAAGAAGGTCATCAGCAGAGAAGGACAGTCGAAAGCCACACTGGGTAGTGGGAAGGAGGCACTGCTGGTGGAGATGCTGCTGGATGCATCGGGTGAGGATGGATTCCTTGACCTTACTGAAGACCGAGGTAAGGCTGATGGGACGGTAGGAGGAGACAGTGGATGGCGGTTTATCGGGTTTGAGGAACATCAGGATCCAGGAGGTTTTGCACAGGTCGGGGTTGAAGCCAGTGGACAAGACCACATTATAGAGCCTGGCCAGGGTGGAGAGGAAGGAGGTGGGAGCTTCACGAAGGTGGAGATAGGTAACACGGTCGTGACCGGGAGCGGTGTTGCGTTTTGTGCGGAGTGTAATGATGATATCCTGAGTAGTCATGGGGGCATTGAGTTCGTTGTGTGTAATGTTGTCCAAGTACTGGAAGCCAGAAGCGAGTGGAGGGGCAGAGGTGTCAGTTCGATCTGGGACATCGGGGAAGAGGGAGTAATCGAACTGGGGATCATCAGGGAGAGTAAAAATATCAGAGAGTTAGGAAGCAAAGTGATTGGCCTTACTGAGGTTATCAGGAAAGGGGTGGTCATCATGAAGGAGAGGGTAGTGGGGGGGGGGTGTTAGATCCGGTAAGGTGGCAGAAGGCTGACCAGTACTTAGACGAGTTGGTAGGTAGGGTAGCATAAAGACGGGTGCATATCTGTCGCCAGTCCCGGCGTTTCATAGGCGCGAGCAAGTTTCGGTCGTGTCGTAATTGCTGGTGGCATCGTAATGTGTCCCGGTCATGCGTGTGAAGAAAGTCACGGTAGAGACGGCGGGATTCACGGAGGAGGAGGACGGCCTGTGGGGGTGAAGTGGGACGGCGCGGGTGGATGGCGACGGTTGGGACGTGGGCCTCCACGGCCTCAGACGAGGTCTGCTGGAGAAAGGAGGCGGGGAGGCTGCATGGGTAACATCATCAGGGTGGTGGTAGGCGCGGCGATGGCTATCGACCTGGGTAGAGAGGGTATCCCAGTAGGCATTCCAGTCGACATGGGGATAACATGGACATATTTCGGGGGAGGGTCGATGCGAGGATCGGGACGGGGGCGACGACCGTCTGAAACGGTGAGGAGGGCAGGGAGACGGTCACTGCCAATAGCGTCAAGGACGTCCACCGCTATGCGGTCAAGGACGATGCAGTTTTTTTTTTTTTTTACTTTATTGTCATTTTAAAGCCTATACAATAGGCAGGCTGGCAGCAGCACACTACGCTGCTCTTCAGCCAAAGAAGACATAAGCAGCAAAAACATGAGAAAAACATAAAAGTTGCAAAATGGTGGGCGATAAAACAGGAGACACAGAGAGACAAACACGGAGCCGTTCACACTCGACGATAAAAACCACACTGCAAACTGTTGAGACGACGCACAAACACCGAAGAAGACGATGGCACTGGTGAACAATGGAGTGTGACGGTGAACACTGAACACTAAACACGACGGCACACACGAGACACTGATGGCGGTGATCTCCGGCGCGCGAAAGTCCACGTAGCGTGTGCGAGTCCGGGGACCTGCCAAGAGGGGAACAGGGGTGAGGCGGGGGAGAGGGGAGAAAAGGATGCCAATGGCGGAGGGGACGGGGGCAGGAAGGAGAGGGACAGGGGAGGGGAGGCCCGGGGGAGGAGGGGAGAGAAAAGGAGGAGGGAGGGAAAAAGGGAGAGAAGGGAGGGAGGGTGCCCTGAGGAGCAAGCACAGGAGGAGGGCGGGAGGATCAAAGTTGGTAGGAGGGGTAGATGGAGGGGAGGAGGGCATCATCAGGGAGGGGGAGCTGGCGGAAGCCACCTTGGGAGAGGGTGAGGAGGGTGGAGAGATGGAGACCGGGTGGGACATGGGAGTACAGGCGCGGCAGCGGGCGGGGGTGGGAGAGGATCGGGGAGACGAGTGGGTGAGGAGGATCGAGTTTACGGGAGGTGTATAGGATTCGTATCCTTTCGAGGAAGAGGAGGAGGTGGGGGAAGGGGATAAGATCATACAGGATCCGCGTGGGGGAGGGGAGACGGATGCGATAGGCAAGGCGGAGAGCATGGCGACGATGCAGCTCAGGCGTCGATCTTTATAGGGGCCGGTGGCGGAATACTCGAGGCACTATTTTCTGGTCACGTGTGTGGCGGACGCGAATAGGTCCCTTGGGAGTGGCGGCCTCTAGCAGCGCTGGTACCACTGCCTGGTGTCCGTCCGTTATTGTGACAGGGCGACTCCGCGACGCTGCGGCGTGCAAGCGCCGGTTAGGCGGCACGAACGCCCGAGGTGCCCGAAGGGTTGCCGACCGCTTGTGCGGAGGTCGCCAGAATAGCACTTGTTTCCTTACATATTTGTTTTCCTACTAGCATTTCTTCTGGAACAGCGTACAGCACACCTTCTAAGAGGTTCCTCTTTTATTGGATTTGGAGGTAAGTGGGATATGAAGTGGCTTTCTATCAGTCTTGTTGTACTTGGCTCTCCACGTACGTGTCGAGGTAATGCATGTATTTATTTCTCGAAAATTGCTTCATTTAGTTCCATTCTAAATTCCGAAAACGTTTTCTTCATGTTGTTTGAATTTTTTTGAAATATAATACAGGCAATGAATACAAACTGATGAAATAGATGCCAAAATATTTTCTTGTCATATTTCTTCTTTGTTTCCGCATGGTCTCGTAACAAGAAAGTTCTTGAGCAGCTCTGTCAACGCCGCCTATTATATCGTTGTAGTCGAATAATAGTTGGGGATTACTTATTTTCATTTTCTATTACACATAATGATGCGTTGTGTATAGTGCTCAGAGCGCTTTTTTTTTTTTTTCATTTAAGGACCATGACTTTGCCTATTTGGAAAGCTCTGATTTCTACCTTTTTAAGTTTTATGGCTGCAAACACGGTCGGTAGGTCCTCTCTAGTTGCTCGAAGAATTTCTTAAACACCTGTTGTGCGTTGCACCAAATATGGTTCAAATGGCTTTGAGCACTATGGGACTTAACTTCTGAGGTCATCAGTCCCCTAGAACTTGGAACTACTTAAACCTAACTAACCTAAGGACATCACACACATCCATGCGCGAGGCAGGATTCGAACCTGCGACCGTAGCGGTCGCACGGTTCCAGACTGTAGCGCCTAGAACCGCTCGTCCACTCCGGCAGGCTGCACCAAATAATCAGCAAGTTCAGGCGATGTGTAAAAATTGTAAGTTGTTACACATTAGCCTTTGTATAAAAGATAATCCTTTAGGTGTAAAACAGTTTTGGTAGACATACGGTATTTCTCATACATTTTCAAGTGTGGCGTACTGGTTCCCGGGTTCGATTTCCGGCGGGGTCAGGGATTTTCTCTACCTCGTGATGACTGGGTGTTGTGTGGTGTCCTTAGGTTAGTTAGGTTTAAGTAGTTCTAAGTTCTAGTGGACTGATGACCATAGATGTTAAGTCCCATAGTGCTCAGAGCCATTTTTTTTTGGTGGCGTACTTTTGCCTAGATAATGTAACTTGATTTTGATTCATACAGAACAAACGATTTTATACCAAAGGGAGATCTTTTCATTGGTATATATGGTTTCCAGCCAAGTCTTCCTTTCAATGATAATAAGCTTATATCAGCACTAACAGTTCTTCGCAGAACTAAAGCTGAGACGAACTCTTTTTCGTAAATATTTAATATCTTCGTACACTTTACGTAACTTTCGACATGCATGCCTATCTTGGCTAAAAGTAGAATCATACGAAAGGTGCTAGTACTTCATAATCAATCTCAATCTGTTCATAACTTTCGAAAAAATCGAAACATGAACTGTTTTGCATATCTATCAGTACCATTCTTTTGTAGGTACATTGACTATAGCTTGTAATAATTAAATACCTATGAAAAATTTCATTTCATCTTCACTAATAACCGTCCACATCTTTGAGTTGCAATTCGTATATCAGGACAAGTTGAAGTTTTCTTGGTACTCATATACATTGATTTTAGTTGCAATAATACGAATCAACATATCGTCAAAAAAATTTCAAAATGCTCAAGTAGTGGAACATTTGAATCTAAATTTGTTTTTACTCCCGAGGTTGAAGAAAAGGGAAAGCTGGTGGAGCAGGAGGAAAATTACTCACATCAGTTTCATTCGATATGTGACAACTAGCAGACCCATCCGATTCTCCACAGCTGCCACTGAAACTTTCCTCATAACTGTTGTTGTCATTTTCCAAATCTATGGAATCTTCACTGGATTCACAGCATTCAGAATCATCAGTTTGTCACCAGAATACATTCCACGTTCCGATGTGTAGAGAGTATTGGCTTAATGTCAACAGTGCTGTTGCACAAGTGAATGTAAATTACAATGAAATGAACACCCTTAGCTGCTTACAGGCGTTGACCTACGTCAACGGGGACAGATGAAGATGTGTGCCCCGTCCGGGATTCGAACCCGGAATATCCTGCTTACATGGCAGACGCTCTATCCATCTGAGCCACCGAGGACACAGACTGCAGGGATTTATCTCTGGCACGTCTTCCGTGAAACCCACATTCTCAACGTATTGTCCCGCACTACGTTCGTAGTGCCCCCGCCCATTATACTCATTACTCGCGGCGCGTTGCCGATTCCCGTAAGAGTTCGGGCACTGTTTGTGCATTCGTACAGAAGAAGAAGATGGTCAAGTGGCCGGTGAGCCTTAACTATATATATATATACTAAGATGGTATCTGTTCTGTCAGACATGTCCGAAAGAACAGATACCATCGGTGACCATGCAGGTCGTTAGAATGAAATTACAATGAAATGAACACCCTTAGCTGCTTACAGGCGTTGACCTACGTCAACGGGGACAGACGAAAATGGGTGCCCCGACCGGGACTCGAACCCGGGATCTACATCTACATTTATACTCCGCAAGCCACCCAACGGCGTGTGGCGGAGGGCACTTTACGTGCCACTGTCATTACCTCGCTTTTCTGTTCCAGTCGCGTATGGTTCGCGGGAAGAACGACTGCCGGAAAGCCTCCGTGCGCGCTCGAATCTCTAATTTTACATTCGTGATCTCCTCGGGAGGTATAAGTAGGGGGAAGCAATATATTCGATACCTCATCCAGAAACGCACCCTCTCGAAACCTGGCGAGCAAGCTACACCGCGATGCAGAGCGCTTCTCTTGGAGAGTCTGCCACTTGAGTTTGCTAAACATCCCCGTAACGCTATCGCGGTTACCAAATAACCCTGTGACGTAACGCGCCGCTCTTCTTTGGATCTTCTCTATCTCCTCCGTCAACCCGATCTGGTACGGATCCCACACTGCTGAGCAATAGTCAAGTATAGGTCGAATGAGTGTTTTGTAAGCCACCTCCTTTGTTGATGGACTACATTTTCTAAGGACTCTCCCAATGAATCTCAACCTAGTACCCGCCTTACCAACAATTAATTTTATATGATCATTCCACTTCAAATCGTTCCGCACGCATACTCCCAGATATTTTACAGAAGTAACTGCTACGAGTGTTTGTTCCCCTATCATATAATCATACAATAAAGGATCCTTCTTTCTATGTATTCGCAATACATTACATTTGTCTATGTTAAGGGTCAGTTGCCACTCCCTGCACCAAGTGCCTATCCACTGCAGATCTTCCTGCATTTCGCTACAATTTTCTAATGCTGCAACTTCTCTGTATACTACAGCATCATCCGCGAAAAGCCGCATGGAACTTCCGACACTATCTACTAGGTCGTTTATATATATTGTGAAAAGCAATGGTCCCATAACACTCCCCTGTGGCACGCCAGAGGTTACTTTAACGTCTGTAGACGTCTCTCCATTGATAACAACATGCTGTGTTCTGTTTGCTAAAAACTCTTCAATCCAGCCACACAGCTGGTCTGATATTCCGTAGGCTCTTACTTTGTTTATCAGGCGACAGTGCAGAACTGTATCGAACGCCTTCTGGAAGTCAAGGAAAATAGCATCTACCTGGGAGCCTGTATCTAATATTTTCTGGGTCTCATGAACAATTAAAGCGAGTTGGGTCTCACACGATCGCTGTTTCCGGAATCCATGTTGATTCCTACAGAGTAGATTCTGGGTTTCCAAAAACGACATGATACTCGAGCATAAAACATGTTCTAAAATTCTACAACAGATCGACGTCAGAGATATAGGTCTATAGTTTTGCGCATCTGCTCGACGACCCTTCTTGAAGACTGGAACTACCTGTACTCTTTTCCAATCATTTGGAACCTTCCGTTCCTCTAGAGACTTGCGGTACACGGCTGTCAGAAGGGGGGCAAGTTCTTTCGCGTACTCTGTGTAGAAACGAATTGGTATCCCGTCAGGTCCAGTGGACTTTCCTCTGTTGAGTGATTCCAGTTGCTTTTCTATTCCTTGGACACTTATTTCGATGTCAGCCATTTTTTCGTTTGTGCGAGGATTTAGAGAAGGAACTGCAGTGCGGTCTTCCTCTGTGAAACAGCTTTGGAAAAAGGTGTTTAGTATTTCAGCTTTACGCGCGTCATCCTCTGTTTCAATGCCATCATCATCCCGGAGTGTCTGGATATGCTGTTTCGAGCCACTTACTGATTTAACGTAAGACCAGAACTTCCTAGGATTTTCTGTTAAGTCGGTACATAGAATTTTACTTTCGAATTCACTGAACGCTTCACGCATAGCCCTCCTTACGCTAACTTTGACATCGTTTAGGTTCTGTTTGTCTGAGAGGTTTTGGCTGCGTTTAAACTTGGAGTGAAGCTCTCTTTGCTTTCGCAGTAGTTTCCTAACTTTGTTGTTGTACCAAGGTGGGTTTTTCCCGTCCCTCACAGTTTTACTCGGCATGTACCTGTCTAAAACGCATTTTACGATTGCCTTGAACTTTTTCCATAAACACTCAACATTGTCAGTGTCGGAACAGAAATTTTCGTTTTGATCTGTTAGGTAGTCTGAAATCTGCCTTCTATTACTCTTGCTAAACAGATAAACCTTCCTTTCTTTTTTTATATTCCTATTAACTTCCATATTCAGGGATGCTGCAACGGCTTTATGATCACTGATTCCCTGTTCTGCACATACAGAGTCGAAAAGTTCGGGTCTGTTTGTTATCAGTAGGTCCAAGATGTTATCTCCACGAGTCGGTTCTCTGTTTAATTGCTCGAGGTAATTTTCGGATAGTGCACTCAGTATAATGTCACTCGATGCTCTGTCCCTACCACCCGTCCTAAACATCTGAGTGTCCCAGTCTATATCTCCACCTAAGACTATAATATGCTGAGAAAATTTATGTGCAATGTATTCCAAATTTTCTCTCAGTTGTTCTGCAACTAATGCTGCTGAGTCGGGAGGTCGGTAAAAGGAGCCAATTATTAACCTAGCTCGGTTGTTGAGTGTAACCTCCACCCATAATATTTCACAGGAACTATCCACTTCTACTACACTACAGGATAAACTACTACTAACAGCGACAAACACGCCACCACCGGTTGCATGCAATCTATCCTTTCTAAACACCGTCTGTGCCTTTGTAAAAATTTTGGCTGAATTTATCTCTGGCTTCAGCCAGCTTTCTGTACCTATAACGATTTCAGCTTCGGTGCTTTCTACCAGCGCTTGAAGTTCCGGTACTTTACCGATGCAGCTTCGACAGTTTATAATTACAACACCAATTGCTGCTTGGTCCCCGCATGTCCTGACTTTGCCCCGCACCCTTTGAGGCTGTTGCCCTTTCTGTACTTGCCCGAGGCCATCTAACCTAAAAAAACCGCCCAGTCCACGCCACATAACCCCTGCTACCCGTGTAGCCGCTTGCTGCGTGTAGCGGACTCCTGACCTCTATCCAGCGGAACCCGAAACCCGACCACCCTATGGCGCAAGTCGAGGAATCTGCAGCCCACACGGTCGCAGAACCGTCTCAGCCTCTGATTCAGACCCTCCACTCGGCTCTGTACCAAAGGTCCGCAGTCAGTCCTGTCGACGATGCTGCAGATGGTGAGCTCTGCTTTCATCCCGCTAGCGAGACTGGCAGTCTTCACCAAATCAGATAGCCGCCGGAAGCCAGAGAGGATTTCCACCGATCCATAGCGACACACATCATTGGTGCCGACATGAGCGACCACCTGCAGATGGGTGCACCCTGTACCCTTCATGGCATCCAGAAGGACCCTTTCCACATCTGGAATGACTCCCCCCGGTATGCACACGGAGTGCACATTGGTTTTCTTCCCCTCTCTTGCTGCCATATCCCTAAGGGGCCCCAGTACGCGCCTGACGTTGGAGCTCCCAACTACCAGTAAGCCCACCCTCTGCGACTGCCCGGATCTTACAGACTGAGGGGCAACCTCTGGAACAGGACAAGCAGCCATCTCCAGCCGAACATCAGTATCAGCCGGAGACAGAGCCTGAAACTGGTTCGTCAGATAAACTGCAGAGGCCTTCCGTGCAACCCTCCGGAATGTCTATCGCCCCCTGCCACACCTCGAGATGACCTCCCACTCTACCACAGGTGAGGGATCAGCCTCAATGTGGGCAGTATCCCGGGCAGCCACAGTCGTAGTCCGATCGGGGGATGCGTGGGACGAGCTGGCCGTCCCCGACAAACCCCCATCCGGACCCCCACAGTGATGCCCATTGGCAACAGCCTCAAGCTGGGAGCGAAAGGATGCCAACTCAGCCTGCATCCGAACACAGCAGTTGCAGTCCCTATCCATGCTAAAAACTGTTGTGCAAAGAACGTCTGAACTAATCTACGGAGAGCACAAACAAATCCACACATAAACGGTTATTAAAATACAAGATTGCCTAGTAAATGCAGTAATGCTGCTACTTGCGCACTGCTGACACACTGCTTGGCGACGGAAGGAGACTACGCGATTTTACAATATTCAGGTACTAAAACGCGATGCTAAAACTCTCAAATACTATAATACGCCCGAAATTTATGAATTTAAACAATGCAAGTACCAAAAACACGCAAAGATATTGAGAATTAAACTATATAACAAATGAGTGAGCTAGGAGTAAAAGACTTTCTGCTGGCAGCTGCTTATCCAACGGCGGCAGGGGGCCCCTGCTTACATGGCAGACACTCTATCCATCTGAGCCACCGAGGACATAGACTGCAGGGATTTATCTCTGGCACGCCTCCCGTGAAACCCACATTCTCAACGTATTGTCCCGCACTACGTTCGTAGTGCCCCCGCCCATTATACTCATTACTCGCGGCGCGTTGCCGATTCCCGTAAGAGTTCGGCCACTGTTTTTGCATTCGCACAGAAGAAGAAGATGCTCAAGTGGCCGGTGAGCCTTAACTATATATATACTAAGATGGTATCTGTCCTGTCAGACATGTCCGAAAGAACAGATACCATCGGTGAACATGCAGCTCCTTAGAATGAAATTACAATGAAATGAACACCCTTAGCTGCTTACAGGCGTTGACCTACGTCAACGGGGACAGATGAAAATGTGTGCCCCGTCCGGGACTCGAACCCGGAATATCCTGCTTACATGGCAGACGCTCTATCCATCTGAGCCACCGAGGACACAGACTGCAGGGATTTAACTCTGGTACGTCTTCCGTGAAACCCACATTCTCAACGTATTGTCCCGCACTACGTTCGTAGTGCCCCCGCCCATTATACTCATTACTCACGGCGCGTTGCCGATTCCCGTAAGAGTTCGGGCACTGTTTGTGCATTCGTACAGAAGAAGAAGATGGTCAAGTGGCCGGTGAGCCTTAACTATACATATACTAAGATGGTATCTGTTCTGTCAGACATATCCGAAAGAACAGATACCATCGGTGACCATGCAGGTCGTTAGAATGAAATTACAATGAAATGAACACCCTTAGCTGCTTACAGGCGTTGACCTACGTCAACGGGGACAGATGAAAATGTGTGCCCCGACCGGGACTCGAACCCGGAATATTCTGCTTACATGGCAGACGCTCTATCCATCTGAGCCACCGAGGACCATCTTAGTATATATATATAGTTAAGGCTCACCGGCCACTTGACCATCTTCTTCTTCTGTACGAATGCACAAACAGTGCCCGAACTCTTACGGGAATCGGCAACGCGCCGCGAGTAATGAGTATAATGGGCGGGGGCACTACGAACGTAGTGCGGGACAATACGTTGAGAATGTGGGTTTCACGGAAGACGTGCCAGAGATAAATCCCTGCAGTCTGTGTCCTCGGTGGCTCAGATGGATAGAGCGTCTGCCATGTAAGCAAGATATTCCGGGTTCGAATCCCGGACGGGGCACACATCTTCATCTGTCCCCGTTGACGTAGGTCAACGCCTGTAAGCAGCTAAGGGTGTTCATTTCATTGTAATTTCATTCTAACGACCTGCATGGTCACCGATGGTATCTGTTCTTTCGGACATGTCTGACAGAACAGATACCATCTTAGTAAATATGAATGTAAATTGTTACAATCTTTTCCATTGTTGATATTCCTGTGGTGTTGAGTGATAATTGAAAGAATAATTTCTACACAGTGTCTTCATCTCCGAACTCGACGTCTCCATGTGCCCACATAGGATACTCCTACTCGAGAGCTTCTGTCGTTGGGTACAAGTCGGCTCGACTTGCTTACAAGGGAAGCTCCCCATCGCACTCCCCTCAGATTTAATTATAAGTTGGCACAGTGGATAGGCCTTGAGAAACTGAACACAGATCAATCGAGAAAACAGGAAGAAGTTGTGTGGAACTATGAAAACAAGAAGCAAAATATACAAACTGAGTAGTCCATGCGCAAGATAGGCAACAACAAGGACAGTCTGAGCTGAGGAGCGCCGTGGTCCCGTGGTTAACGTGAGCAGCTGCGGAACGGAAAGAAAAGAGGATCTAGGTTCAAGTCTTCCCTAGAGTAAAAAGTATACTTTCTTTGTTTTCGCTAAGTTATGATCTGTCCGTTCGTTCATTGACGTCTCTGTTCACTGTAATAAGTTCAGTGTCTGTGTTTTGCGACCGCACCGCAAAACCGTGCGATTAGTAGACAAAATTACGTGCCTCTCCAATGGGAACCGAAAACATGTGATCGCAAGGTCATAGGTCAACCGATTCCTCCAAAGGAAATCACGTCTGATATTTTCTATACGACACTGGTGACGGCATGTGCGTCACACGACAGGAATATGTTGTCGACCCACCTAACTTGTACACTTGGCGAACTGTAAAAAGATTCTTCTACCTTCCTGTGGTTGTGGTAATCACTCCCAAAAAAGTAATGAAAACATAAGGGTTTGTCACATAAACTGAAAATAAAAAAAATACACTTATCCCTCGAGGAACGTATTGAACCAAAGACCTCTGGTTCCGCAGCTGTGCACGCTAACCACGGGACCACGGCGCTTCTCACCTTACCCTCTCCTTGATGTTACATATCTTGCGGATGAACTACTCAGTTTGTATATTTTGCTTATTTTTTTCATTGTTCCATACAACTTCTTCCTGTTTTCTCGATAGATCTGTGTTCAGTTTTTCAAGGCCTATCCACTGTGCCAACTTATAACTAAATCTGAGGGGGGTGCGATAGGGAGGTTCCCTTGTTAGAAGGGAGAGCGAGTACACGAGTTCATAGGTATAACCGCCGTGTGGCGGCGGGTAAATTTTATAAATCTTCTTCGCCGTTTACAACAGCCTGGAAACTATTTTTGCAATAAGCCAGAAAGCGATGGAGAACATACTGACCATAATTTACAGTCTGCAAGTCCACATTACTCTTCGTGCTCGCTGAAAGAAAATGTTGCTACTTGCTATTTACTCAGCGGGATCAGGAACTATGACTATAAATAAGAGTTTTGAGTTGTAACTGATTAATATATTCAGTAAAAGTTGGCACGCACGAACGTAATAATTTTTCTGATAATAATAATAATAATAATAATAATAATAAATGCAATATAACACATACCGTACAGTTAATAGGAAGTGACGCTTGATCAAGGTCCGTGTCACTTTCCATTCTTAATCAGACTTAACGTCTGAGGAAGTAAATAAATAATAATAATAATGTTCCTATCGGAAACAGCACTATTATCAGCTCAGAGGCGACCTCTACGGGAAGTTTCAAGTAAAATGGTCAATCGCTCTGGCTTCTAGTCATCAAAGTTAATTAATCGGCTTTTGCCACGTAGTTTTGCAACATTACGGGCGGCACAAAAACATTTAGTCCCATGAAATCTAAGCGATTCGGGATTCTGTACAGTCCTCGCGAGTTGACTTCCTACTTTTAACAAAAACACTTTTGGGTAACTGCCTGGCTGTGACGTCATGCGAGGCACAGCGCTCACAGGCGTTTGACTGACGCAGACAGATTGATATCTCGGTGTGAAGAGTCTCTTCTTACGCCTCACTGGCTGTATTTATACATAGGCACAGCGGACCGCCGAACGGAGCATCTGGAGTCAACCGCTCTAGGGACAGGTAGCAGCCCCTTTCTCGGCCACGTATTTATTAATATATCTGTTGCGTAACAATTTACAACCTCCATAATTTTTATATAATTAAAGTCAAGCTGGCTTTAGTTACTGAAAAAGCTTTAGCTCGACTGCATTTAAACTTTGCCAGGTAGAATTTTTAGAACGGAACCGAAAGTGGAACATGGCCTCTGAAAGGCCATTTAAGATTCCTTGTAATGATTATTTGCACTAAAGTTTTTAAACTTGTTACAGCTGTATTACTTCCTCAATAAAATCGAGTGCTGTGATTAGAACTTTCTATAACAAATACAAATCATACTTAGGGAAAATTTCGTTCCAAATTTAGTTTTTAGTAAATAATTTGAAAATGGATTCCCATAGTTAATGTTTTTACATACAACTGACACTACGTACGAATTTTCATCTTTCACAGTCTAGTATTTAGCGCCTTCAATTATTCCTAAAAACGCCAATTTTGACCAAAATATTGCACCGATCATGTTCAGACTTATAACTTTTCAGTTTGACACACATTTGCACATTCTGAAAAATTTTTGGCTTTCTAGCTTCATTATTTAGCGCCAATTATTTTCTGTTAAAATAATATATTTAGCTAAACTTATTCATTTGATTATTCTGAGATTTAACAATTTTAACATTAATACACTGAAGCATACACTGATAAAGTTTGGAAAAGTTATTTTAGTTTGTAATTTCACGCCTACTTTATGGTGCAATCCGTAGTATGCAAAGCAGAGGCGTGTTATGACGACGTGGAGCTGACAGCAGTGCACTGGGGTGAGGCCCGGCACACTCACAATGATACAGCGCTTGTTTCGCCGCACTGCGAACTCCAGGCATTCACGCCACAACTGCAACCGCTTTGAAAGATGTTTCCACTACTGAACTGTAAATTACCATTAATTTGTTTCACTCAGTCATCATTTCGGCTTTGTAGCCATTGTCACGTGCAAGTTGAAATGTCACAAAATTGCTGACCTGTCTAAATGACAGAAGCAAGTTATATACCAATGTAATAACTGATCAGTTAGCAGTGAATATTGTTGTGTTTACATAGATAAAACTTTTTCAAAGACTGTTGTAAATTTATTTTAATATTTATTCAGAAAATCTCTAACAATTGCACTGATATACTGTATACAGGATGGTCCATTGATCGTGACCGGGCCAAATATCTCACGAAATAAGCGTCAAACGAAAAAAACTACAAAAAACGAAACTTGTCTAGCTTGAAGGGGGGAACCAGTGGGCACTATGGTTGGCCCGCTAGATGGCGCTGCCATAGGTCAAATAGATATCAACTGTGTTTTTTTAAATAGGAGCCCCCATTTTTTATTACATATTCGTGTAGTACGTAAAGAAATACGAATGCTTTAGTTGGACCACTTTTTTCGCTTTGTGATACATTACGCTGTAATAGTCACAAACATATGGCTCACAATTTTAGACGAACAGTTCGTAACAGGTAGGTTTTTTAAATTAAAATACAGAACGTAGGTACGTTTGAACATTTTATTTCGGTTGTTCCAATGTGATACATGTACCTTTGTGAACTTATCATTTCTGAGAACGCATGCTGTTACAGCGTGATTACTTGTAAATACCACATTAATACAACACATGCTCAAAATGATGTCCGTCAACCTCAATGCATTTGGCACTACGTGTAACGACATTCGTCTTAACAGCGAGTAGTTCGCCTTCCGTAATGTTCGCACATGCATTGACAATGTGCTGACGCATGTTGTCAGGCGTTGTCGGTGGATCACGATAGCAAATATCATTCAACTTTCCCCAGAGAAAGAAATCCGGGGACGTCAGATCCGGTGAACGTGCGCGCTTCGACGACCAATCCACCTGTCATGAAATATGCTATTCAATACTGCTTCAACCACACGCGAGCTATGTGCCGGACATCCATCATGTTGGAAGTATATCGCCATTCTGTCATGCAGTGAAACATCTTGTAGTAACATCGGTAGAACATTACGTAGGAAATCAGCATACATTGCACCAGTTAGATTGCCATCGATAAAATGGGGGCCAATTATCCTTCCTCCCACAATGCCGCACCATACACTAACCCGTCAAGGTCGCTGGTGTTCCACTTGTCGCAGCCATCGTGGATTTTCCGTTGCCCAATTGTGCTTGTTATGCCGGTTTACGTTACCGCTGTTGGTGAATGACGCTTCGTCGCTAAATAGAACGCGTGCAAAAAATCTGTCGTCCCGTAATTTCTCTTGTGCCCAGTGGCAGAACTGTAAGCGACGTTCAAAGTCGTCGCCATGCAATTTCTGGTGCATAGAAATATGGTACGGGTGCAATCGATGTTGATGTAGCATTCTCAACACCGACGTTTTTGAGATTCCCGATTCTCGCGCAATTTGTCTGCTACTGATGTGCGGATTAGCCGCGACAGCAGCTAAAACACCTACTTTGGCATCATCATTTGTTGCAGGTCGTGGTTGACGTTTCACATGTGGCTTAACACTTTCTCTTTTCCTTAAATAACGCAACTATCGGGCGAACGGTCCGGACACTTGGATCATGTCGTCCAGGATACCGAGCAGCATACATAGCACACGCCCGTTGGGCATTTTGATCACAATAGCCGTACATCAACACGATATCGACCTTTTCCGCAATTGGTAAAGGGTCCATTTTAAAACGGGTAATGTATCACGAAGCAAATACCGTCCGCACTGGTGGAATGTTACTTGGTACCACTTACTTATGCGTTTGTGACTATTACAGCGCCATCTATCACAAAGCGAAAAAATGGTCCGACTAAAACATTCATATTTCTTTACGTACTACACGAATATGTAATAAAAAATGGGGGCTCCTATTTAAAAAGACGCAGTCGATATCCGTTTGACCTATGGCAGCGCCATTTAGCGGGCCGACCGTAGCGCCATCTGGTTTCCCCTTTTCAAGCTAGACGAGTTTCGTTCTTTGTAGTTTTTTCGTTTGATGCTTATTTCGTGAGATATTTGGCCCGGTCACTATCAATGGACCACCCTGTACACACTTTGGAGGCGTTAAGAGTATGTAACGACAGTGCAAGAGAACATGACATGTGGATGAGGTGCAGTCTCTAAATGGTGATTACTTATTAAAATAAATAACAGACACGAATGATATGCTACACAACTCGCTGTTAGCTCAAAAATGCAAGCTGCCACGACCAAATGTATAAAGAAATAGCGCGCTTTCTTGTCGCAGGGATATAACTGTGACGTTGTTCTGTGCCCTGTTTTTGTTTGACGCAGAGCATATGTTTTCTCATGGTGGAGATGGAATAAACAAGAATATAACTAATTCGTTTGCATTTAACAAAATTAGTATGTTTTTCGTCTGAAGCGTGGACTACAGCGTGAAACTTATTCCAGATATTACTCCTCCTCTAATGGAACACATTTGCAGTTATGTACTTTGCATCAATTAATTCTCGCCTTACACCCTCCACGGTCTTAAAAAAAAACGTATTTTCGTCAAAGGCCACCTGATCCCAACAATCGATAATTTCGCCTTTTCACTGTTACTTTACAGCAGTAAGTCGTGTACTCCTGTCCCGTGCTAACAATAAATCACGACTAGCCTTGCACTTCTGCGCACTTCTGCATGTTTCGGTGAGAGAGAACGAGTCGACGAGTATGAAACTATTGCAGCGCAACAGGTCTCAGATTTGTCATACTAGCTGAGCTACAGCGGCAACGAAAGAAATCAGTTAGCACTGATGTAACAGCGGCGCCTTGATTTGTGAAGTATGCAACCCGAACACTGGACACGTATTCGCTCCGTTTCTGATCTCCACAAACCAGCGTCCAAGTTTGTATTGGTGGCAGTGGTGTTAGTAGAAGAAGAAAGATGTGTCTACCTCAATTTTTTCTTCCAGCAGGCGTGAAGCCATCACAACCATCTGTGTGAAAATAATGCAGTATAGTACAGCCTTCAGTTTAAGGGGAGGCTTACTATCTTTTGGTTCAACAAATCGTTTTTTAAATTGCCTTTTTCGATCCATAAAAGTGTTTATAATCCACCCCTGAAATGGTTTTTCCGAATGTGGAACGGAAATGTTTGTGATTCGCGGTTGAACAAAAAAATGCACCTGCCTGAAATCGGCCTTTTTCATGCACCAGTTTTTTTCTTTCGGTGGACGAGTTATTGTACCGGTGCTTGGGAGGAAACAAACAAAATTCAAATGAAAGTTTGAACGTGTGTGTTTGGAAGTTAGCCTCCAAGCATTTGCATTCTGGTGCGAAGACTGTGGAGATTGCAACTTTCCTGGCAGTGAGCAGCTTCAACGACGGGTATTCAGCAATTCTGAAGACCATGACAACGATGGACGTCACACTGGGACTCTATTCGACGCAGTTCGCCAAGCATTCGGACGACCAACGGATACAAGCGGCCGAAAACCGCTTGTCACCGGCCGTACGAGCGGCTCTGGAGCAGCGCAGGATGGCCCAGATCGAGCAGAACGCCCTCTATGAGGACGAGGAAGGGCTAGTTTGTGGACCCGGAATAGCACATTGAACGTAAGTTGCATAATATCGCATTTACATGTAGTCAAAACTTCAAACGCGTTTTTCTCGAAATGACTTTTTTTTATCGCGCCGTATGGTAACTTCAAATCTACTGAACCGATTGGCATGATTCTTTGTTTCCGACGAAGCTAACTAAATTGTCTAGGAGTTGTACCACTTTTATTCCGATCCATCAACTATAAATATTTTTACTTGGCCGACGAAGTCGAAAAATCGATGAAAAAACCTTATGTTTTTCAAATGGCCGCCATTTTGTTTCCTATGGTCCAAATAACTTAAGCGATGCACAACTCCTAAAGAATCTTATATACTTCGCTAATGTCAACTCAATTTTGATTTCAGACGAGCCGGCTGACCTGTGACATACCGCGCGTGGAGGTCTACATCGAAATTTTGTTTCGTTCCGACAGCACTTCCGCCTTTGCTCTTCAACATTTCCGGTCGAAAAAATTTCAGTTTGTAGAGGAAATATCAATAAACATTTTGACCAAATTTGACACTGATATCTATTACACACCCTGAGAAAAAAATCCTCAAAGAACATGCTTTTTTCGGGCCAAAGATAGTAAACCTCCCCTTAAATATCAGTGATAGCAAACGCATTGGTGTGGGGATATTGTCAGATCGCCTCTTCTACCCTGTGGTGGCTTTCGAAAATCCTTGATGTAGTGATGCGAAATTTATACTATCCTTGGATGAGAGGGTTCACCTATGTGATACTTTGACGTAGATTGCAGCCATGTTCCGCCCAACTACTCAAACTCCCTCAGTGATACTAAGCGATCATATGGTCTTCATAAGGGACTTCTCATGAACAGTTAAACTTCGTAATGAGAGAGAGTGCACTCATATACAGGAGCCAAATATTTAAAAATCCAGCATACTCTAGACCAGCGGCAAAGCATCCAGGCATATGTACAGAGATTCTACGAGAAAATATGGACCAATTTGATGTAATTAGTGTCCAAAACTCCTCGTCCTTCGGAAGAAATAATGGCTCAGCTCTGTAATTCATGCTGGGCATCAGTGCATAGAAATTTGTATGAACCAGCCATGCCTGTCGTGGGCACTTACCTACACTACTGGCCATTACAATTGCTACACCAAGAAGAAATGCAGATGATAAACGGGTATTCATTGGACAAATATATTATACTAGAACTGACATGTGATTACATTTTCACGCAATTTGGATGCATAGATCCTGAGAAATCAGTACCCAGAACAACCACCTCTGGCCGTAATAACGGCCTTGATACGATTGGGCATTGAGTCAAACAGGGCTTGGATGGCGTGTACAGGTACAGCTGCCCATGCAGCTTCAACACGATACCACAGTTCATCAAGAGTGGTGACTGGCGTATTGTGACGAGCCAGTTGCTCGGCCACCATTGACCAGACGTTTTCAATTGGTGAGATATCTGGAGATTGTGCTGGCCAGGGGAGCAGTCGAACATTTTCTGTATCCAGAAAGGCCCGTACGGGACCTGCAACATGCGGTCGTGCATTATCCTGCTGAAATGTAGGGTTTCGCAGGGATAGAATGAAGGGTAGAGCCACGGGTCGTAACACATCTGAAATGTAACGTCCACTGTTCAAAGTGCCGTCAATGCGAACAAGAGGTGACCGAGACGTGTAACCAACGGCACCCCATACCATCACGCCGGGTGATACGCCAGTATGGCGATGACGAATACACGCTTCCAATGTGCGTACACCGCGATGTCGCCAAACACGGATGCGACCATCATGATGCTGTAAACAGAACCTGGATTCATCCGAAAAAAATGACGTTTTGCCATCGTGCACCCAGGTTCGTCGTTGAGTACACCATCGCAGGCGCTCCTGTCTGTGATGCAGCGTCAAGGGTAACCGCAGCCATGGTCTCCGAGCTGATAGTCCATGTTGCTGCAAACGTCGTCGAACTGTTCGTGCAGATGGTGGTTGTCTTGCAAACGTCCCCATCTCTTGACGCAGGGATCGAGACGTGGCTGCACGATCCGTTACAGCAATGCGGATAAGATGCCTGTCATCTCGACTGCTAGTGATACGAGGCCGTTGGGATCCAGCACGGCGCTCCGTATTACCCTCCTGAACCCACGATAAACCGCAATCGCGATAGGATACAATCCAACTTTTATCAAAGTCGGAAACGTGATGGTACGCATTTCTCCTCCTTACCCGAGGCATTACAACAACGTTTCACCAGGCAACGCCGGTCAACTGCTGTTTGTGTATGAGATATCGGTTGGAAACTTTCCTCATGTCAGCACGTTGTAGGTGTCGCCACCGGCGCCAACCTTGTGTGAATGCTCTGAAAAGCTAATCATTTGCATATCATAGCATCTTCTTCCTGTCGGTTAAATTTCGCGTCTGTAGCACGTCATCTTCGTGGTGTAGCAATTTTAATGGCCAGTAGTGTATGTTTCTATTTAAGCAAATACATATACTGTCCAGTCACATTAATATGATGACCTGTCAAAAGCCTGAATGGCCACTTTTTGCAGCCCGGACCACTGCAAGACGTGCAAGAGGAGAGTCAGTTCGAGGTTCTGGAAGGTACCGACAGCGATGGCTCCAGTTCCGTGGCCAGCTATGCTACGTCTCTCGGTTGAGGATCCATCACACGAAAAGCCCGATCCAAGTGGTCTCACAAAGTCTCCACTGTGTTTAAATCTGGTGAGTGTGGTGGTGGTGTGGGGCGGGGGGTTACACTCATCCTGGTGCTCTTCAAGCTATTGCGACCGTTCAGGTTGTATGGGAATGGCATGTGGTGTGGATGACGAAATAAATTACAGTTCCGTCATCAACTCGCCGAAAATCAAAGTTCTAAACTGAACACAAGTTCTATATCACCTCGGAGGCCTCATGTGCTATTTCAATGGGGCCCTGCAAATGTGACTGGGCATACAACTTTGGTTACGTTTCATCTATGTCGCGTCATCTTACAGTCATCATAATGCACCCAATGTTCCACAAAAGTCTTTAATATAAATGCAAGCAGGATTTGCTACGCAAAAATCACGTACACACTAACGTATTTTTTAAAGTCTTGCGAGTTTATATCCTATAAGAACATAGAAAAATTGAAATTCACAGTTCACAATAAATTATTTCAAAGCATGACCGAGTTTCTTAAGATCTTGGAGGTGGTTAAATAAACCACGGTTAATTGCGTGATCTACCTTTAGAAAACCGTTAAAGTTGCACCGTATCTCAAACTATAAATTTCACAATGGTCACACACTGAAACCTTCCAAGTGTGGCTTCTATAACACGCAACCCGAAAAATAACAATTCCACCAGTTGCCGAAAAATTTCTGTCGGAAAGTATGAACTCTGAATAATTCACACATGTGAACTAGCGGCTATTTCACCACTCACCAGATAAAACTTCCTCGAAACACAAACTGACACACCCTTACCGCCTCCAACGGCCTCCGAACATACGCTGCCCTCCAAAATGCCACTGTTCGCTCAGGAAACCTCGGTCAAGCACGACTGAAGTCAGTGAAACTACTGAACATGAAAACTGCTGAAATTCTTAATTTTAACCTTTTATACACATATGATACATCAGATCACACGGGAATTTTTCGAGAAATATTATGCAGTTATCAGTTTTCTTTTAGATGGCGTAATTTATTTATAAACAATAATTTCTATGGTTTTCCTCTATACTTCAGATAATTTCCTGTATATCTAAAGTTTACAGTACGGCCGCTACTTTTAAGGTTTCTCTATTTATTTAGTAAGAAAAGCTGTTTTTAATTGCGCGAAATCCACTTCTAGGCCTATCATTTTGAATAATTTCAGTAAAACAGCTATCACAGTCCGGTACAGTTCCACGAGATATATCCGTAGACACCTCGTTTGTCGCAATCGCATAATGCGTTGCCGAGATATTCACTTTTACAGTTCAGGAATTATTTGTAACATTTAAGTTACGGTAATGTATAAACTAATGAGGATATCGAAGGCGCGTATTCACACGCCTTTTCCGCTTCAGATGAACCTACTGACTCTTCAGTGGGGTGAGTTTTCGTTTAGCACTGGACGCGAAAAGCCGCCATGAGAAACGAGCAGCTGTTGTGTTGCCCAGTGGAAGGGTTTTCCCGGTCACGCGGTCACCTCAGCGGCCAGTGGAAGCCAGAGGCAACCCCATCTGTAGAATGGTTCAAATGGCTCTGAGCACTATGGGTCTCAACTGCTGTGGTCATAAGTCCCCTAGAACTTAGAACTACTTAAACCTAACTAACCTAAGGACAGCACACAACACCCAGCCATCACGAGGCAGAGAAAATCCCTGACCCCGCCGGGAATCGAACCCGGGAACCCGGGCGTGGGAAGCGAGAACGCTACCGCACGACCACGAGATGCGGGCCCATCTGTAGAGCATAGTGAGGGGCCTCCCGGCCAACAATGCCATCCCATCATTTCATTTTTCAGTGTGAAACTGCCCCTCCACGTGCTCCTGACAAGCTGAGTATGACTCGATCTTAGCCGCCGCCTATGCGTCCGCGGTCGCGTGTTTGTGACTGAATTAAGTGTCTCTTCCCTTTATAATAGGCTGTCGTGTCACACTTTGCATGTACGCTGCGAGTTATGTGATGGGTTGGTTACATTGTCCTGCTGGTAGATGCCATCATGTCGAGGAAAACACACAGCATGTTGGGCTGGACATTGTCCCCAGGACAGTTGCGTTCTTGTGTTGATTCATTGTGCCTTCCAGAATGAAGAGATCACCCAGGAAATGCTACAAAAACACGTCTCCTCCATTCTGGACCCTTCTGACAATTTTTACAGGTTGTTTACTACCTGTCCGATGGAGGATAAAACGTGACTGGAGGATAAAACGTGATTCAACTGAAAAGGCCACCTGTCGCCACTCAGTGGGCATCCAGTTGCGGTTCTGGCATGCACATTCCAGCCTTCGTCACCAATGATAAGCATCAGCTGGGTCCATGAACCAGGCACCTGCTGCAGAGGCCCATGCACAGCAAAATTCACGGGACGATCATAGAGGAGACGCCGGTGTGACCGAGCGGCTCTAGGCGCTTCAGTCTGGAACCGCGCGACCGCTACGGTCGCAGGTTCGTATCTTGCCTCGGGCATGGATGTGGGTGATGTCCCATCATTAAGTAGTTCTAAGTTCTAGGGGACTGATGACCTCAGATGTTGAGTCTCATAGTGCTGAGATCCATTTGAATTTTTTGAACCGAAATGTCATTCAATGAATTCGTCACCATATGTGTGCATTGCTGGAATAACTTGCAGAATGGCTTTCTAGTTATTGATAAAACTAGGAAATTGAATGAGGGCGGATACAGAAGAAATATCAATGAGGTTCTACAGAAAGGCAGTGTACCAAAACGTAACCCTGTCAGTATATGGGCAAATTCGCACAGATGCAGTGTGCTCACCCCAATGGGATGAGGCACAAGCCAAACACACGTTTACACATTGAGAGAAAAATCGAGGTAATTAGTGCAACATTAATGGAATTGGAGGGCAGTGTCAAGGCTGTGGCTAATTTCAGCTGAATTACAGGATACAGTGAGGTGAGCATGCAATCAATAAACAGTTAACGAAACTGGATGGCATTGTCAAGGCAGCAGTTATGAAAGATTAAGAGCTGAATGGTAGAACCCAGCAACATGAGGCATATGTAGTGGGAAAAACTGAAACAGTCAGTGGAGGTGTCAGTGCATGATTAATGGAACTGGGTGGGTTTATCAAGGGAATAGCTATGAAAATCAAAGTGAACGAGTCCCTGGTGGGAGAGATGAATGAAAGAGTCCATCATCATGAATCTGGATAGAAACGTTAAGAAGGCGAACACCCCATTATCACAACTAGCTCCCTAGAGTATATAAAATGTGTACTATCTCGAAGTATGATGAGTATGCGATAGAATGCCGACAAAATGCAAAGTGATAGAGGCGCGGAAAGCCATTTGTCGCAAACAGCGTCCCTTAAAACTGGGACAGCTGGATCGTGAACAGTCTCTCTCTGAAACAGTTAGACCCATAACAGGAAGTATTAAACAGCTCCCATACATGGTGGCATCATCAGATGGTGGTAAAGTGGAGGAGGAATAAGAGGAGGAGAAGGTGGAGGAGGAGGAGGAGGAGGAGGAGAAGGAGAAGAAGAAGTGAGCAAAGAAGGGTATTCTATCAGTGATGTCATCAACTGTCACAGTCTTGCTAGCATGTTAATTGCGACATATAGGGATCAGTCGAGATCAGTCGTATATGCAGGGAAATCTACCTATACAGTTAACGAAGGACACCATCCACATAGGAGACAGGGAATTTGAGCAGACACCTGCAATGGTAGTGCTAATACTCTTAAAAACTTCGAACCCCCAGAAGTATATGCTAAAAGAGAAGAAATCTATCTGAAATCTATACTGCCATAAAAAGAATAGTCATAGTTTAATGTTGTTACCAAAAATCTCGAAACATAAATATACATGGAATACACAAAGGGGAAATGATGTGAGTAAAATTCTCGAAAAGTTCTTCACCAATTTATTTCAAATTTTTACCCGATGCTCTAATAAACATACAGACTGACTCTGGATGTATAGTTTTTAAATACATGCTACATATAAATATAGATTTAATATATAAAATGGAAACATTGTTAGAAAAAATATCTAATAAGTTCTTGACCATTTTACTTCATATTTCTACAAGATAATCTACTAAACATTCTGAGGGACATGGGCTATATATCTTTTTAAACAACAATGTACAGATTATCTGTTAAAACCGACTGCGAGGAAGAAAACGCCATGCTGTGAAAATGTGCTGTATCGTTTTCTTTCTCGCAGTCAGTTTTGACTTAAATGGCAGAGCATTTAAAGCTTTAGACAAGCTGTTTCTTCCACATATATTTTTCTTCTTTATATATAATTTTAAACAAAAATTGTATACTCAACAGCTGTTATGTTTTCTTCCTTGCAGTCAGTTTTTAGAGGAAATCGGAAAGTTGTAATTATGGCTTAACGACTTGTGACTAGAATACTACTACTGAATATGTATCATCCGAAACTTTGAAATTCTACCCATTCACAGATTAAAACTATGAGAAATACTGTCGTTGAAGTTACTATCGCACAGATCCAGCAATTGAAGGTATCTCTTGTACCCCATATACCAATGATTCCAATTGATTTAGCTATTCATTTTAAGGGACTTCCATTTCCGATTGAGGTTTCGTTTCCAGTAACAATAAATAAGGCCCAAGGTCAAGGAGATGAAGGCACAGGAGACGGACAGAGATGGTTAGTAGGATACAACGGACAGACATAGGGAAAGAAGGAGATGGACAGAGAGAGGGATGGGGAGGAGATGGAGAGAGATTGAAGGGGAGGAGGAATTGGACAGTGAGAGGGGGGAGGAGGAGAAGGAGATGGACAAAGAGAGGGGGAAGAGGGGGAGAAAGACAGAGAGAAGGGGAGAGGAGGAGACGGACAGAGAGAGGAGGGAGAAGGAGATTAGGACGGTTGTACCTTTCCCAGACAAATTTATGGAATTCCAAAGTACTGCCGGATTCGCTAGTATACGGGGGTGGTTGGAAAAGTTCTTGGAATCAGAGGTCAGCGCTAGCACAACGAGTTGTTCATGTGATATTCATTGGACTGTTCCCTGTAAACACGTGCCACGTCAGTGCTCTTGGAAGAGAGCTGGGGCGGTGACGTGGTTCTGTTGTTGTTCCTGTGTAGTGATTTGCGAAGATGGAAAAAATCGAGATTCGAGCAGTGATTAAGTACTTCGCCGCGCGGGATTAGCCGAGCGGTCTTAGGCACTGCAGTCATGGACTGTGCGGCTGCTCCCGGCAGAGGTTAGAGTCCTCCCTCGGGCATGGGTGTGTGTGTTTGTCCTGAGGATAATTTAGGTTTAGTGTGTAAGCTTAGGGACTGATGACCTTAGCTGTTAAGTCCCATAAGATTTCACACACATTTGAACATTTGAGCATTAAGTACTTCGTAAAGAAAGGTATGAAAGCAAAGGACATTCATGCCGATTTCCAGAATACACTGGGGGACTCTGCTCCTTCATATTCAACTGTCGCCAAGCGAACAAATGAATTTAAATTTGGTCGGGAGATCTTAGATGATGATCCGCGCTGTGGTTGGCCAAGATGTGTCACTGTTCCAGAAATCATTGCAAAAGTGCACAGAATGGTCACGGAATATCGCCGATTGAAAGTGCATGAAATTACTCTTGCTTGCCAGATGTCATTTGAAAGAGTATATGACATTTTAGCTGAAGAATCAGAAATGAAAAAATTATCAGCAAGATGGGTGCTGCGACTCTTGACGCTGGATTAAAAACACATGAGGATGGACATATCGGAACATATTTGGCCCGTTTTAAGAGAAACGAACAAGACTTTTTGCACCGGTTTGTGACACGTGAAACTTGTGTGCTCTGCTATACCCCAGAGACATAACAACAGTCAAAGCAGTGGAAACATGCTGATTCTCTGCCACCAAAGAAAGCAAAGACAATTCCTTCGGCGGGATAGATCATGGCATCAGTGTTCTGGGATGCGAAGGGGATTCTGTTTGTAGATTATCTCCCGACTGGGCAAACAATTACTGGAGAATACTATGCTAACCTCCTCGAGAAATTGCAACAAAATATACGCCAAAAAGGGCCAGGTTCAGCAAGGAAGAAAGTCATCTTCCATCAAGACAATGCACGCCCGCACACATATGCAGTCGCCATGGCAAAATTACACGAACTAAGGTATGAATTGTTTCCACTCCCGCCTTATTCACCTGATACTGCTCCGAGAGACTTCCATGTCTTCCCAAAACTGAAAATTTTTCTTGGTGGATGAAGATTCATCCCAAACAAAGAATTGATAGCCGGAGTTGACAACTATTTTGCAGGCCTGGAGGAAACTCATTTTGGAGATGGTATCAAGGTCCTGGAACATCGTTGGACCAAGTGCATTAATTTACAAGGAGACTACACAGAAAACTGAAAAAAGTTTCAGTGATGTAAATACTTTTCTATTTCGTTCTGAGAACTTTCCCAACCACCCTTGTATATACTATAAAGACAAGTTGTAGTTTAAGGTTGTTACCAAAACTCTCGAAAAGTTCTTGACCGGTTTACTTCAAATTTTACACGGTACTTTAATAAACATTCGTACAGACATAGGCTAAATATATATTCAGACTTTCACACGATACGCTAATAAACTTCTCAATGGACATAGGCTACATATTTTATGTGTATATGGTAAGTGAATATATATGTAATCCATAACAGGGAGACGTAGTAAGCAAAAATCTCTAAATGTTCACGACCAATTTCTTTTTAATTTTCACATGATGCTCTAATAAACATTCGAGCAGACAGTAGCTGCATATTTTTTAAATATACAGGGTGGTCAGATATATTCTGGAAAGATTTTAAGGGTATTGTAGGGTAGCTTGTGCTGAGAAATATTTGTTAAAAAAAATCGATACGTTGCATAGTTTTCGAGTTAATTAGCATTGAAATTAGCCAATCAGGTTACTGCACGCGCAAGTTTAAGCGGCCTGCCAGAGACAGTGACAGCAAACGTGTTCTTCGTTTGGTTTCCTAAAAACAAAAAAGATATCGATACAACAATTGAACGGTGGTGAGGGTCGAACCCAAGCCAAAGGCTGAACAGCCGCGTGCTCTATCATCTACACTATGGATCAAGTAATACTAATTGTGTCAGGCAGGGTGTTTGAATTTGTGGGTGCAGCGACTTGATCGGCTAATTTCAATACCAAGTAACTTGCGAACGGTACAACGTATCGAATGTTTTTCTTAACGATTATTTCTCAGCACAATCTTCCCTGCAACACCCTTACACGTTTTCAGTGTCTTTCTGAGTACCGTCTATGTAAACTGTGTTCATCATAAGAATAAACCTGATGTAAACATTAAACCATGTATTCTGATTACAAACAAGAGTGATGAAAATTCCCAACTTAACACAGGGCAATTTTTCTGAGCGAGCTATGTGTGCTGCAAACGCATACTACACGGATTTCACGCTGTTGCTGAATACTAGCGCCACTGAAGGTGTTAATTACAGTCAGTCGTCTGGTAATCTCTTAGTTCCTTCCTTATCCGAATACGAGAAATACATTTCAGTTCTGGAACTGTCAACTGCTAAGTTGATAACGAGTTGATAACCACCCTGGCGCTGTATTTTCTCTTCTTCTTTTATGACGTGCCGTTCTATATTCCGCCAGTGTTCGACAGTGATATGTGAAAAAGCTGCGTCCGTTAGTTCCAGTACGTCTGGCAACTTAACAGTCTTGTATTTCTCGCAACAAATCCCTCAACTTGGTTCCAGATCATTTCTGGAAAATTTGGAAATTTGTGGTAACGTCTTATGGGACCAAACTACTGAGGTCATAGGTTCCTAAGCTTACACACTACTTAATATAACTTAAACTAACTTACGCTAAAGACGACACAGACACCCATGTCCGAGGGAGGACTCGAACCTCTGACGGGGCGAGCCGCGCGGCCCGTGACAAGACGCCACAGACCGTGCGGCTACCCCGCGCGCCCAGATCAGTTCTGCTGGGTTCATATTGTAATGGTACGATGGCAGATGTAAAAATGCAGCATTTGTATGGTGTGCTCGATGCTGTGAAAATGACTATTTTTCATGTTTCTACGACAGTATCACTTTGGTTCGTGTGAGACTACATCTGTGGTATAAAACAATGGATATAGTCCAAATAAAGAGTATTTGGCTTTCATTTTTGTCCTAAAAATTAAATTGTTATGTTTTCTTAACTTAAGCGACATTTATTAACAATCTTTCATGTTGTTGTTGAGGTCTTCAGTCCAGAGACTGGTTTGATGCAGCTCTCCATGCTACTCTATCTTGTGCAAGCTTCTTCATCTCCGAGTAACTACTGCGACCTACATTCTTCTGACTCTGCTTAGTGTATTCATCTCTTGGTCTCCCTCTACGATTTTTATCCTTCACGCTTCCCTCCATCACTAAATTGGTGATCCATTGATGCCGCAGAACGTGTCCTACTAACCGATCCCTTCTTCTAGTCAAGTTCTGCCACAAATTCCTCTTCTCTCCGAGTCTATTCAGTATCTCCTCAGGCCGGCCGGAGTGGCCATGCGGTTCTAGGCGCTACAGTCTGGAGCCGAGAAACCGCTACGGTCGCAGGTTCGAATCCTGCCTCGGGCATGGATGTGTGTGATGTCCTTAGGTTAGTTAGGTTTAATTAGATCTAAGTTCTAGGCGACTGATGACCTCACAAGTTAAGTCGCATAGTGCTCAGAGCCATTTTGAGTATCTCCTCATTAGTTACGTGATCTACCCATCTAATCTTCAGCATTCTTCTGTAGCACCACATTTCGAAAGCTTCTATTCTCTTCTTGTCTAAACTATTTATCGTCCATGTTTCACATCCATACATGGCTACACTCCATACAAATACTTTTAGAAAAGACTTCCTGACACTTAAATCTATACTCGATGTTAACGAATTTCTCTTCTGCAGAAACACTTTTCTTGCCGTTGCTAGTCTCCATTTTATATCCTCTCTACTTCGACAGTCATCAGTTATCTTGCTCCCCAAATAGCAGAACTCATCTACTACTTTAAGTGTCTCATTTCCTAATCTAATTCCCTTAGCATCACCTGATTTGATTAGACTACATTCCATTATCCTCGTTTTGCTTTTGTTGATGTTCATCTTATATCCGCCTTTCAAGACACTACCCATTTCGTTCAACTGCTCTTCCAGGTCCTTTGCTGTCTCTGACAGAATTACAATGTCATCAGCAAACCTCATAGTTTTTATGTCTTCTCCATTGATTTTAATACCTACTCCAAATTTTACTTTTGTTTCCTTTACTGCTTGCTCAATATACATATTCATAAAATATCGATAGTTAAGAATTTATAGTTGAAAAGAAAAAAGGAATTTCGCGTGCAATATGTAATTAGAAACAAACAGACGTGCATTATTCATAAAAAATGCTGATGATTCTTACGATTACGTGATGTAGGTATTTCAAATTGAACGAAAAAAAGGATCACCAAGGCGAGACTCAAACCAGGGATGCATGAGCTGCACCAGATTATCACCCTACTACGCCACCGATTCCGCTACATGTCCAATACGTGTTTTTCTCACAACTGTATCAAATAAAGTCCCTCGGCAAACTTCACAACCGATTTTCTCTCTAAATTTATGAGAAACATTAAGAACAATCTATTTCTCGGCACTTTTTAACCGTGTTCCACACGCGTGTTCCACTACGGAGTAGGAAGCGGCTTCACCCATTTTCATACTGCATATTAACAGCGTGACAATCAGAGCAGTACAGAGACTGTGACTATACACGATTTTTGAAATAAAAACTGCATAATTAAAGCCTGATTAATAAAAACGTTGATGGCTGTTAATACATTATAATATCGTAAAGTTTAATTTAACGTAACTTAGTAATGAGATATCTAAGTAGCAACAGTGGTGGCTCGTGAGTATACATCCTAGGTGTTCACAAACTTTTAGATTTAGATAAATACGAGTCTGAAATTAATAGCATCTGCTGTATAACAGCTATGTTATCAACGTATGTATAGAAATATAGTCATTGCCAATAACAATAATAATAATAATAATAATAATAACAATATGCAAAACTTCTCTGAAAAAAGAATTGTTTTTGTGGAATTTTGTTGTTTTGTACATAATTAACTACAGTTTAGGGAAAGAAGGAAATAATGTTTAATCTTTCGCTACTCTTCGTTTCGCATTTTTGTGTAAGTGGGAGTTTCATGCTTTTTTATTTACTTTTTTGACAAATGTACAATTTCCGGGTTGAAAATCAGACATTCTTACGTTGCACCCACACAATATCTTACACTTATTGTACGCATCTTTGTTAACTAGTTGCTTGTAGTCGCGCTTATTTGATTTGACACTTCTCAGGAGACGGATCTGATCTGGTAGATCCTAATTCTTTTGCGGCTAAACTTTTTCCGGTAATTTTCTTTTCTGTTAGCACTTAAAATAGATTCAGCAGAGTTCACGTTGACACTGCACACGAAAGCCGATTCCTGCACAGTAAACAACCAACTCCAAACACAAAGTGCCGTTTGTGCAAATACACTCCTGGAAATTGAAATAAGAACACCGTGAATTCATTGTCCCAGGAAGGGGAAACTTTATTGACACATTCCTGGGGTCAGATACATCACATGATCACACTGACAGAACCACAGGCACATAGACACAGGCAACAGAGCATGCACAATGTCGGCACTAGTACAGTGTATATCCACCTTTCGCAGCAATGCAGGCTGCTATTCTCCCATGGAGACGATCGTAGAGATGCTGGATGTAGTCCTGTGGAACGGCTTGCCATGCCATTTCCACCTGGCGCCTCAGTTCGACCAGCGTTCGTGCTGGACGTGCAGACCGCGTGAGACGACGCTTCATCCAGTCCCAAACATGCTCAATGGGGGACAGATCCGGAGATCTTGCTGGCCAGGGTAGTTGACTTACACCTTCTAGAGCACGTTGGGTGGCACGGGATACATGCGGACGTGCATTGTCCTGTTGGAACAGCAAGTTCCCTTGCCGGTCTAGGAATGGTAGAACGATGGGTTCGATGACGGTTTGGATGTACCGTGCACTATTCAGTGTCCCCTCGACGATCACCAGTGGTGTACGGCCAGTGTAGGAGATCGCTCCCCACACCATGATGCCGGGTGTTGGCCCTGTGTGCCTCGGTCGTAGGCAGTCCTGATTGTGGCGCTCACCTGCACGGCGCCAAACACGCATACGACCATCATTGGCACCAAGGCAGAAGCGACTCTCATCGCTGAAGACGACACGTCTCCATTCGTCCCTCCATTCACGCCTGTCGCGACACCACTGGAGGCGGGCTGCACGATGTTGGGGCGTGAGCGGAAGACGGCCTAACGGTGTGCGGGACCGTAGCCCAGCTTCATGGAGACGGTTGCGAATGGTCCTCGACGATACCCCAGGAGCAACAGTGTCCCTAATTTGCTGGGAAGTGGCGGTGCGGTCCCCTACGGCACTGCGTAGGATCCTACGGTCTTGGCGTGCATCCGTGCGTCGCTGTGGTCCGGTCCCAGGTCGACGGGCACGTGCACCTTCCGCCGACCACTGGCGACAACATCGATGTACTGTGGAGACCTCACGCCCCACGTGTTGAGCAATTCGGCGGTACGTCCACCCGGCCTCCCGCATGCCCACTATACGCCCTCGCTCAAAGTCCGTCAACTGCACATACGGTTCACGTCCACGCTGTCGCGGCATGCTACCAGTGTTAAAGACTGCGATGGAGCTCCGTATGCCACGGCAAACTGGCTGACACTGACGGCGGCGGTGCACAAATGCTGCGCAGCTAGCGCCATTCGACGGCCAACACCGCGGTTCCTGGTGTGTCCGCTGTGCCGTGCGTGTGATCATTGCTTGTACAGCCCTCTCGCAGTGTCCGGAGCAAGTATGGTGGGTCCGACACACCGGTGTCAATGTGTTCTTTTTTTCCATTTCCAGGAGTGTAATTAAATGGTTCAAATGGCTCTAAGCACTATGGGACTTAACATCTGAGGTCATCAGTCCCCTAGACTTAGAACTACTTAAACCTAGAACGAGATTTTCACTTTGCAGCGGAGTGTGCGCTGATATAAAACTTCCTGATAGATTAAAACTGTGTGCCGGACCGAGACTCGAACTCTGGACCTTTGCCTTTCGTGGGCAAGTGCTCTACCAACTGAGCTACCCAAGTACGACTCATGACCCGTCCACACAGCTTCAATTCTGCCAGTACGTCGTCTCCTACCTTCCAAACTTCACAGAAGCTCTTCCGAAGAGCTTTTGTGAAGTTTGGAAGGTAGGAAACGAGGTACTGGCAGAATTCCGAAGAGTTTCTGTGAAGTTTGGAAGGTAGGAGACGAGGTACTGGCAGAATTGAAGCTGTGAGGACGGGTCGTGAGTCGTGCTTGGATAGCTCAGTTGGTAGAGCACTTGCCCACGAAAGGCAAAGGTCCCGAGTTCGAGTCTCGGTCCGGCACACAGTTTTAATCTGTCAGGAAGTTTTACTTAAATCTAAATAATCTAAGGACATCACACACATCCATGCCCGAGGCAGGATCCGAACCTGCGACCGTAGCAGCAGCGCGGTTCTGGACTGAAGCGCCTAGAACCGCTCGGCCACAGCGGGCGACTGGAAATAATTAAATTCAAGTAGTACTGTCTACCAAAATGGGGACTTGACTAGAATTCAAATGAGTGCTGAGAACCATAAGGGCCAACAACACACACGCCCTTCATTCCCACACTGATGCGCATTTTAGAAAAACCAGGAAGACAGCTTTTCTTGAATGTTCATATATAACATGTGGGCCTACGGGACAGATAAACCTGACCCACCATAAGATCAACAGATATCAGAAGCATGAATAAATGCTACAGTCTCACAATCGACTATGATGTGCTTTATGGTTCTCAGCACCTCAAATGCATTACTGTATGATAAGATCCAAACCTCAATATACTATATCTCGTTCCAGATTCCTCAAAATAGGTTTTTCTTTCAGTTCAACTATAACATTTACTGATATCCGATCTAATTTTGGTATATAGTGAGTGAATTGATATATCTGAGGAGTGTGCAGTCATCTAGCGTGATTTATGCCAAGCGAATGGAGATAAAAGTCTGCTGCGGTGTGCTACCAAATGGTGGCATTGACGTAAAACGGTAGTTGAGTGGCAAGGGCTAGCTGTGCACGACGTGAACCGTGCATGTCGTTTATCAGATCCGTATGTATTTGGCCTGTAAGGCAATTACGCCACGCCAGTTGTGCATGCGCCAAAGTTTCTCGAAACATGTAAACCTGAAGGCGTGCTCGCGATCCTGATCCCAAGTTTCACGGAGTATCGATGTAGCATAGCGCGATAGGCTTAGTGCTGTGTATTTCAGATGATCGCATCTACATTACGTTTAACATTCGAAGAAAGATAACCAATAAATCTGCAAGGTTTGAAAAGTTCGGTGTTCCGTGCTCTTGTGCTCTTACACAACACCTGCCACAGAGTAGGATCTACTTCCAAGAACATAACTTTTGTAAAGGGGCTCGTCGCAACTGCTGTGGAGACCGAGTTGCCTCTGTTGTTACGGTAGGCCGAATTTGTGAAACGGCTTCTGGTGCAGTACACCGTTAAGACAATTTCTTCCTGCCACTACTACACAACTATGCCCCAGGCTGAGATAACAGGATAGGAGAACGAAGGTCCTACACTACTCCAACAAATTAGTAACAGCCACAGAAATGAGTTAAAAAGGTTTACTTACTTTTGTGACTTATCGAATGATGAAGTCTGTAACACTGCATGTAATATAACAAAAAAATGGCAAAGTGCAAACAATCGTAGGTAAATTTCACAGTACATAGCAAATGCAATTTCCAACTGTCTGTTTCTTTCTAAGAGTTCACTAAACGACGTTCCATGTCCAGGTCAGCCCTGGACGATGATCTATAACAACGTGGGTGAGAACTGCTCTTCTATCTTCCGAGTAGGCTTCTGTCCCTGGTCGTCCGGTCATACGAGTCTCTGTGGTACTGGCACCAGCTCGCATCTTGGTGCCTGTGGTGCTTTTGCCTGGCTGTATCTTGTATGGACGATACAGCAATAACAATACCAGTGTACGTGTGCTACGGCCTCTGACCAATCATTGCGTTTGTGTTTGTTTACATCAGATTTATTCTTATGGCGAACAGAGTATAATATACAAATATGTATCTAATATACAAAGGGGAAACGTTGTTAGCAAAAATCTCGAAAAGTTCTTGACACTTTTACTTCAAATTGTTACACGATACTCTACTAACATTCAGACAGACATAGACTATATATTTTATTTTTTAAACAACAATGTATATGTTTTCTGTTGAAACTGTCTTCTTCTTCTTCTTCTTTCGCTACTGCCTGTGCCCTGCATCTGCGCAGGGTCGGTAGAGTTAAGTACGGACTTGGCAAGGTGAATTTTAAGGATTGGCCGGATGCCCTTCCTGCCGCCACCCCGTACACTCCGGGACGGAATTAGTCTACCCGAGCTGTCTGCGTCTAGTGTAAACCAGGAAATAGTGCCACCGTGTGTCAAATGTCTCCGAGGCGCGTAACGGAGGCGGGACGTGGGGACCAGCCTGGTATTCACCTAGGCCTAGGGGTATGTGAAAAACTCTGTTGAAACCGTATGTGAGAAAAAAAATGCTGTGCTGTGAAAATATTTGGTTTCGTTTTCTTTCTGACAGCCAGTTTTAATTATGATAATAGGGCATTTAAACCTAGAGAAAAACTGTTTCTCCGATACATATTATTGCCCTGTACATACAATTTTAAACAGAAAGTGTATAAACAACAAAGTGCTGTCTTGTTTTCTCCCTCGCTTTTAATAGAAGACAGCAATGAGGTATTTATAAACTGTCGACTTATGATTGGACTGTTGTTATGGAATCTGAATCGGCCAAAACTTTGCAACCTACATTTTCACAGATTACAACTATAAGAAATGCCATCGTTGACGCTACTGTCCTCACAGATCCAGCAGCTGGAGAGCTCTCTCCTGTATCCCTTATATTATTGATCCCAGCTGATTTACCCATTCATTTCTAAGTGACTTCATTTCCCAATTGAAGTTTCGAATGCAATAACAAGGCTCAAAGTCAGAGACAGAGGGGAAGGATGGAGAGAAATTGGGGGGGGGGGGGGAGATGGACAGTGAGAGGGGGGAGGAGAAGATGGTTCAAATGGCTCTGAGCACTATGGGACTTAACATCTGTGGTCATCAGTCCCCTAGAACTTAGAACTACTTAAACCTAACTAACCTAAGGACATCACACACATCCATGCCCGAGGTAGGATTCGAACCTGCGGCCGTAGCGGTAGCGCGGTTCCGGACTGAGCGCCTAGAAGCGCTAGACCACCGCGGCCGGCGGGGAGCAGAAGATGGACAAAGAGGGGGAAAGAAGGAGATTAGAACGTACATATACAATTCCCATACATATTTAGCAATTGTGAAACGTTGCTAGGTTTGGTATTATCCATAAAAATTATAAAAATCGGTGTATTTATGTATGTATCTATGAACGTTTCACATCTCCTCCTAAATCACTCACTGGAGCGACTTCAACCGAACTTGGAGAACATATCATTTACTGTCTGGAAAGAATCACTGTAGGGGTAAGAATCAACCACCTATCAAAGGGGTGGGGCTGGGTGTGAAAAAACAGTGTAGCTCACGACACGAGAACATCCGTGCTTTAGTTATCCAGTATTTGAGAATAAGAGCACTTAGAATCTTGCAAAAAAATTGGCACATAATTTGATACCTTTACTGGTACACAGATTAGGTGACTGTTTTTCAAAGAGTTCCTAGTGGGGTGGAGGAGTGGCCATGTATGTAATAAACAGAATTCCATTTGAGTCCATAGACGTATAACGGTACTGCACTGAACAGATATTTGAATGTTGTGCAGGGGCAGATGAATTTAGGGAAACTAAACTTCTAATTGTTGCTGTTTATAGGTGCCCTAACTCTGACTTCAGAGCACTTCACTTTATAGGAAGTACCTGAAATTAGTTATATTAGGTGACTTCAATATAAATTTTGTATATGATGGTGTAAGAAAAAGAATGTTGGTAGATCTCCTAAATTCATATGATCTGATACAGATTGTGTTTTTTTTTCAACTAGGGTGCAGGGGAACAGTAGCACAGTCATAGACAATATTTTTATTCATTCTTCATTACTAGCTAGGCATTCTGCTACTGAAGGGCCTTTCAGACCATGACGCACAAATTTTAAGACTAAAAGGCTTTTGTACTCATACAAATGTCACATATACGGTAGGAGAGTTAATCCAACAGTAATAGATAGTGTTTTATACCTCCTCAAGGAAGAACAGTGGCAGGATGTATATAGTGCCCATGACATAATGACAAATATAATGCTTTCTTTAACACATTCCTCATGCTCTTTGAGAGTTGCTTTCTATTAGAACGTTCTAAACGGGGTACCAGCAGTAAAAGGCAGCCCGAGTGGCTGACTACTTAGATAAGGATATAATGTAGAACTAAGCGGGAATTATATCAAAATTTTAGAAACAGTCACGATCGAGCTACAGTAGGCCGTTACAAACAGTGCTGTAAGGTGCTTAAAATGTTATTACGAAGCCAAAGAGTATGTGGTATGCAAACAGAATAGCTAATTCACAGGATAAAATCAAAACCATATTGTCAGTTGTGAAGGAAGTGTCTGGTCAGCAGCACAAGTCAGTTCGTGGTATAAATACTTCTGTTACTGATAAATCAGATATATGTATAGTATTTAACAATCATATTCTGAGCATTGCTGGTGAATTAAATAAAAATTTAGTTTCTACAGGGAATCGTATAACTCTCTTGGCAATTGCCTTTCTGAGATTGATATCTGAAATACTCCTCTGTGATACTGACAAGGAGGAAATTGATTCAATAATTAAATCACTGAAGACTAAGTAAGGACTGTCATAGATATGATGGAGTGACTAGCAGAATATTAAAGTACTGTGCTGCACATGTTAGCCCTGCATTTAGTCATATTTGTAATTTTTCATTGAGGAATGATCAAAGTACTCAGTAGTAAAACCGCTTTATAAAAAGGGAGAAAGGGATAGAGAAGACAATTTTAGACCTATCTCTATGCCATCAGTGTTTGCTAAAGTTGTTGAAAAGGCTGTGTATGTAAGGACAATTGATCATTTTATAACACGGATTTTGCTATCAAATGTAAAGTTCGGCTTTCGAAGTCTTTTAACAACTGAAAGTGCTATATTCTCTTTTCTCTGAGAGGTAATGGATAAGTTAAACGAAAGGTTTCGAACGCTAGGTATATTTTTCGATTTAACTAAGGCGTTTGACTGTGTTGATCACAAAGTATCGCTCCAGAAGTTGGACCATTACGGAATACGCAGAGTAGCTCACAATTCAAAAATGGTTCAAATGGCTCTGAGCACTATGGGACTCAACATCTTAGGTCATAAGTCCCCTAGAACTTAGAACTACTTAAACCTAACTAACCTAAGGACATCACACACACCCATGCCCGAGGCAGGATTCGAACCTGCGACCGTAGCAGTCCCGCGGTTCCGGACTGCAGCGCCAGAACCGCTAGACCACCGCGGCCGGCAGCTCACAATTGGTTCACCTCTTACTTCAGTAGCAGACAGCAAAAGGTCATTATTCACAGTGTTGAGAATGCCTATGATGTGGGGTCTGAGTGGGGTACGGCCAAATGGGGGTGCCCCAGGGATCAGTGTTAGGGTCCCTCCTGTTCCTTATTTATGTAAATGATATGCCCTCTAGTATTATAGGTAACTCTAAAATATTTGTCTTTGCTGATGACACTGACTCGGTAGTAAAGGATGTGGTTTGCAACATTGGCTCGGTTTCAAATAGTGCAGTTCATGACATAAGTTTATGGCTTGTAGAAAATAAACTAACGCTAAATCACAGTAAGACTCAGTTTTACAGTTTCTAACACACAATTCAACAAAACCTAACGCTTTAATTTCATAGAATGGGCATATGATTAGTGAAACTGAACAGTTCAAATTTCTAGGTGTTCAGATAGATAGTAAACTGTCGTGGATAGCCCACTTTCACGATCTTGTTCAAAGACATAATGCTGCCATTTTCACTGTTCGAAAGGTATCTGAAATAAGTGAACGTTCGACACGAAAATTAGTGTACTTTGCTTGTTTTCATTCGCTTATGTCGTATGGTATTATATTTTGGGGTAACTCTTTCCATTCTAAAAGGATATTTTTGGCTCAGAAACGGGCGGTTCGGGCAATAAGTAGTGTAAGTTCACGAACCTCTTGTCGACCCCTGTTCACGAGTCTGGGTATTTTGACATTGGCCTCTCAATATATATATATATATATATTCCTTACAGTCATTTCTTGTTAACAGTGTTAGCTTATTCCCGAGATCAAACAGCTTTGACTCAGTTAACACACGGCAGAAATCAAACCTGCATTTGGATCGCACTTCCTTAACTCTTGTGCAGAAAGGTGTGCCGTATACTGCTGCATCCATTTTCAATAAGCTACCACTAGAATTCAAACATTTTACCAGTAATCCACATGCTTTCAAATCGAAACTGAAGAGTTTCCTCATGGGTCACTCCTTCTATTCTGTCGAAGAGTTCCTTGAAAAATTAAGGTGATTCTTGTTGTATTGTTGATTCCGTTTACTTAAACTTACGGCTTGACAACATTTTATTTTTATCTGTTATTACTTTAAAGCTGTAATTTCATGTATTTACATGTTCCATGACCTTGGAGATTTGCTCTTCAGTTTCGTCCTACGGAACTTGACGTGTAAATATAATCAATAAAAAAACTTTTTCTCACTGACGACCCCCACAAAATGAAAAGAGGAAAAAAAAGTTTGTGTTTAAACATTTTCGCCGTTTATGCATTAAAATTGCCACATGAAGCATGACGTTTTAATTCATTAGTTCTTTACTAATAAGTGTATTCGTGACAAAACTTGTAGATAGTATTCGCATATATCAATGAATGTACCAGAAAAATTTCATCATTGTACGATATGTAGTTCAGAAGATACGACGTCATAAATACTGAATGCGTGAAAAACTACCGCACCACGTAGGACGTTTAAATTTATTACTTCGTTTCTACTACTTCTATTCCCAACATTTTTTGCAGACAGTATCCACATTTGCCGCTGAATGTACTTACAAAAATATAACATTGTATGACACATAGTTCAGGAGATATGACGTCATAAGCACCGAGATGCGTGAGAAACAGCTGCATCATGCATGACGTTTAAATTTATTACTTCTTTACCACTATCTCTATTCGTAACACATTTTGTAGACCGTAGGCACTTATACTACTGGATGTACCTGCAAAATTATATCATTGTACAGCACATAGTTCGAAAGGTACGACGTCATAAACATTAGGCAGCGTAAAAATGAAACTGCACTGTGAAATTCGCACATGTGTGTGAAATATGTTAAACATGTGTGAAATATATGCCAGCACATCCACGGGTAAAAAGCTCATTCTAAACCTCTGGGTTGATTTCAAACAAATTTGGTACACATATTAGTTACAGTCTGGAAGAAAGTATTGTAGGGGTAAGAACCACGAGCCTACTACTGAAGTGAGTGTGGTAACATGGAGAGAGAAGGGAGGAGAATGATATACGAGAGAATGGTGGGGAAATGGACAGAGAGATGGGAGTGGAGGAGATGGACAGAGAAAGGAAAGAGGGGGAGATGGGCAGAGACAGGGGGAGGAAGAGACAGGCAGAGCGGTCGGGAGGCGGAGATGAACAGAGGTAGAGGAGAAAATGGTCAGAGAAAGGAAAGAGGAGGAGTTGGACAGAGAGAGGGGACAGAAGGAGATGGACACAGAAAGGAATGGGGAGGAGATGAAAAGGGAGCGGGGGAGGAGGTGATTAACAGAGAGAGGGGGGGAGAAGGTGAGTTAGAAAGAGAGGGGGGAGATGATTAACAAAGAGAAGGAAGGAGGTGGCGCACTGAGAGTTGAGGTAGAGGAGGTGGACAGAGATAGGGGGTGGTGGAGATGGACAGAGTGAGGGAGAGGTGATGGACAGGGACGGGGAGATGGATAGAGAGGAGGAAGATAGGTGGATAAAGAGAGAAGGGATGGGTAGGGAGAAGGAAAGTAGATGGGTGGAGAGAGGGGGAAGGAGAAGATGGACAGAGAGAGGAGGGAGGAGGAGATGGACCAACAGAAGATTAGAATAAGTAAATACCCGGGCTACACTAGGTTTCTCAGCTAGTATTAAATATGACTAATGCACATAGGTGGGACAACACTTTGAAATGACGATTATAAATCCCAAACAGTAGGAAATATATTAACGTTTTTAGACCACTGTTAGGAGTGAACATAGTAATGACCAAGCACTCACATTCAGCATGAAAAGGCGAACACATTACCTCTGGAGTATATACATTACAATGATCCTAATTAAATCATAGACCAACTATGGCTACTCATTGCATTAATGGCAGCAGTGAATGCACCTCATATGAATGAAATAATATCGAACATCTCTGAGCTTTGAAAAAGACGCATTATTGAATAATAATAGAGATCGTGGTCTGTGGACTTCATAGGCCTGGTTGCAAAATGTTCTGTTATACCGGAGCCAAGGTAGCCCCTGAGGGCTGGCAACCCGTATTACACCACAGAGGACGAGGTTGTCTACGCCCAAGGTGTACCAAAAGCACCACGGTAAACACTGGCTATTTACATACAAGATAATGGAAACAGACATTCCGAGCACTACTTCCTGCAGGGGGAGCTCGAGCCAGGGCCTGCAGGAAGTATCACTACGCCAAAACCTGATTTGCTGGAGACAGCTATTTAACGGCTAGAACTAGCCCCGAAGTTCAGTTCACACCGGATGCCAACCTCGTGTACTGCGACCGTTGAAGATTACGTCTTCGTCTGTGAATTGGACTGTTACTAGTGTGTGTGTGTGTGTGTGTGTGTGTGTGTGTGTGTGTGTGTGTGTGTGTGTGTGTGTGTGTGTGTTACCACGAACCTTTGTAGAAAATTAGAAGTGAACTTTTGCTTACATAAATTAGGAGACTTTTACTGGAATCGTTATTGTTACCTTTCAGTCATCAACCTTGTGAACGTGCATCAATAAAAGTTGTGTTTCTGAAAAATTGCGAATTGTCAGTCACAACACAAGTGGCGACGAGTTGGTGCCTGTGTGTGTCTTTCTCATAGCGGAAGTTGTCCTTCAGCAACTGGTCCAAAGTGTGCACGACTTACTACAAGGTTTTCAACAGTTTTGCAAGAACTCTCAGGATACACAGGAACGTTTATTTACGGAACTCTTGCAAAACCGCCCGGTTTCGCCGCCCGCGCCGTTTCCCGCTTTCAACGAAGATGCTGAAGACTGGGAAACATACGAGAAGCGGCTCCAGCAGCATTTTCTAGTCCACCAGGTTGTCCAGCAGGCTGCTCATCGTTCCTCCTTTTTGTCCTGGAACCAGTCCAAAGTGTATGTTCTCTTGACGAAACTCCAACTCCAACTTCGACCTCCGGATTCTTTAACTTTCTCCCAGATTTGTGAGGTACTCGCGGCTTACTACCGACGACGGTTCCACGTGTTGGCTGCCTGTGTCGAATTTTACCAGTGTCGCAAGAAGGCTGGCCAGTCCTATAGCCAGTGGGCAGTGGAACTGCAAGGTCTCAGCCGGAAATGTCACTTCAACACACGAGTCTCCAAAGAATCCTACGCGGACGAGATGGTCCGCGACCACCTCCTACAGGCCGCCCCTGACGCGGCTTTCCGGCGCGACGCCCTCCGACTCGACGCCCTCCGACTCGACGATCCTACGACTTGACGATCCTACGACTCGACGATCCTACTCTGGACCAGATCATTGATCTAGCATTCAAGTACGAAGTCTCTACGGCGGCGACAAGCGTTTGGAATCCTGGGCGGAAGTGGGGCCCTCCGCGACCACGACGCCTCGGAGCCCGTTGCATCGATGGTGGAGGTCGAAGACGTTGCCGCCGTTCGTTCAGATGACCGGCGCCGGCCATCCTGTTCTGCACAGCGTCCACTGGGCAGCCGCCCTGTCCAGGAATTTGCGCCCTCGGACGGCTCTGCGGGTCCGGCGCAGACCGTCAGAGCACGGAGGCCCCCGCGCCCTCGCTAGCGCCGCCAGCACCCCGGCTGCTGTCCTGCCCAGGATGCTTTATTTATCATGCACGGGAAGACTGCCCTGACAGCTGGGCATATTGTGCAGTGTGTACCCGTAACGGATATGTCAGTTCGGTCTCCCAATTTCGGCAGCCCCCTCCTCATCCGGCCAATGACCGTCAGGGGCCTATACCCATGGATGTCAACCAGGTGTATTCCTCTTATGCGAAGATTGCCCCCCCCCCCGCGTCACGCCCACACCTCGGCGCCTTGCTTTCACACAAAAATGAGGACGGCACAGAACATGCATATGTATCAAAATCATTAATGGCAGCACACATTAATTATTCACAAACAATAAAGAGCCTATAATAATAATAAAAATAATAATAAAGAGCCTTTAGTATGCATTTACAGTGTTCAAAAATTCATTGCTCTTGTATGATACTAAATTTCATACAGTAACAGATCATAAGCCTCTCATCCACGTGTTTGGCCCACATGTCCATGTAACAGAAAATAATGGCGCGACGATTGCACAAATACAGCTATATCTGAATAATTTCATATACTCAATTCATTATAGATCCATGGTGTTTGGCCCACATGTCCATGTAACAGAAAATAATGGCGCAACGATTGCACAGATGCTGCTACATCTGAATAATTTCATATACTCAATTCATTATCGCTCCATGGTGCAACACACAAAGTCCAGTGCTCTGTCATGCTCTGTAATGAACCCAGATGCTGATTTAGACTCTAATTAAGCGTTCAGCTTTTAGTTAGATTTACAACTGTTACTGGATAATTTTTCTCTGACAGCCAGAGGGCCGCGCGGGATTAGCCGAGTTCTCTAAAGCACTGCAGTCATGGACTGTGCCGCTGCACCCGGCGGAGGTTTGAGTCCTCCCTCGGGCATGGGTGTGTGTATTTGTCCTTAGGATAATTTAGGTTAAGTAGTATGTAAGCTTAGGGACTGATGACCTTAGCAGTTAAGTCCCATAAGATTTCACACACATTTGAACAGCCATAGGAGTGGCAGCTGTCATTGTTGAGGACCCAGTCTTATGACCTGTCCCTACTTAAATCCAGCAGGATTGGGTTTAGTTCCTTCCCACAAACACCCTCTCACTGCGCCATTCATTTGACACATTGTGTGACATAGTCCTGCTGGCTACTGAATTGGCAGACTACATGATGGTCATTCCAGAGCATCTCCACCAAGTCCTATAGTTGCCTCAGTGGTCACAGTGGGATATGGTAGGACTGAAGGACTAGGCTAACCGAGAACCATTACAGAAATTGAGAAGGTGGTCCCTGTGCATGCGCAGAACCAGTCAGCACCACCACAGGATTAGTCACTGTGGCTGATCTGGCAGCATCATGGGAGTGTGACAATATGGTTCCAAGTTGTGGACAACTTGTCCAGTATCACATGCACGTCTAGCATGAGGTTCATCACAGCTGAAGTGACCATAAAAGTTCTGGGAAGCATGTTCAATACATATGGAATAGCCAATTCAGGCATTGCCTACATTGTTGTCAGATTGCTGATGTCACCCAATAACATCACCCAATGATGTCATACAACTTTACCAGATTTCGCCGAAACTCCTCTCCCAAACCCTCTGACACCACAATCCAAGATGGCGGAAGTAGGCCACTTGTCCTAAGTATAAAATCCTAGATGGCGAAAGTCATCTAGTTTAAACTGGCGGGAAATATATATATATACGAGATTGCCACTAAGTTGAAAATGGGGGAAATTTAAAAAAATTCAAGACGTTGGAACTAGTTCAATTATGCTAAGTTTAGAATGGAAGTAGTGCATTTGTACTAAGTTGACCTAATATGTTTAAATAATTGCCCCATTGCACCGCCGCCATTGTGTCGTGGGCTAGGAATGGTTTTATTTACTTATTTTAAAAAATTCTTAAGAGTGACATCTGCAGTCCACATACTAATGCGCCCACTATCGGCAAGGTCCACCAGGGTCACAGGAGAGACAGCACGTGCTAGGATAGTTGCACTATATCATGCACTGAGAACGCTATGCCAGCTGCACCAGACTGCTGCTTGACTGCAGCAACTCCGATCCATCTAGCAGCTGGTGTCTGAACACACCGTGATGCTCTGCTGCTCTGGCAGCATATATGTAGTGAGATGAGGTGAGCCGCACATGTGGTGATGCAGACTATTCCCACCACGGGCAACTTCGTGATGTCACCTGGCACTGGCCACTGTGATTGTGCTTAGTCTAACACTGTGATGATGTGTCTGTAATGGTTATTGGAGTTATTTCTATTGCACAAACATTGTGTTGTTGGATAGGATAGAAGTGTTTGATTATTTAATTGGTTACTAGGTAGGGTGTCTGCAGTCTGTGAACTGATGAATCTGTGATGGGCAGGGTCTGCCAGAGCCACTGATGGGGCAGCACACACCAAGCCAGACAGACATTGAGATTCATTTTCTTCAGCTGGCTGCGTCCACTCGACTTCTTGCCACACTGCAAGCTAAAGTGACTTGGTCAACAAATGTAGCAGTTTCTGCCTCTTTACGTGAAATACTGCCTATTAACAGTGGATACAAGATGTATGATACTTTTAAAAGTGGATCTGTCTGAACTAGCAAGGTAATGATATTCAAAATACACTCCTGGAAATGGAAAAAAGAACACTTTGACACCGGTGTGTCAGACCCACCATACTTGCTCCGGACACTGCGAGAGGGCTGGACAAGCAATGATCACACGCACGGCACAGCGGACACACCAGGAACCGCGGTGTTGGCCGTCGAATGGCGCTAGCTGCGCAGCATTTGTGCACCGCCGCCGTCAGTGTCAGCCAGTTTGCCGTGGCATACGGAGCTCCATCGCAGTCTTTAACACTGGTAGCATGCCGCGACAGCATGGACGTGAACCGTATGTGCAGTTGACGGACTTTGAGCGAGGGCGTATAGTGGGCATTCGGGAGGCCGGGTGGACGTACCGCCGAATTGCTCAGCACGTGGGGCGTGAGGTCTCCACAGTACATCGATGTTGTCGCCAGTGGTCGGCGGAAGGTGCACGTGCCCGTCGACCTGGGACCGGACCACAGCGACGCACGGATGCACGCCAAGACCGTAGGATCCTACGCAGTGCCGTAGGGGACCGCACCGCCACTTCCCAGCAAATTAGGGACACTGTTGCTCCTGGGGTATCGTCGAGGACCATTCGCAACCGTCTCCATGAAGCTGGGCTACGGTCCCGCACACCGTTAGGCCGTCTTCCGCTCACGCCCCAACATCGTGCAGCCCGCCTCCAGTGGTTTCGCGACAGGCGTGAATGGAGGGACGAATGGAGACGTGTCGTCTTCAGCAATGAGAGTCGCTTCTGCCTTGGTGCCAATGATGGTCGTATGCGTGTTTGGCGCCGTGCAGGTGAGCGCCACAATCAGGACTGCATACGACCGAGGCACACAGGGCCAACGCCCGGCATCATGGTGTGGGGAGCGATCTCCTACACTGGCCGTACACCACTGGTGATCGTCGAGGGGACACTGAATAGTGCACGGTACATCCAAACCGTCATCGAACCCATCGTTCTACCATTCCTAGACCGGCAAGGGAACTTGCTGTTCCAACAGGACAATGCACGTCCGCATGTATCCCGTGCCACCCAACGTGCTCTAGAAGGTGTAAGTCAACTACCCTGGCCAGCAAGATCTCCGGATCTGTCCCCCATTGAGCATGTTTGGGACTGGATGAAGCGTCGTCTCACGCGGTCTGCACGTCCTGCACGAACGCTGGTCCAACTGAGGCGCCAGGTGGAAATGGCATGGCAAGCCGTTCCACAGGACTACATCCAGCATCTCTACGATCGTCTCCATGGGAGAACAGCAGCCTGCATTGCTGCGAAAGGTGGATATACACTGTACTAGTGCAGACATTGTGCATGCTGTGTTGCCTGTGTCTATGTGCCTGTGGTTCGGTCAGTGTGATCATGTGATGTATCTGACCCCAGGAATGTGTCAATAAAGTTTCCCCTTCCTGGGACAATGAATTCACGGTGTTCTTATTTCAATTTCCAGGAGTGTATATTGGACACTTACTGGCAAACTTTAATTTGCAGCATAGTCACATGACTTTGGAGGCAATCAAGGAATCTAAAGGTGTGGCTGATTATCATGCAGTTGAGATCAGGGTATACACTTCAAATGTATCAATACAGATGAACCAAAACATTATAACTATCTGCTTAAAAGCGTGTTGGTACACTTTTTGCCCCCAATACACCACTGATTCTACATGGAATGGATTGGACAAGCTCTAGGTAGGTTTCCAGACTTTTATCCCTACATAGTAAACATCAGTAAGGCATTCAGCATACTTCTGGCTGTATGACACCATGTTCTAGGAATCTGCGAAATTTGTTGAAATCTGTTTAACAGTTTCCACATAGTTTACAGGTAGAGCCATGGTCAAATTCCTGTTAGACAAATGTGATTTTCCATAGTTCCCGCTTACCATTCTCAGGACCAAAGCTGCCTCAGCTTCAGAAAAAGATACAACAATTTACATCTGAAAATATCTATTCTCCATGATAAATGACAACATTTGTCTGTACCTAATGTTGGTTTTTGCTGTAAATAGTCTTCAGTGCAAATGAAATAAAGTATAGTTTAAGGTGTAGTTCCAAAGACAAAGTTTGCCATTGTAGTCTTTGCAGTCCGACTGATGTTCATGGCAGAAACATTAACAAGTGGTTCCCATGAAGCAGCTGTGGGTTGCAGCTGGAAGCAGTACATGACAAAAAAACGAGTTTTCTGATTTTCTTGTTGTAAAAAATACCATATATAAATGAAGCAAAGCAATATCTACTTATTGAGTTAGTCTTTCGGTCGAAGATTTCGTTTTCCTTTAAAAAATTAAAAATAACTTGCTTCAGATTTGCACATTTTCTTCGTAATAAAGTACTTTTCAATCGATTCTGAGGAAACTAATTCGCATTAAATTGATTTTTTCGTATCTTACAGCTTCACATCACAGCTTAATGGTGATGTTCTAATTTTTCAATATTAGTCATAGATATTGTGATATTTAATTTCCAAGTAACCTATTGCATATAATTTGAAGAGTTTGATGCGAAAACGTGGTCGTTGATTTCTCTGCGTTTGGTGCATTTTAGAAGAAACACTGCTACATACTAAATGCAATTAATATATTGAAATTAGTTTCAAATCTGGAATGAGAGCCATCTCTCTCTACAGTATGGAGAAAATAGAAGTTGAAGTATTTTAGATGGGGGAGCTGGCACTGAGTCCACTGCCTGAGTATGCCACACGCAAGCAACCTGCAGCTCAGTGGTAGGCAGTTCATGGATGTTTCTCAAACTGAGTGGTTGCAGTTTATTAACGTACCTCTTGCTGGAAGAAAATGATAAAGACATTGTATTACATCTGTTACATAACGGAAAATCTGAAACACATCTCCACTTTAGGACAAGGCCTGGCAAAGTTTTCTTTATAACATTTATCAATCATCATTTATTAAACAATGAAAAAAATTTCCATGAGTTTTTCACGTTAAGTAGTGTTCAGTTTAAATATGTCCTAAATCTGGTCAAAGATCTTGTACCAAGAAAATGAGCCATAACACTAAGATAAGAAAAGTCAAAATATTTTAAAGACTACAATGGTTCATTTAACATTTGTTTTGTTGTGGAACAATGAAAGCTGTTGACAACGAAATGAAATTTGTTACTCTGTTAGGTTCTGAATAATCAGTTATGTTCAGTTGCACAGCTCGTAGTAAAATCCACATGACGTAGTAACAGAGGCGTGTTAGTATCAATATTTGGGAATGCTAAACATGCTGATTGTTCGTTACGATTTTCAACCCGCAAGACACCATTTTTACTACTTTAACTAAGTTTGATTCTAGTTTTTGACAGCCAATGCTATACTTCTCAAAAATCCTTCAACGCACTGTGTTTCACAGGATCATATTTTAGATATGAGGGAATTTTCACATGAGAATAATGGATTAAAATATACACTCCTGGAAATGGAAAAAAGAACACTTTGACACCGGTGTGTTAGACCCACCATACTTGCTCCGGACAGTGCGAGAGGGCTGTACAAGCAATGATCACACGCACGGCACAGCGGACACACCAGGAACCGCGGTGTTGGCCGTCGAATGGCGCTAGCTGCGCAGCATTTGTGCACCGCCGCCGTCAGTGTCAGTGGTGTCGCGACAGGCGTGAATGGAGGGACGAATGGAGACGTGTCGTCTTCAGCGATGAGAGTCGCTTCTGCCTTGGTGCCAATGATGGTCGTATGCGCGTTTGGCGCCGTGCAGGTGAGCGCCACAAGCAGGACTGCATACGACCGAGGCACACAGGGCCAACACCCGGCATCATGGTGTGGGGAGCGATCTCCTACACTGGCGGTACACCACTGGTGATCGTCGAGGGGACACTGAATAGTGCACGGTACATCCAAACCGTCATCGAACCCATCGTTCTACCATTCCTAGACCGGCAAGGGAACTTGCTATTCCAACAGGACAATGCACGTCCGCATGTATCCTGTGCCATCCAACGTGCTCTAGAAGGTGTAAGTCAACTACCCTGGCCAGCAAGATCTCCGGATCTGTCCCCCATTGAGCATGTTTGGGACTGGATGAAGCGTCGTCTCACGCGGTCTGCACGTCCAGCACGAACGCTGGTCCAACTGAGGCGCCAGGTGGAAATGGCATGGCAAGCCGTTCCACAGGACTACATCCAGCATCTCTACGATCGTCTCCATGGGAGAATAGCAGCCTGCATTGCTGCGAAAGGTGGATATACACTGTACTAGTGCCGACATTGTGCATGCTGTGTTGCCTGTGTCTATGTGCCTGTGGTTCTGTCAGTGTGATCATGTGATGTATCTGACCCCAGGAATGTGTCAATAAAGTTTCCCCTTCCTGGGACAATGAATTCACGGTGTTCTTATTTCAATTTCCAGGAGTGTATATTAATGGTTATTGATACATACTCAAAATTTTCCTGGTCATTACCAGTTAAAACAAAAACGGGGAGAAATGTTGCACATGTGTTTGAGCGTTTGTTGCAGTCAGGAATGAATCGATGCCCTGATAACCACCAAACAGAATGCGGTGGAGAGTTTTATAATAGGTTTTTCAAGACTGTGATGTAGTGGTATGGAATACATCACTACTCAACATTCACCCACCAGAAAGCGAGTATCGTGGAACATCTGGACAGAACAATAAAAGGTCAGATGTGGATGTGTTTCAGTCTTCGTGGCTCATAGAAATGGACAGATATCGTCCTAGGAATAACTGCACAGTATGATCGAACCAAACATAGCACAATGAAAATGAGAGAGAGTGATAGTGTACTCATTGATATGGTGTATTATTGTATTAAAACACTAGATCCACGTAAACAGAAATTTAATGTGGGTAATTCGGTATGTATCTCAAAACACAAGACAGCATTTGAGAAGTCGTACTTCCCAAACTGGTCTAGTGAGATATCCACAGTTTCCACAGTACAGAGAACAAGTCCCAGAACTTACATCTTAAAGGATAACATTGAAATTTTGGGATTATTTTATACTGAGGATATGCAGAAGAGCTCAGACCCACACGTGTTTCTCACAGAGCATGTTATGAGACGTAGAGAGAATAGAGCACTAGTTAAATGTCTTGGTTTTCCCCACAACACAAAACAGCTGGATTTATGTTAATGATTTGCTATATATTGGGGTGTACAGAGCATAACCCGCACCCGGGTTCCCGGGTTCGATTCCCGGCGGGGTCAGGGATTTTCTCTGCCTCGTGATGACTGGGTGTTGTGTGATGTCCTTAGGTTAGTTAGGTTTAAGTAGTTCTAAGTTCTAGGGGGCTGATGACCATAGATGTTAAGTCCCATAGTGCTCAGAGCCATTTGAACCATAACCAGCATAACAGCATAATGTGTGACAGGAGACGTATTATAGGAGGCAACGGTATTCACAACAAACTCCTCATCGAATTGCACATTCAGGGGTATAATTATTGTGGACCTTGTACACATCTTAAAAAACGTTTGGCTCGTGGTGGTAAGGGGATTAACCCACTTTGCAAGGCATGTTTAGAACATGACACTGCATATGCGAAACAACGTTCTAACATGATGTCATGCAGCAGATCGAATTTTAGCTGCTAAAGCAAAGACAATACGTGTGAGTAGGGATATTGGTATAGGACAGCGCAATGGAGCATTTGTAGTCGATAAAACCTTGTGTGGTAAAATTAAGTTTGGCTTAGGGGTGATGAATGGATGATGCACGTCGTGCACTGAAGAAGAAGAAGAAGAAGAAGAAGAAGAAACCAATGAAGAAGAAGCAGAAGACATGGCAGGGGTGTTTAAAAAACTGTATCCTGACAGCGATCTATGCAGCTAAAAGTGCTCTGAAGCATAAAGAGACAGTTAAGCACCCTGGTTCTACCAATATACAAGACTTTTATCCCCTTTCTCATTCCTGCCCTCGCAGGTTTCTCGGCGATGGGTTCACAGGGTGGTGGTGCTGCGGCTATTGCCAGACAGTGAAGAACGCACAGAACTCCTAGCAGTAGCTAGAGGAAGCAAGAATGCATAACTGCATGATGGAAGCAGCAGCAACTGGAAAAAGACTATAACTGAGGGCATTGTGCAGGGAGGAGACCCCCAAGAGGGATCATTGCCGACAAAATTTTATTTAAATAAATTTTCAATGCATAATGTTCGGCCGTAGCCGGCTTGGGCATACTGTGGTGGAAGGTGCTGGCCGGAAGACCATGGTCGGCACATTCCTGCCACGTGCTCCTCGGTCAGACTCAAGTCCCACGGGTTGGTTGCGCTGACGGGGGCACGCTACTAGCAAGGCACGTTGGCGGAATCAATCCTCCAATCAGAGACTAATCGTGTGATCACGTGGGGACGCGGCCGGGAGCGGCGAGGGAGGCTCGGAAACAGCTCCGCGCTCTCCTAGCTTCTGACCTCGGCCCCGAGTAGTCGCTCCTCTAGTCTCTGCCTCTCTGATGAGCAGACGGCAACCCCTCTTGGGGCTGCTCGGCCCTACGTAGGCACCACTGTACCATCATTACAAGAATAAACTGGGTCCATTCCACTCAATTAATTGTCATTTTACAACGCCCTCCGCTCCTGATTTCTATCCAGACGAACAAATGGTGTCAGAAGTGGGATGCGACCCACCTTACGGTTGTAAAATCAACTCATCAGTTATGAGTACTACAAAGGGGCCGAGGCTGAGCAATTAAGGGAAACTAGACCGAACGTGGCGAGGCTGCAGCGCGCCATGCGCCTGCCAGCCGGTCGCCTGCGTTGCAGAATGTGCGTGGCCGCGGTTATTGTGGGAGGGCCAGGGAACAGCATTGACAGAGATCCTGGGTACAGTATAGAGTGTGACCTGGTAAAGATTGCGTCGGCATCGAGACACACCAATGTTGAATTTGTATCTGTCCTGAGACGTCATGACCGGCCTCATTTGGACTCTTCTGTTGGGAGAGTTAATTTGGAGTTGGAACGGCTGCTTGGGTCGGGTGCGGGGGCTCATATTGGTGTGGTTCCTGTTGATTATCTCAGTAGGTGGGACTATACCAGGCACGGCCTACATCTCAACAGGAAAGGGAAGGGGAAACTGGCTGGGGTAATAGCAGGAAATTTAAGGGGGGGAGGCACTGCCATGAATGGTAAAATACCAGTGGTTACAGGTGTTGGAGCAGCACCTTTTTTAGGATAGGTAAGACAGAAAGATGTCAAGTTCTACGAGAGGTCAGGATTGAAACAAATCTTCAGTTTAGGAAAGAAATTAAACAGCACAATTCTAGCACATTGGATCACCAATCACAGCTATCAATTATAAATTTTCACCAATCACCAGAAATTTTATTTCCACCAAGTTGTAGCTCAGTCCTAGGTAATTGCATTGATGAATTAAAGTCACCCAACCCAGTTGACATAATCTGCCTCTCTGAACACCGTGTGACCACTGGTATAGGAACTAGGCCTAAGCACAATGAGAAACTCAGACAGGAGAGTACTGCAAATGTTAGAATAAGGAAAGGTTCTCATAAAGGTATAATTAAAAATAATGTAAGTATATTTCATCAAAATATTGGGAGTTTAAAGAATAAAGTAGATGAGCTTCTGGTTTGTTTAGAAGATTTAGAAGCTGAGAATGAAATAGATATACTATGCCTGTCTGAGCATCACATTGTTACTGATATGGATAAGGTAAATGTAAGTGGATATAAGCTCTCTGCACATGTAATGAGAGAAAATATGGAGAAAGGAGGAGTTGCCATATATGTCAAAAGTTATCATTGTGCAAAAAGTATAGAAACAAAAAAGTTTTGTGTAGAGAAACATATAGAAGCATGTGCCTGTGAGCTTAAATTAAATAAAGGCCCATTTATAATTGTAACTGTATATAGGTCCCCATCAGGAAATTTTCATCTATTTCTGAAAAATTTGGACTCCTTGTTGTGCTATCTGTCAGACAGGGGGAAGCAAATTATTATTTGTGGGGACTTCAATGTAGATTCTCTGAAAGAGGGTAATAGGAAAAATGACCTTGAAGTATTACTCGGTTCTTTCAATTTGACACCCGTTATTGATTTTCCTACTCGGGTGGTAAAGGATAGCAGCTCACTGATAGATAACTTCTTTATAGACCAAGATAAGTTTAACCAGATAAATGCTCAGCCTGTTGAGAATGGTCTTTCTGATCATGGTGCACAGCTAGTTACAATATATGACATAGCTCCATTCAGCAATACTAAACAGTCCTCCAAAGTGGTACGTTCAGTCAACGATTTAACAATTGCAAATTTCAGGGAAAGCCTACAGCAGTTAGACTGGAATGAGGTGTACCGTGAACCTGATGCCAATTTAAAATATAATTTATTTCATGACATTTTTGTAAATGCATTTGAAAACTGCTTCCCCAAGAAAATAGTTAAATATACTCGTAAGAAACCTTGTAAGAAACCATGGCTTACTAAGGGTATAAAAATATCTTGTAACCGCAAAAGGGAAATGTATCTGACAGCAAGAAAGAGTAGTGACCCAGAAACTATCAAAAATTATAAAAACTACTGTGTTATATTAAGAAAAGTTATTAAAAAATCCAGGAGTATGTGTATCATGTCTGAAATCAGCAACTCTGATAATAAAATTAAAACAATTTGGAATATTATTAAAAGAGAAACAGGTCAACCAAGAGCAGAGGAAGACAGTATTACCATCAAATTGAATGAAAACTTTACGAACAAAAAGTCAGAAGTTGAAAATATTTTTAATAATCATTTTCTAAATGTTGTGGATATAGTAGGATCCAGGTGTTCATTAGAAGATGCTAGGCTGTTAATGGAAGAGGCCATACCTATGCAATTTGATACAATTGAAATCTCACCCACTTCTCCCTTTGAAATTAGGAAAATAATAAACTTGCTTAAAAGCAAAAACTCACATGGAATTGATGGCATTTCCAGCAAAATACTAAAAGCTTGTTCTCAACAGATAAGTAAGATTCTCAGCCACCTGTGTAATAGCTCTCTGGAACAGGGCATTTTCCCTGATAGACTGAAATATGCTATTGTTATACCTTTGCATAAAAAGGGGGATAGATCTGATGTCAACAATTACCGTCCAATCTCCCTTCTAACAGCTTTATCCAAAATTTTTGAGAAAGTAATGTATTCAAGAGTAGCTTCACATATCTGTAAAAATGAAGTACTAACAAAATGTCAGTTTGGCTTTCAGAAAGGTTTTTCAACAGAAAATGCCATATATGCTTTCACCAGTAAAATTTTGAATGATCTGAATAACCGAACACCACCCATTGGGATTTTTTGTGATCTCTCAAAGGCTTTTGATTGTGTAAATCATGAAATTCTGCTAGACAAGCTCAAGTATTGTGGCATGAGTGGGACAGTGCACAAATGGTTTAATTCGTACCTAACTGGAAGAGTGCAGAAAGTTGAAATAAGTAGTTCTCGTAACATGCAAAGATCAGCACATTCCTCAAACTGGGGAACTATCAAGAATGGGGTTCCACAAGGGTCAGTCTTGGGTCCTTTGTTGTTCTTATTATATATTAATGACTTGCCATTCTATATTCATGAAGAGGCAAAGTTAGTTCTCTTTGCTGATGATACAAGTATAGTAATCACACCTGACAAACAAGAATTAACTGATGAAATTGTCAATACTGTCTTTCAGAAAATTACTAAGTGGTTCCTTGTAAACGGACTCTCACTGAATTTTGATAAGACACAGTACATACAGTTCCGTACAGTGAATGGTATGACGCCATTAATAAATATAGACCTTAATCAGAAGCATATAGCTAAGGCAGAATATTCCAAATTTTTAGGTGTGTCCATTGATGAGAGATTAAATTGGAAGAAACACATTGATGATCTGCTGAAACGTTTGAGTTCAGCTACTTATGCAATAAGGGTCATTGCAAATTTTGGTGATAAACATCTTAGTAAATTAGCTTACTACGCCTATTTTCACTCATTGCTTTCATATGGCATCATATTTTGGGGTAATTCATCACTGAGGAACAAAGTATTTATTGCACAAAAGCGTGTAATCAGAATAATAGCTGGAGTCCACCCAAGATCATCCTGCAGACATTTATTTAAGGATCTAGGGATATTCACAGTAGCTTCTCAGTATATATACTCTCTTATGAAATTTGTTATTAACAACCAAACCCAATTCAAAAGTAATAGCAGTGTGCATAACTACAATACTAGGAGAAAGGATGATCTTCACTATTCAAGATTAAATCTAACTTTGGCACAGAAAGGGGTGAATTATACTGGCACTAAAGTCTTTGATCACTTACCAAATAGTATCAAAAGTCTGACAGATAACCAACAAGTATTTAAGAAGAAATTAAAAGAATTTCTGAATGACAACTCCTTCTACTCCATAGAGGAATTTTTAGATATAAATTGAGAAAAAAAAGAAAAAAATATTAAAAAAAACAAAAATAAAAAATAAAGAAAAACAAAAAACACAAAAAAATAAAGTTGTTATATTACCTTAAGTATGTTGTTAAATTAACCTAATTATGTCATGTATTGGAAAATTCGACTCGTTCCACATCATTACGAAATATCGTATTCATGATCCATGGAACTAGTATTAATCTAATCTAATCTAATCTAATCTAATCTAGAGCGCCACAAGCGTGACGCAGTTCGCCGCCGGACGCGAGCCGAGGAGGGTCCGCGATGCAGTCACGCTCGTCGACGCCGCCGCTGTCCGTAGCTGCCACAGGTCACCGCCTGCGCCAGGGTCCGGGGTGCGGCCCTCGCGCCGCCCCGCCGTCGCAGCTGTCCGTGCTGTCGCCCGCCGCCTGCTGCGCCCGCACGTGATCAACGCGCCTGCCGCCACTCGTCGACACCGCCGCCGTCCGTCGTCTGCACGCCACCAAATAATGTAAGTCGCTCGCGACGCTACGGTGGTGTAGATGCCCATATTATTGTAACATGCCGATCACCAGGCAGCAATCGGAGGCAGGAGCAGCCGGAGCGGATGAAGATCCCCTCTTGGCGCTGCAGTCCCAGTTAAATCAATTAATTCTAACTAACGCGGAGCTTAAGCAACAGCTAGATGATCTTAAAATGGCTTCTCCGCAATCTAATGTTGCTAAGCCAGTGCTAGTTGAAGAACAGCCGAAGCAGGTGATTCCACCACTCACTAGTGCAGAATCGCCTGTGGCAGTAGCCACCTCTACTTTGGTGCAGAGCTTCCCAGCAGTAGCGTTTATTCCGGCGTTCGCTGGAAAGCCGCACGAGGATATTCAAACGCTTGTCCAGAATATCCAGGACATCGGAAAGCTTTGCGGTTGGCCAGATGAATTTCTCTTAAACGTGATGAAAATGAAACTCACCGGCGAAGCGCGGAACTACGTGCAGTCGGTCGAGAGCTTGAAAAATGCCCCTACCTTCCAGTCCCTTGCAACATGGTTGATTGAAAGGTATACAGACAAACGTGGTACTAGTTACTATCGCGACTTGCTTTCCACCCTTAAGCAAAAAACGGGTGAAGATTTAGAAGCATTCGCGGACAGGATTCGAAGCGTCGCATGCCACACGTACGCACTAAGTGCCAGTTCTGCTCGTAACGAGGTTCTGTTGGAAGAATCAGAATGTCGTGCGATAGACGTGTTTATTCGTGGCATAAACCCTCAAATAGGGGGCGAAATCAAGGTAGCTTCCCCCCGCACCTTACACGAAGCCGTGCGAATAGCACTTTTAAGAGAGGAGGCGAACCGATTTGTGGCCGTCTCCGCGCGGCAAAGCGAGCCCCGACGTGTCTTTTCGAACGATACTAAGTGTGGGCGCTGTAATAGACAAGGACATGTGGCAGAGCAATGTCGCGTGCCATATTGTCATCAGTGCAGGAACATGGGTCACCAAAGCGTGCATTGTCCAAATAGTAGGCCACAACCGCCTGCAAATTCCAGGCGAAATGCAAACCAACCACAGAATTCGGGAAACGGCCGCGGGGCAGGAAGTGCCACCCCTCCCGGCCCCCGTTAAAAATAGTGACCCCCCTAGCTTATAAGGGAATCACACAGGTGGCAAGCGTGGTTGTCGATGGTGTTAGAGGCCGCAAACCAATACGCGTGCTAATTGACACAGGCGCACAAATCAGCTTGGCATTTTTATCGAAGAGAGATAAAAGAACATTGCAACCGCCGCGGTACCATATCAGTGGTATTGGTCCCGGCATAGTGAAACCTGATGGCAGCTGTTGCGTTGAGTTCATGTTGGACTCCACAGAATATGCTTTTACGATGGAGGTTGTACGGAACAGGCGCACGGATTACGACATCATCCTGGGAAGTGACTTTCTGCGTCATTTCCAGGGGGTTATTGACTATAGGTTAAATACCGTCCAATTCGGCGACAACGTGCACCGTTTTGGACGTGACTGCACGTTGCGGGCGAGCGGAGCTGGGAAAAAAGGATCCGTTTCCCAAGTTTCGGAGTCTCCCGTAACGATGCTAAAAGCCGATAATCCCGTGGAGATACCAGAAGGCACAGGAAAGATCCTTTGGGTGCCTGTCGGGATACGTGAATCCGAAGAGGTTCATTTCTTGGTAGATCCACTCTGCCAGAATGAAACTCTTGACCAGATGCAGGTCCACGTAAAACGTAGCCTGTGCAAAGCACAGCAAGTACAGAAAGAAAATTGCGTACCCGTGTGTTTAGACAATTTTAGTCACAAGCGAGCTTTAATACCGCGTGGTACAGTATTAGCCAGCTTACAGGTTATCACAGAAGGTGAGTTGCCAATGAGAACCCCTTCTCTGAAAAAGAAAAAGACTGCTGCCACCTCTCAACACCTTTTGACAATGACGTCACATCTGACAGATAAGTTTAAAGCTAAGCTTAGTCACCTCCCATTGCATGAACAAAAGCTAATAAATGAAGTATTGAATGAGTATTCATGGTTGTTTGAAGACAGGAAATATTTACCAGCAACAGACCTAATCCAGCATGAGATTCCAACCGGAAATGCTAGGCCAATAGCTCAAAAAGGGTACCGAATTCCCTATCATCTTCAGTCAGTGGTAGAGGAAACTATACAACAGCAACTAGAAGCAGGAATAATACAACCCTCTTCTAGTGCGTGGTCTAGCCCAATTGTAGTCGTTCCAAAGAAATCTATAGACGGAGAAAAATCCTATCGCCTCTGTGTAGACATGCGAGCAGTAAACAAAGTTACTACTCCAGATCATTATCAATTACCCCGGATCGATGAAACGCTCGATCGTCTGGGCAATTGCCGGTACTTCACAACATTAGACATGCGCAGTGGGTATCATCAAATTCCAATTGCTCCTCAAGATCGAGCTAAGACAGCTTTTGTAGTTCCTGGTGGCTTATATGAATTCTTAAGGCTGCCTTTCGGGCTTCGCAACACACCAGCAACCTTTCAGCGATTTGCAGATCTGCTATTACGTGGGTTGAAACCTACTATGTGCCTTGTGTATCTTGATGATATAATTATATTTTCAAAATCCATTGCTGATTGGCACCAAACCAAGCGATTAACCACCGTTGTATTACCCAGTGCTGGTTCGGTAATAATCATTGTAATGATTCTGATTATAGTATCCTGGATACTCTGTAAAAGAGGATTTTGCAAATGTTTCACTTCCTTCCGAGTAGTACCACCCCCACAACCTGAAGGTGAATATCACACCTGAAACTACCTGCCAACCTTGGTGCATGCGATCAGGCATGACCCCCCCTTAGAATTAAGTTGTAGTCTAGGTGTCAGGTCAATGAACTAATTTTGTAATGGGTTTGTATTCCTATGTAAAGTCTATGGAATCACAATTTAACTGTCGAGTCTTAACCCACATGTAAGTCATTTTGTTTTCTCTTTAAATTTTTGTCATTTTGTAATGTTCTCATTCACCCACTTGGGCAATTACCATTGTAATCCTAGATTTAAGAACTCAAAGTAATATTACGGGGAAAAACCCCCTTGTGACTGTTAGGCCTGGGAGCATTCTCTCACCCCCACGAGGGTGGAGTGTTTCAGTGTGCTGTGCTCCGGTGCCCCTCATCATCGCCTGGGTACCCACCACCACTGATACCGCCGACACACATTCACAGCATGGCGCCGCCCCACTGCCGTCGCACCAACTTCACAAGTTTGTTATTCAAGAACCTTCCTTCAGGCCCTTCAGGCCACTTTGTAACTTTTGCACATATTGATCTCACTATGTTATGGGACCCTTCATAATGATCATATATTTTTTAAATGGAATAATCAATTAGAATAAGCTCATTCATTTTCATCCAGAGAGCCTTCTTTGGAAGGGGAAAGGATGTGCAGGGAGGAGACCCCCAAGAGGGATCATTGCCGACAAAATTTTATTTAAATAAATTTTCAATGCATAATGTTCGGCCGTAGCCGGCTTGGGCATACTGTGGTGGAAGGTGCTGGCCGGAAGACCATGGTCGGCACATTCCTGCCACGTGCTCCTCGGTCAGACTCAAGTCCCACGGGTTGGTTGCGCTGACGGGGGCACGCTACTAGCAAGGCACGTTGGCGGAATCAATCCTCCAATCAGAGACTAATCGTGTGATCACGTGGGGACGCGGCCGGGAGCGGCGAGAGCGGCTCGGAAACAGCTCCGCGCTCTCTTAGCTTCTGACCTCGGCCCCGAGTAGTCGCTCCTCTAGTCTCTGCCTCTCTGATGAGCAGACGGCAACCCCTCTTGGGGCTGCTTGGCCCTACGTAGGCACCACTGTACCATCATTACAAGAATAAACTGGGTCCATTCCACTCAATTAATTGTCATTTTACAACGCCCTCCGCTCCTGATTTCTATCCAGACGAACAGCATACAGGAACTGACTAGGTCTCTTCATAAATAAATGAAAAGCGTTGTGTGTTCATGTGGGATACATCATCGAAGACTGTGGAAATCCAGAGAATATGGAACTGTGAATTTGGATGTTGCTAGGGGACTGGGAGCCCACTGAGTGGCGTATATTAAGAAAAATACAGCTAACGTCTACTATTTCGACTAATTTGGAGACTTGCAGCCGCCAGAAGAGTTACAACGATACTTCACCGACAGAAGACAAGTGTTCTACGATTTTCATCTCTACAAAGACTTTAATACCTACTTAAGTGGGCATCTGTGCAGCATGTTCCTTCTAATGCATATATATAAGGAAGTGCATTAAGCATCCAACTGTCAGTCAAGGTTCAGATGCAATGTCATATACTCTCACTTTAAAAGAACGATCGTCAGTATTATGAGCGAATTACTTCCCATCGATTGTTTGTAAGCAACAGGGAGTGAAGTATTGTGCTGATTGGACTGGAGACTTAACAGCATTCGGAATATCACGGAAGCTGGCAGCAAACTTCATCTAGAAATTAATGGTGGAAAAGAATTTGTGGAAATAGATCCTGGGGTTCATACGATATTGACGATTTAAACGAGGTTTTAAAATGGGCTGGAAAAAGGATTTTACTGCGTGCAAACATCAATACACTTAAATCTGAAATAAAGACATTGAGTGCAATCGTTTACTTCAACCAGAAATGATCAATAGGACGGTAACTGGGTTTCACAAAAGGACTGGTTTTGAAGAAGGATCCTAATAAATTCTACAGATCCAACCAGGCAGTGGCTATACTCCCTGCCACTACAAACCGTATCGAGTGACATTGCACCACACTCTTATCTCGAGCCGGCCGCGGTGGTTGAGCGGTTCTAGGCGCTTCAGTCCGGAACTGCGCGACTGCTACGGCCGCAGGTTCGAATCCTGCCTCGGGCAGGTGATGTCCTTAGGTTAGTTACGTTTAAGTAGTTCTACGTTCTAGGGGACTGATGACCTCAGATATTAAGTCCCATAGTGCTCAGAGCCATTTGAACCATTTTCTTATCTCGACAACAGATTGATTCATACAGTTTACGGATTCTTCCCATCAGTGGGAACAGGGTCTAAGATCGTTGACACCCCTACCAATGCTATTTATCTCCCAGTAACAGTTAAGGCTTGGGACTATCTGGAGGTGCATGTTGTAGATCAGGATAATCAACTTATCGATTTTCGCGGTGAGGAGATCATTGTATGGCTACGTCTAAATCAGAAATAGCAGTGACCTTGAATGTGGAGAAATCTAGAAGTGGCGGCAGCCGCATTCAACCAGCTGGGACTTGTTGGAGGCGGAATAGGCGACCTTTAACTTGCCAGACCGGAAGCCCCAGTGGTGTGCTTCAACCACTCAAGGATCGCAGCAGACCTGTATTGTCAACGACGACAGGATGGGCGAAAGGTATAAAATCAAAGTGCACAATCTGCAGCGTGACGCTTTATAACAGAACATCACGGTGATAATATATGCAAACTACGAGTTTCTTAAATCAGTGTGTCTGAAGCTGTACAGTGACATCACTCAATACAACTAGCCTGGTGGAATATGTCGAGAGTATTATATGCCAGGAATACTTCTCCCATAAACCTTATATTCATCAAGCACGTTTAACAAGAACAATGAAATTAGGATTGTCATCCAACAGCAAGACGCTTTAACCCCCTGTGCAAAAGTTTCATATATCTTTGGGGATAATTTACAAAAAGGGATGGTACCTCTACAGTGGCATCGAACCTTTAGCGTTCCTGTTTCATGAGATATGATATGAACTTAGGAAATGCGGTGAATTGTTATAAATGCCGAACAGGAACTTATTCAGGTATGGAGCGCAACGGATAACAACTCGTACAGTGAAGAAGCTCAAGAGGAGAACAAGATCACCATCAATAAAATAATATGGAAAATGCCACAAATCACAGTATCAGATGAGCAGCATTTGAAGCTTTTAAAAGTTTTGAATGCCACTGTATTTCTACCGTTACCTTTCTGTTCATGGGAAGTTTTCAAGTACCCAGTGCTACCAACTGCAAGCAGACAAACATGGCCTATTAAAACCTCTGCTCAGCTGGAGATGCCCAGGTTCATCATAATTGCGTTTCAGACCAATAGAAGAGGGAATATAGCAAATTGACTCCACCAAATTTGCTAACTGTAAGTTAACTAATGCCCAAGTCTACCTGAACTCTGAATTCTACCCGTACGATAATTTACACCTGCAGTGGGATGGTAATGTATACAGCCTAGCGTATGACATGTATGCAGGGTTCCCTGCTTCATACTATGAAGAGGAAGGATGTCTACTCAGTAATCGGAAATTCAAGGAGCTGGCACCAATCATCGTAACAGACTGCTCGAAACAGAGTGAGATAATTAAATCTGGACCTATAGATGCACGAATTGCGTTTGAATCTTTGGCAGATTTCTCGAAACACACTGCAGCATACACCCCAGTGTTGTCAACGAGCTGTATAAACGAGCATCTGCTGCACCATACCCACAGCATTCCACAGTGATATCTCAAGCGGTGAACTTCATTGCAGATGCTCAGGGTTACCATGATGAAGAGCACAGACAGTTCATATTTAACGATGTTGCATTCGTAGTGTACACAGAAGGTACTGAAATAATAGACACACTCTCAACAAACATTGCATCACTGACGTCTTTTGAGAATGTGAAGTGTGCGAAGTGGTTAACACATTTGCACCATGTAATTCACTGGGATGATCCTGGCATACTGCGTAAAGATGTGGTGACATCATTTTGATTATTCGACCACACAGGTACCATCATCTACATGAAGGGGAAGGAGAAGATCGAATAGAAGTGCTGAATCGTCAAATTTGTTGCTATTCAAGACATGAAATTCTGTGGCTGTCCTGCTCTCCATCGACTCAAGAAGAAGACGTGTGAAAACAGTGTTGCTGTGTCTGCTTATCAAAATATAAAATTTATTTTGAGTTGGATAAGAAATAAACAAATTTTTACCCCACAATATATGTACTTTTTTTTAAAATGCTTTCACCTGTTCCCACTTTGATAGTATACAGTTTTGCCCAGAAACTATGTATGTGATTTTCTTCAAGCACAGGACATACAATTTTAGACATATTTGCTATATGTCTTTGGAAGCAGACATGGTCAAATGCCTCCTGCTCCCATAATAGGATTCATGCTGCATGATAGGTGTAATTCCATGAAATCATTCTATTTATTTTGTTATCTTCCTGCTTAAGAGCTTCACCTCCTTAATAACACTCATCTTCAGCAAAAGTAACTTCATTAGTCTCATGCACATCCTTTGTACACACACTGTAATAGGGGATAAGTTTTCTTGTACATAACAACAGTGGCATATGGTAACGAATTTTCTTCATTCATTCAATTCGCATACATACAATTTGATTTCTGAGATACTGTTCAGTTCTTGAGATACAATTTGACTCTGGTATTTCAATGCAGTGATACTTGTAATTTATATACTATTACTAATGACTACAAAAAAATCTCTCAATGGTAACACTGGCTGAAAATATTTTTTACAATTTTTTCCACTTGCAGTGAATGAGAATATTTACAATTTTTTAATAAATCTACACTGAAAACTAATGGGGGGATAATTTTTTACTGTAACTAAATTCCACAGTCCCAATAGCATAGGTTGAAAAGTAATTCTGATGGACTGTGAGCTATACATATACACTTAAAAACTAATCAGTCTTGGAGAGATAGTGGCAAGTTAAACATAAAAACTATTCTATTTACATGACACACATGGTGTGTAGATAAATTCACATATGGGTAACAGTACAAATACGTCATTTATGAATAAATAAATACACTCCTGGAAATTGAAATAAGAACACCGTGAATCCATTGTCCAAGGAAGGGGAAACTTTATTGACACATTCCTGGGGTCAGATACATCACATGATCACACTGACAGAACCACAGGCACGTAGACACAGGCAACAGAGCATGCACAATGTCGGCACTAGTACAGTGTATATCCACCTTTCGCAGCAATGCAGGCTGCTATTCTCCCATGGAGACAATCGTAGAGATGCTGGATGTAGTCCTGTGGAACGGCTTGCCACGCCATTTCCACCTGGCGCCTCAGTTGGACCAGCGTTCGTGCTGGACGTGCAGACCGCGTGAGACGACGCTTCATCCAGTCCCAAACATGCTCAATGGGGGACAGATCCGGAGATCTTGCTGGCCAGGGTAGTTGACTTACACCTTCTAGAGCACGTTGGGTGGCACGGGATACATGCGGACGTGCATTGTCCTGTTGGAACAGCAAGTTCCCTTGCCGGTCTAGGAATGGTAGAACGATGGGTTCGATGACGGTTTGGATGTACCGTGCACTATTCAGTGTCCCCTCGACGATCACCAGTGGTGTACCGCCAGTGTAGGAGATCGCTCCCCACACCATGATGCCGGGCGTTGGCCCTGTGTGCCTCGGTCGTATGCAGTCCTCATTGTGGCGCTCACCTGCACGGCGCCAAACACGCATACGACCATCATTGGCACCAAGGCAGAAGCGACTCTCATCGCTGAAGACGACACGTCTCCATTCGTCCCTCCATTCACGCCTGTCGCGACACCACTGGAGGTGGGCTGCACGATGTTGGGGCGTGAGCGGAAGACGGCCTAACGGTGTGCGGGACCGTAGCCCAGCTTCATGGAGACGGTTGCGAATGGTCCTCGCCGATACCTCAGGAGCAACAGTGTCCCTAATTTGCTGGGAAGTGGCGGTGCGGTCCCCTACAGCACTGCGTAGGATCCTACGGTCTTGGCGTGCATCCGTGCGTCGCTGCGGTCCGGTCCCAGGTCGACGGGCACGTGCACCTTCCGCCGACCACTGGCGACAACATCGATGTACTGTGGAGACCTCACGCCCCACGTGTTGAGCAATTCGGCGTACGTCCACCCGGCCTCCCGCATGCCCACTATACGCCCTCGCTCAAAGTCCGTCAACTGCACATACGGTTCACGTCCACGCTGTCGCGGCATGCTACCAGTGTTAAAGACTGCGATGGAGCTCCGTATGCCACGGCAAACTGGCTGACACTGACGGCGGCGGTGCACAAATGCTGCGCAGCTAGCGCCATTCGACGGCCAACACCGCGGTTCCTGGTGTGTCCGCTGTGCCGTGCGTGTGATCATTGCTTGTACAGCCCTCTCGCAGTGTCCGGAGCAAGCATGGTGGGTCTGACACACCGGTGTCAATGTGTTCTTTTTTCCATTTCCAGGAGTGTATTTTGTTGACAAGTAATTGTTTATGTATTTAACATTTTAAACATTTTTTTACTTTTTTAAAAAGCACATACACATATGGTATATGTGTGATTGTGTGTGTGTGTGTGTGTGTGTGTGTGTGTGTGTGTCTACAAATGTGTGTACACAATACACATTCCTCACATAAATAAATATTTACACCACACACACACACACACACACACACACACACACACACACACACACACACACACTCATTCCCCACCCCTTCTCTCACTACAATGGAATAGTGTGAGTACAGTAGTGTTTCAGCCCCATCATCAAAAATGATTCTTTTATCATATAGAGGCAACAGGCCAATTTTAGACTGGAGTACTATGTACACAATGTGCTCTCTCGATCGAATACTATGTTGTATCACATGCGGCAACTACTGTGTAGCACTGTAAACACCACTGTACAGGCACTGCATATAGACTTTGATAGAGAGGGCTCTCAATGCTATATGACGCATACCCTTAGCTCACCTCTGGGTGGCACCTTCCAATGTGCGATATGCATACATTTTTGATTACAGACCTACGAACTCCACAATCAGCAATCTATTTGGTGGAACAATACCATAAGGATTATTGACTACGTGTCGAATTCATTACCATGGTACGTCATTACTTCATATGGGTTGCAGTTCTTCACTCAGTACATGAAGCTATCTGTATCCGTATAATATAATTTAGGATTTGTGAAATGAGTTTTTGCAAACTCATAATGAAAGGGGTAAATGTGGAGTTTGGATAGGTCTGGCATCCCACATAAATAGGTTTCATAAACTCTATTAAAGTCTTTGCCATCTCCACAACAACAAAGTTTTTATTGAATATGGTGAACAACTTAAAATTTGGTCCGGCAATACATTTTCTTGTACTATAATGCACATCCTATTAGGTTCTAATCAAAATTTCATGCAATTCCGTAAAATTCTCCATTCTTTACCGAAAATTGGATTATTCATTAATTTATAAATATCGTTCTCATAGTCACACGCCGTGGAAGCTCTCTGCCTTGTATTCAAATCAATATACTGCTTCAACCAGGGGGACTGCTTGAAGGGAGATAGCCCGAGTGATTCTAACCAGCCCCATCCCTAAGCTGAGACACTGCTGGAGATTATGATAATGAATAATATATCGCTGCTTATTCCTCATTGTGGAGCTAGTTGCTCTGGACACAGTGGCAAATTGGTATGCACATCATGCAAATGAATAGGGTATTTGAGTTCTGCCTCCACCACATACTCTACATCAGAATCATCTGCCATACCCTCCATAATTTTTCCATCCACCATGGCATGCCCATATGAGTTATTTACACACAAGTACATGATGTAACTCAGTCAAAAGACACGTTGCACCTGTCACCCATCCATGAGTTATTTGCCTTGGTGTGCCTATGGACACATTAGCAAAGTACTCAATGGATCCCTCACTACAAAGAAAAGAGGCATGTTAGCATTGGTCATTAATTCAATGCTGCACTTCATTTACTTGAGTGTACCATCCCAAGACAACCCAGGTGCCATGTAATAAAAGGCGGGAACAAGAGAATATGTGGTTATGCATTTCTCTAAAACATCCACAAGCAAGCAGATGTCTGTGTCCACATAAAGCCGTGTGTACTCTCCTAGAGTGGAGCTGTTGAATACCTGGCAGACATTCATGGCATGATCATACTCTGCATCTGTTATGACCTCACTGTAAGATTGCTGGAGAATGTAGTTATGTCGGGTAGCATGGTTTTGTTGAGTTTTGCCATACTATCCAGATATTTTTATGGGAAAACCCCTTCCTAGTCACAAGTTGAAACTTTTCCTCGGTGGGAAATGTTCTCGAGTGATGTGCCTGTCCTACCGAGGTAGAGTTTCAATGAGTTTCTGGTGCGGTGGCTGCATAAAACGTAGCATGTCAAGGAAGCGGAGCATAATTCTTGGTGTCATTCGCTTCTCAACACTCTCAGGCATGTCACATGCCTTGATAACTGGTACTTCAAATTGCATGCACTGTGAACTGTGCAATGGAACTTCCCCACAAGATGACAGTGGTCTACACAAAGATTTTCCACTTTTCTATCTAACGGCAGCTCAAATGTGTTACTGTACAAATCTTCATTCTCCTTCGATTTGGTCATGGGAAAGTTGACACTGTAAAGCTTATCAACCTCCCATGAAAGTTTTTGAGCTCAGCAAGCAGCCAAAACGTAGGATTATCTGCAACATAAGATTTGTAGTGGTTAAAACTTGAATGATGGGAAGAGACAATTATGGTATGTGTTTTTCTGTGAAGGCAGTATTTGAGGTTGTAGGTTTACCCTCACAGCAGCTTACAGGAAAGGATAGGCATTCACAGTTGCCATACACCACAAATGGGGATCACTCTTGATGGTGAGCATTATTAAACTTTATGAGTTTGTCTTCTTCAGTAAGCATAATAACACATACCGGGTCCTTGGAACCATAATCTAATGGATGTGCTGCTAATAACTTGTCTGAGGAAAAATAATTCAGACACCTTAAGCAAATATGCTGTTTATGTTCATAGTTACTCATCTGGGAGGCGAGAAGGCACAACATGTCTTTGATCCAAACATAATGATAATTGCCTTTCTAATTATTTTTCTCATCAGAGAATAAGAGAATGTTTCCATGCATTTTATGCTCACTGGCAAATTTTGAAAAATGGTGGGGCCCGACAATTATATGCTTGTTCTGCTCACCTGACTTGTATTTCTTTTCCAGGCCATAAACATGAACTGACATTCCGGTATTCTGAGCCTCAAATTTAGGTATGTCCTGGATCTTGATGGGGAACTCATTCCATCAAAGTTGTAATACTTATGAATGTCAAGGTATCTACCACATCGATATGTGGGTTCTGGATTCTCTTTAGTATTTGTTTCACAAGCCAGGATTGTCCATACGAAACAAGTTTGATCCTTTTCATTTTTGACATTAATACATGCCCTCTTTCCAGCTATATCCTTAGGGAGCTTGATATAGCTGGACCCTCCATTTAGCAGATCACAGAAATGTGTACAGATGTCCAGGTGTAGTATTCAGATGGGTGCTTTAGCTGACTCCCTGACTTCCATCTTGGAGAAAAGGGCTAGTATAGCTCTCCAGGTGGATTCACGAAACCACTCAGTGATTGATTTACTCTGCATTATCACACTGCTATCCCACCCAAAGATAAAGAAGACTTGTCTCTTCAATTCCAGAGGCAACTTGGAGGGGGGGGGGGGGCGTCTGCAACATTCAATGCAGAGTACTGCACTGCATTTAATGGCAGGATACAGCAGATCATTAACGACCTTGGGGAGCTCCATTTCCACCAAGGATAGAATGCTCTTAGAAACCCAATAGGGTCAGGGTACCCTCGTGCTGGATTCGTGATTCTAGTGATTGAGATTCGCTCCTAAAAGGCGTCTGCAGTCATTGAGTATTCTAACTGTGGTATGGTGTCACTAATCTGATGTCATTCACTAAAAGAATAGGTGAGAGAACTGCCGCTTCCAACAGGAATACTAACACTAATATTACTACAACTAAATGATGAACGTGCTTCCAGTGATGTGTTGAGCGGTATGTCCCATACCTTGTGAGACTGGCAAGGAGAAGTATATGTAGGAGGACGAGGAGGAGGAGGAGACGCTGCTGTATCAGGCCAGTGCGAGCAGCTTGGTTGCTGCTGTGGCTGCAGCCCTGCTATGCTTGCCAGAGGGAGGGTGGCCCATGGACGCCAGAGTGGAGATGGTGTGGGGGTGGCGGTAGGGGGCGGGGGCAGCTTCTCACGCGGTGACTAGCAGCACGCTTGCTGGCAAGGCGTTCCTCGCTGGATCTCATCTAGACAGTTGTTTCTTCACTGCTCCCAGTACCCGCGCTCTGGCGTATTTTGGAAACTGTTCCCCTGATGCAGACACTGTAGAACAAACACAGAATAACGAAAATTAAGTATAACATTCCAGACATCGCCATCTGCTGTGGCTGCAAGGAAAGAATGAACACTGACTATCTGTACCTAGAATTAGAACGTATTACACGTTCTGCTCTGGCTGCTTGGCATCTCCCCAGTTCATCCGGCATCCGCTCATGCCTCCAACTCCTCCACTCCAGGAAATCGTCTACAACAACAAAGAATATGCACCATATTACATGTACAATTAAATTTTTGTCAAACAGCAACATATTATGTATACACAGTACTACGAAGAAGAAAAATTTATATACTACTATAAGGGGGTACTTTGTGTTGTTGTCCCGGGTGATGATTACACGAATAGTTTGACAGGATTTGTAAGCGGTGGGTCCTTGAGGTACGGAATTACGTGAACACGAGAAGTCAGTTTAAACAGTTTTATTAACAAAGGCGGATCATAAAACATGCACGCTACGTGCACCCATCGTCACTGTGTCTGACATCCTAACACCGGCTAATTACGGTCGTATCGAAAAGCTCCATGGTGAGCTAAGAAAAAGAGGCATATTCGAGTCCGAGGCCGCGCTAGTTAATACTGCCCGCTGCAGACGGCCAGTCCGTACTCCCCGTCTCAGAGGGGCCGGACGCGCGTCTACTGATCAAGCAAATTGTCAGCATTCCAGACAGGGAAAGCCTTCGTAGTCACATCAGAAGCCTCTACGGGGAGGAGATGGTGGAACTCGTGAAGAAGTTTGATAAACTTCGTAAGAAGAAGGGCAAGTTGCTGAGTGCCCTCGCCTTTTTGCTGAGATGCCGCGATGGAAGAGTGATACCTAAGTTTGCTAGATTTGTGCATTTTATTGATACCAAAACGGCCAACAACATCAAGAAGCGTGCCAGTTTCGCCTTAGTCAAGGAGCGTATTCGCTTCACTCGAAGACAACTGGATCTCATATCCAAGGATTTACTTTTCTTGCACTTGGAGTTATCGTCGCTGCTGTCGGATGCATCCTGGGAATGGGTGGATAGTTCTTCTTGGGCACTATCAGATTGGACGCATAGGAGCGCCGTCAGGAAACAGTCTTCTAAGTTTCAACGGCTTTGTTCTCAACCTATGATATCTGATGACGACACCCGTCGACGGACAGTGATTAACCTCACGAGTAAAGAACGCTGTCAGTGTTGGAGAAAGGCCTGAATTTTGCCCCTACACCGAGGAATGTGCCTATCACCGAATTCATTTGTGCAGTCGAACAAGCAGTGTCCAACCTTTTGGAGGGCCAAGCTGAAGAGATTAGGCAAGAGGTCTCACATACATTGCGGCGGGCGCCGCCTCCACGGAGTAACATCTCCTCTCTCGAAAGGGCAGCCGTCCGATCCATTAGAGAAGACGAGGATCTGATAGTTCTACCAGCCGACAAAGGCAACGCAACGGTTCTTCTGTCACGTGATGACTATCTGGGAAAGATGGATCTCTTACTTGAGGACTCAGCATACAGAACATTGCAGGACGACCCAACTGAACGGATAAAACGGAAGACGCTTTCACTGTTGAAGAAGAGTTCTTTACCTGACGACGTTCTCAAAAAACTTCGTCCTGGTGCTGCCGTGCCACCGAGACTATACGGCCTACCCAAGATTCATAAGAAAGGGGTCCCGCTTCGTCCGATCGTGAGTAACTTGGGTGCTCCTACCTACAATCTAGCCAAGTATTTAGCATCTGTTCTTGGCCCTCACGTCGGTAAATGCGAACATCACATTCCCAATTCTATGGTGTTTATTCAGAGATTGAAGTCCTTGTCTCTTAGTCCCTGCGATTTGCTTGTGAGCTTTGATGTCGTGTCGCTTTTTACCCGGGTTCCTCTGGAAGAATCCTTGCAATTAATTGGTGAGAAACTGGATGAGGACACAACCAGGCTTTGTCGCCACGTGCTGACGTCGACGTACTTTTTATTCAATGACAAATATTTTGAACAGACTGACGGAGTGGCTATGGGGAGCCCACTGTCCCCAATAGTCGCCAACCTTTTTATGGAAGATTTGGAGGACATGGCGCTGAAGACGGCGTCCTTAAAACCAACCTGTTTCTGGAGGTACGTTGACGACACGTTTATGGTGTGGCCTCATGGGAGAGAGGCTCTTGACCGCATCCTAGATCATTTTAATTAACTGCAGCCTAGCATCAAGTTTACCATGGAGGTGGAAAGTGATGGAAAGCTTCCGTTTCTGGATGTTCTGGTGTACAGAAAGGATGATGGGACACTGGGACACAGTGTTTATCGAAAGCCTACGCACACGGACCGTTACCTGCATGCTTCTAGCTGTCATCCATCGTTCCAGCGTACGGGGGTCCTGCGAACGTTGGCGAGAAGAGCTTATGCCATTTCAGATGGAGAAAGCTTGACACAAGAATTGGACCACCTTAAGGTTGTGTTCAAGCAGAATGGCTATACAGATAAACAGATCCGTCGTGCTTTCCAGTTTCGACCATCGCCTGAACCACCAGAAGATACCTGCAAATCGGTGGCTTTTCTGCCTTTTGCTGGGAGCATTTCCTCGAAGATAGGAAGAATTCTAAAAAGATATCACATCAAAAGTATTTTTCGTCCGCCGGCCAAGCTTAGAGCGTTTCTTGGCTCTGTTAAGGATGACTTGGGTTTGAGGAAGCCCGGTGTGTACAAGATCCCTTGCCACTGTGGGAAGGCATATATAGGTCAGACTATCCGGACCATTCAGGACCGATGTGTTGAGCATCAGCGGCACACACGGCTGCTTCAACCCGAGAAATCCGCAGTGGCGGAGCACTGTCTCACCGAGGGACACAGAATGCAATATGATGCGACACAAATGGTTGCCCCTGCATCTCGCTATTGGGACTGTGTTTTAAAAGAATCAATAGAGATTCGTTTATCTGACAATCTTATTAATAGAGACAAGGGTTATCTTTTAAGTAAGACTTGGGACCCGGTGTTATCTGACGTTAAAAAACAACGGTCTGCGTCTCAATCGTCGGAATAGAATTTTTTTTTTAAATCTCTTTTATTTTTGACAGCGATATCTCGATTTCGCCTCTTTCCACCACCGGCGGCGCGGCATGTTTACTGCACTAGAGGGCAGCTACGGCACCTTCTCGCGCACGCGTTGTGGGTCTTCTGCGGCCTATATACGGGCTGCCGCTTGCGCTGGGAAGTCAGTTCCGGCGAGATTGTGCACCAACGCTCTCACCTGATGATGGCGGCCAGTTGGACCGCAGAAATATTGTGTCTTGAAGACGTCATGATCCGGCTGCATACCCGAGAAGAATATTTTCAATTATTACGCCGGGAAAGCCTTCGTAGTCTCAACAGTATATCCTTTGCCATGTAATAGAATTTCCTGTCATGAGATTTTCCCTCTCCAGCACTGACCCACCAATTTTTAGGTGGGGATGGAGGTGAGGGCTTGCGGATTTCCCAGTTGGGGACAGGTTACTTAATTTGTTAATTAGTCAATCAAATTGATAGAGTAGGAGGGCACTATCCGAATAATTGAGGCCTGAAAGTGTGCTTGTATCAGTGTGGGGGAGGGGGAAGGTTGGTTCAAATGGCTCTGAGCACCATGGGACTTAACATCTGTGGTCATCAGTCCCCTAGAACTTAGAACTACTTAAACCTAACTAACCTAAGGACATCACACACATTCATGCCCGAGGCAGGATTCGAACCTGTGACCGTAGCAGTCGCGCGGTTCCGGGGAAGGTTGGTGGTTTCAAGAGGGGTGGGGGGAAGGGGAGCAGTGGGTCGTTTCTCAGAAGGACAGATTATCCCCATAGGGTCATAAATCAGTCCCCAGGGGGTCATAAACCACTTAGTTGAACAGCAGGTTAAGGGGAGGGGTTGACAAATCAATTAAATTTGCCCCTGAACGTACACAACGCACACTAACGAACCGCCCTGACACCAGCTTTACCCTACTGCTCATCTCAACATACTTACATTTTTAAAGGAACATCGAAACTGGCCGTACATCTTAGAAATTCTATATCTTTTGATTCGTTGAAGAGAAAGTGGCGAAAGTGTATGTCAAACTGAAAAAAAGTTTAATGCTCTCCAGCTTCGTCTTGGACAACTTTTCTGAGAATTCATAAAATAGATGACTAGATCTATAATCAATTGCAGACCAAAGCTTTCGAGAAAATGCTTTGATATGTTTAATTTGCCGCGAAATTATCGCCACAGCGCGAAGTATTTAGAACGTTAACGAAGTGGCTTTTCCTAATGACGAAAACATTAAAGAATGTTACTGTGGCATATGTGCAATCGCACATTGCTGGTGGAGCTTCGATTTCTTATGCTTTAAACGTTTCTATGATAAGATATCACACTGGGGAATACATTGTTTCTCTTGTAGTAAAACAGCAAAATCAAAGCAAAAACTGATGTACTGGAACTTATGTCTTCTCACTTTCAATTACTGTTAGTTACAAAAGGTTATATAAGATTTGTAATAACAAAATGTAATTTTAATGATATCTAAAATGCTTATTTATTGTGTAAATAATTCCATTGCTTTCTTTTCAGTCGGACTCGCAGCATAGAACCGTCCCAATATGATAGTTTGTAATGAATAATTCCAGGTAAGTTGCTAATGGTTTAATTAGTTGTCCTTCTTCTTTACTACAAGCTTGCTTCGGAAATACCGCCATTCTCAAGTAAATCTGTAGATATTACATTTGTTGAATATACACTCCTGGAAATTGAAATAAGAACACCGTGAATTCATTGTCCCAGGAAGGGGAAACTTTATTGACACATTCCTGGGGTCAGATACATCACATGATCATACTGACAGAACCACAGGCACATAGACACAGGCAACAGAGCATGCACAATGTCGGCACTAGTACAGTGTATATCCACCTTTCGCAGCAATGCAGGCTGCTATTCTCCCATGGAGACGATCGTAGAGATGCTGGATGTAGTCCTGTGGAACGGCTTGCCATGCCATTTCCACCTGGCGCCTCAGTTGGACCAGCGTTCGTGCTGGACGTGCAGACCGCGTGAGACGACGCTTCATCCAGTCCCAAACATGCTCAATGGGGGACAGATCCGGAGATCTTGCTGGCCAGGGTAGTTGACTTACACCTTCTAGAGCACGTTGGGTGGCACAGGATACATGCGGACGTGCATTGTCCTGTTGGAACAGCAAGTTCCCTTGCCGGTCTAGGAATGGTAGAACGATGGGTTCGATGACGGTTTGGATGTACCGTGCACTATTCAGTGTCCCCTCGACGATCACCAGTGGTGTACCGCCAGTGTAGGAGATCGCTCCCCACACCATGATGCCGGGTGTTGGCCCTGTGTGCCTCGGTCGTATGCAGTCCTGCTTGTGGCGCTCACCTGCACGGCGCCAAACGCGCATACGACCATCATTGGCACCAAGGCAGAAGCGACTCTCATCGCTGAAGACGACACGTCTCCATTCGTCCCTCCATTCACGCCTGTCGCGACACCACTGGAGGCGGGCTGCACGATGTTGGGGCGTGAGCGGAAGACGACCTAACGGTGTGCGGGACCGTAGCCCAGCTTCATGGAGACGGTTGCGAATGGTCCTCGCCGATACCCCAGGAGCAACAGTGTCCCTAATTTGCTGGGAAGTGGCGGTGCGGTCCCCTACGGCACTGCGTAGGATCCTACGGTCTTGGCGTGTATCCGTGCGTCGCTGCGGTCCGGTCCCAGGTCGACGGGCACGTGCACCTTCCGCCGACCACTGGCGACAACATCGATGTACTGTGGAGACCTCACGCCCCACGTGTTGAGCAATTGGGCGGTACGTCCACCTGGCCTCCCGAATGCCCACTATACGCCCTCGCTCAAAGTCCGTCAACTGCACATACGGTTCACGTCCACGCTGTCGCGGCATGCTACCAGTGTTAAAGACTGCGATGGAGCTCCGTATGCCACGGCAAACTGGCTGACACTGACGGCGGCGGTGCACAAATGCTGCGCAGCTAGCGCCATTCGACGGCCAACACCGCGGTTCCTGGTGTGTCCGCTGTGCCGTGCGTGTGATCATTGCTTGTCCAGCCCTCTCGCAGTGTCCGGAGCAAGTATGGTGGGTCTGACACACCGGTGTCAATGTGTTCTTTTTTCCATTTCCAGGAGTGTACTTACGTTTATAAAAGCAGTACAGAAAGCTCAGCTTGCCTGCATACTTAGGTCTAGTTGGAATAGATGCCGATATTGCAACAGCGAATAAATTGTTGACTGTATTTTTGTTGTTACATCGCTATAATGACGCAAGTTTTGTTTGTATAGAATATTTTTGCGAAATACTTTTTACGGCAGGAATGACAGTTTATTCTCGTTGATGCTTTATGTTTAGAGTGCAATCTTTGCTAGTCAGTGATGTTAGTTGCATTTCATTGCTATTTTAATTTTGTTATCATTTGTAGCTATGGCTGTCTTTGGTGTTCTGTTTACTGCGATTTTTATTCGTTTTCCAAAATAATGCAAACAAATTTTCTAAATAATTTTTGTGTCTGAGATCGATTTGTTCATTAAGGATATCGTTTGGATAATTTTTGTGTGTGTGTGTGTGTGTGTGTGTGTGTGTGTGTGTATTTCTAATTCTTCCTAGATGTCCATGGTAAGTCCCTTTGGTATTCTCTGTAGAACCTGTCATGTATTTTCGGTATGTTCTGCTTTGCGGTTTTGTTTTTGAGAAGCTGGTAAAAGTGTGATTGATTGCAATTTCTTGTGAGTTATTTGAATCTAATATTAAAATTTCTTTACGTTTGGCCGGTATAGAATTCTGCACAGTCGTTACTCGAAATTTTGTATATGCATGAGTTGGCAAAAAACTAGATTTTGCTTTTTCCAGATCGAATTTTCGTTTTAGATTGTTATTTGTTCGGTTGTTTTGTTTAACATGTGGTTTATTTTATTCGATATTTAACCCAAGTACATCATTAGTACGTAATTTCCTTTTTGTTTAGTTTTATTTTCTCCTATTAATATTACGTCTTTTTTGAATGGTTTAAGTTTTAGGTTTCGTGTGTTTTTCGCACAGTTTGTGAACGATATTCGCGTTGAAATTATTTTGTTGGGCTATATAGTGGAGTATAGGTTATTTCTCTCTGTTAAAAAATATGCTTCAGTTTGTTCTTATTCTGAATTATTGTTACATTTAAATAGCATTTACGGTAAATGTTTTCACAAAGTATCTGCTGCTTTTTGTAATAAAAGCTTAAAAGTCATTAAATATCAAGATTTGGTTTCACAATCGAAAACGCTCTGTTACTGCCTGATGCTCTGGTGGGGTCACAGGCTAGGAGTAAGACGAAAATATACCGTACAGGTGTTGTAGGCGCGTTAGCCGAACTTACAACATTTTTACGTACTTTTTCTGCAAACAGTGTAGCTTTTCAGTGATGGAAAACGCAATTACAACTTTTAAGTAACAACAAAAAGGAATTCTGTCACCACTGATAGTGGACGCCATGCGAAAATTGATCTAGGGGGAGACTTGTCACGGTTCGCGCGGCTCCTTCCGTCGGAGGTTCGTGTCCTTCCTCGGGCATGGGTGTGTGTGTGTGTGTGTGTGTGTGTGTGTGTGTGTGTGTGAGTGTGATGTCCTTAGCCTAAGTTAGTTTAAGTTACATTATTTAGTGTGTAAGCCTAGTGACCGATGACCTCAGCAGTTTGGTCCTATCTAACCTTACCACAAATTTTGATGCGTGTATTAATCGCGCAAACAAAGTTGACACTCGGCGAGCTGGCTGATGGGAGCGGCTGTAAATGGGAAATGCCTTGCAGTCACTCCCATCAGCCACCGCGCCGATTGTCAACTTTGTTTGTTGTACAATATGCTCCACCCATTTGAACGGCGATATCGTAAAAACAATTCACTTTCTCAGCTAGCATTTCTAGTAGTGAAGATATCACCATACGCCCACAGTAGACCGAGGTTTAGGACGATGAGTTTATACGGAGAGATACAAAGGGTGTGCAACACGCAGGTGATACTAACGTAAGGGCTGTGGAGTGTGTGAGTGTAAACTAACGTTGGCGTCTGAAGTAGACTTACTTCATCTTTATGTAAGATGATGAAACTGCATAAGTTTAAACACTAAGGATCCTAACTGGACAGTACGGAGATAAAAACATTGTTTCTCATAAAGTAAAAAGTGTGTGGTTACATCAACTCTTTTTGAACGTGAAGAATGGGAACAGCGATTGCAATTGTAAGGGCATGTAAACTGCAAGGAAAACACAATAATTGTCTGTTTCTGATCTGTATGGTGAAGTTTTGTGATTGTGATATGGTTTCATATGAGAGGGCTGTGCAGTCGTTTTACAAAGAAGTTAAAATGTTCTTTCAGAATAGATTCGACGCAGCGATAAATGAACATTAACTTGTAAAAGTCGACGGTCTACTGTTCTAACAAATGAGCTACCGAACAGTTGAGGTGTATCCAGAATGAGATTTTCACTCTGCAGCGGCGTGTGCGCTGATATGAAACTTCCTGGCAGATTAAAACTGTGTGCCCGACCGAGACTCGAACTCGGGACCTTTGCCTTTCGCGGGCAAGTGCTCTACCATCTTTTTTTCTTTTTTTTATATATAAAAACCTTTATTTAAAAAAAATAATGTTACACATTCCAAATACATACTAAGTTATACATACATAAAGTTATTTAAACAAAACGGTTTGATCATTTCAATTACGCTGACGTTAAGGAAAGACAACAGAAGATTGTGCTACTGACTAAATTACCAGAAAGAATTAAATTAAACATCAAGAAAAAAAATTTTAAAAGACATTCAAACTTCAACCTGAAGAAGTAAAATCTGCACTTTGAATTATGAGCTGCAATCTTTACAGAAGCATAATAAGTTCTTTATGATGGATATCAGCATGTTGGTGGGATAATTTTAAATATAAAGCAGTTTAATAATCATATTAGACAATTTCTGAAATACTTGAGAATGACGGAAAGGAGATATATATTAAATTGACTAGCCTTCCAACTACACTTTCTGGACATTAATTGAATCTATGTATCTGAAGTGGTCAGATCTATATAATCAGTCTTTCACTGCAAAAATGAACAGGGCAATGTGCCAGCCATTGAATATTACATTTATCAGATAGAATCTTATGATTTTAACCAATCGATAAGGACATTTCTATAAAAACTGTCTATTTCCAAATTTCTGGTGTAAGCCAATAATGCACCTTTAATGTTTTGTGTTTGGCACTATTAGACACACAATCTCAATGTCACGTAAGTTCTGTACATTAGCTTATAAATTTCAAGAAACTACTCTCTGAAGTAGAAAAAGCACACATCATAAATATACTGTAAAATCTTAAATAGTATCCTTAAGGTAACTACAATACATCACTGTCAACACAGTCTTCTTTTTTATATTAACCAATGCCCATTCTTTCAAATACTATTTTTAGCATATTACTGAACTTTTTCTTGTGATTCGAATAGCTTCTAATTTTGTGGAACTCACACAGCATGTGTACCTTGAACTCTATGATGCTATCGGATCCTAATTTGTTAAGGACGTAGTTAACAAAATTTCCCAGCAACCAGTACACAGCGTTATTTTTTGCTTCTGGGAAATAGCGTGCTTCAGGCCTGTGTATCAATGACAGCGATATATACTCAGGGGATGTTCTTGTAATCAGAGCTATTTGCTCCCGGATCCACTTCCAACTATTCATGTGACCACTGCAAGTATATCTATGAATTACTGTGTCAACTAGATGGCATTGTTGACATAAATTTGTTTCACAGAGTTCGATTGCGTGCAGTCTTTTATTGGTGCTAACTATGTTGTTAACTGTCTTGTACCATGAAGTTTTTATATTAGACGTGAGCACATTAGAACTAATGTTTTTCCAAATATCAGTCCACTCAATGTTTGGAAACAGTCGTTCTATTTTGTTTCTTCCTTCGCTTTTCTTTCGTTCCCGCATTATGGCTCTCGATGTTAAGTGTCGGGACTGCCTGAGTTCGACACTGACATAACTAAACTCAACATAGAAAATCCTCACGTGCTGTAAGCGACTGTTGATATTCTGTACGTCAATCGGGAGAAGCAGGCTTGGAAGTTTAATGATCTCGAAAAGTTGGCTGGTTATGCTTTCTCGCGAGTCTCTTATTAAATTAACTTCCTTTTTGATAAAAAGGGCAGAGGCTTTATCCGTTATATCAGTTAATCATAGTCCACCATTTTTAGGATCTAAAGTGGCTACCTCAGCAGGTACTCTGAACACTTCACCTCTCCACAAAAAGTTTGTGATTTTGGACATTATTCTCCTCGCTATCATTCTCGGTATTGGAAACAGCTGGGCAGTATAATAAGCCTTAGCAAGGATGCATGAGTTGATATACTGTGTTCTTTGAACTTGGTTCATATATCGAGTTAAATTCTCTACAATGGCTCCTTGCACTTTATCTGCTGCAACTTTCCAATTTAAAGCCGTCATTTTCATAGGGCATGCTGTCAGGGTGATCCCAAGTGTTTTTTGTTGTCGGACTAATTTTGCCCACTCGACGTTGATATTATCAAAACCTCTGAGATTAAACATCTTACTTTTTTTCCGTTTGCATTGGCTCCAGATGCTCTACAGTACGAATCAATCACTGTTGCTAACGTGGTTACCTCGTCATTATCCCTTATAATGACCCCTATATCGTCAGCATAGGCTCTTATAACTGTTTTATTTCCTGATCATGTTAAGCCTTTTAATGTAGCATGGACATGTCGGAGGAAAGGTTCCAGCGAAATGGCGAAGAGCGACATGGACAGAGGACTTCCTTGAGGAACACCTCGTTGTATTTGCATCGGCCTGGATTGTTGACAATTCACCGCTATTTTAGCATTTATTCCAGTTGCTGTGTTCTTAATCAACTGTATGACCCTATCGTTGAAACCTATTTTCTTCAATGTCTGTAGAAGATATTCATGGTTGACTTCTCTTGATATTAAGTAACTTGGCTTTGACTTTCTTGATGTCTGCTATCCGAAGTGAGGAACCTGCTGAGACTTGATCATATAGATCTCTCAAAGCGGAATAGTAATACTCTATAGTGCATTTCATTTCCCTTGCGCTCTGGGCACTGTATTGAATAAGAACTTTCCTCAACTTTGGCTTTGCCATTTTAACCCACCAGTCAATAGCAGTGGCATATCTACTACGGGCTCGCAGGCATATTGCCCATGTTTCTTTAATCAGATCTTCTAAATCATGATTTACCAACAAACCTCAGGAAGAATACTCTGGTATTTGCTTTTGACAAGGAATCCCGTCCTGTTCAGCCGACATCCCTGGAAATAGATGACTGGATTACACAGGTAATTGGTCTAAATTCTGAAACCGTTCATACCTGGCAACTGGATCAGGAAAAATACTGTGTTTTAGTCAAGTTAATCAGTGCTTCGACTGTTGATAAAGTGTTACGAAAGTGGGGCTATGAAGTAGATTTTGTGCATAGAAATGGTTATAAAAGTAATGTTTCCATCTATAGAGCGGACATTCATTACAAAACCGTTCGTGTCTTGAATCTTCCCATTGAAATTGAAAATGATAAGATTAAGGAAGCTCTTTCAAACTACGTAAACGTTAAATCAATTGCAAATGAAAGATGGTCGCCTCGCTTTAAACTGCAGTGTTTTAACGGGGTCAGCTGTGTAGAGATGGACGTTAAGACGAATATTCCGTCTCACATAACTGTTTGTGGGTATAAGGCACAAATTGTTTACACAGGTCAGGAAGCTACATGTCATATATGTAACGAAACCGGCCACTTCAGACAGGAATGTCCGCGGCGAACTGTTGTTCTTAAAAGTAATTTGATACAGCGTCAGAAGCTTACCTTAAATGATCTGTTACCAAAGAATAGCCCGGAACAACTGGTTGAGGATGTTAACGCAGCTGATGTCTCCCTTCACGATAACAGTCAATTTCCCCCGTTAACAACAAAAGGAAACCCTGTTACCACTACTCGTGAAACTGAAACGCAACCGAAAAAATGACCTCTGGAGATATCTGATAGTTGTTCAGAGGACGAGCTGTCTTGTCCCACTCCCTCACTTCGCAAGCAAAAACAGTGCGATGAGAAGACAGAGGAACCTGAAGGCAAAATACGAATGGAAACTAATGAACAGAAAGATAATGCACATACGGTACCAGAAAATGAAGGGGGTGTAAGCAGCATTAATTTGCAAGCAACAACAGGTGCAGTAGCCGATTGCAAAGATCAGAATCTATCTGTTAATAAACAAATTCAGGGAGAGGTTGCAAAACTGTAGTCTCCATTTGTTTTCCTCGTTCAGAAAGCGAGTGAAATTAATAAAGAACGGGGAAGTGTTGGCCAAACTGCAATCACGGTCTACACCTCAGGGCAGGCGCCGGCAACCGAAATTGCTAAAGCGTCTGCTGCTGCTCCAGATAAGCCGCGAAGTAAAATACCGACGCAACCAAATGAGAATGTAGCTCGTAACCAAGGGAAGGGAAAATCCGGTAGGGGCGACCCAAGCCCAAAGAATCTTCAGTCCGAAATGGTCGTACACGAATCACTAGAGGAAAAATCAGAAAGTTTACCAGGAAATCAGTCTGCTTGCGGTACAAGAGAAAACATCAGAAGTAGAAAAAAAAAACGCGACAGTAACTAATAAACTGATTGAAGTGTTATTCCACGTTCAGCCTTCCGAGAAAACTGTTACAGCTTAACTGAACCCTGAACCACAGTAAACTAAATTAGTTCATGAAAAAACTACATAATGACAGCACAATGACGCAATCTTATTCTGTCACCACTATAAACATAAATAAAATCACGACCGGTTTGAAATTATCGGCCCTTAAGGAATTTTTGTACGAATCCGCGACTGATATTGCCCTGTTACAAGAAGTTCTAGTTTCGGATTTGGTAATTCCCGGTTTTGTCAGTTACATAAATGTGTCTCCCGAAACAAGTGTTGGTACAGCTATTTTGGTGAGGGAAGGGATTACAGTAAGCGAGGTGGAACGACTGGAGTCCGGAAGGGGAATAGGACTAAATATCTATGATGTGACTATCATCAACTTGTACGCCCCTTCAGGAAGTTCTCATCGAGCTGACAGGGCACGTTTCTTCAAAGATGAGTTGATATACTTGTTAAGGAAATCGCCAAGACAGTTATTACTTGGAGGTGATTTTAATTGTGTTTTAAATCGAAAAGATCAGTTAGCTAATTTTAATTTCTGAAGTGAACTAAAACAATTAGTTACTGGTTTAGAATTAAAGGATATATGGGAAATCAAATACCCCTCCACTGTTGAGTTCACTTATATCACGGCAACATCACGTAGCAGGATTGATAGACTATATATTTCTAAAAATCTTGTAACTTCCGTGACAAAAGTAGAAACCATTCCTACGTACTTTTCTGACCATTCAAGTGTCTTAGCTTGCATAAATCTAACAAGACAGCCGGTTCGCCGATTCAAGAATCAGTGGAATTTGAACACTTCCTTGTTGGTAAATCATGATTTAGAAGATCTGATTAAAGAAACATGGGCAATATGCCTGCGAGCCCGTAGTAGATATGCCACTGCTATTGACTGGTGGGTTAAAATGGCAAAGCCAAAGTTGAGGAAAGTTCTTATTCAATACAGTGCCCAGAGCGCAAGGGAAATGAAATGCACTATAGAGTATAACTATTCCGTTTTGAGAGATCTATATGATCAAGTCTAAGCAGGTTCCTCACTTCGGATAGCAGATATCAAGAAAGTCAAAGCCAAGTTACTTAATATCAAGAGAAGTCAAATGGAAGGGTTGAAAATAAAATCGAAGGCAAATTCGGTGTCAGAAGATGAAACTACTTCCCTATATCATTTAGTGAAGCATACGAAAAACGGGAGAAGGACTTTTATTCAAGAAATTCGAACAAAACACGGTACGATTCTCAGAACCCAGCAGGATATCATGGACGAGATTTATCGCTATTATTGCGAGCTATATTCTGTACATCAAAGTAGTGATGCTTCCTTGGAAGAATTCCTTGAGATCCTAGCCCCACAGCTGGCAGAAGATGACAACGGAAATTTTCTGGAGGTTGTCAGTGAAGAAGACGTGTATGAGACTCTGTGCGCCTCACCACCAAAAAAATCCCCAGGACCGGATGGTCTGCCAGCAGAGTTTTACATCCGTTACTGGCCAATAGTAGGTGAGAAAATCACGGACATTGTAAATGAGGTTATTCAGGGTAAAATGATTCCGGCTGAGTTTAAGGAGAGTAAAATTGTTCTGGTGCCAAACAATAATGGAAACAAAGATTTAAATAATTTTCGTCCAATTTCACTGCTGAATTCTGATTATAAATTAATAGCTAGAATAATAAACAAGAGAATTTCATGCCTTACAGATAAAATTATTAGTCTACATCAGAACTGTGCGCAAGGCAGAACCATTTTTCAAAATCTAGCGGAATTCAGAGATATCATTGCAATAACTTCTGTAACAAACATAAAGTGTGCTTTATTGTTTTTAGATTTTTATAAAGCGTTCGATGTAGTAAACCATGAATATCTTCTACAGACATTGAAGAAAATAGGTTTCAACGATAGGGTCATACAGTTGATTAAGAACATAGCAACTGGAATAAATGCTAAAATAGTGGTGAATTGTCAACAATCCAGGCCGATGCAAATACGAGGTGTTCCTCAAGGAAGTCCTCTGTCCATGTCGCTCTTCGCCATTTCGCTGGAACCTTTCCTTCGACATGTCCATGCTACATTGAAAGGCTTAACATGATCAGGAAATAAAACAGTTATAAGAGCCTATGCTGACGATATAGGGGTCATTATAAGGGATAATGACGAGGTAACCACGTTAGCAACAGTGATTGATTCGTACTGTAGAGCATCTGGAGCCAATGCAAACGGAAAAAAAGTAAGATGTTTAATCTCAGAGGTTTTGATAATATCAACGTCGAGTGGGCAAAATTAGTCCGAGAACATAAAACACTTGGGATCACCCTGACAGCATGCCCTATGAAAATGACGGCTTTAAATTGGAAAGTTGCAGCAGATAAAGTGCAAGGAGCCATTGTAGAGAATTTAACTCGATATATGAACCAAGTTCAAAGAACACAGTATATCAACTCATGCATCCTTGCTAAGGCTTATTATACTGCCCAGCTGTTTCCAATACCGAGAATGATAGCGAGGAGAATAATGTCCAAAATCACAAACTTTTTGTGGAGAGGTGAAGTGTTCAGAGTACCTGCTGAGGTAGCCACTTTAGATCCTAAAAATGTTGGGCTAGGATTAACTGATATAACGGATAAAGCCTCTGCTCTTTTTATCAAAAGGCAAGTTAATTTAATAAGAGACTCGCGAGAAAGCATAACCAGCCAACTTTTCGAGATCATTAAACCTCCAGGCCTGCTTCCCCCGATTGACGTGCAGAATATCAACAGTCGCTTACAGCACGTGAGGCTTTTCTATGTTGAATTTAGTTACGTCAGTGTCGAACTCAGGCAGTCCCGACACTTAACATCGAGAGCCATAATGCGGGAACGAAAGAAAAGCGAAGGAAGAAACAAAATAGAACGACAATTTCCAAACACTGAGTGGACTGAGATTTGGAAAAACATTAGTTCTAATGTGCTCACGTCTAATATAAAAACGTCATGGTACAAGACAGTTAACAACATAGTTAGCACCAATGAAAGACTGCATGCAATCGGTCTCTGTGAAACAAATTTATGTCAACAATGCCATCTAGTTGACACAGTAATTCATAGATATACTTGCAGTGGTCACATGAGTAGTTGGAAGTGGATCCGGGAGCAAATAGCTCTGATTACAAGAACATCCCCTGAGTATATATCGCTGTCATTGATACACAGGCCTGAAGCACGCTATTTCCCAGAAGCAAAAAATAACGCTGTGTACTGGTTGCTGGGAAATTTTGTTAACTACGTCCTTAACAAATTAGGATCCGATAGCATCATAGAGTTCAAGGTACACATGCTGTGTGAGTTCCACAAAATTAGAAGCTATTCGAATCACAAGAAAAAGTTCGGTAATATGCTAAAAATTGTATTTGAAAGAATGGGCATTGGTTAATATAAAAAAGAAGACTGTGTTGACAGTGATGTATTGTAGTTACCTTAAGGATACTATTTAAGATTTTACAGTATATTTATGATGTGTGCTTTTTCTACTTCAGAGAGTAGTTTCTTGAAATTTATAAGCTAATGTACAGAACTTATGTGACATCGAGATTGTGTGTCTAATAGTGCCAAACACAAAACATTAAAGGTGCATTATTGGCTTACACCAGAAATTTGGAAATAGACAGTTTTTATAGAAATGTCCTTATCGATTGGTTAAAATCATAAGATTCTATCTGATAAATGTAATATTCAATGGCTGGCACATTGCCCTGTTCATTTTTGCAGTGAAAGACTGATTATATAGATCTGACCACTTCAGATACATAGATTCAATTAATGTCCAGAAAGTGTAGTTGGAAGGCTAGTTAATTTAATATATATCTCCTTTCCGTCATTCTCAAGTATTTCAGAAATTGTCTAATATGATTATTAAACTGCTTTATATTTAAAATTATCCCACCAACATGCTGATATCCATCATAAAGAACTTATTATGCTTCTGTAAAGATTGCAGCTCATAATTCAAAGTGCAGATTTTACTTCTTCAGGTTGAAGTTTGAATGTCTTTTAAAATTTTTTTTTTCTTGATGTTTAATTTAATTCTTTCTGGTAATTTAGTCAGTAGCACAATCTTCTGTTGTCTTTCCTTAACGTCAGCGTAATTGAAATGATCCAACCGTTTTGTTTAAATAACTTTATGTATGTATAACTTAGTATGTATTTGGAATGTGTAACATTATTTTTTTTAAATAAAGGTTTTTATATATAAAAAAAGAAAAAAAGATGGTAGAGCACTTGCCCGCGAAAGGCAAAGGTCCCGAGTTCGAGTCTCAGTCGGGCACACAGTTTTAATCTGCCAGGAAGTTTCAGTTGAGGTGTAGTTGGGTAAAACGACAATTTTCACTAGGTGTTTAATTTCGTCGAATGACGCTATCCTTCTTTGTAACAGTGGGAGAACGTATCTCGGGGGTAAGTTAATATTACCTTCACAGTGCAATACCTTTTTAATTAAGTTAGTGAACTTGTGTGTCGACGTGGTGGCAATTTCCCAGTACAGTGCATCCACGTTTTATGCATCTCCCCATTCTCTGCAACCCTCAAAAACAACTTTACAGGAGTTTTTATAGATGTATTTGTACAGTATGGTACTACACACCAGTTTTGAACCATTTTCCGAAACGTAAATTCCAAAATGAGACATCACTGTGAGATAGCATTATGACAGTAGGAACAGCGAGCTAGCCAGTGACGTCGGAGGCATCATATGACACGAATGGAGCGTTTTATCGGGCGTTCAAATTATTTGAGTTTCATTTCCGTTTTTATAGAAGAATACTGAAATTCAAGAGGAAAAAAAAATGTTAGGAGCATAAAATTACATAATTAATCATTTGAGACAATTTTCAGAAAACAGTAAATACCCTGTTGTAAGCTCATTTAGTATATCATCGAGTTGCAATAAGATTATTTTTGTGATTTTGGGTGAAAAAACTTGCCCTGATTATTCTGTCTGTAGTAATTGGTTTTCTGTAAATTTCAAATATGTGATGATTGTTATTGTTGCTGATTTGAAGGTCAAGAAAGTTTATCGATTTGTTTGTTTCTGTTTATTTACAGATATATGGTAGGTATTTCGAAATACAAAACCGTGTTTGAGAAGTCATACATACCGAACAGAGATATTTAATGTTTCCTAGGTGCAGCACACAAATCCGAGAACGTGTATCTTAGAAGACATTGATGGTGAAGAATCCGCAGGGAGTTTTCACACAGAGGAATTACAGAAAGGCTTGAACTAAACGTGTTCCTAATAGAGCGTGACATAATAAGTCGAGGGAACACGGCACTGGTGAATTGGCTCGGCTTCTCATCAAACCACAACATACTAATCCATCAATATACAGATTCGAAACACGCGCGAATTCGTCACTTCATGTATATTCAGGAAAGCTTTCTTGCAAACCAGTTTCCTTTCACTTCCAAGCATTATATGGTAAAGAAACGTTGCATCCCTACAGTTTTCGCAACATTCTGGATCGGATTTCCTAGGACGCCTCTGCTTCAATAAGGCGCCGCAGATGTAAGTCCTAGGCATCTTTGGTAGAAAAATCAAGAAATTTTGCCAAAATATTATTACGTCAATGGAGTCATTACATTTCATTCTGCAGCTGAAAGGAAATTAATAACATAAGATTGGTATTGCTGGTAATATTGATATTATTTGCATCTATACAGTTTCCTACGGTTGTTCCAAGAAAGATTGATGAAACTTCCTGGCAGATTAAAACTGTGTGCCGGACCGAGACTCGAACTCGGGACCTTTGCCTTTCGCGGGCAAGTGCTTTACCAACTGATCTACCCAAGCACGATGAAAGGATATCCTTTCTTCCAGGAGCGCTAGTTCTGCAAAGTATGCAGGAGAGCTTCTTCGAAGCTTGGAAGGTAGGAGACGAGGTACTGGCGGAATTAAAGCTGTGAGGACGGGTCGTGAGTAGTGCTTGGGTAGCTCAGTTGGTAGAGCACTTGCCCGCGAAAGGCAAAGATCCCGAGATCGAGTCTCGGTCCGGCACACAGTTTTAATCTGCCAGGAAGTTTCATATCAGCGCACACTCCGCTGCAGAGCAAAAATTTCATTCTGAAGAAAGATTGATATTTATCTGCAGGATTCTCTAACTGATTTCACTCGAATATAATCTCTGTAATTTTGATAAGGCAGTCCTTTGGTACGAGCTGTCTTTACCTTATTTCTATCATAATCTGCACCACTATTCTTCCTTTTTGGAGCCATAGAAATACAACCAACTGCTGCTCAATGAACACTAATAGTGACTGTTAGTGCCACAACAAAGGAAGTGGATAATTTCATCAACAATGTGTAGTATTGGGGGAAAACAGATTATGCGCGGGAACGAGCAGCATTTGTTGAAAAGAAATAAGTCAGTGACTTATTTGGTTTCAACAACTAACAACGTAAAGTGCACCATTTGTGGGAGCATGAGTGTTTCAATTCAACACCAAACGATAGGCTATACTCTTAAATGTACTATTCAATGAAAAAACGAAAATTGAAAATTTTGACTTATTTGATTTCAACAAGCTGCGATTCAACTACGTCGTGACTTCACTGATGGGAACCAGGTGTTGTACAATTTTAGACGCTACCAAGACTTCATTTCTTACCTCCATGGACATTTATGCCTACTGTTTGTCCTGACAATTGCGTAAAAACAAGAAGTATGCACGTCACTGCAACATTTGAGGTCGAAATGCGATGTCGTTCACTCTAAATTAATGTTTGTCTAAATTAAAAACGAACTACTTTCCTGCAGTAGATCTTTGCAGGGGGAAGCGGAGTTTACCTTTTATCAGTTTGGAAACATACAACAGCATAGCGAATTCCACTGAGATAAATAATAAACTGCGTCTAGGGAGTGGGGAAGTTGTGGTAACATGTTCTGGCTCCTACAAGTATATAAAACGATTTGTAAAAGGATTCGAGCTACATTCATCCCTTAATACATTTAAAATAGGGATAAAAACGACATATAAGACAGTGGACTGTAGTCACGAAGGTTCAATAGGATTGCTACTTGGCCTCTTGGGAGACAAATATAGGTACATGATACTGATAAAATTTATGATTCGAATCATCCAGTGGATTTAATGCCCTTCAGTACGATTCGAGTAGAGTGTAATATTTTGACGAATTGGTAGCTCAACGACAGATTAGTCCATAGTAGATACGCAGTCTTTCCTACAGTGGGTCCTGGTTATAAAACTGCAGAGGTTTCCAGTAGTGCTATATAACTCCGCGTGACTGTTCAGACGTTAGACCATCTAGAGCTGAAAATCGTAGATCAGAACGCGAATCTAGTCGTTTTCAGTGAAGAAATTATAATACGCCTTCATCTGAAACAAAATTACGGGTATTAAGTATAAATACGGCTTACCTAACTATCAGAAGGCCACTTTGGAGCACAAACAGAACGCGATAATATGCGAGCATTGGTTTAATACTTCACAATGACTTCACTCGAAGTAATCATTCCAGTTCAATACGAAGAGGTTATCATTAGCCAGGAATATTATTCCCACAAACTGTTTGCCTGAGTAATGTTCAATAATAATGATAAGGTACGAACTGTTATTCAACATGAGATAGGACCTGACACTTCCAAGCAAGAGGTTCGTATATCTGGAGGGGTATTTACAGTTCGCCTTTCTGTTTCAAGAAATAAGATAAGAGCTTAAAGGAGTTGAACCTGACCACACAAGAAACGTGTGGATCACATCTACACTCAAGACATATATCTCTGTGTGGTGTGCGTACTGTAAGACCTTCGGTACACACACCATCAGATTATTTGACGTGTCGCTCTAACGAAGTAGGCGAGTGTCAGCAATATGTCTCGTGGTCTTATCGTGGCGTGTTTATCTTCTGCCGTTAGGTCAGACGATAGAAATGCCACTTGCACGCTTTGAGTAGCAGATTGACGGTGAACAACTTTAAACAGAACGTGATTAATTTTCACACACATTTATTAAAATAATAAAAAGCATAGATACTACGTAACTTGATTCTGGATGCTGTTTACAATTGACAATCTGAAGTTGCTTTGGTCTTGGTACGTTAATCTTATTCTCACATATCTCTGATACTTGACGAAGTGTCTATACATTTCTCTTCATGGCTATGTACAGGAATATGATAATCTTATTAGGCGCAGACTGAAACTTGACTACAGACTAATGCAGACTGACCAATCGGAGGTCTGTGCGCTCGTTATAATACCTCGCGCGTTCATGTATCACTGCGCGAATATGATCTGCGAGGAGAAAAGGTTCTACGTTAGCAGCAATCTCATTGGCTGCGTTACATATTAATACGCGGATCGGCGGAAGCAGAATTTGGTCCGTCTCTATGATCGCGCCATCTCGTAGTGCGGAGACGGACGAGCGCTGCGTCTGTGCTGTTGTGCTTAGCGGGGCGCGCTCTAGTGGGAAAGTTGTGTACGCGCTGACTACGCGGAACTATGTACACAACACTCTGTATCAACACTGGTTCTGAATGCTCTAGAAAACACAGGTTAGTTCATACATAGATAGAGTGGTAACTCCTTTAGTACATGCATTCCACTCAAAATATTAACGGGTTTGTTTGAAGCAGCAATCATATTTTGATGAAGGCTAAGCATGAGCTGATTCGAGTTTGAAGCGCTAGAGATAACAACTTGCACATTCTACGACAAGGACAGGGAGAGCATAAAACTGTGCTGGATAAATTGATATGGAAACTACCACACCTACGCTATCAAACTATGAGAATATGAAACCTTTATGTGTTCTGAATTCGGGAGTGCAACTGCTCTTAATTTTCTGTTCATGGGAATTGTTTGAATATCCGATTCTTCCGCAGTTATCTCATCCAGTATGAACTCTTAAGACTTCTGTGCAGCTAGAAACGCCTCATTTTATTATTCTGGTGCTGCAAAAAGACAGGAAGGGGACGCCTGGAAAGGACTCAAGCATATTTGACAACTTTAATTTAACCAATGCAAGAGTTTATTAAATTATCAGTTTTTCCCGTACTATATTTACAGCTTGAATTGAGCGGAAACGCTTATGGACTGTTGCACGAAATGTACGCAAGATTATACACTCACATTACGAGACTGATGATGGTTTCAGGTGCACGCTTTCTCCGTATAAGTTTAAGGAATTATCACCCGCAGTGGTGATAGGTTGTTCAGAACAATGTGAGGCGATGAAGACTGGAACTGTGGACGCACATAATGAATTCGAAACATCCGAAATTTCCCTGCAAGTGCTGAAGCATATGCATTAATATTACATGACCATCTTGTAACCTACTCGCCACTTATAGGAATTGTATGTGTGGTACAAACGTAGGGGCATTACACAACTTACAACACATCATACAAAGATGCCTCAAAGAGCAAAGATTGATGCAGACACACAACGATTTTAAGATGAGTGCGGGCGATTTGTGTTTAAAGATGTGGTGTTCCTTGCACTCTCCGACGTTGGACATATACTAATGAGGTATTCAACAATTATTGTGTCACCCAAACCGTTTAGCTTGAAAAATGGTGACTTGGTCGACTCGAAAAGAAAGAATAAATGGTGTTATCGCTTCAAGCGTGTGATCACAGAGACAGCATAGTTTACATCAAAGACTGTGTGAAGTTTTCCTGGTTTAAAGACATTTATAAATGTGCATCTATCCAGAATCTGGAAGCAGAGGGATATTCTGCCTTCAGGCAGTTGAATATGAACGCTTCAGAAAATGTACAACTATTATTCAATTGGCTTACTAAAAATAAACTATTTCATTTAAAAAAAATTATTTAATTCTTATTTTCCACCTCCTCATTTACAGGCTTTTGGATAGTATTTAACTAACGCTTTCCACTGCACTCCTCATAAAGAAGAAGCGGCAGCGGCTCTTATGTGCAGACTCGTCGTTAAGCAGGCGTCAACAGGCAGCAGGTGGCAGCACAACCTCGGTTAGATTACACTAGAACATTATCGTGGTACTCTGTGTGACAATGTGCAGAAACACTGGATTACAAGTAGCGCAAAGAATCGCGTAGCACCAGTCAACAGTGTTGGTCCATGTACGTATGTATGTGAACTACAGCTCACTCCCACTCTCACGAAAAGCGCATACCTACAGTGGTATGTGCAGACGAGGCTACACGTGCATCTCTCGCTCCCAGGAAAGAACGAACGTCAGCGCTGTGCTCGATTCACACGGACGCAGACTTCTGCCTCTCTCAGTACATGTGTTTTCGTACCCAGGAGCACACCACCAGTACATAAATTAGCGATGAACTGCTCTTTCTCCTTTCAGTCTGATCAGCCATGACGATACTTGTCACTGCAGCACCATTGCTGCCTTCTTTACGGGGATGCAACAGCTCACAGCAGAGAACCGCTTTGCACCTGATTGGGAGATACCGCTGGGCACTGATGATTTCATGCAGCTCCCGTTCCATCAGTACTTGGCATGCACGAAGGAACGTGGCTGGATTTCAAAATCCGGTATTGATGTTGTAGTGTCGGCAGACTTGCCAACACTACGCACACTAATTGAAAGAGGCGGCCAAGATGCACGCTCTAACTCACGAAGGATGGAGTGAGGCCTGAAACAGGAGACTTAATGAATGTGATAAAGAAAATACGTATCTTTGGAATATACTTAACTTTTAATACATCCTTGTATGCATCGTTCTTGATGAGACATCTGGAGATTGTGGCGATACAAGCTATTTAAGGCTAATGGCGCCTTGCTAAGTCGTAGCCATTAACTTAGCTGAAGGCTATTCTAACTGTCTCTCGGCAAATGAGAGAAATGGCTTCGTCCGTATAGTCGCTAGCAACGTCGTCGTACAACTGGGGCGAGTTCTCGTACGTCTCTCGAGACCTGCCGTGTGGTGGCGCTCGGTCTGCGATCACACAGTGGCGACACGCGGGTCCGACATGTACTAATGGACCGCGGCCGATTTAAGCTACCACCTAGCAAGTGTGGTGTCTAGCGGTGACACCACAGATGTTATCAATGAGGGACTGTAAGATCCTATCACTTAAAGAACCACCAACTGTGAGGCTGTGTGATTTACCTGCTATTTAGGGCCAGGACGGATTGATGGGCATCAAGGTCGACAGTACCGCCCTGCTAGGCAGAGGTGATGTGGACGTCGACAGCACCACCCTGCTACCACTAGGCTGGGGGTAGTAGCCTGATGCCCCTCTACCGCTAGGTCAAGGTGACGCAGGCGTCGACACCTGAATCAATGAAGGGTCTGGTAGCGGTGTTGCCAGCCCGCCTCCAGTAAAGAAAGAGAAGCGAAAGTATCACACAAAGATAAAAGCAACATACACATCCAGTAATAATACTTTAATTCTGATACTTACGGCGAGGTTCACTGACAGTTAAGTGCTTTCAGCCACTATCATTTTGATCATTAACCATAATATTAGAACTGCTGTACTCTAATTGTTTTTGGTTTAGTTCCATTTCCACTTCCCTTGTAATATCAGTATCAAGTGAATCTAGAAAAAAGATGACAAAAACTGTATGCAGTCTTTAACAAATATTATCACTATTATTGATAATAGAAGTAGTAGTAATACTACTCACGTACCTGTCTCTCCATGACTGGTGTCATTCCCATGAACTCTGACTAGAAAAGAATGGTGTCTCATCACTTGATGGAAACACCATGAGCTCTGAGAGGAATATGGTGTGATTGGTGCTTCTGTGGCAGATCAATACCTATCAGTTCACCTATAGTAGAAAGAATGAAAAGAACATGTAAGTATCACATGCAAATGAGAAAAAAAAACAAATCTCACACACATATATAGGACAAAACTTCTTACATTCGCCTTCGTGTAAATCATTCATGACCAATACTATTATTACATCATCGAAAGTGGTGACGTTATGCTTGGAACCAAGCTGTCATTGTCTGACAAACCAGTGCGCTTACCAGCACTTTTGCCATCAGCTTGTGCAGAGCGCTTCATGGCCGATCTGAATGAAATGAGGAGGAGCCATTCAGCATTGATTTATAGACAGGTGGAGCGCTCCTGGGTGCAGGTACACATGTGCCAAGAGGCAGATGTCTGCATTCATGCGAATCTAGCATAGCGCTGACGTTTGTGCTTTTCGTCGGAGTGAGAGGGGCACATGCAACCTCGTCTGCACGTACCACTGTAGGTATGCGCTTTTCGTGAGAGCGGGAGTTAGCTGTAGTTCACACACGTACGTACGTTAAATCCAACACTGCTGTGCGGTACTACTTGAAAAAGCGCGGTACTTGTAATCCAATATTTGGTACGTATGCATTACCACGATAATGTTCCAGCGTAAACTAAGGTCGCGCTGCCAGCAGTCACTTGTCGACATCTGGTTAACAACACATCTGTTGACAAGGGCGCCTGGCGCTTCTTCTTTATGAAAAGTGCAGCGGAAAGTGTAAGTTAAATACTCACCCAAAGCCGTTAAATGAGGAGGTGGAAAACGGAAAGTGAAAAAAATTAGTACAAAAATTTAAAAAAACAAACAATTTTATTACTAGTAAGCCAATTTAAAAATTGTTGTACATTTCTGAGGCGTTCACAGATCCATCTTTTTCGTAACTCTCCTGCAGATGCTCCAGGGCAGGACATCCTTCCGTTTCGAAATCTTCTCATAGCCTTTGAAGAAAACTATGCTGTTTCTATGATCATACGCTAGAAGTAACGACATTATTTCTTCATACGCCACCCCATCATCGTCCCAGCGATTTGCATGGTAAAGTCGAGTCAACCATCTACATCTACATCCATACTCCGCAGGTCACCTGACGGTGTGTGGCGGAGGGTACCTTGAGTACCTCTATCGGTTCTCCCTTCTACTCCAGTCTCGTATTGTTCGTGGAAAGAAGGATTGTCGGTTTGCCTCTGTGTGGGCTCTAATCTCTCTGTTTTTATCCTCATGGTCTCTTCGCGAGATATACGTAGGAGGGAGCAATATACTGCTTGACTGCTCGTTGAAGGTATGTTCTCGAAACTTCAACAAAAGTCCATACCGAGCTACTGAGCGTCTCTCCTGCAGAGTCTTCCACTGGAGTTTATCTATCATCTCCGTAACGCTTTCGCGATTACTAAATGGTCCTGTAACGAAGCGCGCTGGTCTCCGTTGGATCTTTTCTCTCTCTTCTATCAACCCTATCTGGTACGGATCCCACACTGGTGAGCAGTATTCAAGCAGTGGACGAAAAAGTGTACTGTAACCTACGTCCTTTGTTTTCGGATTGCATTTCCTTAGGATTCTTCCAATGAATCTCAGTCTGGCATCTGCTTTACCGACGATCAACTTTATAAGATCATTCCATTTTAAATCACTCCTAATGCCTATCCCAGATAATTAATGGAATTAACTGCTTCCATTTGCTGACCTGCTATATTGTAGCTAACTGGTAAGGGATCTTTCTTTCTATGTATTCGCAGCACATTAAACGTGGCTACATTGAGATTCAATTGCCATTCCCTGCACCATGCGTCAATTCGCTTAGATCCTCCTGCATTTCGGTACAATTTTCCATTGTTACAACCTCTCGATATACCACAGCATCATCCGCAAAAAGCCTCAGTGAACTTCCGATGTTATCCACAAGGCCATTTATGTATATTGTGAATAGCAACGGTTCTACGACATTCCCCTGCTGCACACCTGAAATCACTCTTACTTCGGAAGACTTCTCGCCATTGAGATACATATTCCATAGATCCAGTATGGCGTGATTACGCATGGATGTGGAACGAGTCAAAGCAAATACAATATAGATATCATACAATACAATACATACTGGTATATTACACATGGTAGATGAATGATTCAAAATTGGTACAATACAATAATATAATCAAGATAATAAACAGTACAATACAAAAATACGAGGGCGGTTCAGAAAGTAACCTCCGATTGGTCACAGTGCGGGTTGTGGGGGGAGTAGCGACGCCATCTGTGCGTTCACGTACTCAACAGGTCAGTCGGCATCAAGCCGTGGTCGAGTGAACGTCGTACCTGCGCTAGTTTAGTTTTTGTGGCAGTTTGAAATGTGTGCTGCAATAGAAAACCCCGCCAAATGTGAAGTGCGTGCTGTCATAAGGTTTTTTACAGCCAAAGGATATTCTGCAGCAGCTATTCATCGTGAGCTTTGTGCCGTGTACGGACCAAGTGTTATGAGTGAAGGAGTTGTCCGTGAATGGGTACGTTTATTTAAAAGTGGACGAGAAAACGTTCATGATGAAGAGAGGAGTGGTAGACCATCATTGGTGACTGACGAACTCGTTCAGACAGTTGATGCAAAAGTTCGTGAAAATCGATGTTTCTCAATGTCGGAGTTGTCTACTGGTTTTCCACAGATTTCTAAGACTCTCTTGTACGAGATAGTGACAGCAAGATTGGGTTACCGTAAGTTCTGTGCACGATGGGTGCCCAAAATTCTTACCGACCACCACAAAACTCAAAGAATGGCCTCTGCATTAGACTTTCTGTCACGTTATGAGGACGAAGGAGAACCATTGTTAAACAGAATCGTGACCGGTGACGAAACCTGTTTTAAGTACGTGAACCCTGAGACAAAAGAACAATCAAAGATGTGGGCACATTCAAATTCGCCTACCAAACCAAGAAAAGCCTCGCAAGATTTTTCTGCCAGAAAACTGATGGCAACGGTGTTTTGGGATGCCAAAGGGGTGCTGTTGGTTGAATTCATGGAACGTGGTACGACCATTAATCAAGACGTGTACTGTGAAACAATAAAAAAGTTACGACGGGCTATACAGAACAAACGCCGTGGTATGCTGACTTCCGGTATCGTTTTTTTGCACGATAACGCCCGTCCTCACTCTGCTCGCAGAACAACGGCCCTTCTTGAGTCCTTCAAGTGGGACGTTATCAACCATCCACCTTACAGCCCAGACCTGGCGCCACGTGATTATCACCTCTTCATGCATTTGAAGAAATGGCTCGGGTCACAGCGGTTTGATGACGACGAAGAGCTCAAAGATGCGGTCACAGGCTGGCTCCAGGCACAAGCGGGTGATTTTTATGCAGAAGGAATTTCAAAGCTTGTGAAGAGATACGATAAGTGCCTCAATCGCTATGGAGACTATGTAGAAAAATAGTGCAAAGATTTAGTTGTAAGATGTATATATTAAAATATTTTTATTTAACTTGGTGTATTTTTTTAAATCAACCGGAGGTTACTTTCTGAACGGCCCTCGTACAATAGTGATAAAAACAATACAGTTATCAATGACAAAGGAAATAATCTAAATTACTACTCAAATTACTGATCTCTGTTGAAGAATTCATCTAAAGAGTAGAAACATTTTTCCAATAGAAATTCCTTTAGCTTTTTTTTGAATAGCATTTTATTTTCTTTAAGACACTTTATATTACTTGGGAGTGCGTTAAAGATTTTAGTACTTGTGTACTTTACCCCTTTTTGCACCAGAGAGAGATTTTTCCGTTCACACTGCATATCACCTTTCCGTCTTGTGTTATAATGATGGTATGCCTCATTTGTTTAGTATTCAGAGGAGTTGAGAAGAGCGAAAGCCATGAGTGAGAGGAGATATTGTGAGGTAGTGGTTAATATACCTAACTGTTTAAAGAGATTTCGACATGAGGTTCTTGGAGGGACACTGCAAATAATTCGTACTACTTTTTTCTGGCGTACAAAAACTTTTTTTGAAAGTGGTGAGTTGCCCCAAAAGATTATTCCATAGCACATCACTGAATGAAAGTAGCCAAAATACGCAGACTTTGATGTCTCCAATTTTGCAGATTATTCGGATGGCAAATGTTGCTGAGCTAAGCATTTTTAGTGTTTGCTGTATGTGGAATACCCAGTTGAGCCGGTTATCTATGTGAACGCCTAGGAACTTTGTGCACTGAATGCTCTGCAACTGTTGGCTCTCGTGTGCAATGTTAATCTCTTCTGGGCTGGGCTTATGTAACTGGAGTGGAACTGCATGTAATTTGTTTTACTGAGGTTTATTGCTAGAGAATTTGCCGTGAACCAGTTCAGAGCATTTGCAAGTGCTTGGTTGGCATTTAACTCTACGTCAGTGGAGGTTTTGCTGGCTGTCACTATACTTGTGTCATCGGCAAACATTGTGATGTTGCTAGCACTATTTGAGGACAGGGGTAGGTCATTAATATATATGTAATTAATAGGAGGGGACCAAGGACTGACCCTTGTGGAACTCCATGATGTACTGTTCCCCAGTCAGACTCTACCTCTCCTACTTGTAGATTGTTAACACCTAATACTATTTTTTGCTGTCTGTCTTCTAGATGTGATCTGAGCCAGTTACCCATTTGTCCACGCATTCCATATTGGGCCGGTTTTCCTAAAAGTTTTGTGTGATCGACGCAGTCGAAAGCCTTAGTCAGGTCACAGAATATGCCAACGGGTAATTTTTTCTTGTGAAGGCAGTCTAAAACATTATTTCTAAGTGCGTAAATTGCTTCAGTTGTAGATATGCCTGATCTGAAACCAAATTGTTGTTTACTAATTAGTGCAGTTTGCTGGAAATATTGTATACACCCGACGAATTTTTACTTTTTAGAGACATTATGGTTTTTTTACTTCTTGCACGGTTATGGGGACCATACCTATCATGTCTATAGAATTAGGGAAAGTTCTTTCAGAGTTTTTATTGCCTTTTCTGAAGAGCCTTTGCATGCTGTTTTCCCAGCAACAGTTAAAAAGTGCCCATATAGTTTTGGTTTTATTAGTGGAGTTATTAATTTTTGAGCACAGATACATACTTTTTGTTTTCAGAATGACTTTGTTCAACATTTTACAGTACTTTTTATAGTTATTTAAAAGGTTAAGGTCATCTGCTTTTTGAGGCAATGTACAACTCTCTCTTTCTTTTGCAAGAAATACTAATTGCAGTGGTAATCCAAGGCTTGTTGGTGGATTTTTTAGTATGGGTTTTATATAGTCTTTTTGGGAAGGTACTTTCAAATATTAGAGCCACTTCATTACTGAAAAGGTTGTATTTGGAATTGGCATTTTCTACATTATATACTGGACTCCAGTCTACGTTTTGGAGACGTGATTTAAAGATCTCAATAGTTTCATCAGTAGATTTCCTAGCAATTTTCCAGTTGGGACCACTATTAATCTCACAAATACTTGAATTGTTAATGGTGAGTCTTTGTCCATCATGCTCAGAGAGACCATTCAGAACTTGCCTGACAGCTATATCATCAATCTTGGTTATGCCAATAAATACACTCCTGGAAATTGAAATAAGAACACCGTGAATTCATTGTCCCAGGAAGGGGAATCTTTATTGACACATTCCTGGGGTCAGATACAACACATGATCACACTGACAGAACCACAGGCACATAGACACAGGCAACAGAACATGCACAATGTCGGCACTAGTACAGTGTATATCCACCTTTTGCAGCAATGCAGGCTGCTATTCTCCCATGGAGACGATCGTAGAGATGCTGGATGTAGTCCTGTGGAACGGCTTGCCATGCCATTTCCACCTGGCGCCTCAGTTGGACCAGCGTTCGTGCTGGACGTGCAGATCGCGTGAGACGACGCTTCATCCAGTCCCAAACATGCTCAATGGGGGACAGATCCGGAGATCTTGCTGGCCAGGGTAGTTGACTTACACCTTCTAGAGCACGTTGGGTGGCACAGGATACATGCGGACGTGCATTGTCCTGTTGGAACAGCAAGTTCCCTTGCCGGTCTAGGAATGGTAGAACGATGGGTTCGATGACGGTTTGGATGTACCGTGCACTATTCAGTGTCCCCTCGACGATCACCAGTGGTGTACCGCCAGTGTAGGAGATCGCTCCCCACACCATGATGCCGGGTGTTGGCCCTGTGTGCCTCGGTCGTAGGCAGTCCTGATTGTGGCGCTCACCTGCACGGCGCCAAACACGCATACGACCATCATTGGCACCAAGGCAGAAGCGACTCTCATCGCTGAAGACGACACGTCTCCATTCGTCCCTCCATTCACGCCTGTCGCGACACCACTGGAGGCGGGCTGCACGATGTTGGGGCGTGAGCGGAAGACGGCCTAACGGTGTGCGGGACCGTAGCCCAGCTTCATGGAGACGGTTGCGAATGGTCCTCGCCGATACCCCAGGAGCAACTGTGACCCTAATTTGCTGGGAAGTGGCGGTGCGGTCCCCTACGGCACTGCGTAGGATCCTACGGTCTTGGCGTGCATCCGTGCGTCGCTGCGGTCCGGTCCCAGGTCGACGGGCACGTGCACCTTCCGCCGACCACTGGCGACAACATCGATGTACTGTGGAGACCTCACGCCCCACGTGTTGAGCAATTCGGCGGTACGTCCACCCGGCCTCCCGCATGCCCACTATACGCCCTCGCTCAAAGTCCGTCAACTGCACATACGGTTCACGTCCACGCTGTCGCGGCATGCTACCAGTGTTAAAGACTGCGATGGAGCTCCGTATGCCACGGCAAACTGGCTGACACTGACGGCGGCGGTGCACAAATGCTGCGCAGCTAGCGCCATTCGACGGCCAACACCGCGGTTCCTGGTGTGTCCGCTGTGCCGTGCGTGTGATCATTGCTTGTACAGCCCTCTCGCAGTGTCCGGAGCAAGTATGGTGGGTCTGACACACCGGTGTCAATGTGTTCTTTTTTCCATTTCCAGGAGTGTACATTATCAAAATGGCTCTGAGCACTATGCGACTTAACTTCTGAGGTCATCAGTCACAATACATAATCAATTAATGATTTTGTTCGTGAAGTTATTCTGGTGGGATAATTTACAACAGAAGCAAGATTATATGAGGACATCAAGTTCTCAAGATCTACTCTGTCTCTGGAGTTCGTTAGGAAATTTGCATTGAAGTCTCCAACAACTATGACATCTCTACTGAGTTTATGTATGTATTAAGAGTGCGTCTAACTGTTTCAAAAAATGCTAACGTTACCTGAAGGTGCCCTGTATAAAGCTACTACTGCTATATAAGAGTTATTTAAAGCCAGCTCTATGGCACACGCTTCAAACTGTTGATCTATACAAAAATTCAACACATTAATTACACTACATGTGATGCTGTTTCTGACACAGATCGCTACTCCACCTTTTTCTATAAATTTCCTACAGTAAGATGTTGCTAAGCAGTAATTATCTATAGCTAGTTTTTCAATATCTGATATAACATGGTGCTCACTAAAGCACAGAACATGGGCACAATCTATACCTTGTGGCTCCTGGATATTAATTAAGAGTTCATTAATCTTGTTGCTCAGGCTACATATGTTTTGATGGTAAATAGTCAGATTTTGATTCCCAGAACCAATTATACATTTATCCCTAAAAAAGAAATATCAGTTGACGGAGTGGGTTTGGTATTTTTCACTATCTATTTATTCAAGTTGGTCTGTTTCCATGTACTGGGAGCCTGAGAAGAATCAGCTTTACCTGGTGTTTTCAGGAGCCATTTGTCCAATGTCGTCTGTCTATACCCATTCCTTCTTGTGTTGTGGAGCACTCATTCTTCGAATGTGTGTGTTTTGAGTATACGTTGTTCCTAGCATTTACGACGATTTCACAAATAATGGACGCTAAGTGACTTTTTCCGCGCCGATTGAGGTGAAGGCCGTGGGTAGTGTAATGAGAATGACATGCTGCGTTCTGTTATCTAGGAACTCTTCAATCCAATTACACAATTGGTCTGATAGTCCATATGCTCTTACTTTGTTCATTAAACGACTGTGGGGAACTGTATCGAACACCTTGCGGAAGTCAACAAACACGGCATCTACCTGGGAACCGTGTCTATGGCCCTCTGAGTCTCGTGGACGAATAGCGCGAGCTGGGTTTCACACGATCGCCTTTTTCGAAACCCATGCTGATTCCTACAAAGTAGATTTCTAGTCTCCAGAAAAGTCATTATACTCGAACATCATACGTGTTCCAAAATTCTACAACTGATCGACGTTAGAGATATAGGTCTATAGTTCTGCACATCTGTTCGACGTCCCTTCTTGAAAACTAGGATGACCTGTGCCTTTTTCAATCCTTTGGAACGCTACGCTCTTCTAGAGACATACGGTACACCGCTGCAAGAAGGGGGGCAAGTTCCTTCGCGTACTCTGTGTAAAATCGAACTGGTATCGCATCAGGTCCAGCGGCCTTTCCTCTTTTGAGCGATTTTAGTTGTTTCTCTATCTCTCTGTCGTCTATTTCTATATCTACCATTCTGTCATCTGTGCGACAATCTAGAGAAGGAACTACATTGCAGTCTTCCTCTGTGAACCAGCTCTGGAAAAAGACATTTAGTATTTCGGCCTTTAGTCTGTCATCCTCTGTTTCAGTACCATTTTGGTCACAGTGTGTCTGGACATTTTGTTTTGATCCATCTACAGCTTTGACGTAAGGCCAAAATTTCTTAGCATTTTCTGCCAAGTCAGTACATAGAACTTTACTTTCGAATTCGTTGAACGCATAGCCCTCCTCACACTACATTTCGCTTCGCGTAATTTTTGTTTGTCTGCAACACTTTGGCTGTATTTATGTTTGCTGTGAAGTTCCCTTTGCTTCCGCAGCTGTTTTCTAACTCGGTTGTTGTACCACGGTTGCTCTTTTTCATCTCTTACGATCTTGCTTGGCACATACTCATCTAATGCATATTGTACGATGGTTTTGAACTTTGTCCACTGATCCTCAACACTATCTGTACTTGAGACAAAACTTTTGTGTTGAGCCGTCAAGTACTCTGAAATCTGCTTTTTGTCACTTTTGGTAAACAGAAAAATCTTCCTACCTTTTTTAATATTTCTATTTACGGCTGACATCATCGATGCCGTAACCGCTTTATGATCGCTGATTCCCTGTTCTGCGTTAACTGTTTCAAATAGTTCGGGTCTGCTTGTCACCAGAAGGTCTAATATGTTATCGCCAGGATTCGGTTCTCTGTTTAACTGCTCAAGGTAGTTTTCAGATAAAGCACTTAAAAAAATTAACTGGATTCTATGTCCCTGCCACCCGTTATGAACGTTTGAGTCTCCCAGTCTATATCCGGCAAATTAAAATCTCCACCCAGAACTATAACATGGTGGGGAAATTTACTCGAAATATTTTCCAAATTCTCCTTCAGGTGCTCTGCCACAACAGCTGCTGAGCCAGGGGCCTATAGAGACATCCAATTACCATATTTGAGCCTGCTTTAACCGTGACCTTCACCCAAATTATTTTATACTTCGGATCTCCGTCAATTTCCTTCGATACTATTGCACTTCTAATCGCTATAAACACGCCTCCCCCTTCACTGTCCAGCCTGTCTCTGCGGTATACATTCCAATCTGAGTTTAGAATTTCGTTACTGTTTACGTCTGGTTTCAGCCAACTTTCTGTCCCTAGTACTATATGGGCATCGTGACCGTTTATTAATGAGAGCAGTTCTGGGACCTTTCTATAGACGCTCCTGCAGTTTACTATTAGCACATTAATATTGTTATTCCATGTTGCATTTTCCCTACTCCTACCTCGCCGCGTCTCAGGAGGCATCTTGTCGGGCCTAGGGAGGGAATTCTCTAACCTAAAAAACCCCATGTGCACTCCACACGTACTCCGCTACCCTTGTAGCCGCTTCCTACGTGTAGTGCACGCCTGACCTATTCAGGGGGACCCTACATTTCTCCACTCGATAGCGGAGGTCGAGAAATTTGCACCCCAGATCTCTGCAGAATCGTCTGAGCCTCTGGTTTAAGCACTCGGCTCCAAACCAGAGGATCGCGATCGGTTCTGGGAACCAAGCCGCAGTTTTTCGAGTTTTAGCACACTGCACTGAGCTGAACCGTTTGGGTGACGCTACAATTGTTGAATTTTACATTTACGTTACATTTATCGTTTTCCATGGATCCCTTGGAGAGGAATCTCTGGGATGTGGAAAGAGTGAAAAGGCTGTTTTTTTTCCCTCAGATAAATGGATATTGTACAATTCTAAAGCAGACAGAGTCATGAGCTATAATCTGTGTGAAGATATTCATCGATGGAGCAGAAGGAATTGGCCAACAGGAAGTTCTTTAATTCACTCTGAAACGGATCTTTATCACTTACAAGGCCTTTGATATGCTCTGGTAAGTTACTGAATATATGAGTACCCATGTATTTGACTCCTTTTTATATTAGTGTTAAGCTTTTATAGTCCTTATACAGATTGTTTTTGGTTCTGGTATTATAATCATGTTTTGCACTATTTTGTGTAAAAAGAGACATGTTCGAAATGACAAAGGACAGCAATGAGTATATGTACTGAGAAGTAGTAGTTAGAATACCAAGTTTCTTAAAGAGGTCTCTGCATAATGATCTATTACTGACACCAGATATAATTCTAATGACTCGTTTCTGAATTTTGAAAATGTTCTCTTTGTGAGAGGCGTTTCCCCAAAAGATGATTCCATAACTCATTAGTGAATGGAAGTAGGCCGAATGAACTAACTTCTTAATTTTTAAATCACCTATTTCTGCTATCATGTGTACTACAAATGTGGCTGAACTAAGGCGTTTCACTAAGTCTAGAGCGTGAGTTTTCCAATTTAGGTTGTGGTCAATTTGTAGCTCTAAAAATTTGACACTGTCTACAGCTTTAATTTCATTGTTTGAATACAGTATACTCATAGGGTCAGGTATTCTTTGTGAGGTACGAAAACTGTATATACTGGGTCTTGTCAAAATTCAGTGACAATTTGATGTGAACCACCCATTGATACTTACAAATATTGCATTAGCTGATTGCTCAGTGAGATCACGGGTACTGTTTTTTTTTTTTTTAATACCAATACTTGTATCATCTGCAAATAAGTCAAAATTTGCATTTTGTGACACTGCATACGGAAGGTCATCAATATAGAATAGGAACAACAAGGGACCTAAAATAGAGCCCTGGGGCACCCCTTGTCTGATGGTTTCATATTTTGAATGACTATTGTTATGTGGTAAGCCTGATACAGACACATACAGTTTTCTATTAAAAAAGAAAGGTGAGAACCATGAGCCTGCTACTCCTGTTATCCCATAATATTTTAACTTTTGTATAAGGAATTCATGCTCAACACAATCAAAAGCTTTAGCCAGATTTCAGAATATTGATCAGTTGACAGTCCTTTCCGAAATCCAAACTGATTGTAAATGAGAAATTTTTCTGTATTAAGTGTTTATAAAGTCTATTGTACATAACCCTTTCAAACACTTTTGAAAATATTGCCAATAATGAAATGGGACAGAAGTTTTCCACTGATGATTTGTCTCCTTTTTTGTATAATGGTTTGACAATAGCATATTTAAGCCTATCTGGAAAAGTACCGCTGTGGTGGGATTCATTACATAAGTAACTCAGTATGTCACAAAGTTCTGAGCAGCAACATAACTACGAGAACATTTGTTTTTAAGAGAGCTAATAATATTAGAAATTTCTCTCGGTGAGGTAGTATACAGCTGAATTTTGTCAGACTTCTGCGGAAATGCATTTTTTAAACATTTTAAGCTGTCTTCTGAGGAACTATGCAAACGTAAGTTTTCTGTTACTAAAAGGAAAAAGTTGTTGAAAGTGTCTGCAATTTTGGAGGAATCTCTAATCAACTTATTATTTACATTTAACATAATTTCCTCATTTGCCCGAGCCTGGGCGGCCGCGGTGGTCTCGCGGTTCTAGGCGTGCAGTCCGGAACCGTGCGACTGCTACGGTCGCAGGTTCGAATCCTGCCTCGGGCATGGATGTGTGTGATGTCCTTAGGTTAGTTAGGTTTAAGTAGTTCTAAGTTCTAGGGGACTAATGACCACAGCAGTTGAGTCCCATAGTGCTCAGAGCCATTTGAACCATTCATTTGCCCGATTAGTTTTTCCTGTTTCACTTTTTACTATGTTCCATATAGTTTTTATCTTGTAATTAGAGGCATTTATTTTTTCTTGAAAATAAATACATTTTGAGGTTCTGATTACTTTGTTTAGAATTTTACAATATAATTTGTAATGCGATTTAGCTCTGTAGTCATTGTTTTCACTTGACATTAAGTATAGCCTACTTTTTGTTTTGCAAGGTACTTTTATTCCATTTGTAATCCAAGCTTTGATTACTTTCTTAGGGCAGCAGTTTTCAATGTGACGTATGAGCGTATTAGAGAAACATTTATGTTTTTCATTTATCCTGGGTGAATTGTATACATATTTCCCATCTGTATTCGTCAAACAGTTTTTTATACCTTCAATTCCTGTTTCATTTATTATTCGTATAGTTTCTCCCTTCCTGTTATTAGTTGAATCAGACCCCACTGTATTAAATGCAAGCAACTGGGCATCATGATCTGAAAGGCCATCAAATATTGGATTTATACTATGATTTGCTAGTGTGGTAGTATCTATGAAAATGTTATCAATAGCAGTGCTGCTGGTACCCATAACCCTGGTTGGGAACTGCACTAAGGGAATGAGATTATAAGAAGTGTTAAGAGATTCTAGTATGGATCTTGAGTAACTATCCTCCAGAAAATTTAAGTTAGAATCTCCACTTAGTATGAGTTCATTAGTTTTAGAAGTTAAAAATTTAATACTGCATGAAGCTGTTAGTGAATAGCTGGAAATTAGCAGTTGGAGCCCTGTATATTGTGACTATAATTATTTTTCTTTTGTGTGTTTCTACTTGTTTGGCACATGCTTAAAAATGCTGATCACTGCAGTATTTAAGAATGTCAATGTTTTTATAATAGTGACCCTTTCTAATGTAAGTGGCAACTCCTCCTTTCTCCATCTCTTTTCTAGAATACTTTGAAGCTTAGCTATACCCTTTCATATTAAGCATTTCACTTCCACTACCTAAATGATGTTGAGAAATACAAATAATATCAACAGGATTTGTAGACTGTAGCTCTTCTAAACTGATCTGAAATTCATTAATTTTGTTTTTTATACCTCTGATATTTTGATGTAGTAACTTTACTGTTTCTTTTTTGTCTTCACAAGTATTATGATTAACATTTTCAGACACACCTTGTTTCAATATTGAATGTATAGATAATGAGCTTAACCTAAAAAAGAGCTACTTCCATGAGTTGCAGTGTCCCCCCTTAAAGAATTTGCTATCGACACAGCCCATATATCCTTCCCTATTCTATTGAGATGCAGGCCATGAGAAGTAAAGCCCCACCTACCAATAGTGTCAACAGGAACCAAACCAATCCCTGACCGAGCACCAGCCCGAAGCAGTCGATCCAGCCCCATATTGACGCTCTTCACAGATCTAATCAACTGGGTTCAGTCGTACCGCATAGTATGATTCGTTGCTGATGCTATTTTTACCAGGCCACTCTCAACACTGTAGCCCTGGTCCCTAATGATACTGTTCCCTGCTCCACCCACTATTGAAACATGATCCTCCTTGGTGAAACCTTCACACAAAGATCCTATGCCCTCTATGACTTGGCTGAGAGATGCAGTAGGCTTGAAAACGTTTGTGACTTGGTAGCTGTCACCTAATTTCCCCTGCAGAAGTTGGCCCACCCCTCTTCCATGACTGCTACCTAACAGCAGAATTTTCTTCCTACTTCCTACTTTTTGCCGGCCGCGGTGGTCTCGCGGTTCTAGGCGCTCAGTCCGGAACCGCGCGACTGCTACGGTCGCAGGTTCGAATCCTGCCTCGGGCATGGATGTGTGTGATGTCCTTAGGTTAGTTAGGTTTAAGTAGTTCTAAGTTCTAGGGGACTGATGACCACAGATGTTAAGTCCCATAGTGCTCAGAGCCATTTGAACCATTTTTTCCTACTTTTTCTGAAGCAACAGGCATCCTAACTGAATTCTGTTGTGCATCAGCTACATCTACATCTGCATGAGGCTCTTCATTACTTAACAGTGGCAGCAGGGCAAATCTATTTTTTGTGCCAACAATGATACTGTCAGATACTGTCCTGTTTCTGTGGCCTCTGTTCCCTGCTACCACTTCCCACTCCTCTTCACCCTTCTCCTCCCTTAACCTAGTTAGTTCCTCCCTAGCTTTATCTAAATCAGCCTGAAGGACTCTAATCTTCCCCTCAACCTCATCAGCACTTATCCGACGCCAGAGAGTGCAAGTGCAAGGAATGGTACATCTTTAAACACATCGTTGTATAATGCCTTATACGTTGTGTAATGCCTCTACTTTTATATCATACGTACAATTCCTGTTAGCAGCGAGTAGTTTATGAGATAGTTGTGTAGTACGGTTCAGCGGCCACACGGAAATTTTGGGAGATTGATAAATGTACGAGTTGTAATCTGTATCCCTTCAAATTAGAATCACCTCCAGCTCAGCATTCGTCAAAATACGACCACTACCTTCAAAGAAGACCATTCACATTTTGAGCGGACCGCATGCACTAAAGGAGTTATGCAACGATTTGTCTATCAACCATCCTGTGTTTTGTAGAGCATTCAGATCCAGTGCTGATGCAGAGAAGTATGTCTTGAGTGTGGATGTGATCCACAAGTTTCTGGTGCGGTCAATTTCAGCTCCATTAAGCTCGTATCTTATTTTTGCAACAGATTGGCGTACACATTACATGTAAGGCGCAATGTTACTGATTGCGCCACTGCTTTCTTAGGCGTAAATACACCCTCCAAATATAGAAAGCTCTTGCTTAGAAGTGTCAAACCATCTTGATACTAAATAATAATGCGTACTTCATTATTATTTGTGGGAGTAATATTCCTGACTAATGATAACCGCGTCGTTCTGAACTGGAGTCGTTACTTCGAGTGACGTCACTGCGAGGTTTCGGTACATCTGATTTAAGATACTCGTAATTGTCGTGTGGTATCACGTTCTGTTTCCACTGCAAAGGGGTCTTCTGATGATTATGTAAGGCGTATTTATACTTAATACCCATTATTTTGCTTCAGATGAAAACGTACTACAATTTTCTCACCACAAACATGGACTAGATACACATTATGATTTACGATATTCAACTGTAGATGGTTTAATATCTGAACAGTCACAGGCAGTTGTATTGCACTACTGGAAACATCTGCAATTTTATAACCAGGGCCCACTGTAAGAAAGAATGCATATACAGTATGGACTAACCTGCCGTTAAGCTAGCAATTTGTCAGAATATTACACTCTGCTCGAATCGTACTGAAGGGCAATATATCCACTGGATGATTCGAATCATAAATTTTATCAGTATTATGTGCCTGCACTTGTCCACCGGGTAAACCAAGTAGCGATCCTATTGTACCTTTGTGACTACAATTCACTGTCTCAGGCCGGGTTAGGGATTTTCTCTGCTCGGGGATTGGGTGTTTGTGTTGTCCTCATCATTCCATCATCATTCATGAAAGTGGCCAGATTGGACTGTGTACAGATTGGGAAAGTGTATGGGCGCTGATGACCGCGCAGTTGAGTGTCCCACAAACCAATCATCATCATCATCATCTGTTGTTTTTATTCCTGTTTTAAATGTATTAAGGGATGAATGTAGCTCGAATCCTTTTATGAATCGTTTCATATGCCCATTGGAGCCAGGACGTATTACCACAACTTCCCCACTCCCTAGATGCAGTTTATTATTTATCTCACTCAGTGACATTAGCTATACTGTTGTATATTTCCAGATTGGTCAAAGGTAAACTCCGCTTTCGCCTGCACAGATCTACTGGAGGAAAGTAGTTCGTTTTTAATTTAGACAAACATTAATTTAGAGTTAACGACATCGCATCTCGACCTCACATGATGCAGCGACGTGCATACTTCTTGTTTTTACACAATTGTCAGCACAAACAGTAGGCATAAATGTCCACAGAGGTAGGAGTTGAAGTCTTGGTAGCGTCTAAAATTGTACAACACCTGGTTCCCGTTAGTGAAATAACGACACAATTCTTAAGGTGGTCTTAAATCGCCGAACGAGTCAAACTAGTAGAAGATATTCCTGTTCCTTTTTTAACATAAGCAACCTAGTAAGTTCTATATCACCCCACAACATCTAAATTGACAATCCCATATTCTTTGGATTTACACTTTGCCTTGGGCAATGTATACCGCACAAACACGCTGCGAAAACTCCGGGTTTTGAGTTTTCTGGTAAGTTTCAGCAGATTTATGTTTGTAAGTGGTCAGTCTGATAGCATCGCTATGGGCTTTGTTTTGTTTATGTGCAACAGAAGCCCTTTCCCGTAGGGTTTTACCGATAGCAATGGCCTCCATGGCCATATTATGCCTCCTAGTTTCTTGTAATCGCTTCTTATTATTTCGGGCACCCTTTACTGCTTCAGTTACGGCAGCGACTCCTCCAGCTAATGAACCAACGTCTGATAGTCCAACAAATGCAGGAATTAGAAACGGAATTATTCTGCCAGATGTCTTTAGTATTGGCAGGACCCTGGCCATTTTAACACATCTTTTCGTTCTTCATTTCTGTCTCAAGACACCCTTCGCCACTGTCGCCACTGATTCTATGCAATTTTTTACTCATCCCGTAGGTTTTTCTTCTTCTTTAGTGTGCGGCGCGCTGCATTCGTTATTTACTTGAAAGTTATTACCGTAACCAATTTAAGTGTGGCCAGAATTCTCTTATCGATCACGAATGCAGCAATACATTGTCCTGTATCATTACCTCCCCCCAAGAACTATGGACCTTGCCGTTGGTGGGGAGACTTGCGTGCCTCAGCGATACAGATAGCCGTACCGTAGGTGCAACCACAACGGAGGGGTATCTGTTGAGAGGCCAGACAAATGTGTGGTCCCTGAAGAGGGGCAGCAGCCTTTTCAGTAGTTGCAGGGGCAATAGTCTGGATGATTGACTGATCTGGCCTTGTAACACTAACCAAAACAGCCTTGCTGTGCTGGTACTGCGAACGGCTGAAAGCAAGGGGAAACTACGGCCGTAATTTTTCCCGAGGGCAAGCAGCTTTACTGTATGATTAAATGATGATGATGGCGTCCTCTTGGGTAAAATATTCCGGAGGTAAAACAGTCCCCCATTCGGATCTCCGGGCGGGGACTACTCAAGAGGAATTCGTTGTCAGGAGAAAGGAAACTGGCGTTCTACGGATCGGAGCGTGGAATGTCAGATCCCTTAATCGGGCAGGTAGGTTAGAAAATTTAAAAAGGGAAATGGATAGGTTAAAGTTAGATGTAGTGGGAATTAGTGAAGTTCGGTGGCAGGAGGATCAAAACTTCTGGTCAGGTGAATACAAGATTATAAATACAAAATCAAATAGGGGTAACACAGGAGTCGGTTTAATAATGACTAAAAAATAGGAGTGCGGGGTAAGCTACTACAAACAGCATAATCAACGCATTATTGTGGCCAAGATAGACACGAAGCCCACGCCTACTACAGTAGTACAAGTTTATATGCCAACTAGCTCTGCAGATGACGAAGAAATTGAAGAAATGTATGATGAAATAAAAGAAATTATTCAGGTAGTGAAAGAAGACGAAAATTTAATAGTCATGGGTGACTGGAATCCGGTAGTAGGAAAAGGGAGAGAAGGAAACGTAGTAGGTGAATATGGATTGGGGGGAAGAAATGAAAGAGGAAGCCGCCTGGTAGAATTTTGCACAGAGCATAACTTAATCATAGCTAACACTTGGTTCAAGAATCATAAAAGAGGGTTGTATACATGGAAGAAGCCTGGAGATACTGACAGGTTTCAGATAGATTACATAATGGTAAGACAGAGATTTAAGAACCAGGTTTTAAATTGTAAGACATTTCCAGGGGCAGATGTGGACTCTGATCACAATCTATTCGTTATGAACTGTAGATTAAAACTGAAGAAACTGCAAAAAGGTGGGAATTTAAGGAGATGGGACCTGGATAAACTGAAAGAACCAGAGGTTGTACAAAGTTTCAGGGAGAGCATAAGGGAACAACTGACAGGAATGGGGGAAAGAAATACAGTAGAAGAAGAATGGGTAGCTTTGAGAGATGAAGTAGTCAAGGCAGCAGAGGACCTAGTAGGTAAAAAGACGAGGGGTAGTAGAAATCCTTGGGTAACAGAAGAAATATTGAATTTAATTGATGAAAGGAGAAAATATAAAAATGCAGTAAATGAAGCAGGCAAAAAGGAATACAAACGTCTCAAAAATGAGATCGACAGGAAGTGCAAAATGGCTAAGCAGGGATGGCTAGAGGACAAATGTAAGGATGTAGAGGGTTATCTCACTAGGGGTAATATAGATATTGCCTACAGGAAAATTAAAGAGACCTTTGGAGAAAAGAGAACCAATTGTATGAATATCAAGAGCTCAGATGGAAACCCAGTTCTAAGCAAAGAAGGGAAAGCAGAAAGGTGGAAGGAGTATATAGAGGGCCTATACAAGGGCAATGTACTTGAGGACAATATTATGGAAATGGAAGAGGATGTAGATGAAGATGAAATGGGAGATACGATACTGCGTGAATAGTTTGACAGAGCACTGAAAGACCTGAGTCGAAACAAGGCCCCGGGAGTAGACAACATTCCATTAGAACTACTGACGGCCTTGGGAGAGCCAGTCCTGACAAAACTCTACCACCTGGTGAGCAAGATGTATGAGACAGGCGAAATACCCTCACACTTCAAGAAGAATATAATAATTCCGATCCCAAAGAAAGCCGGTGCTGACAGATGTGAAAATTACCGAACAATCAGTTTAATAAGTCACAGCTGCAAAATACTAACGCGTATTCTCTGCAGACGAATGGAAAAACTGGTAGAAGCTGACCTCGGGGAAGATCAGTTTGGATTCCGTAGAAATGTTGGAACACGTGGGGCAATTCTGACCCTACGACTTATCTTAGAAGCTAGATTAAGGAAAGGCAAACCTACGTTTCTAGCATTTGTAGACTTAGAGAAAGCTTTTGACAATGTTGACTGGAATACTCTCTTTCAAATTCTGAAGGTGGCAGGGGTAAAATACAGGGAGCGAAAGGCTATTTACAATTTGTACAGAAACCAGATGGCAGTTATAAGAGTCGAGGGGCACGAAAGGGAAGCAGTGGTTGGGAAGGGAGTGAGACAGGGTTGTAGCCTCTCCCCGATGTTATTCAATCTGTATATTGAGCAAGCAGTGAAAGAAACAAAAGAAAAATTCTGAGTAGGTATTAAAATCCATGGAGAAGAAATAAAAACTTTGAAGTTCGCCGATGACATTGTAATTCTGTAAGAGACAGCAAAGGACTTGGAAGAGCAGTTGAACGGAATGGACAGTGTCATGAAAGGAGGGTATAAGATGAACATCAACAAAAGCAAAACGAGGATAATGGAATGTAGTCGAATTAAGTCGGGTGATGCTGAGGGAATTAGATTAGGAAATGAGACGCTTAAAGTAGTAAAGGAGTTTTGCTATTTGGGGTGCAAAATAACTGATGATGGTCGAAGTAGAGAGGATATAAAATGTAGACTGGCAATGGCAAGGAAAGCGTTTCTGATGAAGAGAAATTTGTTAACATCGAGTATTGATTTAAGTGTCAGGAAGTCGTTTCTGAAAGTATTAGTATGGAGCGTAGCCATGTATGGAGATGAAACATGGACGATAACTAGTTTGGACAAGAAGAGAATAGAAGCTTTCGAAATGTGGTGCTACAGAAGAATGCTGAAGATTAGATGGGTAGATCGCGTAACTAATGAGGAGGTATTGAATAGGATTGGGGAGAAGAGCAGTTTGTGGCACAACTTAAAGAGAAGAAGGGATCGGTTGGTAGGACATGTTCTGAGGCATCAAGGGATCACCAATTTAGTATTGGAGGGCAGCGTGGAGGGTAAAAATCGTAGAGGGAGACCAAGAGATGAATACACTAAACAGATTCAGAAGGATGTACGTCGCAGTAGGTACTGGGAGATGAAGAAGCTTGCACAGGATAGAGTACCATGGAGAGCTGCATCAAACCAGTCTCAAGACTGAAGACCACAACAACAACATATCAGTACCCTTTCTTCGACGTATCTGTATGGCCTTATCAGCTAATAACACTGGTCAAAAGTATTTTTGTTGCAAAGAATCTGATTGGTGTTCTCAGCTAAGTCTAAGGTTACTGAATTCGAAAATGAAGTTCGTTTTTGCCTGTCATGTATAGTACCCTCTATATCTATCTTGAAAATGCTGAATTTTAGTTACTTTGATGTTGCTTAATTAATTTGCTTTTATTTACTTCTTGCGATTGTAATTGTTCGTAAACAATCGAAATATATACAAGAAATTCCATAAATGATCCTCAGTGCTGACATTCACTGCCAGGATACGAAGGAGACCGATAAGTCTTGCTCACGTTGCATTGCGTCATGTTTGCTGCGTCACTCTCAGTCGCGAAAGAGCTCTAACCTTGTGAAGTGCATTCCCCAATGTACGTGAGGGTTTGTATTTTGTGTGATTTCAGGAGAAGAAATGCCCCATACCTGTATAAATAACCCAAATTATTCTAGTTTTATCTGTGATGAATTAACTGTGAAATCGCAAAAACAAGCATTTAAACTTCTTGGGAAAAAAAATGTTACGAACTTTATTTTGAGTGCAAGGCTGGCGACCAAGACAAAGAAATGGGCCCTCCACATATGCTGTTTGACATCTGTTGCATTCCTGACAGGCTCATTACGGCGAACACGACAGATGTCCTTTGGTGTCCCCATATCTTGGAGGGAACCAACGGATCACACAATACTGTTAATTCTGTGTGACAAAAATAGCTGGGAACACCTCTAAAACAAGGAAAACTGTTCAGTATCCTAATTTAGCACCTGCTGTAAGACCTATAAGTTACAGCGAAGAATCGCCGGTAACAGTGCTTCCTGAGAAGAGTGACAGGGAATGAAAATGAATATGGAGACGAGCACCTAGAAGACAGAAAAGGAGATATGGATTCCGACCCAACATTTCACTCCCCCTGTGAATCAAATGAGGCACATTTTTTCCCCTCAAGGGGATCTCAACAATCTTATTCGTAATTTAAATTTGTCGAATCAACAGTTTGAGCCTCTATCTTCACGTTAAAAGAGAGGAGTCTTCTTCTTCCTCCTGGTACGGAAGTGAGTTTCTATCGTGACTGTCATCCTCCTTTTTTTAAAATATTTCTCCAAGGAAGGTGATATGATTTTTTTGTAATGACATCGACTCCGTTAGGAGACTCTTTGCCATGATTTCAGTGTAAGTGATTGGCGCTTGTTAATACATGTACCTCTCCTGAATGGGGACAAATTTCCTTCTCTTCCGATTGCTCATGCAGTTAACATGAAAGAGATATACGAGAACTTTACACTGCTATTCACACATACCCAATACGAGAAACGCAAACGGAATATATGTGGAGATATCGAGATTATTGCAATTCTGCTCGGTTTGCAGCTCGGGTACATAAACTACTACTGCTTCATATGCGAGTGGAACAGCAGTGACAGAAAAAACCACTATTTTGGAAAAAAATGGCCTGCTAGGAAAGAACTGCAAAAAAAAAAAATGGTTCAAATGGTTCTGAGCACTATGGGACTTAACATCTGTGGTCATCAGTCCCCTAGAACTTAGAACTACTTAAACCTAACTAACCTAAGGATATCACACATCCATGCCCGAGGTAGGATTCGAACCTGCGACCGTAGCAGTCGTGCGGTTCCGGACTGCGCGCCTAGAACCGCTAGACCACCGCGGCCGGCGAAAGAACTGCCACCTGAAGAGAAGAATGGGGTGAAGAGTCCTCTTGTTGATCTGAAAAGCGTGTATCTTCCACTGCATATTAAACTGTGTCTTATGAAAAACTTCGTGAAAGTCATGGACAAAACATAACATGGATTCATGCATTTGCGAAATAAGTTCCCAAACATCAATGAAGCAAAAATTAAGGAGGGAATATTTATACGGCCGCGTATAAGGGAATTAATGGCTGATGAACATTTCCATGATTTGTTGAGTGATGTTGATAAACCTGGCGTGGCTGCGTTTCATTAAGGCAGAAAATGATCCCGATATTGTACAAGAACTAGTGACATCATACCACCATACAGGATGTGACACGTCATGTACGATACATTTTTTTGAACGACCATTAGGACTTTTTCCCAGGTAACATTGGTGCCGTTAGTGACAAACATGGAGAACAGTTCCACCAGGACATTTCTCAAATGGAAAAGCGTTATCAAGGCAACTGGAGTGGTGCAGTGTTGCCCAACTACTGTTGGACCTTAGGAAGAGATGTTCCTGACAAGGGAACCTCCCCATCGCACCCCCCTCAGATTTAGTTATAAGTTGGCACAGTGGATAGGCCTTGAAAAACTGAACACAGATCAATCGAGAAAACAGGAAGAAGTTGTGTGGAACTATGAAAAAAATAAGCAAAATATTCAAACTGAGTAGTCCATGTGCAAGGTAGGCAACATCAAGGAGAGTGTGATCTCAGGAGCGCCGTGGTCCCATGGTTAGCGTGAGCAGCTACAGAACGAGAGATCCTTGGTTCAAGTCTTCCCTCGAGTGAAAAGTTTACTTTCTTTATTTTCGCAAAGTTATCATCTGTCCTTTCGTTCATTGACGTCTCTGTTCACTGTAATAAGTTTAGTGTCTGTGTTTTGCGACCGCAGCCAGGGAGTCTCGTTAGCAGGAATACTCTCTCTTCCGTGCGCTGTAGTCGACTGAAGTCGTGTGTTTCGATGTTTGTTTAGGTGTAGCGTCCCCATACTACGGCGCAGTTACCTCCCATCGGACGGACGGACGGACGGACAGATAATTGTCTGAAACACGGCGCTTCTGAGCTCATACTGTCCTTGATGTTGCCTATCTTGCACATGGACTACTCAGTTTGTATATTTTGCTTATTTTTTTTCATAGTTCCAAACAACTTCTTCCTGTTTTCTCGATTGATCTGTGTTCAGTTTTTCAAAGGCTATCCACTGTGCCAACTTATAACTAAATCTGAGGGAGGTGCGATGGGGAGGTTCCCTTGTGAGACAAAATGTCGCAGGAAAGAAGGACGAAAACATTATTAGGTATGTTTACTCACTTTTCTTTACTCTTATGTTGGTCATTTCTTTGAAGAACTACTGACGCAGATTTTTTTGTTCTCATTTTGCCAGAAACGCATAATGTAATACGAGGATCGTTCAATAAGTAATATCCCAGTTTGTTTTTTCTCAGAACATATTTATCGTTAAGAGCTAGAATTTCGTGACAATATACATCAACACGTTTTGTCCATGGTCTATTTTTCTCCGAGTCTGCATCACTTTCGATGGCCGTACGCCAGCGTTGAGGAGGAGCATGTATTCCCTGCTGGTAAAAGCTTTTGTCCTTTAGGCGTACCCATGTTTTCACTGCATGACTGACACTCACGTCCCCTTCAAAATGTGTTTCCCGTAGAAAATCTTTAAGCGGCCCAAAGAGATGGGATGGACTGTAGGGTGGATGAGGTTCAAAAATGGTTCAAATGGCTCTGAGCACTATGGGACTTAACATCTGAGGTCACCAGTCCCCTAGAACTTAGTACTACTTAAACGTAACTAACCTAAGGACATCACACACATCCATGCCGGAGGCAGGATTCGAACCTGCGACTGTAGCGGTCGCGCGGTTCCAGACTGAAGCGCCTAGAACCGCTCGGCCACAGAGGCCGGCGTGGATGAGGCAATGATGTCTGGAGCAGTGGCTATGACAGGACGTCCCGAGCGTGGCTGATCATGGTGCTCCGTTTCTGCATTTCCTGAGGCTGTAACTTACTTTACCCATCACCCTACTGTACTCCTATCAACTGCAGCATCGCCGTACACTGCACACAAACGTTTATTGATGTTCACCTCGGTTTTTTTTTGTGCGCACAAGAATTCAATAACAGCACACTGCTTGTAACGTGAGTTGGACGTGGACGCCATTTTGACGCTGTACTATGACTCTCTCCCATCTGCCAGAACGGTTCGAAACACCGGCGCACAGAACAAACATCAAATGTGAAGCACCAACAAGAACTTTTGTCTACTTATATTAACGGCGTTTTAAAAGCCATTACATATTGAACGACCCTCGTACACGTGCTGATGAAAGCATTTATAGAAACCAGCATTACATGGAAACTGAGGCCGATACAGAAATTCTGAAATTAGATCTGGATTCAAAGATGCATTATCTTCCGGAAACAGCATGGTTTGTTTTCGTAACTGAAAAAGAAATGTTTCTTTTATTGTTGGCCAGTGTAATTGGTCTGCGATACGACGATCTTTAATTGTAGCGTAAGCAATGTCATGCTCTTTGAATGTGTTGTCTAGGATATTAATCCTCTTATCAACGTCTGCTAGGTGCTTTTTCAATATTGGTTCAGGTCCACGAAAACTGTATCCAGGGAAATGAAGTTCGAAAGGTAGAGTCTCGAGAATACTGCCTCCACCTCTGTTGATACGTTTCCTAGCTTTCATGTCATGCAGTAAATTGCGAGTGTTCACCCAACTGTTGTCCTTTGATGAGAAGTCAAGCCAGTTCACTAATGCCCTGTACCCTCGACGTATTATGACCAGCTCTACGAGGAACACATTCGTTTCACAGTTTTTCTGAGATCCCTCTGTGTAAAAACTTGCTGCAATTTCTTTACCATCACGGTCTTCCAAAATGTAGGTTCTCGGATTTGTGTGCTGAACCTTGGAAACAGTAAATATCTCTGTTGAACAGTTCGGCAGGTATGACTTCTCAAACATGGTTTTGTATTTCGAAATACATACCAAATCACTTATATTGAACTTCTGCTTGCGTGGATCCACCATCATAATACGGTTGTATACTGTATTTATAAGTCAACTATCATGGACATCAATGGGCTCTTCTTAATTGTACTATCAGCAGTGCGATTATACTCGACGATGATTTGTGGTAGGATGTTTAGCCATTTGTATGCCCCTTGACGATTAAATTGCTTCAACATCCGATTTTTTATCGTATTGACCAACCGCTCGACAATACTAACTTTCAAATGGGAGACTTTCGTTTTTAGAATATTATCTGTTATAAACCATATGTTCTTGTAAATTCCGTTTCCCCAACTCTTATTACATTCTGGGTTAAAAGTTCAAATGGTTCAAATGGCTCTAAGCACTATGGGACTTAACAAATGGTTCAAATGGCTCTGAGCACTATGGGACTCAACTGCTGTGGTGATAAGTCTCCTAGAACTTAGAACTACTTAAACCTAACTAACCTAAGGGCATCACACACATCCATGCCCGAGGCAGGATTCGAACCTGCGACCGTAGCAGTCGCACGGTTCCGGACTGCGCGCCTAGAACCGCGAGACCACCGCGGCCGGCTGGGACTTAACATCTGAGGTCATCAATCCCCTACAACTTAGAACTACTTAAACCTAACTAACCTAAGGACACCACACACATCCATGCCTGAGGCAGGATTCGAACCTGCGACCGCAGCGGTCGCGCGGTTCCAGACTGAAGCGCCTAGAACATCTCGGCTACCTGTGTTTAAAGTATTGGGTGCTTACCGAACATGTACGGTTTCGTCCTGCTGATCCCGTATGTTCTGTTTATCTCAGTGTTACTGTAACGATTAACGAAGTCAGTAATAGAACTTACTCCCTCAGCATCTGCTTCTTCTTTTTTGCCTCTTTCCATAGTGCATAACAGTCCTTTCAGGGTGTCCGTTACTGGCTTAGATAGTTTACAGCTTATATAATCTTTGAGACTATTGGTGATGATGGGAGTCAAGTGCTTTAGCTATCGCCTTGAAATATCCACGCATATTCGTTAGTTTTGTGATGACCTCTTCAATTTTCCCATTGACATATAGTTCACATTTATAGCCCCCGCTTCCATAAGACTTTCCAGTTCCCGACATTTAGTGATGATTGCCACGATTTTTCCGTTAAATAGACAGATGTACTCTGTGCCCTCTGAACGAGTGTGCAACACATGTGCATACTTGTCCAATAGTCCACAGTATACTAATACAGAATGCAGAATATAATTGAAGTTTCGTCTATATTGGCCCTCATTCAATTTCCTAGTTTTATCTATAACCAGAAAGCCATGCTGCGAGTTATTCCAGCGATCCTCACATATGGTAACGAATTCATTGGATGACATGTCAATTCTTACATATGCTTGGTAAATATGCTTTAAATTCAGATTGTCTTGTTTGAAAGCGATAATAAGGTTTGCATTATACTAGACCAACAGCCTCGACATCCTTGAGTATGTCTGGCTCAAATAAAATATATTGGCTTGCATATGGCGACCAAAGCAGAAATATCTGCTGAATGCATCTGATTTTACACTGGGACGTCGTCAAATATGAATACGCTGTTTGGATTTACTTTCTCATGTGGTGGAACATCACTGCTTTTGCTGAATGTCTGATATGTTACTCCCTCGGTGCCACGCAAAATCTCCTGCAACAGCTAATTTCCGGCTGAAATAGAGTTTTCGAAAAAAATATATACATGCTCGAAGTGGACTCCTTCAGGATGTTTAACAGGCCCAATAACCAAAACATGTGGAACATTGGGAAGTAATGATCAATTCGTCTTGTTCTTCTGGCTTCCAGCTTCATCACAGCAGGATTAGTCATAACTGCCGCCTGCTTCACGTCAGCTGTGCAGCGAGCTACCTTAATTTAAGTATTAACTGTATTTTTCTTACTTGTCACTTCTTCTTCCGTGTGTTTTTGCTTTTAGGAAGCTTTAATTGTCGAGTGCTAATAATAGTGTTCCATAGATTTCGTGTTTGTTTTGAATACAGTCAGAGAGAGTCCCTTTAGTCAGCCACAGTGCCAGTAGTGCTAGTGTTTGTTTTGAATACAGTCCAGAGACAGGTAGTGCTATTTTCATTGTTTTCTACAAGAAGGGGCTAGCAATCACAGTTTAGTCAACAATCAGCCGCCTTTAGTGAATTAGCAGTCTAGTTAAAAGTTGATTAACTCTGTACAGTAAATTGATTCCTTAGGATGGATAGGATGTGTGACTGCTGTGTACGTACGCAGGAGGAGCTGACCACTGTTCGCGAACAGCTGAGCGTGTTGATGGCCGCGGTCAGCCGTCTTCAGGCTGCTGCCTCGGAGTGTAGCGGCAGTGGGGAGTCTGGTGCGTCGCATGGTACACCCCAGGTGTTAACATGCTTCACCCACTGTCCCTGCTGTCGAGACATCTTCGCGGGTACCGGGCGCGGTTGGGCCACCCTCTCCCCAAGGGGAGTGGCGGGTTCAGCGGCGTCCGCGGCGCACGAGGCGGAGGGTAAATGTGGAGGCTGGCCGTGTGGCATCGCCCGCTCTGCCTGTGGGTGGACATGTGGCTGCTCCTTCAGCGAGGTCCGAGCAGGCACACGGGGGGAGGGGTTTATTAGTTATTGGGAGCTCCAACGTTAGGCGGGTGATGGAGCCCCTTAGGGAAATAGCCGAAAGGTCGGGGAAGAAGGCCAGTGTTCACTCTGTCTGCTTGCCGGGGGGTCTCATCCGAGAAGTGGAGGAGGCCCTGCCGGCGGCGATAGAGAGCACTGGGTGCACCCGACTGCAAATTGTTGCTCATGTCGGCACCAGTGACTCCTGCCGTCTGGGTTCAGATGTCATCCTCAGTTCGTACAGGCGGTTGGCGGTATTGGTGAAGGCGGAAATCCTCGCTCGCGGGGTGGAATCTGAGCTAACTATTTGTAGTATCGTTCCCAGAACCGATCGCGGTCCTCTGGTTTGGAGCCGAGTGGAAGGCTTAAACCAGAGGCTCAGACGATTCTGCGGAGATCTGGGGTGCAAATTTCTCGACCTCCACTATCGGGTGGAGAAATGTAGGGTCCCCTGAATAGGTCAGGCGTGCACTACATGCCGGAAGCGGCTACAAGGGTAGCGGAGTACGTGTGGAGTGCACATGGGGTTTTTTTAGGTTAGAGAATTCCCTCCCTAGGCCCGACAAGACACCTCCTGAGACGCGGCAAGGTAGGAGTAGGGAAAATGCAACAGGGAATAACAATATTAATGTGCTAATAGTAAACTGCAGGAGCGTCTACAGAAAGGTCCCAGAACTGCTCTCATTAATAAACGGTCACAACGCCCATATAGTACTAGGGACAGAAAGTTGACTGAAACCAGACGTAAACAATAATGAAATCCTAAACTCAGATTGGAATGTATACCGCAGAGACAGGCTAGACAGTGAAGGGGTAGGCGTGTTTATAGCGATTAGAAGTGCAATAGTATAGAAGGAAATTGACGGAGATCCGAAATGTGAAATGATTTAAGTAAAGTTCTATGTACTGACTTGGCAGAATATCCTTAGAAATTTTGGTCTTATGTCAAAGCAGTAGGTGGATCAAAACAAAATGTCCAGACACTCTGTGACCAAAATGGTACTGAAACAGAGGATGACAGACTAAAGGCCGAAATACTAAATGTCTTTTTCCAAAGCTGTTTCACAGAGGAAGACTGCAATGTAGTTCCTTCTCTAGATTGTCGTACAGATGACAAAATGGTAGATATAGAAATAGACGACAGAGGGATAGAGAAACAATTAAAATCGCTCAAAACAGAAAAGGCCGCTGGACCTGATGGGATACCAGTTCGATTTTACACAGAGTACGCGAAGGAACTTGCCCCCCTTCTTGCAGCGGTGTACCGTAGGTCTCTAGAAGAGCGTAGCGTTCCAAAGGATTGAAAAAGGCACAGGTCATCCCAGTTTTCAAGAAGGGACGTCGAACAGATGTGCAGAACTATAGACCTATATCTCTAACGTCGATCAGTTGTAGAATTTTGGAACACGTATGATGTTCGAGTATAATGACTTTTCTGGAGACTAGAAATCTACTTTGTAGGAATCAGCATGGGTTTCGAAAAAGGCGATCGTGTGAAACCCAGCTCGCGCTATTCGTCCACGAGACTCAGAGGGCCATAGACACGGTTCCCAGGTAGATGCCGTGTTTGTTGACTTCCGCAAGGTGTTCGATACAGTTCCCCACAGTCGTATAATGAACAAAGTAAGAGTATATGGACAATCAGACCAATTGTGTGATTGGAATGGAGAGTTCCTAGATAACAGAACGCAGCATGTCATTCTCAATGGAGAGAAGTCTTCCGAAGTGAGAGTGATTTCAGGTGTGCCGCAGGGGAGTGTCATAAAACCGTTGCTATTCACAATATACATAAATGACTTTGTGGATGACATCGGAAGTTCACTGGGGCTTTTTGCAGATGATGCTGTGGTGTATCGAGAGGTTGTAACAATGGAAAATTGTACTGAAATACAGGAGGATCTGCAGCGAATTGACGCATGGTGCAGGGAATGGCAATTGAATCTCAATGTAGACAAGTGTAATGTGCTGCGAATACATAGAAAGATAGATCCCTTATCATTTAGCTACAAAATAGCAGGTCAGCAACTGGAAGCAGTTAATTCCATAAATTATCTGGGAGTACGCATTAGGAGTGATTTAAAATGGAATGATCATATAAAGTTGATCGTCGGTAAAGCAGATGCCAGACTGAGATTCATTGGAAGAATCCTAAGGAAATGCAATCCGAAAACAAAGGAAGTAGGCTACAGTACGCTTGTGCGCCCACTGCTTGAATACTGCTCAGCAGTGTGGGATCCGTACCAGATAGGGTAGATAGAAGAGATAGAGAAGATCCAACGGAGAGCTGCGCGCTTCGTTACAGGATCATTTAGTAATCGCGAAAGCGTTACGCAGATGATAGATAAACTCCAGTGGAAGAGAGACGCTCAGTAGCTCGGTACGGGCTTTTCTTAAAGTTTCGAGAACATACCTTCACCGAAGAGTCAGGCAGTATATTGCTCCCTCCTACGTATATCTCGCGAAGAGACCATGAGGATAAAATCAGAGAGATTAGAGCCCACACAGAAGCATACCGACAATCCTTCTTTCCACGAACAATACGAGACTGGAATAGAAGGGAGAACCGATAGAGGTACTCAGGGTACCCTCCGCCACACACCGTCAGGTTGCTTGCGGAGTATGGATGTAGATGTAGATGTTACTACAACGCCCTTGTGGTGAGGTTGTTTCGTCCACTCGGTCATGGTGGTAACTGTTCGTTTACTTTGGAATATAGGGGTTCTTATAAATTCTTACATATAGCTGAGTTTATGAACCAGTTTGTAGTTGACTGCTCACATCTGGTAATGCAGAATCATACGCTTTCACCTACATCGATGCATAACATGCATTGTAGCGTTGAGCTATCGTTTCTTCCGACAGGCGGAGAGTTTGGCGAGCTAACTCCAGTAGATTACTCCGCAATGTCTCAGAATCGGTAGACGTATGACTGTCACCTTTGTCGACACTCTAGCTCAAGGTGTATTGCATAGCTGGCATTCATTAAACTTATAAAAGTCTGCTTCTGTATGTGTCTGCAGTCTCTGTTGTTAAATATTTTAACGGTGCTGGGGAAGACCCCGACACAGATTGTATATTCTCCAGTATCATCGAGGGCGACAAACATTTCTGTAGAATAAGGCTGATATTTGGATTTGCGCATTGCAAAGTCAACATCATTCATCCATGGATAATACTAATTTGACCTCATTAAATCGAAAGTTTTCAACAACTACCACTGGGTAGAACTCCCTATTCGATGTGATACCAACATCTGCCTCGTGATGACTGGGTGTTGTGTGCTGTCCTTAGGTTAGTTAGGTTTAAGTAGTTCTAAGTTCTAGGGGACTGATGACCATAGATGTTAAGTCCCATAGTGCTCAGAGCCATTTGAACCATTTTTTTGATACCAACAGTGACACACTTTCATCCACTGGTGTTCAAATAGTAGGTTTGGTTGAACAGCATTATGTACACGTCAGGTGTCTGCTGCTGCAACACTTCACCTCGCCTGCAAGGAAAACACGCAAAATAGTTATTTGCTATTTTTCCCCTGTTCATCACTATCCGCGTTAACACACTGTTACGCACCAGGGAGTGTTGCTACACATTTTGACACCTTTACCCTTTGAGGTTCCTCTCACAAGTGGGTAAACTATTTATCGATCAAAAAAATGGTTCAAATGTCTCTGAGCACTATGGGACTTAACATCTGAGGTCATCAATCCCCTAGAACTTAGAACTACTTAAACCTAACTAACCTAAGGACATCACACACATCCATGCCCGAGGCAGGATTCGAACCTGCGACCGTAGCGGTCGCGCGGTTCCAGACTGTAGTGCCTAGAACCGCTCGGCCACCCCGGCCAGCATTTATCGATCGTTGTAAATATATTTTCGCGACCTCTACTATGATTATCACTATTATTATTATTATTATTATTATTATTATTATCTTTCGATGTCTTCCTCCGTCGTTCTCGTTGTCGAGACGCAAAGAAAGCGAGAGAGTGCTGTACACAGACTTTTTTTTAAAAAAAACTACACACTGTTGAGTAACAAGACATGATGATGATTATAGGTAGATCGGTAGATCAGTAGTTACACGCTTACACTTCATACGTATTAGTATGGGCGCGGGGTGCTTCATGCATGTCGCTAGACTGCCGCTCCACGAATGCAGAGCGGCAGTGCTCGGGAAGGGGGGGAGGGGGGGTGCTTCATGCAAAATTTGTAGAAGGGGGGAGGTAGGTTGGGGAGGCCCTCCCCTCCTTGACATCAGCATGTGGCATGATTTGGTGAGTCCTAGAATGAACTTTGAGATAAGAAAGTACTGATACTGCTGTCAGCGAAATATAATATACAATTGGGTGAGCTGTAATATGTCACCACTGATAAAAAAAAAATCAACGTTTTTGGCCAGAATTCCCACTGCCACACTGTTGCCTTCTGTTGATTTTTTGGTGTACTAATAACAAAGACTTCGTGTGGCTCAGGGGCCTGGTGCAATCTTTGTATTGGACGCCACTTTGGCAACTTGGTTGTCCTTAACCCACTCCAGTTATCCAACTGGGAAAGGGGACCAACGGTCTTATGTGGAATCCGGACCATGTATTGTTTTGACTACCCACATCACTGAGAGATGAAGGGTAGAATAGAACAAAGACCGAAAAATCGGTGATCCGAACAAGATTCGATACCGCGAATCTCGGTTTCCAGACCCGCGCTTTACCTCTAGACCAGCATGCCCGTCTATACAGTGATGATTAAACATCCAAACTACGACACGGAGCATTCGATTTTAGGTAAAATTTAAATTGCAATTTTTTTTCGTGTTCCGGATTTGATAAAAAAAAAGCCTATATGTTGCCCCATGCTACGCTCAAGTTATCTGTGAAAACCCCATAAAAATTCGGCTAACAGTTTTGGAGATAAAGGTCTTCAAATAGGCAAACACGGCGACTTTAGTTTGATTATCAGTAATGATTTGAACTTATTTGTATATCCAACTATATCAACTCAAATTAAAAAGAATTACAAAAGACTGTCTCTCTCTAAACTGCTTCCAGTTCCTATCGGAATGGATACATATAGGACCAGTTTAGTTTTCAAGATAATCTTATACCATTCTTCATGCAAAATAGTGACAAGTTCAGGTAACGATGATGGAAGTTGTTAGCGATTATGCACCCTTCTCTCCAAAGTAGACCACAAAGGCTCAATGATATTGAGATCCCGTGACTGTGGTGGCCGGGGAGATGTGACATTCATCCTCATGCTCACAAAACCAGTCCTGGATGATGCGAGCTGTGTCTTGGAACACAGCATCACCATTGGGGAACACACACTGTACTATGGGATGGACCTCATCAGCCAAAATAGCCACATAATCCTTGGCAGTAATGAGACCTTGCAAAGCAGCCATGGGGCCAATGGAATATCACGATATGCCTGCACAAAACATCACCGAACCCCCACCATGTTGAATTTACAAGAGAACAGTACCCCTACATGCTGGTATATAATATCACTGATTCTAACAATTCGCTGTGGCGTGTGCTGCGAACAAAGAGGAGTTTTAAGCTACCTGTGGTGGGAGAAAGGTCAGTTGCGCCCGCCCAGTTAGCCGTGCGGTCTAACGCACGGCTTTGCGGATTGGGAAGGAGCGCCTGTTCCCGGCACCAATCTGTCCGGCGGACTTGTGTCGAGGCCCGGTGACCCGGCCAGTCTGTGGATGGGTTTTAGGCGGTCTGTGGATGGTTTTTAGGCGGTTTTCCATCTGCCTCGGCGAATGCGAGCTGGTTCCCCTTATTCCGCCTTAGCTTCACTATGTGCAAACAATTTCTCCACGTACGCGTACACCACCATTACTCTATTACTCTACCACGCAAACATAGGGGTTACACTCGTCTGGTGTGTGACGTTCCCTTGGGGGGGGGGGGGGGCACCGGGGGCCGAACCACACAATAACCATGAAAGAGTGGTTCGGTGTGGTGGCGGCGGAGGGGTGAAGTGTACTGCGGTAATCTTCGTGGGGTAATGGACCACTGCGGTTGCGGCGGGGACGGAGCCTCTCCGTTGTTTCTAGGCCCCCGGTAAACGTAAAATACAATACATTACAATACAATACAAGGTCAGTTGTGAGCTAGTCATGGTGTGGCAAGGCGGTTCTCGTTTATTACACGCAGTATCGAGAACCAAAGTGTCATGTGTGATGTTAAGTTGATTTCAAGTGTTTCATCTTTATGGAATTACTGATGTGGGTACGTAGGAAACCTGATTTATGATAATTAAGATTATTGCTCAACAAAGCTAAGCATCACAGATGGCAGAAATAATATCAAATCAACTTAGATAAAACACTGACCATATCAAGTTTTTATATGTCCATCCTTGTGATCAGAGGTCTGGGAGACTTCAGCCGCTCACTTATGTGAGAAAATGAGCCGTCCTTATGATGTCATTTTCTTGTCTATCAACAACTGATAGTTGATGGTTGGAGAGACAACATCGCGGTTACAGATAGTCTGCGAAAACCAGTTGTAGATGTTGGCCACTGATGCATCATGTATACATAAGGCTCTGAGCACTATGGGACTTAACATCTGAGGTCATCAGTCCCCTAGAACTTAGAACTACTTAAACCTAACTAACCTAAGGACATCACACACATCCATGCCCAAGGCAGGATTCTAACCTGCGACCGTCGCGGTCGCGCGGTTCCCAACTGAAGCGTCTAGAACCGCTCGGCCACCATCGTGTATACAGATGGTTTTAACCCTCTCAGGATAAGCTAAGGCATGAAGGTGGTGCACTGAAGCACCAAAACTGGTAGCCATAGAATAAATGACATCATAAGGACGGTTGTAGGTGTTTCATTTTCTTACTGTCCGTAACGTACGCGAAGAATTATCGGTGTGGATGTGCAGTAGTAGGTTATACACTCTTGAGACGTAAACTCTTCCAGAAGGTGAAAACAGTGTGCAACAAGAGTCATCTACCAACTGACTTTCTTCCACTGCGACCGCGCCGGATTAGCCGAGCGGTCTCAGGCGCTGCAGTCATGGACTGTGAGGCTGGTCACGGCGGAGGTTCGAGTCTTCCCTCGGGCATGGGTGTGTGTATTTGTCCTTAGGATAATTTAGGTTAAGTAGTGTGTAAGCTTAGGGACTGATGACCTTAGCAGTTAAGTCCCATAAGATTTCACACACATTTGAAATTTTTTTTTCCTTCCATTGCTCCATAGTAGACGAATGGTTCAAATGGCTCTGAGCACTATGGGACTCAACATCTGTGGTCATAAGTCCCCTAGAACTTAGAACTACTTAAACCTAACTAACCTAAGGACAGCACACACATCCACGCCCGAGGCAGGACTCGAACCTGCGACCGTAGCAGTCGCGCGGTTCCTGACTGAGCGCCTAGAACCGCTAGACCACCGCGGCCGGCTCCATAGTAGACGTTTCATGCCTTCCACACCACGTTTTCCTAGTACAGCCACTTGCATCAATAATGTGAAGTTCCAGCTCGCCCTGCAATTCGTCGTTTATGGAGCTCCCTTTTTGTGTTGTTTTCGTGCTGACTGTGTTAGCGAGTACGACATTCTGTTTTGCAGCGAGTTTTATAACTGTCGTCCTCTTATTTTTCGTCACAATCCTCACCAATGACCGTCTGTCATCAACTGTTGTGACTTAGTGGATGATGTTTTTCTTCTTTCTCTGGATGCAGTATAAACTTTTAATACAGCGCCTCTTGAACCACCAAACACTTTGGCTACGTTGGTTGCGCACCCGCACCCGCCATACTAGCACCAATAATTGCTCACGTTCGAATTAACTTAGCTCTGGCACAGTGCATTCACAATTACACAGAACGTTTCTCTGATCACGAGTGACACTTGCGACGTATTGAGGACATTGCACAGGTGCCGTCTGTGGTCCATTACAACAGCGCAACCTGCAGTACGGATGGGAAAAACCAACCGCTTTAAATCGATTCCGGTATTTTAGTCCTGAACATCTGGTATTTTTTGGTATTTATTTGGTCTACGTTGTAACAGGAGTTTTTTAATTGTTTTACAACCAAGCAAATAAAAAAACCGAAATATCAATTACCCATAGCAGCAGTGATAAAATTTGTCGTTTTTAAACCAACATTTTATTGAAAAAGCAGTGATTTTTATTCGTAAAATTTGCATTGTTTGAAATACGGCGTTGCTACAGACAATGGGAAAAGCTAGCTGTGCTATTTTAATAACAATGCAGACAGGAATGAGTAAAAAGCACCTGGCATAAAAATTGGTACAGAACTGCTGCCCTGTTGGTGTGTGTCGTGGTTTAAGGTACGCGTGTCCGTTCAGTGTGCAAGACTTGCCCCCCAACTGGTCTATACGGTAGTTCCCGGTTTCATTGCCGGACATCCCTTGTATTGCAGAATGACACCAACCCTACTCTGGAGATATTTTTACGGTGTGACGTAGAACTGAAGTACTTTGCTTCATTTGCTTTAAGAGATTAAAGATTTGTCTGCCATTTCTATATAGTAATAAAATAGGAAGGAAAATATGGTAACAGTAATAAATTAAAAACTTAGCAATTCATTTATACTATGCAATAAAAATAGAAAGTAGCTGATTTGCTGCCTGTGTCTAGATAATATGCCTTTATCTGCCTAAATCCCTTGAAAACGGACAAACTAATACGAAAAATAGCGTTTTTCAAATTCAGTTTTCAGCCTTTAGCACTGACTATTCGTAGTGCCCAAATAGTGGTATGATCCCCGATAACAACACGATTTGGGAGACGTTCCAAAAAATTAGACTCTATAGGAGAATATTGGAGATTTTTTGTAGTATTCAACCACTTATCACTTTTCGAGAAAAGCAGCGAAAAGTGGACAGACTAAGTTTTCTTTTATTTGTGTATTGAATTTAATATCTGATTCTACGTATCTTGAAACTGAGAGAGTCAAAATTTTATACCTTTTTCCGATTTCTACATTTACTGCAGAAAATAATATGAATAAGAAATCAAAAATAGGTTGTTTCAGAAACCGGTTATTCTAAGCGGTTTTAACAGTGAGCTTAAAATGGTGTAGAAAAAAACCGATATAATCGAAAACCGGCTGTTTCAGCGGTGGAACTTCATCCCTAATCTGCAGGCTTATCTAGAATCTGCATTTATCTTCGTGTGTGAAACTTGCCATTGAAATAACTGTGCAGGAGCTGTTGGCGCGGTTAGAGCGTACAGTGCATTGGCCTTGTTAACTGGACTCAAGAATGCCACATCCTTCCTGGAACCAGAGGACGCTCTTTCCGTTCCCTGCTCAAACTTCATGTAACACGTGACTGTACACTGTCCCTGTAGGCGAGATCTTATACGACTGCTCGTACTCTACAATGAAGTGAGTTTTTTACGTATCTCTCCAGCACTGGCAAATACAAATCAGTACTTGGGTACGTCGTGTGATGCATCTGTGGAAAACTACAAGTTCAGATCTTCAGAGTCTTCAGTGCCTCCTTTATTCTGTAAACAATGAGTGAAGGAGAAAACACTGACGATGGTTTTTGACTTACTGTGAACAGCAGTTGCGGCCCTCCTCATTTAGCACTCTCACTATATATGAAGCTCGTTGTTTCCTCGCGATATATGCATTTAAGCCACGATCTTCTCCTCTTGTGACGCACAACCACGATCGATTTAAAGCCCAACCGACACAAATGGCTCCATGGGACACCAAACTGAGAGAGATGCCAGGTGCGCACAAGTGCAAAATTTGTACTCAAAGTTAAAACCAATTAGCAGCGAAAATCGACAGGCTTGAAAGTACACAGGGTGTTACAAAAAGGTACGGCCAAACTTTCAGAAAACATTCCTCACACACAAAGAAAGAAAATATGTTATGTGGACATGTGTCCGGAAACGCTTACTTTCCATGTTAGAGCTCATTTTATCACTTCTCTTCAAATCACATTAATCATGGAATGGAAACACACAGCAACAGAACGTACCAGCGTGACTTCAAACATTTTGTTAGAGGAAATGTTCAAAATGTCCTCCGTTAGCGAGGATACATGCATCCACCCTCCGTCGCATGGAATCCCTGATGCGCTGATGCAGCCCTGGAGAATGGCGTATTGTGTCACAGCCGTCCACAATACGAGCACGAAGAGTCTCTACATTTGGTACCGGGGTTGCGTAGACAAGAGCTTTCAAATGCCCCCATAAATGAAAGTCAAGAGGGTTGAGGTCAGGAGAGCGTGGAGGCCATGGAATTGGTCCGCCTGTACCAATCCATCGGTTACCGAATCTGTTGTTGAGAAGCGTACGAACACTTCGACTGAAATGTGCAGGAGCTCCATCGTGCATGTTGTGTCGTACTTGTAAAGGCACATGTTCTAGCAGCACAGGTAGAGTATCCCGTATGAAATCATGATAACGTGCTCCATTGAGCGTACGTGGAAGAACATGGGGCCCAATCAAGACATCAACAATGCCTGCCCAAACGTTCACAGAAAATCTGTGTTGATGGCGTGATTGCACAATTGCGTGCGGATTCTCGTCAGCCCACACATGTTGATTGTGAAAATTTTAAATTTGATCACGTTGGAATGAAGCCTCATCCGTAAAGAGAACATTTGCACTGAAATGAGGATTGACACATTGTTAGATGAACCATTCGCAGAAGTGTACCCGTGGAGGCCAATCACCTGCTGATAGTGCCTGCACACGCTGTACATGGTACGGAAACAACTGGTTCTCCCGTAGCACTCTCCATACAGTGACGTGGTCAACGTTACCTTGTACGGCAGCAACTTTTCTGACGCTGACATGAGGGTTATCGTCAACTGCACGAAGAATTGCCTCGTCCATTGCAGGTGTCCTCGTCGTTCTAGGTCTTCCCCAGTCTCGAGTCATAGGCTGGAATGTTCCGTGCTCCCTAAGACGCCGATCAATTGCTTCGACCGTCTTCCTGTCGGGACACGTTCGTTCTGGAAATCTGTCTCGATACAAACGTACCGCGCCACGGCTATTGCTCCGTGCTAATCCATACATCAAATGGGCATCTGCCAACTCCGCATTTGTAAACATTGCACTGACTGCAAAACCACGTTTGTGATGAACACTAACCTGTTGATGCTACGTACTGATGTGCTTGATGCTAGTTCTGTAGAGCAATGAGTCGCATGTCAACACAAGCACCGAAGTCAACATTACCTTCCTTCAATTGGGCCAACTGGCGGTGAATCGAGGAAGTACAGTACATACTGACGAAACTAAAATGAGCTCTAACAAGGAAATTAAGCGTTTCCGGACACATGTCCACATAACATCTTTTCATTATTTGTGTTGAGGAATGTTTCCTGAAAGTTTGGCAGTACCTTTTTGTAACACCCTGTATAATAGTACTCGTAGAAGCAAAAGTGTTCCAGTAAACATAGGTCCACAAACGACTGCTTGTGAGATAATTGTGAACATATGGTTATGAGTCATTACCGACTTAAGAATCAAATATTGCCCTAGTTATTAGGAATGTGAACTGTTCTATTATGCCCCTATCTAAGTGCTCTCAAATTTCACCCAGGACCTACCTTAACAAGTAATACAATACTACTCCAGCATATTACAAGTTACAAATTACTGCACACTCGCACCTGTTAAAGGGCTCTGCAGTAACTTAAGAATTCTTTTAAACATCCCAATATCAGCTCGTAAGTCTTGACAAGACTCTGCTCTAGTTCTGGAACTGTATCAATGTACCTGCTGTACATTTAATTTCTGAGATGATCCCAGAAAGAAAAGAAGGCCGGAGTGGCCGAGCGGTTCTAGGCGCTACAGTTGGAACCGCGCGACTGCTACGGTCACAGGTTCGAATCCTGCCTCGGGCATGGATGTATGTGATGTCCTTAGGTTAGTTAGGTTTAAGTAGTTCTAAGTTCTAGGGGACTGATGACCTCAGAAGTTAAGTCCCGTAGTGCTCAGAGCCATTTGAACCATTTGAACCAGACAGAAAAACCAAGAAGAGTAAGGTCAGTTTATCTTAGATGCATTGGTATTGCTGCGTTTGACTCTCCATCTTCGACCATATTGGAGCATTAGACTTTTACATCAGCAACTAAATGTTTCTGTGACCCATCATGCGGGTACTACAATCCCCAAAAGTTTCGCAATGTAAGATAAGTCAAGGGTGAAAATTGAACCCTATTAGTTGAGGACATCATAGAAAACTGGAATTCAAACATGACTGTACTAACTGGGACAATATTTCATACTGAAATCGGTGGCGGCTCGTAACCTCTCATTTAATTATCTCGCGAACTCCTTGTTTGTGGACCCATGTTTACCGGAACGTTATTTCTTCTGTTATCGTATAATTTCACAGTGACAGTTTTCATTAATTAATATCCCCCTGTATACATATATAAAGTTACTAAAAGCTTTTCAATACCTCAAGAATTACTAAAATACAAATGAACTGTTTCTCCTCTTAATATTTAGCACTGGAATAAGATCTAGAAATTTATTTCTGTTACAGAAGAGAGTGAATGCAGTAGTTATTTTAAGAGGGGGTAGGACGTCAAACGGGCTGACTTGGAGCAGGAGAGGCATCACAAGCCTTTTAATTTCCACTGCCTATACTTTACAAATAAATTCAGGATTCAGGATTCACACTCATACCAGTGGAAGTTCAAAAATATAATAAAATAAATTTTTTTATATGTGAAATTTCATCGCTTTTTTCACTTACTATCGGCTGCATTTTTTGCTATAGGTACGCTTTTCTTCATAAGTAAGAGATTCTTAGATGAATTTTGCACAGCATGCAAACAATACTTACAGGTGTATGAAACTCTAGAATTTTCCAAAGCTATTAAAAACTGTGGTAAAAACTGAAATAATTATAAAATCTGATTTTTTCTAAACATGAAGTTTTAAATCATTGTTTCACAAAATTATTATATCACTTATTACATAAATTCTTGAGTTTCATAAATTTGTAAGTATGGTTTGTACGCAGTGCAAAATTCATCGAAGAATCTCTCTTACGTAAGAAGAAAAGTTTACCTATAGCAACAAATGCAGCTAATAGACGGTGAAAAAAATGATGAAATTTCACATGTAAAAAAAATTATTTTGTTAAGTTTTTGAACTTCCATTGCTATAAGTGTGAATCCCGAATCCTTCCCGGACATGCTGACCAAGTTTTATGAATTTATTAGTAAAAGGATAGACAGTGGAAATTAAAATGTCCTGTGGCGCCTCTCCTGCTCCAAGTCGGCCCGTTTGACGTCCTAAGCCCTAAAAGAAAATAACAAACCGCATCCATGTACACTAGATTTATTTTCAAAGGTCTTATCAAGATTCCCAGGAAAGGTAAATTGTGCCTGAGTGACGAGGAGAGGGAACAGAAAGGAGGGGAAAGTGGAGGGAGCGGGGAGGGGCCATATGATACGTCGACCCGACCTGCACACAACGCTCCACTGTCGTGCAGCACAGCGACCAGCCTACCGGCTGAGCTCATGTCACTAAAGCTGAAGATTGCCACTGTGGCTTATAAAAGGCTACAAACATGGCGAGTATTACTTTCTTGCTCTTTAACGTGTACACAGAGGTCGTAATGAAGCAGACAGGTTTGGCGCACAGTCAACACTGATACGAAAATTTGTGATAAAAACGTTAACAGTCCCCAATGCGTTGCTAATACAATACTTCTGCAGAAAAAGAAGGCATTTAATACCTGATCAGGGAGATCGAGAACAAAAGCGAGATGGCCGGACAGTGCTGTTACGCATGAAGCAGAAATTTTCTATTTACATAAAAAAATATAGCCATTCGATGTAGGTTAATTCAAGTGGTGTGACAAAGAGTAACAACCACATAAAACTAGCTGTGGCAGGACTACCACAGTTAAACAAAAGAAGAGTGCTATCCGAATTCACTAACTTGGTAAATATATGTAGGACATGCATATACCCATATTAGGTTAAAAACACACTACAGGTCACATGCAAGACATTGTAATATTTCACTGTGGAAGTGCATAAACAAACTACTCTGATATCCCATGGTTACATGTTTAACAGTTACCACAGATGCTTATTTATGTGGTTATACTGTATTGCCCGTGCAATATGAAGGAATGGACCAAATATGACATCTTTATTACAAAGAATCACAGCAGTCGGTGAGTAAAACTCCCATGGAGGACGGCGCTGCACCATCACCGCCACCACTGGCCGCTACAAAGAGTCTGCAATTTACTGCAGTGGGTCTGCCCTTCTGGCTTGTCGGCGCAGCCTTGCACTCTCTCAGTGCCACTTTCAGAGATGGAAAATTATTTACAACGTATCTCATCCTATAAATGCTAGTAGAAATGAAAAAAACTCGAAAATTTAGTTACCTAATTCATGGCAACGACAGTATAACGAGAATCCGCAGCCCAACATCAAGAGTTTATCGAAGTTACCTGTGACACAGTAGAACAACTAGCTTTCAGTCAAAGATGGATCACACATTGCTTAGGCATTTTTTATACAACTACAACACACAAACAGTAAGCATACCACTCAATTCCAACCTAAATTTACATTTACATACATAATCAACAAGCCCCCACGCGGTATGTGGCGGAGGATACGTTCTACCACTAATAGTCATATCCTCTCCTGTTCCACTCGCAAATAGAGCTACGGGAAAATGACTGTCTATATGCCTCCAAACGAGCCCTAATTTCTCTTATCTTACTTGACATTAAGCGAAATCTGTGTTGGCGGCAGAAGGATTGTTCTGCAGTCAGCTTCAGATGCTAGTTCTCTAAATTTTTTCAATAGCGTTCCTCAAAAAGAACGTCGTCTTCTTTCGTGGGATTCCCATTTGAGTTCCTGAAGCACCCCCATAATACTTGCATGTTCATCGAACCCACCAGTACCAAAACTAGCAACCTGCCTTTGAATTGGTTCGATATGGTCCTTCAATCCGAGCCAGTGGGGATCCCAAACACTCAAGCACTACTCAAGAATGGGTTGCACTTGTGTTCTACATGCGGTCTCCTTTACAGCTGAACAACACGTTCCCAAAACCAAAGTCGACCACTAGCCTTCCCCAACAGAACCCTTAGATGTTCATTGTATTTCATATCACTTTGCAACGTTACAAGTACATATTGAATCAACCTGACTGTGTCAAGAAACACATTAATAATTCTGTATTCGAACATTACATGCGTGTTTTTCCTACTCATCTGCATTAACTTACATTTTTCTACATTTAGAGCTAGCTTCCACTAATCGTAATAACTAGAAACTTTATCTACATCATCTTGTATCCTCCAACATTCACTCAACGATGATACCTTCCCATACAACACAGCATCATCAGCAAACAGCCACATATTGCTGCTCATCCTGTCTGTCAGATCATTTATATACAGGCCGGTCCATTGATAGTGACCGGGCCAAATATCTCACGAAATAAGCATCAAACGAATTACAAAGAACGAAACTCGTCCAGCTTGAAGGGGGGAACTAGATGGCGCTATGGTTGGCCCGCTAGATGGCGCTGCCATAGGTTAAACGGATATCAACAGCGTTTTTTAAAAATAGGAACCCCCATTTTTATTACATATTCGTGTAGTACGTAAAGAAATATGAATGCTTTAGTTGAACCACTTTTTTCGCTTTGTGATAGATGGCGCTGTAATAGTCACAAACGTATAAGTACGTGGTATCACGTAACATTCCGCCAGTGCGGACGGTATTTGCTTCGTGATACATTAACCGTGTTAAAATGGACCGTTTACCAATTGCGGAAAAGGTCGATATCGTGTTGATGTAACGCTATTGTGATCAAAATGCCCAACGGGCGTGTGCTATGTATGCTGCTCGGTATCCTGGACGACATCATCCAAGTGTCCGGACCGTTCGCCGGATAGTTACGTTATTTAAGGAAACAGGAAGTGTTCAGCCACATGTGAAACGTCAACCACAATCTGCAACAAATGATGATGCCCAAGTAGGTGTTTTAGCTGCTGTCGCGGCTAATCCACACACCAGTAGCAGACAAATTGCCCGAAAATCGGGAATCTCAAAAACGTCGGTGTTGAGAATGCTACATCAACATCGATTGCACCCGTACCATATTTCTATGCACCAGGAATTGCATGGCGACGACTTTGAACGTCGTGTACAGTTGTGCCACTGGGCACAAGAGAAATTACGGGGCGATTTTATGCACGCGTTCTATTTAGCGATGAAGCGTCATTCACCAACGTAAACCGGCATAATATGCACTATTGGGCAACGGAAAATCCACGACGGCTGCGACAAGTGGAACATCAGCGACCTTGGCGGTTGACGTATGGTGCGGCATTATAGGAGGAAGGATAATTGGCCCCCATTTTATCGATGGCAATCTAAATGGTGCAATGTAGCTGATTTCCTACGTAATGTTCTACCGATGTTACTACAGGATGTTTCACTGCATGACAGAATGGCGATGTAATTCACACATGATGGATGTCCGGCACATAGTTCGCGTGCGGTTGCAGTGGTATTGAATAGCATATTTCATGACAGGTGGATTGGTCGTCGAAGCACCATACCATGGCCCGCACATTCACCGGATCTGACGTCCCCGGATTTCTTTCTGCGGGGAAAGTTGAAGGTAGTTTGCTATCGTGATCCACCGACAACACCTGACAACATGCGTCAGCGCATTGTCAATGCATGTGCGAACATTACGGAAGGTTCAAATGGCTCTGAGCACTATGGGACTCAACTGCTGAGGTCATTAGTCCCCTAGAACTTAGAACTAGTTAAACCTAACTAACCTAAGGACATCACAAACATCCATGCCCGAGGCAGGATTCGAACCTGCGACCGTAGCGGTCTTGCGGTTCCAGACTGCAGCGCCTTTAACCGCACGGCCACTTCGGCCGGCCATTACGGAAGGCGAACTACTCGCTGTTACGACGAATGTCGTTACACGTACTGCCAAATTCATTGAGGTTGACGGACATCATTTTGAGCATGTGTTGCATTAATGTGGTATTTACAGGTAATCACGCTGTAACAGCATGCGTTCTCAGAAATGATAAGTTCACAAAGGTACATGTATCACATTGGAACAACCGGAATAAAATGTTCAAACGTACCTACGTTCTGTATTTTAATTAAAAAAAAAAACCTACCTGTTACCAACTGTTCGTCTAAAATTGTGAGCCATATGTTTGTGTCTATTACAGTGCCATCTATAACAAAGCGGAAAATGTGGTCCAACTAAAACATTCATATTTCTTTACGTACTACACTAATATGTAATAAAAATGGGGGTTTCTATTTTAAAAAACGCAGTTGATATCCGTTTGACCTATGGCAGCGCCATCTAGCGGGCCAACCATAGCGCCATCTGGTTTCCCCCTTCAAGCTAGACAAGCTTCGTTTTTTGTAGTTTTTTCGTTTGATGCTTATTTCGTGAGATATTTGGTCCGGTCACTATCAATGGACTTCCCTGTAAACAGAGAATAGCAGTGGTCCTATATCACATCCCTGGGCGCTCCTGAGGACACCCTTGTCTGCAATTAATACATGCCATTCGGGGCACCAAACTGGGTCCTACAAATTCAGAACTCTTCGAGTCACTCACATATCTGAGAACCTATTACATACGCTCGTACCTTTGCTAACAGTCTGCACCATGAGGCACCATGTCAAACACTTCCTGGAAATCTACAAACGTGGAATCTGCCTGTTGCCCTTTATCCGTAGTTTGCATGATATCTTGTGAGAAAAGGACAAGCTGAGCTCCGCCCAAGTGATGCTTTCCAAAACTGAGCTGATTGTGGGCAAACGTTGGGTTGTTAGGGGGGAGGAGACCAGACAGCGAGCTCATCGGTCTCATCGGATAATGGAAAGGCGGGCAAGGAAGTCGGCTGTGCCCTTTCAAAGGCACCATCCCAGCATTTGCCTGGAGAGATTTAAGGAAATCACGGGAACATAAATCAGGATGGCCGGACACGGGATTGAACCGTCGTCCTCCCGAATGAGAGCCCAGTGTGCTAACCACTGCGCCACCTCGCTCAATGTGGACAGAAGCTTTTCTGTTTCAAGCAAGGGCAGTTTATATTGTATTATCGTGAAATAATGGAGAGAGAGAGAGAGAGAGAGAGAGAGAGAGAGAGAGAGAGAGAGGGAGGGAGGGAGGGAGGGAGGGAGGGAGGGTTATAAATATGATGCACGACTTGGAGTGACAATTTCCCATGTAGACATACATACCCACACTGGGTCGCTCTCCAAACAAAGATACGACTTTCTGAACCTCGATATGTGGACGAAATCGGCTAATGTAATCATAACGTTGAGTCAAAGATTATTGTAGGGCCGATAATGTTTACAATAGATAACATCAGATGCTCGCTACAGTATATGGTGGAGAGTAACTCTAGCATTTGAGCTCCCCCCTCCTTCTTCCATTTGCAACAGGTGCATGGGACGAATGATTATCGGTCAACCTCCATAGTAACTCTAATTTCTCATTGTAGTCATTTTGCAAGATGTGTGCGGGAGGAAGTATATATGTTGCCTGGGATATAACCACTTCGATTTTTTCAGTAGTAAAGCTCTCCATGATATGCAACATCTTTCCTTTAGCGAATACCAATGGGGTTAGTTCAACACGTGCATACCGCTCCGTGTTGTATGCCTTTTTATTAATGTGACCTAATACAGGTTCGAGTCTGATGAGCAATACTCAAAATAGGTCTTGAAACGGTTTTGTAAGCCACTTCTTTCCTGGATGGATTACATTTTCTGAGCTGCCTCTGACTTGGGCATATGCTTCTCCACACATTTTGTTTTTACGTAGACATTCTGTTGTTACGTTATGACTGCTATAAAGAAAATACAAAATTGTTGAGGCTTTCGTGGCCACTTGTTGACAAACTGCCTATTGGCTTCTGTCTCGGGTTCTTCGGCCGACGTTCATCTAATGATTTTTCTGACGTTTCGCCAGCACGAGTGGCTGGCATTGTCAAAGCTTCACCCTCCATTGCCGGTGGTGAACTGGAGCCGAGCTCGCGGGCGCAGACTATATGTACCTGGCGCGCCAACGTCCGAGGGCTTCTCCGCGGTCATTTCCGGTCCGTCGCAGGTAGCAAGAGGAGAACCGCACCGGAAATGACCGCGGAGAAGCCCTCGGACGTTGGCGCGCCAGGTACATACAGTCTGCGCCCGCGAGCTCGGCTCCAGTTCACCACCGGCAATGGAGGGTGAAGCTTTGACAATGCCAGCCACTCGTGCTGGAGAAACGTCAGAAAAATCATTAGATGAACGTCGGCCGAAGAACCCGAGACAGAAGCCAATAGGCAGTTTGTCATAAAGAAAATACGTAGCTTCTGGAATATACTTAACTTTTAATCAATCCTTGTGATACATCTCTCTTGACTATACAAATGAGACTCGTAAGATACATGCACTGTGACAATTGGCGCCTTGCTAAGTCGTAGCCATTAACTTAGCTGAAGGCTATTCTAACTGTCTCTCGGCAAATGAGAGCAAAGGCTTCGTCAGTATAGTCGCTAGCAACGTCGTCGTACAACTGGGGCGAGTTCTCGTACGTCTCTCGAGACCTGCCGTGTGGTGGCGCTCGGTCTGCGATCACACAGTGGCGACACGCGGGTCCGACATGTACTAATGGACCGCGGCCGATTTAAGCTACCACCTAGCAAGTGTGGTGTCTGGCAGTGACACCACACATTCCACTTCAGGTTACTGTGGGTGGTCACTTGCAGGTATTTTACGATTGTTACTGTTTCCAGTGGTTTATCGCCAATGGTGTAATTGAACACTAGATTTCTTGGCCTACCTATGAGCAGTAAGTTACATTTTCCTGTCTCCTAGACCAACTCCCAGTCGCTGCAGTAACTGTCGATTGTCTGCTGGTCTTAATGCAAATCGCTACACCCTACTAGTGTTGCAGGTGAACTATAAACAAAAATCATTGTCTGCAGACAGCCCTCATCTACATCTGAACACACACTCCGCAAGCGACTGCACAGTGCACATTGTAGCAGTACTATCTACACTCCTGGAAATTGAAATAAGAACACCGTGAATTCATTGTCCCAGGAAGGGGAAACTTTATTGACACATTCCTGGGGTCAGATACATCACATGATCACACTGACAGAACCACAGGCACATAGACACAGGCAACAGAGCATGCACAATGTCGGCACTAGTACAGTGTATATCCACCTTTCGCAGCAATGCAGGCTGCTATTCTCCCATGGAGACGATCGTAGAGATGCTGGATGTAGTCCTGTGGAACGGCTTGCCATGCCATTTCCACCTGGCGCCTCAATTGGACCAGCGTTCGTGCCGGACGTGCAGACCGCGTGAGACGACGCTTCATCCAGTCCCAAACATGCTCAATGGGGGACAGATCCGGAGATCTTGCTGGCCAGGGTAGTTGACTTACACCTTCTAGAGCACGTTGGGTGGCACGGGATACATGCGGACGTGCATTGTCCTGTTGGAACAGCAAGTTCCCTTGCCGGTCTAGGAATGGTAGAACGATGGGTTCGATGACGGTTTGGATGTACCGTGCACTATTCAGTGTCCCCTCGACGATCACCAGTGGTGTACGGCCAGTGTAGGAGATCGCTCCCCACACCATGATGCCGGTTGTTGGCCATGTGTGCCTCGGTCGTATGCAGTCCTGATTGTGGCGCTCACCTGCACGGCGCCAAACACGCATACGACCATCATTGGCACCAAGGCAGAAGCGACTCTCATCGCTGAAGACGACACGTCTCCATTCGTCCCTCCATTCACGCCTGTCGCGACACCACTGGAGGCGGGCTGCACGATGTTGGGGCGTGAGCGGAAGACGGCCTAACGGTGTGCTGGACCGTAGCCCAGCTTCATGGAGACGGTTGCGAATGGTCCTCGCCGATACCCCAGGAGCAACAGTGTCCCTAATTTGCTGGGAAGTGGCGGTGCGGTCCCCTACGGCACTGCGTAGGATCCTACGGTCTTGGCGTGCATCCGTGCGTCGCTGCGGTCCGGTCCCAGGTCGACGGGCACGTGCACCTTCCGCCGACCACTGGCGTCAACATCGATGTACTGTGGAGACCTCACGCCCCACGTGTTGAGCAATTCGGCGGTACGTCCACCCGGCCTCCCGCATGCCCACTATACGCCCTCGCTCAAAGTCCGTCAACTGCACATACGGTTCACGTCCACGCTGTCGCGGCATGCTACCAGTGTTAAAGACTGCGATGGAGCTCCGTATGCCACGGCAAACTGGCTGACACTGACGGCGGCGGTGCACAAATGCTGCGCAGCTAGCGCCATTCGACGGCCAACACCGCGGTTCCTGGTGTGTCCGCTGTGCCGTGCGTGTGATCATTGCTTGTACAGCCCTCTCGCAGTGTCCGGAGCAAGTATGGTGGGTCTGACACACCGGTGTCAATGTGTTCTTTTTTCCATTTCCAGGAGTGTATTTTCTTTCCTATTCCATTCTCGTACTGATCGAAGAAAAAATTTATTTTCTATATGCCTCTGGACATACCCTAATCTCTTTCATCTTATTCTTATGACTGCTGTGTCGCATATGCCATGGTGGCGGCATAATGGTCTCACAGTCTTTGTTGAAAACTTTTATTCTACATTTACCCAATAGTGTTTCATGAGAAATGTGCCCTTTTTCCGAACTATCCCCATTTAAGTTCCCCTAGTACGTTTTTTGAATGGGGTATACGGACCTGAACTGATCCAAGCAGCCTCATGGAACTTCCATCACCCACTTGATTATTTATGTTGGTACAGTTGCTTTATAGGTTATCCACAACCAGTCAGTCACATAACACGATTTAATCAGTAGTAGTGTCAATATGTGATCCATGTGTATTTTTTACTCCTATACGATAAACAAGTTACAACACTAGCGCCAAATGCATATTGTACTCGAAATATTATGTATCTTGAAAAAAAAAAATGCAATATTATTCTGAAACAAAATCACATTTTTTTCGTTCATGATCAGAGACTTGTAATCATACTTTTATATTATGATAAACAACATGGGTGTTTTGTACACATACATTTACGCTCCACCCCAAAACACCTGCTTAGGGAGAAAATATAGTGGCGTATATGCATTAAAGTAACACTTGTGTGGTAGTTTGAGAGCTGTATTGCATCATCGTACAATAAAGCGATACATTCTACAAAACCCAAATCTGTTTGCAATGTTTTTGATAATTTTGATCTCACACAGGAATCACTGACAGACCGGCGAAGTGTTTTCAGTTGCATGGATCTGCATCCAGGAAATTCAAAATAGTAACCCTCCCTACAACTCGAGATTGATGTGGGCTAATATGATTGCTAGATAGCAACTGGGGTGGGGTGGGGCTCAATGTGCACAAACCTACTAGGTTATCAATCTAGTTAGCTGTGAAAACGATGTTGTTGTTCACAAATACATTTGAATGCTTGCGGATCAAAATTCATCAATCTTGGAGTAATGCCAGACATCAGTTTTGTTGTCATAATTGAACTAGTGAAAGTGCAGCTACTCAGAAATGTTTGGTTGAGCCACATAGAGTGGAGCCACTTGTGTGAAAATCTGTCCTACTTCGAGAGGCAACTCGCCATAGTATACAACCCAAATGAGGTCTACATCAATGTTTTCTCCAGCAGTGGTGTCGCCAATAGCAGCAGTCATGTTACTGTCTCGATAGTTTGGTGATGCTATACTGAAACTACTAGATAGAGAGACTGTGTGCATCATATATTTAAAGAAGTAAAGTGGTAAAAATATATGCAATGTATACGATGTGGTACGTTTTGCCACAGACGGATTATTCCAATTAACTGATGGTGCTAAAAATCCATTCAGTGACATGATAGAATGTATAATGTGACAAAGTTCATATATGTTCATATACACCTAGAGATTAATAACAGCAAAGCTGCATGTAAAGATGATTACATCTATTCCGAATTTACAATGTGCACATGACAATTATTTGCTTATTATTTCCATATCATGATCAGTTATAATCAAAGAAAATTAACCACATATTAAGATGTATATATATAAACTGTGTGTGTGTGTGTGTGTGTGTGTGTGTGTGTGTGTGTGTGTGTGTGTGTGTGCGTGTGTGTGTGTAATAAAATTAATAATGTTTTTGAAAGTTACAAGTTGTGTTTATTTTTCAGTCATGTGTATTAGTATATTTACATCTTTTATGTGTATATGGGAGACGTAACTCGACATTATTACTCCAGTGTGAGAGATGCATAAACGTGTTCTTACTTCATGCATAAGAATAGCTGCATTCAGCATTAGGATTGATCTGTGGCACAAAGATCTCAAACTAACTTGTCGACAAGTGTTGCTCAATCTGCAAATTGTACCAGAAGTATCATCATGTGAGCAAAGTGTATTATTTTGATGCTATAGAACAATTAAGTTACAACATTAGTGTTATGTATTCATCTGCTATCAGAGTGTAATCATACCAGTGTATTATGACAAGCAACATTCATGCGTGGTGCGAAAATTGGCAATTGATCCTACATAATGAAAAGTGAGGAGTCATCCACATGAGTGCTAAAAGGGATCCGTTAAACTTCGGTTACACGATAAATCAGTCAAATCTAAAGGAAATAAACTCAACTAAATACCTAGGAATTACAATTATGGACAACTTAAATTGGAAAGAAGATGTTGTGGGGAAGGCGAACCGAAGACTGCGTTTTATTGGCAGACCACTTAGAAAATGCAATAGATCTACTAAAGAGACTGCCTACACTATGCTTGTCCATCCTCTTCTGGAGTACTGCTGCATGGTGTGAGATCCTTACCATATAGGATTAACGGAAACATCAACAAAGTTCAAAGAAGAGCAGCACGTTTTGTATTATCAAGAAATAGATGAGAGAGTTTCAATGACATGATACAGGATTTGGAGTGGACATAATTAAAACAAAGGCGTTTTTCGTTGTGGCGGAATCTTCTCGGAAATTCCAATAATCAACTTTCTCCTCTGATGCGAAAATATTTTGTTGACGCCGACCTACGTAGGGAGAAACGATCATCATAATAAATGATGGGAAATCAGAGCTCGTATGGAAAGATACAAGTGTTCGTTTTTTTCACGCATGTTCGAGATTGGAATAATACAGAATAATTGTGAAGGTGGTTCGATGGATCCTCTGCCAGGCACTTCAGTGTGATTTGCAGAGTATACATGTAGATGTGTTTTGTACACATACCGTTACTCAACACGCCTAAACACCTATTTAGGGAGGAAACTCCAATGTATCACCAATTTCCATTTCTATTTATAATAAATGCAGATATATTTCATTCCCTGTTATATCCAGATATTTCTATACAGTAATTTGTAAGCCTCGCTTGCAGATGTACAATGGTCTGCTCTTTTTCCATTAGCAGTTTATATTCTTCAATTGCGGTACCTGTTTTCGCCATACACTCCTGTTGTCAGTTTTTGACTTCGATCTCTTCCATTTACAACTTCCTTTTTTGCAGAGGTTACACATTAACTGTCCTTAAAGAAGACATTTAGTTAATAGGGAATGGTTTAAGTCTGTTAGACACACTGATTCTTTTTCTTAAGCCATGTGGAATATCATTGTTTGTGCGAACAAAATCTAATAACGTGTGTTTCTCCGCCTTTATTATAGCACTTATGTATAATATTTATTTTGTCGTTACTAGAATCTGTATTAACAACCTCTACATAGTTTATTGGTACATAATTAAAAGGGTAGGTGGACAGAACATAGTTTATAATCTTATTGCGTTCTTGACTGTCTGGAACTTTATTTGACACCAAGAATTTGAGTGTTATTGCACCAGTAGAATAGTTGCAGACCTATATTAAATACAGCACAGTGGCTTGTTTCGTAAGCTAGCTGATAATAGAAGTGATTGGCACAGAATACAGCAGATCAAATTGTAAACACCGTTTGTTGACATTTAAAACATTAGACAGCCTTCCACAGTGCCAAACACAGTTAGAAGCCGCAGCTTCTAGTCTGGGGATTTACAGGTGGTAGAAATGAAGTTGAAGATAGCTATGAGCTTGAAATACTTGGAATCACCATTCAACTGGAGGAAGAATGTCCAGCTAGAAGTAAACCAACTAAAAATTAATGCTTCCGGATCATATTACAGTCTAAAACCAATTACGAAATCAGTGGTAATCCCAATGGAAAAGTGAAGGCATATAATACAATAATAGGCCCAGTGTTGTTATATGGCACAGAAACGCTGAGTACCATCAACAGAGCCGGCCGTTGTGGCTGAGCGGTTCTAGCCGCTTCAGTCCGGAACCGCGCTGCTGCTACGGTCGCAGGTTCGAATCCTGCCACGGGCATGGATGTGTGTGATGTCCTTAGGTTAGTTAGGTTTAAGTAGTTCTAAGTTCTAGAGGACTGATGACCTGAGATGTTAAGTTCCATAGTGCTCAGAGCCATTTGAACCATTAACAGAGAGAGAGAAATACTGATGGTGTTTGAGAGAAAAATCATGAGAAATTTTTTTGGACCAGTGAAGGTCCTAACTAACCTAAGGACATCACACACATCCATGCCCGTGGCAGGATTCGAACCAGCTCACGCTATTCGTCCACGAGACTCATTGGGCCATAGACACGGGTTCACAGGTAGATGCCGTGTCTCTTGACTTCCGCAAGGCGTTCGATACAGTTCCCCACAGTCGTTTAATGAACAAAGTAAGAGCATATGGACTATCAGACCAATTGTGTGATTGGATTGAAGAGTTCCTAGATAACAGAACGCAGCATGTCATTCTCAATTGAGAGAAGTCTTCCGAAGTGAGAGTGATCTCAGGTGTGCCGCAGGGAAGTGTCGTAGGACCGTTGCTATTCACAATATACATAAATGACCTTGTGGATAACATCGGAAGTTAACTGAGGCTTTTTGCGGATGATGCTATGGTATATCGAGAGGTTGTAACAATGGAAAATTGTACTGAAATGCAGGAGGATCTGCAACGAATTGACGCATGGTGCAGGGAATGGCAATTGAATCTCAATGTAGACAAGTGTAATGTGCTGCAAATACATAGAAAGAAAGATCATTTATCATTTAGCTAAAATATAGCAGGTCAGCAACTGGAAGCAGTTAATTTCATAAATTATCTGGGAGCAGGCATTAGGAGTAATTTAAAATAGCGTACAAAGTTGATCGTCGGTAAAGCAGATGCCAGACTGAGATTCATTGGGAAAAAAAAAAGGAAGTAGGCTACAGTACACTTGTTCGCCAACTTGTTCGTCCACTGCTTGAATATTGCTCACCAGTGTAGGATCCGTACCAGATAGGGTTGATAGAAGAGATAGAGAAGATCCAACGGAGAGCTGCGCGCTTCGTTACAGTAATCGCGAAAGCGTTACGGAGATGATAGATAAACTCCAGTGGAAGACTTTGCGGGAGGGACGCTCAGTAGCTCGGTACGGGCTTTTGTTGAAGTTTCGAGAACATACCTTCACCGAGGAGTCAAGCAGTATATTGCTCCCTCCTACGTATATCTCGCGAAGGGACCACGAGGATAAAATCAGAGAGATTAGAGCCCACACGGAGGCATACCGACAATCTTTCTTTCCACGAACAATACGAGACTGGAATAGAAGGGAGAACCGATACAGGTACTCAAAGTACCCTCCGTCACACCCCGTCAGGTGGCTTGCGGAGTATGGATGTAGATGTAGATGTAGAAGGTATAAATAGAGTGGAAGAGACTGAAAAATAAGGAAATATTTGGTATGAGGAAGCAGCAATTAATGTACAAAAAGTAAAAGTGACTGTAATAGGCACAACATGTTGTGAGGATGACAGATGATATTATTGCAATAATAGTGTTGGCAGGAAGGCCTAAGAGAGAGTGCCCCTGGGGAAGACCATGAATAAAACTGGAGAATCGACTATAAAAAGCCTGCAACACTTATTTATATACTGAAAAACATATTTCTGACGCAAAATATATAATTATAGACTTACCGCAGTGGAGTGTGCTACTGTTCCTAATTTAATGATTCCTCACACAGTATAAGACAAGGGCAAACAATGTTGTTTGCAGATGACTAACGTCCTGATCACTTACAAGTTACCAGGAGTACTAAGACAAAGACAAAGAAACACTTACCAGCGTATATAAGTGGGAAACAAATAACAAAGCCACACTTAATACATTCAGGAATAGTGAAAATATCTCATACTGATGTGGTGGTGGTTAGTGTTTAACGTCCCGTCGACAACGAGGTCATTAGAGACGGAGCGCAAGCTCGGGTTAGGGAAGGATTGGGAAGGAAATCGGCCGTGCCCTTTCAAAGGAACCATCCCGGCATTTGCCTTAAACGATTTAGGGAAATCACGGAAAACCTAAATCAGGATGGCCGGAGACGGGATTGAACCGTCGTCCTCCCGAATGCGAGTCCAGTGTGCTAACCACTGCGCCACCTCGCTCGGTATCTCATACTGAAGCCAGTCTGAAAGGGGCCCAATCATCACCATGAAAGCTGCAGGTTGGTCGACACACAGTGTGGCTCTCCAGGTCAATCATTCGGAGTGTTTCATCAAATGATGCTAGGAGCAGTGAACACGAGATGGCACCCACGTGTGACATGTCGGGTCTGGAGTCACCAGAAGGACAATGAGGTGAGGGGATTGAAGGATTGTGTGGCAAGCGATCAGGGATCCCACTGTAACTCACTCCATGATACAAGCAAATGTGTGGGCGCCAGTTGTTCCACAAACCACGTCCAGACGCCTTGGTAATGCGAATTTGCAGTCCACACGCCCTGCTCCTGTAATGGTGGTAACACCGAGACATCAGCAACTCCATCTACAGTGGTGTCAAGCCAGGATGACGTGAGCTGCCACAGACTGGCAAAAAATGTTGTTTAGTGATCAAGCCCGAGTCGTTTTGGGGACAGGTAGTAATCGCATACGAGTGTGGAGGCAGCCTGATGAACGGTACAGTTCCACCCGCACTGCGACATGCCATGCCATTTGCACAGCCGGCGTAACGGTCCTGGGGGGGGGGGGGGGGGGCATTGCCCTAATAGCTGGTCACCTTTAATTGTGGTATGTGGAACCTTAATGGACAAGAAGTATGTTGATGACATTCTTCTACTCAATTTGGGACCTTTCTTAAATGGCCTAACGTGGGCACTTTTGCAGCTAGATAATGCTCATCTGTGTACGGCCGAAGTTGCTCAAGACTTCCCACGACGTATTCCAACTCTTCCATGGCCGGCCTACTCCCTGGATTTGTCCCTATAGAATGTGTGGGACCAGCTGAAACGCCAGTGCAGCCAGGTCACTCTGTGCATGATTTGGAGGTGGCTATTCAAGATTTTTCGGCCAATCTGCTTCATGACATCATCATATATTTAATCAACTTGATTCCAGGCATGTTGCAACATTTATTGCAGCAGAAGGTGGTTCAACGTGTTGTTGATGTTGCACTGTATTTGTCCACTTGTAATCATTGTATTTCTTTCATGTCTTGATTTTGTGATCAAGTGAATCTCTCATCTTTGTCATTACATCTAATAAATTTCATTTTGATCCGATACTCCCCTCTTGCTGTGCTATTTTCACTTTTCCTGAGTGTATAAAGGAAACAAACACTATGAACTTCTAGATAAAAACAGATTATAATAATCCGAAAATAAATAATGAATTCATACAACGTGTGGAAAGCAAAAAATGTCTTGGAATGCATGTTGCTTGCCAATTATAGTGGGAAGATGTAAAAATACGCAGCAACAGAATATCTACAGCATACTCTGCTCTCCAAATTTCAAGTATCAGATCAGTATATTGTGCTTACATTCATTCTGTTGTTAGTAATGGCATAATATTTTGAGGAGTGGATAAGAAAATTATTCAAGCTACATTCAGTCAGCAGAACAGAGCAATGTGCATAATGACCAAGAGTTGCAACACAGCTCACAGCCTGACCTTTTTACAATACTGGTAATCTTATCTATCCATTCTCAATATATTTTTCAGTTTTATATATGCATGTAAACTAATACTGACTTCTATGTTTAAAATTGTTTAGTACATGATTATAAAACCAGAAAAAACTATAATTTGCACCTGCACAGAAAAAATAAATTGAAAACTCAACAGAATTTATTCTACAATGCAATCAAATTACATAATAAATTACCACAATGTATATAAAGCACACATACTATTTGCTCTTTCACAACAAAACAAAAAATGATACAAAAAACGTTTTACATAGTAACGGAATACCTGGATTAAAAGGTGTTACTTAATTTAAGAAGTTCTGTATAATAATATACAATTAACGCTAAAATCAAACGTAAGCAGATTAAAAGAAAATTCATTGTCAGTTATTGTGTATGAACTAAATTCTAAGCTGTTAATTTTTCAATGTTTTGAATGACAAAATCCATACAACCAATCAATCAACTAGCGTTAACAGGAAACTGGAAGCAAGCTGCACAGGACAGGATCTGCTGGAGGCAGTTTTTACAGCTTGCAGATGATGATCTGCCTGGTAGTACCATGTTCTTTAGCCCAAGAAGACATAAAAAAGTTTGTCATACACATGTATCAGGACACTTCATAAAATTAACGAGGTGGTTACCAATAACATTGTCCACTCCTGCGCTTTTGATTTGAAATATAAATTTGTTATATATCTTTAGTTTACAACTGGAGCTAATCTACATTAAACAGTCATATCGTTGCTTACAACGAGCAAGGTGGTGAAATGGTTAGCACACTGGATTCGCATTCACGAGGACAACAGTTCAAACCCACATCCGACCAAGCTGATTTAGGTTTTTGATTTCCCTAAATCGCTTCAGGCTGGGATGGTTCCTTTGAAATGGCATGACCGACTTCCTTCCCCATTACTCCATAATCCCATACGACCAATGACCTCGCTATTTGACCCCCCCTCCCCCCTCATATCAACCAGGCAACTGTTGCTTACAGTAAAATTACTGTTTCTTGTAGTGTTCCTTTTACACAAAGAAGTCACGGTTTGATCGTAGGTAGTCGCACATCTCCATTTTGTTAAAAGTTCCAGAATAGTCTTGCATTAAATCCACATTCATAAGGTAATAGTTGTCTTCATGAAGCCATTGCAGTAGTCCAGGCAGTTGGTCCATTAGAACATTCATTTCAACATCTGCTAATTTCATTTTATATGATATAGCGACAGGCTTTTTTTATATTACCTCCAAATGGTTTCCAGTGCTTCCTTGACTGATTTTCCAATACGCATTTTGATGCTGCATTATTGCTCCCATGTAGAAAAATGGTAATTTTGTCCTGACACTGTGTCTCTAGAATGTTTTGTCTTCCCTCTATTAAAGTACACATCCCTGGTATTACATCTAGTGGTTACGTTAAAGTCCCACAGCTTCAGCTGTATATTCAAATTACGTCTTCTGTATACTGCTGTTTGTAACTGTGTCTATAAATCTATGAAATACTACTATATTTGGAATTGTGAAGGATTCTGATATATATGTGTATGCAATGAGTTGTATACTGTTATGTTAAGAAGCTATTGTGTGGTAACGGAATCGGACATGTTCCACATCCTGCTGCAGCCTCAAGTCGTTAGCGGTGAGTCCTATTTCCACTATGCAAAGTACTTGTTCCCAGATGATACAGAACTGTGCAGTGCATGTGTATATGTACACTCCTGGAAATGGAAAAAAGAACACATTGACACCGGTGTGTCAGACCCACCATACTTGCTCCGGATACTGCGAGAGGGCTGTACAAGCAATGATCACACGCACGGCACAGCGGACACACCAGGAACCGCGGTGTTGGCCGTCGAATGGCGCTAGCTGCGCAGCATTTGTGCACCGCCGCCGTTAGTGTCAGCCAGTTTGCCGTGGCATACGGAGCTCCATCGCAGTCTTTAACACTGGTAGCATGCCGCGACAGCGTGGACGTGAACCGTATGTGCAGTTGACGGACTTTGAGCGAGGGCGTATAGCGGGCATGCGGGAGGCCGGGTGGACGTACCGCCGAATTGCTCAACACGTGGGGCGTGAGGTCTCCACAGTACATCGATGTTGTCGCCAGTGGTCGGCGGAAGGTGCACGTGCCCGTCGACCTGGGACCGGACCGCAGCGACGCACGGATGCACGCCAAGACCGTAGGATCCTACGCAGTGCCGTAGGGGACCGCACCGCCACTTCCCAGCAAATTAGGGACACTGTTGCTCCTGGGGTATCGGCGAGGACCATTCGCAACCGTCTCCATGAAGCTGGGCTACGGTCCCGCACACCGTTAGGCCGTCTTCCGCTCACGCCCCAACATCGTGCAGCCCGCCTCCAGTGGTGTCGCTACAGGCGTGAATGGAGGGACGAATGGAGACGTGTCGTCTTCAGCGATGAGAGTCGCTTCTGCCTTGGTGCCAATGATGGTCGTATGCGTGTTTGGCGCAGTGCAGGTGAGCGCCACAATCAGGACTGCATACGACCGAGGCATACAGGGCCAACACCCGGCATCATGGTGTGGGGAGCGATCTCCTACACTGGCCGTACACCACTGGTGATCGTCGAGGGGACACTGAATAGTGCACGGTACATCCAAACCGTCATCGAACCCATCGTTCTACCATTCCTAGACCGGCAAGGAAACTTGCTGTTCCAACAGGACAATGCACGTCCCCATGTATCCCGTGCCACCCAACGTGCTCTAGAAGGTGTAAGTCAACTACCCTGGCCAGCAAGATCTCCGGATCTGTCCCCCATTGAGCATGTTTGGGACTGGATGAAGCGTCGTCTCACGCGGTCTGCACGTCCAGCACGAACGCTGGTCCAACTGAGGCGCCAGGTGGAAATGGCATGGCAAGCCGTTCCACAGGACTACATCCAGCATCTCTACGATCGTCTCCATGAGAGAATAGCAGCCTGCATTGCTGCGAAAGGTGGATATACACTGTACTAGTGCCGACATTGTGCATGCTCTGTTGCCTGTGTCTATGTGCCTGTGGTTCTGTCAGTGTGATCATGTGATGTATCTGACCCCAGGAATGTGTCAATAAAGTTTCCCCTTCCTGGGACAATGAATTCACGGTGTTCTTATTTCAATTTCCAGGAGTGTATTATTGCCTTAAGAATAGTCTTTGCAGGGAATAAAATGATATTTTTAATCCTATGGAAGACTCCCTACGTTGAAAAATGCTGGTATTGTGGAGACTCATCCAAAACTTTTTACTTATCTTCTAGATCTCTAATCTCCTATCACATAAACTGATGTGTATTAATATATGTCACTGTACTGCTGCATTTTATTATCAGAGCACTTAAAAGATGTAACAAATCTACTACACAGTCCGGATACACTACACCTCCCAGTAGCTGAGAGCATTTGGGGATTTTAATCTTCCTTCTGATTGGCTCAATTTTTAAGTAGTTCCACCTGGGAATAAAGGATTATAAACTGATTTTTCTTGCATATACTCTAACGCAGTAAATGCCCTTGATCCCATCATTTTCAGTAATTACATCAATGTGTGATCACTCTCCATTAGCATCAGCAGTGAATACAGATATCTTATATTCTCCATTCGTTCCAAGATTTTTCCTCATGCTGTGTTTAAAGCAATTTGTAAGCAATATTTGCACATTGGCAATAACTGGTTCTTTTTCGAGTAGGCGTTCATAGATTTCCTCTGTGGAAACTGTTTTAGGCAAATACCCTAGTTTTGGTTTTTTGAACTTGATCTTTAGCAATTCAATTTTTCCACATTAACTTCACTTAAGGCAGTAATTTCTGTAATAGGGACTGAATTACGTCTTTTTGATATGTTGCTGCTGTTGGAACTTAACTGTTCTATATCAGTAAAAAAAGACACGTGGCTCACATAATCACACTACTGGTGTAAGTTACAGGTTAAGCATTACTTGTTCACAAGCATAGCTTGAGATTTATACCACACATCAGTGTTAATACTGAATACAGCTATTCTCATGCATTCTCATGCATGTATTCTCATGCATTCTCATGCATGCATTCTCATGACATGTTCCACATCCTGGAGGACCTCCTCACTACGGATCAATTGGAATGAAAGAAAATCTAATCTAATCTAATTAAGTCAGAACATGTTTATGCATCTCTCATACTAAAGTAATAATATGGAGTTACATCTTATATATAAAAGTAATACATGTAAACATAGTAATATGATTCCACAATGTAATATGATGATTGAATACTAAACAAATGTTGTAACTTCTCAGAAAAATATTAATTTTATTACTCTCATATACAAATTGAGAGACACATGGCTATTTTTCTTTCACCACAACTGTTCACCATATCGCAATATTAGCACATGATGTACACATTAAACTTGGCATGGATGTGATCATCTTTACATGCAGCCACACAGTCATCGAGCCCTATGCCCACACACGCTGCATGTCACATTATACATTCCACCATGTCATTGAGTACATTTTTAACACCACTGGTTAACTGAAACTTCCTGTATGTGACAAACACACTGCACTGTATCCATTGTGTATATTTGTAACACTTTTCTTTTTTAAATGTATGACGTACATAGTCTCTCAATCTAGTAGTTTTAGTGTTGTATCATCAAACACTGTTACTATCGAGGTGGTAACATGGCTGCTGCTAATGGCAACACTGTTGCTGGAGAAAACGTTGAAGTAGACCTCATGCAGGTTGCATTCGATGGCGAGTTGCCTCTCGAAGTATGACAGATTTTGGCACAAGTGTCTCCACTCTATCTGCCTGAACCAAACATTTCTATGTAGCTGCACTTTCTTTAGTTCAATTATGACAACAAAGATTATGTCTGGCACGACTCCAAGATTAATGAATCTTGATCCGCAAGCAGTTAAATGTATTTGTGAACAGCAACTTCGCTTTCACAGCTAACTACAAGGGTAAACTAGTGGGTTTATATACCCCGAACCCCTCCCCGCCCGCGTTACTGTCTACCAATCGTAACAACCTACATAAGTCTGGAGTTATAGGGAGGGTTACTGTTTTTAATTTCCTGGATGCAGGTCCTCTCATCTGAGAACACTTCGCCAGTCTGTCAATGATGCCTGTGTGGGATCACAATTATCAAAAACGTTGCAAATAGACTGGGGTTTTTCAGTTTGTATCGCTTTACTGCAGAGCTCTCGAACTACCATACAAGTATCACTTCAATGAATATAAGCCGCATTTACTCCCTAAGCGGGTGTTTTGGGGTGGAGGGCAACGGTATGTGCACAAAACACACATGTTGGTTATCATAGTATAAAAGTATGGTTACAGATATCTGATAACGAACGAAAAAAATTGGATCTTGCATCAAAATAAATTTGTATCATTTTTTAGCAAAGTACATAATATTCCGAGTATGATACACATGTGGTGCTAATTTATTTACTGCTTAACAGTAAAAAATACACATGAAACACATATTGACGCTACCACTGACAAAACCGCGTTATTTGACTGACTGGTTGTAGATGACCTGCGAAGCAGGCGTACTGGTGGATAATGTTGGAAGCTCCATGAGGCTCCTTGGATCTATCAGGGCGATACACCCCATTCAAAAGATGTACCACAAACGCTTGGGAACTTAAATGATGATCCTTGAAAAAAAGATGACGTATTTTCCACGTAAAACTATGGTAAATTTAGAGAAACTTTATTCAACAGAGACTGTGAGACCATTATGCCACCACTGTGAAACATCTGGCATAGCTCTCATAAGAATAAGATGAGAGTATTAGGGTACATACAGAGGCATATAGAAAATCATTTTTTCCCTCGATTAATATGTGAGTGGAGTAAGAGAGAAACTAGATAATACGTGCACCATACAGTGGCTTGCACAGTATCTGTTTAAATGCATATGCCAGATGTTCGCGGACAATTCTGTTGTCTATAGAACTGTAAGCTGCAGCGATTGCAGGAAGATCTGCAGAGGATTGGCGACTGGTGTAGGGACTGGGAGTTGGACCTGGACGCAGGTATATGAAATGTACTGCACCTGGGTAGGGCACGAAATCCTGGTAACCATCCAAAGCGACCTAAAGCAGAATAACTACACAAAAACAAAACGTATGAAAAGCACATGATTGGCTACGAGGAATCTTAAGAAAATGTAATCCACCCACGCAAAGAAGTGGTTTACAAAACAGATGTAAGACCGATTTTTGAGTATTGCTCATCAGACTCGCACACTCACAAGGTCACAGTAAGAGAAAAGTCTTACATTATCCAATGCATAATGGTATGCACGCTATCTGAGATGTTAAACTCCAGTGGCAGACGCTACAAGAGAGGCATTGTGTATCATGGAGCTTTAGTGTTGAAAAAAAAATCGAGGGAGTACGTTTTTGGCGACATATTACTTCCTCCAAAATCTCTCTCTCTCTCTCAAAACGAGCGCAGTGAGAAATTATAGTTAATGCGGAGGTTTACCGACCATCACTCTTTCCATACGTGTATTGGGAATGGAGCAGTGATTGGGGGGGGGGGGGTTAAATGAAAGAGATATAGGGGGAAGAGAAAGAAATGAAACATAAAAAACGCGTAACACATTACCATGCCTAATATGGCGTAGGAAATCCTCTGATATTTCAAAACTGCTTCCAGTCGTCTCAGAATGGTTAAATACAGGTTCTCTGTGATTTTCAAGGGAATCTTATATCTTTCTTTCTGCAAAATAGTAGCAAGTTCATTAACGATGGTGGAGGTGAATGGCAATCACGCACCCTTCGTGAGTCTTCCGCAGCCCACTGGCCACCTGAGTCTGTTATCGAGAACAAGTGGACCGGACTCCTTCATAAAGAGGAGCGAGTACACGAATTTGCAAGTACAACCGCGGACTGGCGGCATTCCTGCTACATACGCAATCGTTCGGATAGAAATTTCCGACATTAAACCGTAAATTACTACTAATTCATTTCATACAGTCACGAGTTGTAACGGCACAAAATTACCAACCTACCTAAAACTTTTTCGAAGAATGCTGTAAATTTATTGTAATATTTAATATCTATTCAGAGAATATCTAGCAAAGGGAAGGAAGAAGCGATTTAACAACACGATAATGAAGACTCTAGATGAAGGTAAAGAGTCCTTGATTTAATGTTTTAATTCAGACGCCAGTGACTCAGTAATAATGAAATCTGGTGATTGCAGGGACCAAAGCGATCATTTTATTTCTTCTTAATGTCATATAGCACGTGGAAAACAACATGAATGACATTGTGTTAAAGTTAGAATAGAAGCTCCAGAAATTAGGTTTTCATCAATTAGTTAAATCAAGGCCAGAGTTGACCGAATTTATGCATCCTATACTTTATTTGACAATTATAAATCTGTTATCTCATCCCACTCAAATTATCTGACTAGAGTCCGTCACAATGTATTATGGTGTTGTTCATTGCTTCTAATCTCACTTGAAATCTTGGCCAAGCTCACAGGCAGTCAGGCAAGGCGGGCACAATTTGGTGATCATTCATAACAAACACAAAATTAACACACCTCAGCATGATGTAGTTTATCAAGGAAAGATTCTTGACGCTACAGATCATTAGTGGCAAAGTTTACTGATGTACATCTTCAGTTATATACACTCCTGGAAATTGAAATAAGAACACCGTGAATTCATTGTCCCAGGAAGGGGAAACTTTATTGACACATTCCTGGGGTCAGATACATCACATGATCACACTGACAGAACCACAGGCACATAGACACAGGCAACAGAGCATGCACAATGTCGGCACTAGTACAGTGTATATCCACCTTTCGCAGCAAAGCAGGCTGCTATTCTCCCATGGAGACGATCGTAGAGATTCTGGATGTAGTCCTGTGGAACGGCTTGCCATGCCATTTCCACCTGGCGTCTCAGTTGGACCAGCGTTCGTGCTGGACGTGCAGACCGCGTGAGACGACGCTTCATCCAGTCCCAAACATGCTCAATGGGGGACAGATCAGGAGATCTTGCTGGCCAGGGTAGTTGACTTACACCTTCTAGAGCACGTTGGGTGGCACAGGATACATGCGGACGTGCATTGTCCTGTTGGAACAGCAAGTTCCCTTGCCGGTCTAGGAATGGTAGAACGATGGGTTCGATGACGGTTTGGATGTACCGTGCACTATTCAGTGTCCCCTCGACGATCACCAGTGGTGTACGGCCAGTGTAGGAGATCGCTCCCCACACCATGATGCCGGGTGTTGGCCCTGTGTGCCTCGGTCGTATGCAGTCCTGATTGTGGCGCTCACCTGCACGGCGCCAAACACGCATACGACCATCATTGGCACCAAGGCAGAAGCGACTCTCATCGCTGAAGACGACACGTCTCCATTCGTCCCTCCATTCACGCCTGTCGCGACACCACTGGAGGCGGGCTGCACGATGTTGGGGCGTGAGCGGAAGACGGCCTAACGGTGTGCGGGACCGTAGCCCAGCTTCATGGAGACGGTTGCGAATGGTCCTCGCCGATACCCCAGGAGCAACAGTGTCCCTAATTTGCTGGGAAGTGGCGGTGCGGTCCCCTACGGCACTGCGTAGGATCCTACGGTCTTGGCGTGCATCCGTGCGTCGCTGCGGTCCGGTCCCAGGTCGACGGGCACGTGCACCTTCCGCCGACCACTGGCGACAACATCGATGTACTGTGGAGACCTCACGCCCCACGTGTTGAGCAATTCGGCGGTACGTCCACCCGGCCTCCCGCATGCCCACTATACGCCCTCGCTCAAAGTCCGTCAACTGCACATACGGTTCACGTCCACGCTGTCGCGGCATGCTACCAGTGTTAAAGACTGCGATGGAGCTCCGTATGCCACGGCAAACTGGCTGACACTGACGGCGGCGGTGCACAAATGCTGCGCAGCTAGCGCCATTCGACGGCCAACACCGCGGTTCCTGGTGTGTCCGCTGTGCCGTGCGTGTGATCATTGCTTGTACAGCCCTCTCGCAGTGTCCGGAGCAAGTATGGTGGGTCTGACACACCGGTGTCAGTGTGTTCTTTTTTCCATTTCCAGGAGTGTATATAGTAACAATAACAAAATGGCTCTGAGCACTATCATCAGTCCCCTAGAACTTAGAACTACTTAAACCTAACTAACCTAAGGACATCACACAGCCGGCCGCGGTGGTCTCGCGGTTCTAGGCGCGCAGTCCGGAACCGTGGGACTGCTACGGTCGCAGGTTCGAATCCTGCCTCGGGCATGGATGTGTGTGATGTCCTTAGGTTAGTTAGGTTTAAGTAGTTCTAAGTTCTAGGGGACTGATGACCACAGCAGTTGAGTCCCATAGTGCTCAGAGCCATTTGAACCATTTTGACATCACACACATCCATGCCCGAGGCAGGATTCGAACCTGCGACCGTAGCAGCAGCGCGGTTCCGGACTGAAGCGCCTTTAACTGCACGGCCACACCGGCCGGCTAACAATAACAGTTGTGCATGTCCCGCAAATAGTTTATTCTAACAATGTTGACATACACACACTATGGAGGCATTATCGAGTGGGTAATGACAGTGCCAGAAAACATGACGTGCGGAAAGTGCAATCTCTGAATGCTGATTACTTATTAAAATAAATTACAGAAATGAGTGATATGCTACACAACTGGCTGTTATCCCAAAAACACGAGTTGCCATGATCAAATGTATACAGAAATAGCGCACTTTCTTGTTGCAGGGGTATAACAGTGACATTAGTCTGCGCCCAGTTTTCGTTTGTTACAGCACATATGTTTTCTCACAGTGGAGGTGGAGTAAACAAGAATACGAGTGTCTTGATAAAATTCTCCCGAGCTTTCAGCTGGATCAAGTGGTTTAAGATCCACGAGCTTTCGGCCGAGTGCTCCTCGGTCATTGCCATGTGGTGACTCACGACTCGACAATGACCGAGGCGTACTCGGCCACATGCTCGTCGATCTTAAACCACTTGACCCAGCTGGAAGCTCGACAGGTACGTATCACCATGAAACTACAGAGTCAGATAATACAATCATTTTATTTGTATTGGACTAGACCAGTATGTTTTTCATCTGAAGCGTGGACTATAGCGTGAAACTAATTCCAGATATCACTTGTCCCCTAATGGAACACATTTGCAGTTGCATACTTTGGATCAATTAATTTTCGTCTCACACCCTCCAGCTTCACAAAAGGCCGTCTGATCCTGACAATAGTTCTTTTCGCCTTGTCAGTGCTACTTTAAAACAGCAAGTTGTGTACTCATCTTCCATACTAATAGTAAGTCACGACTAACTAGCGACTGCAGCGCCACAGTTCTCTGACTCGTCATATTCACGGAACTACAGCGGGAACGAAGGAAGCCCGTTAGAATTGATGTAATAGCAGCGCCTTGATTTGTAAAGTATGCAACTCGAACCTACGACTCGTACTCGCTCTGTTTCTGATCTCTAGAGAACAGGAGCCCTGTCGCCTTGGGACACAGTATCACCATTGCGGAACAAACATTGTACCATGGAAGGGCCCTGATCAGTCAAAATGTTCACATAATCCTTGGCAGTAATGCGACCTTCCAGAATTACCATGGAGCCCGTGGAATACTAAGATATGGCTGCCGAAATCATCACCGAACCACCACCATGTTTCATTTTTGGGACGTAAATTCAGTTAGAAGTTGGAAACGGTGTGAAACGAGACTCATCCAACCAAATGACTTTCTTCTCTTGCTCCAAAGTCCAGGTTTTGTGGCTTCAACATTCTGTTTTCCCGTACAGGCATTTGCATCACTGACGAGTGGTTATGGCATTCAAAATGGTTCAAATGGCTCTGAGCACTATGGGACTCAACTGCTGTGGTCATAAGTCCCCTAGAACTTAGAACTACTTAAACCTAACTAACCTAAGGACAGCACACAACACCCAGCCATCACGAGGCAGAGAAAATCACTGCCCCCCCCCCCCCCCCGGAATCGAACCCGGGAACCCGGGCGTGGGAAGCGAGAACGCTACCGCACGACCACGAGATGCGGGCGGTTATGGCATTCCAATACGTCCAGCACTTCCCAGCTTATGGTGCGGATCGCTCAACACGCACTTCAGTCTGTGTTGTGACTTAGCTGGTGGAGTTTTTCTGTTTCCCTGTCTGCAGTATAAATATTCGATATTGTGCCTCTTGAAACAAAAAACACTTCGGCTACCTTGGTTACAAAGCACCCACACTGCAAGCACCAACAATTTGCCCATGTCCAAATTCTCTTAGGTACGACGTAATGCACGCACATTTGCAACGTATTGAGGACATTGCACAAGTTCTTTTCGTGGTCAAATACAACAGCGAAACCTGCGGGCTCGGCTGGCATCTGCATTTATGTTCAACCATGTATTTCTAGCGATGTTTCCATATTTTTGTACAACCCTTCACTTTTCGTCGCACACCGTAAGGAACTTCTGTTGTTATATATTGTAAACGGCAACAGCCCTGTAATAATCCTTTGACTACCAATTATGACTGTATCTGTCAATTTCGTTCGAGTACTGGAGTTTTGAAGCTCGAATTTTTGCTCGCTAAGTGACCCATTGCAGGTATGGATGTCTACGTGGGAAAATATTGTCATCCCAGCTTGTGCATCATATCTTCGACAGTTTCGCCACTATTTTGCAATAATACAAAAGAGCAGCCGTCCTTTGTTTTTTTTTTCGATGTCCTCCCATTAAAGGAATTGTTTGGGACACTTCTTCTCTAAGTGTCGTAATTATTAAAAAAAATTGACGTTAGTTGCTTGTTAGAACACGAAACACTCCAAGTAACGCATACGTTAGCTTGGACAGAATGCTTGTCACTCTACAGTGTAACTTACAGGCAATTTCGTTAACTATTTATAATGGGCTGTGGATCTGCGTTATATTCTGATTGCTATGAATCGTGTAACTGAATTATCGAGGTCTTATTCTCTATGCTAGTACTTATAGGGCGAGATACGTTGTAATTAATTTTCGATTTCTGAACGTGGCGCTGAGAGACTGCAGGCCCACTGCTCTCCCACCTGTGTATATCATCACGGTGCGAGATGGGCAGGCTGCAGCCACCACGTCACGTGCCTGGCTGTGCCGCTTGGGCCCCCGTATTGCAGACGTTTTGCAGCGGCCAGCACAGACGGCAGCGGCGCAGCGTGGTGCTGCACGGGAATTGCATTCACCGATCGCTGTGACTGTATCTAATAAAGACATTGTAAAAGGTCTATCACTTCATACTACACTACGCAATACAGTAAGACAACATAAATAAGCAACTGTGGTAACTGTTACACATGAAACTATGGGTATCAATGTAGTTTGTTATTTAGCAGTGTCTTGTGTGTGAGCTATAGAATGGTTTAACCTAATACTGGTGCACAAATGACCTACATAAACAAACCAAGTTAGTGAATTCCCATAACATTCTTCTCTCGTATAACTGTGGTAGTTCTACTACCTCTAGTTTTATGTTGTGGTTTCTCTTAGTCACACCAGTTGAATTCTCTACATCGAGTGGATACATTTTTTTATGTAAACTGAAAGTTGCTGCTTGATAATTAACAGCATTCAAAGCTTTAAAATAATGCATTGTAACACTAACTGCACCGAGCGAGGTGGCGCAGTGGTTAGACACTGGACTCGCATTCGGGAGGACGACGGTTCAATCCCGCGTCCGGCCATCCTGATTTAGGTTTTCCGTGATTTCCCTAAATCGCTCCAGGCAAATGCCGGGATGGTTCCTTTCAAAAAGGGCACGGCCGACTTCCTTCCCCGTCCTTCCCTAACCCGATGAGACCGATGACCTCGCTGTCTGGTCTCCTTCCTCAAAACCAACCAACCACTAACTGCATTTTTTAAATTTCATGTCATTTTAGTCTTAGCCCCGTAGAGAAAAGTTCCTCAATATACATTTAAAAAAAAAGACCATTTATACCTCACCCACTGGCCTACAACACGGGGAGTGGTTGACCCCTATAGGTAACAGGTGGGGGAAGGGGTCCTAAATCACTGTGCTTGTAATGATACTGTCAATAGGGGGACGGTCTACCATTTATATGTAAGGTAGTTGGCCTTGAAAGGAGAAGAGGATGACCTTGAAAGTGACACGTGGGGAAAGGGAATCATTAATCATTGTGCCAGGAGTGGTACAGGCAATAGAACAACAGCCCGCCATTTATATGTCACCCAACTGGCCTAGAAGGGAGGGTGAGAGAGTCAAAAATCATTCCAGACCCTCTAGGCGCGCAGTCCGGAACCGCGCGACTGCTACGGTCGCAGGTTCGAATCCTGCCTCGGGCATGGATGTGTGTGATGTCCTTAGGTTAGTTAGGTTTAAGTAGTTCTAAGTTCTAGGGGACTGATGACCACAGATGTTAAGTCCCATAGTGCTCAGAGCCATTTGAACCATTCCAGACCCTCATGATACAGGCGCAGACAGGGTAAAATTGCGTCAGTAACGGCACAGCCTCAGTTGAAATGGACGCTGATGAATGTCAAGAGGAGAACGTTGATGTATTTGAACTTCGGTTTTGGTGACTGCTCCTACAAATGACATGAGCAACGAGAAACAATAACAAGAATGCACATGTGAGTGTTTAGCTCATTCAAAAGTAACTTCCTGTTGAAACAATTATGGGGTGACGGATGCTGATCTCCTTTGGCGAGAGAATGAGAAGTCCCTTCCTGAAAAATTGTGTCATATTGGCAACGGTGAGTGGCAGCAAAGGAGATGGCACAGTAATATCATTTACAGAAGGAGAGATAATGACATGACAGGCAAGGGAATAAAGGAAATGTTTAGTTTCTTTGAGCTTGATTGACTACAAGATATTGCCGACTATCACTTCTTCCTTGTGTGGAAATAAAATGACGCTCGCCTACTTAGGGTCAGTTAACAGTCCTGTCACATTGCATCATCAGCCATTCTACCAACACTCCCATTCTGGAATTTCATTTGCTTTACTCTCTTGCGGCGTCTACTGTCCATTGTGTCAAACTTCCAACAGTCGCATCTGCTGCCCTTTTTCCAAAATTACATAGGTTGTCTTTGAGGGGCTTTATCTTTTGCCATTTACTTCACTGTCCTTTATTGTTGTCTTTGTCTAACTTGTAATTCGACACTCTTGATGAAAACTGAAAAAAAAGGTTATCCATTCCTGAACTATATACTGATCAGCCAAAAATTAAAACCACTGCCCACCGCGACGTTGGGTGCACCCGGGTGGCGCTGCAGGAACGTGTCGTGGTAACAAATATAAATAGGTGGACAGTCATGGACGGAGGATCACCCTAGGGAAGATATCGGGTGCAAATGGAGAAATCTATTGAGATAAGCGACATTGACAAAGGGCCGATTATAATTACACAGAGCGTGTGAACGAGTATCTTGTAAACGGCGAAGCTGGTCGAATGTTTATGTGCTACTGTTGTGTGTTTATGGAAAGAGGTAGGAGGATTGTGAAACTACCACTAGGTGCTAAGTGCCTGGATGTCCACGACTCTTCACAGAATGTAGGGTTCGGAGGCTTGTCTGCTCTGTAAAGTAGGATAGATGATGACCTGTGGCATCTCTGCCGAAAGAGTATAATGCTGGTGCAAGCACAAGTGTTTTGGAGCACACAGTTCGTCGTACATTGTTGAACATGGAGCTCCCCTACGTATTCACATGTTGATACAATCACATCGTCAATTACGATTGCAGTGGGCACACGACCATCAGGATTCGACCGTTGTTCAGTGGAAACGTGTTGGTTCTTCGGGTGAATTACATTGTAGCGGCACCACCGGTGCAATATCTCTGAGCGCACAAGTTACAGCCAGGTGCAGGCATGTTGACAGTAAGTTACACTACCAGCGGTTGCGAAGTAGAATGAAGGCCACAGGTTCGTAGACCCGCTGCAAAGAGTAAACGCAGCGGTGTACATGGCGCAAGTTACAGGCAGAAGGGGCCCACTGGCCCAACCCAGGTGTTATCAGTACATGACTCGGAGCGGCGCATTAGTAAAACAGAGGCGCACAGCCGCCTATAAATAGACGCCGGTTCACTAACTAGGATTCAAGTGCGACAGTTCTCCTGGACGGCGAGGCATGCCACACCACCGGCTACATGCAGCCGCGACGGGGCGCCTGCGTTCCAGTCCACGGCAGGTCGCTGGTTCCACCCTCAGTCTTGTTGGCTCCCAACACACGCCGGAGGCATCCCGAGGCGAGGGCCGCAGATTCGGACGCCGGAGCGTGGGCGCTTAAGCCGTCGGCACACGGACCGTGCATCCGAACGTTGAGCGTGCCGAGTTTCTGACGTCACAACATGGAATAGCACGCTCGGGAGTCTTTCCGAACGTGCAGAGCAATATCTGGCATGTCAGATATTCTCAGCGTGCGTCTGAGCGTTGACCAATGACATGGCACAACGCCACCTACGTCACACGCACGCCGTCTCCCTTCAGTACAGAGTTGTGACGCGCCATATTGTCATTCATTTCAAGCCTATACGTATATATGCCGTTCCGAGCACCAGCAAATTGAGAATCACTGCAAAACTCATTGTTAACTGTGTGATTCGTTCCAATAAAATAATGAGAAACATCATATTCGCGGCAAAATAATTATTGTAACTTGCGTATAATGAGAGTAGGCTATTTGAAGGCAGCGACACACTGAAGATCCACCCAAAACGCATTGTTCTTGGTACAATGTGTTATAATTAAATTTCAGTTAGTAAAATATCTACGATTAAAGTTTTTGGCAAGAGGTAAGGTACTATCATTAGATACAGCAGATGTGATGTTGGTATAGCGTAATGAATAGCATCATTGTATACTAATGAGGTTGTGTTGTTGGGGCGGTGGTTCGCGTGCTGACACGACAAATTTTTTTTCCTAACATTCGCGTTTTTATTAGGTTCTGATACTTTATTATTAGTTTAATATAAGTATAGACTGTAATGTTTGATTTTATGTAAATACAAGTTCACCTTTTTTTGAGGGGTGACTTTGTTCGATTGGCTTAATCTAAAGGACAGCTTACGCTACTTGTATAAAGGTATTTTTTCTCCTTTTTCTTTTACGCTTCGTAATTGACATGTTGCAAAGATTCTGCTACTGGGTACGAACAGTGATCAAGTAAGACTGACCTTGGGGTTTTACTAAAATGTGGGAATGATGAAATAATGTTTATCTTATGCGGAAAGTATTCCAATTTTGTAACGCACTGCTTGTAATGGAACTTTTGTAAGCCTGTGTCCTTATTGATTGGACATGGTACTTTCCTTTTCGTGGACGATGGAAGAAATGTGCATTTTAATAGAGCTAACGTGGGAATTTTACGCGCTCGTTGAGTAAACAGTGTGATTAACGAAGTAGAAACATCCCTCAACTGTCGCTTGAGTGCGTTGCGATCGCGTATACCACGTTGGGGTCCACGTACCGTATGTACAAGTCGCATCATTCCTGAGCGTTGAGCAGCACGTTGAACTGGGCACGCTCAACGTTAACGTTCGGCAGCACGGTCCGTGTGCCGACGGCTTTATGGTCGCCGCGATCTTAGCCACGCCGGCGAGGAAGCACACCGTGGGCCGCCTTGCAGCTTCCAGCAGGCAGCGCTTAGGTGGCAGGGACGGAGACTACTGATTCGACTGCCGGCGCATCCTGACGTCATCACAACTCCGCGCCTGTACAAGACCGACACACAGCAATGCGCTGCACGGGTCACTGAGGCAGCCATTCCACGCCAAGCCGTTTTGCAGACAGCGAAGTGGTGTTCTCAGCATTGCGGGAGCCGGTGACGCAGACTGAGAGGAATGGGGGCACTGTAGCTGGAAATAATAAATCACTTGGGAAACTCGGGCGAGTTTTAATACGGCGCATCCTGGCAGCCCATCCTCGTCCAACATTCCTCTACATTTCATGTCAGAATAGCGGGCGTCATCTGTACAGTACGACGTTCGAGCCCACCACCTGCATGACAGTCACAAAATGTGGTGAGTGTTGACTAAATTTTCTTTTTGAGTGCTGGACGTTTTCTTTCTTTCTTTTTTTTTTTTTTTTGTTTGTGTTTTGAGTATGGCTCCTGGCAGGCCATTTTAGATGTTTTGTGGAGGCATAATATTTTTTGTCAGAATAAGTGTTGTGTGTTTGGGGCAGCAAGATGTTGTTTTTCGGGGCATTTGATCACTTTGGTGTATGATGGTATGGAGCTGTAGGAAGTCAGGTTATTCTTGTACTTAAGTGTTTTTTGGGACTGACTGGGAACGAAAGCAACACAATGTAAGAGTCAGGGACTTACCGTGTGTTGGAACCAGAGGCGGTACGGATTTTGTTGGGAAAGGTAGCACAATTGAAAGCGGACAATACGCAGTTGAGAAGTGAATTAGCATCTAGAAGTGAGCGGGAAACCGCATCGGATCAGTCGTTTTTGCCTACGGTGCTGCAGCAGGAGACTTATCCTGCAACCGCGAGTTTGATTATTCCGTTTTCTGGCAAGGCATCTGAGGATATGCGTTTGTTTGTGGTGGACTTGGAAACTTCAGCTGTGATGAATGGTTGGTCTGATGAACAGTTGTTACATGTAGCTAAGATTACATTAATGAGTGAAGCGAAGACATAAGGTGTTCTCAGGCCTTACAGAAGGCAGAACAGTTTAAGCAGTTGAAGGAGGGGCTTTTACAGAGGTACAAGAAACACAGTAGCGCTCGGTACTTTAGGGAAACGTTGAGTACAATGACGAAGAGACAGGGGGAGACGGTTGAGAAATTTGCGGACAGGATCAGAGAAATTAACGAGTATACTTACAAGTTGGGTCAGAGCGATGAAGCAAATAAGAGTTCTGTTGCAGGAGGCCGATAAAAGGGCACTTAATGTATTTTTGAGGGGGTTACCGGCGCATATATCACGGAAAGTAGGTGAAGGGACTCCGAAATATTTGTATTCGGCCATTCAGCTGGCAATTAAACATGTGGAAATAGACGTGGCAACAGGGATGCGTGATAGACGAGCAGTGTTTACAGCGGGTATAAAATGTTATGAGTGTGGTCGTACAGGACATGTGCAAGAGCAATGTACCCAGTCACTGAGGAATAGAGGAAGGGGTGGAAATCAGCAGTGTGGTGGATGGAGAAGTGGAGTTAGTAGAGGTGGACAATCGTTAAATGGCACAGGGGGCCCAAGACCAAACTAAGGGAGCTCCCGTTTAATTTCAATGCTACAAATACGTATGCAGAGGTGGAATGTTCAGTGGTAGGATCCATAGGAACTAAAAAGTTTAAGAACACAGGGGCGCAAGTGTCAGTGGATAGTAAGAGTTTAATGGGATGAAGGAAGTTAGACCCACCACGTTATAGGTTGCGTGGAGTGGGGGATAAGAAGGTCACACCTTTGGAGTCAGTGACAGTTGACTTTCGCATAGGGAAAGTCCGATTTGATGCATGCATGGAGGTAGTACCATGGGTAAGCGAGGGCTACGACATGATCCTAGGAGTAGATTTCTTGCATCAACATCATGCCAAAATTGACCTTGGACAACTAACTGTGGAACTTGGTGGAATCTTATTTCAGCTAGGGGAAACTGTTGTCGATGCAGAGCTGTCGCAAAGGGCGTTCAACGTAATGAACAAACCAATTGAACTGCGTACATTAGCATTAAGGCTTAATTCGCATGAGTGTGTGCCTAGTGGCACCGGCAAGTCACTTTGCGTAAGTGTAGAATCAAATCTACCTGCGGGTACGATATGTGTTATTGAGCCATTGGAGGATAATGAATTTTTGGATCCATTAGGTTGTTATGTGAAACGTACTATTGTACGCGTGCAAGAGGGAAACGGCGGGCGAGTAGTCCCCGTGAAAGTGGATAATTTTAGCGCTGTAGACACGAATTTGGGAAAAGGAGTTTTAGTAGCGAATTTGGATGTACCAGATGACGAAGACTGGTGTTCGGGGGGTAGGCGTAGCGATCAATCACTAACTGCCGATAGAACTGCATTGCGTAACAAAGTTAAGCATTTGAAAGGAGGAGAAAAAGAGCATATGGAAGAATTGTTGTGGGAATTGAAGGATTTGTTTTTTCCACAAGGGCCGTTACCAGCAACTCCATTAGTTCAATATAGGATACTAACAGGTAACGAAGCAGCTGTTTACCGTAAACCATACAGAATACTGAGGTATTTGCAGCCGATTATGGAGGATTTCATTGATCAACAGCTTGTGGATGGTATTATAGAGCATGGTAATAGTTGCTGGGGAGCAGGCACAGTCGTTGTGCCTAAAAAAATCTTTGGATGGAACTAAGAAATACAGGTTCTGTTGTGACTACCAAAACCTCAATAATAAGACAGTAATGGACGCATACCCCATTCCAAACATATCGGAGACTTTGGATCACTTAGGACAGGACCAGTGCTTTTCTACGATGGCTATGACAAGTGGTTATCATCAGTTGGAATGTGGCTCCAGATGATCGTCCAAAAACTGCTTTCATTACCAGTACATCAGAATGTCATCTGGTTTGAAAAACGCTCCAACAACGTTTCAGAGGTTGCTTGATGGCGGAGAGGTATTGGTGGAGAGGTAGGAAAGTGGATGTGGATCAGTATGTCAAGAATTGTATACCATGTGCGCAGAGAGCAGATTTGAGTCGGAAACAGATACAGCTACAACGATTGTCAGAAGCGACGTGTCCATTTTCTATGTTGAGAATTGATGTCTTAGGACCTTTCAGTCGAACACCATCGAGGAACAGATTCGTTCTGACAATAATATACCATTTTTAGAGGTATGTGGAGATGGTGGCTATGCCAAATCAACAGGCAGCAATGGTCGGGCAAGCGTTAGTAAATAACTGGAATTTGAAGTTTGGTGTACCGGAGACAATAATTACTGACCAAGGTACCAACTTCACGTCGGATTTAATGAAAGAACTGGTAAATTTTTGAACATAAAGAAGTTGAGGACGAGCGCATTGCATCCACAGGCGAACGAAAGGACAGAACGGGTACACAGAACCATCGGGAAGATGCTGAGTTTTTATGTGAATTCTCATCACCGTCAGTGGGACGAGTATTTGAAGCATATTGTATGCGCATACAATGCGAAAGTCCATGAGCCAATACTGGTTTCTCTCCGTATGAGGTGGTGTACGGCCGATAAATGCCGTCACAGTTTCATTTAGTGAAGCTGCAGAAAGGAAGCACCGGTGAATCTGTACGTCAATTCGCGAGAACAATTCGGGATGTTTGGAAACGGGTACAAAAGGCGAATATGAAGACTTTAGAAAGACAGGAAGACGCAGTGAAGCGGAAAGGAAGTTCACCGCAGTATAGAGTAGGGCAATGGGTAATGCTATGCAGCCTCTATACGCCGAAAGGGATAACGAAGAAGTTCGTCACGAGGTATCAAGGGCCATACCAAGTAGTTGAAACCACATCCCCCATTAATGTTAAGCTTCAGCTGCCAACTAGAACAACGATAGTACACACTGGGCGGTTGTGGCCATTTAAGGATTGTCCGGATGTGATTCCAGGCGTATCACAGGAAGGGAAGAGGGAGAGGGGGGGGGGGGGGGAGAGGGAGAGAGAGAGAGAGAGAGAGAGAGAGAGAGAGAAGAGAGGTGTTCAGCGCAGAGAAAACCAGGAAGAAAGAGTACAGCATGATGTACCGTATGCTTTGTGATCCAGAAAGTATTTGTAGGTTTCTGTTTTCTTGTTATGTGTCATTGGGTTTGCGTAGACTAATTAGGCATTGTATTTTCGTATGTTGTATGTGTTTTCGAGTATTGTAAGCCTGCTACAGACAGCACTCTTTTTGAAGAGGGAGGAAGGGTGATGGTGGTCACTGTCCTCAGGTCGCTGAAAAGGGGAGAGTTGAGCAAGTTGGTAGAAGTAAAAAACTGAGGAAGTATTGCTGACCTTGGCTGTTAACAGCCGGTACGCCAAAATGACAAGGGAGGAATTACAGAGCTGCCATAGAGGGAAGGTAGCAGTATGCCAGCCAGGGTGATAGCACCAATCCGGACACGTGCATGGTGCAGTTATTTTTAGCCAGGAGGGATGAAACGGACTGTCCAAGGGACATTGTGGAGCCGAAATTGGGCTTGCAATGTGTCAGGATGAATTGTACCTTGAAAATTAATAGTAGTAGCAAGTTGTCTTGAGCAGGGAGTATTTGCCGAATCGAAACGTATAGAGCTCGAGGGAAGTGAAATTTTAATCAATGGAAATGCATGTAACATAATAGGACCAACCTTCCATCTGCCAGCGTCAATTTCAGGAGTCACGAAATTGAATGTTACACAGCCACAGCTGTACTGGCTAGTAGCAACTTTAAGAGTTTTTGCCAAGGCAGAACCTGACCTCGTTAAATCAAACCCTGGAGTCAGGTCTGTTGAGATCTGTAAACCAGTTCATTTCAGAGCAAGAGGGACACATATCAGCGGAACAGCTTGTGCAGCATGTCGCTCAATATGGGGGAGGGCAACAACAAGTAACGATCATTTTGAGCACCTCTGTGCCAAGTGCCATCGCAGCCTTAACTTTGTTGTGTGTTGTGTTCATTCTGATCAGGCGGAGAGCCAATTCCAAGAGGGAACCGACGGTAGTCCAAATCCCAGTTGATTGGATACCGAGGGTGTAAGATGGGTAGGTAAGGGGTTCATCCAGTAAGGAATTTTTTCGTTTTGTCCCATGTCATGTGTTTTAAGAAGGCTAGGCCTCATCTAAGTTTTCTGGTAGTAGTAATAAATATGTCGTAAGTATGTGCCGACCCAAACAAGTTTAAGAGTAGTTAGTGGCCGACCTGGGGACTGGGTCTTTCCGAAGGGGGGGAATAATGTAACAGCACCACTGGTTAAGATGGCAAAAGGTTAGCTTCGGTGCAATATTTCTGAGCGCACAAGTTACAGCCCGGTGCGGGCCTGTTGACAGTAAGTTACGCTACCAGTGGTTGTGAATACAATGGAGGCCACAGGGCCGTAGACCCGCTGAAAAGAGTAAACGCAGTAGTGTGCACGGTGCAATTTACAGGCAGAAGGGGCCCACTGGCCCAACCCAGGTGTTAAGAGTACACGACTCAGAAAAGCGCGTTTGCAAAACGGAGGCGCACAGCTGTGTATAAATAGGCGTCGGTTCACTAACAAGGATTCCAGTGTGACAGCACTCCTGGATGGCGGGGCGTGTTACACCACAGGCTACACGCAGCAGCAGATGGGAGTGTGTTACACCACAGGCTACACGCAGCAGCAGATGGGGGTGTGTTACACCACAGGCTACACGCAGCAGCAGATAGAGTGCCAGCGTTCTAGTCCACGGCAGGTCGCTGGTTCGACCTTCTGAGGCCAATGTGGGATCCGCAGCCAGCCAGCGGCAGGCCACGCCACGGCTCGCTACTTCAGGTAGTCTTGTTAGCTCCTAACACACGCCGGAGGCATCCCGAGGCGAGGGCCGCAGATTCGGACGCCAGATCGCGGGCGCTTATGGTCGCCATGGTGTTAGCCACACCGGCGAGAAAGCACGCCACAGGCCGCCTTGCAGCTCCCAGTGGGCGGCGCTGAGGTGGAAGGGACGGAGACCGCTGAGTCGACTGCTGGCCCATCTTGACATCATCACAACTCTGTGGCCATACAAGGCCAACACACAGCAGTGAGCTGCACAGGTCGCTGAGGCAGCCATTCCATGCCAAACTGTTTCGGGGACAGCAAAGTGGTGTCCTCAGCATTGTGGGACCCGGTGACACAGACCGAGGGGAACGGGGGCACTGTAGCTTGAAATAATAAATCCCTTGGGAAACTCAGATGAGTTTTAATACGGCACATCCTGGCAGCCCATCCTCATCCAACATTCCTCTACAACATTTTGCTACACTAGGTCAATGGTCATTTCCACAAACGCGAACATCTAGGTGAATGGCGGATCGAAGCGTGCATTGCGCCACGGACACAGGCTGGTGGGAGCAGTATTATGCTACAGGAGACATTCTCCTGCACTTGTATGTGACCTGTGCTAGTACGCTACTCAAAGACACACTGACAGCCGCGAACCATCTGCATCACTTCATGTTTGATGTCTTCTCCTGCAGCTATGTCATCTTTCAGCTGTACATCTTTCAGCTGTATAATTGTCCGTGTCTAGGAGCCAGAACCATGCTACAATGGTTTGAGGAGCATCATAGTATACTTACGCTGTTGTCTCGGCGACAAAATTCTCCTGATTTAAATCCTATGGAATCCATCTGAGTCGCTATCGGGCGTCATCACCATGTACAGAAATCAGCAGACCATTGTTTACGTGAATTACATGATCTGTGTGTAGACGATGCTACACACCTCCACAAAGCTACCAACAAACTATTGGATCTCCAATATGAAGAATCAGTGATGTATTTCTTTCCAAAGACCAACAAACAAGCTATTAATCAGGTGGTCATAATGTTTTGGCTCATCAGTGTACATGTACGTTTTCGTGACGTTATAACTACTTTACAAACTTATATGAAGATGGTATCTAATTCTTTCGGACATGTCTGAAAGAACAGATACCATTGGTGATCTTGCAGCTCTCGAAGAAAGAAATTACAATGAAATACAGAACATCCACTAAGTTGGAAATGTGGGTTACACAGGGAGCATGCCAGAGATTTGTCATTGCTGTCGCACTTTACTCTGTGTCCTCGATGGCTCAGTCAGAAAGTGTGTATGCCATGTAAGCAAGAGATCCCAGGTTCGAGTCCCGGTCGGGGCACACATTTTCAACTATCCCCATTGATATTTATCGACGCCTGTAAGCTAATGGTATGGATTTCATTGCAATTTCACTTTACAAACAGGATTTTGGAGCTTAGGGGTGTTGTTATTTGTCTCTTCACCATGAAACTATCTATTCTAAAACTCTTAGAGCAGCAACAGAAACAGTTACAAAGAAGAAGAGAGGAAGACTACGGTTGAACATTTCATCGGCAACAACATCAGTGGAGGCGTAGCATGAGCTCCACTTGAAGAAAGACATAGCATGAGCTCTGCTTGAAGAATGGTTGGGAAGGCAGTTCGCCGTGTCCTTTCAGAGGTCCATCCAGGCAGTTGTCTTCAATGATTTAGGGAAACCATGTAAAATGTATCTGAATGGCCAGACGAAAATTTAAACTGTGTCCTCCCAAATGCAAGTGCAATTATCTTACTACATTCTGTCTCGGTACAACAATTACAAGACCAACCACAACTTCAGTAGGAAGAAAATATTATCAAACTGTTTGTACCACAACTTGTGCCACTGCCCTAGTTCAATCAGCTCTTATTTCTTGTACTGTCAGAAGTGAAACTTGCGCTGTCAGAAACAATTTTAGAATAAATAGTCTGGATTACTAAATTGCCACTTAATCCACAGATACATGGGCGTACCCAGTGAGGGGCAGCTGCCCCCCCCCCCCCTCCCCCCCAAGAAGATATTTGCAGTTTTTCATTAGTTTACTGTTTTATTTAATAATAAATGCTGCATGTTTTCTCGGATTGTACAAGTGCATTCTTGTATTTATAATGTTTATTAAAGGCAGTTTTTCACTGGTTTACTGTTTTATTTAATAAGAAGTGCTGTATGTTGTCTCGAGTCCTTGTTTCCTGAGACTAGTATGACCTGCCCCCCCCCCCCCACCCCCCCCCACCCCAGTTGAGATCCTGGGTACACCCTTGCACAGATACACTGTTTTACACCCATACTACCTGAAATGGAATTGAAGGCTATGATAAAAGATTATGGCTTCTTCAAAAGTGTCTCTTCCTGTTGCAAATTCACTCATTTCTGTAGCCTTAATTGTGATGAATATGGCCATATTTCTGGGAGCAGACAAGTGAGAAGTGAGGCATTAAAATTCGAAAGTTTGTGCACTCCGAGAGGACTGGAACGTAAAATAACAGAGCAATAAATATGTGAATTAGTGTTGCACACTATGGATAACAGGATTAGGAACTCTGTTGGATGAATAACTCACAATACAAAATAAAACTGAAAGCTAACTAGCAATGAGTAACATTGGGATTATATACTTAAGTGTCAGTGGCTCCACCTGGGGCTTCAGCAAATAAATTGTGATGGATGGCCACTGAATTTTTATACCATTTATCGCAAAAGGAAGGAAGAAGAGATTTAACAACACGATAACGAAGCCACACAATGACTCTTCCATTTTCCACAAGAGATGCTAGATGAAGTTAAAGAGTCCTTGATTTAATGCTTTAATTCAGACCCCAATGACTAAATAATAATGAAATTTGGTGATTGTAGGGACCAAAGCGATCATTTCACTTCTTCTTAATGTCATATAATGCTTGGAAAACAACATGAATGACATTGTGTTAAAGATTGGTTAGAATAGAAGCTCCAGAAATTAGGTTTTCATCAATTAGTTAAATCATGGCCAGAGTTGACAATAATAAATCTGTTATCTCATCCCACTCAAATTATCTGACTAGAGTCCGTCACAATGTATTATGGTGTTGTTCATTACTTCTAATCTCACTTAAAATCTTGGCCAAGTTCACAGGCAGTCAAGCAAGGCGGGCACAATTTGGTGATCATTCACAACAAACACAAAATTAACACCTCTCAGCATGATGTAGTTTATCACGGAAAGATTCTTGATACTACAGATTATTAGTGGCAATGTTTACTGATGTACATCTTCAGTTATATATATATAGTAACAACAACAGTTGTGCATGTCCTGCAAATAGTTTATTCTAACAATGTTTACATACACACACTATGGAGGCACTACCGAGTGGGTAATGACAGTGCCAGAAAACATGACGTGAGGAAAGTGCAATCTCTGAATGCTGATTACTTATTAAAATAAATTACAGAAATGAATGATATGCTACACAACACGCTGTTAGCTCAAAAACACAAGTTGCCATGATCAAATATATACGGAAATAGCGCACTTTCTTGTTGCAGGGGTATAACAGTGACATTAATCTGCGCCCAGTTTTTGTTTGATGCAGCACATATGTTTTCTTCATGGGCGTCTGGTAATTCGGACTTAACGGTCAGTTTTCTGCTCAAAACACATTGACTGTATCATGATTAGATCAGTTTTGTTTGTTCTACAATAGTTTGTGTGCAATTCTAAGTAAAGGATATGTACTGTAGCACACCGAGTGATATTCTGGATACTGCAATAACGACATCTGTAAATGATTACATAGCAATACTTGAGACTGTATAATCTGTCCATGTACTGCTGGGAATAGAGATGCGCCTTTTCCTTACAATTCACAAAGTAGTTTGCTGGAAAACTGCACCAAGTAACAGACTTATTTTGGTAGGGGAATAGATTGGTAGATGTGTCTTGGTGGCTAAGTGTCAGACTACAAATCCAAAGGCATGAGGTTTAATCATTTGGTTTTAGGGCTTTATTTCTGGTGTTTATTGCTTTATCACTTCTCAGAAAGGTTTGTACATATGAAAAATACCAATATCCATTGAGGTTTGGAGTCCACATTACACTGAAGCCCTCACTCCCCTCAACACCTGGATGGGTAAGTCAGTTAAAAAGTCAGATGGAGGGCGAGGGCATACCATTTCCTACTATTGAACCATGCCCACTGTGTGTCCAAATCAACTTTTGAGTTGAGGACAGCTTTTCCTTAGAGGTTTGGAGAACAAAATAATGGACCTACTTAGTTTTTTAGGTAAGTAAACCATCTTTTGTAAATGTGGACACACAAAAAGAGAAACAGAATGAAGAACTTGAAATTTTTTTATGTAAGTACACCATCTTTTGTAGATGTGGACACATAAACAGAGAAATAGAACGAAGAACCTGACAAACTGATCATCATCTTGTATGCAAGAAATGGAAATCATCATAGGTGTCCACAAGAAGAGGGGCATTTGCCCCTTCCTGAAATCTGGGAGTTATACATTTTTCATTTGTTATGAAATTACCGTGCATTTCTAGTGATGTTTTCGTCCGCGATTCAACCAAACCACAAATTTAGCACTGTTGAGCACAACTGGAATTTCTGTGCCTTCAGTAATTACTATAAAACTTGGATTTCTTTGGTTGTGAACTGTTCTCAAGATACGGTGCCTTTCTTTAGTTTGGCGGCAGTTTCGGCTCTGTCCTGTGGGCAGGGTGGACATGAAAATTATCAGAACAGTGCTGAAATAAGACTCCTCGAACTTTCTCTGTTGCTCCATCATACAAGCCTTATTGAGCTTAAGAAAAGGACCAGTCCAACACCAGGTGTGTGGATTCCAGCAATAATCAGCACATCATAAACGTGATGTATACCTCCCCAATTCCCACGAGGAAAGTGCCACCTCTTTCTGCACAACATGATCACAACAGTAGTTTATCATTTGTCTGTGGACAAATAAGACCAGTAAAGGCTTGCTCTTGCTGAGTCTACATTAAGTTGTACATGGTATAGGTGGTGGTGTAGATTCTGAAGAACATGGCTATGCTTTACAGTAGGTGGGTACCTCTCTATACATTCAGGGATCAAACTGGATCAAAGACAGAGAGACCGAAAAAAAAAAAAATTGGAATTTCAAGTTTGAAAAGATGTCTTTTCCAGGAATTCGGATCATCGCATACTCTATAGGGTATAATACAGCACAACATGCAGTCACAGCATTATGAATCCTGCACTCTGGTAGCATTGGTGCTCAATAATATGTCAATCTGGGGAGATGAGGACCATCTTGGTTCAATCCTAAACTGTTAGAAGTCAATTGTATCATGATTTATCTAGCTAAATGTTTGGCTTATACTTTACTCAAACAACCCAAAGAATGTACTTTTGTAAACACATTTGGTGCTGGTGAGGATAAAAATCCATTAACATGGTCACTTTGTGTAAATAAACAAAGTATTATAGATGACATTACAGTTGAATCTTTTTTTTAAGATTTGTTCATACTTTTAGAAGAATTAATGTGGTATTGATTGCTGATTAGTTTTGTTGCTATCCAACAGGGTTTTCTCAGTCATTTCAGTTTTTTTCTGTTTCAGATTTTAAATTTTTTATGGAAACCTCAACATTATATGTGTATGAATAAAAATATTGTTTTGTGACTAACACATTAGATACCTTTTATTTCATGGTACGAAAAATGTAGTTTCATATCACGCAGTTATAAAATTGGCTTTTGTTTTCATATTAATATCAAAATATGAAATTAGCATATACTAATGGAATATTGTTACCATTTAGGCATTGAAGTAATTTATCTTTAAAAAAATATTTATTGGATACATGTCAATTATTTGAGATATGTGTGAACATGCTGTGAAATTTTATTCTTGGGGCAAGATACATTATCAAATTCACCAAATCAATTATATAAAAAATTGCAATTTTAGAATCTTGTCCCCGCTTGGATAAATTTCTTCCGTGAACCACATAAAGCCAAACAAACACATGGCGGACTATCTGCCCTATGATGGTAAAAGTTTTAAAACAAAAATGCTGTAACTGTCTCACACTCTCCCATAAAATTAACTCTTTCTATATCCTATCAAGGATAACTATGGCTTATGAAAACCAGGGTTTACATAAGTTCAGTTTGGCTTTTTCCAATTTTGGAATATTAGGAGAAGTGGTGAAAGAGGTACAAGAAACACGAACTTTTCACACTTTATGGCAATCTTGGGAATATGCTACTTGCTCTTAGGTTACTGGGAGAAAAGATGACCCAAAATTCCTAGTTGAGGTCACAGCCAGCCAGAAACGGTGGAGGGACAGCAGAGTAAGAATGAAAGGAAGATTAGTGTTAATATTCTATAAACAGTAATGTCATCAGACATGCTTGGACTGGACAAGATAGCAGTGGAAAGTCAACTGTAGCCTTTCCAAAGGAACTCTCTAAGTATTCACCTACAGTGATTTGGCAAGACCATGCAAAACATAAATCTAGGAGAGGATTGAATTTGAATTCCAGTACATGCAAACACAAGTCCAGTGTCATAATTGCTAAGCCATGAACAAGATCAAACTAGGAATAATACACCAAAGACAGTTCATTAGGATATGAATGGTAATGGACGGCAAAATAGGATAAAGTAATAATACTCTTACTAAGCGTATCACTACATACAGTGAAACTGGCAATGAGAGTGGAATATGCTGTATCAGTCAGATCCAACAATTTAGCTGCATGACTGTGGTCATTGTATTCAATTTTACACAGATGAAATTCGCCATTCTCTTTCAAATATTGCCTTCATCTATAGAAGTCATGTATCTATGAAACAATATTGTCACAATAATTAAAGATCAGTTTCCTGGTTTTGAATGTGTTTATGCTATTGAACGTGTTTACACCATGTGTATTGCTTGAAAACGCCTAATGGCTGGAACTTAATAAAAAGTTAATACAATAAATGATGATACTGTGGAACAGGGGTGGAACAGCGGTTATATTTTTCTCAAAATATGTGGTGGCTCTGGAGTTCAGAATAAACAATAAATGCAGATCCCAACATTTGTTAGTGTTCCATTTTGGTAATTTTGTCGTAAATCTATTGCGAAAATACTGAGTACCGTTTTGTATTCTCACTCCACTTATCAGCCAGGTTTCATTTTAAGAGAAAAGTGTCACAACATTTGGTAAAATGTAATAGGTAATTTAGAAATGTGAATTCATACATATTTAAAATGATGATGATGATTTAATGGAATAGAATGCAGCACATGCTCAGTGCCTTACACAAGAGTGCTGGGCCCTGAGTGTTGACCATCACTGGACAGTGCCCTGTCTGTTCAGCAACTCAGCACAAGCAAGCAATTCCTTGCCACTGAGCTTGTGTGTGTCAATGACCTGATATCGAGATCAACCTTCAGTAATCTTTTGCAGTTTGACTCATGATGATACCAGGCTTTGGTTAGTGACCCTGTTCCAGGCATTTCCGCACAACACAGAAGCACAGCCCTTTCCACACATCAGCTGTGTAGTTCATTGGAATGGCAGTGCTTATCATGACATTTGCTGTGTGTCAGTCATCACTACAAGTTTTACCGACAATGCCTCAGAGTCTCCACCTTAACCACATCACAGCCGTCAACGCCGCCGCAGGGTTCCAAACTGGAAACCACTGCCCTACTGCCCGGGCCCTCGGTAGTCGACACTCCACTTCCGCCTCTATGGAAATGCTCGCTGAAGTATCTGCTGCCATCTTCTGCTCTGAGGCACCCAGCTCCATGCCACCAGAATCTGCCAGCCAGTGTGCTCCTGCCATCGGTCCAGAGTTTGACTCTGAGTGACACTGCAAGTTGAAAGATACTGCTGGCTGTTATGTCCGTAGCAGCATCCAATGTGTTGGTCGACTCAGCACCGGCACACCGGCTACACAGAGTCAGTGCATTGTCTCTCGAGCAGTGCGTGTACACCGTAGGCTGTTCGCTTCGCATTCCTCATCTGGCGTGCCGAATGGAAATATTATGAGCCGATGCTAAATCACACCAGAAAGACTATTCTGTTTTAATAGATTAATAAAGAACTGTTTGTCTACTGCTTTCCATGTCACTCGTGTCTCCTAAGCCTTCAAAAGAATCTAGGATGCACTAGGAGGGAGTTGAGCCCATCCAGAAGTACACTGAGATGGCTCCCACCAACCATTAGCAGTCATTTCATCCCCTCCCCCCTCCCCCTTCTGATCTTTAAAATTAATTGGATCACAGTGGTAAGACCTAGGCATGTGAATATCTCACTACTTCTGATATCTGTCTGTCAACTTTACTGGACTGTCAATGGGCTAGATTTGTGATTCACATATTGTAAAAATGTCCTCAACATAGCCTTGCACACTAATAATTATCTTCTATTTCTTCTTTCCTCCAGTTTGTCTACCAAGTGTCAGTTTCACGCAGTTACAAGTTAATGACATCAAATTATGAAGATAACACTGTCAGTCATAGCAACTGAAATATTCTTGCAGATTAAACCAGGACTAAAAACCAGAGACTTTGCCTTCACATGCAATGCTCTTACTAACTGAGCAACCTATGCATGACTCACAACTTGCCTTCACATATTCTCCTGCATATCTCAATGGACTATCACTCATGACTGAGCGAGGTGGTGCAATGACTAGCACAATGGATTCACATTCGGGAGGATGGCGGTTCAAACCTGGATTCGGCCATGCTGATTTAGGTTTTCTGTGATTTCCATAAATTGCTTCAGGAAAATGCTGGGATGGTTCCTTTGAAAGGGCAATGGCCGACTTCCTTCCTCATCCTTCCCTAACCCGATGGGACTGATGACCTTGCTATTTGGTCCATTCCCCAAAATCAACCAACCAACCAACTAGCACTCCTGAAAGAAAATGTAACATTCTGAGATGATTTGGCCACAGACTAGACTGTCAAGGGCAGATCATAAAATTCTTGATCATGGATTCACATAATAAGGTACCTCTAAACCTCTTTCATGTAAGCATTAACACATTAACTGCCTCCCTCCCAGAAGAAAAAGATGCATGCCCCATATGCAAATGAGTATATTTTTTTTCAATTACAGTATTTTCTGTTGATTTGATTCAAACAGATCTTCAGTGACCGTTATCTATATATGGTAAATATGCCTTTTTTAAGAAGCTGAACCATAAAATGTTTTTTACACGTAGCTACATCATTATGTCTTCATTCTGCAACAGCAGAGTTATGAACACAAAAGTCTTTTTTATTTGTTTTCAACTTTTCACACTTCTAACAGGCATTGCATTTCCCCTTCTTTCACATATGTCATAATTTTGCAGGAGAACCACTACTTTGCCTTCCCCTAAAAATTGCCGACATCATAACTGATGCAATAAGCTTCTCCCAGTCTCATTCATAGTTTATATTAACTTTACACTGTATGGCAAAGATTGTGTGTGCATGTAAAATAGGTGTGAAAAACTGCCAAAAATCCCATTCATGTTGGGTGACAAGTCAGATTTCAGTTATTTGCCTAATGGAAGTACATGGGTTGTCTCATCTCTGCATCAAGGAGCCAGTTCAAAAAACACTTCATTGTAGCAGGTGAACACTTGCAAATGGTATATGTTGATGTTTCAAAACAGAAGGAATGAAGCTTAAGTTCGAATGTCCTATCAACAACTCCATCAGAGATGGAGCACAAGCTTGGATCACGGATGCATGGGGAAGAAAATCACAAGTATTTCTTTAATGGAATTTATAACATTATTTCTGATCTAAAACCTAAAGTTGCATACTGTCTATTGTTACATACAGAGTATCCATAATTAAAGTTCCAGTTTCAAAATGCTGTAGAAAGAGAAACAGTACTCAGAAAGGTGCCAAATTTGAACAGCATAGTATTGGCATAGGGGGAAATGGCATGGAACAAAAACTATGAAAACAAAGTCATGCCATATCAGAAGGGAAAAATCAGTTTTTAAGTGTCCCAAGTCCAAAACCCACATAAAAAGCAAAATCACATAATTTTGTAATTATTCTGGAACCAAAAAGTGCATAAAAAGCAGAATGATATCGGTTTCTAGCTATCTTGAGTCTGGCGCAAGACATGTTCAATATGCTGTCCACTGTTTTCTGCTGCAAGTTGAAATTGAGAAACAGGATGTTCCATACAGATCAGAATGTCTTGGGGGTCATGTTCACAATATGTTGTGCAATGCGTGCCTTCAGTTCAGTTACATTCATAATTGGAGCACTGAACATGCCATCTTTCAGATAACCCCATAGCCAGTAGTCACACGGATTAAGAACACGTGTTCTGGCCTTCCAGGCTGTTGGGAAAGCATTTCCGAAACACTTCTGCAGCAACCGCTTCACTGGCTGTGCAATGTGCAGAGGAGCGCCATTTTGCGTGAAGATGATCCTACCCACACACCAACGTTGCTGAATGGTTGGAATGATGTTGGTGTGCGGAAGACTCTCATAGTGTTTACTAGTGACGGACCAATGCCTTTTTTCATACCCTTGAGTATCTGGAATTTCTGCAGGGCCACTGCAGCAATGTCACCGTTCTTGTAAAAGAGATTTAAACGCAGCGCACAATCCTTCATGGAGGCAATAATGCTGGTCATCTTGGATGCTAACTGAGGGATAGTCATGTGCTATGCATCTGTTGATGTGCATAGTCTGACAGTGGCATCTATTGGTCCTTTTTTTTTCTCTCCATGACATTTCCCCCTGTGTCAATAACATTATGTTCAAATTTGACATCATTCTAAGCAATGGTTCTCTTCTTACAGCATTCTGAAACTGGAACTTTAATTATGGACACACTGTACATTACTGGAGGTAAAAACAGCACTTATGGACACCTTCAAAAATGCTCAAATGTGTGTGAATTCCTAAGGGACCAAACTGCTGAGGTCATCGGTTGCTATACTTACACACTACTTAAACTAACATATAGTAACTTATGCTAAGAACACACACATCCACGCCCGAGGGAGGACTTGAACCTCCGGCGGTAGTGGCCGCGCAATCCGTCACATGGTGCAGCACTCCGCGCGACTATGGGCACCTTCCACACACACACACACACACACACACACACACACACACACACACACACACACACACACACACACACACACACACACACACACACACACACACAACTTTCAGTATAAAACACTGTGCAAAATAAAATTTATGTTTTGCGCTCAGTTCAGTAATGTATCATACACTGTACTAATTAAAACATCCTGAACGGTAACTGATACATTAATTTATATGGAGGATGCCATTACCAAAACGTTTGAATGCAAACTGTTTAAACATTCAAAGCGTGTGTTTCAAACAACACAGAATGGCTTCTGTAATATTCTGATAAATATGCATGACAAACTTTTAAATAAACATTACATTGCCGCTGCTGCAGTCCTTACATCTATGAATTATATAAATTTGAACTGAACTGGCTAAAGCTATTACAAGAGTACAGCACCCTTGGTTAGCACATCTATTCCGGTTCAGCCTTTACAAACTGAACAACATTCTGAGGAGCAAAACATCCACCTTATTGTGCTTGTGATGTATTTCTGTGTAACCCTCAATATTTTTAGCTCTGAAGCTGGTTTCAGATCTCTGGTAAAGTGAACTTAGGGAATAGAGAACTACCAAACTGCATCTTTCGTAGGTTTTTACATGTTAATGCACTTCCACTCTACTCACACAAATACTTCTCCCACAGCAAGCGGGTACACACTTTTTCTATAATGAGCCACTAATATATTCACCTAGACAGGCAACAATGTAGTATTACAAGTTGTTTCTTTCCTTCTTACATAATCTCTTACCAAATTCGGTGGGAAAGAAAAACTTAAAATGTTTCACAGACATAATTGTAAAAGGAAATGTCACAAAATATCAGGTGTACATGTACGTGAAAGCGAAATCAACTAGACCATACTTTGAAGGAATGATCCTGAATATTCACTTACTTGATTTAGGAAAATCATAGAAAATGAAAATCAGGATAGGCAAATTGGCCTTTTAACCACACTGTTGACCAAGAAAAATTAGAAAAAGAACTAGGCACAGAATGTATTATTTTACAGTAATACGCCTCAACACTACAATTTCGTACAGCTTGAAAACTACAATGAAAGAAAAGCAGGTTCATAGAGAAACACACACAAAAATCATATGGTTACCACCATTGTTTAGTTGTAGATAACATCGATGGATATGGATGCAAAGGGCTGTTGATTCTGGTGACCACTTCGTATTTTTCTGTGTTGAAAAGCTCTGAAATAGGGTCTGCACAGCGCTGAGGCTAAATTAGACACAGCTTGAAGAACAAGCTGCAGAACTGATATGCAAGCTGCCAAAGTGGCGTCAAACTGAAAGTTTTTCAGAAGGCTAGGGCCACATCAGGTTTTTTTTTTAAGTAATAGTTATACGAATGACTTATAAAATTCAAGGAGATGATATTCAAATTAACAACTTCTTTAACATACTACTGTCTATTAGCTATTCTAAAACAAAGACTTATATCACAAAATAACTTTGTGGTAATACATATATTATATGGTACATAAATGATGTGAGGACTGTGTTATGTTTGTATCTCATATTAAAAACAATGTTCTTGTTTTTGACTGTTGGTCCCTTTCAGGAATCTTCAATATTGTGAGTCTTTATTATGCATATAGCATAAAACTCAAAATATCGTATTTATCTAATATATCATGGCAAAACCACAAAGAAATTCAATTTATTAAAACGCATAATCTGCATTACCAAAGCCAAAAGTATTTATAATTCCTATACTGTTCCTTTGAAAATGGGTAACTCATTATCATGGAATTTTTTGACTGATGTTGAAGACACTTTACAGAAAAAATGTCAACAACACATTAGTAGAGAGATGAATTCATTGGAACACAGATATTTGCATATTTTAATATTCCAATTTGAATTCTTTAATATTTTGTTCATTACCTGTACTTATGCGATTAGCTGGTGGTGATCCTCTGGAATAAATAAGTATCAACAGGACAAATAAACGTTAAAACTTAGAGAATAAATCAGAAGTGATTGGACACTTACTGCTGCAAGATAATGCGACACACTGGTACAAAAAAGTCTACAAAAACATGTACAAATAAAATATAACATTATCCTTGTGGAGTATTTCATATGGGAGTGAAAAGATAAATGTATGTAACAACATACTTGAATAATGATGGAAGCTGAATAAATGAATTAAAATTTGTGCCACGGCCAGGACCTGAACCTGGGTCTTCTTGCTTACTAGGCAGGAATGCTGACCATTACACCACTGCAGCATTCCCGTCTAGTAAACAAGAAGGCCCGTGTTCAGGTCCTGGCCGTGGCACAGATTTTAATTCATTTATTCAGCTTCCATCACTATTGTAGATAAAGATGAGACTCAAATGTCAAATGCTTGTACAATACCTTAGGAAACTGTACAACCAGGATGAGCCACAGGGAAAAATGTAATTGGAAAATAGCTAATAATAATAATAATAATAATAATAATAATAATGTGGTCACTTTTGTAGATTTTAAAAAGGCCTACAACTCATTAGACAGAGTGGCGCTCTGCAACGTGCTGGAAGAATTCAACATTGACAGAAAGACAAGAGCAATCATTTGGCAAACATTAAGTGACACAGTCTCCAAGGTTAAATTTATGGGGGATATCTCTGAACCATTTGAAATCCAAACTGGGGTGCGACAGGGTGACGGACTTTCACCACTACTCTTTAATATCATTCTTGAAAAAATTATCAGGACATGGGAAAAAGAAGTCAAAGGAATCCAAGTTGGCATTGGAAAAGATAAGAGATTCAATGTGTTTAGCTTTTGCAGATGACCTTGCAATCCTCACAAATAATAGAAAAGAATCCACTAACGCCATAGAGAAGTTACACGAAACTGCACAAAGAACTGGCATGCAAATTTTGTATGAGAAAACCCAGTACACAGAAAGAGTGCCACAAGACAAATTGCCTATTGTGACAACCCATGGGAAAATCGTACAAGTACCACATTTTAAGTACCTGGGAAAAATCATCCAGCCATCAGGGATCAACCTAAAGGCCAATGAGGAAAGAATAAAAAAACTACAGAAAGTATATAAACTCACGTGGAACTATTATAACAAAAAGTCCATATCCATTCATGCAAAATTGAGGCACTACAACACTGTCGAACTTCCGGAGGCACTGTATGCATCTGAAACAACACAAATAGGTGGGCAAACTAAAATCAAAGAAATAGAGAAACAAGAAAGGAAAATTTTTGGCCCAATACAAGAGCAAGGAATCTGGAAGAAGAGACCAACATCAGAATTATATAAATACACAGACAAGATTACGGATACAATAAGGAAAACAAGAATGCAGTTCTATGGACATATCCACAGGATTAGTGAAAACAGAATTTCAAAGGGAATTCTTAAAGTCATCAACTCAGGCAGGGGAAAAACAAAATGGATAAAAGAAGTTGAAGAGGACCTCAGACAATCACACATAACAGTAAATGATGCAGAAAATAGAACTGAATTCAGGAACATCATCAAAAAACATAAATTTGACACCACAACACAGAAGAGACCAGGATGCAAATGGACAGCGGAGCGAAAGAAACAACACAGTGAACACATGAAGAAAATTTGGGCTCAGAAAAAACATAAACAATCATCATAAAGAAATTCAAGTTCAAAACTCTCTTTAAATGGGAATAATCAATAATAATAATAATAATAATAATAGTAATAATAATGTTACTTCAGTAAAATGTTCTGTCCAAAATGTGCTAAACAATGATGTAGCAGTTGCTACCCAGAAAACGGATTTTTGTGTAGATACATGCAGAGATACAACTGGGCTTACATTTAGATATATAAAAAAACAGAATCTCAAACACCTGTATGCAAAGTTGTGAATTATGATCTGTCCCACAACTGTTCATTCAGTGACATAAGGAGCAACTGGCAGGGCAATACAATATTCTTGAAAAAACAACCATGAGCTGCAATGGCAGCTGATAGTTGTGCCGACACTTGGGTATAAGAATTGAAGAAATGTGACCTCATTAGATTTGTGGTACCATCAGCAGTCTTCAAAACTCAAAAAGAGCTGTCATTTGTTCCAAAGGAAAATATATAAGCAGTCTAATTCCACAGTACGTCATTTTGCTTTCTGATACAATTGTAGATCAAGATGGACATGGTAATGATACATTATCATAGAATATATAAAGGTGACTAAGTGCATTGTTGGCAGGAATAAGACGTTCGGTCCAATGAAATGATCATATATCACAGAATGGAGAGAAGGAACTTAACTGGTGTTCTTCGTGACTGGCTGGGACTCAGTCAGATCTTCCTCTTCCTTAGTCTGATAGTGATTTCAAGGCAGCATATTGGTATTTTCATGCATGCACTGCCCTCACCAAATCCAAACCATTGAAAATTGGGGTTTTTCCTACTTTGCCCTTAGCAGCCCTCTGAGACGATTTCTTTGCTTCTTATAAGTTGTTTATGCTCTGGCCTTATCCATCTCCTCAACACACAAAATATGATGTACAACAAGAAACCCTGTATAATATGTTGTAGTATGCCATGGTTTGTCTCATTGTTATGGTGCAAAAGAAATTTAATTGCATCACAAACCAGCACCAAATCCCAAAAGCACAAACACATAACAGAAAGTTTCAACTGACTGGGAATGAAGCTAGAACATACAGAGAGGTGGAAATTTCTAATAAGCAGGTAGAGGATTTAAAATTCTGCACAGGAACCTCAGACAGAAGCTGCTACCAACAGATACGCCACAGCATTACAACATTGCATGTGACTTATTGACAGAAATAATGATTTTCTGGGAAAAATTAAATTCCCTGGTGAGGTTACAGACCACATTTCAGAATCATTTAATGCATACAATTTCCAAGTGATATTTAGGAACACATGCAGATCAGCCCAAAAGTTAATATCTGGTGTAAATTGACGCATAATCTAATCATCAGGTTTCACAGAGAAGATCAGCATAACACCAGTATACTTACAGTTAGAAATGATGAATGAACACATTTCGAAGCTCGCACATCTGTAACTCCACATCTGGTTTCAATGGGATGTTGCTCCACCCCATTTTGTACGTGGAAATAATGGGAGGTGTAGATGGAACTTACTGATGACATTGGTTGAGATGAGGAGGAACCCCTTCTGTGGCCAACATATTTCAGCCAAACATGCCTGTTGCTTTTTTTCTTCTGGGGCTTCAAAAAAATTTATTCATGCCATTAAAGTATTCCATCAAGGTCACTATTCCAGAAATGTTGGAGTGGAGACTGGGCACCATTCTTGGAACCAAAGGAACTCATGTTGAAGTGGTACAATTGGTCTTGGGAAACAAACTGTAGACCTCTATTAGTTATATGTGTGAAATGCATTATCTGCTTGGACTCTACAAAACAATGAAATTAAGGCATTATGAAATGAAACCCTTGTCCATTGGGTACATTATTTTTGTGTTATATATTAGGATGTGAAAACAAGGAAATAAACAATACCATCACATCTGTTATTGTTTCAAAAAAACAACAGAGATGCAGTGACTCATAAAAAGACATGCAATGAAGAAGATGCCATAAAACAATACTTATGCCAGAAGAAATCTGATTAATTAGATTCTGGAATTTTTGACATTAGTTGTTCATCTTGCTGCAAGCCTCTGAAAGAGAGTGATTCAAAAGTACTCAAAACAGAAGGAATAATAATAATATATATATACTTTAAAATGTAGAACACTGGTCCAACATTTAAAATATATCTTATAAGTACAGATAACTACCTGTACTTGTTTCGGTACATTTTTTGGATCAATGATAGATTGCAGCATAAATTGGATATGGCAAATTTGATAACTGAAGTATCAGTTTACAAATGGTTGTGAAAATAGCTCTAAGTGATCCAAATGATGAAGTAGATGAATGAAGATAATACCAGTGGGTTGTTTACAACACAATGCATAAAAATTTGGGAGAGGGCAATATGCATGCACAAATAATGCTGAAGATACAGCTGCAGCCTCGGAGGATTCTGCTCATGTGATGGGATTATACACATACTATCTATTACAAACATGCAGCACTCACAGTGTGCGCACAACATTTAAAAAAAGGAAAAAAAATGGCAAACAGGATGGGCTGTGTTTCACTGCATCAAACCCATTCCCTATGCATATCAACAAACAGGAGAAAATGTCTAAGTCCTTGCTGTGATGTCTTCTTCTTCATGTTCCAGTTGATCTAGACTGCTTTGTCAGATTGTAATTTATTTTAGTTGTAAAATTCTCTGAATGCTCAAAACTCCGCTAACAAGTTTATTACAGACCACATACCTATGTTTTTTGCATGTTAGGAGATGGAAACACATCACAGATAAGAACTGTCAACATGTGATAATTTATTATGTTTGTTAACATCAAACTTGTTCTGAGTTCAGAATGAAATCTGGACGCAGCAGCAGAATGTGCACCAATATTAAACTTCCTGGCAGATTAAAACAGCATGCCCCGACGCTTGAACTCGGGATTTTTGCCTTTTTTTGACTTACTTTTATGTTTTACCCAATGGATGTCATATGGCTTTGCACCAAGTAGAGTTGTAAATACATGTTTGTGTCATGTCCTCTTTTTCCCCTCCTCCTTATTTTTTCTGACGCAAACGGTACATATAGGTTGCTGTAAGTTTCACCTGCATGCATAAGAAACTGTGTTTGCACGCACCTATGGTAGTCACATTTATTTGTTCGATTACACACGTACATATAACATATAGTTCACCATTTTTAGATAGATTTTGCAACAATCAACAAGTAGCTATCAAATTTAGAGTTTTGTTTCATTCAATTTGTGGTTTATAGTCATTCAATTTGTGGTTTATAGCAATGGATATTTTCAGAGTACACCACATATAAACTCTAGCTCCACTGTATAATTTTTGACTAAGAAACAATACAAAAGGAAGCGGTTACGGGAATACAAGGCATGACAATTAGAGACAGATTGTGTAGTTTTTATGTAAATATGTACACATTTTTCTTTTAAGCATATGCAGTATATTTATATAATTTTCACAGATGGACTGCATTTGTAATACATATAAATATATATGAAAAGTCCTTTAAGCATATACAGAGTCATAATGTAATATACAATAATTAATTATTGTACACTTGACATAACATTATACTGTACACCCTCTGCTCTCTTTACATCGTTCTTGTCCTGTGCACACTGATCAGCCAAAACATCATGACCACTGACCTACTATCAATATAAACCTGTCCAGGCGACAGTAGTGTCACTTGGTGAGGAATGACTGATAGTCAGACATACACATGAGTGAGCATGGTGTCCGTGTATAGAATGGAGAAGGCACGCAGTCTATCTGAGTTAGACCAAGGGCAGATTGTGATGGCCCGGAGGCTCGGCACGAGCATTTTGGAAACTGCACGACTTTGTCAGGTGTTCAAGGAGTGTTGTGGTGAGTGTCTTCAATGTGTGGTGAAACCACACCCAGACATCATGGGATTGGGAAGCCACCCATTGTTACAGATGTCGGATGTCGTAGGCTGGGCATACTGGTAAAACAGGATAGGCAGCAAATTGTGGCTGAACTAACATCAGACTTTAATGCTGGGCAGAGTATGAGTGTATCTGAACACACAGTGCATCAAACACCACTAACAATGGGCCTATGCAGCCAATGATCCATGCATGTGTCAATGTTAACACCACAACATCGGCAACAGCGACTGAAATGGCATGTGACCATTGGCACTGGACCTTGACACAGTGGCAGAGCATTGCATCGACTGATGAATCCCAATACCTTCTTCATCATGCAGATGAGATGGCGCAAATTCATCATCTTCCAGGGTACAGCTTCTCGACACCTGTATTGAGAGACTGAGACAAGCTCGTGGCAGCCTCCATTATGCTCTGGGGAACATTCATGTGGATATCCATGGGTCCAGTGGAGTTCGTTCTAGGCACTATGATGTCTGAGGAGTATTGTACACTGGTTGCAGACCACATACACCCCTTCATGATTATCATGTTTCCCAATGACAGAGGCATTTTTCAACAAGATAATGTGCCATGTCACAAGGCGAGGAGTGTGGTGGAGTGGTTCGAGGAACACAGTGGCGAATTCTAACTGATGTGCTGGCCCCAACTTGTCAGATCTGAAACCCATCAAACACATGTGGGATGTGACTGAGTGTGGCATCAGAGCTCATCTACACCCTCCCCAGAATTTACAGGAATTAGGTGACTTGTGTGTGCAGATGATGTACCATCTCCCTCCAGCAACCTACCAAGGCCTCATTGCTACCATGCCACAACACGCTGTTGCTGTTATTTGTGACAAAGGTGGACATACCAGCTATTAGGTAGGTGGTTGTAATATTCTGGCTGATCACTGTATTTCATAGCCAATTCCCTGGAACTCAACTACTGTCACCTCTCTTTCTATCCCATAGCATAGTCTTGGTAGTTTTCAGAATTATTCTGCCTTACATCTACAATCCACCTCTTGGGGTTGTCTCTCTTATGTTGCTGCCTGCCTACTTTCGGTTTTAGTCAAACTCCCCCAGGCCTCCTTTTCGCCTGTACATGCACCTCAGTTATCATTGTTCTTTTCTCCTCCTCACCCTTCTCTTTTATTCCCTCAACACTCCCACTAACTCATTATATTCACCTTAATCGTTATTGAGCCTCACCGCTCGTTCCAACCCTGCCCCCCTCCCCCTTTACCTAAGTGGTCCCTCTTACTACAATCCACCTGTACAGTGTTATAGCCACTTGTTTGAAAGTACAGGTTTTCACTACTAAATGTATTTTAATGATGTATTTTTGATTTGGTTTTCCACTGATTACATATGGTTTTCATTTACTACATGCATTTTAACAATGTATATTAGTTGTTGGTTCCATTGATTAAGTTTTCCTTTTCCTTTATATTTACAAGTTTTTGGACTGTATACTGGTGTATACTCACATTCACAGTATATGTTCTGTGGCTTGAAACTGAAATGTAATTATGAGATTAAGGTGCAGCTAATGTATCTTTGTATACATTCAGACTAGCACCTTTGAATCTATACGATATCTTTGTGGATTCAGGGAGCAGTTGTTTTTGACACAAACAGAGTTTACAGCTGTGGCTTTAACATAAAAATAACACAGAAAGATTTAACATCATTGGACCATGTGCTTTTCAACTCTTATGGCACATTGGTAGTAATTTCACAAACATTTCATTGATTCTACTGGCAGACATGAACTTTGCCTGTTTTCATGTGTCACATACAGACAATGTTACAAATTATGATGTGTATGGCCATTTCATATAATTGTATGTTAATATGATTTCAGATGCAAATTATATGACAATTGTTTACATATATGAATACACAGAACACACTTGGTGGGTTGTAATATAACTGTCCTCTATTCTGTGAGTAATTTGATATATTTGTTATTTTTCCCATGCAATAGCTAAAACAAAATTTTGTATTCATGGTTCTTTTCCATAGGTACTCGAAAATGACCAAGAAGGTTGAAACCAGTTGTGCACCAATAGGGTAAATAAATTTTATTGGTATAAAGTATGGTGTTTTCCAAAATGCCTTTCATTAAATAATTTATTATTTATATTAATGACTTTCAGTACAATTCAAGGAGAAGAAATACCTTTTGGGTTGAGTTTTGACATCAAGTTGATGCATGGCTCTTACAAGAGTTGCACATATTTGAAAAGCATTGATGGGGTAGTTTGCCACAATCCAGCTCATATTTACTCTACATGATTTAGGGAACCACAGTAAAATTTTTGCAATGCTGTAACATGAGTCAATCACAATAAGACTTCCAACAATAGATCTTTTAACATGACACTGCCTGCCTTGATCTATGGAACAAAAGAAAATAAATTAAGTTACACTTTACTAGGATTTCAATTTTTTCCAAAACTATTCTCTACAAATCGCACCAGTAAAACTCTATAGAAACTGTGAAAATCTGAAGTTATCAATGTTTTTCATGTCATGCCAAAGATTTGTCATGCATCAGTACATTTGGGCAGAGTTCTGTTTCACAAACTACCTACTCAATTCTTCACCTTGAATGGAGCATATTAAGAAGGCATTCTTTCAAATACTATGCAAACATGAGAAACAGATTGAAAAAAAACCTGAATGTTTTAAGTACTTCAAAGTTCAACTTTCAGTTATGAGGAGCACATTACACTAACCTCTGCAGGTCAGCTGTCAGCTGCGAGGAAATACAGTGAAGTGGCCATGAAAAAAGGAAGTGGGAGCAGTACACCTTATATAATATATGAAAAACTGATAGGCAGGAACTTTTGATTAATCTTTTTGTGAACAAAATTGTTTGTATGTGTTGCTTGAGGCTTTCCTAACAGACTAGGTCTAGAAGTGGTTCTTGGGTAGGACATCTGATGTCCTTGTGAAATTCCCACAGGATTTCATTGGCCCAAATGACCAACACCTTCAGATGCATTGAACACATTGCTGACCTGTGACTAATGCCTCCTATATGTGCTACTCTAAGAAGTTTTCTTTCACTAGTCACAGCTCATCAGTGAATTTGCTGTATCTGGAGACGTTGGTCAGTTGCGAGAATTTCACATCATCAGGCGTCTTGTCCAAGAACCATTTCTACAAATAGTTTGCAGTCTGGCAATGTATTAAAAACTGTATGCAAACTACTGTAATGTACTGGTCAAAATCAAATCAAAATAAAAATATGTTCTAAAAGAAAGACTTCTGATATTACAAACAGTCATGCCAGTAAACTGAATAATAGTTGTGTCTGTATGTGTATGCTGATGATGGGATAATAAGGTTACTCTGTACACAACTGTTTATTGAGGAGATGTTGAGTCGCAGACAGGCACGACAAAAAGACTGCTATACTTTTAAGCTTTCAACCAAAAGACCTTCTTCTAAAGTAGAAAACACACACACACACAAAAAGCACAACTCACACACACATGACCACTGTCTCTGGCTGCTGAGGCTGGACTCAGAGGATAGAGATAGCATATATATATATATATATATATATATATATATATATATATATATATATATATATAAATATGTCTGCTTGTGTGGATGTGGATGGATATATGTGTGTGTGTGCGAGTGTATACCCGTCCTTTTTTCCCCCTAAGGTAAGTCTTTCCGCTCCTGGGATTGGAATGACTCCTTACCCTCTCCCTTAAAACCCACATCCTTTCGTCTTTCCCTCTCCTTCCCTCTTTCCTGATGAGGCAACAGTTTGTTGCGAAAGCTTGAATTTTGTGTGTATGTTTGTGTTTGTTTGTGTGTCTGTTGACCTGCCAGCACTTTCATTTCGTAAGTCACATCATCTTTGTTTTTGTGTTTTTTTTTTTTTGTGCTTGTGTGAATGTGTGTGGGTTTTCAACTTTAGAAGAAGGGCTTTAAACCAAAAGCTTAAATGTATAGTGGTCTTTTTGTTGTACCTGGCTGCATCTCAGTGTCTCCTCTACATGGTGAGATGCAATCTCTGACTTTCATAATACTGTCAAAATTCTGTCCTGGATTTTCCATTGCATTATTTCATTATGGTATAGAGCAATCATGAAACTGAGTTCCTACATATTGTGAATGTGCACACTTCACAAATAAAGGGAATTAAAAAGGTTAAGTTATCTTTATTGCAGTACATGTATTATCTATTTATATTTATTTTAGTCCTCCTTTTAAATCTAATACAACATCCCATTACATTATGCACCATAAATACCACAAATAACTGAGTTGTCGAGAAATTAAAAACCATTTTACTTAAAATATCATATACAAAAATGCATAAACAACTAGGTGCCTTTGACTAACACATTAAAAATATGAAGCATAAATAATTTGTCACAAATGAAAAGGAATTTACATCCAATTTAAAATTGTGTCATATATAAGATATTCATTTTCAACTAAGTGCTGACAATACTAACAAAAATTAACAAATTGTCTCATATACATTTTGTCAAAGTTAAAACATATTTACTGTACACTTTAATGGTTGTTGTCACATATAAAAACTCTGTCGTTAACCAAGCGTCTATGATACTAAAAGAAGTTAAAATATGAGACATAAATAAATCATTCACTGATTAATTAAAAACTGTTTTGATACCTCTAAAATTTTGTTAAATATAAAAGGTTAATATTTAATTAGTACCTATAATACTAACAAAATTTAACATTGTACTAAATTATACACAGCAGTTTTTATGCATAGACTTCTGATAGTGCTTTGTACAGTTTGGAGAAATACAATGTATGAAAAATTCTAGTATATAGAACATATTTATGATAAAATATAAAAGAAATCTGGGTGTAATTAACAAACTAGGTTCTAATTAAATTACATTACAAGGAAAAAGATAAAAAAAAGACTTTTCTGATTTTGCGACTCAATACCAACAGGTCCTTTATGTTGGCCATGCCAATACTACAATGAAGAGTATTTGGTAAAAGCCTGTAAGGAAATGAAATTTTTAGTAACATTGATGGCTATTAATCACAATCAGTATTTATATTCAAATTGTGTGTGACATGCATGTAGTAGTTTTGCTAATGGGCTTGATTTTAGTACTGAGAATGTTATAGAAGCACATTTTCAGTGCTGTACAGTTTTTCCTCTTATTCCTATAAGTTACGGAAGGGACCAATTTGAAATAGTCTACAAAGACACTGTATCATCCATAGGAATTCCTTTTACATTATGACAAAATATGCAAGCAAGTTTCTGCTGCTGTATCCAAATCTTTGCAGACGAACAGAATATCTTGATATTCAAGTCTAATGAGATTAGACATGAAGCATACATATAACAATGAAGAGAATTAAACAATTTGTCATCAAGAGACTTGTATCTACTCTATGCATGTCAATGACAATATGTATTTTTGATTTGTTCCTAAATCTTTACATAATAGGTTAATGGTGTCGTATTATTCATATGACGTAGTAAATTTATTAATACCTTCATATTTACCAGTTGTAGAAGCTGTAGATACATCACTTCTTCAAATGTGGGGATGAAATCTTTTCAATTGTCATATTAATGAAATACAAATTTTAAGAGGTATATCTAAATGTAACATTTTAGAGCGATATGCAATGCAATGAGCATGTAAGGACAGTATTAGTGAAGGGAAGGAGAATGGTCAACTTCAGTTTATTGGGAGAGTTTTAGGAAAGTGCAGTTCACCTACGAAGGAGACCACTCATACAACACTTGCATAGCCCTTTCTCAGATACTGGTTGAGTGTCTGGGATCCCCACCATGCCAGATTACAGGAAGCCACTGAAGCAACTCAGAAGCATGCTGCTACACTTATTATCAGTACATTCAATCAACCTTCGAGTGTTATGGAGACGCTTCATGATCTTAAAAGGAAATCCTTGGAGAGAAGACAACATTTTTTCATGAAACATTGTTGAGAAAGTTTAGACAACACGGATTTGCAGCTGAACTGTAGAACGATATACTTCGTCTATAGACCACATAGACAAGGTAAGAGAAATTAGGGCTCCTTTGGAGGCACACAATCATTTTTCCCTCACTCCATTTGCAAGTGGAACAGGAAAGGAAATGGTTAATGGTGGCACATGGTACCCTTTGCCATATGCCATACAGTTGCTTGTGGAATATGTTTGTAGGCGTAGTTATAGATGAAAGAACAACAACAAGAAGGGATAGCAATTTGGAACCCCAGAGAGCCTGTCCATGTGCAGGCAAGGGAGAAACATGCCACAGTTGGTGAAACAGCCTTTGAAATTGACAAAGTTGAGCTCGGCTGCATGCTCTACCAATAGGTAGTTGATCTTGCCCCTGGTCAGAGTTTGATGGTGGCTATTGATACTTATGGAGAGTTCACTGACAGTTATTCTCACTTTAAAGGTTATTCTATAGTTGTTCCATGAGTTGTTGTATGACAGCTTTTGTGCTCTGCATCTGATGAGGAAAAATAGCCCTGTGGTAGGGCAACAACAGGTCGTGCTGAGTGGGTGAACAGGACGTGCTGAGTGGGTGCACAGGACAGGTCTTGCATGCAAGTCTTAAATATGACCCAATTTACAAGAAGCTGGAAGTATGAATGGCACAACTACAGATCATGATATTCTGTAAGTCTCGTGGGTCGGGCAACACCACTTGAATCTATGAATTTTTCTGAACACTATTCTCTTAGTGATCTTCCTCTCTCATTATTCTAACCTGCCCCTGCCCCTTCCCTCCCATCTCAACTCCTGCGTGCACCTCAGCTGAGCTCTCCCCCCCCCCCCCCCTCTAGTAATGTATTCCTATCTCAGTCCCTTACTGTACTTACCTCTCCTTGCCCTTGATTTTCTTTCCCTTCACTGAGTCCCTGTGCAAGTCACGTTGCCGAGCTACAAACACACACTTCCTAACTACAGTCAGGCCATACTAGTGAGATAATTTAACTTGTGTGTGTTTGTGGGGAGGGGGGGGGGGGTGCGGGGGGGGGGGGGGGGGAGAGGGAGTGCACACATATGTGTGCACGCCCATGCATGAATGGAGTGGAATGTAAATTTATAAGCTGACCTATATTGTTCTAGTTCTTATTAGCTGACTACATATCACTCAGTACTTTCATTATTTGCTGAGTAGTAATCATTATTTGTTTCACTGTTTGATACATTAATCCCAGATTTGTAAATTAATATAAAATAACTTACTTTACGAGTGTGCCATATATACCGAGAGAAAAAAATTGCAACACCAAAAAATAATTAATGCAGAGTAATGACATGTCCAATATACATTTGTCTAGGTAACATATTTAAGTGATTAACACTGCAAGATCACAGGTTAATGTAAGTGCTAGATTAGCTATTGCAAATGTTGAATGCTGGTACATTAATAACTGATGTAGCCACCAGAATCTTGAATGTATGCATTGTGTTGTCAGGTGCTGGATGTCAGTTTGTGGGATGGAGTTCCATGACTGTTGCACCTGGTAGGCCAATACAGGGACGGTTAATACTGGAGTTGTTGTGCGATGATTCCCATAGGTGCTCAATTGGAGACAGATATCGGGATTGAGCAGGCCAAGGCACATGTCGACACTCTATAGAGCATGTAGGGTTCCAACAATGGTATGTGGGCTAGCATTATTCTGTTGGAAAACTTGGAAAACACCCACTGCACTGCTGTTCATGAATAGCAGCACAATAGGTAAAATCACCAGACTGACGTAAAAATTTCCATTCGGGCTGCATGGTACAACAACAGGAATGCTCCTATTGTCATACAAAATAGTATCCCAGACCATAACTCCAGGTATACGGCCACTGTGTCTAGCACACAGACTATCATTGGCACTAAGGCGGAACTAGTTTTCATCACACAACACAACAGACCTCCATCCTACCCTCCAATGAGTTCTTGCTTGACACCACTGAAGTTGCAAATGGCGACGGTTGAGGGTCAGTGTAATGGACACAACAAGGCGTCTGGCTCAGGGTTGCCTTGAAGTAACCTATTTGTAACAATTTGTTGTGTCACTGTGGTGCCAACTGCTGCTCAATTTGCTGCTGCAGATAAAATACACACACCAAAAAAAGCTTTGCATCACCCCGGTTCCCAGAACTTCTGAAGATAGATGTTAACTTTGGATATTGTATCACAGACACAGTTCTTTTGACTGTTCAGAGATGTCACTAAACCTGCCCAAAGATGTAAACAACCATGCATGAGCAACACCTATTAGATGGAGGGGGTCTGATAGCCCATCAGTTCCAGTCATCCCACCAGGAAGGAGGTACACAGCTCGTGTTGTCTGTAGTTCAACCATGCCTAGACGGTCAATACCACAGTTCGATCACGTCCGCATTTTTACTTTGCGACAGGAGGGGCTCTTAACAAGGGAAGTGTCCAGACATCTCAGAGTGAACCAAAGCGATGTTGTTCGGACATGGAGGAGATACAGAGACAGGAACTGTCGATTACATGCCTTGTTCAGGCTGCAAAAGGGCTACTACTACAGTGGATGACCGCAACCTATGGATTATGGCTCGGAGGAACCCTGACTGCGGCACCACCATGTTGAATAATGCTTTTCGTGCAGTCACAGGACATCGTGTTACGACTCAAACTGTGCACAATAAGCTGCATGATGTGCAACTTCACTCCCGACGTACATCTTTGCAATCATGACAACATGCAGCATGGCACAGATGGGCCCAACAACATGCCGAATGGACCGCTCAGGATTGGCATCACGTTCTCTTCACTGATGAATGTCATATATGCCTTCAACCAGACAATCGTCGGAGAAGTGTTTGGAAGCAACCTGGTCAGGCTGAATGCCTCAGACACACTGTTCAGCGAGTGCAGCTGGGTGGAGGTTCCCTGCTGTTTTGGGGTGGCATTATGTTGGGGCGATGTACACTGCTGATGGTTATGGAAGGTGTCATAATAGCTGTATTATACGTGAATGGCATCCTCCGACAGATAGTGTAAACATATCAGAAGCATATTGGCGAGGCATTCGTCTTCATGGACGATAATTCGCACCCCCATCGTACACATCTTGTGAATGACTTCCTTCAGGATAACGACATCGCTCGACTAGAGTGCCCAGCAAGTTCTCCAGACATGAACCCTATCGAACATGCCTGGGATAGATTGAAAAGGGCTGTTTATGGACGATATGACTCACCAACCACTCTGAGGGATCTACACCGAATCACCATCGACGAGTAGGACAATCTGGACTAACAGTGCCTTGATGAACTTGTGGCTAGTATGCCACAACAAATACAGGCATGCATAAATGCAAGGGGATGTGCTACTGGGTATTAGAGGTACCGGTGTGTACAGCAATTTGGACCACCACCTCTGAAGGTCTCACTGTATGATGGTACAACATGCAATGTGTGGTTTTCATGAGCAATAAAAATGGTGGAAATGATGTTTATGTTGATCTCTATTCCAATTTTCTGTACAGGTTCCGGAACTCTCAGAACAGAGGTGATGCAAAACTTTTTTTGATGTGTGTGTGTGTGTGTGTGTGTGTGTGTGTGTGTGTGTGTGTGTGTGATGTGCCAGAGCCATGCGTCAAACATGATGGTCTTCCCTCTTTGTAGTGCCATGTGGCCATCTGGAGCCTGGTCTTCTTGTGACCGTACACACCCATGATCATTGCTGCCAGCAATCATGTACAATGGCTACATTCCTGCCAAGTCTTCCTGCAATATCGCAAAAAGAGCATCCGGCTTCTCATAGCCCTTTTTCAAGACTTCGTTAAAACCCAGTGAGTTGTTAATAATGGCGACTTTGATGCCTTAAAGGCATTCTTGACTATCATCATCTCACCAAGTCCAATTTCAAATGTAACTAACACTTATGACAGTAACAATGTGTATTTAAAGCAAACCTGATTTTCATCCTCAAAGCAGTGCTACTAGTGCCACTCTTATGTGATTGGCCTGAAATCTGAACAGATACCACCTTTCAAATGCAGAAATACACCTACTAACTTCTATTTTTGTCACACAACTCCTTGGTGCTGCAATTTTTTTCCCCCATCAGTGTATGTTATTTTAGTCTTCTAATTTAATTTAAATATGGTCTTGCAATGAAGAGTGAAAAAACTGATGTTGCTGTTGTTGGAAAAATTACACATAGTAAAACATGAATATAAACAGCAACCAAAGTTATTTTTATTCAAAATTCAAGTAATAGAGTTCAGTGTTTAATAATTTTTCAGATACCAGCCAACTAGTGGTGTTAGTGAGTCACAATATTTGAAGTGTCATATTCACCAGAAGAAAACATTGTGATTAACCAATGCTGTTACTGAGAGTTATTTATAAGTTCCATATACTGATAAAATTTACATCTGAATGAGATAAAAATGATTTTTGACTGCTAATGAACAAACATCATGGGACAAATATTAATGTAAAGTGATGTAGGTTACATCATACTTACATTAAGAGCAAAGTTTTGAAGTCCATTATCTGTGTTTACATTTTCTAATGATGAGTACAGTGGTAAGAAGACTCTGTATAAGTTTTACTTTAATTCTACACAGTTTATGAATTGAGAGCTTTACATTAAATAAATATCATTCCGCTTTTACATATTCATGTTTCGATATTTGGCTACTAGTGAGAACACGGTATATTTTAAGCTGGAAGCCCTATGCTGCAATAGTTAATGCACAGAGAAATCTCTGGCAAGTGAACCAAATTTACGTTTTACAAAATTAATGCACATTAATCACAACTCATAGTTTGTCAACATGATATTGCTAGCACTGGAAGTGAAATTTTCAAAACCAGCAAATAGTTTCTTAACTCAAGAAAATGTAGAATGACAGTAGGTGGCAGGCATAGGTTACACAAACTGGTGCTGTTTTACAGGTTATTGTGTTATTCTAACATTTTTATTACACATTTTTCACAAACTGAATGTGTTTTGGTTTGATAAAGATTCCTGGGGAAGACAACGAAAATATTTTCTTTTTCCTAAATAAAATCCTGCTTGTAATTACCTTTCCTCATTTCTGCCAACAACGCCGTATGTTTGGACGATGACAAAATTTGTATCTTATAATTTGTTTCACTTCAAGTAACAGTAAACTTTCATAATTTTTAAAAGCCCAAGACTGAAATACGTGACTTTGAAAATAATTAATGGAAGAGATTTGAAATGTCACTTAAAATTGAGACGTGAATGTGTGGAGATATTTCTGGGATAAGATGTACAAGGATAATTTCATAGATAAGACATAAAAATATCTGAAACATACATTAAATTCAATTCTCATAATTAATAGACTCTCTTTTCCTCTTAATTTAGATAGCAATGTTTCCTTCTGGGTCAAATTTCTTCAACAACTGATTAGCTGTATGACACAAAATAAACATAATAATCTGCAGAAAGCTCAACTTTATGTACGTGAAACAAAATTGCATTACTGCTTAATGGGAATTTTTAAAGAACAGACAACTTTATTGGTAATGGAAGAAACCTTATAGGGTGTGGAGGGGGGAGGGAGTAGGGAAGGCACACACAAATGTGATGTAACCATATGGTTCAAATTTTTTTTCCTCATTTTGAATAATACCATACACGGAAACTGACAGTAGAGCTAAGAGAAAAGTTAATTTTCCTTGTGTGCAAAAAGAAATAATTATAATCGAATGTCTTAGTATGGAGTTTGACAGATATATTTTGGGTGTTATTTCAGTTGTAAGATGACATTTTTATTTCTTCTGTTTAAAAATTGTTAGCACTCGAATAATAAAGTGTCTTCTGTGCTTTAGTTTGAGATAGAAAGGCCTTGTAACTAAATTAAGTTGCTGTTTTGTCATTTAACAACACAAAGTCCAACTTAATCTTAAGTTTATGAACAAGAAGTCTGCCAAGGTGTTGCCATCACTTGGATCACAATTCAAATTAGACACTGTGAAACATAAATTTGAAGAAAGTAAACGAATTTATCAAATTGACTGAATTTACCTATGGTTTGGAAATGTCAGCACAGCTATTTTTCATAACATAGCAAAGTAGTTATGGAAACAAATATCTTAATGAAACCAACATGCAGCACTTTCCTATGAGCAGCTATTAGTGCCACAACAATACTGATTGGACAAAAACATCTGACCAGTGTAAAGATATTACATGATTTCAGAAAATAGTGTGGACAGCTAAACAATTCATCTCATTTTGTTATACCACACAGATAATGTTTATAGATGATGGTGAGGTGGAGTGATACCAAATTTATACAATGGAATTTATATGAACATTATAGTCCCTTGCTGTCATCACATGAGGCAATTTGAGTGATAATTTCAGGAATCACTTTACAAAAACAATGTTGCAAACATATTTATTTGGCAAGAAATGAGCACCAGTTTGGTTTCAAACTGAATGTAATTTATTTCCAGTTATTTCAGGTTAGTGCACTGAGACCAAAACACAAATTACATTTTTTTTAAATGCTCCAATTGTATATGCACATATGAATATATGCTGATTACAATACCAGGAATTTAATCTCAAAGCATGGTTAAGGGCCTCTAACAACTACTATATGGTTCCTCTTCAATGCAGTGCTTCATAAACCATTTTATGGTGACTTGAGTAATATGCAGAATATGACGTATTCCTGTCTCCGACAACTGCTTTTGGATAACAGGAAAAATGAAGATGCACCATGGTGCTCTTGGAGCAAGTAATTGTCCGGAAAGCCTGATAAGTCTGCAAATGTAATCAGTATGAGGATTATTACGGCAGCATGAAATTACTACTCATAGTAAAAACTGAAATATGCAGTGGTGACCTTCCTCAATAACATTTATTAAAAGTTCATTGTAAACCAGCTTTCAGCTTTCTAGGCCATCCTCAGATGTCTTAAGACTAAACAGATAGTCCACAAAACATCTGCGAGAGTTTATAGCTATACAAAGATTGTTTTTCTAAAGATGTGCGACCTTTTACAACTACATATGTATATAAATACAAAAGCATGTAGCTATGAACAAATAAACCTTAGCCTATATTACTTTATACTCAAAGATTAAAGATTAAAAGTATAAGAATATAAAGACCAAAAACAGTACGCAAGTGAGCACTGGTAGAGACTACTATGTTATATGGACAAAATAACTGGTGAATGTGAAGACCAAGCAAAAAATGGGGGGGGGGGGGGGGGGATTCAATGGAATGTGGGTAGGAACAGCTATACTATTAATAACAGGCATATTATACTATGGTGACACAAATATTAACTGGTTGCTGCTACTTTAGCAAAGGTGAATAACGGAACTGTACTTCATAATTACGGATTAAGTCAGGACTTGGTGATTGGTGTTTATCTATAACCAGAATTTCAAGTCGTTTTTCACCTTTAGTTCATCTATGGAGAACATAACTTTTAATATCATAAGAACGAGGATAACAGCACTTCTGTATCATCCACAGAAGGCACCAAATCACACAGACAACAAATGGGCCACCATGTTATATGAAGGTAGGACTTCACATGGACTTGCCAGCAAACTAAAAAAAATGGTTCAAATGGCTCTGAGCACTATGGGACTTAACATCTATGGTCATCAGTCCCCTAGAACTTAGAACTACTTAAACCTAACTAACCTAAGGACAGCACACAACACCCAGCCATCACGAGGCAGAGAAAATCCCTGACCCCGCCGGGAATCGAACCCGGGAACCCGTGCGTGGGAAGCGAGAACGCTACCGCACGACCACGAGATGCGGGCAGCAAACTAAAATCCAGGAAATATACACCAGCTTTTTATGCTAGGAATGCTGTTTTCCACATGCAGTTCAATAGCAAAGACAAGGTTCCACCTTTAGATCAGAATGGAATTTATGGCATTTCCTGCAATTTGTGATGCAAATTACATGCAGGTCAACCACATAGGGCAATAACTATTACACTGACATGAAGTTAGCTAGAGACTGAAAATGAAATGTTCCAAATTTGCTGAACATGTTCCAAATGAATGTCATTCTTATAATATTAAATGTGAAGTTCTCCATTGAGAAGCTAGAGGCAGAAATTTAACATTACTTGAAATTCTGACTATAAATAAACACCAGTCACAGGATCCTGACTTAATCCTTGCTGATCAAATACAGTTCTATTATCCACTCTTGATAAACTAGCAGCAGCCACTCAAAATTTTTCTCATCACAGAATAATATGCTTGTTGTAGATAGTATAACTGTTCCTCATCCACACTGCACAGACTCCTTCCTCTCCTCTGACCCCTTCCCTTTTTGTCTGTTCTTCGATGGTCAGAGACACTGGTTATGTGTGTGCGAGTTGTGCTTGGATGAATGTGAATGTGTGGTGTGTGTGTGTGTGTGTGTGTGTGTTTTATTTACCTGAGAAGAAGGGCTTTTGGCTGAAAGCTCACTCTTTTAGCAGTCTTTTTATTGTGTCTGTCTGCGCTTCAACATGTCCACTATATGGTGAGCAGCAATCTATTCTTTTCATAATATTGTCATTATTCCATCCAGGCTTTTCCATTGTTTGATTTTGTTATCACATTCACCAATTATTTTGGCCATATACCACAGTAGTCTCTTCCAGTATTAACTTGCGTACTATTTTTGGCCTGTATATTCTTATACATTTAACCTCAGTGCAAAAAGTAATATAACATTTATTTGTTTATAACTTCTGAGAACTTCATCATTCTTGTGTTTTGTATATAGTTGTAAAAAGTTACATATCTTTGGAAAAACAATCTCTGTACAGCTATAAGCTCTCACTGGTATTATGTAGACTATCACATTAGTTTTAAGTTGTCAAAATCTAAAACATGGCTGTGAATCAGCAACTGTATAAATCTGAAGAGGTTGTAAAACTCAGCCAACCATTTGCAAAATAAAGGTTTATTAGCCCTTGACCTAGTTTTTGATATTTCTAAAAATTTCTTTTTCAGGAGTGGGCCTTGTAAATCACATGGTGGTAAATTACATTACCTGAAGCCAAGCGACTCTTGTCATACATAAAATTTATATAGAAACCAGAAACATCATATGCCATGACTTAAGACAGCAAACAGATTACATTCAACATACAGCAGAATAAATGCCATGCCTTTGTCTCCGGCATGATGTATACTTGAGTTATACAAATATTTTATCCTTTGACCCCTGTTATAATTGTATGTTGACAAGAGCCTTTACCAGCGGGCATTTATTCTGACATACGTTTAAAGTAATCTGGCTGCTGTCTTAAGCCATAGCATGTGATGTTTCTAGTTTTTATCTCAATTTTATATATGACAAGAGCCACTCAGCTTGAGTTAATGTAATTTACCACCATGTGACGTAACAAGGCCCACTCTTTCTGAAGAAGATATTTTTAGAAATACCGTAACCTAGTTCAAGGGCTAATAAACCTTTATTTTGCAACTGGTTAGCTTTAAGTTGTCTGAGGGTGTTCACAATTAACTATAAAACAAATATTATTGTGGATCATCAATCTTGTGCATCTTAGTTTTTAATACTAGCACCAACAGGATATTCCACAAACACTACTATTCATTCAAGTGAGGTGTACCTATAAAATATAAATTATCATGGACTGATGGCCAGAAAATAATCTGAGAGACTGAGATAGTTAACTCCCCATTCCCGCCCTGAACAAACAAAAAAATCAGTCTTCAATGGGCAGTGCCACATGCAGTTGGCCACCTAGTGTATTCCAATGTAAGAAGTGGCAGTAATCTTATAGCACTTGTCATTTGTTTTATTATGGGCTACATAATATTGTTCTTCTGTGAGAGCTTTCAGCTATGGATTAGTTTCTTTTGTTTCTTGATTTATAGAAGTGTATAATCAGTGATGTTATTTTCAATGGAAATTATGCAAAAATATTATTTACTGCAAAAATATCATCAATGAACCAAAGATCTTTTTACTAGTCTACTTGTTTCTTGTCATCAAGGCCAAATGAAAAGTTAAACAAGACACACAATGACAAATCAATTAATTTTCATTAGTGCTTGAGTTTTAACACTTGTGATATTAATAGAAAGTGAGCTCATTAAACCACAGACTTCAATTTGTCCAGCAATACAGGCCCAATGCATCTGCTGAAGTCAGAATGTCTGATATATGTACATGTGATTGTATTGCCTGATAAAACAAGCTAAACATTAAACCAAGGAGGAGGACCAGGACAATGTAAACAAGAATAGTGTAATTTCTGGATCAAAAATTTGACTCATCAGCAGAGGATGCATTAACACACATCAGTGTGGAACAATAAAAGATCATTGTGTTATGAATGAGGGGTGGGGTGGGGGGTGGGTGGGTGGGGGGGAGATGATGGAAGGGGGAAGGGGGAGGGGTTTAGACCAAAATATAGAACTGACAAAACTTTGTGTTAAGCTCAAACACAACCATGCTTATAAAATGTCTTGCTGCTCTTACTGAAGTATAAATCAGCAGTGGTATATTGAACAGAAGGTGAAAATAAATAAATATGATGAGTGTGTGTTTATCCTCATACAGTTTTCACAAAGCGATGTCATTAATATGTGTATTACTTCCATGGATGAAAAGTTACAATGGTGACAAGCATGTTGGTAAGTGTGTTCATGGTATATTTAAATGAGCAAGGTAACTTGTTCTTTACCTCAGCCAAAAGCCGTTATTCCTAAGAACAAATGAAATGAGGGGGGAAAAAACTGATGAGTGGATAACTGGAGGTATGTCATTGCTAGACTCAATAAGACACAAATTTCCTATTAAATGGCAAACTCTGGTCCTGTGGCTAACCTGGAAAAAGTCACATCTCATGTTCAAATTCTGATAGGAAAGAAGGAAGATGCATCTTTTCTCAAAAGATGGATGTTAAATGCTAGGCATAGGGTCAATTTTCAGGACAAAAGTGAGCTAAAGAGCATGAAGGAATAACACTTCTCCCAAATAAAAAATATAAAAGCACACTGCAGTAGAAAGATGCCCCTCTTTACAGATTATTCATGTAGATTTAGTGCTGCAGAAGTAAAATTTCGACCCATAACAGACAAAGAGGACTAATTAACATGTGTCATTTTACTGTGATACAGTCAACAACGATTTTACAATGTAAGGAGTTCCAAATGCTACAGTTTTTCAGCCATAACGTAGCACATAAGCGAAACAGTACACGTCACACATAGGAAACTAAAGCTGATTCTGGATCACAACTTTAAATAGGAAGATGAAGAATACAGTCTTTTTCTTATGGTTTGTGTCACCATGGTGTGGACCTGAAAATGACATTGTCACAAAATTGAGTGCTTGTCATAACACACAGCAATTAATGACTTGACTTGTGTATAAAATAAAAATGTAAAGAAATATCAAGGAAGGAATGAAAGTAATGCCATACTCACAGATATAGATTTATCTTGAATGAAAGAGCAAAATAGTTGTGTCACAGACAGGAAGGTGAGTACTCTCAAGTTTGCTGTCCATAGTAGTTATGGATCTTCTTGTATTTTGAGACTGTCATGATCACCTTATACAGTTAAGGTGATGAAATAGCAATAATATTGAGCAGGAAATGTAATTTTTATAACATCAAGATCAACATTGCTACATGTTAATGGATAAAAATTCTAAGTACAGGCTGGGAGCCACAGAGATAGTGTTCAGCTGAAAAATACACTCTATGAAGCAAAAAAAACCACACACCATAAAGGAATTATCTGAACGGGAGCAAAATTGGTAGGTGTGATTTACATGTCAAGACAAACCAATGATTACGAATTCTGAAAAACTGAATGATTTATTCAAGAGAAATAGCTTCAAAAATTAAGCAAATCAACAATGCACTGGTCCGCTTTGGCCCCTATGCAAGCAGTTATTTGGCTTGGTCCTTATTGATAGACTTGTTTGATGTCCTCCTGAGGGATATCGTGCCAAACTCTGTCCAAATGGGGTGTTAGATTGTCAAAATTTCTAGCTTGTTGGAAGGTCCTGCCCATAATGCTCCAAACATTCTCAATTGGGGAGAGATCTGTCAACTTTGTTGGCCAAGGTAGGGTTTGGAAAGCATGGAGACAAGCAGTAGAAACTCTCGCTATGAGCGGAAGGGCATTATCTTGCTGAAAAGTAAGCCCTGGGTGAATTGCCATGAAGAGCAACAAAACAGGGCATAGAACACCGCCTACACATTGCTGTGCTGTAATGGTGCCATGGATGAGAACCAAAAGGGTCCTGTATGAAAAGAAATGGCACCACAGACCATCACTCCCAGCAGTTGAGCCATACAGTGGGCGACAGTCAGGTTGGTAGCCTACGGCTGTCGGGGACATCTTCAGATGTGCCTTCAATGGTCATGGGTCTCAGTTTGAAGTGGAACTCATCACTGAAGACAATTCTCCTACACTCTATGAGATCCAGGCCAAAGACGTGCCTGGAAGCACCCCAGACAGCGGTGGGATATCAGCCTGACTCTCCTCCACCATACACCCCAACAACCAGGAGTAATGGTCTGGGGTGAAATTTCTTTTCATAGCAAGACCTCTTTGGCTGTCATCCACGGCACCCTTACAGTACAGTGGTATGTCAACGATATTCTACAACCTGTTTTGTTGCCCTTCATGGCAAGCCATCCTGGGCTTACATTTGAGCAAGATAATGCCCACTCGCTCATGGTGAGAGTATCTGCTGTTTGTCTTTGTGCTTGCTAAACCCTACCTTGACCAGGAAGGTCGCCGGATCTCTCGCCAACTGAGAATGTCTGGAGCATTATGGTTAGGGCCCTACAACCTGCTAGGGATTTTGACAATCTAACGTGCCAACTGGACAGAATTTGGCACGATATCCCTCAGGAGGACATCAAACAACTCTATCAAACAATACCGTGAGGCATAACTGCTTGCATAAGGACCAGAGGTGGACCAATGCATTACTGACTTGCTCAATTTGCGAAGCTCCTTCTCTTGAATAAATCATCCAATTTTTCTGAAATTGTAATCCTGTGCGTGAACATCAAATCCACCAATTTCCGTCCGATTTGGATAATTCCTTCATGGTGCATCCCCCGCTCCTTTTTTGGTCTCAGAGTGTATCTCCGTGACTACATGCCTAACACCCTGTACATGCCTAACACCCTGTAACGAGTTATTGATGGATGATAAAAAGGAACTAATCAGTTTTGGCAGAGAGGAAGTGTCTACAGCTGCCACCTATGGCGACTTCAAGCACAACATGGAGATAATCAATAACATTCAGATGTCTACACCTTCCTGAGTAGCATACTGTGCACTCACAGTCATGTTTATATATAATAAAATATTACCCAACTGAAACAACATGTTTTGTCTGCATATCATGATACATGACTTAAAAGACTTGGGACAAGTAACCTGGTTAGCAGCACCTTACTAGGGTCTTTAAAAATTACCAGTGAAGATGATCTTCACCTTATGTGTTGCCCACAAACGTCATATAAAAACTTAAAACTAAGAAAATGCCCATTATACTGGGTTCAGGCAGGTTAAAAAGATGACAAGAACAGTTAAAAGGAAGACAATAAAAATCACATTTATCAACCCATCCATCAGGCTTTCAAATATCTGCTGCAATCGTCATGGTAAAGTGAGTATAAAATACACTGATGGGAAAAAATCACAACAACAAAAAATAATTAATGTAGAGTAATGAAATTTTGGGAATACATTTGTCTAGGTAACATATTTAAGTGAGTAACACTGCAAGATCAGAGATTAATGTAAGCACGAGATAAGCTATGGCAAATGTGAAATGCTAGTGCATTAACAACCAGTGTAATCCCAGAAAGTTGAATGCAAGGATGCAAACATGCATGCATTGTGTTGTACAGGTGGTCACATGTCAGTTTGTGGGATGGAGCTCCATGCTGATTGCACTTGGTCGGTCAATACAGGGATGGTTAATGCTGTTTGTAGATGAGACTCGAGTTGTTGTCCGATGATGTTCCGTATGTGCTCGGTTGGAGATAGATCTGGGGATTGAGCAGGCCAAGCCAACACGTCGACATCCTATAGAGCATGCAGGGCTACAACAGCAGAATGTGGATGAGCATTATCCTATTGGAAAACACCCCCAGGAATTCTGTTCATGAATGGCAGCACAACAGGTTGAATCACCAGACTAATGTGCAATTTTGCTGTAAAGGTGTGTGGAATAAGCATGAGAATGCTACCACTGTCATACAAAATCGCATCTCAGACCATAACTCCAGGTGTAGGACCAGTGTGTCCAGCATGCAGACAGGTTGGTTACATGCCCTCAACTGGTCTCCTAACCAACACACAGCCATCACTGGCACCGAGGCAGAATCAGCTTTCATCACAAAACACAACAGATCTTCACCATTCCCTCCAATGAGTTCTCACTTGACACCACTGAAGTCGCAAATGGCAGTGGTTTGGATTCAATGGAATGCACGCTACAGGGCATATGGCTCGGAGCTGTCCTTGAAGTAACCAATTTTTAACAGTTTGTTGTGTCACTGTGGTGCCAACTACTGCTCAAATAGCCGCTGTACATGCAGTATGATGTGCCACAGCCATACACCAAACATGATGGTCTTCCCTCTCGGTAGTACCATGTGGCTGTCCACAGCTCTGTCTTCTTGCAACCGTACATTCTTGTTACCACTGCTGCCAGCAGTCATGCAAGTCTTTCTGCAATATCATGGAAGGAACAACCCGCTTCTCTTAACCCTACTACAAGACCTAGTTCCAGTTCAGTGAGGTGCTGATGATAATATCTTTGTCACTTTAAAGGCATTTTTGACTAACATCAACTCATCACACCCAATCTCAAAGGCAACTAAGGCTCACACAACCATTACAGCAGTATCTAAAGTATACCTGGTTTGCATCTTCACAGTGGTGCTACTAATGCCACTCTTATGTGATTGGCTTGAAATTTGAGTAGACATGGCTTTTCACATGTAGACACACTTCTACCAACTATCGCTTATGACGCGTAATTCTTTCTTGGTGTTGCAATTTATTTTTTTCTCCTGTCAATGTATATAGGTCATCAACATAATTAAAGCAATTTCAGCAGGCCATCACTGACTGAAGGAAAAGAAGGTATAGAGATCAAATGTAGGAAGATAATACCTGAAGCCCTATGTACGTGTCTGTCCTACCTCCAAATATTATGTTAATCCTCAATATTGGGGAAAAAAAGGTACCACTGGTATACTGTATATCAGAGTCTATTGTCTGGGATTGATCACTGGGGTCACTTTATCAAATATGCAGTTTTAATGCCCTGAACACACACAAAATTAGAAGAGCTCCCTGGGACCTAAAAAAAGATAACCTATAATTTCACCATGTGGTCGAAAATGTTCTGTATTTAACTAGTCACATGAGGAACAAGGACATATTTTATTTGACTTTCTGGATGACACAATACACTGTATCACATTTATTTACGATTGTATGTCCAGAAACCTCAAACCATGACCCACACGAAACATTATTTAATCTAATACAGACTGGACTCAAGATCCCACTTGGCTCTTAACAACTCTTCTTACTGCTAGGCTAGCAAAATATTCCACCAACAGTCTTGGAAAAGTCTGCAGCCTTTGTTTGGGGACAACAGTGACATAGAACACTGATGAAAGGCAATTATCTGTATGCACTGTAAATTCATCTAGTACTTTTATACCCTTTCACAAGTTTAGTGCAGCACTCTGAGGAAGACCAGAAACTATTACTACATAGGGATTTCATAAAGTTAAGTTACATACGTTGTCCAATCCTAAGAACACTGAGAGTGGTGCATTTTCAGGAGGTAGGGCATGCTTCAGGTTTCCTGCAGGCACAGTTCCGCTGGGGTATGGATAACAGGTGCATCAAAAAGTGGGACTTAAATGGTGCAACAACTGGAAACATACTCCAAAGCTGAAGTACATAGGTCAGGACAATTCTTGTGAATGAAATGTCTGAATTGCACACAGCTCCATCATAAAATTATGGCAATACATGGTCTAAATGGAATGCTGTGTCCTGTTGTAGTGAAATGGCACCAAAATTTTGACCAAGGCTGCACAGACATGGGTGACGTTGATCGAGATGTCCAGCTCTTTCACCATGCAGTTTCTATCTTTTCAGCAAGCTGAAAGAACATTTGGAGAAAAGAGATTTTCCAACAATGAGACGTTTGCGTGGTGGTTCTCGAATGGCTCCATGACCAGGTAGTGGATTTCTATCATCTAGGAACTGAACGACTGGTAGAGCATTATGACTGAGATGAGGTTGGCAACACTGCACTGACGCGGACTCTTCGAGTATTTGCTGCACTAAATAATTATAAAAAGCATTGTTATTAAGCAATCAATTTTTCAACGTGTACAGGTGTTATAAATATAATATAAGTGTTGCTGAATTAGTGGAAGTGTTAGTGAAGTATAAAATAAGATTAAACGGGGTAAGAAGCGTATTTTTCTTCTCGCGTCTGTAGCACGAATCCTAGGCCTAATTTCACGCGCGCGAATCGTAAGTAAGCAGTGAATTAAACTTATAGATAAACGTTTCCAGTTGGTATAAATATAATATAAGTGTTGTTACATTAGTGGAAGTGTTAGTGAAGTGTTAGAGAAGATTAAACGGAGTAAGAAGTTTATTTTCCTTCTCGCGCCTATAGCACGGATTTTAGGCTTAATTTCACGCGCGCGTATCAAAAGTAAACAGTGAGTTATATGTAATCACCAGTTTTTTTTATTCAGTACTCTTACAATTTATTTATATCTGCCTGAATAGTTTCTAGGGTCCTTTGTTTACGTTTTAGTCACTACTTAAATCAGCTTATACAATTTCTGTTTTTACCATGAGTGAGAAGTGTGTAGGATTTCTTTATTATTAGTGAAAAGAAAGATTAAATAAGAAAGAATATAATACATTTATTGGTATACATGTTCCATATTAATCTTTATTTATATATAATAGAGAGGTTGTTGTGGTCATTCGAGGGCGCGTTTCTTTTTTTTTTTGTCATTTTTTGTGTTTTTTTTCTTTTTTTTTCTTTAAATATTTGAATCTTTTATTTTTTCTTATTTTAAAAATTTTAAAAAATTTCTTATTTTGTTCCCAAAAGTTTTATTCTTGCTTATTTATTCACTTTTTCTTTGTATTATATGTAAGTTTTGTTAAACTAAATGTTCTATTTTGCAGTAATTTGATTTAATTATCAATTGATTTTGGATTTAGCAATTGATTTAGTATCGGCATAATTCGTGCCAGCAGCCGCGGTTATACGATTGATACAAGTGAATATTATTGGTTAAAACAGTTGTTTATATTTTTAGGGTTAAAATATAAATTTGTAAGGTGAAATGTTAAAATTTATTTATAGCTCTGTAGGATCGTTAGTTCCGGGGTATGGTGTGATGGGTGCTGTAGTTTTTTTCATTGGGGCGAATGTAGTGGTGTGGGAAATGGGGACATAAATGAGGCTCACCAGTGGTATTGTAGGATCTGCAGTAGAGATAGGAAAATATTGGAACAGGAAGGGAAAATTGCAGCTCTTCAAGCTGACCTAGACAGGGCAAGGGAGGATCTGGACAGGTTAAAGAGGGAGAAGGGTGAACAGAGGTGGGAAGTGGCAACAGGTAATAGGGGGAACAGGCAAAGTAGAGCATCAGACAGCTTTGCCATAAATCTTGAAAATAGATTTGACCTGTTGCCTCAGTCAGAATTGGATGAGCCTCATGTAGCTGAAGCTGTAGAAAGGGCACAACAAGCTTTCAAGGACTTGAAAAAGGTAGGGAAATTTGTAAAGAGAAAGAAAGTTCTGTTGTTAGGTAGTTCCCATGGTAGAGGTGTTGGCCAACTACTGCAGGAAAATCTAGGTCCAGAGTACCAGGTCACAAACTTTTTCAAGCCTAGTGCAGATCTGGGTCAGGTAACAGAGGATGTAGGTGCTTTATGCAAGGATTTCACAAAGGAGGATGCCGTGGTTATAGTGGGTGTTCCGGGAAATAGCATTGGCAGAGACTCTGAATATTCCATAGAGAGTGACCTGGTGAAGATAGCGTCAGCAGCGAAGCATACGAGTGTGGGATTTTTGTCTGTGTTGAGACACCATGATCGGCCTCATTTGAACTCTTCCGTAGGGAGGGTGAACTTGGAGTTGGAGTGGCTGCTTAGGACGGATATAGGGGCCCATATTGGTTTGATTCCTGTGGATGCTATTGATAGGTGGGACTACACTAGGCATGGCCTTCAACTCAATAGGAAAGGGAAGGGAAAACTGTCTGGGTTGATTGCAGAAAACTTAAGGGGGGACACTGGCACAAGTGGTAAAATACCAGTGGTCACAGGTGTCAGAGGGATGCCTTTTTTAGGATAGGGAAGGGGGAAAGAAAACGAGTTTTAAAGAGAGATTGGCAGACACACTCAGTTTGAGAAAACAGATGAACAGGAGTCAGATTTTATCATACAGCCTCCATTTAAACAGTGTTTAACAGAAAGTAATCAGAAACTGCCAGTTCATCTTCGCCAAAGCAGTTACAATCCCGTTAGTATGCAGTATCAGTTATCTTTATTACACCAGAAAATTCCGGGACTTAGAAATAAAGTTGATGAACTACTCATTTGTATCGATGAAATGAATTCATCTAACCAAATTGACATAATCTGCCTCTCTGAACATCAAGTGACCACTGATATAGATATGTTAGACATTTCAGGATTTAAGCTAGCTTCCTACTTCTGCAGAGTAGATATGGATGGAGGAGGAGTTGCCACATTTATCAAAAACTGCCATAAATTCAAGAACATTGACATTAATAAATTCTGTTTAGAATAGCATCTAGAAGCATGTGCAACAGAAGTAGAGTTCCATAACAGATCCTATATAATAATAACTATTTACCGAGCACCTGCAGGAAATTATAATCTATTCTTAGATCATCTAGAAGCTCTTTTGGGTTATTTAACAGGAAGAAACAAAGAAATTTTGATTGCTGGTGACTTTAATACAGATTTTCTAATGCAATCTTCCAGTAAACATTCACTGCAGTTAGTAATGTTGTCTTTCAATCTAACTCACACTGTAAACTTTCCAACTAGCATCACTAAATCCTCACGGACAGCCATTGATAACATTTTTATAGACAAATCAAAGGAACAAAATCATATCATAAAACCTGTTATAAATGGACTATCAGATCATGACATGCAGCTCCTTGTTTTAGATGTAAATTCTAAGCAGATTATCAAGACTGCTAAATCTGAGTACAGGAGAGTAGTCAATCAACCAAAAATTGAGTGTTTTAGAAAACTGCTCAAAGATATGAACTGGAAAGATGTTTATAGTGCTCATGACATGAATGAAAAATATAACACATTCATGAACAATGTCAGTACCATGTTTGAAAACTGTTTTCCTCTAAAAGTTACTCAAATTAAACAGAAGTCTATAATAAAACCATGGATTACACAAGGAATAAAGATTTCCTGTAAGACAAAAAGGAAAATGTATCTGTCGACCAAGAATAGCTCCAATGCTGATGATTTAGCTAAATACAAGGAATACTGTAAAACATTAAAAAAAGTAATTCAGATGTCTAAACAAATGCACTACGAGAAGAAGATAGCAATGTCAGGGAACAAAATAAAAACAATATGGGACATAGTGAAAGAGCAGACTGGTAGAACCAGAAAGGAACAGGAGCAAATAGCACTAAGGGTAGATGACACATTAGTAACTGATGGGCATAGTGTGGCAAATCTATTTAACAAGTACTTTATATCCGTTACTGATAGAATGGGACTTTCAGGATCAGTAAATAATGCCCTTGAATATCTGAAACTAGCCTTCAAAAATAGCTTCAAGTACATGAATATATCACTCACTTCACCAAAAGAAATAACGTCTATAATAAAATCTTTAAAAACAAAGCATTCTAGTGGGTACGATGAAATATCAACAAAGTTAATTAAGGCATGTTCTTGTGAGTTTAGTACAATTCTAAGTTACTTGTGTAACCAGTCAATTATAACTGGGACATTTCCTGACTGGCTAAAATATGCAGATGTTAAGCCTCTATTCAAGAAAGGGGATAAAGAGATACCATCAAACTACAGACCGATTTCACTTTTGCCAGCATTCTCAAAAATTTTAGAAAAAGTAATGTACAGGCAGCTGCTCAACCATCTGACCACAAATAACATATTATCAAGAACATAGTTTGGATTTCTGAAGGGTTCTGATATCGAGAAGGCTATTTACACCTACAGTGAAAATGTACTTAATTCATTAAATAACAAATTACAAGCAGCAGGTATTTTCTGTGATTTGTCAAAGGCATTTGATTGTGTGAACCACAACATCCTTTTAAGTAAATTAGAATTCTATGGTGTCACGGGCAGTGCTGCAAAATGGTTCAAGTCATACCTCACTAACAGGAAACAAAGGGTGTCAGTGCAAGGGACTAGTGAATTAAGTCATCAGTCATCATCAGAAGGGGAAGAAATTACATGTGGTGTCCCACAAGGATCCACCTTAGGGCCATTGCTTTTTCTTGTGTACATTAATGATCTCTCATCAGTTACACTGCCAGAAGCAGAGTTCGTTTTGTTTGCAGATGACACAAGTATTGCAATAAATAGTATGTCAAGTGTAGTTCTAGAAAGATCTGCTAATGATATTTTCATGGATATTAATAAATGGTTTAAAGCCAACTCACTGACATTAAACTTCGAAAAGACTCACTATATGCAATTTAGAACCTGTAAGAGGTTTTCACCCAGCATATGCATAAAATACGAAGAAGAGCAGATAGAAGAGGCTGACAGTCTTAAATTCCTGGGATTACAACTTGATAATAAATTCAGTTCAGAAAAGCACACCACAGAACTGCAGAAACGCCTTAACAAATCTGTATTTGCAATTCCAGTGTTAGCAGACATAGGTGACATAAAAATGAAAAAGCTTGCATACTTTGCCTACTTTCATTCCATAATGTCATATGGTATAATATTTTGGGGTAACTCTTCAAGTCAAACAAAAGTTTTCAGAGTCCAAAAGTGTGTGATACATATTATTTGTGGAGTAAATTCACGGACGTCCTGTAGAAACCTCTTCAAAGAACTGGGTATACTAACTACTGCCTCTCAGTATATTTACTCATTAATGAAATTTGTCCTAAATAATATATCTCTTTTTCCAACAAACAGCTCAGTTCATACATACAATACCAGGAACAAAAATGATCTGCACAAGGACTTAAAAAGCACTTACTTTAGTTCAAAAAGGGGTCCACTACTCAGGAACACTCATCTTCAATAATTTGCCAGTAAACATAAAAAAATTAGTTACAAATAAAGATCAGTTTAAAAGGAGCCTGAAAGACTTACTAGTGGCCAACTCCTTCTACTCCACTGACGAATTTTTTAATAGAAACAAATGATGTATATATTCATACTATTAGTATTGTTATTTCAGCTTTAAAAAAAATTGACATGTTCCACATCCACGTGGATCTCCTCAGCACGGATCTATGGAACGTAAACTAATCTAATCTAATCTACTGTAGTTACTTGATGGCTATATAGAAAAATAGTGTCATGTATCTATGTCACTTTGACTCGCAGTGCAGCATTCAATGAAAGTTATCTGGCCTGTCATATTAATATGAAACATACTTTTTGAAGTCCCTCATAAGTCTTCATCCACATTCTGAAATACACTTCGCAGCTCCAATCGTTACAGTATTATCCACAGTTGATCTGCATCAGGTCTTTGTAGTGATTCCCCTGAATACAGTACAAGTCTCATTGTTCTTTTAAGAAGAAGGTTGACTTCTAAGTTAATTTGAAGGCTTCAGAATGAGACATACATCTGTACATAATGCCACTGTCATACTCCAACTTGTTGTGGAAGCTGTTTCACTGTTCCAATTACAATCAGTTCATGATACAGAATTATGTTTTCTCAGTTCAAAACGAATTTTGATAAATTACTTATTTGAGCTACTCTGGAACGCAGATAGACAAATATAATGAAGTGTTCCCTGAAATTAGTATCAGCTGTAACTGTTTCTTCACCTATACTACAACAAATACCATTAAATAGATCCACCAACCAATGCCAGTAGAGAAGCTGTTCACTGAAGCAAAAAAGGGTAGGGCTTCTGCACAGCAGCACCAAAAAGTGTCCATAGTAAACTATTCATTCACTCCACTGTGTTGATCACAATTTTGATGTATCTTGAACTATGTAAAAACATCAATCTAGGTTGAAAAAGAGTTGCATATCAATACACCATGACAAATAGTTCCTTAGTGATGCCAGCAGTTTTGCTCCTTTTCAAATGATGTAGTACTCCTCACATCTTGGTAGTTTAGTATGAGAGACACAAGCTTGTCCTCCATGACTAGCAAAGCAAATGGTTACAAGAAACACAGACCACATACTCACAAACTGTTGCAGTGTCTTGAAATATATTAGAGCGCGCAAGGGGCCTTTAACTTATCATCTTTGATCTGCTAAAATGCCTTGATAGACCTTACCAGTAACATTTTATGGTGACCATAGGTTTTATTGAAACCTGTGATATGGCCAATCACAAAATAACAAAACCTGCAACAACACTTTAAATTTGGTACCTGACATCTGGATTGTATGCCTTCACAGATGTTCACCAAACATAAATATAGAATCTCTGCTCTCTATGGAAAATGAGACACTCAGTGCTGGCTAGACCAATCACATCATGAGCTACACACAGTATCGGTAGTCCTCCTCTATCAGTTGGTACAAGATCTGGCATGTCCCCTGAACATAGTTTTATTGGCAACCAGCAGTATTGTGTGTGCAGTCTCCTCTCTGTGTGTTTACCACTAAGTCCTCTAAGACAGTCATACTGGGAGTCACTTTCACAACATATTTTCCTTAACTTTCATCATCACCACCACAACCACCATCACCACCATAATCATCGTTGTCCTCGTGGCAACATTCTTGAGCTTCCATTGAGTACATCACTGACTTTTTCCCAAATTATATTCACTGTCTTCTGAATTTTGCTACTGTCGTTTACTCAAATCACCTGATTTTATCATTTTCTTCATGTATCTTCTACTATTGGACAGCACTTAGATTGCCCTGAACTTTTGTTACAAATGAGAAATTATAATAGTCTAAAACTATATTTCTCAGTATTTGGCAGGTTACATCAAATTTGGTGATGCGGCTTTTGGAAACTCACGGATATGTTCTTTGTATTCAAGTGATGTCCTGTGGAATTCTCTTAGTTGTGGAACAGGTTGTTCTGAAATGCACAGAGTACTGACAAAGGTATAATATCAACATCAGCAACTACTTCAGTGTCTACAGGTGCAACGAAACAATAACATATCTTAATTTGTCTAAAAGAAACTTGTTTGCAAGTGCCAAGTGTCATGAGCCATGTTATGCATTCTTGCAATAGACGCATCAGCATACAGCCTTGGCACAATGTTGTCACTTTGTGCATTGGATAGATAAGAACATCCACTTGGATGCAGTTAATGAACTTGCTATTAGTTCAAAAGCACCACTTTCAAATAGAAAAACAGTTTTCATAAGATTAATGGTTAACTCCATGCTGTCCTATTCAAAGTGATTACTGATCACAATCCCCCTAGTGACTTTTGGACTTGATTTCTATATTCCTGAGTTCATGACACAATGACTATACTTTTAGACACTGGTATTAAGCAACTATAATCATAGTATAATTTTTCAACTGACAAGCTTCAACAGACAATATCTTGCACATTGTCCCATTTTCTGGTAGAGCCCAATATTGGTTCTTTATATTTTGATGGATGTCTGTGTCATATACAAGATCAGCCTTTCATGGCCTTTCTATTAAATGTGCAACACATCAGGAATGCAACAACAGAGGACTAAACATTACAACATGTCTTACAACTAAATTGCTTGACATTGAAACTGGAACACCATAAAGTCGAAAGAAACAAATATCAATCTGAAGCAGAGTGTACTACATCTCGGATATGAAAATGACTAATACTTCAGTGCAACTACGTAAAGTATGTAGGAGCAATGAAATCTACATTCTGTATATAGCATGAATCTTAATTAATAGTGTAAATATGTACAGCTGAAAGTACACAATACTAGTAGCACCAAAGTCCCCATAAACATGAGCTCTAAAATGCATAGCTTAAGGGCTATGAGTGCTTCTTCATCTTTGTTGCTTTGAAACGTATCTGTTCTTCTAGTGAACAAGTGCTCATAGCTCTTGAGGTATGCACTTTACAGCCTGTGTTTACTGAACATTTTGCTTGTTTTGGTTCATACTACCTGCTCCCAAAAGATGGAAGTAAAGGATTTGCATTACAAGAGATTTGTTTTACAGTATCGAAGATGAAGTAGTGCCCACAGCCCTTACGGCATGCATTTTAGAGGCCACATTTACCGAGACTCTATTGCTTCTAGTGTCGTATACTTTCAGCTATAAACATTTACACCATTAATTATGGTACACCATGTATAAGGAAACATTATCCAGTGGATTTCTCACTCAAAAATCACATTTGAATGTTGTTTGTACGTGAAAGATTAAGTTATGTCTCCAGTAAGAAAGAGAAATGTGTAACAGCATGAGTTGGAGTTTGAAGGTAGCAGGATCGTGGCTTACTGAGACTGCAATTTATCATTCTGTGATATTGATACTCGTGTCTGTCAGGATACCACAACCACAACTCATTGGGCTCAGGAGGGCCATACTCAGTGCTGTGCACAATCTCACTGACCCCACAACAGTTGCACCAGAGAGGACAGACATGTTGTCCCTCAGCTGTGCAGGATTGTAAAGCCACGCCACTTACCTGGAGTCAGGAAATGGACAAGTATCCACATAAACAGTGCAACAAAGTCTGAAGCACCACAGATTGTCAGAATGGTGACCACTGTTGCAGCTTCCCTCAATGCAGCAGCAGATGGGAGCTCGCTGGCACTGAGGTGTGTACCGTCGTGTCTTTTCAGACAAGACGAAGCTTTGCAAATGGCATCGTGTTGGACGTATCTGTGTGTGAAGGCTCTGAGAACAACAAATGTTGACAAACTGCACTCACTGTCGCTGTACACGCCCAGCTTCTGGTATGACGGTACACGGTGTCACTGGGTACAGACACAATCACCCACGGCCGTTAATTCGGATTAAAGTGGTCACATTTCCGATGTGTTAAGGCTGGAATGTGTGCCCTATCTTTGAAGTCTCTGATAGGTATTATCTTCCAACAAGACAGCACAAGACTACACATTGCCCATACTGTCTGGACCTATCTAGATACAGGTTGCATCTGACTGTTGCCCCGGAGAGCACGTCTGCATATCTCTCACCCCACTGAAAACATCTGGTCACGGACTGCTTAGAGGTTGGTACGCAACCACTCCCTAGCCAGGAACGCTGATGAACTTTGGCACAAAGTTGAAGTAATGTGGACTCAGTTTCACTCATTGCACAGACGGATTAAAGCCACTGTCATTACCAGAGGTGGATGCCCTGTGTGCTATGTTTTGCATTCTGTGAACCCCAAATGGTCTACAAATTTAACACGTATTCTTTCTACTACACGATATATGGGCAATAAATAGAGCTTCGTATTTGCTATCGTTTCTGGTGTGGCAATTTTAATGGCCAGCAGTGCACACATGGTATGTATGGCCTACTCATGCTCCCTTGTCTCCTCCAAACAAAAATATATATACACATTGATTAGAAATATCTAATCTTGTCCACAGGAGAAAAGTTGTATGTCCTAGAACAAACACTTCACAAGGAAATATGCCTCCTGGATATTGATTAACTGGAAAAAAAAACTAACAACCAATGCCAGATATGGACTTTGCCTCAGCTGGTGTCGCACTAGCAGTTATGCCAGAGTCTCCTCCTCACTGCTCTGTAAAACAGTCTCCAGATGCATTTCAAATATCACTTTCCACATCACATGTGGTTCACTGACACGACTTGTTACAGTTCCCCTTTATTTTGTAGAGGTCATCTACACTGAGGTGACAAAAATCATGGGATACCTCCTAATATTAAGTCGGATGGACCTCCTTTTGCCCAGCATAGTGCTGCAACTCGACATTGCATCAACTCAACATCTCGTTGAAAATTGTCTGCAGGTATATTGAGCCATGCTGCCTCTATAGCTGTCCGTAATAGTGAAAGTGTTGCCGGTGCACGATTTTGTGCACAGACTGACCTCTTGACATAGTCCCATAAATGTTCGATGAGATTCATGTTTTGTGGCCCAGCCACATGGTGCACTATCATCCATAAAAATTCCATAACTGTCTGGTAACATTAAGTGATGAGTGGCTGCAAATGGTCTCCAAGTAGCTGAAAATAACCATTTCCAGTCAATGATTGGTTCAATTGGACCAGAGGACCCAATACATTCCATGTAAACACAGTTCACACCATTACGGAACTACCACCAGATCACACAGGGCCTTGTTGAAAACTCGGGTCTGTGGTTTTGTGGGGTCTGTGCCACACTCAAATCCTACCATCTGCTACTACCAACTGAAATCAATCCTCATCTGATCAGGCCATGGTTCTCCAGTCATCTATGGTCCAACAGAAATGGTCATGAGCCTAGCTGCAGGTTATGTCACGCTGTTAGCAAAGGCAATCGCGTCACATGTTTGCCTCCATAGCCCACTAACGCCACATTTTGCTGCACTGTCCTAATGGGTATGTTCGTCACACATACCACATTGATTTCTGCAGTTATTTCATGCAGTGTTGCTTACCTGTTAGCACTGACAACTATATGCAAACACCACTGCTCTCGGTCAATAGGTGACGGCCATTGGCCACTGCATTGTCCTTAGTGAGAGGTAATGCCTGAAATTTTTATTCTTGGTACGCTCCTGACACTGTGGATATCAGAATACTGAATTCGCTAATGGTTTCATAAATGGAATGTCCCATGTGTACAGCTCCGACTAAAATTCTGCATTCAATGTCTTTTAATTTCTGTCCTACGGCTGGAGTCATGTCAGAAACGAATGACAGCTCTGCCAATGCACTGCCCCTTTATGCCTTGTGTATGCGATACTACCACCATCTATCTGTATATGTGCATATCACTATCCCATGACTTTTGTCACCTCAATGTACATCAACAAGAACCACGTAAGTGGTACTGCCAAATATTTTTGCTACATAACAGGAGACATTAGTGATAATCTGCAAAAATGGACCTGAATTCTGAGTTTATAGATTAATTTCCTCCTGCAGACCCTAGGACATTCACTATCTTCCCTCAGCTCTGTTCCATCCATCTTCTAAGTTGAATGATTCATTCCTAAATTCAAGGTGCACGTAGTGAAAGGACTGTGATGTGGCACACATGACACCTAGCTAAGTACTTACCACACAACACATAAAAACTGGCTAAGCCCAGTTATGATCTTACATGAGTGCCAGACGACAAAGGCACTTCTCCTCTTTTGGTTGCAGGACCAGCAACTGTGTTTATCAATATGTCGTGCACTCTAATTGCAAGGTTCAATGCTTGTCATCCGCTGCCACCCAGTCTATGAAACCATAGTATGTTTTCCACACACAGTCATTTACAATGACAATCAGCTGTGTTGTGTAATGCACAATTCAGAAACTAAAAGATAACCTGCCACTTTCAAATCTACAGCACAAGTCTTAAAAGTAACTACCTAGTTTGTAACAGAATTACCAAAGGTTATGGTTTGGACCTACCACTCAGCTCAAAACCACAGGTCTACAGTTACTTCAACAAATATTGATGCAGACTAAACAGTATGTTCTACAGGCAAGGTGACTGATTTTTATTTGCATAACTACTGCTGCCATCTGTGAATGGATGCACGAATTTATCATGGTACATTGTCTGTTTCCTGTTTCAAATTAAACAGCACTGGCATCACAGGCTGCTCTTGATAACCAAAACTTTAACAATATATTTTGAACTTCAGTTGTGAAAGGAGCAATGGGGCAATGTGTGAACATCAAGTTTTGTTTTAAATTGGATAAAAGTGCCACAAACATTTTTGAAATGATACAAACCAAGAGCATCAACAGTTTGAGTGGAAGAAATTTTCAGAAAGTGGCTGAAATTCTTCAAAACGATCATTGTATCTCTACCAGGTTAATTAAGGAGCTTACTGGAAATTCTAAAACAACTGTGCACTGCATTCTAACTGAAAATGTGGACAAAAAGAAGATCTGTTGTCGCTTTGTGCCCCACTAATTCAATGATTATCAAAAAGATTGCAGAGTGGAACTCTGCAGAGACATGAAAATATCAGCCGATATGGACCCAGACTTCATATCTTGCATCATAACAGGTGATTGTACATGGTGTTTTCAGTGTGAGTCACTTACAAAGTGCCAAATCTCGTAATGGAAAGGTTCAAAATCTCGAAGACCAAAAAAAGTTTGCATGAAGAAAAGCTGTGTTAAGACAATGCTTGCTGCTTTCATGGATTCAAAAGGAATTATCCATAAAGAATTCGCTCTAGAACGTCAAATGGTGAATTCAGATTACTACTTGGGTGTTTTAAATCACTTATGGGTGAGAATTGTTTGTGTTCCACCTGAATATCAGAATCAAGGAACACGGTGTTTGTTGCACAACAATGCACTGGCACACAAAAGCAAGATTTTATATCATTTTGTGGCTCAAAAAAGTAGTGTGGTGCTTGAATACTCTCCTCATTTGCCTGATTTGTCTCTGCGTGACTTGTGGATATTTCCAAAAGTGAAAATCACAACGAAAGGAAAGCGCTTCAACACAATTTCAGATATTGAGGAGGGCATGACCATGTTCCTACAGGTGATTTCAAAGGTTAAATATCAGAATTGTTTCGAATAATTTTTCTAAAGTCCCAAGTTATGTACTAACTCACAAGGAACCTATTTTGAATAAAAAGTCATGTAAACTAAAAATAAACAACTACTTGTATCTTATTTCACATCAGACACCTTTACTGTGGGGTGGACTCTGTATGAGCTTTGTCAGCATCACATAAATATTGTGGTTCATCTTCATTTTTTCCAAAAATAACATGAGACAATTAAACATGACCTCAAAGGCCATGCAATATACATGGTTTGCTTTAATGTGAGCCACAATCAGTGATCAGGTTATACTGCCCTTAAAAGCTGTTATAACCACCTTTTCAGCATTTTAACCGAGATCTCACACATATACACAATGACAGCGACTGCAGGCCCTGTCACTTCTGCGTCACCATTTCCATAAGAGAGATTATTACTGGGTATATGTTGGAGTGTTGCTGATTAATAGCTCTCACTCTACACAAATCTACATAGATATGCAGGACTACAGTTCTGTGGATTAGTCACAATGATTTCTGGCATAGTTTGCTCAAAACACCCACTTTCAGCAGATACCATCTGATTTGCAGTAGTCACAGCAAGAGGGACTTGCTCAAACATAATAACCTATGGAGGCGTAATTCACAACTGAATCTCGCACTTGATGTTGTTGAAAAGAATCAAAATTTGTACTCTAACTGAAGAATGTGTGCATTTTTATGTTCTCTCAGTATTATCAATTTCATTTAATCACAAGATCTAATACATCAATAAAAAGATGATTTATGCTACATGAGACATGCAACAGAAATTACTTAATCATATACAACAATAAAAAAATACATAATGCAAATTTACAACTGCACTTCACTACCAGAAAATTGCATAACAGCATTTACTAGTGTATGAAAGTGTGTCCTAGAGAAATTTTCAAAAATTACGGAGTGTTAATACTACAGGTGGTTACCACCTGAAGCAGTTCTTTTGTTTATTTTAAGTCGCTTTAATGCCAGTGCTCGAGTTCAAATGTACAACAATTTATTATCGATTTTGGTCTGTGAAGACTATCTTCAGATTGCTAATAAATGAGCAATGTAAACTACATGTGCAACATTATTCAGAATGTGCTGCCATAATTGCACAGGTATTAAACACAGGTTAGAGAAACATACCATAATGTCTCTTTCTGGTAAAGTCTATGGAATAAAAACAATTATTCTAACACAAAGACTGCAATTAATTATTTTTTTTTTTTTTTTTTTTTTTTTTTTTTTTTTAAAGCAGTCATGCTAACACTCCCATTTATACATAAAGGTGGCATAGATGTACTGTAAACATTTTAACACTTTCGGGACTTGCTTCTTAGAAGAATATTTGGGCTAAGAAACTGGCCACTTACACTGTTATTTAAAGAGTTACTGGTGCATATATAATTGATGTATCTTGAAGAGTAATACATACTAAAAAAAAAAAAAAAGGGGCTAAGCTTCAAGATTTATTTATCATTGATAGATTCCAAATTTTAAAATAATGAAGACAGAAAGTATAATTTCTTCCTCTTCAGTTTCCAAAATTTCTTGCTCACTCAGAAAACATGACAAATTTGTAGCAGAGTTATAGCAAACTGTGAAACCTAATGAGTATACAAATGAAATTATGCCAGTGTGGTCATATTGGCTCAGCCATTCACAACAGCAGCTGTTACATTCACTAATGATTCTTTCAAAATAATTCTAAAAATTGACAACATAAAGCAGCACAAGTTAAGGGACAGGTTGCGAGATGTCTGGAGATCATTCTAATATTTTTTCGAGTGATAGATGGCTCATGTGTTGAGAAAATCGCAGCCCGACCTAGACTAGGGTGCGTCCTTTTTAACATTGAGCTATGCTTGAGCTTAGTCTGCAAAGTGTTAAAAATACTGATGGGAGTTGAATGGACAACAATATTTTATTGCTGAGGAAAGCTGCATTGGCATATATTGGGCATGGCAATCAAGTGACACTCTGCCTGAGAATGGAAGTTTGCTGAAGTTCATTACTTATTCACCTTTCCACTCACTCTGCAAAAACACATTTTAGAAATACTCTACAGTAGCAGGAGGACACAATGATGTTCAAAAGGGGCCACTTTGTGGGCTTGCATATCAAGCTGTACAACTTCCACACATATGGAGAATTCAAACAGAATGGTAGTTCAGAGCTGATCACAGAAAGAAAGAGAGAGAGAGAGAGAGAGAGAGAGAGAGAGAGAGAGAGACCCCCCCTCCCCCCACACACACTCACACACAAACTTTCTCCAGTGTTCTGACATATATTTGAAATTATAGATGTAATCAGCACAAGCAAGCAAATTCTGTTCATTACATGTTTCATGTGGCACCCAGAATTCACAGAAGCAGCTGGTTATTTTCTAGTCACAAAAAATGATTTTTGTATCAGAATTTTTGTGTGTTAAAAGGAATAGCAATCACGAAGAAGAAACAGTACTCCCAAAATGTTTAGTAACACTTCTGTGTGATAGTAGTTGGCAGACACTATGGTGCAAGCTGGCTGGTCCAAGAGATCCAGCAACCCAGGCAAAGAAGACATTGGAAACAAATATTTACCTATCTTTCTGTGTCTGTCTGTTATTGTCCTATCCCTGCTATGATAATATCTAATGCCCTCTAACACTTGTCATATTGGTAAACTTTGTTTCCCACATTGTTCTTGCCTGATTTTCCCCATCTCATATGCTGGTCCATGTAGCACTGTCTGCTTCCACTATACAGCAGAGTTATTAAGTCAGTACTGGTGTACTGATTATTCTTCATGTTCTGCTGCCCCTGTTAACACATATAATTAAACCGACTATCATACTAAACAAATTTAGAACCTCTGTATCAAACGTGCATATAAAATTCTACTTTTAAAAAAATGTGAGTAACAAGAAACTAATCAATATTTTCTGTCAACGGTGGGTGCAGAATGAAACAAATGACAAGCAATATTTGTTTCGGGTGACTTCACCTGTGCATTGCAAAACATGAAATTTAAAATGTCTGCAGAAACACCCTAAAAAGTACTTGGAGAAATACAATGGGTAACACATATACTGAACTCCTGTCTAGAAGCCTCAGTTCCATTCCACATCATAAGTGGGTGATTATCGGCAGCTAAACAACAGGTTCATTTTCCCATTGCCCGCAAAAAAAGGGGGGAGGGATAAGAGAACGCAGACTGTTGTCAACTGATGTCACATCTTTCTTCAGTATTACTGTGGAATATATCAAACACAGGCCCCACTAATGTTGTGTAGCAACACATTACCATTACTCACATAGAGCCATCAGGCATGACCTGAGCCCACTACCAGTACTTGTTTAGAGGACTGACTGGATTGTAAATTATCAGGGACACAAAGTGTTCAACAACTGACCACAAACACAACACTTGTATGATTGCTTGTATCATGATAATGTAAGCCATATGACACATGTGCAATATTTCAATCTATTGCTTACAGCACATGCACTGGATTAACTAACATACAGTGTTAACATAAACAACATAACGTCTTAGTTCAGCCTTCATACTATGAGTGTGAATTCTGCAATCACATTCAACAACAAAAGCCCTTAGTATTTGTAAAAGCAGTTATGAGTTTTAGCAGCTAATATGTCCCCAGGATTATACATACTCTTTCATTAATGCAACATGTTATAGAAGGAACCTGAAATCTAATTTATGTTACAATTTGAAAAACAAGATTTTTTTTCCATGGCTTTATATGATTCAGGCATCAAACTTATAAACTACCAGTACATATACACACATTCGAGATACATTGCCAAAACAATATGGTATATCGCTATAGTTCCATGGAGCAAAATAAATAAGTCAGAATGAAACCTCTCATCAACACTGCGGTCACAGAGAACAAGCACTAGCTCAGTTAGAAAATGGTGGAGGGATGGGGGAAAATATCATCCAAATGTTCACCTAAAGTGATTTAGAAACCCCTAAATCTATGTAGTCATATGGAGATTTTCCTAAATTAACAAAATTTCAGTGTTCCACTGTGTCAGTTTCACTCAACAAAGTGGAATAATTCAAGGAAGTACTGTTTCATCAAGTCCACTAAGACTTCTGGAAAAATTCTGAGGCACGTTATTTCAGCAGCTGACTGCACTTCCATGATATTTGTAAACTGGGTACCTTGGGCAACGATAGATCTCACTTCACATATTCTCAAAACAGTTTGTGTGACACAAATGTGATGGATAGTTAGATGTCTGCAATTCTGCAAAATGTATTAACAAAAACTAATGTTGCCTATTCCTTCGCCTATAAATAACAGTGTTATCCTTAGGGAACATTATTCAGTTTTAAAGTGTGTGACTCTATGAAGTTATATTTCATGGAAGCCACCAACACATGTTGACCATGCACAAGCCAGCAAAAACATCTTACAAATATGCAGAGCCATCATTAGCCTGATCAGCGTCTCACTTATTAGCAAGATTTTATGAATTTATATCATCTGCACCAAATCCCACAGTTTGTAACAGTTGGTATAACAATTCACTGACTGAGCGACAATTTTGCAGTTCTTTATCGCTCAATGAATGATTTCATAAACACAGATAAATTGCTGTCTCCAGTGTTGCAGCCAATACAGAGGCACACTTGGGAGGAGGAGGAGATGCTTCTGGTTTCACATTAAGTTCTGACATTTTGTTAGGCAATGAGAATATCCCATCATGATATTGAAGTAGGTATGGAAATACCCTGTGATATCTAGTAAGGAAGATAATGTCTACAATCAACTAATCCCAGGTTACACAGAATACTATCGAGAGTTGTTGAGCATAATTTAAATGCTACATCGAGAGTTGTTGAGAATAATTTAAATGCTACATCCATATTGTCCCTACCTGACTTCAAACTAACAGAGAAAAATCTGTGAATTTTCAAGTCAGTGAACATTGTATGCAGTGCCATTCCACATACTTTTTGCAAACACTAGATACAAATGATAGTTACATACTACAAAGGGATAAGCAAAACAGCCCTCTTTATGAGACTTATACTTGGCACATCTAATCACATCAATAACGACCATGCGCCCTTTTACCTGTCTTTAAAATGGACTGAATATATTTTAATAGAGTAAAAAAACCTATTTGTAGGTTCCCAAGTAACATGGTCCATATTAAAATCATTGTATTCCATTTCTCTATGGTTAATGAGAAGTGGCTTTGTGTACTTGCTATCTCACAACACCAAGGCTTGGCAACACAGTCTGTGTTATCTCACTTATCAATGGCATGTGGATATGAAAGTTTAAATTGGATCACTTTCAAGTTGTAAACCATTAATTTCAGCATGTGATAATCTTTCAACTTGACACTCAGTAAAATGCACAGTTAATTTATCTTAGGCTTTTAAGTGTTTGCTACCAAAACTAACTCATTTAATCTCTGTCTAAGAATGTTCTTTGACTAAAGATTTTGAACTAACTCAAGTTCTGAGATGGCAACATGCAAAAGTGTACTCCATCCCATCACTTCATTATTATCCTCACATTTATATGCAATGATTATGAAACCTGCCATTCTTTATGTATGTATCAACTTACACAACATGAATGCAAGAATGAAGAGCAGAGTAAGGGTGTGTGTGTGTGTGTGTGTGTGTGTGTGTGTGTGTGTGTGTGTGTGCGCGCGTGTGTGTGTGTAAAAAATCGTCTTGTGTATGTTAGGAGACATCATGTCATGATAGACTTGAATAAACCATATCTCGCCTATAAATGACTGTCAATAAAATGTAGTCCTATGTGGATACTAATGAGCCAAGTATAATTTAAACTGTGCATGTAAACCAGATGGTTTTGGAAGGGATCTCATCAGAGTAAAAGTTAGTAATTAGTGCAAAACACAGTAAGTACACTTTCAAAAACCTTTAGCAAAGATAATTAATTAATGGAATCTATAGAAAATAGAAGTTACCATTAAAAAAATTTTTAATTTTCAGCTGTCTTTTTTCCATAGTACATACAGTAAATTGGTATGCATGTTACAGCACGTGCTACCTAATATTTTGCAAAACACCACAAAAAACAGGATTTTTCTGGGGCTCATACCTTGAGTTCTATTTGTGGTAGAAAACTAGGGTCAAGTGGTTTGGATAGCCCATGGGCTAGGAAACATTTGTATAACCAACAAAAGGATCGTCTTACTGCAACTATCCTACAGAACAGTGTCAAAGTTTGAATATTACACACATTCTCCAGCTTAGGCAAATGAAGCAAATCAGCTGGTTCTTTTTACACATATGTGGTCTACAGTGCATCTTAAGGGGCTTTTGGACATACCATTTAGTTTACTGACAGCTCCTGAGAAAACTTGGAAAGTATTATTTTTGGGCATCAAAATCGAGGTTAGGGTTAGGTTAGTGTTGTTTAACGTCCCGTCGACAACGAGGTCATGAGAGACGGAGCACAAGCTTGGGTTAGGGAAGGCTGGGGAAGGAAATCGGCCGTGCCCTTTCAAAGGAACCATCCCGGCATTTGCCTGAAACGATTTAGGGAAATCACGGAAAACCTAAATCAGGATGGCTGGAGATGGGTTTGAACCGTCGTCCTCCCGAATGCGAGTCCAGTGTGCTAACCACTGCGCCACCTCGCTCGGTCACCAAAATCGAGTCCCATATTACATGACAGCTTTGCACAGCAAATGGCTGAAGTTTTTACCATACATTCCTAAGATCCTGACCTCAAACAATCTTGAAAATTTTCTTGGTATATTCATCCATTGCCAAGATACAGAGATTCAAAGTTACCTTACATATACTTGTAAAATATGCATGGAAAATCCAGTGTGAGGTGAAATCCAAATAATAAATAACCATGTCAAATTGCTCAAATTTTAATGGTAAATACTCCAGGCATTTATCTGGAAGTGCCAACTTCTTGTTTTCCAAAATGTTTATCGTTTATGGAGAAACACCCCAAAAACATGGTTTTTGGTTACCAAAACTGAGCTACACATTCCGAGATGGCTACGCGCAGCAAGGGGCTTTAATTTTTATGACTTATTTCTAAAAGCTCAATCTGAGACAACCTTGAAAATTTTGCTGATAACTTTATCTTTTTCTAAGATACAGAGGTACATGTAAAAAACACACCTAATATCCCATGAGAGGCAAAAACGTAGTTTATAAAGGTTCGCAGCACACAGAAATATGCTTTAAAGTGCCTCTATACCATCAGAAGGGTTCTGGGAACACTATGTTGTAGTACCGAAGCACACGCAAATTTTTGTGCATGAAAAATCTGGTCTGAGGTGTAAAATTATTTTTGTGTTATTTCAGTTACACATAAGTAAACTATCAAAATTTTACTGACCCAAACAATTCTTTCCATTTGAATGACATGCCCTTCTATAGCAGGAAAAAGAATGAAATATGTGGAAACATGCTCCTATTGGATCACAAAAAAGGCTAATATGCTCCTGTTTTAAAAGACTGGCTGACAAGTAGGGTACCAGCTGCCTCATTCTACCTTCCTCAGCACCTTTAAAATTTTCTAAAAAATTTTGGCATGCGAACATAATCACAGTTTTTTATGCTAGGAGAGAAGGAGACCGTGGCAGTGGGAAAGAAATGTAAAAAGTAATAATTACTGGAAGATAGTAGACAGTGGTTGTGGTACAGAAAGACCAAAGGAGACAATGCAGTGTGAGAGAAAGACGGCGACACAGTCATATTGGAACATAATTGACAGTGACAGAATAGTGCTAGAAAAAGAGTGATGGGGATAGTGTCATTGGAAGAGGTATAAAGAGAAGGAGAAAGTGGACGTGGGTGAGAGCCAGTGATAATGAGAGACAGAGTCTATGATAGTAACAACAAGGATGAGAGAGATAGTGACAGTGAGAAGAGACAGTAGCAATGGGAAGCAATGAATGAGATAGTAGCAGTAAGAGAGAGAGAGAGAGAGAGAGAGAGAGAGAGAGAGAGAGAGAGAGAGTGAGAGAGAGAGAGAGAGAGAGAGAGAGATAAAGGGGACAGTAGTAATTGTAGGAGGGAACGAAGGAGACTGTAGGTCGATAGAAGAGACATTGACAGAGAGATAGACAGACAGATAATGACAATGAAATGGGCTGAATAAGTGAGTGAGAATGCGCAAGTGAGAGTGGATGGGTATGAATGACTTACAGCAATGGACTAATGGGTATGTGCAAGTCACAGTTAGGGGAGCTTGTGGGTGTCTGATGTAAGTTGCATGTCAAAAAGAGGGTGAATATGTTCACACACCAAAATTTTTTGGAAAAAATTTAAAGGCACTGAGGAGGCTAGAATGAGGCAGCTAGTATCACATCTTTCAGTCAGTCTTATAAAACAAGAGCATATTAGCCTTTTTTGTGCTCTGACAGGAGCATTTTCAGCATTATTACTACTACCCACCACAAGAACAAATGCCACCTGGTGGTGTGCTGGGCACATGACATGGTAAGGAAAGTACAGGGTGGTTATAATTACCCTTTCACTAGTTGAACCAGTGTTGATGGGGAACTATTTACCATATGAGTACCCAGCTTCATACGAATGATGATGACTGTGCGCTGCAGGATTATCATTGATAGGAGTGTTAGAGTCACAACTTGTTGTTAGGCACCAGTACTGGTACGGCAACATGGGTCTGAACAAGGTGAGCAGGGCTTTACTTGTAAAGCTGTTTTATCAAAACAGCAGCAATAGTGCTGCTGCTCTTCGTGAGTATCAACACAGTAAAGGAATACAGGGAGGTCCTCTTTCTGTATTGGTGTTGAAGAACATGATTTGGAAGTTTGAATTAACTGGTGATTTGGGAATTTCTGATGAGAGGAGCTGACGGTAATTGCATTAGAAACTGTCAAAGAAGTTACTGCTGGTATAGTTGAAAATACTGGACACAATGCGTAATCTTCAAGCAGTGCACAATCTGTGTCATAATAGCTGTACATTCCATGGTCCACTATTTATCAGGCAATAGTAGAGCAATCTCTATTGTGGATCCAGGCAGTCATTTTAATGCAAATGGTTGTCACACTGAGCAATGTTTGTGATAATGGAACGTAAACATGGTATGTAATTAACCAGTGGTAACCCTCTCATGTGAAAACTAATATGCGATTCTTTCAACAGTTTATTCATGATTTCTCTTCCGCATGTCGTTACAAGCATTTGTACAAAATTTCATTATCCTATGATCAATTGTTGATCAGAGGCATGCCTGCTCTATAAAGCAGGATAGGTGGAGATCTGTTGCATATCTGATGACATAGTACAATGCTGGTTCAGACAAAAGTTTTTTGGAGCACACTGTTCGACGAATACTGTTTAACATGGCAGCAGATGACCCCTATGTGTTCCCACGTTGATTCAATGACATTGACAATTACAATTGCAGTGGGCATGAGATCATCGAGAGTAAACCTTGGAAGGGCATGAGATAATTGAGAGTAAACCTTGGAACAATGAAAATGTGTCATCTGGTAAGACGAATCATGTTTCTTGTTACAGCAGGTCAATGACTGTGTCCAGATATGCTATCTTCCAGATGAATGACTGCTCTAAACATGCTCCATGCCACAATGGGGGCATTGTTATGCTACAGTGACATTCCCCTGTGCTTCAACATTAAATGAAAATTGTGGTAGTATTTTAAGGCATCATGACAGTAGTGGACTTCATGAATATTATTGCAACCCACCTAGATCCCTTCATGCCTGATGCCTTCCCAGGTGGTGATGGTACCTTCTAGCAGAATAACTCTCCATACAACAAAGGCCAGATTCGCATTACAGTGAAGTCACATTGATGTCTTGGCCATCAAATTCACCTGATCTGTAGCTGATGGAACACATCTAAGACACAACTGAACACCAGATCTGTGCCCACCAATGGGAGCTGGGTGACCAGTGTGTAGACATATGGTGTCATATACCTCCAGAAACCTACAAGGACATACTGAAAAGTAATACCACCCAATTTTTATGTGAAAACTCTTAAAGCTTTTTAAATAAAACAAGTGTTATTAATATTCTTCATCTTTATTCTTCACTTTTACATATTTGCAGCCTCTGCCACTAGAGAGCTCCAAATTGTAGCATGTAACATGGTGATGTTTAACATAACTATTTCAGTGTCTGAGAAACAGAGTGCTGTAATTGAGTTTTGAATTCGAACAGTTCATCCACACATGGAGTGCCCTCTCCTTGAGCATGACAATGCTGGACCACACATGAGTACTGTGACACCTACAACAATCCGATGCTCTGGGTTCACTGTCATCAATTATCCTCCACACAGTTCCAATTTGGCACCATCCGATTTTAATGTGTTTCCAAAACATAAAGAACATCTTCGAGGACTTCACTTTGATAGTGATGAAGCAGTGGAAGAAGAGATGAGGTTGTGGCTCCACAGAAAATGTCAAACATTCTACAGTTATGGTATCAACCAACTGCTCTCTGCTTGGGAGAAATGTGTTCATCGCCAGGAGACTGTGTTGGGAAATAAATATGTACACATGAAGAAAAAAACATGTAGAATGTTAATAATGTTTGTTTTATTTAAAAAGCTTTAGAGTTTTCACTTTAAAAATTTGGGGGAATTACTTTTAAGCAACCTCGTCAAACAAATTAATTGTCAAATCGATGCCACACAGGACTAGCATGCTATTAAGCAAGTGTTCATAAAGTTTTGGCTCATCATGCATAATTAAATATACATGGTTCTCAGGATGCATATACTGATAAATTTATGTTTCAATTAATCTATAAATTACCCACAAATTTTGCATGGTGCCCCACAGCTTCTATGGAATGATCTTATCTCTCAATTGCATAAGAATAGCCACAGCAGGGCAAACAGCATATGAAATATAACAGTGAAAATGAAGTCCAACAGCATGTGACAGACAAATAACATAAGAAAAACTGAACTACCAGAACTGCACATTTCTGCAGATTACTATCACATATTTATCAAAAGACAAACTTTCCATTATGCTACACAAAACAGTAAACATTACATTCATATTTCTATTGTTATTGCTGCCATCATATCTGGTCTCCCCCCCCCCCCCTTCCCTCCCCCCCCCCCCCCCACCAATTAGTCAGAGGCTATGTAAACGAGCATATATTATTTGATATCACACTAACAGTCAATACATCACATTCTTTGTTCACTGCTTGCTTATGTACCCTGTTCATTTCATTTTCGTCTAATCTGCTTGCAGCATCAGATAGAAAAGGTCCAGACAGCTAATAACATGTCCTGCGTGATGTTATACTTTGTTGCCACAGTTTTTATATAAATATTAAGAAGGGAGTGAGACAAGGTTGTAGCTTATCAATGATGTTAATCAATCTGTGCACTGAGTAAGCAGTAAAGGAAACCAAAGAAAAAGTTGGGGAAGGAATTAAAGTTCAGAGAGAAAAAATAAAAATTGTGAGGTTTGTCAATGATATTGTAATTCTGTCAGACAGCAAAGGACTTGAAAGAACAGTTGAACAAATTAGAGTGTGTCTTGAAATGAGGATATAAGATGAACATCAGCAAAAGTAAAACAAGGGCAATGAAATGTATTCAAATCAGATGATGCTGAGAGACTTAGTTTAGGAAACAAGACACTTAAAGTAGTCGATGAGTTTTGCTATTTGGGCAGTAAAATAACTGATGATGGCCAAAGTGGAGAGTATGTAAAATGTAGACGCAATGGCAAGAAAAGTCATTCTAAAGAACAGAAATATATTAACATCAAATATAAATTTAAGTCTTAGGAAGCCTTTTCTGGAGGTATTTGTCTGGAATGTAGCCTTGTATGGAAGTGAAACGTGGTCGATAAACAGCTAAAGAAGAGAATAGAAACTTATGAAATGTGGTGCTATAGAAGAATGCTGAAGATTAGATTGGTACTGAATGGAAGTGGGATGAAAATAAATTTATGGTATAACATGTAAAAGAAGGGACCGATTGACTGAACACATTTTGAGACATGAAGGGATCACCAATTTAATACTGGGGGGAAATGTGGGACATAAAAATAATAGATGCAGATCAAGAGATGAACACAGTAAACAAGGTCAAAATAATGAAGGTTGCAGTAGTTATTCAGAGATGAAGAGGCTTGCACAGGGTAGAGTAGCGTGAAGAGCTGCATCAAACCAGTATTCGAACTGAAGACGATGACAACAACAACAACAACAAGCACAATGCATAAATTTCTGTCAAAATGAGTGAATTGAAAGAATGGAGTGAGAGCAAATGGGACACAATTGTAGGGGCCCAAAAGAGCAGGTATTACATTGGAGACTGCAGAAAAGTTGCATGTGTCCACGTTCACTGCCAGAAAGGTGACCACGAAGTTTATGAGTCAGGGTAATAAGAAACACAACAATCATTCTGATAAGCCCAAGAAAATAAACGAAAGCAATCTAATTCTACAGAATGGTGAATGAAGTGTACCAGGTGACAGAGGACGATGACAGCTTGATTACATCATGGGGAGACAGATAATCTAAAATCATACACTGGACTGTAAGACATATCTTGAAGCAGATTATATTCAGGTCACAAATTAGTGTCAATAAATACTAGGCTGAAGTTTAAGACAATCACAGGTAGACTCAATGTACAATGGAGAGAGATACTGAGCTACAGAGGAATGATTATGTGTGTGTTTCTATTTCTCTTAGGTTGTAGATATTCTGATACCGCAGTAGGTACTTAAGTTGGGAAGGAATGGACATCCTTAAAAAGATAAATCACTGAAATTGGACAGGCAAATGTAGGTGTAAGGAAAGATAACTGTCAGAAAATTTTGGATAACAGAATAAATTCTTCGACTAATCACCAAAAGGAGGACCCGCAAAAATATTCAATAAAAAGGACTACATCAATACAGGTCAGAGGAATAAAACCAACAGAAAGTGCAGAGAGGCTAAAGTGAAATGGCTTCAGGAGAGATGTGAAGAAATTGAAAAGGAATTTGTATCCAGAAGTGAAAATTCAGAATACAGAGAAGTAAAAATATCTTTCCTAAAAGCAAAGGCATCAACATTAAGAGCACAAAAGAAATTTCACAACTAAACACAGGAGAGAGTTCAGAGGAATGGCACACTGAGGGCCTCCATGAGGCAAAGGAATTGCTTGTTAACGTGATAGATTAAGAAACATGTGTTGATTTGCAGATATAGGGGATCGAATGACAGAGGTAAAATTTGACAGAGCCGTGGAAGACTTGAAATCAGAAAAGGCAAAAGTGATAGATAAAATTCCAAAATTGTTGACGTAAATAACAACTGAAGTAGGAATTTTATGCAGGAGGATCGGGTAGTGATAGTGGGTAGAGCAGGGATCAGTCTTGATAGGGATGGGGAATATGATGTAGGTGGTGACCTGGTAAAGATAGCTTCTCAAACTGGTGGCACTAACGTGCATTTCATGCAACTGTTGCAGCATCATGATCGGCCTCATCTTAATGCGGCTGTTAGATGCGGTAATATGGGGCTGGTTCAAGTGGCTCTGAGCACTATGGGACTTAACTTCTGAGGTCATCAGTCCCCTAGAATTAGAACTACTTAAACCTAACTAACCTAAGGACATCATACACACCCATGCCCGAGGCAGGATTCGAACCTGCGGCCGTAGCGGTCACGTGGTTCCAGACTGTAGCGTCTAGAACCGCTCGGCCACCCCGGCCGGCAATATGGGGCTGGAGAGGGCGCTAATGGCACAGAGCATGGGTCACATTCCAGTGGTACCAGTTGTGTCCATCAGTAGATCGGGTTTCACTAGGCGTGGCTTGCACCTATATAGGTATGGGAAGGGAGGCTGGCAAATCTTATAAGTGACAGTGTAGTGGGTGGTGGGATCACTGATGGAAAAATTCCTGTAGTAGTTGGTGTTAGAGCTGCACCTTTTTTAGATTGAAGTCAGGTATACCTGCTTAAAGGAATTCCCTCTAACTAAGGGCTCACCTTCAGAGGATGTCATACTTCCAAGCAGAGAAGGAATTAGCATATTTCATCAAAATATAAGGTGTATTAGGGATAAAGTTAGAGAACTGCTTATAAATGTTGACTCTGAAATTATTGGTATGTCGGAGCAGCACTTAAATAATTTGACAATTCAGAAGCTTCCTTTACCAGGCTGTTTTCAAGAAGTTTCTTGCAGGCTGGGGGAGTGGCTGTGTTGTAAAAAACAGTACCCGATTTGAGTCCATAGACATATCACAGCACTGCATTGAACAGATATTTGAATGTTGTGCAGGGGCAGTTGAATTTAGTGAAACTAACCTTCTAACTGTTGTTGTTTATAGGTCCCCCAACTCTGACTTTACAGCATTTGTGCTCAAGTTAGAGAGGGTAATTGATTCACTTTATAGGAAGTACCAGAAATTATTTATAGGTGTTGACTTCAATATTAGTTTTTGTATATGATGGTGCAAGAAAAAGGATGTTGATAGCTCTCCTAAATTCAGATGATCTGATGCAGACTGTTTTTTTCAACTATGGTGCAGGGGAACAGTAGCACAGCCATAGACAATATTTTTACTCATTCTTCATTACTAGATGGGCATTCTGTTAGTAAAAGGGTGAATGGCCTTTCAGACCATGATGCACAAATTTTAACATTAAAAGGCTTTAGTACTCAAACAAATGTCACATATAATTACAAACTATGTAGGAAAGTTAATCCAACAACAATAGAGAGTTTTTTAAAACTTGTCAAGGGACAAGAATGGCAGGATGTTTATAGTGCTGATAACATACATGATAAATATACTCCTGGAAATTGAAATAAGAACACCGTGAATTCATTGTCCCAGGAAGGGGAAACTTTATTGACACATTCCTGGGGTCAGATACATCACATGATCACACTGACAGAACCACAGGCACATAGACACAGGCAACAGAGCATGCACAATGTCAGCACTAGTACAGTGTATATCCACCTTTCTCAGCAATGCAGGCTGCTATTCTCCCATGGAGACGATCGTAGAGATGCTGGATGTAGTCCTGTGGAACGGCTTGCCATGCCATTTCCACCTGGCGCCTCAGTTGGACCAGCGTTCGTGCTGGACGTGCAGACCGCGTGAGACGACGCTTCATCCAGTCCCAAACATGCTCAATGGGGGACAGGGTAGTTGACTTACACCTTCTAGAGCACGTTGGGTGGCACGGGATACATGCGGACGTGCATTGTCCTGTTGGAACAGCAAGTTCCCTTGCCGGTCTAGGAATGGTAGAACGATGGGTTCGATGACGGTTTGGATGTACCGTGCACTATTCAGTGTCCCCTCGACGATCACCAGTGGTGTACGGCCAGTGTAGGAGATCGCTCCCCACACCATGATGCCGGGTGTTGGCCCTGTGTGCCTCGGTCGTATGCAGTCCTGATTGTGGCGCTCACCTGCACGGCGCCAAACACGCATACGACCATCATTAGCACCAAGGCAGAAGCGACTCTCGTCGCTGAAGACGACACGTCTCCATTCGTCCCTCCATTCACGCCTGTCGCGACACCACTGGAGGCGGGCTGCACGATGTTGGGGCGTGAGCGGAAGACGGCCTAACGGTGTGCGGGACCGTAGCCCAGCTTCATGGAGACGGTTGCGAATGCTCCTCGCCGATACCCCAGGAGCAACAGTGTCCCTAATTTGCTGGGAAGTGGCGGTGCGGTCCCCTACGGCACTGCGTAGGATCCTACGGTCTTGGCGTGCATCCGTGCGTCGCTGCGGTCCGGTCCCAGGTCGACGGGCACGTGCACCTTCCGCCGACCACTGGCGACAACATCGATGTACTGTGGAGACCTCACGCCCCACGTGTTGAGCAATTCGGCGGTACGTCCACCCGGCCTCCCGCATGCCCACTATACGCCCTCGCTCAAAGTCCGTCAACTGCACATACGGTTCACGTCCACGCTGTCGCGGCATGCTACCAGTGTTAAAGACTGCGATGGAGCTCCGTATGCTACGGCAAACTGGCTGACACTGACGGCGGCGGTGCACAAATGCTGCGCAGCTAGCGCCATTCGACGGCCAACACCGCGGTTCCTGGTGTGTCCGCTGTGCCGTGCGTGTGATCATTGCTTGTACAGCCCTCTCGCAGTGTCCGGAGCAAGTATGGTGGGTCTGACACACCGGTGTCAGTGTGTTCTTTTTTCCATTTCCAGGAGTGTACAATGCTTTCCTTAACACATGCTCTTTGAGAGTTGCTTTCCATTACAACGTTCCAAACGGGGTACTAGCAGTAATAGGCAGCCCGGGTGGTTGGCTAGTGGGATAAGGATATAATGTAGAACAAAGCAGGAATTATGTCAAAATATTAGAAGTAGTCACAATCAAGCTACAGTAGCCCATTACAAACAGTATTGTAAGATGCTTAAAAATGTTATTAGGAAGGCAAAAAGTATGTGCTAGAAAACAGAATAGCTAATTCACAGGATAAAATTAAAACCATATGGTCAGTTGTGAAGGAAGTGCTGGTCAGCAGCACAAGGTCGACGACATAAAGTCAGTTCGTAGTAAAAATATTTCTGTTACTGATAAATCAGATACATGTACAGTATTTAACAATCATTTTCTGAGTATTGCTGGTGAATTAAATAAGCATTTAGTTTCTAAAGGGTATGATATCACTTTCTTGGCAAATGCCTTTCCTAGATAGATGTCTGAAATACTTCTCTGTGATACAGACTAAGGACTCTCATGGATATGATGGAGTGCCTAGCAGAATATTAAAGTACTGTGCTGCACATGTTAGCCCTGTATTTAGCCATATTTGTAAACTGGATAAAAATCCCTCTGGACTATATCGAGGGTGGCGGTGATCTTAGTAAGTATCTCCACATACGCCTCTCCTTTGTACAGAACAGTCTATAGCTCCTAACACCATTTTTCAGATTAAGCAGTCTACATCCGACTTCAAATGTCAATGTGACTGTACAGTCCTGCGTTATCTCCTTTGGCGGTTTATATAGATCTGTCAATGAAGGTCACTTAATTTTTCCTTTAGGAATCGTCAGTTTCCTGAACGATTAAAGTACTCAGTAGTACTCACTTTATAAAATGGGAGAAAAGGATAGTGTAGATATTTTTAGACCTATTCTATGCCATCAGTGTTTGCTAAAGTTATTGAAAAGGCTGTGTATGTAAGAATAATTGATCATTTTATATAACATGATTTGCTATAAAATGTAGAGTTTAGCTTTAGAAGTCATTTAACAACTCAAAATGTTATATTATCTTTTCTCTGTGAGGTACTGGATGGGTTAAACAAAAGATTTCGAACACTAGGCATATTTTTTGATTTGACTAAGGCGTCTGATTGTGTTGCTCACAAAATATTGCTCCAGAAGATGGGCCATTATGGAATATGGGGAGTAGCTCACAATTGATTCACCTCTTACTTTAGCATCAGACAGTAAAAGGTCATTATTCACAATGTTGAGAATGGCTGTGATGCGGAGTCTGAGTGGGATACAGTCAAGTGGGGGGTGCCACAGGGATCAGTGTTGGGGACCCTCCTGTTCCTTATTTATGTAAATGATATGCCCTCTAGCAATATGGGGAACTCTAAAATATTTCTCTTTGCTGAAAACACTAGCTTGGTAGTAAAGGATGTTGTGTGCAACATTGGCTCGGTTTCAAATAGTGCAGTTCATTACATAAGTTCATGGTTTGTAGAAAATAAACTAACACTAAATCACAGCAAGACTCAGTTTTTACAGTTTCTAACACACAATTCAACAAAACCTCACGTTTTAATTTCACAGAATGGGCATATGATTAGTGAAAGTGAACAATTCAAATTTCTAGGTGTTCAGATAGATAGTAAACTGTCATGGAAAGCCCACGTTCGGGATCTTGTCCCAAGACTTAATGATGCCATTTTCACTATTCGAACGGTATCTAAAATGAGTGAACGTTTGACACAAAAATTAATGTACTTTGCTTATTTTAAATCGCTTATGTCATATGGTATTATATTTTGGGGTAACTCTTCCCATTCTAAAAGGATATTTTTGGCTCAGAAACGGATAGTTCGGGCAGTAAGTGATGTAAGTTCACGAACCTCTTGTCGACCCCTGGGTATTTTGACATTGGCCTCTCAGTATACATATTCCTTACTGTCATTTGTTGTTAACAATATTAGCTTATCCTCAAGAATAAGCAGCTTTCACTCAGTTAATACTCGGCAAAAATCAAGCCTGCATTTGGATCAGACTTGTTTAACTCTTTTCCAGAAAGGTGTGTAATATACTGCTGCGTCCATTTTCAATAAGCTACCACTTGAATTCAAAAATCTGACCAGTAATCCAAGTGCTTTCAAATCGAAACTGAAGAGTTTCCTTATGGGTCACTCCTATTTTGTCAAGGAGTTCCTTGAAAAATTACACCGATTCTTGTTGTATTGTTGATTGCTTTAACTTAAAACTTACTGACTGACTTTTTTAAGGTTCCTAAACATTTTATTTTTATCTGTTATTACTTTTATGTTGTAATTTCGACATGTTCCACGACCTTGGAGATTTGCTCTTCAATTTGGTCCTACGGAACTTGACATGTAAATAAATAAATACACTACTGAAGTTAAGTGTTGTTGGGCTTGGCTAGCACTTGGATGGGTGACCATCAGGTTTGCCAGGTGTTGTTGGTAAGCACGGTGCACTCAACCCTTGTGAGGTAAATTGAGAAGCTACTTGATTCAGAAGTAGCTACTCCAGTCTCATAAACTGACAACGGCTGGGAGAGTGGTGTGCTGACCACATGCCCCTCAATATCTGCATCCAGTGATCCCTATAGGCTGAGGATGATGCAGTGGTCGGTCAGCAATGTTGAGCGTTCCTAAGCCTTTTCAGAGAGAGATGGAACATAGTAATATATTGGAGAATGGAAAAGAATATTTGGGATCTGTTAGAGGACAATCAGTTTGGCTTTAAGAAAAGGTAAAGTTATAAAAGAGATGATTCTGATATTATGAACAAAATAGATGATTCTGATATTATGATTGGTAATAGAAGTGAGATATAAGAAAAATTAAAGGCACTTCATACAATTTCTCAACCTAGAGAAAGCAATCAGAATGAAAAAATAAGAGAATTGTATTCAGATTAAAATGGGCATAAGCCAGGAAAGCAGTCTTTCTTTCTACTGTTCAAATTGTATATCAAAGAAGTATTGAAGGAAATAAAATAAAAGTTAAGAAGTGGGTCAAAAATTCAGAGAGAAAGGATATCAACAGGGCAGCGATTTTGTTCTACCAATAGATATCTCAAGATGTCCAGGTTTTTCCCGGTTGAAATTTCAGACTTCCTGGAACCAGTTCTACATCTACATCTATATCTATACTTTGCAAACCACCATGAAGTGCATGGTGGAGGATACGTCCCACATTATCAGTTATTAGGGTTTCTTTTCAGTCCACTCACGCACGGCATGTCGGAAGAATGATTGATTGAATGCTGTAATTATTCTAATCTTGTTCTCACAATTTCTCTGTAAATGATATGTATGGAGTTGTTGTAGTAGTTGCTGTATGTGGGAGGAAGTTTGACTTTACTAGTTTACATGGCTGCAAATGAAATTTCTGAGTTGCCACATTGCTTACTAGTGATTTTTCCAAGTTCAGTTAGGTTTGAACACAAGATATATTTGTTAAGTTTGTTGTACTTCAAAAAATAATGTTCAAAAGGTTCAAATGGCTCTGAGCACTATGGGACTCAACTGCTGAGGTCATAAGTCACCTAGAACTTAGAACTACTTAAACCTAACTAACCTAAGGACAACACACACATCCATGCCCGAGGCAGGATTCGAACCTGCGACCGTAGCGGTCGCGCGGTTCCAGACTGTAGCGCCAGAATCGCTCAGCAATAATGTTCAACTGCAATTCTTTGCAACATAGTTATGTCAGATAAATTTAAAATGTTCATAATAAAACTTCATTCAGACTGATAAAGCTCTCATTACATATACTTAAAAAATCGTATAATTTTATCAATCAGGATTGTCAAGCAAATTCTAAAGTCAACACAGGAAAATATACATACTATCATGGCATTTATAACTCTTTAATCAAGACTAGGACCTTATAATTTGAAGTACTCATAACATGCATAAAAGCAGCGTGATATATGTTAGTCAAAGTAAAATAGTCGCTACTTCTAATTCAGCTATAGGACTTTTTCAGTCTGACTAACAAACCTAAGGACATTACAGAACAGAGCAGAAAATCTATGACTAAAATTTTCTGAGTGTACTGACAGAAAGGTTTATGGCTGAATCATTAGCTGGACATCAAAACAATGAAAATGAATCAATAGTTTATTTACAAATTCTATCAAGAATTCTTAAAAGCTGTTGTCGACCTTGGGAATTCCATTGTTACCACTGTCTCTTGCCACTTCATACCATGCCATGGTACTGTGAGACAACCTCAAGTATATGAGGAATCCTCACAGAAACACACTTTGAACTGTTGTCACTGGAACGTAATATCAAAATAAAACTTCCTGGCAGATTAAAACTGTGTGCCAGGCAGAGACTCGAACTTGCGATCTTGGTCTGGCACACAGTTTTAATCTGCCAAGATGTTTCATATCAGTGCAGACCCCTGCAGCAGAGTGAAAATGTCATTACACTTTGAGAGCACTGAAACATCATGTTTCAAAGTGAAAGCTCTTCACACTACAGTCATTGTTAATATGAAGCACAACACTGCAAGAATGCTGATAAAGCCCTACTTTGCTTTGAAATTATCAAAGAATAACCAAAGGCTGAATATTCAATATAGAACTAGAAAAGATACTTTTTTTCAAAACAGATCAGTATTTATATTTCTTATAACGCTGAAAACCTCACATTTACTCTCATGACAAATTATCAGGCGAGAACCGATAAACATTAACGAAGATTCCCGAGGTCAGCAAGCACACCAGAGGTAGCCATGATCAAACAACAAACAGTTGAATTACCCCCAGAGTGTCTCAGCATGCTAAGATATCCCTGACCTTTCCAGTAAATTAAATTTCTCTGAGACTTCCCAGTTTCCCAGGTTTTCCATACAAGGTGCCACCACCATCAATGACAAAATATATTGATGACACTGTCGAAGTGATGAAGAATTACAGGACATGTGAAAAATACTATCTAGAAGAAGAGAAAGGATGATATGGCATGTGTTATACTAGGGGCAGTCACAGAGGGCAAAAATTGTAGAAGACAGGAATTGGAATATACAGAACAACTAACAGAAATCATTGTGTGTTACTACAGCACTAGAATCATCCAGGCAGTCAAAATATGGTACTGTGAAGTACTAACTGTATTTTTATGAGGACCATTAAAAAACATATGACTGAATCACCTGTAAAGATTATATTCAATAGTTTGACTAGATTATTTATTCTTTCAAAAGACTCCCCAAGCACTTTCCTGTCCTCAGGAATCATCTTAAAAATGTGTCAGGTCACATTAGCATAAGATGGTACAGCCTCTTCATAAAAATGGTGGCGTTATTGGGCTTTTTTAGGTTTGAGGGAACATAAAGAAGTAACAAGGCACCAGGACAAATGAATGTGGTGAGTGAGACAGCAAAAAACTTACTATCTTTTTAAAAGGATTTATTCTTTGGCACAATCACATATAACTACAAAAAGAAATTACTGGTTTTGGTCATCACTGGCCATCTTCAGATCATAGAAAGGAAGCAGCAGCCTGAGAAAATCACATCATCAACAATGCTATTTATTCAAAGTGATGGGGACAGTACTACTGCTTCCTTCTTATGCTCTGAAAATGACTGGTGACGACCGAAACCAGTAAATTGTTGTTAAAATCATATGTGATTGTGCTGGAAAAGAAAACATTTTTGAAAGTTTTTAAATAATCAGTGCTATCTCCATCATGACTGTAATGTTATTCTTTCCAAAACAAGTCCTCTTTAGTACTCAGTGGTTCAGGAGCAAACTCAGATGAATTTTCTTTGACGTCAGCTGGTCTGAAGTCCAGCAACTTAAAGCAACCCATGCATCATGTAGCATTTACTAGCCACTGTGAGTTGGCTGACCACAGAAATGATGGGTTTCATTTCTACGTCTTTGGTTCCTTTCCACACTGGATGATGATTTTGCATCAGGAAAGCAGTAAACATCAGAATGTCATTTGGTTTTGGTTTTACAATAATAAAATCATGTCATGTCACCTGTCAGTACGCCGTATATTTCTTGAAAAGAGTTCTTTATTAATTCTGCCAAACGTTAATAGATATCAGTCCACTGGATAGTAAAGCTGCATACAATGGCTACAATATTTATGCAATTTTTCATGGAAAATTGTTTTTATTGCTGCAGATCCTATATTCACAAACTTTTTAATCTCTACAAACATTATATGTGGATTTTTCCACTATTGAATGTCTCCTTGCAATGCTGCTCTTGCAGAACATCTAGAGATTAGATTACATTCGAGGGTCTTTTTCTTGCACAATAATGAAACCTCTTTACAACTGCCACGTTGGAAATGTCACTGAAACATGTGACAAAGCATTCTGAGACACTTATATATTCAAACTGGTTCACAGTCATAAAAAATTATGCCATGAAAGGCACACAATGAAAGATCATACGGGAATGTGGTTCATCTTTGTCACATTGAGATCTGCTGTGAAAAGCACATCCACAGCCAATATCAATACAATGTTTGAACCAATGATAAATGTTCTTTCAGAACACAACAATAATGCTCTAGAAACTTTTGTTCTTATGCAGCTGAAAACTTTCAGTATCACATAACCCCTGCAAATGGATAACATACGCTTAATGTTTTGATTACTCTCTTTTGAAAAGCACAATCATAGTAACAATGTTTCAGAAGAAAGTAGCTTTTAGCATGTTTTAACTCAAAATGTGTAGAATGTAGTTAATATTAGTTTTAATGTTCAATTAAAATAAATGTTCTTCCATAATTTGACAATCATAGTGCACAGATAGATTTTTATGCAGCTAAAATTCGGTTAGGTTGACCACTGTATTGCTACTGCAGCACCTGCATGAATCAAAGTGTATTCCCCAAGAGACTGAAATTTGCAACTGTGAAACCTGTCTGTAAAAAAAGGTGATGCTGCAGACATTACAAATTGTCACCATCTCTTTTCACAGTAGGGGGTGTACTGTACTGCCTGAAAGCCCTGCAAAAATTGCTATATGCCAGTATTGTGAAGCATCTTGACAACTTCAATGTTATAAGTAAGATGTAGCTTCAATTTCAAAAAGTTATTTCTACAAATATTTTCATTCACAAATTATGCTTTGGAACGCCTAGACAAAAAGACTTCACCAAACGGCATATCTGTGATCTTTCTAAAGCTTTTGTCTGTGTTGATCACACAATACTTCTCGAGAAAGTGTCACTATAGGTTCAGAGAACAACTGGATACCTGGTTAAAATATTAAAACAACAAAATGGTACGAGGGATACAGTCTGACTATGGAATGGTACACTACAGATTCCAATAAGGATTTGTGGAAATTTGTGGTAATTCCTATGGGACCAAACTGCTGAAGTCATTGGTCCCTAGGCTTACACACTACTCAATGTAACTTAAACTAAAAAACACACACACACACACACACACACACACACACACACACACCATGCCTGAGGGAGGACTCGAACCTCCGACGGTGGGAGCCGCAGCAAGGCGCATCAGACCACACGGCTACCCTGTGCGGCAAGGATCAGTCACTGGTCCCCTATCATTTTTCATATAAACCTACATTAACAAAATTCAATGAAGCCTGACACTTCACAATGTTTGTGATAATAAGAGTGATGTGACTGCTTACAAAATATCCACCACTCTATGACTACTGCCAATCAGTTGCTTTCAGATATTCTGAAATGGTTCGCAGTAAATTCAGTAGTGATAAACCTCAGCAAAACCAATTGCAGCCAGCTACATCTAAACCATGAAAGCTCGCAGGAGACTGTTACCACATACTAAGGTCAGCAGATACAGAGACTATATAGTTAGAAATGCTTAGGTGTCCAAATAGCAGGTTTAGCCTGAAAAATCCTGTAAAGGCTGTGCTCAGCAACATTACCATCAGGATAATTTCCAACAGTAGAGATATCAATATGTCAAACTTCACCTACTTTGGTTATTCCCACTGACTTATATGTAATGGAATCAGCATAAAAAGTAATATTTATTGCAAAGAAAACGGTCATCAGAATTATGTGTAGAATGCCTCCAAGAACCTCATGCTGTAGAATTTTGAAACAAGTAGGAATACAGACTACTACCTGACAATACGTCTCCTCAATTATGATGTTCATACTGACAATCCTTCTCACTATGGAATAAATGTTACGTAACAGTCACAAATGTAGAAGGAAATGTGACCTACATTGTGAAATGAAAAATTTGTCTCTAGTTCCGAAAGAAGCAAATCCTTAACTTGCTTCCAAGTGATGTTCAGTCCACTTGAGGGAATAAATTATTCAAAAGCAAGTTAGAAGTCTTTTTGCTTGAAAACGCGTTTCATTTCAACAGGTACAGTTTTTAAAAGAGCCAGATAGACCACGTCCACTACACATGTATGTTTGCTGTTGCCGTGCTAATTGTATGTACTATATCAGACATTTTGTTTATGTTCTAACACACCATGTTATTCTTTCTTACTAGATAAATCAAGCTTAATCTTTATGTGATTTCTTAATTATGTTTTATAACTCACGGTTGTGTCACTTTTTTTAATCTTTAAGTGTTATTATAAACAATTTGTATGTGAATCAATGTAGTGTAAATGATATGTATGTAAATGATAGGCATGTAATAAAACTTTTCTTTTAACTCATTTTACATCCTTGCGTCTAGATGTGCTGATGGATCTATGGTATATGTGGAAACAAATGTGAGAACACTGTGAGAAATGCATGCTTGAACATAAATGCAGATGATAACCAAGCCTGCAGGTTGCTCTGTTGTATCTGACCATAAATGACACCTGTGCAACCTCTTCAATAAACTGCAACTGTCAGTCATGGTCAGAACAGTGTTCTGTGAAGCTGTGAGTGCATTATAAGTGAATTCAAATGTGGGCTAATTGTTGGTACTTGTATGGTGGGTGCTTTCATAACCAAGGTAGCTGACGTATTTGGTGTTTCATGAGACACTGCATTGAAGATTCATACCCCGTACAAAGAAAGCAGAAAAACATCATCATCATGGTTAATCTGCAAGGTCGAATTACTGCCCAGGACTGTGTGATGATTTTGGCTAATCAGGTCCACCGTATGATACAACGTTCGTTCCCAAATGGTGATACTGTGTTTCAAGACAGCAGGGCCACTGTCCAGGGCTGGTTTTGATAGCACAAGGATGAGCTATCACGTCTCCCTTGGCCACCAGTCACCAGATCTCAGTATTATTGAGCCTTTGTGGTCTACAGAGGAGAGAAGGCTGCATGGTTGCTATCCACCAGTATCATTATTACCTGAACTTGCACTATTTTGCAGGAAGAATGGTATAACATTCCAGTGAAAACTGTACAGAACCTGTATTTATCCATTCTGAGGTGAATGGAATGCCGATGAGTTTCTTAAACTGTATTAAGGACTGGTCCACTGGGTGGACAAAAATATGGAAACACAACACAATACCAGTCCTTAATACAGTTTAAGAAACTCATCGGCATTCAAAAGAGCTTCCAGTCACCTCAGAATGGATAAATACAGGTTCTGTACAGTTTTCACTGGAATGTTATACCATTCTTCCTGCAAAATAGTGCAAGTTGAGGTAATAATGATACTGGTGGATAGCCATGCTGGTTTTGATATCTCTATTTTGAAAATCAAAATAATAGTGATAAGACTATGTCATCATCTTGTTGCTATGTTTGCTTTGGTGGCATGTTGTGAATTTGTAGCCTCTTCTATGGAAGCATCTCTGATAACAGGACTTGGGCATTATTTACGCATGGGATTACTGTGTTTGCAGACAGTTAAATAAAATGTTATTGTATGTGTTGAATACAGATAATGGCAGTACCATTCACAGACAATATTCATTTATACAGAAGTATCCTAAAAGAGGAGTGTTGTACCACTCAGGAAAGTTTGCATGCTCAGTGTAGTGAATCACAGCTAACTACAAAATTAGATAAATGTACTTAAGGGCATAATAAAATGAAAATCTCTTGTGGTGTTTGAGTTAGGATGAATGTTTATTAAAGTACACCTGCATAATCTTATATCATTTATAGGAAAGTACAATGTGATGATAAAATTGAGAAGGTATATGGCAGGCTGTAGTTAACGACAAGATTTGGGAAAAAATTAGTTTATTACAGAAAATGTACTTACATGGTATTCATGCAGTCTACTAACGAATCTCCCTTCACCACCCCCATGAACCAAGGACTTTGCCACAGTGGGGTTGCTTACATGCCTCAATGATATCAACAGCTATTCTGAGGTGCAACAACATTTGACAGGTGTATATGAGATGCAAGACTAATATATGGTTCTTGAAGAGGGCAACAGCATTTTCAGTAGTTGCAGGGCAACACCCTAGATGACAGACTGATCTGGTCTTGTAACATTAGCCAACTTGGCTTATCTATGTCGGTACTGAAAACACCTGAAAGCAACTACAGGTGTTATACATTTCCCAAGGACATGCAGCTCTACAGTATGGCTTAATGATTATGGCATTCCCTTAAGTAAAATATTCTAGAGGTAAAATAGTTCCTCTATTTGAATCTCAGAATTGAAAAAAAACAAAACATATTTTCTATGGGTCAGAGCATAGGATGTTATATCTCTTGATTGGGTTGGTAGGTTACAGAATTATACGGAAAGAAATAGACAAGTTGAGGTTAGATATAGTGGGAATTAGTAAAGTGTAGAGGCAATAAGACAAGTTTTCCCATCGTGGTAACACCGGTTCCCATCAGATCACTGAAGTTAAGCACTGTCAGGTTGGGCTAGCATTAGGATGGGTGACCATTTGGTCTGCGAGTGCTGTTGACAAGCCGGGTGCTACTCAGCCCTTGTGAGGCAAACTGAGGAGCTTTTTGATTGAGAAGTGGTGAAACTCGTGTGCTGACTACATGCCCCTCCATATTTGCATCCAGCGATGCCTTTTGGCTGAGGATGACACAGCGGCCGGTCAGTACCATTGGGCCTTCATGGCCTGTTTGGACGGAGTTGAGTTTAGTTTTAGAGGTAATAAATAGGCTGCTGTGAATAGGATAGTGAAAACATTATCATAGCCAAGATACATACAAAGTCAACTCTCACCACAGCACTAAAAGTTTATATGTCAACTAGTTTTTGCACATAAAGACAAGAATGAAAGAAAGTATGATTAGATAAAATAAATTATGGAGACAGTTAACAGAGACAAAAATTCAATCGTGATGGGAGAGGAAGCCACTTTGTAGGATCTTGTGTAGGGCACAATTTAATCATTGGAGACCCTTTGTTAAAGAATCAGTATGGATTGTATGTTGTAGTTGTTGTGGTCTTCAGTCCTGAGACTGGTTTGATGCAGCTCTCCATGCTATTCTATCCTGTGCAAGCTGCTTCATCTCCCAGTACCTACTGCAACCTACATCCTTCTGAATCTGCTTAGTGTATTCATCTCTTGGTCTCCCTCTATGATTTGTACCCTCCACGCTGCCCTCCAAAACTAAATTGGTGATCCCTTGATACCTCGGAACATGTCCCACCAACCGGTCCCTTCTTCTAGTCAAGTTGTGCCACAAACTCCTCTGCTCCCCAATTCTATTCAATACCTCCTCATTAGTTACGCGATCTATCCATCTAATCTTCAGCATTCTTCTGTAGCACCACATTTCAAAAGCTTCTATTCTCTTCTTGTCCAAACTATTTATCGTCCACATTTCACTTCCATACATAGCTACACTCCATACAAATACTTTCAGAAATGACTTCGAGACACATCTATACTTGATGTTAACAAATTTCTCATCTTCAGAAACGCTTTCCTTGCCATTGTCAGTCTACATTTTATATCCTCTCTACTTCGAGCATCATCAGTTATTTTGCTCCCCAAATAGCAAAACTCATTTACTACTTACTTTAAGTGTCTCGTTTCCTAATCTAATACACTCAGCATCGCCCGATTTAATTCGACTACATTCCATAATCCTTGTTTTGCTTTTATTGACGTTGATCTTATATCCTCCTTTCAAGACACTGTCCATTCCGTTCAACTGCTCTTCCAAGTCCTTTGCTGTCTCTGACAGAATTACAATGTCATAGGTGAACCTCAAAGTTTTTATTTCTTCTCCATGGATTTTAACACCTACTCAAAATTTTTCTTTTGCTTCCTTCACTGCTTGCTCAATATACAGATTGAATAACATCAGGGAGTGACTACAACCCTGTCTCACTCCCTTCCCAACCACTGCTTCCCTTTCATATCCCTCGACTCTTATAACTGCCATCTGGTTTCTGTACAAATTATAAATAGCCTTTCGCTCCCTGTATTTTAACCCTGCCACCTTCAGAATTTGAAAGAGAGTATTCTAGTCAACATTGTCAAAAGCTTTCTCTAAGTCTACAAATGCTAGAAATGTAGGTTTGCCTTTCCTTAATCTATCTTCTAAGATAAGTCACAGGTCAGTATTGCCTCACGTGTTCCAACATTTCTACGGAATCCAAACTGATCTTCCCTGAGGTCGGCTTATACCAGTTTTTCCATTCATCTGTAAAGAATTCGTGTTAGTATTTTGCATCCATGACTTATTAAACTGATACTACGGTAATTTTCACATCTGTCAACACCTGCTTTCTTTGGGATTGGAATTATTATATTCTCCTTGATGTCTGAGGGTATTTCGCCTGTCTCATACATCTTGCTCACCAGATGGTAGAGTTTTGTCAGGACTGGCTCTCCCAAGGCTATCAGTAATTCTAATGGAATGTTGTCTATTCCCGGGGCCTTGTTTTGGCTTAGGTCTTTCAGTGCTCTGCCAAACTCTTCACGCAGTATCATATCTCTCATTTCATCTTCATCTACACCCTCTTCCATTTCCATAATATTGTCCTCAAGTACATTGCCCTTGTATAGACCAGTTTCAATGGTTCCCATTTTCTCGAAAATATTTGAATCTCTTATTTATAACCAACTAAACTACTAATTTGAGTCACATAACTTACTCTCTAATAGTCAATTTGGCTTCTGCAAGGGAAGAAATACCACCACTGCTTTCTTTCAATTGTGAGTGAAGTAATAACAGCCTTTAAGAATAAAAATAAAGCCTCACTTTTTTTATGTGATTTAAGTAAGGCATTTGACTACATTTCTCATGATACCTTACTTACTAAACTCAAATTCTATGTTGTACAAGACTCTGCATTGGCAGTAATTGAATCATACCTAAACAATGGGAAGCAGTTTGCCTCTGTCAGAAACAAAAACTCACAATGGCTAGAAGTTAAGACAGGAGTCCCACAAGGTTCTGTCCTTGGGCCCTTCTTTATAATAATTGCAGTCAATGATTTACCCTATTGTATCCCCAATACTGTTAATTGTTATGCTGATGACACAACTTTGCTTGCTCAGCATGAGAACATGTCAGTTCTGCAAGATATGATGCAAGATGGCCTGGAAGCAGCACTAAATTGGTTCTCATCAAATACACTACTTTGCAATCCTGATAAAAACCAACAGAGTATACTAGGATTGTCAAAAGAGGTAGAGGTGAAAGCAGTGAAAATTCTAGGAATTCATGTAGACTCTAAGTTAATGTGGGAAACACACATCAACCATACCTGCACAAAATTGTCTCGAGTTACGTATTTAATGTAGAAACTGAGAAGCCTGGTGATAAAAGAACATTTAAGAGTTATTTATTTTGGACTCTTTCACTCACATATAGAGTATGGACTGCTGATATGGGGGGACTCATCTTGACATCACTGAAGTTCTAAAAATTCAGAAGAAAGTGATACGGGCAATTAGCAATTCTGGTAGATCAGAGCACTGCCAGCCACTGTTCATTCAGCTGAAAATATTAACAGTTATTAATCTTTATATATACGCCTCAGCATTATATGCAAAAAACAATATAGCAGATTTTGAAATGAGGAAAAAGATACACCATCATAATACCAGAGGCAAAACAAAATTAGACATACCTAGGCACAGGCTGACAAGAACAGGGAATTCCCATCTAATCAATAGTCTAAAAATATTTAATAAACTTCCATTTTCTTCTTGGTTGGCTCACATAAGTAGCTTCAGGAGCAAGCTACTAAACTGGTTACTAATCAATCCTTTTTACAATATAACAGAATTTATGAATATAAAATCAATTGACATTAATTTTTAAGGATTTCATTATGTGATATCACTGAATGTATTTATCTTGTGTTATGGAATATGTTATCATCTATGGGCCCTATTTGCAATGCTCATTTAGCTTTAAGATACTATTCAAGGAAAATGTTACATGATATCCATGTAAATTGCCTATTCCACCTCAGGTGGTCAATGGTGAATAAAGAATCTGAATCTATATACTCCTTCCACCTTTCTGGTTCCCTTCTTTGCTTAGAACTGGGTTTCAATCTGCGCTCTTGATATTCATACAAGTGGTTCTCTTTTCTCCAAAGGTCTCTTTAATTTTCCTGTAGGCAGTATCTATCTAAGCCCTATTGAGATAAGCCTCTATATCTTTACATTTATCCTCTAGCCATCCCTGCTTAGCAATTTTGAACTTCCTGTCGATCTCAGTTTTGAGACGTTTGTATTCCTTTTTGCCGTCTTCATTTACTGCATTTTTATATTTTCTCCTTTCATCAATTAAATTCAATATTTCTTCTGTTACCCAAGGATTTCTACTAGCCCTCATCTTTTTACCTACTTGATCCTCCGCTGCCTTCACTACTTCATCCCTCAAAGCTACCCATTCTTCTTCTACTGTATTTCTTTCCCCCATTCCTGTCAATTGTTCCCTTATTCTCTCCCTGAAACTCTGTACAACCTCCGGTTTAGTCAGATTATCCAGATCCCATCTCCTTAAATTCCCACCTTTTTGCAGTTTCTTCAGTTTTAATCTACAGTTCATAACCAATAGATTGTGGTCAGAGTCCACATCTGCCCCTGGAAATGTCTTACAATTTAAAACCTAGTTCCTAAATCACTTGTACTACTGTAGTAGGCGTGGGCTTCGTGTCTATCTTGGCCACAATAATGCGTTCACTATGCTGTTTGTAGTAGCTTACCTGCACTACTATTTTTTTTTAATTCATTATTAAACCTACTCCTGCATTACCCCTATTTCATTTTGTATTTATAACCTTGTATTCACCTGACCAAAAGTCTTCTTCCTTCTGCCACCGAACTTCACTAGTTCCCACTATATGTAACTCTAACCTATCCATTTTCCTTTTTAAATTTTCTAACCTACCTGCCCGATTAAGGGATCTGACATTCCACGCTCTGATCTGTAGAACACCAGTTTTCTTTCTCCTGATAACGACATCCTCTTGAGTAGTCCCCGCCCGGAGATCCGAATGGGTAACTATTTTACCTCCGGAATATTTTACACAAGAGGACGCCATCATCATTTAACCATACAGTAGTGCTGCATGCCCTCGGAAAAAATTACGGCTGTAGTTTCCCCTTGCTTTCAGCCGTTCGCAGTACCAGCACAGCAAGTCCATTTTGGTTAGAGTTACAAGGCCAGATCAGTCAATCATCCAGACTGTTGCCCCTGCAAGTACTGAAAAGGCTGCTGCCCCTCTTCAGGGACCACACATTTGTCTGGCCTCTCAACAGATACCCCTCCGTTGTGGTTGCACCTACGGTACGGTTATCTGTATCACTAAGGCACACAAGCCTCCCCACCAATGGTAAGGTCCATGGTTCATGGGGGTGGGACTGTATAACGGAAAAAAAGAATTTGAAAACCTGATTTTAAGCTTCAAAACATTTTCAGGGGCAGATGAGGGCTCTGGCAAAAATTTATTGGTTATAGACTGCAGATTAAAACAGTAGAAATTGTAGAAAGGTTGGAAATTTAGGAAATGAAATCTGGATAAATTAAAAGAACCACAGGTTCAGAATTTCGAAAGAAGATTAGATAGTGATTGATTGAAACAGGGGAAAGAAAAAATACAAATGGTTAAATTTGAGAGATGGAATATTGAAAGCAGCAGCGAATCAAATAGGCAAGAAGACAAAGTGCAGTAAACATCTTTGCATAACACACAAGATACTGAATTTAACTGACAAAAGTAGGAGATATAAAAATGCCGCAATGAAGCATGCAAAAGGAAATACAGGCATCTAAAAACAGAGACTGAGAGAAACTGCAAGAAAGTCGAAGTGGGGATGGCTGGATGAGAAATGCAAAGCTGTAGAAGCGTGCATTACTATGGGGAAGACAGAGCCCACTTTTAGGAAAGATACCTTCAGAGGAATGACACACACCTAAATGAATATTAAGAGCTCAGATGGCAAGCCAATACTTTGCAAAGAAGGGAACACAAATGTGTAGGGAATGTGCAGAATGGTTATACAAAGGAAACAAACTAGAAGGCAATATCATGGAACGTGAAGAGTAAGTATATGAAGGGGAGATGGGAAATACGATAATGTGAGAAGAATTTGACAGAACACTGAACGACGTATGTCAAAACAAGGCACCTTCGGCAGACAACACTCCCTCAGAACTATGGAGATCCTCAGGAGTGCTAGTCCTGACAAAAATATTCTTGAAAAGAGGTTAGATAATGGGTATCAACGGGAATGTGATTGAATCAAATTCGGTGATACTGGGTGAATTTTATTAGGAAATGAGGTACTAAAGATAGTTGATGAATTTTGGTTTTTGGGCAATAAAATAACTGAAGATGGGTAAAGTAGAGAGAATATAAAATGCAGACTGGCAATATCAAGAAAAGCATTTCTGAGAAACAATAATTTGTTATAGTTGAACATAAATTTAAATGTTAGGAAGTCATTCTTGAAGGTATCTGTCTGGAATGTAGCCTTGCATGAAAGTGACACATGGACAATAAAGAGTTCAAGCAAGAAGAGAAGAGAAACTTTTCAAATATGGTGCTACACAAGATTTCTGAAGATTAGATGTGTAGGTACAGAAACTAAAGAGGAGGTGCTGAATCAAATTGGGGAAGAAAGAATAGCACAACTTGACAAAAAGAAGGGGTTAATTGGAAACACTTCCTGAAGCATCAAGGAACAGGCAATTGAACAAGAGCAAAGCTTGACTGTATATGATTCAAATGGATGTAGGTTGCAGTAGTTATGCAGAGATGTAGATGCTAGCATGGCATTTGATAACTGTAGCAAGGCAGTGTTTGGAATAAAACCAACAACAACAACAATAACAACATTGATGAATATTATTTCTCCCTCTAGACCCCTAGCGGGCAACGGCCTTGTCGCAGTGGATACACTGTTTCCCATGAGCTCACCAAAGTTAAGCGTTGTCGGGCATGGTCGGCGCTTGGATGGGTGATCATCCAGGCCGCCATGCACCGTTGCCATTTTTCGGGGTGCACTCAGCCTTGTGATGCCAATTGCAGAGCTACTTGACCGAATAGTAGCGGCTTCGGTCAAGAATACCATCTTACGGCCTGGAGAGCGATGTGCTGACCCCACGCCCCTCCTATCCGCATCCTCCACTGAGGATGACACGGTGGTTGGATGGTCCTGGTAGGCCACTCGTGGCCTGAAGACGGAGTGCTAGACCCCTAGCACATCAAAGTTACTAAAGAATTTTAATGAATTAAAGATCCATGTAAGAGCTGAGTAGACTACTGGTATCTTTGTTTGGAATAGGGGAAAGGACAAATAATAATAAATCACACATACCCATGTTGCTTAGCAGAGTATAGGTGTATTAGCTGCATATGTACTTAGTAGTACCATTTTCATTTTTGTATTTCTCACTCTCTTCATTCATTCACATTTCTCCCGTATCCCTTTGTGGTATTTATTCTCTCTTTTTTAGTTCTTTCTACTGGTGTGAAAATAATTAATTAGAAATACCTTCTGTATGAGTAAAATAATGATAGTAGCATAACCAGCTTTACATCTACATATGTATATGTTCTTTACAAGATGGTATGGGGTGGATAGCAGAGGGAACATGATCCAATTCCACATTACTTCTTTTCCAGTTCCACTCATATATTAAATGAGTGGCCAATGACTGACTCTATATCTCTGTACATGCTCTGACCTCTCTCACCTTGTCTGTATCTAAAATACAAAGTTTTGAAAAAGTAATGTGAATTACTGATTTCTAATCTATATTCACAGTTTCTCAAAACAGTGTCCTTCAATCAGCATTTAGCAAAGCAATATCTCAAACCACTTAGTGAAAGCTCCATTAAATGTCTTCTTCAGACAGTTTTTTTCTCAAATATTTTCTTGACACTCACAGCCACATGCAGTGACTAAAATGATGCTCACAAGTAGCAACTTTGGATTATTGAACAAGAGAAAACTCAAATGGGATCAGATCTGGATTGTAAGGTAGTTGGGATAATTCAAAATGTGCTCCTTGTGTGAAGCACAATGTATTGATGGATAGTGCGAACACCTATGTTCAGCTACTTTTCAGAGCTCATGATTAAGATTACATACTCTGGCATATAATCTGCAAGTATTTACCTTGTCCTTCATTTGTGACTATAGTTATACACCCACTTACAGAGAAGGGCATGCATATTATTATTATTCCCACATTATTTGTTCTAAATGATTTAATTGTATATGCATCACAGAACACAACACTGACTGTTGCTTTACTTCTAACACACTGGTACAGCTATATTAAGTTAACATTTATGATAATGAATGTTTTGCCCATCCAGATTTATGGAATTAAATCCATCCAAAGTATCTGCTGTCAGAATTCCAAATCTGAGGCTTCTATTACTAGGTCAGACACTGGTATCTATCAAATGTGGTATATAAATCTTTTTGGCTCTTATAATATAAAGTCCAGAGTGTGTTTAAAGTGCCAGTAGGTATACTGGACACATCCATTAACAATTCTCCAAACAAGCAACATGATTCCTTCGGAAGCAATTGTTGCTTTCACATCTCTCAAACTGAAAAGAATACCAGTGATTGACATTTACAGGCTGCTCAAAACAAACCTCAAATCTGTACTATGTGCAACAAATGAAAACTGAAAAGCCTGTGAGGTTATAAGAAGGATATGTCAGTAAGATCATAGGTAAACTTCCAGGGAACCGTAACACACTGCGAATCAACTAGGTGTCCTCTACTAAAGAGCGGTTTGACAATAATGTTGATGTACCATAATAGAACAAATAATGGAAGGTGGGCAAATATGCACTAAACAGTTCATCACGAGATACTATAATTATGTCAAAGCTAAATATGTCGCAATGACAAACTCTTATGTGCAGAAAAAAATCTATCTAAAGGCTGAAGGTGTGTTCCATTTCAAGTAAATATGAATTTTGTTATCACATACTTATTGGGAGAGATGTTTCGAACATGAACCAGTGCAGTTGAGATAACAGTTATAAACTATGAACCAATTGTGGTGTTGACGTTAGAATTATAGTTCTGCACTGAATTCACTTTTTACCCCCAGTCTTGAATTCTGTCACACAGCTGTATTCGCAATATTCTCATAAGAAGACGACGTGAAACTGTTGGGAAATTCCAAGTTGCTGCTGTATAATAAATAACTTAATAACTTATCAACCGATTTGCATTAATAGTGACTTAACATAAATATATATGTATGCATAAAATTTGTTACTTGTGTTAGAACTGCTTTGTTACACACCAACCTACTAGGTATGTTTTCTATGCATTTCCTTTGCAATTACTGATTGGAATAAAAATAAGCTCTAATATATTGGTTTACTTCACCTACAAATGCTTGTCCCCATTCTGTAGTTCTCTGTTCAAGCCATCAGCTGATTTCAAATGCTGTTTTGTTACCCATTTCAGCTGAATAGTACTGTCTAGCAATAAAAGACAAAGTAACCCATTTTGAAAAATATGAAATCTGTAATAGAGTATACAAGGGATTTGTTGTACCATGTCGTTATCCTAATGTCAAATTTCAAAGATTATTGATAGAGGTTACAGAATCATGACAATGAGAAATTATGATACGAAAAGGTTACTGTTTGATTTCTGCATTTCCTACATGCACTTTCCTCCTCTGAAAGATCATGTTTTACTCGGTATGATTACAAAAAGTGCTCTCTTTAATCAACACCGAAAGTTCAAAATCCCAATTAACAGTGCCTAGTTCTTATTGTCATCACATAACCAATTAGAGTAAACACTGTAATGAGGTGTATATTGATCACAACACAAACATGAAGCAGCAAAAATAGTTCTCAGCCACTTTTATTTGTGGTGTGCTATTAGCAAGTGGGATACCTGACACTTCAAAGAAACTCCATTATACAATTACCCAATTTCTGATAAAATATCATTTTTTTATCATCAACAGAAGACACAAAATTGTTAAGGCTTTCGTGGCCACTTGTTGACAAACTGCCAATTGGCTTCTGTCTCGGGTTCTTCGGCCGACGTTCATCTAATGATTTTTCTGACGTTTCGCCAGCACGAGTGGCTGGTATTGTCAAAGCTTCACCCTCCATTGCCGGTGGTGAACTGGAGCCGAGCTCGCGGGCGCAGACTATATGTACTTGGCGCGCCAACGTCCCGAGGGCTTCTCCGCGGTCATTTCCGGTGCGGTTCTCCTCTTGCACCGCAAATGACCGCGGAGAAGCCCTCGGACGTTGGCGCGCCAGGTACATATAGTCTGCGCCCGCGAGCTCGGCTCCAGTTCACCACCGGCAATGGAGGGTGAAGCTTTGACAATGCCAGCCACTCGTGCTGGCGAAACGTCAGAAAAATCATTAGATGAACATCCGCCGAAGAACCCGAGACAGAAGCCAATTGGCATGGTATACAAGGCTGAGATGGAGAGGCTATGCTCTTTCATTAATTGGGAATCTGGCGTACAAAACTGCTGTATCAAACAAATACCCATTTTTGTTCAAGATAAGTGCATTTTGCTATAAGCTTCATGTCAACATGAGGCAGATTGTTCACCAGCACAGCCTGAAGTAATTTCATATCTCTGGGGACTACCAGAAACTTCTCAATATTATTAAAGTTGCAGGTGCTAACTACAGTACACAACTCACTTGTTAGAAGTAGTGGAATCGCAAGATAGAATTAAAATTTCCACACATCAATAACAACTAATATTATGGAATAGGTGAATATGAATTCTTCACCATTTACATAAATGGCATGGGGCAAATTATAGAAAATCTAACTCAGGAAAGCAGGTCTTGGATTAGACTACAGAAATAGATGGTTATGTAATCAATGAAATACATAAATTCATTTTTTCCATACTGGCATAACATTTATCTACAACGCTGTGAAAAATTTTGCATTTGTTAAACCCTGTTTCTTGTGAGCGATCCTTCTTTCATCAAATTTTTCCCATGGAAACAAAAGTAAGCTGAAACTTTTACCACATATGGAGTTCACTTGGACATCAACTCCCAGAAAGATATACAGTAAATATTTTGTTAATAAGAACATAAATTTTTACAAACTTCAGTTGTACTTCATTTAGCTTACCTTTTCCGTGGATTGTGCCTGTGAATCCCTCATTTACTGATGGGCGTTGTACTATCTGGTGATCTGAAACAAGGGAAATACCTTACTGTACCAATTGTACATGAACACGAAGTAAATGAGTTATAGAAAAAAAAACACACACACACACACACACACACACACACACACACACACACACACACACACACACACACACAGAGAGAGAGAGAGAGAGAGAGAGAGAGAGAGAGAGAGAGAGAGAGAGGGGGGGGGGAGGAGGAAAAGAAAGAGGGGAAGGGAGGGGGACGGAAAAGAAAGGGGGAAGGGAGGGGGGCCGAAAAGAAAGTGGGAAGGGAGGGGGAACAGAAAAGAAAGGGGGAAGGGGGGGGAGGGGAGGGTGGCAGATGTTACAAGGGAGAGGAGGAAAGAGGGAGTATTAGAAGGGGATGGGGTATGACCCGGAAAACAGTTGCATCAATATGGTTTCAGTGTATATGAACCATCATTGACGAACTTTTGTCATCTTTTCTTGTATCCAAAGGACGAGTATGAAGCTGAGGGGAAAAAAGCCATAAAGAGTCAATCATGTTGGAATAATGATGAAACTAATGATCTACTACACGCACTGCATTCAGATTTTTGAAATGAAACGTTCCCACTGCGTTCCTTCATTAGTCTCCAATGAAACACATTTATTTTCCTGCCAATGATTTCCTGTAAAAAAACATTTGTTCCATAAAATAACAATTTGGTACCCAATTTTAAATGCAGAGGTGATTTAAATGGCAAATGATGAATGCCTTTGTTTAATCACAATTACCCAGCTTTTCTAGATAGTTACTGCAAGGTTCTTTTTTAGCAGTGATATCACCAGTCTTAAGTGGCATATGTGTAAGCAAAAACTCTTGATACCAGGAGAAGCAATGCATTTATCACTGTTGGTTTATTGTTGGTGCTGAAACAGCTTCATCTTCAGCACTTATTACTATCAAACATTTAGAATAAGTGTGTGTTTAAATAATCACTTATTGTTGTATGTGGAATGAAAAGTGTAGCTGTCCTATTGACCGACTGCTCCCAAAGGAGAAAGCACAATGCTTGAGTGAGAAGGGAAAGGAAGATTAAAGTTGATCATCTCGTTCATGACAAGGTCAGTAGAAAATGAGCAAAAGTTAGGACTGCTGAATGGAACTGATTGTGTTCTTTTTCAGTGAACCATCACAGCATTTCCCTTAAGGAACCCACGGAAAAAAAACACATGTCCAGATGATATCCTGACCATGACCTGATCATTCTCCCAAAAGGCAAAGGCACTACCACTGTTATAATGACTCTCACAGACTGTGTGGCTGACAGTCAGTGTCAGTTGTTGAATACTTCCACCTACAAGTGCTCTGCAGTGATGTCATCCCAGAAATCAAGCAGACCACCACCCACTTTCTTCTGAAATCCTTATGCTCTTCTCAAAACTTCTCTCCTGGGCCTGGCTTTCTCCTCACTCCCCTGACATCATCTTTCCACAGGTTTCCCAAAGTCCCTAATTCCAACCACCTTTGATAACCAATTGTGACTGGTTGCTGGGCCCCTATCAAAAGATCTACCTTTCTGGTCCAACACCATCAAATTATAACCAAAAGCCTACTCTGCCTATCAAAGGCATAAACTACTTTATTCATTGGCTCTTCACAGTTCCTGTCCCTTTACAACCTGGTGCTCTGCTTGTCATTGTCAGTGTCATCTACATCTCAATGCCAATCGTCTTACCATATTCAGTCACTACTCTCTCTATGCCCAGCAAACACCAAACATACAACCTCCTTTATCATCAGAGCTGGTTTAAGGCCAAAGCAACACAAGCCGCCATTTGGGGTGCCAAGTCGAGAGGGGGCACAAGAGGTGCCACAGCTGTAAAATTTCCATACAGCACATACCACAACTAGTAGCGGCCACTTGGGGCACCAAGTTGAGAGATGTGCAAGGTGCAAGATTTGTATAAGTAGTTACTAGTGAAAACTGATGTAGATGAATATGTATGAGGGAAAAGGTGGAGGGTGGGGTGCCAAATGATATGTTGCTCATGTGCACAAATGTTCTCAAACTGGTCCCATTTATAGTGCGGACTCAGGGCCAAGGACATCCTATCCACATGCCTGTGTGCGTAGAACCTCAATTCCTCATTTTCTCTCCCCCCTGCAACCTCCAATCTGACTCTATATGAACCCCTGGTGCCATCAAACCTACCAATACTTCTACTTAGACAGCTGCCACCCATTTCCCTCCAAAAGAACCTCAACTAGTATGCAAAGGTTTTGCTGAGGCCTTCCTAAGCCAAAACTACCTTCAGAAACAGTTGCAAAGGAGTAACCACTTCATGATTTAATATCACCTGGGATTGAAACGACTGAAACACGTTCACTGCCAAGGCCTTGACTACAATGTGGTGTGTCTTGGAACGAGGGATGTCTTCACTCTTATTTTTTCCCATTTTTCCCTAAAATTGTAATCCAGTCGACATCATTGTATGCTTCACGCCCTCCACATCCCTACTCCCTTGGTCATATTCCTGTGAAATCAGTCCTATCATACATCCACTTCATAGCATATGTAGGATGACCATAAACAAACTAATCAATCAAAGGAATTTCCATTTTCAAACTGTGGCTATGGGTCAAGTTGACTGTAGAGACTGTAGACTGCTCAACTGCATATCCTGCTGCTGAATATTACATGGTTAACTGGTAGCTGCTCTCTCTCTCTCTCTCTCTCCTCCCTCCCTCCCCCCCGGTCTCATTCTGTGATAGTCACAGTCCTCCGTCACCTCCTTCACCTTTTCTGTTCTCAACCCACTCGAACCTCTTGGCCACAAATCAATATCACACTTCCTGTTCCCTTCCTTATCCATGCTAACTCCTTATCTTTCTTTCATTAACTCTTTCTCTTAATGCTGATCCTCCACCTTCTAGCTGTATATTTTCTTTGTGTATCTTTTAGTGGTCCTTTAATGAGCCCCACCCCTCTGCCTCCCTTTGCAAGTACAAGCCACCTACTCTGCCTGCACATACGAGTGTGTGCTGAAATGTAAGGCCTCCAGTTTTTTTACATAAAACAAAAATTATTAACATTCTACATATTTATTCTTCATGTCTACATATTTGGGGTCCTATGCCACGAAAAGGCTCCTAATTGTAACATGTGACATGTCCGTGTGTAACGTAACTTTGCTGGTGCATGAGAAACGACATGCTGTAACCGTGTTTTGAATTCGAAGAGTTCATCCACATATGGAGCACCCTCTCCTCTAGCATGACAATGCCACACCACACATGAGTGCTCTGACATCTGCAACAATCTGATGTCTTGGGTGTACTGTCACTGCTCACCCTCCACAAAGACCCAACTAAAAGAACACCTTTAAGGACTTCACTCTGATCGTGATGAAGTAGTGCAAGCAGAGGTGAGGTGGTGGCTCTGACAACATAGTAAAACATCAACTGACAGTATCTGTAAATTGGTCTCAACTCTCAAGATTCTGTTCCAGCGAAGAAATTGCAGTGGATGCTTTGCATACATTTGTATGTGGTATGTAATGTTTGCTTAACAAAATGAAATATATAGTTTGCATTGCAGTCTTTTAACTTTGGTTGAGTATAAGGTCTGCAAGATGAAGGAATCAATAAATGATCATAGCAGCTGAAATTAACAACATACCTTGATGTCTGATGGTAGTAAAACATAGGGACGAGTACAATGAGAAAGTGCTTGTACAATAAAAAGTAAGATATACATGATAAGTGTTGGTACACTGTTCATGAATGCTTATAGAGAATTTCTGACATTCTGGAAAAGAAAATGGGTTGCATGAAGCCTGTACTACCAGTTATAATAAATAATCTACCACAAATAGTAGAAAATATGAATAGGTAGGTGAAGAGTGGTTATTGTTTAACAGACCATAGAAATATGAGGCACTGAACAGAATGACTAGTTGATTGTCAAGGAAGTGTCTCTAAAATCAAATAACTGTGATAATATTAACTCTCATAATATCTTCAGAACATTTTCTGCACTGTGAAAAACTATTAAATAAATAGAAAACAAATCAAAATATGTGTAAATGCAACATATAACTACTGCACATTAATGACAAAATAAAAAACAAAAAATTATTTATCTAGACATATTATAAATGGATTCAGGGTCTTACAGAGAATATAGGATGAACTAAAGGAATAGGTTGTTGAATATTAGCTGTGGTATGGAAAGAAAATTATGTGTGTTAAATTATCATTTCAACTTTTTGTCAACACTCCACATTCATACTGTAATGCATTTTTCTTTTTAATCACTCGGTCTTCTTAATATGAAGTTTACCATGGAGAAATAAGAGCACTGGATTTATTAAATCAGTTTATTTCCAATACAAGTATACAGACTGGCTAACCCAATAATGTTCACAAATGTAGGAACAGCATTGCATCAAACCAACAATATTGATATTACAGGCAGAAACAGAGAAAACACATGAAATACCACCAACAGAACATTAACTGGAAGCAAAATGGAAAAGCAACAGAAAAATTCTGAGCTAAAGAAAGGGTGAAATCAATCATCATAATACATAAAATTGGAGATGAGACTGAAAAATTACCAGTGATGTGATAAAAAGCTATGTATGTCAAATGAAACTAAAAGTATCTGAAGACAGTGTAACTCATTCGCCATTTGCAAGTCGCAGACACATCATTTATTGTCACCATTTCTCTCATCAAAACAAAATTACATCACTTCAACTTACTCCTGCTGTAATGGACACAGAGCAGTTTCATGAATTTTGAAGATTTTTTTTTTTTTTAACCTGGTAAAAGACATTGCGAACAAATGTAAAGTCTATGAGATATTTGGAAACCTACAGCTTTATTGAAAGTACTGTTATTACATTTGTGTAGAGTGATGTGGCAAACAGTACAAATTCTGAAACAGAATGACTGGACAGTGACATGAACCTTGTTTCTCAAAATTATAAATGCATTATGTGCTATTAAGTTAGTGCACAAGTACGTAGCATTTTTCCATAAGTTTAATAAACACAACAAATACACACAACAGAGACTTTAGTCATCAATACTATATTCTCCTTCACTATGTACAACTGTCCACCAACATTGGGGTAACATTTTGATTCCGTGACTGCAGAAATCACAAGATTTTGGGATGAAGAACTCATTGAGCTATGTTTGGAGCCCATTTTCATCTGGAAATGAAGTTTGTTGAAGGTTGTTTGATAGAGAGTGGAATAGATGACAATCAGGTGAATGTGGAATGAGTTTCCAATCCAACTCCTGTATAGAGATTTCCGTCAGTCTAGCAGAATGTGGGCAGGTGTTATTGTGGAGTAACATCACTTCACGCAGTCTTCCTAGATGATGTTCTTGGACTGTGTTTGCAAGATGCCTCAGTTGTTGACAGTAAATGTCAGCAGTGATGGTTACACCTCAGGGACGCAATTTGTAGTACACCACCCCGCTGCTGTTCCACCAGATGCGTAACATTCTCTCTTGTGGGTGCATGTAGGTCTTTGTACAGCAAGTTGCTGCTTTGTTTGGGCTCAACCATTCTTTTCTCTTCCTTCTGTTTGCATAAGGACACCATTTCTCATCACCAGTAACAATACAGGACATGAATGGTCAGTGCTGTTCACAAACCAACTGACGACAAGCAAGCAGAGGTGCACATATGGCCACCTACTGATTGTTTTGACTTTGGCTTAGAGTATGTGGTACCTGTACATCCCTTTCTTGAGCCTTCCCCACTTTATGCAAATGTCACATGAAGATGGAATGATCACTGTTCATCACATCTGCCACTTTACCAAGTACACTGCTATGGTTCATTGTGGATTAACACATTTAAACAATCTTCATCAAACCCCCAAGGTCCTCCTGAATGTGGATAGTCACTAATGTCAAAATGATCCTCCTTAAAACAAGGAAACTATTTCCTTTCCATGCTCTTTTCAATGGCATTATCCCCATACAGGGCGAAAATGTTTCTGGCTGCCTCCACTGCAATCACACACCTATTGAACTCAAGCAGAAAATTATGTTGGAAATCCGATTTCTCCATGTGGCAGTCCATTTTCTAGTATCCACAGCTTCACTTACTATCCCCAAATGACAAAACTACATGTAAACTCAAGTAGCAACTGGACTACCAACGTGCAAAACAAAAACACTATCAACTTATGCACCAATCCAATATGTCACTTGTCATTCCACTACGCAAATGGAAGACTTCTGCTGATTTCTATTTCTAATAAAGCTTGTCCCATATATCAAATGTCTTTTGGATTATTTGTTGCTCTCTCAAACCGTGACAGAATTTCCAGACTTAGGAAATATCCGCCATTGTTTTAATCGGGAAAGCAATTAAGTGACTATGACAAAGAGAGCTGGAATCTACAGGCCTCACACTGTCTCATGGACCTTCATATGATGTGTTTTTGCAGTCTCTCAGTGTGAAGCACTTACTTCCACGGATTACTGTGTAGCTTGTGTACCTACTGCAATTTTTAACATAGATTCAAATTCCCACAGCTTCATCCACAGTCAGCCCAAATAATTGGGAATGTGGACCATAATTTGTGGCTCTTCATACAAGATCTAGCACTTATTTGTAAGGGTCTTCTTGGCCACTGCTGTTTTTCGAACATTCATGTACTTGACATACACCTACTGTTGGGTAGAACATCACTAAAATGTTTGAACTGACAGTTCCATGTTGCTTTTCCCATGTTCAAATAGAATATTATGAACACCCAAGACTGAGGCCATGACTGTCTTTCATAGGCCAAAATGTTTATGGTTTTCTCTGTTAAATACTTCATCCTATTCTTCTAGGTGTTGCTCCACAGCATTGCATTTTCCAGACAGCAAGACATGATGTCAAGTGGTACACCTGGAGCCAAGTGATACCCATGTCATATTAACTCATACATACAGTGATTCAATGGCAGGAAATAGTGGTAGTTAGATGTTCTGTCATTTACAGGCTTTTGCAATCATAAGACAGTATACGTTCTACAATACTTGTAAAACTGCAACTGCACAAGAGGGGCCTAAAACCAAAAAATACAATATGTATTTGTACTATTCTGTGTTAATGTAGTAATAGTTATGTGGAGAACTTGTTCTAACAGTTTCTCAATGCTGCACCACACAATGAACAATATATCGAGCCTCACAATGAGGAAAATTTATTGCCAGTCAAACACAACTTTTTGACTAAGCAAAACACCTTGTTAGAGCATATGACAATTCTGGCCAAAGAGGAACATATTAAAACAATGTTTTGGGCCCAAAATCAGTATCTGGGAAGGCCACTATGAATTGTGATTATATAGTACACACACTGTGACATCATATCCGACAGACTTTGAATGAGTCACTAAGGAATAACATTCAATGCAAATTCAAAATAAGTCCTTTTCAAGCTTATAAAGGTACACCACACAAATACAATGGGAAAAAAATCACCTTCTTGAAACCCCATAATTGTCTCCCATTGTAACAAGTAATTTTGAAATGTGGGTTAAATGTGTATTGCAATGTTACCCTCAGGCCCGGCAATGCAAGATGTCGACAAGTGTAAAAATTTTTAAGATGCTGAACAAAGGTGCATGGATGGCACTTAAGAGTCTTGCCGAATGAGAGGATCTAAGAGGGATCCTTTGCTAGTTTCTTCATGCACATGTCAAAGTTGCACACTTCTATGATCATGTCGCAGGAGTACTGGAAAATCATAAACACACTTTGCTGCTTCAGATCACGTTCAAATTTCATCAAATGGCTTTGAACGGTCCTAACAGTTACACCCTGTACACCAGAGCAAAAATTGTGATCACACTACACTCCAAAGGTGTCAGATTATGTTCAATGGGGTTGCAACCCCATAATGTCCTTAGAATGGGTTGAATCATCTGGAGAAAAGGGGGGGGGGGGGGACAGCAGTGTCGAAGATTGTCAATGAAATCATCCTGTTACTCACTGCACTGTGAACCATTGTTTTCAACCATGAAATGTGTGGGAATCAATGCCCCAAAGTGAATGGATGGGATGGTTTCATTGACACCCTTTATGCATCACCACCCCCTGAGGGGTTTTCGTGTCAATTCTGAGTGGTGGTGTGTCTGAAATGTTTGCCCCACCCACATATAAAAAAAAACCACACGATTTCAATGGTGAGTGTTGCAGTTCTGACCTCCATCACAGAGACATCAAATGAAGTGGCCTGCATCCGCGGCTCCTCCCCCCCCCCCCCCCCCCCCACACACACACACACACACTTGCTGTTTGAAGCATCGCCGAGCCCGAGGGTGACATTGCAGGGCACCACACTTTTGCACCGCCAAAGAGAAAGATTGTAGGCACATTTGACCCAAATTTCAAACTTACGTTTCGCAATGGGAGACAATTATGGGGTTTCAAAAAAGTGATGCTTTTTTGTGCAGTTTGGGTGATTTCATATTTTATCATCACTTACAATGGTGAATAGTGATTTTGACCAGGTGGAATTGGTGTTATTGTTCATCTGTTAAGAGACCTTCAAATGATGGTCTTTCTGTCCCTGTCCCTGGTATTTGCTGACTGAAAACATTTCAAACAGGAAGGCTGTTATAAACAACTTTAAGATGTTACTATTGCCCAATCTTAGGACTGCATTGGAGATGCTCTGACAAGCAGCAAGCATTAATTGTTTGGAATCATTCTCATAGTATAAAATATTTTTCCTGTAATGATTACTGATGGACGTCAACTCAAATTTTGATCTTCAATAGTGTTTCTTTTCTACCTACATTCATAGACTGAATTAAATTACGTGGCTGTGGAAGAAGAAAAAGAAAAATTTTCAAATAGAAAAAGTAATCACTGACAACAATGACTGACTGCACTCACATCTACTCTAAAACTGTAAAAAGTATATTCTTCACAAATGTTACTTTTTAAACTTCACTGATGACAGCAACTGAAAACCATACATAGCATGATGACCTTGCTCTTTCATAGCTCCTAACAGACGTGCATTGTTAAAACTTGAAAGATATTTTACGGTGACGTGCTATTCTATGTCAGTCTTGGAAGTATGCTTATGGGCCAGAACCCTGTCCTCCTTAAAACTTTCAGAATGGTGCTCACACCTGTCTATTACAGCCATTCAAAGGGTTCTGCTCCATATAGGCAACAATGCTGTAATTCTGATAAATTAGGTGTCATACGCAGCTCTGAATATGTTGAAAGTTTTCCACTTCTTATTCGCCATCTTCATGCTGTTGCAAATTTCACAAACAATATTGTGCATCAGCTTCCCTATGAGAAACATAGATATCTGTGATTATAACAAACATAGTTTTAAAATAACTATGTAACAGTGCTCCAGAATTAACAGCAATAAAGACGATAGAGTAGCTGTGTTATAAGCATTTATTTGCCAATGCTACATATTGAAAATATCCTGTACAACAATGTTGCAAACTGCAACACTAATTACATGAGTGATCCAACAGCTAAAAGCTAACTTTAGCTACTGTAAGTCACACATAGCAGTCTATTCTGGTGAGTAAGATACATTCAGTACTTCTCCATTCATTCTTCAATACTGATTCTGCACACAAATGAAAGAAAGAAGTGTTAAGTTTTTAGATAATGACATGATAATCAAAAATGCATAATACTTGGAAATACATTCACAGATGTTTAAAATTTATTGGTAGAGTTACATTTAAGAAAACCAGATGTGAGGACCAAATGACAGATTTAAAAGAATTCAGAGAAACAAGGTTGTAATGGATGTTCAATTCATTCTTTATCTTCAATCATAAGCTGAGGGACAGGAACACTGGGTTCAGTCTGTATGAATATCATTTCACTACGAAATGAACAAATTCTAACCAAGGAAAAAAAAAAAATCAAGTAACATTGCAGGTACCATAATATGCAATAGCATGAGAAAAAGTTCACAATTTTCTCTCAGCAGCATCAGCAGTATGTTTTAACACACACATTCACAAGTTTAAAAGGTGATCTACAGTGTTCAACACACTGTTAATGTACTTATCAACAATTCAATACATTCTTCACACAGTGGGTGTTTGTCTTTAGTCTTACAAGTGTTTGTATTTCACCCAGTATTTTACACTGTCATATTAACAGATAACGTAATGATCCACAAAAATTTGAGAGCTGCGTTATACAGTAAGGCTATGAATCAATAATCAAAAGAAAAGAAGGAAAAGTTTTGATAGTGAAGTCACTAGAGATGGATTATGAGCTAGAAACTGTCATGTGGTATATTAAAAATCTGAATTTCTCTCATCATATTAGGTGTTGTTATCATGGTGGTATGTCAAGACTTTTCACAGGAATGAAAACTGTGTTACTAAAAAGTACTAGTGCTGCTAGTTTACATTACACATGACTGATTGTACTGTTGAGCTCTGACACGTGATACATCACTCGACATGTTAATGATGTACAGGGCTGTCACCTCCAGTCAGTCAATGTTAACCTTCAAATTTTAAACCTCATTCAGCTTAAATAATCTCTTTTCCATATTAAATATACTCAATACAATCATTTCACAAATTTATTTATTCGCACATATTGTGCACTTTAATCATAACTTCTCTCATATAGAATTCCCTGTATGATATTCTTCTGGTGGTGGTGAAACAGGTTACACAGAGTCGATTTACACATTACCACTTTTATTTTTGCTTCTCTCACAAATTCCTTTCCTTTGTTTGCTGAAATATAGCAACAAACATTATCTAGTTTTACTGAAAGTTAACTTTGCTCAGAATATATATTTATGCACTATTCACTGACCTACTGATACAACACACACTGTCGTCAAATTTCTGAATGTGCCGACATGCTTCTTGGCATGTCAGTTTTATAAAAATGGTATCTTATAAGACTGCTGTGCTGGCATCAGCACACTGTGTGGCACAGAGGTTATGAGAGTATCGATTGAGGCCAATGACAAGACTTGCTGGAAACACACTGCCAATGCCCTCTCAGCCACCAGTGTTTAGGATTGCTGCCGCGGACCAGAGGGCCAGTTTAGCCAGTTAGTTCTAGCCTGTTACACCAGTTAGTTCGAGTCTGTACGCCGTGGAGTTCCAGTGTGTCAATGAGACAGGCAGCTCATAGCAATATTATAGTGAATACAGCAGACATTTACTTCAACAGCATTGAGGCTACGTGGACTATGCAGAAGAGAGCTTGTACCACAGCATATGGAAACTAAAGTTAAGTAGCTCTTTCTTTATTAATAAAGAACCTAGTTATTAACTGTGTGAAGTTTGTGTTATAGAATGAGGATACCAGCCACCAACCAACATCCTCGCCTTGCTTCACATGGTACAGCTCTACAGAGACGAGACAACATAAAAGTGGCTAAAGAGAATACAACAAATGCTGCTTGAACTTATATTATTCTTCTGTAAATATATGTGGTAAATTAAATCTGTTGCAGGATCACATTCCCATCCAGCATCCCTGCCTATGCTTCTATGTTTGTATGTATGCTTTCACAACAGTAGTTTCAAACTATGCACATTGTCTTAATGTAACCAGCATTAAGTGAGACTGACTATGGGTTTCTGAAAATATACAGGTGATTACCATTATCACTATATCCAGTATTTAAATCATATTTCATATAAAAGTATGGAGACAAATTTTTAATTCTTTTGAAAGAATTATCATGAATCTCTACTCTGGAAAGTATGGATGTTATAAAATTAAATAATGCTTTCAATTTTTATTTGGCAGATGCTGTGTCTTTAGGGATACACACTCACCTTTCCCACAAAATATATGTAAAAGTACACCCTGTGAGCTGGTGTCCTGTTTATCCTTCCATCAAAGATACAGAAAAAAATTCCAATGTTATCTAATACTTGCGACACAATAGATTTAGCACTACTTCAGAATGAGTAGTGAAATTTTCTTAGATTCTTGCAAAAAAGTAAGTGCAGCTAATTCTAAATTTTCAACCCTCATTTATATTATCAATTTAAAATAAATTATCAGTCTTCGCAGAAACTGTGCCACACAGATAGGAACCAGAACACCAAATTTTCCTCTTTTTTGCATCCAGGCCTAGTTTTTCTCCCAAATTAAATTCTTTTTGTCTCAATACTCAGTCCATGGCTTCAAGTTACAATTCATCCCCAATGTTGACCGATCACAGATAGTGTCTCCCAACGCATCAGACTTATGCTGGTCACATTCCACTCACTTTTAAACACTACAATTTTTGCTTATTACATCTAGTTATATTTTGTTTGAAATTATGACTTAGCAGAATGATGAAATTTTATTGTAAATGTCTGGAATACTGTCATATTTATTGAAAAATCATTTCGTGTAAAGAATTTCTGGACTCTTCCAAAAACATGTAAACAACTGAATTTGTAAAATCTTACAGTGGAACCATTATGTGTATTTAAATTAGGAAATGACTCAAGAAACTATTTATGTGAGACTGCTGTTTACAAGTCACTAGAAGTGAGGCTAAAGTGAAAATTTCCCTTTGTCTGATCCAGTTTTTGCAGCTCGTCATGGCAACTACAAATTGTTGTTATTTACTAATGTGCTTTGATCATTTCATTTAGTCTTTAGTACCACTGATGTAAAAAATTTTCCATTTTGTACTCGAACAACAAATAATCTAATATGCCTTTCTGCAAGTCTTGCACAGTTAATACACTTACTTTTACTTCTGTGTTTGTTTTTTTTTCCCCTGAAAACTACTGAAAATATATGATGCAGTGACCCACATATCCACATAAGCTACCATTTGTTGTGAATGATAACAACCTCCTACACAATGGCATTTCAGAACTGTTGAAGTATAATACCCAAGATGAGTAATCTTTGGTATTATAAACAACACAATTTCAAATTAGGATGGCAAGATACACTGTCTTAGGTCTCACAAATGATAGAAATATGTGGTCAAAACTTCCAAATTTACAAATTCAGTCTTTTGTAGTGATATGAAACTAAATTTCTCAAACTCCTAGGCACAGAAGGTTGTTTAAGTACATAAATATATTGGCAGTATCAGCTGCGACATCACCGATGCATAGTTGCAGGCCATGTGCTTTCTGCCCAGTCAACTTTGTGAAGCGTTGGTCCCAAGATGTCGCTGTGGGCAGCTGCCTTTACTGATAATTTTATTTCATATACTGGTCTCAACTGCTTCTTTAACATTATATCAGAATCTAGTTGTCTGCTGCTGCCACTTGGAGGAGCATTTTTTACAATACAATGACAAAAATAATGTACTTGGCTTGAGTGATGTCACAGTCATAGGCTGAGGTGGCAACTTAAGCTACACTGTCATCATATGAGTTGACATTTGCCAAGATAAATCAGCCAACAGCTTGTGGACTCGAAGCACCATCTGTGTGTGAAAGCCAGAGACAATTTTACTAAACTGTCGAAATGTGATTTCACCATCAAGATTTGTTAATGTATTTCTTGGCTTTCGAGCTGAGCATTCCACATTGATGAAGATGCAAAGTTAGTTCTTTTTGCTGATGATACAAGTATAGTAATAACATCCAAAAACCAAGAACTAAGTGATGTAATTGTAAATGATGTTTTTCACAAAATTATTCAGTGGTTCTCAGCAAACGGACTCTCTCTAAATTTTGATAAAACACAGTATATACATCATAGCGTGTAGGCTTTCACAGCCTACAGTATATACAGTTCTGTACAGTAAATGGCACAACTCCAGTAATAAATATAGACTTTGAACAGAAGTCTGTAGCTAAGGTAGAATTTCCAAAATTTTTAGGTGTGTCCATTGATGAGAGGTTAACCTGGAAGCAACACATTGATGGTCTGCTGAAACGTCTGAGTTCAGCTATGTATGCTATTAGGGTTATTGCAAATTTTGGTGATAAGAATCTCAGTAAATTAGCTTACTATGCCTACTTTCATTCACTGCTTTCGTATGGCATCATATTCTGGGGTAATTCATCCTTGAGTAGAAAAGTATTCATTGCTCAAAAACGTGTAATCAGAATAATTGCTGGAGCCCACCCACGGTCATCCTGCAGACATCTATTTAAGGATCTAGGGATCCTCACAGTAACCTCACAGTATATATATTCACTTATGAAATTTGTTGCTAATCATCCAGCCCAGTTCAAAAGTAATAGAAGTGTGCATAGCTATAACACCAGGAGAAAGGATGATCTTCACTATGCAGGGTTAAATCTGACTTTGGCACAGAAAGGGGTAAATTATGTTGCCACAAAAGTCTTTGGTCACCTACCAAACAGCATCAAAAGCCTGACAGATAGCCAACTAACATTTAAAAATAAGTTAAAAGAATTTCTAGATGACAACTCCTTCTACTCATTGGCTGAATTTTTAGATATAAATTAAGGGGGGGGGGGGGGGGGAACTTTAACATTAGTGTCGTGCAATATTTTGTGTGTAATCTAATATCTTGTACAGACATCTTTTATTAACCGACACATTCCACATCATTACGAAGTGTCGTATTCATGATCTATGGAACAAGTATTAATCTAATCTAATCTAATCTAATCATGCAGCCATCTCAATAGCAGAATGTCAATTATGTTGATACGGACGTGAGGACAACACAACATCCAGTCCCCGAGTGGAAAAATCTCCAGTCTGGCTGGGAATCAAACTTGGGCCCCTTCGGTTAGAAACACGCTGCGCTGATCACGCAGCTACTGAGGTGGACCACCATCAATTTGTGTGCTGTTCTACTACAGCTGAACATATCGGGATGAAAAGGAGGGAGGGGAGAAGTTCACATAAGAAAACTACTAGAACACTGAATACAGACATACAAGTAATATAGTTATACGTTCAAAGATAGTTTGACCACTACAACGTTTCACAAGGTGTAGTTCTATCAAAGGTTACTAGTCCTTAACATGTCTTCTCTAGATTATTAGAACCAGTTTAATTAAATGGATTATTTGTTGAAAAGTATTATATGAGAAATTCTCATTTCAAAAGTAATTGGTGAAACTATCACAATTTTGTCACTGTGAATACAATAGTCTGTCCAAATCCACAGGTATCTTTCAACAGGGGGAGCTGACAGTAGCTTTAAAATGCCTTCGGGAATAGCAAACTCGTCTTAATAGTAGCCTAGAAAGGAAGGGAGCACATTCAAGATAAAAATTTCAACAGTACCTTTTTTTTAATTTTTTTAATATATAATATTACTGGGGCATTTTCAGTCAATTTCTTCAATCATTAACTGGGGTTTCATATTGCAAATATATCAAACCTAGCAGAAGTAACTGGAAAATTTTCAAGACGTCAAGAGGGTGATCTGTTTCAATAACTGACTGTGGCTAGTTCCTAATCCCAAAATCTTAGCAGCCGTAACAACCAATCTCTTAAAAGACTTTTGCAGATGAAGTAAAAAGGAAGATTTTAATTGTCACCCTCCTCAATACAAGCCCACTGCATGTGAGGCATTCCTATTATTATTGCATCAAACCAGGGCAATATGACAGTCCTGTAAGGATGGGAGAAGAGGGGTGTCACTACTTATCGCCAGATTCTGTGAAACATGAATGAGTTGAAAATCATCACATATCAGATAATGGGGTGGAAAAATACCCTTTGCAATTCAGCTTTGTTGACAAAATGCTCTATTTTCTGAAATAAAAGTACAGCCTTGAAGTCACTCAGAATTACTCAACTCGAAGACACTCAGATTTACTCAATCAAAAGTAACTTATATACAAAAATACCGGTTGTGCTTCATAAAGAAATAATCTATAGCTCACAGGTTGTAGAGGTAACTTTAAATGTCATCTCATCCCCACTACGAAGTCCATATTTTACAGCCTTGAAAGCACTGCAACAACAAGCAGACAATCCAAATATGGTGAATCTCTCTCTACTAGGCATCTAAAGACAAGAAGTATCAGCCTCCAGTGCGCAATAGCCTTGGAATCAGTCATTCCACTACACTGGAGCACTGCCACTGTTATCTGGTCCTGAACTCTCAGTAGCAATATCAGAGCCTACACATGGGATTTAATTATATTTTGTCATATGCTGAGATGAGGAACAAAGTAATCCACATCCAACCTATATCGCCAAAAGCAGCTTTCTCACGCTCAACTAACCAACATATCATCCTGGCCTATTCCTAAGCCTCCCATCATCTCATATGTCTATGTAAAAATGTTTCATATACCACTACCTAACACAGTCCTGATTCTGCCTGATGTAGAGTTACCTGCAAACACAGCCACACCTTTAGATGCTTTACTTTAACTAACTGTATGACAATCAGTCAGTCATTCAGTCAAATGGATTTTCCTTACCAAACAACCTACCAGTAATAAACTGGACACCAGTTATGAAGTGTGCTCAACATGACACTGATGATTCCAGTTGATATCACTTTCTCCGCACATAATCTAGAAACACATTACAACCAGTATCGGTCATCAATGTGTGGAATCAGTTCCTCTAACACACAGGTGGACAACCACTGACCTGTGAACTGGATCTGTTCAGTCTGGGCTGAGGAACACATTTGTGGGAGGAGGCAGGGCGAAGGGTGAGAGGGAGGGGGGGGGGGTGGAGGAGACAGAGAGAGAGAGAGAGAGAGAGAGAGAGAGAGAGAGAGAAAGGAAATAATTCTTGTCCATTGTGGGTGCATTAGAACACTGCAACTGTTGAAACTGAGGGTAATTTGTGATGAATTAGCTGCCACCAGTTGCTTTTATAGGTGTTTACTTTTCCATGCTGACATTTCAAGATGCCTGGCATCCGATCTTCAGATGATTATATTTATTTACTTGTAGTGAACATTAGTTTCTTTACTAATGGTGTCACAGTATTTTGTAATGAAGGTTTTTAAGATAGCTTTCATAAAATGTCCTAAGAAACAATGTTCACAATAAGTAAGTAAATGTAAACATCTGATGATGGCGTGGACATAAAATGAATGTACTCTCAAAAACACGTTCAAATGGTTCAAATGGCTCTGAGCACTATGGGACTCAACTGCTGTGGTTATAAGTCCCCTAGAACTTAGAACTACTTAAACCTAACTAACCTAAGGACAGCACACAACACCCAGCCATCACGAGGCAGAGAAAATCCCTGACCCCGCCGGGAATCGAACCCGGGAACCTGGGCGTGGGAAGCGAGAACGCTACCGCACGACCACGAGATGCGGGCTCAAAAACAGGTGTTTTGATGCATAATTTGTTGGTGTGCTGTGGTGGGAAAGGGATGGCATTCATGTCAACGCATAATTGTGAATGTGTGGTTATGAGCCACCACTGAATTGTCCTCTTTGATTTTTGAGTCTGGTGTCACTTGAAGAACTCAACCAGAAAATTATAGTCTTGTCAACATCCAGGATTGTTTAAATAAATTTTCATCTCTCTGCAGACACAAGTGCAGTATTGCATTCAAATGCAAGGATGACATGTAGAACACCTCCTTTAACTGATATGAGTGGACAGTCAATTTTAGCAGCTACCATAATGAAGTAGTGTAGAGGTTTTTGTTGAAATAGGCCACGGGTGCAATACAAGTCCAATTATACTGGGACTTAATCAAAAGTATACATTTCTAACATGTCTGTACACTAACAAGGACAATTATTTACCTGAAGTCAGTGGCAGCTCGTAAAAACACACAATGGCTCATTTGCCAGCAAATGTTTACTGAAAAATTTTTGCTTCTATTACTTTGTACTGCTTCCATTGTCAGTTATTGCTATTAATTATGATACACACTGCAGATTCAACAGTCAGGAACCAAAACGAAAACTGAGAGGTGTGGGGGCCACACAACACAGTGTATCACAAACAAACAATGTAAACCTATTGCTTGTAGCTATTGCTGTTTCTGCATAAAATGAAATTGGTATAGTATGCATCAAAATGAATTATTTGATTGGAATCAGCTCATTGTATGTACTAATAATCTATACAGTCCTTGAATGACACTCTTAACATTGAGGAAGGAAGCCTTCAACTGATCTGCTTGAGCATTACTGTGGAAAGAAATAAAAATTAGTTGCCTTTTCCTGGAAGAAAAACATGTTTCTTGCATTTGTGTTATTAGTGGCTCAACTCTGTATTCCGTGTAGTGTTAACACATTTTGAGAAAAGTAAACACTCCCCATGCATATCTGTGCACTCCATCACAAATGATTCATGAGGCATGCTGTGAAGGACCCATATAACTTTGTGAAACACCTTGTAGCTGCTTCTTGTGACAGTGGGGTAGACAGAATGGGGAACAATCTGTTCAAGCTTCAGTTTCCAGACCTATGAAGGTGGGAGGTGTATGACCACAATCTGGTGACCTACCTTCCCCCATACTTCTACACTCCCCCCCCCCCCCCCCCCCCCCCCCCACATGCACACCATCCTGTTACACCCCCAGAACACAATTTAGCCCAATATGGCTGCACTGCACTTAGACATGTTGTTGTTGTTGTCTTCAGTCAAAAGACTGGTTTGATGCAGCTTTCCATGCTGCTCTACCCTGTGCAAACCTCTTCATCTCCAAGTAACCACTGGAACCTAAATCCTTCTGAATCTGCTTAGTGTATTCATCTCTTGATCTCCCTCTAAGAGTTTTACCCTCCACGCTACCCTCCAGAACTAAACTGGTGATCCCTCGACACCTCAGAATGTGTTCGACCAACCAATCCCTTCTTCTAGCCAAACTTTGCCACAAATTCCTCTTCTCCCCACTTCTATTCAGTACCTCCTTATTAGTAACATGATCGAAACATCTAATCTTCAGCATTCTTCTGTCGTACCAAATTTCTTCTTGTCTAAACTGTTTATTGTCCATGTTTCACTTCCATGCATGGCTACACTCCATACAAATACTTTCTGAAAGGACTTCCCGACATTTAAATCTATACTAAATGTTAACAAATTACTCTTCTTCAGAAATGTTTTTCTTGCCATTGCCGGTCTACATTTCATGTCCTCTCTACTTCAGCCATCATCAGTTATTTTGTGCCCAAACAGCAAAACTCATCTACTACTTTAGGTGTCTCATTTCCTAATGCAATTCCCTTAGCATCACCTGATTTAATTCGACTACATTCCTTTACCCTCATTTTGCTTTTGTTGATGTTCATCCTACATTATCCTCTCAAGACACTGTCCATTCCCAGTTTTCTCAAGAGGTTCCAGGCAGGATTAAGACCAAACAGAAGCTGTGCAGACCAAGTGCTCAGCTTAACTACACACATAGAAGCTGGATTCCAACGTCGCCTTAAAACATCAGTGGCTTTTATTGATCTTACAGCTGCCTACAATACAGTATGGAGACAAGGACTTTTGTACAAACTTGACAGTGTTATACACTGCCAAACCACAATCAGGCTCATAAACAACATGCTATCTGAGAGATACTACCAAGTAGTCATTGGCAACCAACTAAGCAGACAGAAGAAACTTGATAATGGTCTTCCTCAAGACTCAGTTTTGGCAACAATCCTGTTGAACTTATATCCATCTGACCTCCCTGAAACAGGGTCAAGGAAGTTCATCTATGCAGATGATCTGGCCTTGGCCACCCAATAGAGAACTCTTGAAACTGGTGAGGAGATCCTATCCGCAGATCCAAGCACAATAGATGAATACTTCAAAAAGTGGATACTTATGCCAAATCCAACGAAGACTGAAGTCAGCTGCTTTCACCTTAACAACAGAATGGCCAATGCAAAGTTGAATGTCACCTTTAATGGTCACGTCCCTCACCACCAAGACTCTTCAAAATATCTAGGAGTGACTCTTGATAGAACCCTTTCTTACAGGAAGCACATAGGAAACACCACAGCAAAGCTGAGATCATGCACTAACATCATACAGAAGCTGAGTGGTACCTCATGGGGAGCAAGAGCTATGATACTGTGATGCGCTACATTAGGGCTGGTCTATTCTGCTACCGAATACTGTACCCCAGTGTGGCTTAACAGCACACATGTGAGAAAAATTGACATGGAGCTAAATGCAGCAATGAGGACAAAAACAGGCTGCATCAAATTTACTCCTCTATACTGGTTACCACCTCTAAGCAACATTGCGCCACCAGACCTCCGAAGACTGAAGATCCTCCTCAAGGAATACCAAAAATTACTTAAAATCCCCGAGCTTCCAAAGCACTCTGATGTTCCTGCATTCCGAATGAACCGATTAAAATCTAGACAGCCATCTGTGCTATTGGCAGAATCGCTACAGGCAGCTACTTTCAGTATCAACAAAAAGTGGACAGATATGTGGAACACTATTGCCCATGAGGAACATCAGACCCTCCAGACCTGACGCAAGACCAGCCAGTATGAGGCTAATGCGACATGCCTGGAAAACAATTAATCAGATCCGCACAGGCCACGGCATCTGTGCTGAATACGTCTACTGATTGGAAAGGGCTTCATCTTCTCAATGTGACTGTGGAAATGAACACCAGACGATCCCATCACATTGTAACAAGCTGTAGCAGAAGAGCCTTCCATGAGAACTTGGAAGATTTCTTTGAAGAAGTGACAGATGCAGCCCTTGAATGGATCGACAAATTAGATATTAATTTATAGACTTATTTTTTAAATTATAAAATTAATATATTTTTGTAAAATTATGTAATCGACAAGTCTTAGTTGCTGTTCATGTGTAATGCCATATGCTAAATAAACTGTCCATTCTGCTCAACTGCTCCTCCAAGTCCTTTGCTGTCTCTGACAGTATTACAAAGTGATTGGCAAACCTCAAAGTTTTTTTTCTTCTCCCTGGATTTTAATTCCTCTTTTCCCCAAAGGTCTCCTTTAATTTTCCTGTAGGAGGCATCTCTCTTACCCTTACTAATATATGCTTCTACATCCCTACATTTGTCCCCTAGCAGTTTCTGCTTAGCCATTTTTCACTTCCTGTCAAACTCGTTTTCTGTTATATATGTATTCCCTTTTGCCTACTTCATTTGCTGCATTTTTATATTTTCTTCTTTCATCAATTAAATTTAATATCTCCTGTGTTATCAAAGGATTTTTACTAGGCGTTGTCTTTTTACCTACTTCATCCTCTGCTGCCTTCACTATTTCATTTCTCAGAGCTACCCATTCTTCTTCTACTGTATTCCTTTCCCCTGTTCTTGTCAATCATTCCCTAACGCTCTCTGTCTGTCTCTGAAACTCTCTAAAACCTCTGGTTCTTTCAGTTTATCCAGATCCTATCTCCCTTAATTCTACCTTTTGCAGTTTCTTCAGTTTTAATATACAGTTCATAACCAATAAAAGAGTCTACATCTGCTCCTGAAAATGACTTACAATTTAAAACCTGGTTCCTAAATCTCTGTCTAACCATTATACAATCAATCTGCAACCTACTGCCATATAAACTTGTACTATTGTGATGAGGGTGGGCTTCATGTATACGTTGACAACAATAATTTGTTCACTATGCTGCTCATAGCAGCTGATCCGCATTCCTATTTCTTTATTCATTATTAACCCTACTCCTGCATTACCCTTAATTGATTTTGTATTTATAACACTGTATTTACCTGACCAGAAGTAATGTTCCTCCTGTCACGGAACTTCACCAACTCCCCCTATATCTAAACCTTAACGTAACGATTTCCCTTTTTAAATTTTCTAATCTACCTGCCCGATTATGTGATCTGACATCCCATGCTCCAATCTGTGGAACGCCAGTTTTCGGTCTCCTGATAATGATGTTCTCTCGAGTAGTCCCCACCTGGAGATCTGAATGGGGGACTATTTTACCTCCGGAATATTTTACCCAAGAGGATGCCACCATCATTTAACCATTCAGTAGAGCTGCATCCCTCGGGAAAAATTACAACTGCAGTTTCCCCTTGCTTTTAGCTGTTCGCAGTGCCAGCACAGCAAAGCCACTTCGGTTAATATTAAAAGGCAAGGTCAGTCAATCATCCAGAATGTTGCCCCTACAACTACTGAAAAGGCTGCTGCCCCTCTTCAAGAACCACACATTTGTCTGTGCTCTCAAAAGATCTCTCTCCATTGTGGTTGCACCTATGGTACGGCTATCTGCATTGCTGAGACATGCAAGCTTCCCCACCAACAGCAAGGTCCATGGGTCACTAATCCACTTCATTTAAACATAAACATTGACTTTATACCATTAATGCAATATTTTTAATGATTTGTGACCTTTCCATTCCCTGAACATCAAAACTATTAATTCTAGAGAAAAATGAATAGGATCTTTTTAGTAAAAAATTTAATGTAGTTTAACTATGGAGTGGGAAGCTGCAGTTTTCAAGAAAAGCATAAAAAAAGTGACCTTCAAACCCACCCCCACCCCCACCCCAACACTCACACCCCACCAGTCAGGATTTTTTTAGTATATTGTTCAGGACACTTCCTCCTAGCACTGTGCAAAAATTTGTGGCTACATGACTTTTTTCATCCTAGTTGAACTTTTTTAGTCTTCATTGACTGGGCTACAAGTGTTAGGGAGTCTTTTATGAAGGCATTTGGCTGGAGTGTAGCCATATATGGAAGCAAAATGTGGAAGATAAACAGTTTCAACAAAAAGAGAAGAGAAGCTTTTGAACTGCGGTGCTACAAAACAATGCTGAAGATTAGATGGATAGATTGTGTAGCTAATGAGGACTGAAGGGAACTGAGGTGACAAGAAATTTGTGGTACAACTCGACTAAAAGAAGGGATCGGTTGATAGGACACATTCTGAGACATCAAGGGATCACCAATTTAGTGTTGCAGGTAAGTGTGTTTGTGTGTGTGTGTGTGGGGGGGGGGGGGGTGTTAAATTGTACAGGGAGACCAAGACATGAATACAGTTGGCAGATAAAGAAGGATGAAGGCTGCAGTAGCTATTCAGAGTTGAAGAGCCTTGCACAGGAAAGAACAGCTTGGAGAGCTGCATAAAACCAGTCTTCAGACCACAACAACATAGTTTTATGTTCACATATGTATGGCACTACAAGAGTAACGTTATTTTAAAGCACTGACAAATATCGATCACCATCCTCACTCGTGTTTACTATGAAGGTTGCACATTAAAATTACATGTGTACATTTGCATACACCCAAAAGTGGTGACAGTGTGAATTTACAAGTATAGGAGTATGCACTTGAAAATGGCAAACAGCCAAAATCAGCTGATAGTGGTAAAAAATGACTGATTTTATAACAGCCAGTGTGGAAAATTGAACTGTTTTTTAATAATGTAGAGAATTTCACTGGATAAAACCCACAAGGTTAATAGACTAGATGACTCCTCACTTGTAATGCATATTAATATAGCTACACTAGGTAACATCTAAAAAGAAATAAATATCCTTAAGGAAGTGACTCATACTTTGTTCAGAAAAATCTTTTTTTCCAGAATTTTAATAACACTAAATAATACATGGTCCAGTCACATTAATGTGACCACTACCTACATTCGATATCAATGAGCAATAAACACTTACAAATGACAGGTGGCAGCACCAGCAGTGGAGAGAGTATAAAACGTGTTGGGAGATGTGGGAAAACATTTTAGTCATTGTCGTAATGTGGAAACAGAGTGATTTATCTGATGTCCAAAACGACACAATCATTGCCATCAGATCAAGAGCAGACATATTTCTGAACAGCTAAATTTGTTAACTGTTGGTATGCCGCTGAGGTTAAAGTATACCATGGATGGAAAAATGGCACTATCCCAAATCAGTGCCGAGGCAACTGTGGGCCCACGGGCCATAGATGATGGTGTGAACAACGGCTGTAAAGATGGGTATGGGTGAAGAGACGTACAACTGTTGAGAAACCAACTGCCCAGACGACTATTCCTTGGCGACGACGTGGGGAATTTGCACACCAATACTGCAACTGCACATCCACTGAGTGGCAACAGGTGGCCTCATCACATCAATCACATTTTATGCTCTATCGGACAGTTAGTCGTTGGTATTTACTGCATGATATGTTAAAACATCTGAAAGCAAACACCCTGAAACAACTTTGAGAAGGGTCCAGGCCAAAGGAGGCAGCATTATTGTCTGGGGAATGTTCTCATGGCATTCCCTGAGTCATCTGATAATTCTGGTAGCACAATGGATTAACAGAAGTATGTATCTATCTTTGAAGACCATCTTCAGGCTGTTGACAGGTGGTCTCATTAATTTGACTGGGCAATGTAACAATAAATGTTAAGCAGCTCACCAGAGTGCCAATTTGCCATGTATACATTGATGTTAGAAGGCACATCAGGTCGGCACTGTATTCAGTTAAGCAGCACGCCACAGTGCCGACCCACCACAGGTGTGAAAACACATGCAAAGGAGGTGGCACCATGTTCAAAACTCCCACTCCCTCATTGTGAACAATGCTTGACAGTTACTAGCCTGTGGAAGCAGCAGTTTCAAATACGGTGCTGGACACTGATGACTGTTAACATCTTCACATCAGTGATTGGTCGGTAATATGGTGGACTGCTTAATTCACCTTCCTCTGCATGTGCTCAATCATCCTGCCTCTAGAGATTCTGAATGTTGCTGCCTCACATATATCAGATGGAAACCTTACCTATCCTATAGTCAGAAGTCTGAACTCCTCTGGATGATGGCAGTGGCACTTGTTGAAAGCTCGAGAATTTTACCTCAATTGACATGACGTTTACTGTTTTGTATAGTACAAAATCCGTAAAACCAAGAGTCTTTCAATATTCCAACTACCATGTAAAAAACAGCTTCAAATGTCTAATTACAGTTGAGTTAATCGTCCAATTACAACTGAGTTAAATATTTTATTTATATATGTGTGGTGTCTATTCTTTCAGACATTTCAGTGGGAATGCACCCCCCCCCCCTCTCTCTCTCTCTCTCTCTCCACCTTGCGGGAATCCAGTGTGATGCAGCATGCTATGAGTATGGTGGATATCGGTCTCTATGTAAGTAGTGTGTGACAAGATGGAATTTGGATCAGATGGAAAGTGTGATGGATAGCCAAAGCAGTTAAGGTGACAGGTCACAAAAAGTGGGAAATCCAGCTTTTGAGTTCCCATCCAGCACAAATTTTCACCTGTCGCCACAGAATTCATTTCAATGGCCATCTACAGTCATTGTCCAAATTTATATCATTTCATCACTTAGGTATTTGACATCATGCACGTAAGAAAAATCTTAGGAAATGTTTGAAATTATGCTTACAGTTTGTTGGAAGTTGCCAAGAGCTCTCACTATGAACACTGAATATAGTCTGGGAATTTGCTCTTCATTTTAAGAAAAAGCAAGTTTCTCACATCTCTCATTGTTTATGACATTACATCTCCTGAACTGTATGTCTATTTTGCAAGTAAATTCAGTAGTTTATGTGGATACTGTTTGCTAACTTCGTTGCAAATAGAGTTGGTAGTAAAGAAGTAAAAAGCTAAAATGTCATTATTGATGTTGAAGTTTTACTGCATAAACAGCAAAAATGCAGTACACGATAAACAAACGTTTATCGTGTACTGCATTTCATCATTTTGTGGGGGTGAGAAAAAGTTTCATAAAGGTTTGAAATTGTGTGTAAAGTTTGTTGAACGTCACCTAAGTGCTCTCCTTCTCAAATGCTGAATGAATAAAGTCCAGGTATTTGCCTGGTGTCAGTTACACTTACCCCCCCCCCCCCCCCCCACACACACATATATCTCCTAACTGTAATACTTGTATTATTGTGTTAAACTTTCCATATAATATTACACCTCTTAATGAGTATATTAAGACAGCAACATACATTATTAAATGTGGTCAATAATTACACATCGTACTGAAGACCAAATTTTTGTTGTCCCTGGTAGCCACTAGCTAGGCAACATGCAACTGTTATTGGGTTTTGTATAAAAGCTTAGTAATATAGATAGGTTTAGTCTGATTACCTTTCATAAACTGTGTTTGAAACACTTCATAAATGTCATGATTTAAACTACACTGTCTAGTCACATTAATGTGATCACCTGTCAGACGCCTAAATAACCATCTTTTGCAGCTTGGACCACTACAAGATGTGCAGGAAGAGTGTCAATGAGGTTTTGGAAAGTACTGACAAGGATGTGGAGCCATTTCAACTCCAGTGCCCTGGTCAGCTGCACTAGGTTTCTTGGTTGAGGTTCTATGGGTCGAACGGCACAATCAAAGTGGTATGATGGACTACCAACCGGGTTTAAATTAGGGGAGTTTGATGGCTGAGGGGGAATTTTGGTAAACTTGTCCTAGTACTCTTCAAATCACACACACACACTGCAAGCTGTGGGACGTGTTGAACAGTCCTGCTGGTAGATGCCATCATGCTGTGGGGTGCAACCATCCAGCTCTAGCCTGGGATGATCAAAGAAATTACATTACCAAGTGTGCAAATGCAGATGGACTCATTGAAGATGGGTAAATGTTTTTGGCTGCAAGATGCATGAAACTGCACGTGAGTTCAGAAACACAGCAGTTCCATTTTTATTAACCCTTTGACTGCTGATCTCCTATGCCTTCCAGAATAATGAGATCACCCAAGGAATGCCACAACAACATTCCCCAGACTACAACACTCTCTCCTCCAGCCTGGACCTTTCCGATGATTGTTGTAGGCTGTTTGCTTTAAGATGTTTCACACCTTACATGCCATTGGCCATCTGTCTTATGGAGCATAAAACATAATTCATCTGAAAAAGTCAGCAGTCGCCTCAGTGGACATACAGTTGTGTTCGTCGCTAATGAGCAGCAGTCACCATGGGTGCATCGCAGTAACATTAACTGAATGGTCGTTGACAAGACACTATTGCTGGCCCCTTGGTTCATTTGGATGGCCAGTTGCTCAACAGTTGCATGTCTATTTGTCGGAACACATCACTGCAACCCTCGTTAATTTCTGCTATATATGGCCCATGGTGCACCACTGTTGCATCGGCACCAGTTTTAGATAGTGCCATTTTGTCACACACCGTATATTTTAACCATGCCAACAGTTTACAGACTCAACCATTCAGAAAGTGCTATCACCCTTGGCCCAAAAGAAAATGATAATGTTCTTTTGGATGTCGGATAAATCACTCCATTTCCGCATTATTAATACTGCACTGTTTTTCAACAGCAAAATAATTCTATTTAAAACTGGAGATTGTGAAGGGACTGGCCATGTGCTTCTATTAGCAACCATCCAGCTCTGGCCTGGGATGATCAAAGAAATTACATTACCAAGTGTGCAAATGCAGATGGATTCATTGAAGATGGGTAAATGTTTTTGGCTGCAAGATGCATGAAACTGCACGTGAGTTCAGAAACACAACAGTTCCATTTTTATTAACCCTTTGACTGCTGGAGGCGCACCATCTGCTCAGCGTGCTGAGGCACTGCAGCCTGCGGCATAATCCGGCTACCTGCGCTAAATGTCTGTTCCTCAAGCTGCCGCCAGGGCCAGAATAGCCCACACTGCCACACCTGCCCTGTGCGAAGCATTGTGCCCTCTCATGGCTGATACAGAATAAATGCTCTCACTACATAATTTCTCTGCAGATGAATTACTGCAGAACCAAACTGAATCATTAAAACTATTTTCTGTCACTAAGAATTATACAAAATTGTTAAGGCTTTTATTGCCTCTAGTTAACAAACTGCCTGCTGGCTTCTGTCTTGGATTCTTTGGCCGACGTTCGCCTGATGATTTTTCTCACCTTTTGCCTGCACGAGTGGCTGGCATTGTCAAAGTTTCACCCTACATTGCTGCTGGTGGACTGGAGCCAAAAATCAACTCTATATTGCACAAATACGGCGTAAAGACTATTTACAAACTGACAAAGAAGATCAAAGAGTGTCTCAGATCAGCAGAGGATAAAAGGGACCCACTCGCAATGTCAGGAATATACAGCATACGACACACACGCAGAAAAGTTTATTTTGGAATGACTGGACGACCAATTAACACCAGGCTTACAGAACATAAGCGACATTGCAGGTTGGGGCATGTGAATAAATTGGTCATGAAACAGTACGCACTGTGTGAGACCGATTACATAGTAAAATCACCGACCAGGAAGTTCTGACTGCAGAGAGGAACTATCACACCTGCTTCTTCAGAGAAGCTATAGAAATATACAACCACGAGAAGAGCTTCAACGAGAGAGAAGAAAGTCTTCAGGTAAACAGAACCTGGATTCCAATGCTGCAGCGAATGACCATTGGTGGTAGCAAGAGGAGAATCACACCGGAAATGACCATGGAGAAGCCCTTGGACATTGACGTGCCAGGTACATATAGTCTGTGGCAGTGAGCTCAGTTCCAGTCCACCAATAGCAATGGAGAGTGAAACTTTAACAATGCCAGCCACTCATGCTGGTGAAACGTCAGAAAAATCATCAGACGAATGTCGGCCGAAGAACCCGAGAGAGAAGCCAACAGGTAGTTTGTTACTAAGAATTATATGTCGCTTGTAGTTTCTCTTTTACACGATTTTTTAGCTTATGCAGAAAGCAACATGATTTGTTACATTTACATGAATAGTTTACTGTTCTTTCTTGCATACCCATTCATAACATCTGCATTTCTCTATGGGTTCTTCACTGTACTATTCGAGAACGAATAAAATTTCTGTACATTGCTTTAGTTGTTCAAGTCATATTACGTTATTTATAGGAGAAAGCGACATACAGATCACCTTTCACATCGCACTGCAACATGACAATTTACTGTGAGAGATGGTAAGAACAATTTTACTTCACTATGTTAAATTCATATTGTGACGTATTCGGAAATTTCACATGGCCTACTATTTGTTTCTGAGAATACAACAAACTGAGTGCTTAGTGATCCACAGTCAGATTCTTTACTTCTAATACATACACTGTGTAAAGTGTTCCATCCAGGCACAGATGCAGTTGTCCTTAGCAGATGGTAATCAGTGCTGTTATAATTTGGAATCGCCGGAAATGATTGATTGTCTGCCACAGATCATCTTATTGTGCTATACTTTTAATTATTGCAGATAAGTACTCAACAGATTTTCCAGGATTTGAAAGCTGTGAAGCCTCTGTATTTTTGTATCACATTAAATTCACTTATATAGAAGATTCAAAGTTATGAACTGTAAATTTAGGGGTTCCTGCTACACTTTGTGAATATATTTTCCATCCTTATTTTTCATCCAGGCTTTGGACAGGCACTGGAAAAGTTAAAAATAAATATAAATAAATTTCTATTTTGTTTTTTACTTTTTTATAATTTTTTAGTTTTCTAATTTTTTTTCTGATAGCATTATTGTATCATCCTGTGATGCAATTAGGAATTCATTTTTGTGTGGTAATTTCTAAAGCATGGTACGACACACAATGCTACCTTACAAATTTTACACTCATACCTGCTTTCTCGACACACTTTTTGTTTCCAGCAAACAATACATCTACGAGTTAGTGTACTTTTCTTGGAATGCTCACTTGTTATAACGTTTGGAAAATGCCTTCCCACAAACCTTAGAGGATTCTTATCAAAACACCTTCCCCTGCCAGCTTTTCTCCACTCTGATGCATCCGTTTAAGTAAGTTCTCTTACCAGCGACAGATGAAACTCTGCTATCGACATTTTACGATGTGTTGGTGACTTGTGTAGGACATGAGCACTTAAAACACACAGATTGAGAATGTGAAAAACGAACTACTTATACCAATTCATTATTTTCCATATATATCCGACAGAGCTAAGCAGTACATCAAATGGTCAGCTGCTCCCATATTGTAGCTGTACACTACAATGCTTTGTGGTTTCTTAATTTCCTCTCCAGTATTCCTATCAGTCTTTCCCGTTAACCATCTCTGTGGTGTTTCATGTGGTCAACATCCACAAAACCTTTTTGTCACACCACTTTATAGCAAGTATTTTACTAGCACGCATAAATCGAATATCTCCTCGTTTCAGTTTCCTCTGAAGTTTCGACACATTGCATCTGTTCTTATGGACAGTACCACATGCATTCAGCCCATGACTGAAGCCAGGAAAATAAGTCGGGGCTTGAGTACCAGTTATCGAGGTAGAGGGTATGTCCATGCTCTAACTTGGGCTTTGTAAGTGTAGCCACTATGTAAACACTTTTCCCCAAATTGTGGAACTCAAGTTTCTGTTGATGTCCCTGTCCAAATGATGAAATGTAAGACACAGCTAGTCTTACAATCACATAATACACGTTTTTATTCCAAGTCTACTCTGTTTCGATGGAATGAATTGTCTGAAAGATAAGTGTCCTTTTAATAATAACAAACTTTCATCAATGCAGAGTTTCTGATGTGGGTTAAATGCACAATGGAATGCTGTACGAACTTTGTCGACAATGTTCCTAATTTTGAATAATCTGTCTCCTCCAGTATTGGCAGAGTTGTCACTGAAATGTAACATTCTCATAAGTAACAAAAAGCGGTCTCTTGACTATGTTCACTACAAATTTGAGTATTTAAAAGGACATCTCTACCCAGTGTTCACTACTTCTAATTTTTTTTTCACGCGAGCCATCAGAAGACAAACAGCTATGAAACAATACATTTCTTCATATCCAGTATCTTTCCACTTTGATATTCAAGAATACACTGATTCTGAAGTATTAGCCCGCTATATATTTCTGTACAGAATAACATGAAAACTGACAGAATACTTGGCTCATTCCCTATTTGACACACATTCTGATAGCGTATCATCAAATGTGTGATTAACTGGCTGAATATCATTTTCTTTCTAGTCAAATTTATCACTAAGACGTGATTTCTTCATAGGCATTTCACTATCACTTTCTGATTCTTCAGATTCAGAATGACTAACATCTCTTGTTGAAACATGAGACTGCATTGACACCCCTGCTAACATGGACGATTTATGATTACAACTTTCCGATTCTTTGGAAGGGCTATCACTTTCATCAAAATCAAGTAGTTCATCCTTACTGTTGCTCCTCGTATGAATCTCCATGATTTCTTCTTCAGTGCACCCACAACGCCTTACCATTTTCATTGTAAAATACAGGACGGAAAGAACACTGATGTAAATCCTGATGAACAGTGAACTGTAGCGCAAAGCCTAGGCTCACAACAGACAAAGAATCAGGCGACATGCTAGCAGCCAGAAATATGAAAGACTACCGAGACATGAGGCGGGAAGTCCGCTGTGCAACTAAACTCGTCATTAGCACCCAGGGAGCGGCAGGCGGCATGACGAGTAAACTCATCAACAACAGACAAAGAGGTAACACCTCAAGCCAGAAACCCAAGTACAAACTCACAGGCTGAGGTCTTGCAGTATAAATTCTTTTTCTCTGTCATCTGCTGATAACATATGTGACCTGCTCACCAGCTAAATATATGGATATCCGTGTGGAAACCCAATTAAGACCTTTGTCAGAAAGTGAGAGAGTTGTAATACATCAGAAAATACAACTTATCTCATGGAAAGGGGAGGTACATGAAAGTGTTTAGAGGCATATGAATATTACTATTTGCAATGCATGTAACATTTATCAAGTCAATGTGAAAAAAAGGAAAAGGAAGCATGTAAATTTCAGGCTGCTTCTCATGACAGAATTTCTGGAAACTCATGGGAAAAGGGCTGCAGTACAGGACTGTACTTTGAATATTGCTTTACAGTATACCACACTGAATGTTCATTTCAAGTGATCATGTGCTTTTTAAATTTAATAAAGATCTGTTGTTATCAATTACTGAAATTTCATTAACTGTGGACAAGTGATTCCTCCATAGACTAATTTAAACAAAATACTGCTTTCCTTTACTAGTCAGCTGTGCAAACTAGGTACAAGCATGGAAATTACCGATTTGAAGGGTTAAAAACTCTACTACATAATCTTTTCCAATTTTAAATTGTTAGCCTGGAAACCTAGGCATAATTATCAGAATGTCATTGCTCCTGATACAGGGTTTGTACAAAAAGTAATGAGACTGATTTTTTGCTGATGCGACTGTACTTCACAGCAAGTGCAAGCCCAGGGGGATTGGTGGTAGAGGTGTCCGGCTGAAAACGCGTGGCGTGCCAGTTACCTGCAGGCTCTTGTCTCAGCAACATAGTGCATTACGTGGACATGTCGCAAAGTCATCGTTCGTTATGCAACATATGATTGAGCAACGTTACGCCATCAAGTTTTGTGTGAAACTAGGAAAACTGGGTATGGAAATGTTGGATATGTGTAGACAAGCCTACGGTGGTGATTGCCAGTCAAAAGCCAAGATTTTCAGGTGGGTGAAGAGCTTTAAAGAGGGCCGGGACAGCATTGAGGATGAGAACCCCTCTGGACGCCTGTCAACCAGCAAAACTGATGAAAACATCTATCATGTGCGAATTTTATTGAACACCAACTGTCAGATGAGTGTCAGGATGATAGCAGAAAACCTCGGACTTGATAAAATGACATTGCACGATCACAGGTTAATGTAAGTGTGAGATAAGCCATCGCAAATGTGAAATACTAGTACATTAATAACCAATGTAACTGTCAGAGCGTTGAATGCAAGTCAGCAAACAAGTATGCACTGTGTTGTAAAGGTTCCAAATGTCAGTATATGGGATGGAGTTCCATGCTTTTTCCACTTTATGGGTTGCTACAGGGATGGTTCATGCTGGTTGTGGATGATGCTGGAGTTGTCTTCTGATGACATTCCATTTGTGCTCGACTGGAGACAAATCTGATGACCGAGCAGGCCAAGGCAACACGTTGACAGTCGGTAGAGCATGTTAAGTTACAACAGTGGTATGTGAGCAAGTGTTATCCAGTTGGAGAACACCTCCTGGGAATGCTGTTCATGAATTGCAGCACAACATGTTGAATCACCAGACTGACATACAAATTTACATTCAGAGTGTGAGGGATAACCACAAGAGTGCTCTCGCTGTCATACATAATTGCACCCCAGACCATAACTCCAGGTCCAGTGTGTCTAGCAAGCAGACAGGTTCATTGCAGGCTCTCAACTGGCATCCTAACCAAAACACAGCCATCACTGGCAAAGAAGATGAACCAGCTTTCATCAGGAAATACATGAGATCTCCCACCCTCCAATGAGCTCTCACTCGACACCACTGAAGTTGAAAATTGGTGGTGGTGGTTGGGGTCAGTGGAATACACACTACAGGGCATCTGGCTTAGAGCTGTCCTTCAAGTAACCGATTTGTTAACAGTTTGCTGTGTTACAGTGGTGTCAACTGCTGCTCAAATTACTGCTGCAAATGCAGTACGTTGTGCTAGAGCCATACACTGAACATGACGGTCTCCCTTCTCTCTAGTGCCATGTGGCTGTCCGGAGATCAGTCTTCTTGTGACAGTACATTCTCACGACCACTACTGCCAGCAATTGTGAACAGTGGCTAAATTCCTGCTAAGCCTTTCTGCAGTATTGCAAACCATGTGGTTAAGTGCCAGATTTTGAAGCTAAAGGCAAAGTTGCAGCATGGTATGTAGTCTATGTTTTTGTAGGTTTCCTATAACTAGCTGGGGAAATCAGTTATAAGTGCGGGAGAAGTTAAAGGCATCTCACTTCTTACATGATTGTGCCAAATAAAGCACTGCAATTGTCAGAGAACATTCAGGATGAAGATAGCTATACTTTTTTTATGTCAATACAGAGGTGGTAGAACTTCTTTTAAAAAAGTGGAGAACAAGGAAATGTTGTAACTCAAATTTAATGCCAGTTAAATATTTTCTTGTAATATTACTGGTCAGAGCCAATAACTTTTCTTGTCAACATAGGAGGATATGTATTTCATTCTTCTTAACTTATACTTCCTGCTTTCCATGTTGAAACTAATAATTTTCTGTTACTTTAAATTTTACCAGAATTTTCAAATCTTTCCACACCCTTCTAACAGTTTAATCCTCTTCTACAACAAAATCTGCTTATATCTTACAAAAGACAAAGCAATTTTTACACATAAATCATTACTAGGAATTTGAATATTTTATTCCCATGCAATAAGTATTACATAATACCAGAGAGGGTTGACAGAAGAAATAGAGAAGATCCAACGGAAAGCAGCGCACTTCGTTACGGGATCATTTCGTAATTGCGAAAGCGTTACGGAGATGATAGATAAACTCCAGTGGAGGACTCTGCAGGAGAGACACTCAAGTAGCTTGGTACTGGCTTTTGTTAAAGTTTCGAGAACATACCTTCACCGAAGAGTCAAGCAATATATTGCTCCCTCCTACGTATATCTCGCAAAGAGACCATGAGGATAAAATCAGAGAGATTAGAGCCCACACAGAAGCATACCGACAATCCTTTCCACGAACAATAAGAGACTGGAATAGAAGGGAGAACCGATAGAGGTACTCAAGGTACCCTCCGCCACACACCGTCAGGGGGCTTGCGGAGTATGGATGTAGATGGATAGAGAGAGAGATTTTTTTTTCCCAAATGTATCGATAACTCTCATGGAAATAGACGATAGCCAGCTCAGCGCACCTATCTGAACTTCCCACACTGTCAGTCCACTTGGAGTAACTCACAAACTCTGAGAAAATTGGTGCAAAGAAATCCCCTCCGTGATCAATACTATTTCAGACATTCTGAATTTCGTACAGCAGAGAATGCGTATCAAATCACTGATACCTGCCATGTTCTTGGCAAAGAATAAAATATACTATAAAGAGTGCGATTCTCACTGGACATCAACAGGATAGAACAAAAGGTCCATTACTTTCTAATAGTGAGCAGTGAAAGTGAGGTCATGAATACTGCTTGTGTTACAAAAAGTCACATTACAGTATCAGCATTATGGAACTAGCAGTGATACTAGAATTTATTTGTGTTCAAAGCAAAGTTCACAGTGGATGTTCTTGACAAAAGTCTGATAGTAAGTTTTGCACACAACTGAGATCTGAAAGAATAGGAGAAGTGCCTAAAATTTGAAAACACCAATATATTGTATTTTGTTGTGAAAATATATATACAGATATGTCAACCAATACTTAGAGAGCAACACAATGTGTCTTTTTACTTAATCTTTTGTGTCTTGTTTTCTTTCTGAGTACGAAAAATGTCAAATAATGTATTTTTCTTCTTCAATAGAGCTGACTTCTTCAACAATGCTTTTGATGAAAATTGTTTAACATCTCGTTCTTCTTATTTATGAACAGTGTAGGCTTTCTTCTCTGCCCAGGTATTATAAAACCAAAGTAATTTGCAATTGATATATTTGGTGTTTTCTGTAGAAAAACAATCACAGGAAGATATCCTAGTTTTCTCGATGAAAACAAAGTATGCAAAAAAATAAAGATTACAGAATCCACTACTATAGCATTACAGCAGGAGTGGGCATATTGAGAATAGGTTAACTTCCAATGTTAGCAGACAATGCCTTTAACCCCTCCCACCATCGGATCAGTTTCATCAATTTAGACAGTTTACGCCAATACCTCCATTTGAAACACGTTCTTGAATATTTTCATGTTCTATTGTTCTAGTCCCTGACTGGACATCATGTGAATTGACCTTGTACGGAATGAACGCACACACGCAAGCACAATCCCCCCCCCCCACTACACACACACACACACACACACACACACACACACACACACACACACACACACACACACACACACAGAGAGAGAGTAGAAACCAAAATTTTGTTATCATATTTTAACGTAATAGCTCATACAAGGTATGTTCCTACAACACAGATGTATGTGGAGCTAGTGCATAAGAGATTGAAGTACAGCAACAAACAGGTACCAGATCACTAAGGATAAATGCCATCTTGGTGTTAATCATACAACTCCATTCAGTCTTTGCTTGATGCTATAGCACTGAAATAGTTGTAGGCCTTTCTACATCATCCATCCAAAAACTTCCCAGACTGATTTTATTCCTGGTATATAAGTGACATCAGCGCAGTAACTATGATGGCAACTTGAACTGACAACTATAGTGTATTCCACCAGTTAGATATGAGAAGGTTGTGTTAAGTAGTGGATGTGGAGCTGTAGAGTATCAGTCCTGTTGTGCCACAAATCACAATGGAACATCATCTCTAAATTAAATGTTCAAAACATCCTCAGAAAGTTTTGAAGAGGAGTAATGTCTGTGGAAAGTTTGTCCCACACACTGAGTCCTGGAGAAAAACGACGATAGGTTGATGCTCACCACAACTGGACATCTGTTGGAGTGTCAGCGCTTTGATGACATAACAGACATTCAAGCCAGCGTGACATGCGAGTTGAACAACAATACCAAAGAAGGAAATTTCTGACAGTTTCGTGTGATTGTATGAACATTCTGTATGTTGTACTCAAGTGGGGGAGAAATTGCACTGCTCTGCTGAGTGCTTTAACTGGCATGCTGAGAGAAAAAATGTAGGGTTTTCGGATGGCATCTGCATGAACCTGTACTGCAGCGATGGCTTCATGTTAGATGATACTGGGGCGACTGCAATATGGTAGCCTATATAGTCTATTGTCATAATCGTGTCATGGAGGCTAATATAATAGTTTGGTGAATGGTTAGATACACTATGCAATCTCAACAGTTGAGAACAACTACAGCATCAGAGAAATTTGTTCAAATTACTGCCCACTGATGTAACTCTGCAAAACATACACTATGTTATCAAAAGTATCCTGACACCCCCAAAAATATTAGGTTCATTGTGCTGCCACCTACTGCCAAGTACGCCATATCAACGACCTCAGTAGTCATTAGATATTGTGAGAGAGCAGAATGGGGCGCTCTGCGGAACTCACTGACTTCGAACGTGGTCAGGTGATTGGGTGTCACTTGTGTCATCATACATGCTGACCCCATCTGTTGACTGACAGAGACCGCCGACAACTGAAGAGGGTCGTAATGTGTAATAGGCAGACATGTATCCAGACCATCACACAGGAATTCAAATCTGCATCAGGGTCCACTGTAAGTACTATGACAGTTGGGCAGGAGGTAAGAAAACTTTGATTTCGTCGTCGAGCGTCTGCTCATAAGCCACACATCATGCCGGTAAATACCAAACGACGCCTTGCTTGGGGTAAGGAGCGTAAAATTTGACGATTGGACAGTGGGAAAACGTTGTGTGGAGTGATGAATCATGGTACACAATGTGGCTATCTGGTGGCAGGGTATGGGTTTGGCAAATGCCCAGTGAACTTCATCTGCCAGTGTGTGTAGTGCCAACAGTAAAATTCGGAGGCAGTGGTGTTATGGAGTGGTTGTGTTTTTCATGGAGGGGGCTTGCACCCCTTGTTGTTTTGCGTGGAACTACCACAGCACAGGCCTACATTGATGTTTTAAGCACCTTCTCGCTTACCACTGTTGAAGAGCACTTCGGGGATGGCGACCTCATCTTTCAACATGATCGAGCACCTGTTCATAATGCAAGGCCTGTGGCGGAGTGGTTACACGACAATAGCATCCCTGTAATGGACTGGCCTACACAGAGTGCTGCCCTGAATCCTACAGAACACCTTTGGGATGTTTTCGAAAGCTGACTTCGTGCCAGGCCTCAACAACTGATATCAATACCTCTCCTCAGTGCAGCACTCCATGAAGAATAGGCTGCCATTCCCCAAGAAACCTTAAAGCACCTGACTGAATGTATGCCTGCGAGAATGGAAGCTGTCATCAAGGCTAACAGTGGGCCAACAACATACTGAATTCCAGCATTACTGATGGAGGACGCCACGAACATAAGTAATGCTGGAAGCCATTTTCAATCAGGTGTTCAGATACTTTTGATTACATAGTGTATTTCAGTAGGAAAATTGCCAGATGAGTGTGGCGAGGAATGTGGAAGCTTTTTTGAACAACAATGGGTTGACTTTTTGAATAATGGGTGGTCCTGTGTATCTCATCTTATGTTTGACTCAAATGCTGCTATTCAAACACGTATGGGAAATGACTGGTTCACAACAAGATTGTCATAAGCCTTTAGCAATCACCATTGATGGAGTGCGGACTATACAAACCACTGGGAGAGCGACTCCCATGAAACATATTCAAGTCCTCTTTGATTCTAGGCAATAACGTTTAGAGAATCTGGTCAGAGTATATGGGTGCTTCACTCTATATTAAATACATACTCTCAGACTTTGAGAATTCTCATGAATCTAATCTGTGGAATAATGTTCATTTCATGCAGCTTTTTGAACATTGCAATTATCACTATCTCAGAGTGCTTTATTTCATTAAAAAGTTTGTTCAAACTCGTATGTACACACAAATATCATGAATACTAGCCATATAGGAAATTACTTGCCACATTCTTGTCTTTTATTGCATCTTCTGACAAAACTAACAGTATCTTGAAGTGAAGGAAACCTGTGGGGATGTTCTCATTAGTTCCACAGTCCCTTTACATACAAATCACAAATTTGCCTGAACACAAGTTCAAACAGTAAGATATTAGAAACTGACAGTACTGCAATTTCAAAAACTGTAGTGTACATATACCTCTGACATCCTACTTTTCACCCACAAAGCAAGTGCAATTAAATAGATTATATACAGCTAATGCTGTTTCCACAGTATTGCGGTATTTTGGTGTGTGTGTGTGTGTGTATTTTATTAACACAGTTCATTCAAGATATTGCACACCATGAACAGGAAACTTTACACTTTGATAATCTGAAGAGGGGAAAAAAAAAGTTATTTTCCTGTATTTTCTGAGAGGAGTTATCAAAATTATTATAAAAGTTTTTATAAAAACAGAAAAAATATTAATATATTAAATGTAGATGCAACTATGGTTCTTTTGTGCAAGACATTTACTAAAAAATATAAGCTTCTTTTAACAAAACATAAGAAAATATAAAACTTGTGAGACAGCATTTTGGATCTAGTTAACTAAAGTAAATATCTTATAAACAAATATGTTGGTGTATAGTCATTCAAGAATAAGAGATACACTCTCAGGTATCAAACACATCATACTACTGAAGCAAACGCGAAGTGCAGCCCCATACAAGTTAACCTTCACAAGAGAGTTTCACATTATTCTCTACAAGTCTACAAATATGAAAACAGAGACAGTCTAAAGTAGTACTCCAACAAAAGTGCATAAGAATAACATGCTTTGAAGTGTCTCTCTGGTGATAAGTTACAGCACACTAGTCAACTATTTTTACTAAGACAGAATGTCCACTACTTCCAAAATATACACGTGCAAAGGCATCTCCAAATATCTTGCATTGGATAGCATGATAAGTATCCATAAATACACATCACATTGCCAACAGACAAATGGGTAGCAGCATAAAACTTGGGATGTAGCACAACAATACAGGAATTTTGGTATAAACTGTAACCAAATTTACATTAAGCTTTAAATCTTTCAATCACAAAATAAAATATTCTTTTTTCCTTAGTGCTGGAAAAACAATATATGCAAACACCATTTTAGATACACTGCACTATCCTTAAGAATCTCTCAAGACTGGATGAAAAAGGCTGCAGAGTTCATGTGTAATGTCCTTTTTAAATAACAGTGGCACAATTGTTTCTTCCTACCTCATTGCATAAAAGCAACAAAAGCTGAGATTTAAAACCCAGTAACACTGATTCAATGATGATCTTTCAGTCAGCAAGAAATCTGAATAAATTAGTGCAAAATCTGGTGTAGAAGATCCTCATGAGCCTGAATAATTAATATATAACAATATTACAGCCATTAACAAGAATTAGTACACATTTATATTGTCTTTGAAAATAAATAATTGACTAAAATATCCTTGAAAAGTAAATAAATTTTAACGATTTCCAACGTACAGCATGAGATCTTCAAAAGTTTCTTGACCTATTGAAAACTACATTCTATGTTCATTAAATTACATTGTCACTTCTACAACAGCAACATAAATAAAGTAAATAAGGGCTATAACACATGCAAATATTGCATATTCCAACTATAAGCAGCCCAAAAACCATACTATAAGAACAACGAAAAAGAAACACACGATTCTCACTAAAGACATCAATTGCTCAAAGATAACTTTCTATGAGTATGTACTGCCAAACAATTTAAGACAGTAGGAGTGCTGTGACACGTCATTCATCTCCACTACTCAAGGAGTAGTGAACCAAAGTACTCCCACATGATTTGTAATTATTTATTAACTCATAACCAAATTTGGTTTAACCCACATTTTGATAACAATAATTAATTAGCACAGCTAACATAACTCACACTCAAATTATAACAATTTTAATGATTTGTAAATAATTTGCATAAAAGAAACAATGATATCCTAATAAATAGAATAACAGCACTGTTTTGGAATACGGAAAAAAAACGTTTGCACTATGTACAAAAACGTCTATTATGGAACTCCTGCCATATCATGAATCTCAGGCACTAGTTTGTAAAATATATTATAAAATACATATATAAACACCTCAGTCAAATAAAAAGTACATTTCTACTCTTTCTGCATATTAAATCTATAAAGCCTATCAGTAATGTAATAATTCTTTCTACGCATCAAAATGAAAAAGAAAGTGACTTATGAACATGGAAAAATAAAATAAGTTTCTCAATTTTTAGTACATTTTATGACTCAATACTGACACGGACATCAATATTACAGTAGACTGTTTTCAAAATCTCTCTGCTCACATTGAAACTACAAGCATTAAAAGTATAGTTAGTTTCTGAGCAAAATGAGTGCCTGAGCACACTGTATAACAAAGCAATATGGCTGATTTTATTAAGTACTGACGCAGCCTTTCAAATACCACAGAAATATAAGTAACACATTTTTTCTTCAACTCTTATGTAGTTATGCTGATCAATAAAAAATTGTAAGAGCCTGTAATGTTTTCTCCATACTGTTAGAAACTGAAAAACAACAGCTGGACTAATTGACTGCTTTGCGAAAGAGATTATTTTAAATAAACATAACAGTAATATCTTATTCAAAACATAAATGGGGTGCTTTAAAATATTTAACTCTTTTTCAGTCTACATATCAACAGCAGCACTACCTGCATTACAAAGCTTTGCTTGTTTTCACATACAGCACTCGAATGTGTGTGTGTGTGTGTGTGTGTGTGTGTGTGTGTGTGTGTGTGGAGAGAAAGAGGGAGGGAGGGAGGGAGGGAGGGAGGGAGGGAGGGAGGGAGGGAGGGAGGGAGGGAGGGAGGGGGGGGGAGAGAATGATCTATCCACAAATCTGCTTCACAGTCTAACCTAAACTCAATCAAATTAATATTTCAACAAGAAACTTCTCAATATAATTAATACCACAAAAACCAGGAACCTACATGTTAGTTTCTCTATGAGCCTGTACCATTAAGTATTTTATAAAAATGTACCAATAACTGCAACAAACGGGCAACGTGACTTATGGTCTGTTAGATGTGAGAAACCTCATTAAGGGTGTCCCACACTGACAAAGACATGACAAACACACCACCAATTATTGTGGAAGATATTGGATAGTTTATTGATAAAATATAACATTCACTTCGACTACCTGGGAGAATATTTAACAAGTTAGAGCCAAGAAATACAGTAACCTTATATACAAACTAAATGGGAAAATATTTGAACATAGAACAGCACACATGTTGTCTAGAGACATTGTAAGATCAAACGAATTAGGAAGAGGCGGAGTACCACTATAACAGTATTTGAAAACCTAATCTGAAATAGCACAGACAAAAATCGTTTTCAAGTGACAGCTGTGGCACAAGATCTGGTTTCCAATATGGGGAAAAAGAACTTTTCTTCACACCGATAATGAAGCTAGTAAAAATAATGTGTAACCTGATGAAGCTTACAGAAAAAGACATGAAGTACATATTCCACACCACATCTTGCTTTCGTTACAGGGCCAAATACTTAACAGCAGACACACTGTCTCCCCACCCCCCACCTCCCACCTCCCCCCTTGAAAAACTGACATAAGAATACCATCACAATGTGTTTATTCAAACAACTATTACACTTCAATTCTCAAGCGGGAAAAGCATTCTATATGGTAAGACTAAACACTTTAAACTCAATTCAGTATACATCTGTTAAGGCAACACTGTAAAACTTCATATATGTGTCAGTTTTGTGGAAAATGAGACACTTCGTTGTCTAATTTAAAATGCCACTTCATGTCACAATTGCACATCTGAATTATCGTTTTACCTGTGAGAATAGATAGTTTAATGTCCGCTTGTGTGTGAACTGTCTATGTCGAAACGAGGGCTGAAATAAATAAAAAATGTGAATTGGACATAAATTAAAACTAAAAAATTCCAACAAAACATCAAATAACAGAAATATAAGAGAGAATAAGCAAATATATGTTGTGTGTTTGCATATATTTGCTTTTTGTAGTTTGTAATCACTTTTAGCCCCTGCAAAAAATTTGTTTTTGCTTCCTCATTTTTTAACCCCACACAAACACTCACACGTACACACTCACATGTAGTGGACCTTGGGTAGTCTGTTTTGTACACATCTACAAAAACCTTGAAGTCAATTTCTAGCACTAACTTACCACATCTTTTTTATTTTTATTTATTTATTTTTTTTTCAAAAGAAAGTTCAGCTCCACATAGTTGTTTTTTGCCTATGGAAATCAAAGAAAAGGAATTATTTTTCAGTTGTCTCCCACATACATGCATTCTGTAGGGAAAAAAATATTTTTCAGGAAGAGAGAAAGAGAGATTAGAGAGAGAGAGAGAGAGAGAGAGAGAGAGAGAGAGAGTACAATAACTGAAATAATCATTTGGAGAAAAAGAAAAAGTTATTCTTTACTGAAGTGATAACCCTCACAAGGAGTGAAGGACATGAAATACAGTATAATGATAAATAAAATGCAAGGGCTATTGCAGTTATCATGGAAACTAATAGATCTTTGTATGTCTTTGACCGTCATAAAAAATTATAAATCATTTGCTTCAATTAATAGTGAAATTCACAAATTACTATCACAAACAATAATAACAAAAATGGTTAAGATCATGTTTTAAACTGATATTAGTGTTGGACTTTCAAGAATACTATCACACTAAAGATGTGTTTGACACAGCAACCACCTCATGCAAAACAACGAAAGTATCCCACAGTAACTAAAATCCAAAGCAAAGGTCAAAAAGACTTATTAAGAAATTTAAAGAAGAACTATTTTGTTCTTTTTAAAGAGACAAAATACTGCAAAATGTGGGCACATGGAGTGCAGGTCTCTGCACAGTGCATTTACTGATGGTATAAACATGCAACTGAAATTATTAAAAATTTAATAATACATACTTATATCTCCATACCACAGTAAAACTTTAAGAATATGATGCTCTGGGTAAAACAGAAGAAATACAAGAGCAGTATTCTCTAAATTACATAATGTTAGCACAAAATGACTACATAATGAAACAATTTCAACATGACTCACTGTTCTATGCAAGGTACAATATCTAAAGAAAATAAACGGTCAACTCTGTCATAAACACACAACCTTTAGCTTTAGTATCTATTGTTTAGCTTGCAAGGTTGATTGAAGGAACTTAATGATCATTTATTGTACCCACATCTGTGGAGCCACATTTGCTTCCTCTTGTGACACACAGTCTTCTAAAGAGTCCGAAAGAATTTGGTAAAGGATACATCAATCAGCATGTGGAGTATTATCCAATAACAGTAAAGGGGGACAATGACTTGACTTTAAATATGACTGCAAACAGCCAGTTTCCTCTGTTAAGTGCCCAGTCTGAAAGGAGAATGTGGTGTCCTTAATTCTGACTTAAGAGAAGCCATTTCTTTTCCACAACCTATAGTTTCTTAACCCAAAAGATGTTTCCTAAAATGTGAAGACTGTTTCCTCATCCTAGAAATTTCACTGTTCCACATCTTCACCCCTTTTATGTTCTACTTCAGTATGGTAGATACTCAATAGTGAGTTTTGTCCTCCCTTCCCTCTTTTCTATAAATGCACTGAGACAATGAGTACAAATGGTTTGAACCAGCTATTTTAAGTCATCTCCCATTTGATGGCATTTAACTCCATCAGAAACTATCAGGATTTTTGGTTTTGTTCATTTAGACTCAATTTCTGTACTCCATTTTTCCACTCTCTCATCTTGTGGTACACTTTGAACAGACATATACTTCTCTGTATTAATGGGGTGGCTTAATTTTGGTTTTGATAACATGTAGCAGGTGAGAATACTTATACTCGTTTGAACTGACAACAAGCCTTTTGTTAAGCTGAAGTGCAAATGGGCATGTGCAATTGTAAGAATTGGTGCTAGCTAGAATCAGTAGTTTTTACCACTGTAAATGTACTTATTTTTGAAGTAATACATCTCAAATGGCACAATGAAAGTGGCTGGCACCTTTCAAGGGTGATACACAGTTTTCTTTTGCCACTTCCTACTCATTACATCCAACCCCCCCCCCCCTCCCCCCCAACTGCTCTAAGCTGTAAATTACTTCACAGAGAAAAACTGCAGTCATGAGTATAAACACTTGTGCTCGTAATGATATTAACTGATGTGATAGAATAATTATTAACATAAAGGTCCATATTTCAGGAAGTGAGAGTTTAAAAGGTGAAGAATCAGTAACTTAAATTTCATTACTGATGGTCAACCTCACTGCGGAATAGCAATACAATTATATAAACTATCAACCTGAATAGTTTTTTCTTCTGTCAAATTTATACCGAAGTATGCAAAATGAGGCCATGTGTACCTCCTGAGGAGACCTGTGACCTTTTTATTGGGCTGGATTATAGAAGTCAATGTCTTGGTCATATTAAATTTTATTATAATTGATTTCTGGTTTTGGTTTTTCAGCCATCATTAGAACTAAACATTTAGCAGTGGCACATAGGCATGTAGTAAGTACACACATACATGTTGCTGCTAAATTTTCATATCTAGTGATGGCTGTAAGGTTGAAACTGATACTAAATTTTAATAAAACATCAAATGACAAAGACACTGACTATCATGAAGTACGTTAAGTAAGCTACAAAATTATGAATTCCAAACAAAATGGAAATTCTGTTTCCACTCTACTGACTGCACACTGTACATTACATAATCAATCTCCACTCTAGGGAATAAGCTTTAGTGCACTGGTTGCCTACAAAGCATACATTATCTGATAAACTAAAATAGTGCAGTATCTTTATTATGCACTGCAATATCACTTTCAAGGTGCTGATTCTTCAGATGGTAAAGCTATACAATAAAACTGCACTCAAATATTATCTGCCAAAGAAACATGAAAACACTATGCTCCTCAACATAGAAAGCTATTTCTAATTTCAATGGCAAGTAAAATGGACACAGCTGCATTTTGGCAGAAGTTATTTTGCTGTGTACCATGACAAAAGACAAAGCTAATGAGAATGCGTAACGGCGTAGTATTTACTACTGATCAACGGTAACCTACAGCTATAAACACAGAGAGAGTTTGAAAGACACACTTTGTACTACAATCTCATACAATGTTTACGGAACATTAGGAGTTAAATGTAATGCACGAATATGTAAAGATATGAAATATAAACTAAGGAAAGCAGCACTCTAACTGCACAAATTCAGGGAAGGTTATCCAAAAAACAAAACTAAAAACAAATGTAAACAAAATGAAAGTAAACAAAGAAGGGCAACATAATACGATCCAAGGCAGAAAAAAAGACAAAAAATGTGTGCCAGAAACATGTGAAACAACTCGCATAACAGAAAATAAGCATTGAAACAATTGTCAAGGAAGAACTTTGTGCACAAAAGACATGCAATGTAGGAGGCTACCCCAGATACAATAAAGCCCCATAGTATCTAACCCATTTCTGAGAAATTCCCCACATGTAATTAACATTTCTGTTGATCCTGCTCAAACTCCTACAAGAAAATTGTTATTTAAAGTAAATGTTAACGAAGCCTGCTTTAAGAATAAGCTCTCTTAAGGAATGATGTGAAACAGTTTGAAAATAAAAGTCCACTTTTGACAAGATGTCTAATTTTTATTAAAGTTTACAGCTCATCCTTTAATTTTTGAGCAGGTTATGCCAAAATGGTAACAAAATTAATGACAATTATTTGCCATTGATTCCTTCTGTATAGACTGCAGATGCATGTGTCAAGAAATCTTCCAAGATCGTGAACGTTTCTCTTCTGGAGTGAATTTTGACTCAGCAGCAGAATGTGTGCTGATTTGAAATTTCCTGGTTGATTTTTTTTTATTTTTTTATTTTGAAGTAAAACTGCTAAACATGGAGAAAAGATCTGAGTCTAGATGCCAAAGCAATCACAATACACAGATTTCAATTTCTGTTCACATTGGCATACTGCCTGTGCTGTAGGTCATGTGTTACATCATAGATGACTTGAAATCTAGGAACGTGAACACATCAGTCATTTTATTCTATCCATTACAAAATGGTTGTTGAAATTTACAACTGTAAAAAAGTTTTTTTTTCTTTTTTCCCCATCCTAAGATGTACCAGTCATTACATCAATACTTCCTAATACCTGTGTGACTAGACACCTTAATAATGACTGTTTCTATTACAGTGAAGTTAACAGACCAATGTAGCAAGCTCACACACACAGCAAATATCAAATTTGACTCCTCATTATGTAATACAAAATATGTTTGAAAATGAGAATTATTGACCCAAAACTGTATGTGCGAGATACATTACATGAAATGGCATGCCTTTCTACATTAAAAAATGAACCCATCACCACATTGTTGTTTATGGAAGTGCAGATTTCTGTACACTCTATACTTTCATGTACTCTTTATACTTTCATGGCCCACAAATGATGAAGACTTACGGCTCAACAAAATACAATGAGGTGACAAGTCATAGGATACCTCCTAATATCACGTCGGACCTCCTTTCGCAGGGCACATTGCAGCAACTAAATGACACCTGGACTCAAAAAGTCGTAGCAAGTCCCCTGAAGATATATTGAGTCATGCTGCCTCTATAGACATCAATAATTGCAAAAGTGTTGCTGGTGAAGTATTTAGTGTATGACCTGACCTCTTGAGTATGTCCCATAAATTTTCAATGGGATTGATGTAGGGTGATAAGGGTGGCCAAATCATTCAGTCGAATTGTCCATAATGTTCTTCAAAACCAATTGTGAACAATTGTGGCCCAGTGACATGGCACACTGTCATCCACAAAAATTTCATCACTGTTTGAGAACATGAAGTCCGTGAATGGCTGCAAATGGTCACCAAGTAGCTGAACATAACCATTTCCAGTCAATGATTGGTTCAGTTGGACCAGCGAACCCTGACCATTCCATGTACACACAGCCCACCATTCTGGAGGTACCACCATCTTCCACAATGCCTTGCTGATAACTTGGGTCCACGGCTTCATGGGGTATGCACCACACTTGAACCCTGCCATCAACTCTTACCAGCTGAAATCAGGACTCATCTGTCCAGATCATGGTATTTCAGTCATCTATGGTCCAACCGATATGGTCGTGAGCCTAAGATAGGCACTGCAGGCTACATTGTGCTGTTAGCAAAGGCACTCGTGTCGGTCATCTGCTGCCATAGTCCATTAATGCCAAATTTTGCCACACTGTACTAACGGATACATTTGTCGTAAGTCCCACATCGATTTCTGCAGATATTTTACGCAGTGTTGCTTTTCTGTTAGCACTGACAACTCCATGCAAATGCTGCAGCTCTCAGTTGTTAAGTGTAGGACATTGGATAATGAAATCTCTAATGATTTCTGAAATGGAATGTCCCATTCTGCATTCAAAGTCTGTTAATTCCTGTCTTTGGGCCATAATCATTCACAAACATTTTCACACGATTCATCTAAGTACAAACAACAGCTCCATCAGTGCAATAATGCTCTTTTATACATTGTCTACATAATACTAACACCATCTGTATATGTGTGTATCACTACCCAATGACTTTGGACATCTCAGTGTATGGCTATTACTGTGGCATTACAGACTATCGTAACATGAAAATCTCCGGTTTAGCAAAAAAAAATGCGATTTGCTGCAATCTTCTTTGAGAGGTGAATTGAAGAATAATGAATCCCTTTCATATACTGTGGTGAAAAGTTTTTCTGCATTGAAAATGCAAGGAAAAGATGTGCTTCATCATAATTGAAAGTATTTATAATTATCTTCCCAAAATGGTTTAATGGACTGAAGAGTGGAAACTTTCATGTATGTGGAAATGTATTGAAGGATACAGCACAAGCAATCACATTAAAGCTCACAAATTAAGACTGATGAGTCGACGACAATTTTCTGTTTTTATGAAATTGGGATATTTTACAATCCAGACATCCCTCAGAAATCTGCTATGTTAAGGTGTAATGTGTGAAACTGGGAAGTCAAATCTGGGAATATTAAGAACATAGAATCATTACTTTTACTTTAATTTCAGCAGGAATGTCTGGATGCCAGTAGAACATCTTGCATGACTACTGAGAAGTTTAAAGGATAAGATTGCAGAAGAGTATATAGATTGGAGCTTTCAGTAATGATAATGAAGGCAACCAAGTAAATCAAGAATGTTAATATTCTGTTTTTCCTGTGAATTGCACAAGTTGCCTGCATATATAGACCAGAGCATAATTCACTTTGTGGAAGAAGAATGCAAAGTGACTGTTCTGTAAAGGTGAATTTCACCCCTCAAAAGAAAAGCAGCAATGAAAATTAACTTTCTGAAGGCTATGCATAAGTCTGTTACTGTCCAGAATGCTGCAACTTAAGATTGTATCGAAATGTTGGCTGCAGAAGGTGGTTGTCTCCTAAAATTAAAAACAAAGGAAGCTACCATAGATGTTTTTTTTCCAAGTGAGACATTAAAGGACAGGTTTTTGTGATGGCACCATGATACTTACACAGCAGATGCATATAAATGGGCTGTTTGATGCTCTTTGTGAATGAAAAAGCTAAAAAAAGGTTATGATGGTGGTGGTGGTCGCAGTCGTGGTCATGGTGCAGATGAGGTTAGTGAAGAGGAAGTTCCACCTACATTAAGTTTCCGTAGCTGTCCAGAAATTTGATAGTGTTAGGTGCTATATTCCTTCAGTCCAGTCAGTTTGTGCAGCATCAACCAACTTGAATGACTACTCATGTTAGCATGTCATGTTGGAAGCAAGTAGAAAACTTCTCTTATTGATTTTTTAGTGACAGTATTGAACACCTGTTCTTTAACTTCCTGTACTCATGCTCATTTTGTCAGTTAGTTGCAACTTACCTATTATAAAAAGCATTTAAAAGAAGTTGAGAAAGAGGATATGTATCACTAAGAAAATAAATTCATTAGTAAGAAACCCAATTACAGATTCACAAAAGATATAACCTAATTAGAACTATAACATTTGAAGAGAAAATGGCCTATATAATGTGAATAAAATGTTCTCTGTTTTCAAGCCATGTAAATTCGAATAAAATTCTCGAGCTTTTGATGGCTATCTGCGTCCTCATAATCAGGAGTACAACTACTGACTGCCGTAGCCCCGATTACAGCCACTGGTGCCAGTCAGAGAGGGCCAGAACGATGTATGCACAGAAGGTGAATTGGGCAGCTCATAGCAGCTCTGGCCTGCTGAGGGACCGATTGAAGTCAGGTGGCACAAGGGGATGACGTGTTCGGAACTGCCGCTCTCACCTCCCTACAAGCATCAAGCATCTGTTGTCGCTTCCTTTTGACATACAAAGCCTGCCCCAACCAAGAACTGGATGACTAAACTGTGCCAGTGCTGAGTAAAAGCCTTAATTTTTCGCCAGTCACGCGATGTCTGCCAATTTTGGATATTATTAGTGGAACAGAGAAGTGCATTTGGCATATCTTGCATGACAAAGCTGAAGATGTCAGACTAACTGCCAACCATATACTGGCAAAAGCTGAGCCACCAATATCTAATATTAGCCAGGATGAACGATGTGGCTCCTGCTTATTGCGTGAGAACAAGGACTTGGTTGTCTCGCCAACCACAAAGGAAAAACCACTGTGGTCCTGAACACCTGAACACTGAAGACTACCACCTGAAGATGCTACATTTATTAGAAGATAATGCGTACTGGAAACTTAGTCACAATCTGACACAGGCCATAGGCATGAAGACAGGAAAGTTATTAAAGGACTCTGGTTTACTAGACAAAGTGAGGAAGAAATTAATGCCTCGCCCTACATGACCTCCCAGGCTTTATGGACTGCCACAGATACATAAGGAAAATGTCCCTCTTAGGCCCACTGTTAGTGCAATCAGCTCGCCCATCTACTGTCAAAACATCTTGCCAGATTATTAGCACCAAAACTGGGGCACTGTGAACACCATGTTGTAAATTAACAGACATTTGTGGAAACACTCAAGAAAATGAAAATAATCTGAAATGATATAATGGTTAGTCCGGACGTTGTGACACATTTTATGAGGGTTCCAGTACAAGACACGCTGGATATTTTGGCCCAGCAGTTTCCACCTGGTGTTGTCAATTTGTTCCGTCATGTTCTGACAACATACTTCTTGTAACATGACAAATATTATGAGATGATGGATGGTCTCACCACTGTCGCCTGCAGCCGCGAATTTCTTCATAGAGCAGTTTCAGAAGCAGGCTCTGAACTACATGATGTTGCGTCCGTCTTGCTTCCTAAAGTAAGTTGATAACACCTTCCTGATATGGCCTGATGGTAATAATACACTGCAGCAGTTCATCATTCACATGAATGGTGTCCATCCCAACATCAAATTTTCCTTCGAGATGGAGAAGGGTGGCACAAGCTACCATTCTTGGATGTTTTAGTTGAGCAGAAGGCATGAGGCCAGCTTGGTCATTCAGTGCACAAGAAACTGACGCACATTGATTGATATTTGAACACTGGTATTTTTCACTACCCTGTGCACAAGAAAGCAGTCCTGAACATGTAAATAAACAGAGCAAAAGTAATTTCTGATGATGACCACCTCCAGTCTGAATCACAGCATTTGAGACACGTGTTCAGGGAGAATGGTTATAGCAAGAGACATTGCAAACACTTTCAGGTACCACCAAAAGAGGACACCTAGCGATTTGGCAGAAGCAGCCAAGCCGGCAGCTTTCCTGCCATACAGAGGGGTAGTGAGCACAAGTTAGGACGTGAACTGCAGAGACATAGATTGAGACCCAGTGCGCCAACCCGTCTCCAAAATACGACATACACTGCACAACATTACAGACGACATCGCTCTTTGTCTGCCCAGTGCATTTGGTATCCCTTGTGAGTGCGGCAACATCTATATAGGTCAGTCAATTTGCACAGTTGCAGAGCACAAGAGACACATTAAACAAAGAGAGCTTGACAAGTTGGCCATAGCTGAGCATTGCCTGAAAAACGAACACAAAATACAGTTTGAGAACACGAGACTCTTGGCTCATGTGTCAATATACTGGGATTCTGTTATAAAAGAAGTGGCCAAGATTAGAACGAACAACAAAACTTTTAACAGATACCAGGGGTACACTCTTAGTAGGGCATGAAGACGTTTTGTATGTCGAAAGGAAGCAAAAACAGATGATTGACATTTGTAGGGAGGCAGGAGTGGGATTTTCTAATGTGGCACCAGCCCCTTGCACCACTTGATGTCACTCAGTCCTGTGGCAGGCTGGAGCTGCTATGAGCTGCCCAGCTCACCTTCCATGCACACGTTCTTTCGGCCCTCTATGGTTGGTGCCAGCGGCTGTAATTAGGGCTGTAAAAGCGGAAAATTGTGCCAGATCTGGCAGTCAATACTTTTACTCCTGATGACGACAGCGGAGATAGCCATCGATATCTGGAGAATTTTATACGAACTGACACGGATTGAAACCCAGGAAGATTTTATTCAAACATGCCACCACGAAGGACTCCAAGATCGCCTGTATAATGTACCATTAAAGCTTTTTGTGGACCAGACAGGCATTCCATCTGAAGCCACAATTAGTTTTGATCATTCACCCTATAAAATCAAATACCTAACAGTTTGCGTAAGAAATTTTAAATCTCATTTTTACTTTTCTCCTGAACAACTTCTATTCTGTAAGCAAATTTTTTATTAGAAACCAGTAGCTTGCTCTATACAGGGTGAGGCAGGTAAGACAGGCCACCCCAAATATATCTAGAATGAATAAATATATCGAAGTGTGGTTTTTGCCGTGTTATAGTGGACATATTGACAAACATCCCTAACAGTCTTGCCAGTCGGATTTTCGTAGTACATTGAAATTCTGCTACATTCGAAGATGAACAATACGGAATTTGTATTTACTTCGTTGGATAATGTATGAAAATGCAGTGGTCGAAACTCGGGGCGGAGAAAAAAAAAAGATTGTCTTCTACCTTTTTTTTTTAAATTTATTTACTGACGCAGAGGTTTTGGCGCCAGTATTTATCTTTGTGCCCACAAAGCATGCTTGTGTAGCGCTACATATATTCGACGGCAGAAGTTAGTTGTGGCGGCACCTATCAACATTTTTCATAACTTCCGCTTGCTTTGCACTCGATTCTAAGCCGCAGGCGGTTTTTTGGATTACAAAAACCGGAAAAAAAGTGCGGCTTGGATTCGAGTAAATACGGTGAAAGAAGCTTCCAAGAGAACTTCAGTGATACAGCATCAACGGAACTTGATCAAATACACTACTGGCCATTAAAATTGCTACACCACGAAGATGACGTGCTACAGACGTGAAATTTAACCGACAGGAAGAAGATGCTGTGATATGCAAATGATTAGCTTTTTAGAGCATTCACACAAGGTTGGCACCGGTGGTGACACCTGCAACGTGCTGACATGAGGAAAGTTTCCAACTAATTTCTCATACACAAACAGCAGTTGACCGGCGTTGCCTGGTGAAACGTTGTTGTGATGCCTCATGTAAGGAGAAGAAATGCGTACCATCACGTTTCCGACTTTGATAAAGGTCGGATTGTAGCCTATCGTGACTGCGGTTTATCGCATTGCGACATTGCTGCTCACGTTGGTCGAGATCCAACGACTGTTAGCAGAATATGGAATCGGTGGGTTCAGGAGCGTAATACGGAACGCCGTGCTGGATCCCAAAGGCCTCGTATCACTAGCAGTCGAGATGACAAGCATCTTATCCGCATGGCTGTAATGGATCGTGCAGCCACGTCTCTATCCATGAGTCAACAGATGGGGATGTTTGCAACACAACAACCATCTGCACGAACAGTTCAACAACGTTTTCAGCAGCATGGACTATCAGCTTGGAGACCATGGCTGCAGTTACCCTTGACGCTGCATCAGAGACAGGAGTGCCAGCGATGGTGTACTCAACGACGAACTTGGGTGCACTAATGGCAAAATGCCATTTCTTTGGATGAATCCAGGTTCTGTTTACAGCATCATGATGGTCGCATCCGTGTTTGGTGACATCGCGGTGAACACACATTGGTAGCGTGTATTCGTCATCACCATATTGGTGTATCACCCGGCGTGATGGTATGGGGTGCCACTGGTTACACGTCTCGGTCACCTCTTGTTCGCATTGACGGCACTTTGAACAGTCGATGTAACATTTCAGATGTGTTACGACCCATGACTTTACCCTTCATTCGATCCCTGCGAAACTCTACATTTCAGCAGGATAATGCACGACCGCATGTTGCAGGTCCTGTACAGGCATTTCTGGATACAGAAAATGTTCGACTTCTGCCCTGACCAGCACATTCTCCAGATCTCTCACCAACTGAAAACATCTGGTCAACGGTGGCCGAGCAACTGGCTCATCACAATACGCCAGTCACTACTCTTGATGAACTATGGTATCGTGTTGAAGCTGCATGGGCAGCTGTACCTGTACACGCCATCCAAGCTCTGTTTGACTCAATGCCCAGGCGTATCAAGGCCGTTATTACGGCCAGAGGTAGTTGTTCTGGGTACTGATTTCTCAGGATCTATGCACCCAAATTCTGTGAAAATGTAATCACATGTCAGTTCTAGTATAATACATTTGTCCAATGAATACCCGTTTATCATCTGCATTTCTTCTTGGTGTAGCAATTTTAATGGCCAGTAGTGCAGTATCAAGATAGCAGTGCTGTAGCATTGCTATAGGCTATGAAGTGGTTCTGGAGAAACAACTGAATTTCATCTGGAGTTAACAGCAGCACAGGCCTTGCTATAAGGCATTTCATGACTTCAGGAGTTAGTTGTTTTAATTTTCTCTGAGGATAAAAGTATAGAAGTGTTAAGTCTGGTGGGTATACAGACCATTTTCAGCTCCCTAAACAATCATTTCAATGCTCTCCAAAGTTGTCTTAAGAGGGTCTGTCATTACATGTGCGGAATGGGAGGGACATCCGTTCATGTTGGTACCACACCACACTGATGTCCAATGGGATGTATTGCAATAACTGTGGCAACAGCATGTTTTAGGAACTCAAGATACTTGAGTGTATTTAGATTCCCATCAATAAAACAGTGACCAATGATGCAGGTTTTGAAAAAACATGCACCAAACATTGATAGAATAAGAGTGTTGATTCTATCCACTTCTATGAATCAGTGTGGATTTTCATCTGACAATTAGTGCACATTGCGAAGATTGATTTGCCCAGGATTAGTAAACAATATTTCTTCCTTAAACAAAATTTTGCATAGATTTGTCACATCACTTTGCACTTTCATAGATAATATTTGGAGAAATGTAAACAAGCTTGGGTGTCATTGACATGAAGCTGTAGGTGCAGTGAAATGTGAAGAGGATGTAATGTGCTGGAATGTTGTAGTCACAGAACACTCATTTGGTTGACCCCTCTCATACTTCTGAGATGCCTTTTAGTGACATTTGAATTGTATGTTAATGATGTTAAAATGTTCATTTCATTTCTTTCAATAGTTGCTCTTCTTTTTCCTTGGTGCATTTCATTCTCCACACTTCCCATTTCTAGAAATTTTTTTATAATGTTTGCAAAGACAGACTGAGTGCTTAGCATGATCTGGATACTCTTCAGTATACAATCACTGTGCTGCTCTAATAGTTTGGTGAAGTTTGCAATAAACGATATTAATTTTTTCTTCTTTTGTATACATTGTAAACGTCTTCACAGTTTCACGAGCAAGTTACCTGATTGCTACAACATCCAATCTCTCGTCACTCTTCAAAGAGAGGTCAGAATCAGAATCAATCTCCGTTTGCTATCTCCTTCATGTACTTGCCACAGCTCTGGACACAGGTATAGTTTTTTAATTCTTCTGCCTTTGGTCTACTCTTTTTTTCAGAAGTGAGCTTACTGTATTCTTATGAGGATATTCCCTGTGGAAATTGGTATATCAGAATATGCTTGATCACAGATTTGTCAGTTTTATTTATTCTCTGAAGGAGTAAATTCTAAAAGCTTGCTGAAGATTCACTCAATGAGAGGTTACACTCATTCTTCAAGAACCGTTTGCTTCAACTTCACCTCCATCACAGAAAGGCAACATGGCTGCCATATTTAGAAATGTTGTGAACTGGCTCAGTGACATTTATGGGTTCATTAACTTCTTTGATGGCCTTTCTTTTTTCTTATACGAAGGTGCCACAGTAATCCTGTTGTATCCCAACTTGCTCCAATTTTATATATTACGATATACACAAAATATAAATTTAAGACCACAATATTTCATTCTACATTATATATGTCAAAATGTAACCTATACATACCTATAAAACAGATTCAGGATGAATAACACTAGAATTTTTTTCTCTGGGTATCACTTGAACAAGTCCATGTGTATCCACCATTACAATATAGTACTCAACTTATGTCTTTAAAACCTACCACAGTCTATACTTTTTGGTGCCTTAATGTCAACAATAGCAAGAAATACAGCAAAACAACTGCTCTATTGTTGCCAACAGTAGCAAGAAACACAAAGTTCAATGTATGAACAAAAAAAATTTAGTGTATCACTTTTAGCAATCAACTCTATCGTATTTTGGAACAGAACATATCAAACGTTCTGGAACTGTGTGCACATTTGGTTTCAGTCCAAAAGTGCTGTTTGTCAAAGTGATTTTCTAACTCAAAATGGAAGTGTATAACAGGAAAACAGCACCACCAGCTTTAGGACACCTTACCTTACCTAATTTCCTCCAATTGCATAAAAAAAAACATATGACGTCAAACATAAAGAACTTCATCTTTCATGAAATGACTAAGAATAAGCTAAAGTTTGATCTACAACCTGAGAGACACAAAAATCAACCTCACAGGCGGTTACTTTATGTGTTTGTAGATGGCCTAGACATAAGAAAGAACATCTTGTCGATCAGCCTACAAAAAATATTACACCAACAGTTTGTTTCAGTTACACAAGGTTTTCTTCTCAGCTATTGCTAAAGTATTAATACTAATCTCTGCTTTGCTGCGATTGACTAGTTAAACATCTATACAGAATATGACCTATAATTTTTACTACCAGATGAATAAACCATTCAAGGCACTGATCTTCTCTAACAGCATATGCCACAGCTCGCATGGGAATCTTTCACACACATCAAATAATTACTTGACAGCAGGAAATGTAAGCATCAAGAATCAACACAGCCTCCGCACAGATATAAACATGTCACTGTTATTTCTTTTATATTCTTCGCAGTTCGACAACCAGCAGATATCTTTATACAAGAATTTCTATTAAAACAGAAAGAGTTCGAATGTAAACACACACACACACACACACACACACACACACACACACACACACACACAAGGGATATCAACTGCATCTTTTAGTTCAGACCATTCCAAAGCATGCCCTATGGTGGCAAAAGAGCGCATGTCCACCCTTAAGCACATTCGTGGGCAAGAGCCAATAGTGTAGGCTACCCGCTAGACGGTCTGAATGCATGCGCCTTGCACATGTGTGACCTGCTTGCCTACTGCCGGCTGCCTGTGTTTGGTCAGTGTAGTACAACTGTTTACGCTATGGCCCGACTACAAGACTGCCTGCGCATCAGTTGTCTGCCCACCTATGCTCATGCCTGCTTAGCTGCTTCCTGGCAGGCGGACAAGCTGGAACAGCCTATCCTAGATGATGCATGTCAAAATCAAACTGGTACCAGGAAAGTGCCTCAAATATCGAAATATGGATCCAAAAACTTCTGTTTGTGCTCTTTTTGGTGTTGTTACCATTAATACTTCTTTTTCTCACCCTCACCACCACCACCACCACCACCACCACCACCCCAAACACTATTCTGGACCTCAGTTGCTGCAGTATGTTCAGCTCATGACAGTTATAAATGCGTTTGTTAGTCAGTGCTTGAGATACTGGGCCATTCCATGCCAACTCACCAACGCCAGCCTCCTCGTACATCAAAGATTTAGTTTAAATTTTATGTGAACATTCACCCACATCTCCAATGAACAATGTTAAAGTTTAATCTTGTTGAAGTAATACTAACAAAGACAAGAGTCACTTGTTTGACTCCATGCACAACTTTGCGCATAGAGAGAGCGATTTTCTGGCAACTTTGAGCTGTTATTTCTTGGGCAATATTTTGTTAAAAGAAATGAGGCAATTTTGTGCACATTTGTGTGTTCTCTTAAGAATAATAATGAGAAGACCATCACTATTTACAACAGTCTGCCAATGCTGCGGTAACTTTCAGATTCCGTAACTGTAGAAATCAGGTCGTTTTGAGGCAAAGTACTTGTTGAGCCATGCTCGGAGCATATTTTCATCCGGAAAGGAAGTTCCTTGAAGGTTGTTCAATAGAGAGTGGAAAAGGTGGAAATCTGAGGTCTCAAGATCAGGTGAATAAGGTGGGTGTGGAATGACTTCCCAAACCCACTCCTGTACACTGTTTTTCTTGTCAGTCTAGCTGAGTATGGATGGGCGATATTGTGGAGTAGCATTACTTCATGCAGTCTTTCTGGTTGTTGTTCTTGGACTGTGTCTGCAAGACATCTCAGTTGTTAACAATAAATGTCACCAGTGACAGTTACACATTGGGGACGCAATTTGTAGTACACCACACCATCGCTGTTCTACCAGATGCATAACGTTATCTTTTGTGGATGCACATAGGTCTTTTTACAGTGAGTTACTGCTTTGTTTGGGCTCAATCATTCTTTTCTCTTCCTTCTGTTAACATAAAAACATCATTTCTCATCACCAGTAATGATACAGGATAGGAATGGTTGGTGATGTTCAATTGATGACAAGCACACAGAGATGCACATACAGCCACCACCCACTGATATTTGTGAATTTGGAATTCATACACCTGATCTTTAAACCTTCCCCATTGCACGCAAATGTCACACATTGTGGGAATGAACACAATTCATCTCAACTACCAGTTCTCAAATACAACGATGTAGATCATTGTGGAGTAAGGTGTTTACATGATCTTTATCAAACCCCAAAGGGTTTCTTGAATGTGGAGAGTCACAAATGTCAAAACGATCCTCCTTAAAATGAGAAAACCACTTCTTTGCTATACTCTGTCCAATGGCATTATCCCCATACATGGCAGAAGTGTTTCTGCCGGTCTCTGCCGCTGTCGTGCCGCTATTGAACTCAACCAGAAGATTGTCACTAATGTTCCTACTTCTCCACTTGGCATTCCATTTTCTAGCATCCACAGCTACACTCACTATCACCAAATGACAATATCTAAACTCAAATAGCAACAGTGAACTACAAATGAAAAATAATGATATTAATAATAAATAAACGCAAAGCAACCGTCATACCAACGAGCAAAGCAAAAACGCTATGAAATTAATGCAACCACCTACTACATCTCATGGACTAAACGTATGGCGAATGTAAAACTTTGCATGTAGTAACCTAACCACACAAGGTTCTCAAATATAAAGTTTCATTTATGTACCTCTTTCCAATGCTGAACGAAAGAAGTGCAAGTTGGAAGGTTTTGTAACGAGATCAAAAATGCATTATTTTTTATGTGATTTTGCAAAAACCTGTATTCTACAAAACTTTCCAAATTGGCCTCTTTAGATAAGACCATGGTCTTAAATGCCAAAAAACATGCAGAATAGGTCAGTAGCATACGGATGTGGAATATGAAATTTTATTCACCTATTACTTTCCAAAAATCTACAAATTTGTCAAAAAGGTGACAATTTTGGGGAAACGGTGAAAATAGGGTATATTCGACACTTCTTTTACAAATACCATTTTCTATTAAGGCTTTAAACCTAGTAAATCAGTCTCATTTGAAAAGTGTTTTTAGTGCTCCGAGAACTGTGTGTTTAATTTCCAACATGGGCTATCAATACTACACACATTGAAGCAAACTATCCAGGAAAGTCACACTGCGAATAAAGTTTTAAATTGGAAAATCTTATATTACTATGTTGTTGTGACGAAAGTTTCATGTTTATCATGCCTTTAATCAACAAGATGTAAGAAGCCAAATTTAAAACTTTATTCGCAATGTGACTTTCCTAGCTAGTTTGCTTCAATGTGTGTAGTATTGATAGCTCGTGTTGGAAATCAACCCACTGTTCTGGGAGCGTTTAATATACGTTGTTTCGAATGAGAGTGGTTTACTGGGTTTGAAGCTTTACTAGAAAATGGTATTTGTAAAATAAGTGTCGAATATACCCTATTTTCAGCGATTCCTGAAATTGCTCTGTTTTTAACAAATCTGTCGATTCTTGGAAAACAGTGGGTGAATGAAATTTTGTATTCCACATCCTTGTGCTACCGACCTATTGTGCATTAAGTATCATGTTCAGCATGCTCCATAGTTTACATTTTTTCGTGCTGCCGTTTCTGCTCCCAGCTTTGATTCAAATTATCTGGCATTGTTAGTTTGCGTTGGGCAATCAAATATACCGTTTTTGGTGGTTACAACCATGGTCTTTCTAATGAACCCAATTTGAAAGTTTTACAGAACACTGTTTTTCGCAAAATCTATTCAAACATATAAGTTAAACTTTATACTTGAGAACCTTGTGTGCTTACGTTACTACACAACACGTTTCACATTCATCATACCTTTAGTCCCTGAGATGTAGGAAACCAAACATCGAAATGTTTTTGGGTGCCAATTTTTTGTTTTTTTTTTTTTGTTTTGGTGATTTTGTTCAAAATTATCTGACTGAATATGTTTCATAAAATTCTTTTCATTACTATTCTTAAGAGATGGCATAAAGTTGTACAAGACAGCCAAATTTAATTTCTTTCAACAAAATATTAACCTAAATATTTAACAGCTTTAGGTCACCAGAAATTCACGCTCTCACTGCGCAAAGTCATGCACGAGTCAAACAAGTAACTATCTTAGTCAGTGTTACTTTGATGAATGTTAAACTTTACCAATTTGCAATCAGGAATGTGTGAATGTTCTCGTAAAATTTCATCAAAATCCATGATGGTCGAGCAGGAAAATGTTCCAAAATAAGGCAATTTGACATGGAATGATCCAACTGCATTATGTAAGAAAATTTGCATGCAGTACTATACACAGTTAAAGTTATCCTCCACGGCCAAATTACAGCTTCGATTAAAAGCACACTTGATTCCATTCCATTAACAATCACAAATATTAATTTACAAGGACATGCAGATTCATTACTTGATCAAAAATATACTACTTCATGATATTTGGTAAAAAACCAGTATAAAAGTCAAATTCAAGTTTTAACTTACGGTTTTGACTGTTTTCTCTGGGAACCATGTTGCTTCTTTTTCAGGTATCTGTACTTTGTAACATATGCATCAACAAGTGCACTTATTTTCTTTGGATTGATTTCCCCAGATCTGTTATGACATATCTGAAACAAAATACATAAATTCAGTATCATGTCATTTTCCAGTCCTTCACACTTAAAAGTTAAAAATACTCAAGATCTTTGTCTTTTTCTGTATGTTCAAAGGCAACCATCTATCAAGCACAAATTAAATCCATACATGACCTTTAGATATTGTATTTGTAGGCCAAAGTCCGTACAGTATCAATTATTCACACTCAATTTTTGAATTTAATGATGCCATAGCAGATTTTCCAATTTGTATCTACATTCAGTACTGCACAATATACTGAATAGATTTAGCAAGTATTAAAACTGCGACTGAGCAACCGATTGAGAAAATTTTGTCTAGACTGCTGAAAAAGTCTTTATGCAAGGGATATCAACAGCAAACAATTCCAAAATTTTCATTTTATGACACAGGTTCTATTTTAGTTGCAGCATAGTTATATTGGCTGATGAATCTAGCTTTTGTTAGACTAAGACAATGATTAATAAATCGTCTAAACATTTCAATTTAATCACACACTTACAATGCGTGAATAAAAACTGTGTTAAAGGGATCATACATGGATGAAAGCGTAGAGTGTATGTAAGAGAAACTGATTAACAAATATCCGGCAGCTCAAAACTACGATGTTGTTGATGATATCTTACAGCAAGATTGTGAAATTTACTTCAATCATAGGGTCTTCATTCTAATGAGGTAACTAGAAGATTAGTTTATGATATAAAACTGTTTTAAATTCAAACAAGTCATTTTTAAAGTCAAATGAAATAAAATTTAAGAAACAATGCAATACAATGTACACATTGAGAATTCGCGACACTTAATCATGCCCGCCAGTTTTACTAAACACAAATTAATTGCAACTGAAGCAGAAACATATTAATTCTTATGAATATGTATAAAACTTATTCCAAAATTACCAATGCTGCCAGTGAAACAACACATTTTTGTTTGTTTACTTGTTTACTTCAATAGCAATAATTCCACACAACCAGCATTTGGTTTTATGTTTACATTTATTGCTGTCTTTCTTTTGCAGTGTCCTTGAAAGTTCTTTGCAGCAAAACTTACTTATATATGTTAAAAGAGGGAGCCACAGAGGTCTTCCCTGTTTAAACAGATTAGTCTGTCAGTAAAACACTGGTTTTTGATATGATCTATGAGGGCTGGAATTTTAATATTGGCAACTACTTATTTAAAGCTCATACAAAATATATATGTGTTACAAAGTTTTACTGACTTTCAAAGTAGTCACCAGCATTGTGTGTAATCCACTGCCAGCAATGTGGGAGTCATAGGATACTCTTAGAAGTGCCAATTGTGTTGACAGTTCGAGCGGCGTGGTCTATTACCCGACAAATTTGTAGCACTTCTGAAGCGAATGCCATGAAGTGTTTCCTTCAGTTTAGAAATCGAGTTGAACTCACAAGGGCTTAGGTCAGGGGAGTGCAGTAGGTGGTATAGCACTTAGCAGCTCCATCAGTCAAACAAATCAGTAACAGCTTGCACTGTATGTGCTTGAGCATTGTCCTGCAAAATGATGGTCAGGTCCTGCAAAAAGTGTATCACTTCTGTCTCTAAGCTGGTCGTATGTTGTATCCCAACAATAAACAGCATAGAGACAGAAGTGATACACTTTCGGCAGGACCTGACCATCATTTTGCAGGACAATGCTCAAGCACATACAGTGCAAGCTGTTACTGATTTATCTGACTGATTGGGCTGCTAAGTGCTATACCACCCATGGTGCTCCCCTGACGTAAGCCCTCTTAAGTACAACTCGATTTTTAAACTGAAGTAAACACTTCACGGCATTCGCTTCAGAACTGCTACAAATTCGTCGGGCAATAGACCATGCCACTCGAACTGTCAACACAACTGGCACTGCTAAGAGTATCCTACGACTTCTACATTGCTGGCAATGGGTTATACACAATGCTGATGACTACTTTGAAGGTCAGTAAAACTCTGAAACACGTATCTATTTTGTACAAGCTGTAAATAAATAGTTGCCACTATTAAAGTTCCAACCCTTGTATAACAACAATTTTCTACATCTGTTAATTTCATTTGTCTACTACAGTTACAATCGTGTCATATCATTAGGTGGAGTTTGTTATGTTTCACATTTTATATTGTATTTGTGGTGAGCACATACATCATACACTGATGAGCCAAAACATTATGACCACTGTTGGCCTCGATGTTGGATCCTACCTGGTGGTATTTTGGCACATGATGCAGTAATAAAAGTATGCAAGTGGAGCAGACACGAGCAGATATGGGCTGCAAATTGGAAAATCCATTGAGATAAGTGACTTTGGCAAAGGCCAGATCATCATCACACAGAGCCTGTGAAGAAGTATCTTGAAAACAGCAAAGCTATTTGAATGTTCACATGCTACTGTTGTGAGCATCTACGGAAAGAGGTAGAAGGACTTGGAAACTGTCACTGGGCACTAAATGGTTGGACGTCCACGACTCTTCACAGGATGCAGGTTTTGGAGGCTTGTCTGCTCTGTAAAGTAGGATAGATGGTGAGATGTGGCATCTCTGAATACAGAGCACAATGCTGTTGCATGCAGAAGTGTTTCAGAGTACACTGTTCACTCTACATGGTTGAACACACAGCTCCACAGCAGAACATCCCCACATGTTCACATGTTGACCCAATCACATCATCAATTACAACTGCAGTGGGCACAGGACCATTGGGATTTGACTGTTGATCAATGGAAACGTGCTGGCTCTTTGGGAGAATCCCGCTGAATCACATTTCTGCTACACTATGTCAATGGTCATCTTCAAAAATGCCATTATCGAGGTGAAGGGCGGCTCAAAATGTGCAGGGTGCCATGGACGTAGGTTGCTGGGAGCAGTATTATGCTATGGGAGACATTCTCCTGTGCCTGCATAGGACCTGCGGTAGTAATCAAACATATGCTGACTGCTGCGAACCACCTGCATCCCTTCATGCTTGATGTCTTCCTCGATGGAGCCAGAACCATGCTGAAAAGGTTTAAGGAGTATTATAGTGGACTCACATTGATGTCCCAATGACAAAATTTGCCTGACGTAAATCCTGTGGAACCCATCTAGGTCACTATCGAGCGCCAACACCCTGTACGCAGATCAGCAGCCAATTACTTACGTGTTACATGACCTGTGCATCGACATCTAATGCCACATACATCCACAAACCTACCAAGAAACCCTCGGCCCCCTGATACGCAACGTCAGTGATGTGTCTTGTTCCAATGACAGACAAACAAGCTATTAAGCAGGTGGTCTTAATGATGTGCTTCATTGGTGTATTTTTGGCACCATAAAGAAACAGGAAGGTCAGGTGTCATCTTCCACTTGTGGTGAAATATTAATGTTAATTACTGTAGTGCATTTAAATGAGTGGCTCAGTGGATGAATGTCAGAATACAAATCTACAGGTCTAGGGTTCTATCGCTACTTGTCCCAATGATTTTTCTTTCTGTTACTTCTAACTTCTTTCAGATCTGGCAATGATATGGGAAAAAAAAGCACCCCCCCCCCCCCACCCACACACACACACAAGCTGCACTGCAGTTTAGAGTCCGTGATGATCTGCAGATCCCCAATAACTGAGTGAGTGAATCAATTCAAAGGTCAGGGAAAGGCAATGGCACACCACCTCCAATACGACCAGACTAAATGTGTTTATCATACATTCCAGACTAATAATATTCCGCAGCTGTTATACATGTTAGCTGTTGCATCAAAGATTTTAAATTCAATTAGAGATAGCAGGCAAAACAAGTAGCAATGACTAAAGATTCACCAACAACTTTTAATACAACATGCAGGGACATGAATGGTTACGCAAAACGTTCAGTGTGCAATAAAATACTAAACAGCAGTAGTGAATTCACTTTAGATCAATATTGTGAAGAAAATCATGTGGCAGATTTGATAAATATGTCTGTGATGAAATGATGGCAATAGCTACTGACCTATAAGACAGTTTGTCAAAACATTATCACTTAAACTTATAAAATTATTTGTAATTGACAGCAGTAGTATGAAAGAAATCCACTTTTGTTTGAATAAAAATTGTGACGTTAGGTTGGAAAACTTGCATTACTGGTATGATTTCATTAAAAAATGTTTCTTTATTTGCTGGACACAAGTCACCTAGGAGAAGACTGGTGCGAGAATCAGATACATTTTTCGTAAGCTCACTGTCATTTTGAATTCTATTGTTAACAGCTGTAATGTACTTAAATGACGAGTTACTAGACGTAGAAGAATAACTAACAACAAATATCACAAACAGCATCTCTCTCTCTCTCTCTCTCTCTCTCTCTCTCTCTCTCTCTCTCTCTCTCTCTCTCTCTCTCCAACCAACCCTTTGAACTTACTGCCACAGCACAGGAGGTAGTTATTTTGGTCTGGTTTTGAGAAAGCATTAATTGGGAGTATGAAAGCAAACTGAAGAATTTTGATGTGCATGTTTGCCCTGTACACTGCACAATTCAACAGAAAAATTTATTTGGTTTCCCACTTGCTGAATATAATGAATTCTATGCAAGCAAAAGAATATAATCCATCAGCACATCAAGGAATTTCTGGATGATATCAGCTGCAAAATTTGGGAATGATAAAACCAACTTCCGCAGATTTTTGAGAGTATACAGACATTATAAGGAAGTTATGCACTGAACTTGAAACAAGTTTGCTGATGTGCATCGTCCAGTTTCATTCACTAATTTCTCAAGTTCTATATGGCCATTTGAGCAAAAGCCATGTAATAAAGAAATGAGTCAATACATAACTCACTGAAGGCTGACAAAAACTTAAAAATTACATCAAAACACAATATTTCTGATAGTATATACAAATAAATAATGCACAGCATAAAACTGTAAACTACTGTGATAAACTCCTGTGTGGAATAAAATGAATGTGCCTCAAAAAGCCTTTCAACTTAAATTCGAATAGCTGGATGTATTAGCCACATATTAAAGTTCTGCTGGAATCCTATTGATAATGGAACCTGCAGGATAGTGCACAACTTTCTCCACGAGGATTAAGGAAGTGTTAATGAAGTGAAAATCATTTTTCTGTCAACTCTTTGTAGAGTGAATTCTGCAGTTAATATTATCAAAAACAAATACCATATGAGAGTACACACACACACACACACACACACACACACACACACACACACACACGTTGTCATATTGCTATCATGAAAATTCAGAATGGCCTGAATGTTCAGAATCTTGCTTCCCTGGGTTAAAAATATTCTTTGTGGAAGCACAGTGCTTTATATAGTATATTATTGGAGATAATAGAATGACAATAAGCTTTTAGATTTCAATGCCAGTGACAGTGCAGATTATTCTCATCATTATAGACAACAGTACTAAGTTTCTACAAGAGATACTGAATGTGATACAGCCAAGAAAATTTTCACATCTATTTTCTGTCAAAATTAAAATGACTGACATTACTGATTATTTGGTCATCCAGTGACACTAAAATTTTGCTTGTATAGAGTTGTGTGCCAGAAACCGTATACACCGTGGGTCTTGTCACAGTTGGGAAATAACCTGTTCTCTAGGAGCCAGGAGCTGACAATACCCATTACTAGATATTTTTTGAAATTTATCTGTAATTTTTGTCAGTATACACTGACCGAAAAAAGACTTAGCACCAAAAAATAATTAATATAACAACGTCAAAATTCTACAGTGATAGTATCAACAAACTGGTCTCACTGGGAGATGTGTTCGTCGCCAGGATGACTATGTTGAGATATAAATATGTAGACACAAAGAATGAAGCTGTAGAATGTTAATAACATTTGTTTTATTTAAAAAGCTTAAGATTTTTCACATAAAAAAATTCAGAGGCACTACTTTTCAGCATCCACTCGTAAAACATAGTTTCAGCGTTTTTGCTGCATAATTCCACCCCCAACCACTTCCACCACATGTTATTGTATTCGTGATATTATGATAATGTATGCTGACCAATTACTGGATGAGTAGCGGTTGTGAACAAAGCTTACAGTGATATGTCTCGGTATAGGTAAATCGAGTAAGTTTTTTTAAGACGGATGTCACTGTGAAAGATTTTGTTACCACAACGCTCTAGCACATTGGCCAAGAAACTGGATTGATAGTTTACCAGATTTCAAACCTCTGGAGCATCTCCTGATCTTCTCTTTTTGTCCACAGTTGAGGACTGATATATACAGAAATACAGGTCAGGTGCATGCTCAAGATAAAATACTGTGACAGTACAATATTAGGGCCAAATGTAAATGTCCTCTAGGCCCAGGAGTTATCACAGAAATTCCATTCTCAGTTGCAGTCATGGAGCTGATCTCGTAAGATCGTACAAACAACAACACAACAGTGCTACATACTCTAGCACTCTTTAACATGTCCCAAGAAGTCTGCCTGTGTCAACATTGAGCGCTAACATGGATTGAACAAAATAGGGAAGGAATTAGTAATCACCAGGGACATTAAAAATCTGCATTTAGATAAATGCGAATACAGATGCGAATTGTCTCAAACCGAAAAAATACAAAATTACCTAAGAAGCACCATTTCGTAGTCATTTCATAGTGAATTGTATCCAGATTAACTACTTTATCAGAAATAGTTTGAAATTACTTTATTTTCATGATACAAATATCAAAACTGTATTGTACGACATATGGTGATGTTTAATTTGGAAAGATAATGTTTGTAAATAATAATAATAATAATAATATTGCACGAATATAACAAGGTATCAGTGTGCTAGATATGAAATGGTGCCATGCTAATTGTGGGGTTTTGAACAGTTTGTGTGATACAGTCTGTATATAAGTATTGAAATGTAACCAGTTTTGGGCAACTAGTATTGCACATCTGGTGTAGCCCAATTTAGAAAGATGATGTGCATAAATATGGGTTTGCAAAATAACAAGTGACAAATGGTTCAAATAGCTCTAAGCACTATGGGACTCAACATCTGAGGTCATCAGTCCCCTAGACTTAGAACTACTTAAACCTAACTAACCTAAGGACATCACACACATCCATGCCCAAGGCAGGATTCGAACCTGCGACCGTAGCAGCAGTGTGGTTCTGGACCGAAGCACCTAGAACCGCTCGGCCACAGTGGCCGGCTCAAGTGACAAATGCAACAATTTTATGAATACACCCAATACTCTGGTGCCAAGCCAATTCTGGATGGTAGAATGGTATGTATGGCCAATCAAAGCAAATGCCAGTGGCCTATGGGTACCCCAGAGTGAGAATGCTGTCCCCAAAATGCTCCTCCAGAACATCAAACAGTCTACTGCTTCGATGGGGTCGAGCTCCAACTTGCATGAATGACATCTTGTCGAAGTCAGTGTCACTTTCGATAATGGGGATGAAATCATCTTCCAAAACCTTCACATACAGTTCATTAGTCACCGTGCCATCACGGAATATTGCACCAATTATTCCATGAGAGGACATTGCACACCACACAGTCACCCATTGAGGGTGAAGAGACTTCTCGATTGCAAAATGTGGATTCTCAGTCCCCCCCCCCCCAAGTGGGCCAATTTTGCTTACTGATGAACACATTCCAATGAAAGTGGGCTTCATTGCTAAACCAAACCATATTCACATCAAAGTCCTCTTTGTCAATTCTGTGGACAATAGCATTGGCGAAACGCAACCACTGTTCCATGGCCCTGGGGCTTACTGACTGATGGATTTGAATTTTGTACGGGAAGAGATGCAGGCCTTCAACAAAAATTTGTTGCAGTGTCTCCCAGTTGATTTCCACCTGTTCTGCAGCTTGTCTGACCGATTTCCTGGGTCTGGTTTGAAACACAGTGCGTCTTCTCGATGTTTTCAGACATTTTCACCAGTTTTAGACAACTGCCAATCACGAACACTGCCAATCACGAACACTGCCAATCACGAACACTGCCAATCACGAACACTGCCAATCACGAACACTGCCAATCACGAACACTGCCAATCACGAACACTGCCAATCACGAACACTGCCAATCACGAACACTGCCAATCACGAACACTGCCAATCACGAACACTGCCAATCACGAACACTGCCAATCACGAACACTGCCAATCACGAACACTGCCATCACGAACACTGCCATCACGAACATTGTCATCACGAACACTGTCCATTCTCTCAAACTTGCAAATCAAATTCTTGATTGTTAGCACACTTGGACCTGATGTCTTCAGCTTGAACTCGTTCGCAAACTTCTTTTGAGTTGCAGTTGGGCTGTTATTTCTTTCACAGTAGACCTTCACAAGCGCTATACACTAAGGCATGCTGCACCGTGATATTTTCATGTGCAAATGGCTGACAACAAGGCACATGTGCAAAATAATTCCCATCATGCCCCACAGCCAACCATAAGCTGTTGGAAGTTTTTGCAAAAGCAAACATTCCCATCTAAAAGCTCTCAAATCACCACTTTTTTAACAGTCAATTTAAATAAAAGCTTCTTCAGACACAAAGTGTGATAATCTTTTAAAAGTGTGCATCTAATCATTTACAAGTAAAAAAAAAATTACAATTTGCCAAAAACAGATGAGAATTTCACCAAAAATGGATGTTACATTTTCAGGTCGCTAGTAATCACTGATTTAATGAAACCATACTGGCATTCACCTATAGCGTTATGGGAAACCAAAAATAACCGAAATCTAGAATGCCAGATGGAGCTGTTAAATCTGTTACACCAAAATGTGAAAGTCAATCTTTTAACCAGTGTGTCACCTCACTGTGTAGGAGACTGTAGGTGCTCAAAACAAATAAATATTTCCAGTGTTTCACTAAAAAGCCTCTCAGTTTTATAACACAATTTTATATGTTTGAGGCTATTGATTTTATTCAGTGGAAATGACAAGCTACACAGCAAAGTTCCCACTACAGTGTTTAATATGTTATTTGGTTAGAGATCACATAATTATAATCCTTTAAATACCCGGTATATTAATATACACATTATTAAAACAAAACAGATGTAATACTGTACAATGAAACTGTAACCTACAGAATATAGCAAAATAACAACTGACACAAAACTGAAAGTCATGATGGTTCCATATATGCATAGAAATTCTCTTAAACTATATAAAAGTTCAAATACAACATTTCCTCCCCAGTTAATTTGAGGGCGGACTGTAGTGAACCGCATTTTAAGGCATTCTTGTTGATCTCTTAAGTTCAGTAGGTGGCCCCTCAATCTTTGTGTTTTCTGCTTCTATATCAGTAGCTCATAGTCTTGTGTTTCGTATTGCTGACTCTTGATCAAGGGGTCCTAGCCGGGTAGGGGATTTTCTCGATTCAGGTGTGTGTGTGTGTGTGTGTGTGTGTGTGTGTGTGTGTGTGTGTGTGTGTGTGTGCGCGCGCACGCGCGCGCTCATTATCATTTCATCATCACTGATGCACAAGTTGCTGAAGTGGCATCAAATGAAGAGATTTGAACCAAGCCGCTGGACTCCCCACAAGGGGACTCCCAGCCAAATAGAGTATACGTACAATTTCATTTCTGGTTCAGTCTGTAAAGTATCCTATGCCCATTTTCTTCCTGTTCCATTGCTGGTTCAGGATGCAGTCAAATTAAGTACCATTCATCTTCAGTTCTGCGTTGCCCACTATTCTTCCAGATGTCGCATTTTAAGAGTTGGTTTTGATGCATTTTGTCAGTTTCCAGATGCTGGATTTTAAGAGTTGGTTTTGATGAGTTTTGTCAGTTCCATGTGGCTCTTTCACACTGGTCACAAGTGTATCATCCACGATGATACACTTGACAAACTGAGTAATTTTTGGCATACACCTGATCATCAACCTGGAACTTTAAACTCTTCTTTGACTTTGCCCCCTCTTTTGATGGAACAATCAGTGATCCTGGGCTGATGATCACGTAGCAGTTCAGCAGGTGATTTTCCAGTTATTGGATTTGGCATTGGGTGATAAGTAATCAGAATTTTCTGTAGAGCATCTTGCTTGTTCTCTGCTCCCCAGTTAGTCTTCTTCAACAACGGATGCTTTCCACAATGGTCCAGCATAATCAATGTGAATTCTTTCCCATTTTCTATTCCTTGTAGCCAGTTTTGCAAATCTTTTTCGGGGTTTGTTTTTGCCACTTGATAAGGCTCACATTGTGTGTCATTTATTTCATTCTCACATTCCTCCCTCTAAGATGGAGGAATCAACAGGTACAGTTCTATACTGGATGAAAAGAAACCACATTTTCGAAATAAAATTTTCAACCACAGTAATACTACACTCTGTGGCTCTTTAGTCACTAAAACATAAAACAGTTAACAGTACAACCAATTTGACTAAGTTCAGATGCAATCTGCAGTGATAAATGCTAAAGCATGATCAAAGTTCAAGAGAGTTCAGATGATCGAGCGGTAGAGTACATTAGTGCTGTAGTCACTCTTTCACAGACTGTTTCTGCTTCATGTGCCTCACAAGAGTTTTTTCAGTGGTGACAATACACTATCCACATAAATTTGGAAAATCAACTATATCTGGGATAATTCATCATTCATCTGGATGAAATCAAAAGACATTGCAATGCTAATACCAAATGAAGAAAAATGGATTGATATATCTCATGGATTTGAATGGTATGCATTGCATTGGAGCTTTAGATGATAATCACGGCAGAATACAAAACCCAGAAAATTTAAGGTCCTATAAACATTTTTTTTTCCTCTTTGTGACTGCCTATCACTTTATTTGTGGGGGCATTCAGGCTTATGGAAAACAAAGCGACTCATGAATTTTCAGAAATTCCATTCTATATGAAAAACACATCGAAAAATTTTAGGATATCTACATCTACATTTATACTCCGCAAGCCACCCAACGGTGTGTGGCGGAGGGCACATTACGTGCCACTGTCATTACCTCCCTTTCCTGTTCAGTCGCACATGGTTTGCGGAAAGAACGACTGCCGGAAAGAATGTAGACGTCTCTCCATTGAGAACAACATGCTCTGTTCTGTTTGCTAAAAACTCTTCAATCCAGCCACACAGCTGGTCTGATATTCCGTAGGCTCTTACTTTGTTTATCAGGCAACAGTGCGGAACTGTATCGGACGCTTTCCGGAAGTCAAGGAAAATGGCATCTACCTGGGAGCCTGTATCTAATATTTTCTGGGTCTCATGAACAAATAAAGCCAGTTGGGTCTCATATGATTGATGTTTCCGGAATCCATGTTGATTCCTACAGAGTAGATTCTGGGTTTCCAGAAATGACATGATACATGAGCAAAAAACATGTTCTAAAATTCTACAACAGATCAATGTCAGAGATATAGGCCTATAGTTTTGCGCATCTGCTCGATGACCCTTCTTGAAAACTGGAACTACCTGTGCTCTTTTCCAATCATTTGGAACCTTCCATTCCTCTAGGTACTTGCAGTACATGGCTGTTAGAAGGGGGCAAGTTCTTTCGCGTACTCTGTGCAGAATCGAACTGGTATCCTGTCCAGTGGACTTTCCTCTGTCGAGTGATTTCAGTTACTTTACTATTCCTTGGACACTTATTTCGATGTCAGCCATTTTTTCGTTCATGCGTGGATTTAGAAAAGGAACTGCAGTGCACTGAAACAAAGGCCTTAAACAGAAAACCACGATATGGCACTTCTTTACATGATCACAGGTGATGAAGCATTTGGGTTGATGGAAAATTTATCGAAACCCTATAGCAAAAAGCAGCTGACTTATGAAAAGAAAGATATTTAACTATCGGCTGACTTTAGCACCCCTGTGTGTTGGTTTATTTTTGATGTAGCACATAATAAGAGGAGAATACTACCCACTGCCCTTTACGTGTCAGTGCAGATTGCGACGAACAACTTGTGAAAGTGACTGCAGTACTTAACAACTGTGTTGGCATGAGTGATGGATTTAAATACGAACACTTCTTGGAAGGACATCTCACAGGTATAAATGACACTCACGATGGCTAAACCACTTCATCAGTGGATAATGTTCCGGCTAAATTTACCAACATTTTTTTTTAATGAAGGTAGAATTGAATATGCAGACCATATGATATGAACAGAAGTGTACTTGTTAACAATATAGTTTCTCTTACCTATATTTGTTTTCTTGAGTTATTTCCCTCACGAAAAATCAAAAGCAATTCTTCCCAAGCTTGCCATCGTAAAATGTTATTTCTGCACAATTCTGACACTATATTCCAACATGATGGTCTTTCTTATACTTGTCAATGCCGATTTTCTCACCTCCATTTCACTCATTTTTTGCCATATTAAAAAAAAAAAAAGTAGAAAATTCATCTGGTCGTGACAGAAACACATGAACCACTGAACAGCACATGGGTGCTACCCACCTTTCTGAACAGGCATCAATGAGTTCATCTGTATCTAGAGATTTCTTCCATGAATCCTGCATTAACGCATGTGCATATGATTGGTTGCTGTAAGTCAAATGTCAGATATCTAACTTTATGATTTGAAAATGTGCATCCGACTTCCATTGTGTGAACTTAGCCTTGTCTTTCAATGTTGTTGTTGTTATCACAGCCCGATGGCCATGTGTGTCCTGTGGGATGCTAATTTTTGGCCTGCAGCACTGTTTCATATGAAAGAAAAAATTAACTTCTATTTCACGTAAAACCCCCAAAAGAGAATTACATCAAGCATCTTATATACCATATCCAATTACAATAGGATTACAACAGGAATATCTCAGTTTATTGATTCAGCTACCGTTTGATTTTTGTCTATATTCCTGCTTGAAAAAAATCGCTATGTTGGATTTATTTTGAAAAGCTAGTGAGCCATCTTGAAGAAAATATAGTTCACCTCGGCGATATGCAACCAACATTTAGCAGTACTATGGATTGCAGAACTGGATATGTGAGTGAGACGAGTGCAAGACACAACCGATATATTTCATATTTAATTTTACAGCAAGCTCACAACACTATTGGTCCTTCACATGTATACGTGGTCCACATTAGATTGCAATAGACCTTTCATCACTTCAGGTAAGTACAGCCAGCTTTTATCCCCTTTAAATTAATATGTGGTGCTTGTCTTTAATTTCAGTTAGCTTACATTTATTTTATGTATTTACGTGTGGTGAGTATACACACTATTCTACATTTGCAATGGTTTCTGCCTCATTACGTTCTTTTCATTTTATTAGTACAAAATAAATAAATACTTAATTGTAATACTTTGTTTTCATTGATGATGTTTAAGAACTCCGCATTACAAAGGTAGAAAAGTGAAACTGCTAGTGCAGCTTCATCCACCTTTCTATCTCTCTTATTCACAGCAACTAATAATGTTATTGACTTGAAATGTAGAACAGTTTTAAGAAACAATCATTAAAAAAAAAATTGGAATGCGGACTGAGATTTTAAAGTAAGGCTGCTAGGTTAAGTAAAGCACAATTTTTTAAAATGTATTTATGGTTCATGATGTTCAAAACTGAAATATCAATTTCCTAAAGCAACTGAACAGTATTCTCAAAAATTACCAAGAGAACAGACTATGAAGTTTCCCAAGTGCCTACAATACTCAAATGAAACACCTATAATTCGACAAACTGTGTAGCTTTGTGATATGATGCTAGCCTTACATCTGGAGGACAAGGCTTCAATTCCCAGGTGGGTTGTATTTTTAAACATACGTGCATAGTTGATATATATTTTTTAACATAGTCACATGCTCTAAAATCACTCTTGTGAAGTGTGAAATACACAAAGTTTGGGGGAAAAAAAGCAGCGCTCCAGGCGTAATTCTTCGATTGCTGGTTTGAGTCTAGTTTCAGTCATTACTTTTTCAGTTTCTTTCCGTTCAGTTAGAATAACTACATAACATAAATATATGCTAATTAGCACATATTTAATTGTCATTTTTATGAAAAATACAGGTCTTGTTATTTCTAATTACATATCACACACAAAAATCCAGTTTCCATTGTAGGTATAAATCCTTGATCACCGATCCTTTGCATAGAAGAAGAGAGCTTAAAAAAAGAAAAACATTTCAAATTAATTTTTTCCATCTACACATACCCTACGCTTCACGGACATGCCAGTGGAACATGAACCTTTGTTTAAAAATTTACCACTACTGGGAATCGAAGACCACTCATGTGACAGTTGGGCATCTTAGCACAGTCCCACATGGCCCATCAAACAGTCAACTTTCTTTACGGAGTTAAACAACTTCGGGGACTTTTAAAGTAGATTTTACAGGGAATTTTTTAGAATTGCATCGAAGCACCTTCGGTAACTGGCATATGATTCTGAACATCAGTTAAGAACTTTTCAAGATGAATGGACACTTTTTTTGTGGAACATAAAACAAAACCCACCTGTCTGACATGCAATGAATCAGCCTCAGTTCCAAAAGAATATAACATCAAGCACCATTAGAAAATGAAACATGCAGCTATGTTTGATAAGTACAAGGCACAATTTCAACAAGACCATGTAAATGACTTAAAAAAAGAAAACTTTCTGCTTACGAGCAGATATTTAAAAGGGCAAATTCAGAGCCAAATGAAACTTGGGCTTTGGCAACAACAGTTATGAACAAAACACATTTTCCTACACTGTCAAAGCAATTGGACGTCACACGTGTGGCAGTGATTAAATATGCTTCTTTGATATCTGACTTGAAATACGAATTTGAAAACTGATTTTAAGAATCATTGTCTGCTTTTCTCTGTATTTGCTATGCTGTTCTCCATGGAAACGAATTCACTACTGGGAAATTTACAAATGGAATGCTGCAAAATGCTCTGTGATTCACAGTTAAAAGAGAAATTTAATTAGGTTGGTTTGGAAGAGTTCCATAAAACATATTTGGATAAGAAGAAATATCCAGCATTTTACAAACATAATTTAAAAATTTATTTCATTAGTTGGAAACACTTACGTGGTGAACAGAAGTTTTTCATATTAGGTGCATTGTGCAGCAACCAACTGCCAGGCACTCCATATCAGCGACCTTAGTAGTCATTAGACTTAGTGAGAGAGCAGAATGGGGTGCTCCGTGGAATTCATGAACTTCGAACAAGGTAAGGTGATTGGGTGTCACATGTGTCATACATCTGTACACAAGATTTCCACACTCCTAAACATGCCCAGCTCCACTGTTTCCGATGTGATAATGAAGTGGAAACATGAAGGGACACGTAAAGCACAAAAGCGTACAGGCTGACCTCGTCTGTTGACTGACAGAGACTGCCGACAGTTGAAAAGGGTCGTAATGTGCAATAGGCAGACATCTATCCAGACCATCACACAGGAATTCCAAACTGCATCAGGATACATAGTAATTACTATGACAGTTGGCGGGAGGTGAGAAAACTTTGATTTCATGGTCGAGCAGATGCTCCTAAGCCACACATCACGCCAGTAAATGCGAAGCGACGACGCGCTTGGTGTAAGGAGCATAAACATTGGACAATTGGACAGTGGAAAAACGTGGTGTGGAGTGACGAATCATGGTACACAATGTGGCGATCTGATGGCAGGGTGTGGGTTTGACGAATGCCCAGTGAACTTCATCTGCCAGCGTGTGTAGTGCCAACAGTAAAATTCGGAGGTGGTGGTGTTATGGTGTGGTCATGTTTTTCATGGAGGGGGCTTGCACCCCCTGTTGTTTTCCGTGGCACTACCACAGCACAGGCCTACATTGATGTTTTAAGCACATTCTTGCCTACCACTGTTGAAGAGCAATTTGGAGATGGCGACCTCATCTTTCAACACGTTCAAGCACCTGTTCATAATGCACGGCTTGTGGCGGAGAGGTTACATGACAATAACATCCCTGTAATGGACTGGCCTTTACAGTATCCTGACCTGAATCCTACAGAACACCTTTGGCATGTTTTGGAACACCGACTTCATGCCAGGCCTCACCAACTGACATCGATACCTCTCCTCAGTGCAGCACTCCGTGAAGAATGGGCTGCCATTCCCCAAGAAACCTTCCAGCACCTGATTGAACGTATGCCTGCGAGAGTGGAAGGTGTCATCAAGGCTAAAGGTGAGCCAACAACATACCGAATTCTAGCATTACTGATGGAGGGCGCCATGAACTTTTAAGTCATTTTCAGCCAGGTGTCCGGATACTTTTGATCACATAGTGTATTTATTACTCGTTTACGTTCACAAAACAAAGGTGGTGGTGGTTAGTGTTTAACGTCCCGTCGACAATGAGGTCATTAGAGACGGAGCTCATGCTCGGGTTAGGGAAGGATTGGGAAGGAAATCGGCCGTGCCCTTTCAAAGGAACCATCCCGGCATTTGCCTGAAGTGATTTAGGGAAATCACGGAAAACCTAAATCAGGATGGCTGGAGACGGGATTGAACTGTCGTCCTCCCGAATGCGAGTCCAGTGTGCTAACCACTGCGCCACCTCGCTCGGTCACAAAACAAAAACTGGTATTGCAGCAAGCAGGTAAATCCCCTCTCAAAAATTTAGCCTACCTGCCAAAAAGGCTGGCCACCCCTGCTCTAGAGCTATTTACTGTTTCAAGAAGCAACTATCGGGATAAGAAAAATAATTTCTTTACATTTCCCTATGTAAGAAAAAGCAAATTTTTTAAATGTATAACGAACTGTAACAATAAACAGAACATGGTTTTTCATACACTTTGTATGAAGAGAAAATAGCTTCTCACACTTTTCAAAAGCCTGTCAACAATTTGCTGTATATTACAAACTCCGAGACCTCTTATTGACAAAACGCTCAAACAATGGAAACTCCAGGAGGCAAAGGTGGTTGGCAGAAAGCTCAGCCTGTCAACATACTGCAAAATTTTGCTGCATATTATAAAATCATAATCTTACTCCATTTCTATTCCACAATGACTGACAGATTTCCCAAAAGTTTCAAACAGTTAGACTGTGAGCTATCATTCTCCTCCTTCCCTGTTTCTGTTCTCCCTCTGAAAGATAGAATGTCTCTCAAGATAATCCTCAATACTCAACTAAGTGACAATACTAACACAACATTTATCCTCTCACCCCACTCCCACCACCTCACTTTTCCCACATTAGAACAGTCATCAGCTCTCAACATTCCGTAAGTTATAGTAAATAGAAACTATTTATGTCAACATTATTCTCTCATTTAATTTAGAGTACACCACTTTGGAAGTTGCACCCTCAAGATATAATTTGTTTATCATTCATTACATCTTTTTATTTCATTTACTAATACTTCAAGATGTATTTGCTATCACTGCACAGTTTTCTTCACAGCCTTAAATCAACTTTCTTACCACTTTCAGTAAATCTCATCTGCATAAATTAATGCTAACACAAGGCTGTGCACATTCTTGTTCTAATTTTTTTCTTACTAGTGCAACTATCTGGTCTCTCTTCTTTGTGTGTTTCATTTTCATATAATTCATTTTAACATATTACATAAAATATTTTAACCATTTAACAGAGCCCATTTTTAAAAAATATCATTAAAATATAAAAAAAGTCTGCCTTTATATCAGGCAGTAACAGCATAGCAAGAATTACTGCTTTAAAAATGCCGTTCTTTTCTTGCAACCTGCAGAAGTGGCTTTTGCTCTGAAGCTACACCTGTAAACTTTGTTATGTATGAAAAAGTGCTAAAAGATTTCACAGTTGCAATGACTGGGATCAAAATCGAAAAAATTTGGAATATTCATTACCTTTAATGATACACAAACTGAATTTAAATGCAGCTTGTTTTAAATAGTTATTCTTGAACTTAAGAACATGGAGTTATTATTATTATTATTATTATTATTATTATTATTACAAATTATATCCTGTGCAGTGGACTCCAGTGAATCAATGTTTTAGGACAAACTGCAGATGATCCACTCAACAAAGGCATGACTGTCCTGATAATTTGGTTAGGGCAGGGCTTCACAGCAAATGTGCGCTGCGTGCAGACAGTGAGCGGAAGCTTATGAGTAGTTTATACTGTGCCCTACCCATCATCGCAGAGAATAAGGTGGGTAGACTCCATGTACACATGTATAAACAAGGAAATCGATCCAGATGGAAATCTAGACCGGCTTTATATTCCTCACTGATATACAGATAAATTGCTTTAAGCTGCTGATCAGCCCAAATTGAATACAGGAAACTTTCATTTTCTCACTCGAATCCACTACGAATCCTGATTTTTTTCTCCCAACATGACTGGCACTCTGTCTGTAGGCACACACACTAAGTTCCATGACAACTTATATTTTCTAGATTTTCTTCAATGAAGCTAAGAATGCCACATTCAGCTGCACTATCTATGAAAGTGTAGAGAGCTAAAGAATAAGCAACACCCTCTTTACAAAGAGTTAGCAAGCTGGCTCTGAATGTGTCTGATATAACCTATGTGGTACACATGATTGTCATGTTTGATAACAGCACCACACAAAATTTTTCTACCTGATGTGGACATGAACACTCAGCTGCAACTACCAAGCATTCTTCATTAAATCACCATCTGTGAAAGGGTGCAAGGGCTTTTCTAAGATTAGTGCAATCTCTTAGTTCATCTGAATGGCACACTCACTCAATTCTTCTCTCTTCAGAGAGCTTCCTTTTAACTCTTTCAGACCCTCTTGCTACAATAATGTATATTATCTTTTACTGTCTCTTAGCTGCAAACAAGTATTTTTTCCCAATGGAAATCCGATGTACACATTTGTGAATGTTCAACATTTTCATCAGGCACAAGTGCTGCCAACTGTCAGGCATCACTATAAAAATACCAGCAAGTCAATGTAGCAGTGCACAGCAGCTTGTAGCAGCTCATGACCACCAGAATACACAGATTTGGTTGATGCACTATATTCCACAGTATAATTTAATATTGTTATTGTTAATTTGCATGGTAGTTATTGAATGATCAATTTATTATTTATTACAATAGAGAATATTTCGCAGTTAGTTAGTTGAGTCCACAAAATGACACCAAGTGTACGAAGTATGTTTTGTATAAAACTTGCATCTAAAATAATTTTTAAAAATCACCTAATAGCATTACCACATGAATAAAAATTTTCTTTCGTCCAGATAAAATTCAGGTCTGTAAGGATTAAGTTTTAATAAAACCTCTTATACATGCTCAGGTCCATCAAATTTTCTGTTTCCATATTCTTTGACACGATGATATGTAATGCCTTTGTAAACTGAACTTCCTGAAAGTATTCAGTGTTCTACAATACCGTCAAACGGGGTGATTTCAGACACCGGGGTGAATTCGGACAGTATGGCTTATTTGCTCTTTGCCACCGCATAGAAACAAAGAGTTACTTATTTTAACGTCCGTGCACCAGTTATTTTAAGCCCAAGATTGCATTTTTAGCTTTCCACAACTTTTATTTTGCATCAATTGTTTCCCTAGGTGAATAATTGACAAGCAGTCTCAATGTTAAAAATCTGTGCATTATCGTGAAGTGGAAACTTTCTATTGTTGCGCCAAGTGGGAAGTTATTGTAAATGTCATTGTCGGTGCGCTCAGTAGCTAACTGCATTAAGACAATTTCTGTACAAGTTTGTCGAGTTTCTCGTGCAAGGTCATAAAATAACAACAGATTTTGTAAAACTGTGTACTGTGTGGGGTGATTTTGGACAATGCCAACAACGTATAAGAGCAGGAGAGGTGCTACAGTACGGTGTAATTATGACCTGGAACTTTTAGATAAAGCTGTTCGTGATATTCAGAGTGGTAAATTATTGTACAGAAAAGTGTGTGATTTGTATGGTATACCTAAATCAACCCTACAAAATAAAGTGCAGAAACACATTCGAAAAAAAAAAAAAATAAAAATAAAAAAAAATAATAATAATAATAAAATGGGAGGACAGCCAGTGCTAAATAAGGAAGAAGAAGAAATGTTGAAGCAAGGTATCTTGAGGGCTGCACATTGGAGATTTCCTTTCACTAAATTGGATATTAGATATTTAGTTAAAGGCTACCTTGATAAATCTGGCCGAAAAGAGAAGAAATTTTGTAATAATTTGCCAGGAGAAGACAGTCAGAAGATCTTTCCGTTTGCTTAAGCGAAAATATTACATGAGCTCGTACAGAAGTGGACAAAGAGACTGTTAAGATGTTTTTCTCCAATATCAAGGCAAGGCTGGAAAATCTCACACCTACCAACATGATCAACTATGATGAAACCAACATGTCAGATGATCCAGGCAAGCAGCAGATAATTACGAAATGAGGGAGTAAGCATGCTGAAAAAGTGATGGACTCATCAAAATCTAGTGTCTCAATAATGATGGCAGCTAGTGCTGATGGTAAACTGCTTCCTCCGTAAGTCCTTTACAAATCAGAGCATTTGTGGGACACGTAGCAAGAACGTAGACCACAAGGAACTTGTTTCAATAGAAACAAAAGTGGATGGTTTGACCTGCCAGTATTTGAAGACTGGTTCTTTACAATCGCTTTGCCCTATTTGAAGGGGCAAAATGGGCCAACAGTCATGATTGGAGACAACTTATCCAGTCACGTGTCTCTATGTGTTATTGAAGAGTGTGAGCAGAACAATAATTCATTCATTCTCCTTCCCTCCAATAGCACGCACCTCCTCCAACCGCCCGATGTAAGCTTCTTCAGGCCAATGAAAGCAGCGTGTGAGCCGTATTAACTGATTGGAAGAAACACACTCGTGGGACCATTTCCAAGGATGCCTTGCCATCTCTTCTGAAGCAGACACTGACTAAGATTTCAGCAAACTCCAAGGAAAACATAAAGGGTGGATTTCGTGCCACGGGCTTAACCCCTTTTGATCCAGATCATGTCTTACGAAAATTGCCTGATAATCAGGAGAGCCAGCAAAGCAAAGCAGACACATGGTCTTCCACTTTTGAAGAAATGCTCAAAGAAATTCATTATCCTCCAAATAAGCTTGGTAGCTCCCACCACCGCCGCAAACTAGACGTTCAACCTGGAAAATCAATCACTGGCCTAGATTTTCAAGGAAACGAAAACAGTGCTGAAACAAGTTTCTAGCAGTAGTGAAAGTGAAAACGACACTTCATCCAATGAAATTTTAGTGCTGAAAGAAGAGGCTTTTCTTGTTGCAGAGTACAAATATAAATGTGGAAACAAGGAGCAAACAAGGCAGTATGTTGGAGTGGCCACAAATGTTGGTGCTCTGGAAGTAAGTGTGAATTTCTTGCGCCCACAAGAGAACAGTAAAAACATATTTGTGTTTCCTAATGTCCCCAATGATGACACAATACAAAAATTGCAAATTTCGAGAATACGTCCCACACCAGTTGAGAAGAGAGGAATGTTCATTTTTCGAGAAGATGTGCTTTAGACTCTAAGACAATCATTTATTTAAAGTGTTTGCAACTTAATTTAGAATGATGAGTGAGAAAAATTATTTTGATCTTTTAGTTAAATTACTTTGTTTGTTTCTGTCTGTTTACAATATTTCCTTTAAGAACTGTAAAAAAAATTTATTTAAATTCTTGCAAAATAAAAACTTATCTGTAATATATAAAATTCATTATATCATTCCATATTACTTATTCGTAACAAAGGGCTACCTTAAAATGTGTAAAATGTCACCAAAATCAAATAAAAAGCATATAGAATTTTAAAAAAGAGGCTGTAACTGCCCGCATTCACCCTCTACGTACTGTAACTTCGGACACAGATTTAAAAAACACACGTGTCCGAAATCACCCCAATCCATGGGGTGACTTTGGACACTTTATTTAACTGCCTCAGATAAATATACCTATACATACACTTTCTGGTTCTGGGATATTTTATTTGTTACACATAGACCCTACCACTTCCATAACAATCAATTTAATCTAACAATATATATGAAAGTTATAACCAAAATAATGACAAAACCATCTGAAATCACAATGTTTGACAGTACACTAAATATTCTGAGAACCCACTTGTTGTGTAAAATGATACAATTCCTCCTGCTGCAGATTCGAGAACAAGGACACTGTTGGTGTTACACACTGCCAAGTTGCCATTGCTGCTATTGTATGGCACCACTGCAAAAGCAGACCTTCCTCTATTTCAGACTCAGTGCATCAATATGTTGCTGCAACCATATTATCCGCATGTGTTTCCCTCATTCTGCGATTGCTCTGCGCGCAAGCAAGAGCATGATCAGGCGTGAGTGCCCACATTCAAAATCAGTGAGTTGTTAAGCCTTGGGTTAGGGTTGGGACTCAACCAGTGTTCACAATTCATCAATATAATAATTACCAATGGCTACTACTGCTTGCATAACTGAAGTTTTTAAAACTTTACTATTAGAATTACAATGAAAATTGAACAATTTCAGCATCGTGTCAGAACATATCAAAATATTTAATTATTTTGTGATTTTCATGGACATTTTTGAACATTAACAGAACCATTCATAATGAAACTATGGAGATTGTGTTCATACATATCTGAAATATACAAAACGTGGTATTATTTTTTAAAATACATTTTTCAATGAAATTGTCTATTGTATACTAGAAGTGAGAGCTGTGGCTCAAGCTTACATGGTGAGGAACAGTGGTAGGAAAACCTACAACTTTTAAACACAGTTGCCAACTATTCTCATTCTTGTCTCAATTGCTATAAACATGAAACAACCCATAAAGGAAAATAGGAAGCGTTGTTCTTGGTTGCAGTATTTCAGTGTTAAACATTTGTTCTTGAGAACTTCTTGGTTCTCAGACTGACGGTCACTAAAGATGATTAACACTAGTACCATTCCAGTAATGCCAATTCCAAATAAAGCAGGTATTGACAGGTGTGAAAATTACTGAACTATCGGTTTAACAAGTCACGGTTGCAAAATACTAACACAAATTCTTTACAGACAAATGGAAAAACTGGTAGAAGCTGACCTCGGGGAAGATCAGTTTGGATTCTGTAGAAATGTAGGAACAAATGAGACAATACTGACCCTACAACTTATCTTAGAAGATAGGTTACGGACAGGCAAACCTATGTTTATAGCATTTGTAGACTTAGAGAAAGCTTTTGACAATGTTACCTGGTAGGTGTAAGATACAGGGAGCAAAAGGCTATTTACAATTTGTACAGAAACAAGATGGCAGTTATAAGAGTCGAGGGGCACGAAAGGGAAGCAGTGGTTGAGAGAGCAAGCAGTAAAGGAAACCAACGAAGAAATTGGAGTACGAATTAAAATCCAGGGAGAAGAAAAAAAACTTTGAGGTTTGTCAACAACTTTGTAATTCTGTCAGCGACAGCAAAGGACTTGGAAGAGCAGTTGAACGGAATGGACACTGTCTTGAAAGGAAGATATAAGATGAACATCGACAAAAGCAAAACAAGGATAATGGAATGTAGTCAAATTAAATCAGGTGATGCTGAGGGATCAGATTAAGAAATGAGACAATTAAAGCAGCAAATGAGTTTTGCTATTTGGGCAGCAAAATAACTCATGATCGTCAAAGTAGAGAGGATATAAAATGCAGACTGGCTATGGCAAGGAAAACATTTCTGAAGAAGATAAATTTGTTAACAGTGAGTATAGATTTAAGTGTTAGGAAGTCTTTTGTGAAAATATTTGTATGGAGTGTAGTCCTGTATGGAACTGAAACATGGATGATAAATAGCGTAGACAAAAGAGAACAGACGCTATTGCATTGTGGTGCTATAGAAGAATGCTGGCGATTAGATAGGTAGATCACATAACTAATGAGGAGGTATTGAATAGGATTGGGGAGAAGACAAGTTTGTGGCACAACTTGACTACAAGAAGGGATCGGTTGGTAGGACACATTCTGAGGCATCACGGGATCACCAATTGAATTCTGGAGGGAAGTAGGAAGTGTAAAAATTGTAGAAGAAGACCAAGAGATGAATACACTAAGCAGATTAAGAAGGATTTACGTTCCAGTAGTTACTTGGAGATGATGAGTTTTGCACAGGATAGAGTAGCATGGAGAGCTGCATCAAACCAGTCTTTGGACTGAAGACCACAACAGCGACCATTCCAGGCATGTAAAGTGGTGAATTACTCAACTGAATGGCATGGCAGCATATAGAGAGTATAAAGCAATGAAAAATTTATACAAGAAATTAACATGTTCTTATATAACCTACAAACTTCTTGAAACATATGCGTAGCTCAGGGAAACACAATGCTGAGTGCCAAAATGGAAGTTTGGAGATACAGAGGATTAAAGTTGGCAACTGATTCACAAATCTGAATAATTTTATTCATATATTCATTTTGTACTGCATAGCTTTTAGCACACACAGACGTAAAAGGAATTGACTATAACATATGATATATACAAAGATAAAGACATTAACGTAGTGGAGATTCCATTATGTTACCCAAATCACATATGCTAACAACAAAACAATAATATATAATCATATGAGAACACTTACACAGAGTTACCAGAAGACTTAACTGTACAGTTTGTTGCTTGAAAGCACTTCATCAATAGTCACAGATGTGTCAATTGTCCAAACATGATGGTTTTAGTGACAAGAAAAATCCATGATGAACAGGAGGGATCTAATAGTGGGACAGAACATAAGTATCTTTCTTCTTTTCAATGAGTCTGGGTCCATCGTATTGTAATCAAAGAGTAAGAGCAGGGTTTTTGTCTTTCACATTTCCTGAAACTAACTTTGCACCAGAATCATTACGTCTTGCCGATGAGGTGCATCTGAACCTTTTCCGAGAAGACCCCTCATCTGTTCTGCCCCTTAATATGAGACAGTGACAGGCTGCTCAATATTAAGGCCAGTTCGAAATCCACTATCATTATTATCATAATTGTTGTTAACCTCATATTCCATGCATTTAGGAACATAATGGTATGTACATGCACTTACCATTATGTTCGTGAATCATACTGAGTACAATAGATTTGTGATTTTACATATCTTTGAGTCATCTACATCATTGGGAATGTACTCAGGATCCTGATCAGAGATATCAGGATCACTAACATCATCTTAGTTTTCTTGTAACTCGTCAAAAGCAGTTACAAACTCAGAAAATGTACATGGGTCCCTCTTAGTGCCAGCCATTTTACCTGTCGCTTGCCATTATGTTACTGTGACAGGCAGCTACTGGTGTTCACCATGAAGTATCACCCTGATACCTGTCGAGTGAAATCAGAACTTATTCCTGGTGTATTTTATTCTGCTGCTCATAGGTAGCACCAATTGCCATATAACTCAAAATAAATTACAACGGTGCTTACCACTGTGTTCCCTCAAGCTGCTCATATTTGAGTTGACAAGTGGATACTATAAAACTCACCTTTGGCACTGATCGTCGTAATATTTCTTTATATTCTTCCTTGTTGATTTTTTTACTGGTATAATATGGTTTCAGGGACAATTTGACTTCTTCAACTACTCGTTCCTGGCGGTTTAATTTCTTCAGGAACTGAAAGAAGGAAATAGAAATAAGTAACAAAAGACATACACAAATACTAGCATTAGCACCACTATAACCTTCTCAATTCACTAAAAATAAATTATGGGATGAAATTGATTTGACTGACAGATTTCTCTTTGTTAATTTTCGTGTCCCAGTATTTTGATGAAATTACACTTTCTTATATTTCTCGTTCCATTCACTTTTTTCATTAATTTCCAAGAAAGATACTCTCCACAGTAAAAGCTGATTATGGATAAGTAGAATACCTCTCTACACTAATGTTGAAGAGTCTAATCTATCAAGAAGTAACAACACTCAAGTCCAATTCCTAGTGCAGGGTTGTCAATGGCATATGACACTAAACACTAAGAGCTTGTTTATTACGAACACCAATGTACAGCCAGAACAGAATGGAACTCTGGACAGTGTGCGCAGCTGTTTATACAAATACTGAATATTCCAGAATATACAAACATCATAAACATAAGAAACAATGAGAACCTTCCAGAAATTACAAAAGAACAAAGTAGTGCTGGTAGTTGGACTGGGTTTTCAGTTGGTTCCCTGTAGCACACCAGTCAGTGATGCTAACTGCTACACCACAGTGCACGCACCACAGCTTGTGGCATTGCTCCCTCTCCTGGAGAAATAGTGACTTACTGTTTTTCAAGTTCGCAAGGGGGCTTACTACAGCATTCTATATATAGATCTTGTCAATGGTCTCCTTATGGCAGCATTAGCTGATCCTCACAGTCTGATTGCATTGTCACAGCCTCTTCACTATGACGAGCATTGGATGTAGCCCACCCTGTTGAAGCTTTGCGACTTTTGAGCAGGTCTTCAGTTTCCTTGAACGAGAAGCTCCCATCATCGATCTGCACATCTCGAGGGCTTCTTACAGAGGACATGAACAACCCCTCTCTGCTTTTGTCTTCTTGATGAAAGGTCATAATCTTTGTATGTGACATCTGATGAGCAACAAAGGCTACAATACAGCCCAAAGTACCACTTAAATAATTTTCCTGATACTTGCACTTTCTATATAGGTGTAAACATCCATACCAAGATTCACGGCGGTATCTCACTGTTCAGTTTTGGTGTTACAGTACTCTCAGTCTTTCTTCTGGGTGTCCAGGCTCCATATGCAAACCAGCTGTCTTGCTTCTTCCATTCTGGTGATGAGGTATTGCACATAGTCTTCTAGAGTATTGTTGGGTTGAAACAGGAACAGTGTACCATTGTTCTTTTTGCACAAACCTATGGAGCAGAATGATCAGTATGAAGCCCATAAGGTCTTGTACCTCTGCTTTGTATACAAATGACACAATGGACGGTTTTGTATCCCAATCTCTTTGTTCAACATCAAAATACATTGACAGCATATCTGCCAATGTCTTATTACAGTATATTGTGAGGTAATTTGCTGTAGGTGGTGGGCAGTTATCCTGTGGGTGATGATGTAACATGAAATTATCTCTGATACTAGTCCGAATCGAAAACTTTTCCACAATCTGATATGATCACACAGGGTGCTCTGTTCTTCAAAATGGTGTTTTCTACAAGGAACTTTCCAATTTCTGGAGCTTTGGCAGTCAGCACAGGTTTGGTGATAGCAAAACAGGTGGGGTATTCAGTACACACTATTATTCATAGATTCCAATTTGTCTACTTTGGGAATCTCCCCAAGAGGTCGATTCCAATCCGGTGGAATGGAACCATTGTAGACGAAACAGGTACAAGATGGCCTGGAGGTAATTATGGCACGTGCTTCCATCACTGGTATGGCTCACATAGTGTCTAAAGAATCAGTAGAGACCTGGCCAGTGATGTGGGGAGGGGGGGGGGGGGGGAGAGAAAGAGAGATTCACCATGAAGGAGTTATGTAAACTGGTCACAAATTCATGTTCATACAGGTATCAATGAAAAATGCAAAACTGTGAACTTTGGTGGCCGACAGATGAATGTGTGATGCTACTATGTAATTTCACCATGCAGCTGGCAAGGAGAGTAAACAACAGATATGTTGACACCAGAGCAGAATGTCTTTGCAAATTTCATTTTGTGTACTCAGTGGGACAGTGACTATGCCTCATGCAGGCAAACAATATACACATATATTAGCAATTGAGGAAGGATATGTGGTTGGGCTCAAACAAGCTGGTTGGAGTAATCAACACCAACAAGGCTGTTTGCAGTGGTGTCAGGCAGATTCAGTCGGGAATCTAACTGACTGAAGTAGAATTGTTTTCAGTGATGAGTCTCGCTTCAAACTGTGCACCAATGACCAACGAAGATGTGTCTGGAGAAGCCCAGGACAGTGCTGTGATACCAACCTGACTGTTACGCACCATACAGCCTGATAACCAGGAGTGATGGTCTAATAGGGAGTGCAGCAACGACAGAGATTTCATACAGACTGCCGATTCAACCACCGTCCTTGAAAGACAGTCGACTTCCTTTTGTTTGTGTCTGCTTTTAAATAACACTGTGACAATATATTCCTGATGCCTCAGTGCCCATCTAATCAGTAGACTCAACAGAGCCTTCAGGCTAGGCAGCCAGCACAGGAAATGGAGGGCACTCATAACTGAGAATGGTTTGCCAAATAAAAAGGCCACAACATGTTGATGGCCCAAACAACTGCAAGACACACATTCTCAACAGCAGAGTAGTTCATTGGGGTCTAGGGGAGTATTCTGGAAGCATGAGCTATCAGTATTTCAGCACCGTCCTGAATTTAAACTAGGACTGCACCTACATTACAACTGTTAACGTCAGTGTGAAGTTCTGTCTCAATACTCTGATCATACAATGCTAAGACTAAAGATGATGTTAGTGTCTCCTTAACAACAAGAATAATGATGATGTTAGTGTTTCCTTAATGACAAGAATATATTTCCTGCGCAGCTCATTCCCTGAAAATTTGGTATCTCCCTGCAGTATTTCCTGCAAGTGGCATGCCTTGGTGCAGAAGTCCTCTATCAATCGCTAGTAGTATGAGCACACTCCGAGTAAACTTCTCACATCACGAATGTGCTAAGGAGTTAGATAGAAAATCTTCGACTACTATTATTTTCTTGGAATCGGGATGAACTCCATTACCACAGTCTTCCACAACTGCCATAGAGAGAACATTTGGTAGTAGATAATACTTCTTTTGTCTGACACTTTTTCTGTCGCATTTCCTCGATATGGTTGCACCACTTGATGAATTTCTCAGTAGTTGTGATTTCCTTTACCAGAGGAGCTACATACATGTTTTCTGTGACTCCTTTCAGCAAGTGTGAGATTTTGTCAGTTTCCATCATTTTTTGATTCACAATTAGGCAAAAACATTCTTATGTAGGACTGTCATATCCCAATTACACTGAGCCTTGTTCTTCAATTTTTCTTCCAGTAAGAGGACTTGTTGCTGACTTTCACCAAATGTTTTCTTCAGTTTGTCCTGGATTTTGTTTCAGCTATCAAGTTTCTCTTTGTTGTTTGCGAATCACTGATGAGCTGTACCATCCAAATAAAAGTACAAATTTGCCAAACACAATATGCCATCCAACCTATTGTATTTGGTGACTTGGTCAAATATCTTTTGGCCATTTAGTCTCTGGACTAGCATCTCGGGAAAACACTGATGGATGCCTGTTGTGTAGGTGATCGATTGATTGTTGGGAGTTATGGGACTAAATGACGAAGCAATCAGTCTCGCGATCCCAAGTTACACACGGAAGAGAGTGGGGTGAACTAAAAGTTTAGACACACACAGTAGAAGTTATAAAATGGTAGTCCAAATCTAAAAACTAGGAAAACACAGGGATCAAAGAATGGTCTTTGCAAGGGGGAGTGGTCATGTGTCCCAGGCCGAGAAAACCTGAAGAGAAGTCCCAATCACAAACACCCTTCCCCACTCCAGGTGTAAAACAAAACCTTATATCTGAAAATAAAAACCACATTCCTGGAGTAAACTGAGGACCAGTTCAACCACCCACAAATCGTCTGCTAATACAAAACTTAATCTGGATGACTGTACTTAGTATGAAGGGCCAAAAGAAGGGGACATTCCAACAATATATGGGATACTGTCAATCTGGCTCCATAACCACATTGTGGCGGTGGTTCATTACACAAGATGAAACAAAGAGTGAGCCTGGTATGACTAATGTGTGGATGGCATAAGACAGTGGACTCCTTCCGAGAGGAGTGGAAGGAAGAGTGCCAAACCGTAGCAGACTCCTTTAAATTGTTCACAGTTTATTACTGAGAGCAGTAGCACACCAGACATCACGCCACTTTCAGGCAACGAGAGATGTTACATAGATCTGCAGCTGGAATCATGAAACAGAATGGGGTAAGTATCTGCTTCTCTAGCCAAACGGTCACCCAGTTCATTCCCTGGGATGCCCACATGACTTGGGACCCTGAGAAAGACAAATGAGCAGACAGCACAGCCAAGGGCAGAGAGAAGGTCATGGATAACAGAGACTAATGGGTGATGAGAGTAGTATTGGTTGATAGCCTGCAGGCTGCTCATTGAGTCTGTACATATTAAAACACTATGGAGGGAGGCCTGAGAAACAAAATGGAGGGTTCTGTGAATGGCTAGTAACTCTGCTGTGAACACACTAAATGATCCCTGCAATAAATGGTGTTCTAAGCCAGTAGGAGATGCGAAAGTATACCCTGCATTTTCTATCGTCTTAGAACCATCAGTGTAGAAGATGGTAGCACCCTGGAACTCTGCAAGGATGGAATGTACAAGACACTGGAAAACCACTGGGCAACAGAGACCTCAGGACCCTGGAATAGTTCGGTGCTAATCTGTGGCCTAGGCACCATCCAAGAGAGTGTGCGGGAGGAAATACAAGGAATGGATTCCAGTGAGTGGAAGGCGGTTATCAGGAGGGAGACATCCCTTGTTTGCAAAGAGGGCAGGGTACACAGAATGGTCAGAGAATTGGCAAATGGTGATTCCGAAAGGAACCAGGAGCTTACTACACCGATTTTGGAGGGGAGGGCTTCCCACTTCTGTGAGGAGACTGTCAACGAGACTAGTGTGAAAGGCACCAATAGCCAGAAACACCCCACAATGAAGGACAGGGTCAAGGAGTTTCAAAGTGGAGGGAACTGCTGAACCATAAACCTGACGACCATAATCTAGTCTGGACAAGACTAGAGCACCATGCATGTAGTCTTTAGGTGGCAAATATGAGGCAGCCACATCAGCTTTTTGTCAAAAATAAGGTCCAAGAAACGGGTCTGTGCTACCACATCAAGGAGCTGGTCGCCCAAATAAAGTCCTGCATTGGGATGAACTGTGGGTCAACGACAAAAATGCATAATAATAAGATGGTCAATTAGGAGACCCCTATCCATTGAAGTGGTACTAGCCCACAGCGAGTGGTGGACACTGAAATCCCTGAGGAAGAGAAATGGGGAGCGGGAGTTGCTGTATTAAGGCACACAGTTCAACATAATGAAGTGGCCTACCTGCAGAGAGGTAGACATTGCAAACAGTCAGTGCAGGAGCCGTTTGCACTCTAACTACTATTTCTTCCAGGTTGGTGCGAAGGATGATCCATTCACTAATGACATTAGCGTAAACCTAAGTGCAGACCCCTCCAGATGCTACCCCAGAGCAGTCATGGTTCTGATAAAACACGGAACATTGGAGAGTGGTCAACATGGAATGTGTTTCTTAAAGAGAAAGATGGAATGCAGAATAGGAGGAAACAAGATGACATATTTCCAGTAGGTGACGACAGTATCCATTGCAATTCCGCTGGATCATGTGGCATAAAGGAGCTGAAAGGTGGTCATTTCATTTGGTCAGTGGTCGTCACCGATTAGGATGGGGTGACATACATAAATAAGATGTCAGACTAAGGTTGCGAAGGGGGAGACGGCATCTCCGGGGGCATTGGGCGGGGGGGGTGTCATTTCTTCTCTTTCAGGGGTGGGGGAGGGCAGGGCGCAGAAGGAGTACAGACGTCTGCAAGATCTGGAACCCAAAGAGTGTCGGCAACCTTGGGGTGCACAAATGGTGCATCTCGTGGCTGAGTTGTGGCCTGAGAGATGCTGGGGAGGGGGTCCTAAGGGGGGGGGGGGGGGCAAATCACAGGCAGATGATCGAAAAGGGGCACACTTCGTTGGCCGGGGAAAGGGCGTGGCTCCTAGAGGGGAGGTTGTGGGAAGTGCAGGAGAGGGGCAGAGGAGAGTGGGGACAGGGATGGGGTAAGGAAGACATAAGACATAGGAGGGGAAAAAGGATGAAACAGAGGCAAAAGTTGAAGAAACTGTCACTGGATGGAGTGTCTCATATTTTTGGCGAGCTTCAGCATAAGACAGGCAATCTAGGGACTTATACTTCTGGATCTTCCTTTCTCTCTTATAAGCTGGGCAATCTGGGGAGTGAGGGAAGTGGCGGTCATGACAACTGACACACACATATGTGGCAGAACACAGGAGCTTCCTTCATGGAGTGGGTGTCCACAGTCACCACACAAAGGGTCCACCATACAGCGGGAAGACATATGCCCAAAACACAAGCATCGAAAGTACTTTATGGGTGGTGGGATGTACAGCTTCTCATCTCATCTATAGCACATAACCTTGACCTACTCTGGGAGGATATCCCCCTCAAAAGCCAGAATGGAGGCGTCAGTATCGGTGTGGTTGTCTTTGCGACCTTTCTGCACACGTCGAACAAAATGAACACCGTGCCGCTCCAGATTAGCCACGAGTTCCTCATCAGTTTGCAGGATGAGATCCCTATGAAAAATCACTCCCTGGACAATATTGAGAGATTGTTGAGGACTAATAGACACTGGGACATTGCCAAGATGATCACAAGCATGAAGAGCTGCAGATTAAGTGGCAGAAGCAGCTTTGATCAACAGGGAGCGGGACCACATCTTACTGAGAGACACTACCTTGTTGTTGATATTCTCCAAAAAACAAAAACGATGGCTTTATGGTGGTGAATGTGTCCCCGTCCATCCTAGTACAGACGAGGTAGTGGGGAAAGTGTTTCACCCTAAGATGGTGAGCCTGGGCCTCCTCCCATGGTGTAGCCAGGGAAGGGAAGGCTGCTGCATCATGCGATGCAGCATTCACTATTTGAGAACGTCCAGATTTTTGCAGCTTGATATACTTCATGTGCCAAGCATCCACCCTGATACCACCCACTCTGATAAGGGGCTCTCCCCACGGGCGCCACCCAGCCACATCAAAGGCCGCCTGGTACGGCCGCTATTGCCGGGAGTTTCAATGCTCAAAGGAGATAAGTAACCACTCCTTGGCATACATGGAGAAGGAACAGCTCAGGTATCAGTAGTGTGACCTCTGTGTTGTCAGGGGGCTCAGCCAGGTAGGTACGTGACAGTCCCACCACATAGACTGGCTACACATGCTGGTGAATTAGCAGGGTGGAGAGGGGCTACGGCAGGGAAGGAAGAAGGGCAGGAAGGGGGTAGAGGAATCCACTCCATAGATGCTAGGGAAGGAGTTCTTCCCCAAATGGCTCACACTAAAAACAGAAAATTTCAAAGTGGAGGTCAAACCGAAGTGCAGACCTAAACACCACAAAGGATGAAAGAGAACAGGTGGGAGGAACAAAATTGCAAGCAATACAGGGAAGCAGGTGGATAGCCAGGCCGACATAAATCAGAACACCAACAAAGGTGAAGGCGGGGGCAGTGGGAAAGGAGCGAGGATAGGGATGGAGGGAGGGGCAGGGTGAAGGAAATGCAGCCTCGGAGCCCCGTGTGCGTCACGCATGAACTCATGAAAGAGCCACAAGCGCAATGGGCGGGGGAGGGGGGGCGGGCATATGTAGCTGACTTCTTGTTTTGGAACCCATTGGTATCCTGAATATTTGAACCTAGGCAACCATTTACAGCTTGTATTCCGGTTCCTGTCCATGTAAGCTACAGCTTTTGTGTTACCTGATTAGAGCAATGGTGCTGTAGCTGTTTTAAAGCAACCACCATCTCCACCAAATAATGTCACATCATAATCAAGTCCCAAGTCCAAATTCGAAAGCACATTCATCAATGCAATACAACACTTGTCAATGAAAGCATGTTAATTACAAACACCAATATAGACCCAGAACTGAACTGAACTCGTGGGTGGAGAGCGCTACTATTTATACAAACACTGAATATTCCAGAACACACAAACATCATCATAAACATAAGAAATTACAAGGACCTTCGAGAAGTAATAATACTAAATAACAAATAATTGCTGGTGGTCAGGTTTTAACTAGCAATTCGAAACACGCCATTCAGTGGTGCTAATCACTAAATTACATTGCATGCACCATGGCAATGCGACTTCAAAAGAGAAAGAGAGAGAGAGAGAGAGAGAGAGAGAGAGAGAGAGAGAGAGAACATTTTTGACACTAAATGAGCATTAATGTTTTCCAATGTATCTTCTATATGAGATTTTGAAAACAACGGTAATTTTCAAAGTACAATGGATATCATTCACCTCACTTGACTATAGAAAAAATGTTTGATAAATGTCATTTCTGTTGAATGAGGTTATCTTCACTGTTTTTCAACAATCAGTTATCAATGTGATGAACAACAGCTGAATACAGATGCACCACCAGCTGTTGTAAACATAAGTAAGAAGCACATTTCCAGATGTGCCATGCCATGGATGGTAGTCTTACTCTGATGGAACTAAGTTTTTAATACTTACTCTGAAAAGTATAGTGTAGATAAACATAATGGAGGTAATTAATATAACAAAGATGCGTATGATGGGAATGTTTCATCCACTCTTTACCTCCATTATCTATTATACTAATTAATCTTAATTATGCATTAGATTATGAACTTAAAGTAAAAACTTAATTCGCCTAAGAAAAAAGAAATTTTAAAGTCAATGCACAAAACAAATAAATACCGAGATACAATATTTCAGTATCTGCTAGCTATAAATTTAGTTCTGTGTACTGTTTAGTCATTTCTTTAACACATGGAAAATGACAATTTTCTTTACCTTACAGAATGCAGTTTGTTATAACTTGCTTTCAACTGTATAGATTCAAAATGTAAGAACTCTCTTACCAGTTATAAGGGTGGGATGTACGTGGTTAATTGAAATAAGTCATTTACGAGGGCAGTTCAATAAGTAATGCAACACATTTTTTTTCTCGGCCAATTTTGGTTGAAACAACCGGAAATTTCTTGTGGAATATTTTCAAACATTCCCGCTTCGTCTCGTATAGTTTCATTGACTTCCGACAGGTGGCAGCGCTGTACGGAGCTGTTAAAATGGCGTCTGTAACGGATGTGCGTTGCAAACAACGGGCAGTGATCGAGTTTCTTTTGGCGGAAAACCAGGGCATCTCAGATATTCATAGGCGCTTGCAGAATGTCTACGGTGATCTGGCAGTGGACAAAAGCACGGTGAGTCGTTGGGCAAAGCGTGTGTCATCATCGCCGCAAGGTCAAGCAAGACTGTCTGATCTCCCGCGTGCGGGCCGGCCGTGCACAGCTGTGACTCCTGCAATGGTGGAGCGTGCGAACACACTCGTTCGAGATGATCGACGGATCACCATCAAACAACTCAGTGCTCAACTTGACATCTCTGTTGGTAGTGCTGTCACAATTGTTCACCAGTTGGGATATTCAAAGGTTTGTTCCCGCTGGGTCCCTCGTTGTCTAACCGAACACCATAAAGAGCAAAGGAGAACCATCTGTGCGGAATTGCTTGCTCGTCATGTGGCTGAGGGTGACAATTTCTTGTCAAAGATTGTTACAGGTGATGAAACATGGGTTCATCACTTCGAACCTGAAACAAAACGGCAATCAATGGAGTGGCGCCACACCCACTCCCCTACCAAGAAAAAGTTTAAAGCCATACCCTCAGCCGGTAAAGTCATGGTTACAGTCTTCTGGGACGCTGAAGGGGTTATTCTGTTCGATGTCCTTCCCCATGGCCAAACGATCAACTCTGAAGTGTATTGTGCTACTCTTCAGAAATTGAAGAAACGACTTCAGCGTGTTCGTAGGCACAAAAATCTGAACGAACGTCTCCTTCTTCATGACAACGCAAGACCTCACACAAGTCTTCGCACCCGAGAGGAGCTCACAAAACTTCAGTGGACTGTTCTTCCTCATGCACCCTACAGCCCCGATCTCGCACCGTCGGATTTCCATATGTTTGGCCCAATGAAGGACGCAATCCGTGGGAGGCACTACGCGGATGATGAAGAAGTTATTGATGCAGTACGACGTTGGCTCCGACATCGACCAGTGGAATGGTACCGTGCAGGCATACAGGCCCTCATTTCAAGGTGGCGTAAGGCCGTAGCATTGAATGGAGATTACGTTGAAAAATAGTGTTGTGTAGCTAAAAGATTGGGGAATAACCTGGTGTATTTCAGTGCTGAATAAAACAACCCCTGTTTCAGAAAAAAAATGTGTTGCATTACTTATTGAACTGCCCTCGTATATGGGAATGGTACAGAACTACAACTTTGTAAGGCCATTGTATGTTTCTACTGACCACAAAGAGAAATAGTAAAGTAAATAACTCTGTGTGTGTGCATGTGTGTGTGTGTGTGTGTGTGTGTGTGTGTGTGTGTGTGTAAGAGGGGGAGGGGGACGCTCGCGTAGCTTTCCTGTTACACTGGTGGATAAAATAGTTCACAAGTTCCCTTGTGATTATATTGTCCCATATATTTACCATCTCACTGCGAGTTGAGGGGAAACAAGAGCAACATAAAAAACTGAAGGACATTTTATCACAGGCAATCCAGTTAGGCCCTTGGGCACAGTACCTTCAAAATCATCGAGGCACTAGCCTTTCCAAGTGCAAATATCAGTGGTCTACCACACATACTTGAACTGTCAAGATAAACTGCAATAGATAAAAGTGTGTGAATGATACTGGGCATTGCTGGCTGTCTCATTTTTTATCACTGTACAGCCACAAGTGCAACAAGTCACATAAGTTTTTGTGCTGGAAAACAACAGGAGTGAAATCATATCACCCATAGCCACCTCCTCGGTATGGAAGCCAGTCTTCCACAAAAATAACCCTTCTGCTAGATCGTCACGGACCATGAGGATCAACATGGGCACAATAAACACCTTGTTGTGTGTTTGAAGCATGGAGAAAGTCACCTAGATTGATTATCTGGTTGTACTTCACATTTTCATACACATCTTCCAAGATGTGAGGTGTCGAAGAGCACATGACTTGATGGGTTCCTCTTTCTAAAAGCTACAGTTCAAGCCGATACTGGAATACTCACATGAGAAGTGTCTGTGTTGAATGAAAAAGCTCATATTTTTAGACACAAGTACGACACTTATCAGCCAAACTTCAATATAGTCAGGAGCAAACTTGCAAACAGAACCTACTGCTGAAGATCCAGTATCTCCTTATTCAACTGAAATGGGTTAAAATGAAGAAACATAGCTCAATAAAATGTAGAAAACTAAATAACAATGGACTGGCCTCTTCACTGCACAAAACTTTTTGTTAAAACATTTATCTTACTGATTCACCTATATAGGTGTATGAAAGCAGTGCTGTTATCATAGGTTTCTTAAAATAAAGGCACAGTTATTAAGAGAATTTCAAAAATGTGTTAGACAATATTTCAAAACCAAATCTTCTGCTTATTAACTGAAACTGTCTAAACACATTATGCTATGTGACCAAGCATCCAAGGAATAACTAAAAATTCATTGTCACATATTTTCAGTTATTTTCATAGACAGTGGCTGCATTGATTTCATTGTTTCCATGGACACTAAAGGAGCATTTCAGCTAATTAGTAGTAGCAGCATGGAAGCAAGTGCTCTGTATAATCTCTGTATGTCATTGCCTCGTAAGAGAGATTTAACTGCACAGTGAAAAGCACAGTCGTTATAACAATATGCAGGTATGACAAGTTTACTATGTTAATTACTTTCCATACTATACAATGTCACACAATCTGCACTTTTGTTGTGGCAATTAGACAGAGATGTCTATGCAATTGTGAGCAATCTCTTGTGACATAGCAGCACATCAATGAGAATGCTGCAGCCACCAATACCATGGTGAACATGACACACGTGTAAGTCTCTCACTCAAGCCAACAATAAAACCTGGGGGGCCTGGAAAGGCTCGAGCAGTTGTCTGTGTTTACTGACAAACTTCTGATCTCTAGCACGTACCTACCGTATTTACTCAAATGTAAGTCGCACTCTTTCTCCGGTTTTTGTAATCCAAGAAACCGCCTGCGGCTTAGAATCGAGTGCAAAGTAAACGGAAGTTCTGAGAGATGTTGGTAGATGCCGCCACAACTAACTTCTGCCGTCGAATATATTTAGCGCTACACAGGCATGATTTGCAGACACAAAGATAAATACTGGCGCCAAAACCTCTGCGTCAGTAAATAAATTTAAAAAAGGTGGAAGACGAGCTTTTTTCTCCGCCCCGAGTTCCGACCACTGCATTTTCATACATTATCCAAGGAAGTAAATACAAATTCCGTATTGTTCATCTTCGAATGTTGCAGCGTTTCAACGTACTATGAAAATCTAACTGGCAACACTGTTTGGGATGTTTGTCAATATGGCCAACTCTACGTACTGAATTTTTTCCTACCTGTGAGAAGAGGTGGTTGCTAATAAGAACTTTTACGAATTGTGAATCACATGCAGTATTCTCTCAACATAAGAATAATATAAAAATAAACATTTTGCCATGTATTCTCTTGTGTTTGCTGCTATCTCATTTAAATCCTGTCTGCCTAATAAACTACAAAACTAGAGTGAGACAACAGCAAACGCGGAAGAATATACATATCATGCCATGTTTATATTCGTATTCTTCTTATGCCTAATAGTGATACAGTCAGAAATGAAGCACGGCAATTGACTAGATTTTTAAATCTAAGATGACTCTAATTTCTGTGCAGAATATAATGTACTACAGAGGCATCTGCAAAGATTTTCAAACGGAGAAAAATTTTCGCTAAACTCTTGTTCAGAACATCTTCTATCACACGCAGTCTATTATTTGGTTCTTGTTGGTCATTATCAAAGAAAGCAGCTGTAAGCTGTGGTAGCGCGCACAAAAGCAAGCCATGCCGCGAGCGGCGACAGGTAGTAAACACTCATTATCAGAATGAGACAGACAATGCATGACACAGTACAGTAATGCATTTTTCAGCTTAGAGTGACGTAACTACCTATAACAAAAAGAACGGCACTTATCAGATCAAAGAAAAATAAGCAATTAATTCAAACCAGATGAAGCACGTGATAAAGGAAGGATACCCGTATAAATACGGATGGAGCGCCTGACGCATAGCAATGGCTACCTGGTAAAGCTCAACTGCTAAGCTTACGACTCAAACCAAACTACTGTAGCTGTATCGTCATTCATTCGACCTAAATTGTGTCTCACATTACAATGGACCAACCGATTTGGAGGTGCGACCTAAAACTTTTCTCTCGCCTTGAATTCCGACTCTCAAATTTCAGGTGCGGCTTAGATTCGGGAATTTTTTTTTCCATGATTTAGAGACTCATTTTTCAGATGCGGCTTAGATTCGAGTAAATACGGTATTGCTTGGCTGCTTAATGGAATGACTTCAGCTATAGATACTTCTTGCCCATCATTCAGGGTTACTTATTCTTCCTCATGCTGTCTGCCGATGGTCGCAGTCTTGGTAGAAATCTCTAACAATTTAGTAATCTTATGTCTACCTGTATTATTTAGGAATAAAGGAGATGGCTCACCGAAAGGCAGAAGTGCTACGTCGTCAACAGGTACACAAACAAAAGGTACAGAGCTTTGCTTTGCTATCTTTCAGAACGAAATTCCTCACACACATGCTTGTCTCCCAACATTGTGCCACACATCTAGCGAGACAGGTGTGTGTGTGTGTGTGTGTGTGTGTGTGTGTGTGTGTGTGTTGGGGGAGGGGGGTGTTTCTGCTACAAGCTTGAGAGTGGAATTTCATTCCGAAAGCTAGCAAAGCAAAGCTCTGTACCTTTTGTTTGTGTACCTGTTGACGAAGTAGCATTTCTGCCTTTTGGTGAGCCATCTCCTTTATTCCTAAATAATACAGGTAGACGTAAGATTACTAAACTGTTAGAGATTTCTACCAAGACTGTGACCATTGGCAGACAGCATGAGGAAGTACATGTAACCCTGAATGATGGGCAAGAAGTATCTATAGCTGAAGTCATTCCATTAAGCAGCCAAGCAATACTCAATTGCATCTTCTAAGAATCTTTGCCTTTAATGATATCTTTGTTTAGTTGTTCTACCTCTTCTTCATCAGAATTGCTGATTGGGGCATAAACTTGGAGGATCTATATGCTAAATATGCTGTTCAATTTTCAGTCTATATCACTCTAAGAGAAATGCATACCATCTTGTGAATGAAATTTTTTATATTCCTGTTGACTAGGATAGCAACTTCATGTACAGACGTATCCTCATTATTTCATAAGGTGACATGACCTGATGGCAGGGTCTCAGGTTTTTCTCCTTGTAGACTTGTCACCCAGTTACCCAGGATATCCCACTTAATGTCTTGCAGTTATTGTTCTAGTCTGTTAGTTAGTGATGTAAGCTTTGACACACATGGCACAGCTGCAGGTATTTGCGGAAAACTGCACACTGCATTTGCTCCTATCAACTTCCATCCCAAATTCGCTCAAGTCTTCAGCTTCCTCATAGTTCTGGTAAATGTGGCTACTCTTATTTCCTTACTCTTATCTCCTTCAATTTGTCCTTCCTCAGAATCCTTGAGACAAACTGATAAATAATCATTGAGAAATTCCTAGCATTTCTCTCTATTTACCAGGGTTAATTTCATTCGAAAATTCGAAATCACCACCGGAATTTACGGAAGGTGATTGGCATTTAAAATACCTTGCTTACCAGACGTGATGCTGAGTTAATAATCATAGTCGCTAACTAGCCCTAACCTGGGAAACAGATGTTATCTCTCCATACTACTATTACATGATCCACAAAGGCAGGGCTGCCCCTTCCATCAATTCCACCATACTGATGACCTCAAAAAATTAGGTTTTGCTCCTCACCCTCCTCCTCTCTCAACCAGGATTAGGATCAGCTACGGCTTACGTACCCAAACACACGCAGTGGCTTCTAGTCTATGTTCTCAATGTTCGCAAAAGAAACAATATCATTCATATATGGGACTGATAGTTTATCCCTGCAGCCTAAGCCATTTTAATTTAGCAGAAATGTCCAGCATTGTTTGCAGATTTGCTCCACACTATGCACCTGCAGACGAATTACACTGTTCTCTAATATGCCCTGGGCAGTCAAGTTTGTCATGTAACATTAATGTTGGCATACCATTCCCTAGTAGTGATTCCAAAAATCATTCAAGATTTCAAACCCACTAAAAGCTCTGACCACTAATGCATTAACAAGCAGAGATCACACACTTTCGCGAACCCCATACTCACCACCTGTCAAAACCCTCAGATGCATCAAGTAGTTTCTTCTTCATCAAAAACTCATTTTAAGTATTGTCATCATTGGTCACACAAACCCCACAATACGTCACTGCCTGCAATACTGTTGTTCGAACATCACAGCACAGCCCAGCCCGGCCAGCCAACTTGCTCAGCTGTGCACTAATGAACACTTTCTTGAAACTTCCTGGCAGATTAAAACTATGTGCCAGACATAGATTCGAAATTTTGTACCTTTGCTTTTCATGGGCAAGAGCTCTAACAACTCAGCTACCGAAGCACAACTCACATCTGTCCCCATAGCTCTACTTCTGCCATATCTCATCTCATAATTCCAAACTTCACGGAAGCTCTCCTGAAAAACTTGCAGGACTAGCAGTCCTTAAAGAAAGGATATTGCAGAGGCATGGCTTAGCCACAGCCTGGGGGTTGTTTCCAAAATCAAATTTTCACTCTGTGGTGGATGATATGAAACTTCCTGGCAGATTAAACCTGTTGGCCAGACCAAGTCATGAACTCAGGATGTTTTCCTTTCATGGGCAAGTGCTCTACTGGAAAAGATCCCAAGTTTGAGTCTTGGCCTGGCACACTGTTTTAATCTGCCAAGAAGTTTCATATCAGCACACACTCTGCTGCCAAGTGAAAGTTTCATTGTGGGAACACTTCCTTTCTTGTCTGATAATGAGCAACAAGAATGTTCTTTCTATTTTACATCTGTAGCTGCTGACACAAATGGAGCCACATCAGTAGTGTAAGCTGCAGTAGAACAACTAAATAATGAGTAAAAATCACTCTGGTTCCAATATACACAGTGGTTGTAATTAAATTTTCACTACCTGAGTCAGTGAAGATGGAAAACTATTTACTGTATGAGTACCCAACTTTATACAGATGATGTGGACTGTATGCTGCAGGATTTGCATTGTTAGCAGTGTTAGTGTTACGACTTGCCATTAGGTACAGGTTGAAACAAAATCATCAGTGTGTATTACAATTGCAGACAGTCAACATGACTCGGGACAAGGTGAGCAGAGCTTTACTCAAAAAGCTGTTTTCAAAAAACAACAGCAATAGTGGTGCGGTTCTTCGCAAGTATTGGCACATATGAATATGGAGAGGTCCTCTTCCTGCACTGGGGTTGAAGAACTCTATTTGGAAGTTGGAATTCACTGGCGATTTGGGAATTGCTCCTGCGAGCAATTGCGCTACAAATTGTTGCAGAATTTACTGTTGCCATAGCTGAGAATACTGAACACAATGCACAACCTTCAAGCAGTGCACAAGCTGCGTCATGATAACCGAAAATTCCATGGTCCACCGTTTGAAAAGCACTGCAAACAATTTTGAAATGGTATTTCTAGAGCCGTTCCAGTCAGTTGTTGATGCAGATGGTTGTCACATTGAGCAACATTTGTAACCTAGACTGTAAACATGGTACACAATTAACAAATGTTACCCCTCTTGTGTGGAAATTAACACGTGTTTCTTTCAATGGTTTATTCGGTACCTCTCTTCCCCATGTCCTTACAAACGTTTCCATAAAGTTTCATTGTCCTACAGAAGTTTAATTATGACCATCCTGCACATCAAGTTGTTAACAGCCCAGTGCTAAACTGGCTTGAGTAAGCCTGCAAGATGTTCCCAACATCCACAACAAATTAGCATCCAGTTCCCATTTAAAGGAAAGTGACACAGTCGATGCAATGGACGGACTACAAACATGTTATCAGTTAGAAGCTCCACCACTGCCAAGTGTACTGCACTGATCGATCTCTTTGCAGCAAAGAATTCATTCTATGTAAAGAGAACTCAAATAGAAAGACATCTCTTGCAAAGTCATAGTCACTGTAGTTACAAAACAGTTATTTCAAATATTTTTGAGCTAAAAGCCTTTACCAAATTTGATTCCCTATTCAAGATTCTATCAATTTAATCACTCCAGAGATTCATTTTCATAGGTTGGAAATTGTACATCAACACCAATCTTCTACATTCTTCATTACTGTTTTTGGGCACAAAAATATCATTACAGCACATATCAGTATTAAGCCCAAGTCAATTAAAAAGTGTTGCAGGGGCTGACCCATCGGCATCAAATCAATTGTAAGAGAACAAAATTCTCCCCAACCCTTGCCCATCATTGAGCCTGTAGCTTCCTGTAACTGTGCTATATCTCTAGAAATAATCAGGAAACTTCCTGCTAACTCTGGTTGTGTGATGAATTCAAATCAACAATAAATGCCAAATTAATGGTGGATTCACGTGTGATACCCTGACAAGAGTAGGGTTAGCACTTTTATAGAGTCTATCTAGTGGGTGCATATTTGCACTTACCACTAGATGTGAAATCTATGTCATGGTGGTTAACATCCCCTTTAGCCTCATTCACTAACTTTGCCTCCCACTTGCGTTGGCAAGTGTACACTGCCTACATTTCCTTATATAAGCAAATCATTTAACTAATATTACAGTTAATGGTGAGAGCAAAGACAGGCAACTATTAAACTCATAAGCTGTGTTTACAGGCTTCCAAGAAACTGTGTTTATCTCATAATTCTGACAGTCATAAAAACAATATCTTGAAACTACAATGCCAACAGGACCATAAGAGGCAAAAAATCTATGTTTAATGATTGAAAATATTAACTGGGCTGTTGAAATTATAATACAGATATATGTAAATACACCTGACTCTTCAGCGCCCTGACAAATATTTGTATGAAATTTTCATAGGACTATTCACTCGCTCATGATAGTAGAAACTCTCGGAACTTACACTGACATTTTATATCAAACCAGTTGTGTGATTTTAGTCCTCAGCAATGGCATATCGAAACATGGACATTGTGTTTGACAGCATCCAATCATCTTGCAAATTTGCTTTGATAGTTTCTCTTCAGGTACCATCCTGTATTATTGACAGAGCCAATCTCGATGTGGTAACTAAGGAGAAAGAACACTACCTGCACATACAGCATGTTTAATAGTCTTTGTATTAAAACCTCTGGGGATGATAGATCATGTTATGAGGAAGAACTTCTGTTGGGGGCAAAATATTGGCAGACTCTTCCTGGCAACACTAGGATTCCTTATGTATTGGTTATGCACCTTATAGAGGTGGCAAGGCATGGCACCCTACCTTGTGCATATGCAGTTGTGTTGCCTATAATACAGTCATCTGGCTAGCATGGAAAGGGATGGGCTGAGCAAAATTAAAGTTCCTGATTCACTTCTAAACTATCTTTCTCCACTTATAGATACTAAGTCTCATGGGCTTCTTGTTAAAATCACTGACATTTTATTGGGGCAGGTAGTACGCAGCACACCTGGTTAGTAGAACCTACTAGTTCGGTGAAATCTCGTCGTCCATTGGCCAGTAAATACTAAAAGACACCTAGCATTGCCAGGAAGTGTAAGCAAGCTAACTCTTTGTCTCTAACAAAAGCTGTATCTCATGATCTAATCTCCCCTAAATGTTTGATGCAAAGACTTTGAAACACCCTGTATATTTTCACATACCACTGTGCAACACACAGCATAGCATACTATACCATTATAAAACATTCCCTACACTGTTCCATCCACATATATAGGAAAGTGAAAAAGAGCTCCGTTTGCATCAGTCTTTCCTTTTGTCAATAATGAATACTGCAGGTATGTTTTATAGGGTACCTAAAATATTGTTTCTGCAGTCACATAACTTCTGAACTGACTGAACTAGTTACCATTAGTACCATGTCTTCCTCCCTCAACCCTTCACTGATTTGACCTGTTGGTCCTACTTTACAGTGTGGTTGTAATTAAAGTTTCACTACATGAGAGGGCACACATGAAAAAATGAATGAATGTAGGACAACATTTGTAAGGACGGGCAGAAGAAAAATAATGAATAACCACAAAAGAAACACATTTTAATTTCCACATGAGAGGGTAACATTTGTCAACTGCGTACCACATTTAAATTCCACGTTATAAATGTTGCTCAATGTGATGACGATCAGCATCCATGACAGCCTGGAACCACACTCGAGATTGTTCTACTGCTGCCCGAAATATCACAGGTCGAGTGTTAGCTACCTCCATTGCTATGCTCATCTTCAATCTCCATGTGTTAGTATCCTGTTGATAAACCCTGTCTTTAAGGTAACCACACAGTCAGAAAACACACAGATCCAAATCTGGTGATATTGGTGGCCACACAGGTTAGAATGATCGGCCAATGATTCGGTTTCCTTCAAATGTGTTATGGAGTGACCTCACGAACAATGGACTGATACTTGTGAAGAGCAGCAGTACTATTGCTGTAGTTCAACTTGATTTATGAGTAAAGCCCTACCCACCTTGTCCTGATCCATGCTGGCTGACTGCAACTGCAATGCAAACTGATGCAAGTGTTTCAACCCTACACACCATCGTAGTGCCGGTGCCTAGTGGCAAGTCACAACACTACACTACCAACAACACAAATCCTGCAATGCACAATGTGAAGATCATTCCAATAAAGTTGGGTACTCATACGGTAAACAGTTTTCTGTACAGACTGGCACAAGTGGTGAAAGTTTAATAACTATCCTGTATATCATTCTAACAAAACTTCTAAATATTTAATTAACGAGACTTGCTCAAGACATTTATCACCAGTGCTATAATATAATATGATGATAATTGTACTTCGCAGTTTCTGCACAAATAGTACAATAGAATGAAAGCCTGGCAAAGCAGTATGATACAATACAATGCTGAAACACACAATAAACTCCCAGTTCAACTTTGAAAGCACAAGATTCCACAAGAAGACTGCAGTGATAGCATGAAATGGGACCTCCCCAAGCACAGTAATGTCAATGAAACCCTTCATAGTTATTTATTTTCAGTTTCATCTTCCTTTTATCTTTTGTGGCTTACCTTGTATTTTCTTTAATTTGGCCTCATCACTAATAATACAGTTTCTTTTGTCTTACTCCATAGCTACCCACTTTTCATTCACCTAACATGCGACTATGAATCTGTTCCTTCATTATTTGTAATTTTCATACTGTCCCACCTACACTTCCATCTTCAAATCTTCTGAAATTTCACATGTTAGTAGTATTCCACTTTCTTACTGACAGTGTTTGCAAACACTTCCTTGGTTTCTTGCGAGGATGTGTGTGTCCCCATCCCATCAACTGCATTTTTGTTCCACAACTGACATACTTCACTCAACTGTTGTCCTCAGTTACGACTGATAACTTTGTTACAATTTTTCTCATAATCTTCACGGATGGTCAGTGCTGCAGCCAGTCTCTCTTTTTTTGAGGTCTTCCGTTAGGATTTTGGGAACCCACCTAGCACAAAATTTGTGGTAAACAAGCTTTTCTGCCACAATCTCATGCACCAAACTCCGTGAAATTTGAGGAAATGTTGCAGAAGTTCCATAATCATGAAACAATGTTTATCGGAAATTTTGTCGTTGATTTTCGTCACCAATTCATCAGTCACAAGGCTACTTCTACCACTGCGGTCCTCATAGTAAACATTAATACGAAAATTTTTAAAATCAATGCACCATTGCCTAACTGGGTTTTCAATCACTATTCGTTTTCCATACATGTCACAAATGTCACGATAAATTTCAATTGGTTTGCAGTTTTCTTGCCAACAAAAATCTAATCACAAAACACACATCACAAGTGGCACGATTTTCTTTTGCAGTGCACATTCTGACATATCACAGAAAGCAAAGTAGCAGAGAGACAGACCACACACTACCACTGCTGGATGCGTACTAAGTGTAGGAACATTTTGGCACAATGATGGCAGCCGTAGCCCTGTCCACCACTGCTATAGACCAAAATGTTTTACTTTCTGGATAGCCTTCATATAACACAGACATTGAAAAAGAAGTACAACGAGAACCGACTATTATATGTTAGTGGGAAATTAACAACAATGCAGAAATAAATTTTCATGGGTTTTGTAATTCACTTACTCAGGAATGACACATTACCAAAGAAATGTATAAATTTTTTTGTAGTCTTGTTATCTGCAAAATGATTCACTGTTCCTCATCCTGTCACAACAATGTCTGACCCATTGTGTGAACAATATTCCCAAGCATTCACATCTTCAAAAGATGATGTCCAGTTTGCAGAATGCTTTTTCGCAGGTAAAGGTTGGTCAGTCGATCTCTCTCTCTCTCTCTCTCTCTCTCTCTCTCTCTCACACACACACACACACACACACACACACACACACACACACACACAAAGGGGGGGGGGGGAGGGAGGGAGGGAGAGAGATAAAAACACTGACACAACTTTGTCATATTCCATGTAGAAAAAGCCAAAATCTACTTAGTCAAGTTTGTTATACCTTATTAAAAATGAGTATAACATTTTCAAAAGAAAGACTAAGTACACAGACGAATAAAACTAACATATCTAAGGCATACTTTGTCTTTTACTTGAAGTTCTACAGCAGAGCTTGGAAGGTCATCTAAAATCTGCAGCTGGTCTTCATCCATTTTGATCTGTATCTCTTTTTTTGAACCTGTAACACAAAATAATTTCACTTAGGTTCATGCCATAAAACAGTACGGTAAAAAATGTAACTGCGACAATACACATTCTTCACATACTTGATACACATATCACATACTTGACACACATATGCTTACTAGTTACACCCAAAAAGGTGCAACAACCAACCTTATGACCAAGAAGCACATTTACAGATCTTCACCATTAATTACAAAAAGTACACATATTCGTCCAGTCTTGACACTGATGATGAAATAATGCACACTCTTATATTTCAGTTACATCCAGTAGATTACTCTTGTTGCTCTGTTGACATACCTCGCTCATTCCTCAAGTCAGGTAGTTCAGACTCAAGAGCTCGGCCACAGGCCACTTGCAGGTCTGGTAGCCTGGGGTGTGCAGAAAGGTGATATGCTAGCATTGAGGCAAACCAGGCCATAACCTACATGGTTGCACTACCCTGTCAACAGTGCCTACAGACAGAGGTGGCCATGTGCAGATTGCGGTGCAATAGGACTACCTGATAGATGACAGCATGTACAGCCTTTACCTGCCTGTGGATGAGGTGGCAGGAACTTCAGCCCCATGGGAGAGGGTTTGAACAGCCTGTCTCAGCTGACTTCTAATACATTAGTCCTTCCTTATTTTCTTTCTATTCTATCCAACATCAGAATGAAAAACTGCATGGTTCTCAAAATAGAGTGGTTAATTCAAATATCATCTACAAGTTAGTCATCTCTATTTCTTTCCGGTAAGTCTCTATTCTTTCTCATATCTGAGACACTTATATTTCCTTTCGCTATCCATGTCGTAGACACTGGGTGGTAAAAACTGATATTTATCAACTAAGTGCAACAATACTGCTTAAAATATTTGCATTATGAAAAAATGCCTGCATTAATATCACAAACACAATACAAGAAATACCTACGGGAGATATACACATTGAAGAAAAAATGTCACATTTGGTGGTTGGCACATGATCCCTCACCACAATTCAAAGCAAAAGTGTATCTAGCAATACCTAGTCCCGCCAATAGTTTTCATGGAAAGTGATTTAAGAAATAAGGGTCCTGCAACGCTGTTAACTGCATGAAGCATGGCCAAGAACGGGTGGCATGAACTCTGCACTGTGCTGGACCTGTCCCATTAGCTCAGCACTATAAACTTGTTCCTGTAAGTATTCACACAAACAAAACTCTAGTGGATTAAGGTCAGAGCCATGTAGAGGCCAGAACATTGGACCTCCATGACCAACCCATTTCTCTGGAAATGCTTCACTTAAATATTTACACACATTCATTCCAAATCATGGCAGTGCACCATCATGCTGAAACAAAAGCTGTTGCCGAATACCAAAAGGAATGTATTCTAACACATCAGGCAAAGTTTTGCAAAGATACACAAGATACAGAGGGGCATTCGAACGGCCCAAAAGTATTCCCCCCTTGATTTCAGCCTACAGGTTCATGCCAAAGTGTGCCTGAATGCCACATTCATGGTGTACTGTGGGTCATGTTCTAACCAATAATGGCTGTTGTGAAGGTTGAAAATACCTACATGAGTGAAGCTAGAATAATGTTTGTTATCCTCCATTTGGTGCAAAAGCCATCTGAAAAACTGTACTCATTGAATGTGGTCTTCTTGCCACTGGTGTTGAATTAATGTGTAATGATATGCATGCAGTTCTTTATCATGCAACACTTCAACGTCCAATCTCTGAGATATCTGGAACTGCCCTGCGATATAATGGGTACTTTGTCGAGGCGACTAGTGAACGGTTTCAAGAATGGGGTCCTCTGTTTGTGGAGTACGTCTCTTCCTTGGACGACCTGGCATTGCTCCATGCAATGAAAAACTGTATCAGAATGGTGCCTTTGAGGGTACCATGGACAATATGCACGAGCAGCTGCAGCATCAGCTTGATTGTCGGATGCAACTGGAACTAAAATCATAGCCTGTGCACTCCATCAGGAATCTGCCCTACATGAACCTGACAGGCCCAATTTTGGTTGTGCACTGTGTTGTTAGTAGATATATGCATGTAGTTTAATGGATCCCACTGTCATGTAGTAGGCCTCTGTCATGTGACAAAATGATGTCCTGCTCACGAATGATGGGGACTAGGGAATGGACATGTAAAAAATAAGAAAAGGAACCTCACGAGGATTCGAACCCTAGCTCCATGGTGAATGAGGGTTTGATGTCCCAGCGGTCTACTCAATGAGCTACAATGACTGGTATGGTAGTGTGGGGTGATACACATTCATCTTTACACACCGATGTGCTGCATGATGTGACAGTGTTGCCAGGTCCACATTTTCATATGTGTTTTCAAAATGCACCCGATCTGATTTTGCTACAATGTCTCGAAACTGGATGAAGAATCACATGCTAACCTCCAAGTGCAGCACTTTTTCTTCGCCCTGTATATTAAACTAATGATTTATCACAAGGCTGTTACAAAATAATGAGGTGTCACCTGCAACCATTAATATGACTAAATCAATAACAAAAGTTTTTGTTTATAAGGACATAAAATAATCTCCAGGAAATTACAAATCATTCTCAGATGTGTATATTCAGTGAACTCAGTCTAAATGGTAACCAAAACGGTGATAGTGTTGGAACATTTGTATATTACCTATTTCTTTTAAGCGTAAAAGGCTTAGCACCCATCGGGCTGCATGGTCTTCTTTGGAAACAAGAAAAGAAGGCACAGAGAGTAAAAGTAAGATCTACAAATGTCTATGCTAAGGATTAATTGAAGGAAGTAATATGATAATGAGTTACTACAGTCAATCCCCAATGACTCATAAAAGCCATGGACATCTGTCAATAGTCTCAACAATGTAGCAAAAACTGTAACAATTTGAGTTGTGTTTTGTTTTTAACTGTGTTTGAAAACCACTAGTGACTATCCTTTGAAATAATCTGTCATTTCTTTTGATTTGTATTGCCACATCTTTTGCAATGAAGTCAATTCTTTTAACTGGTTTTCGAGCAATATGTAACATCCAATTTCAGTACATTATTCTTTGATGACACAGTTTTCAATTGGCACTATGCCCATACAACAGTGGATTTTAGATAGTATACTGTAGGTAACTGCATACAACTTGAAGCCTTACAACACCCCTAAAATGCTAATGAACCGTTATTTCCATTAGAGGTGATCATTTCTCATTTCTGTAAAATTGAAAGAATTAATTCAGAAAGTGAAAGGATGTGAACTTAATGAAGTTTTGAATGTAAACATTTCAAATAGCAAATGCATTTTTATCACTAGCGCATAACTTACAGGGAAACTTACACTGCGTCCTATACTTAAAATCTGCACACCCAACGATCACAATTGTATGTGATTTTAACTTAACTGTAATTCAAAATAAGCCATGGGTCCATTGTTGCACCACCAGAAACATTACTCAAAGTATTTCAAAATGATATGGAAATGAGGATACTAACCTTTTCCTAACTTCCCCTTCATTTTTCCAGTTTTTCCATGGTGAGTCTTAATTTTCCCCATTTTTGTAGAACCTTTGTTACGAGCTGGTGACATGCCAAATAGGGCATCAAACTTGTCTGGTGGTTTATTTGGAGTATTCCCTGTTGCTGGTAAGCTCTGCCTTAAATTCTTCTGTGGTGTCTGGGAGGCTCTTGTATTCATGGGTGGATATGCTGCAGTCGGTTTTACAGTCTCCGACGGCGGTTCAAACAAGTCATCACCCTCACTGGACCCTGGTGAATATGGTGAATCAAGGTCCATATCAACAACTTCTGTAGATGTATCTTGCATCTGTTCCTTCTGATCACCATTCTGTTGTCCTGTTGGCCTTTGTGGCACACTTTTCACATACGAAATAGCTGTCACTTTCTCTGGAACAGTTTTGATACCTACTGTTCGCTGCTGAGACACAACAGGAGAGCTTGGGAGGTGGTGTGGAAGGTGATGAGATGATAGCTGAGGAACTGTAATGGTAATTGGAGTGCTAAAGACATTTGATCGGCTCACAGGTGTACTTGTTAAAGGTGAAATTGGAGTACTGGCAATACTACTGGGTAGGTTTGAATAATTACTTGGTGTGCTACAATGTGTAGGTGTAGATGTGACAGGCTGCTGCACTATATTCTGTTTGAGAAGCTTCTGTTGCTGAACTGTCATTGGAATAATTTTTATTTCTGGTGATAATGGGGTAATGTCAGAGTTCATAGGCACTATCATTGTAACAGACAAGGTACTTGACTTTTCTCCTGGCTCTGAAGGAGAAACTTCCACTTGCAACTGATGCTGTGATGCTCCAACAACAGATTCATCAATATTTGATGGTGAGCTCCCTAACATAGTTTCAATCATGGTTAGAGATTTTGTTCTATCTGGAGAAAGAGTCACATCATCCCGTAAATTGTCAGAAGACTGTATTAGTGGAATCTCTGATGACATTTCTAAAGTTTTCTTTGCTGTATCGTCTGGGTCACTTTGAATAGGGGAATCAGTCACACCTACAGAATGCTGCATCACTTCTTCACATGGTGTACCACTTGGACTTTGGAGTTCATCAATATGTACTTCTTCTCTTACAGGTGATGGTGTACCTGATTTTGTGGGATCAAATGGATCATAAGCATCAGGTGAAATAGGTGGAGAACATGGAGTTGTTGGTCCTCGTGGTTCAGGTGGTGTATTGGGACCTTTATGCATTATGTCCCTGTCAAGGTCCTCATCCATCTGTCTATCGGATTCATCCAGTACAGTGTCCTCAGCCATTAAATCATCATCCTCTTCTCTTAACGGATTACTAATTGAGCGCAGTTGAGGTTTTGCAGCTATTGAAAACTTTATTTGTGGTTCAGGCGGTGTCTTAGGACCTGTACTAGTATTCAGGTAGTTACCAACAGAACTCATAACTGGTGACTGAGATTCAGGAGTTCGTGCTGTTGCAGACATTTTGAGAGAGTTTTGTGGACTGAGTATTTCCTGGTGCATCATCCTGGTCATAATTCCATCTTCCATTTCAGTTTCTTTATCTCGTTGTGCATCATCACTGTCACTCAGAACTATGAGATCTCTGGGTGAAGGGGTTTGTTCACGAAATGGTGATTGATCTAAATCAATTATTGCAACTGGTTTTTGCCTAAGTAATGCAGCCAATCTCTTGTCCCCCTTTGCTCCCTTTTTGGATCTTCTGTTCAGAGTTTTATCAGTATTTGCTGCATTATTTAAGGCTTTGGATGTCTTTTCTTTCCCACTTTTATCTTTCCTGGATTTTTTAGTTGTTTCCCTACCTACATCAAATGTATCTTCTCTTTGTTTTCGCTTAGATGAATCTTTAGGCAAGGCACATATAGACGCTGATGTAACAGCTGCAGCTGCAGCGACAGCAGCATCTTTTGCACCGGGTCCTTTATTTGATTTGTTGAAATTCACGCTAACTAGAATATTGTCACCAGAAGTGAAAACTTCTTTGGATGGCAATGGAGATCTCTCTTTCCGCTTCTTGCGCTTCTCTGCTCCTGACTGGTCTTTGGATTTTCTTGAGTCCTTCTTCTTTTTATCTTTCTTTCGTTGCCTATCACTATCCTCCTTGCTATTGTTTACTATAACAGTGAGTTTTTTTGGTGGCTTTGCAACAGGGTTGGTCTTTTTTTCAAGCAATGGAACTCTTTCATGTCGTTCTCTAGACCAGGATCTAGAGAAAGACCTTGAGTAAGATCGATTGTACCGTCTTGCTGATGGCGAAGGAGATCGGGAATAAGATGAGCAGGAAACAGATTGTGATCTTGATCGAGACCACGATGATGTCCATGTGCGTGACCACGATCGACGATTCTTTGGAGGTCTTTTTTGCCTGGTAGCTGCTCTAGATCTGTCTTTACCTTCCCTTGACTTGTGGATGGATCTGCTTCTTGATCTATTTCTAAGCCTGCTGCCTGATCTTGATCGACTTCTTCTGTTTCTGCTCCTGGAGCGATCTCGACTTGCCTTTCTCTGTCTTTCTTTTGAACGGCTTTTTCGATTCCTATCTTTTAATTTCGATATAGATTTATTTTTTGATCTACTTCTCGATCTATATGACCTGCTACGAGAACGACTGCGGGATCGGTGTCTTGACCTCCTCGGTGACGAGCGGCCTTTCGCGCGATTAGTCTTTGATCTTGACAAAGATACTGATCTGTCACGAGACTTACCACGTGATTTGGAACGTGACTGTGACCTACTATATGAACGATCCCGTGAGAGATCACGGCCAAATTCGTCTTTCCGCTTTCTCTTTTTATCACTCACTATTTTTCTGACATCATATCTTTCCATGTCTTTTCTTTTCTCCTTCTTTTTCTTCTCTTTTTTAGGTAATTCTTTATCTTCATTTTCCTTTCTGCTTCCATCCTTACCTTTCTCTGTTGGTTTGATACTCTTGCTATCTCTATAGTTTCTTTCCTTAGTTCCTTTAGATGGTTTCTTCCATGATATAGAGTCATCTAATGTACTGCCTTTTCCCTTTACTGTTTCATCATCATCATTTACAATCAAATCTGCCCTGTCCCTGTCTCTGTCCGTAGATTTCTTTTTCTTTTTCTTCTTCTCTTCTTCAATTCCTGCGTGTACAGAAGACTCACTCATTTCTGCTTCATCTGCGGATCTTATTTCATTACTTTCAAGTCTTTTATCTTTGTCTAAAATTTTATCTTTCTGAGTGATATCAGTCAGTCTTGGACGCTCATCTACTATTTCACCCTCCTCATAGTCCACTGTTTCAGCAGGAGACAGGTCTTTTTCAAGCTGTGGTTTCTCAGCAGACACATCATTGTCAGCTTTGCTGCTATCATTCACTTCATCAGTAGCTTTCTTTCTTTTCTTTTGAGGGGAAATTTCACCATCTTCTTCACTCAAAAAACTAGTTTCATCATGACTCATATCATCATCAAAATTTATTGCTTCTTCAGTTTCTGATATTGTTTCAGTGTCCAGACCTTCCAGTCCAACTGGAGTTGCAGCAGGGAGACTACTATTCGGTGATGACGCTGTGTTACTTAGTGACAATGCAGTCTTATTTTGTGAACCCGTTGCATTATTTGGTGACACTGCAGATACTGCAGCAGTAGCTCCTTCCACTAGATTTTCTGTCTCTCCGGACACATCTAGTTTCACAGCTTCATGGTTTTTTGGATCATTCTCATCTCTGATTGCACTTTTTTCATCGTTTTCAGAGGCACTTGATGTAACAGGATGAACGGCACTGAGATTACTCATTTGGTCAGCTATTTGTTCAACAGCTATAGCAGTAGTGTCTTTCTCTTCGGATGTGACAACTTTGCTTGGTTCTTCACAACTAGTGTTTTGGCTAATAGAACTACCGTCAGTACTACTGCTGGAACTACTACCACTGCTGCTACTACTGCTGCTACAACAGCTACTGCTGCTACTGCTACAACTACTGCTGCTGCGGCTGCTGCACTGAAGAGTTTTTGACAAATGTTCAATCATATCATCATTATTTTCTAATGGTTCATGTTGCACTTCTGAAATTGATCCTGACTCTTCCATCTGTTCATCATTATCTCTGCTCTCTTGGTTGTTATGGTCACTACTCGATTCAATCGGCATCTCCAGAATATCAGATTTTGCCTCACACTTTTCAACCTCTGCTTTGTCTTCATCTGTCATGACAGTGACAGGATCACTCTTATCTAAAGCACCTGTATTCTCTTCCGGTATTTCAGTTGCTTTCCGGGCTATGTCCATACTGTCAGCTGAGTAGATAGAGAAATTGGGACATTCTCCCTCATCGTCGTCTTCATCACCAGATGCCAGAGCCTTGTTAATGGATGCTGAAGAGCTCTGAAGAGTACTGTTGATCACCTCCTTCACTGCTTCTGTTACAGCTTCAGTAACATGAACAGAACACTGTTTGCTCAGCTCACCATAGGTTGGTGACTGCAAGTAACTTGCATTTGAAGTACTCATATCTACCTTCTCCGATGAAGGAGGGCATGGTGGGAGTGGAATGTCTTCTTTATGCAGATTCTGAGATACAAGTGGCTCATCATCATCATCATCATCATCACTATCATCACATGGAACAGCTGGATCATACTTTTCAGACTCATCTGGTGATTTGGTAACATTATCCTTATGTGTATGGTCATCTGGATTGGGACGAATATCTATTACTAAAGAATCATTTGTTTCACTATCACTAGAATCTTGTTCACCAAGCCCTATAAGTAAAGCTGAAGGTTCTGGGGGTGGAGGAAGAACATCAAAATTACGTTCATTATCTTCATGCTCAGAAGCACAATTTTGTCCACCAGCACTGGATACTTCGATGTCACTATAAATATCTAAGTCGTCGTCTTCTGTAACTTTCCGGTAAGTATTTTTCTTAGTGTCTCTCTCATTCGATGACTTTCCACTTGATATATCTTGGTCATCAAGAAAGTCACTCTCTTCAAGTTGCCTTTCATCGGTGCTGCTAGCACTGAGGGATGTGGAAGGATGAGGATGTGTTCGCCTTACTGGAAATTGTGGTAATAAATTGAACCTACCAGGATTTGGTAAATCTGATGTGGCAGAACTGTTCTCTGGACCCAAGTAGCCTGTATATCCCAAATGACCTCTATCACTATCAAATCCAGAAAGATGGGTACCTGAGTACATATGTCCACTATACTGGTATGATGAAGTTGATGTCCTTTCATACTGACTGTCCTTATTATGATGATATGATCCAGATGATCCAGGAGATCTTGAGTTGCTGGAGTTACCAGGATAGAGTGGAACTTGAGAAACTCTTGTCTGGTTGTCTGTAACATTTACTCGGTTACTTGTATGGGACTCCCACGGAAATCTGCTATTTACACATGTTTGTTGACCCACATTGTTCGAAGATCCACTACTACCAGCATGGCTGGTAAAAATGTTAGGACCACAATCTGCAACAGGGACAACACTAATTGCATCCCTTTGATTGAAAATATGGGAGGGCAATTCTTGTGGATTACTGTCATGTTGTATCCTTTCCCGATACCCATCTGAGGATTCTGTAAACCTAGAAATGCTTTGTCCATCATCACTACCAGACATTGCCTTACTTGGCCTCTCCACTTTAGATGCCTTTTTAATAGTAATTGTACCATCTCTCCTGAGAGACATGGTCGTATTCCTTGAATGCCATAGGCCTTGGCTTTCCATTATGGAGTCCAGGAGATTGTGGCGGCTACTTGAAGTAGTGTCACGTGAGGTGCTTGGCCGAGGATTCAAATTAACATGAGGCCTTGGTGTGCTGCTCATCAAGCTTTGAGACAGTTTTCTTGCAGCCAAACGTCTTGCTGTTGTTGGTGACGACCTAGATCGGTGGCACAACATACTAGTGCCACCACCTTCATTTCCATTTTCACCGTCTGACCTGTAATTAACACAGAACTCTTATATAATAACAGGCAGAGCAACATTGGACAATGTAACAGCAAAAAATGTGTGCATGTCATCAAATTTGAGGGTATCCATATTACACATCACCACAAATAATGTACCTCCATTAAAAACACACTTCAGTGGGGCACAAAACAAATCAGGTTTAAAATCTAACAAAATTTTTACCTGTTTTAAATTGACTTCAGAAGAAATTTTTACAAAAATACTGAAAACTGAAACTACTACTACTTTGCAAGCCACACCATTTCATCATTTTTCACACTGTCTTTTAGGTGTTGTATTTATTGTTGCTAATATGGTGATTTCTGGAAATATTGTTGAGGTGAATAAAAGATACCACAGAACAAAATTCAATATTGCTGCAAGAGCCAAAACGGCCAAATGCATGCAAATGGGTATGCCCTTTATATTGCAAAAAACATGTAAAATAAAGTACTAAAATGTTTTTAAATTATGCAAAAATAATAACTATAGTTTACTAATTTGACTTGAAGTGAAGAAATTTGATGTCTTACCAGTACAAACCAAAACTGAAAGATGAATGAATAATCTGATCACCGTATGAACTTATGATGTGATGAATGTTTCAAAACACACAGCAAAAATGAGAATAGTGGACAGGTATTTTTTTTTTTTAATTCTGAAAGTGGGACTTAAAGAGTGCTGGCTGGAATCCTCTTTTGTAATATTACCCTTTTTCTTTATTATTTTCTTCCTGATAGCAACAAAAACTGACTGCAGTTTGTGGGGCCAAGAGAGTATGTCTAAAAACGTATTTTCTTCATTATGCTTTTTCCTCTCAGTAACAGAGAGAATATTATAAAATATAAAAATTCAGTATTGCACAGTGTGTACAGGATGGCTGGGACACCTTAAGTCAGGACCTCACTTCAGACATCTATACTCCACATCCTAAAAGTACTGAAATCCTTCTGTGACCAACAGGTGACTACTACAAAAAGGTAGATTTAGTTTTGATCCATCATTTAACACAGAAACAACAAATCATTACACCACCTGATTAAGTACAAAAAATTATATAATATGTCATGGCTTATCAGTGAGCCACACCATACACATTTAGTTCAATAATGGCTCACTTCTTGGATACACAGAAGATGCATGTAAGGTACCCAAGTTTCCTAGCAATTACTTCCAACACAGACTAAAAACAAATCCCCCCCCCTCCACTCTCTCTCTCTCTCTCTCTCTCTCTCTCTCTCTCTCTCTCTCTCTCTCTCTCTACCTCTCTCTCACGCACATTCACAACAGGTTTAAACATCAATTAGCACTAGCAAAGACTCGTACCCATCAGAAAAGTAGTCGAGACTATCATTTCCAAACAGGTTCAATGTAGGAATACCAGCTGATACCCGTTGCCGATTGAGACTGGAAGCTGGAGCTGGGGCATGTGCAGTACTAGAACTCTGTGATCGACGGCATGGAGCCAGTCCCAGATTTTCTGCTAAACGTGATCGTCCAGATTTTCTTACAGTCGAATCATCATCATCTTCTTCTTCACTATCCTCCACAGTCTGTGCAGAGCTTTCGGAAGTATTCCGCTGTCTCTGCCGCTGTCGACGCCGCTGCCGTTGTGTACGAAAAAATGACTGCTAAAAAAAAAATTACAATATTTTACAATGTTTTTCCTTGGCCACTGTTTTATATACAATTACATTTGTTTCAATCTCTTTTCAGTACATGCCAAATGGAAGACACTTAAAAGTCAAGTATCATCCTAATTACTAGAGTGAAAATGAAACCTGCTCAGTTTAAAAAGTAAGAAGTGAGCTACAATGCCACTGATTACATGATTTGCATAAATTATTTCAGTAATTTGTCATGCTAAAAGTATTTAAATATGTTTTATTATGAAAATAATATGAGGAAATAAGCAGAAATCATAACAACAACATTTAAAATACATTAAAAGTTAAATCATCAGGCAGTTTTCTTGTAGACTGAAGCAAAATAGAGAAAAGGAAAAACAAGCAGGTGAAAGGTAAGAAAGAGAAGGACCAGATATTTAATTCCTCTTCAAAGTCACAGATAAGATGGTAAATTTCTTATTAGTTAGTTTACTAACTACCTACATATGTCTACAAATAATGATCACCTTTTTTAACTACGTCTAATTTTTCATTATCTAGAACAGGGCACATCTATTTGGGCAATATGTTTGACACAACCTGCCAAACTTCCCGAAGGATTCACATCACACATGAACTGCTTCCATCTCTTTATTATGAACTAAATGCACAAGCTGGTGCAGTTGCACCATGTACCTTCCTCATTTGTGGAAACATTTCTTTGTGGTTTTTAATTTATGAACCAAAATTAGCACATTGCGGACAGGTCTCAAGTTTACTCATATTTCGTGTGTCATCTGTTATGTATGGATATTGAGATAACTTGGGTTTTCAACATGCTATCTGTAGATACCATCTGCTGGGATATGTTTTAACTACTTCATCTATTTAGATGTTTACACCAGCAGTCAATGTATCAAAACCAATTGTTGAATTTATTATTTGATTATTTAGCATACTGATAGTCTTTTGATATTTCAAAGTTCCTCCTGCTTTTAGAGATCGTCTTACTCAGGAAATGGAAGGAACTGAATGAATATTAAATACTTTTCAAGAGTTTTGGACAAAGATTATTCAGATGTTCCAAGTAAGAATGGAGATCCAGGCGACTGTGTGTGTGAATGTTTTAATGGTTTGGAGGACTATTCCAGTAACAGTTACATCATTACACCCATAAAAAAGTGGAGCATGGCAATGTTTTTCAAGTGATTCTGACAATAATGATGAAGGTGATTCTGTTCTTGTGAAAGATTTACTTTGTAAGAACGTTAACCCTTTCGAGACCATGCCCAATTACTACTCAGGCACTGGCTACACCAGTTTATAAGGGAGATTCGGGGGTGCTGACTCAAATGGGTTAAGATCATATAGACCCCACCAATTTCTTTAAGATCTTCTTGGACCCATCCCAATCTTTTTGCCTTTGGCATTGTGAAATATAGAATGTATTACATAAGCAAATGGCATTTTTTTTTTTTTTTTTTTTGCAAAACTACAGTTTGTTTTCTGTGTTAAATATTTTATAACAGGGTGCTGCACATAAAGGAACTTCACATTCTACACATCAAAGATATATTTCTTTGAAGGCCTCTTCTTGTGTGTACTCCACACCTCCATATCACTATTTTACTCATTGTCCTTGGTAAAGCACTACTATGAAAAGCAGCAGTACAAACAAAAATTTTGGAACTATCAGAGAACACAGCAGCTCAACTGATAAAGGTTATCATACAGTGGAGTAAGCAGCTGCCAGCTTCATAACATCAGGTGGACTGTAACTTGTCAATCCTACAAATTACAAGCCACTGAATTGTGAAGGTGGATATATCATATCACATCACAGATGGATGAGTCTGCCATGCCTACTTAAAGGTTTACATAAAGAGAGAACTTGCGGCAACAACTAATACATCCACTGCACCTGAAGGACTTGTTCCGCTGTCATCTACTGCCTTCATGCCAGTGGAGTTTACAGTCACTGAATATCAACTATTTGGTCACAGAACAGAGGTCCCAGCACTTGTAGTTATCTCAACAAATGCTTCCTAGGCTTCACTTGGGTAAGTAAAATTTGATATTCAAGATTGTAACTGCTGATAAATTGTGACTGTACCATTTGGATCCAGAGGCAAAGTGGCAATCATATTTCTAAAATTCCACAAATGATTGTTATCTAATGAAAGTCAAGAAAACAAAGAAATGTACACCAGATGGAGGAAGCTTTTTTCACTACATTGGTACACTGGAGTCTGATTTTCTAAGTTCTGCTAAAGAATAGAGGAGTCATGATCTGCAATGTGTCTTACACCACAATGACAGCTGCTCTCTTCATGTAGTCACCACAATTTAACCCTTTAACTGCTCTGGACATGTTAACATGCGGCCCTTTGTACCTGTCCCTGTGTGCTCTGAATGTGTTAGAGTACCAGATAGAAGGACTGGTGGCACGTGTAAACACGTTCAGAGCACACAGGGACAGGTACAAAGGGGTGAACGTTAACACGTCCAGAGCAGTTAAAGGGCTAAGGATATACTGGAGTAGTCACAAATACGCATCAGTACTCATCATATGGCATTATAGGGTAACTTAACTATGATTTTCTCTTCCTAAAAGTGTAAGAAACCATCTTGAGCATAATTGTGTGCCTCCAGAAGTGGATATGTGCAACTATGAACCATCTCTGAACAGCCATTCTAAATAGGTACATTCTGGACTTCACCAAGCAATAGGAGACACAACACACAGTAGTGAGTACAAGCTGAAGGAGAGCACTACATAAAAGATACGATAGGTGATCAAAAAAGATGTGATTTGCATAACTTTCTCAAAAACTTCAGTGTAATCTCTTTATTAACATGTACATTAGACCCATATAAAACACCAGCTTTTAACACCCAATTAATAAAAATAACAAAGCAAATCAAATTTATTCTGACACTACACTGCATGAACGTTTGTTTCATTTTATCTCTAAGTAGTTTAACCTACCTCTCCACGGGGTGAGGGTGCCCGTCGCGTCACTTTCTTTCTCGCAGTACTTGTTTGTTCAGCTGGTCCATTTTGAGCAGGTGTTTTCTGCTGTGTCCTGGCACTGTCAGAATTTGATGAAACTGAAGGTCTTCTAACTCTTCTTCCACTTCTAGTAACAACTTCAAGCTCTAATTCATCATCAGAAGATACGCTTACAATTTCTTCAACCTGTAATGTAAAATCACTTAAATAGTAACTTTATCTACAGACTTCAAGACTTTTATCTGACAAGAATGAAAGTAATTCTATAACAGATAATTGAATGTTGGAAGAGTACTATGTATCTACCATCACTGTAAATAGTACAATAGGTTATGATGAAACTACACTGAAGTATTACTAGACTACTACCGAAAAATAATGTCTTTTCCAAACAGATCCAGCATAAGGTCTGTTCAACCACAAAAATGTGCAAAACTCTTAAATGGAGTACAGTTTAGAGCATTAATGTTTCGATACATAGCACTATAAATATATAAAAACATAATTTATCAAACATTTACTTAACACCTATAAAGGAGAAGGCAAAATTTTCTTTAGGAAAGTACAAGATAAAAGAACAGATGTTCTATGGTTGTCATTAAAAAATCAAAGAACTAATGAGATAAATCTCCGACACTTTGGAGAGAAAGGCAGGAACAATAAGAATAAGTACAGTCAGCATAATCAACATAACGAATTCATCCATTTATCTGCCATGAAAATGTTGTTTTGCTGGTGAAGTGTCAATGAATTATATACAGAATTCTTAATATAAATAGCATAATTCCTTAATTTCAATTAATCACCCAATTCATGTTTCTATGAACATTACACGTTTTTAGCTCTTTTTTCCCCCACACTGCCAAGATATTAACAATGAAGGATTTTGCCTAAAGGCATCGTACAAATTTTGTACCACAGGAAAGGATACTCAGCAAAAAGACTACAGAAATGTTACAGAAACTAGAAAACAACATCCTTGTGCTTATTGCATTATACACAGGTCACACAGCACTATCAGTCAGTCTACTGCAGATGTCTGAGTAAGTTTTAAAAAAATACCAGTGTCTTCCAGTGGCAAGAGTATCACAAATTAACGAAGAAAAATTATCTAAAATAATTCTGAGCTGCTGTAACATATGGAGTTTTTACTTAACTTTATAATTTGACTGCTTGATGCATTCTTTAAACTTCCGAACATATAATGATCTCCAGTTTTTTACCCAAATTCACCCTGCCTGCTTCCTGTTACAGCCAATCAAATTGCCCCATGTAACAAAGACAATTTTTTGTTGTATGTATAACTTCCCATTTCGTTTTCATAAAGTTAGTCAATAGAAAATTCAGGATCAAATATGTTCTTGAGGATAAATGACTAATCATCAGAAAAGACATTCACCAGCAGACAGGCACAGAGTGCACACGATAAATTGCTTAGCATACGGAAAAATGGGTGGGGGGGGGGGGAGGGGGAGGGAGAGGGGGAGGAGGAGGATGATGGACTGGTGGGTGGTAGGTGGGGGTGAACACATGCACCTGAACTTTGAAGGAGGACTCTGAAAGTTAATCAATCTGCCATTTGTGTATGGCTGTCTGTTGTACAGCACCTTTTTTCATCAATAAATAATATTCTATTCTCGGCACACAGCAATATACATCCTTAATTACTGTATTTTTCTCTTTCATATTCATTTATCTTCCTCTACACCTACATTTATACTCCGCAAGCCACCCAATGGTGTATGGCGGAGGGCAGTTTCCGTGCCACTGTCATTACCTCCCTTTCCTGTTCCAGTTGCGTATGGTTCGCGGGAAGAACGACTGCTGGAAAGCCTCCGTGCACGCTCAAATCTCTCTAATTTTACATTCGTGATCTCCTTGGGAGGTATAAGTAGGGGGAAGCAATATATTCGATACCTCACCCAGAAACGCACCCTCTCGAAACCTGGACAGCAAGCTACACCGTGATGCAGAGCGCCTCTCTTGCAGAGTCTGCCACTCGAGTTTGCTAAACATCTCCGTAACGCTATCACGGTTACCAAATAACCCTGTGACGTAACGCGCCGCTCTTCTTTGGATCTTCTCTATCTCCTCCGTCAACCCGATCTGGTACGGATCCCACACTGCTGAGCAATAGTCAAGTATAGGTCGAACGAGTGTTTTGTAAGCCACCTCCTTTGTTGATGGACTACATTTTCTAAGGACTCTCCCAATCAATCTCAACCTAGTACCCGCCTTACCAACAATTAATTTTATATGATCATTCCACTTCAAATCGTTCCGCACGCATACTCCCAGATATTTTACAGATGTAACTGCTAGCAGTGTTTGTTCCGCTATCATATAATCATACAATAAAGGATCCTTCTTTCTATGTATTCGCAATACATTACATTTGTCTATGCCAAGGGTCAGCTGCCACACACTGCACCAAGTGCCTATCCGCTGCAGATCTTCCTGCATTTCACTGCAATTTTCTAATGCTGCAACTTCTCTGTATACTACAGCATCATCCGCGAAAAGCCACATGGAACTTCTGACACTATCTACTAGGTCATTTATATATATTGTGAAAAGCAATGGTCCCATAACACTCCCCTGTGGCATGCCAGAGGTTACTTTAACGTCTGTAGACGTCTCTCCATTGAGAACAACATGCTGTGTTCTGTTTGCTAAAAACTCTTCAATCCAGCCACACAGCTGGTCTGATATTCCGTAGGCTCTTACTTTGTTTATCAGGCGACAGTGCGGAACTGTATCGAACGATTTCTGGAAGTCAAAGAAAATGGCATCTACCTGGGAGCCTGTATCTAATATTTTCTGGGTCTCATGAACAAATAAAGCGAGTTGGGTCTCACACGATCGCTGTTTCCGGAATCCATGTTGATTCCTACAGAGTAGACTCTGGGTTTCCAGAAATGACATGATACGCGAGCAAAAAAACATGTTCTAAAATTCTACAACAGGTCAATGTCACAGATATAGGCCTATGGTTTTGTGCATCTGCTCGACGACCCTTCTTGAAAACTGGAACTACCTGTGCTCTTTTCCAATCATTTGGAACCTTCCGTTCATCTAGAGACTTGCGGTACACGACTGTTAGAAGGGGGGCAAGTTCTTTCGCGTACTCCGTGTTGAATCGAATTGGTATCCCATCAGGTCCAGTGTACTTTCGGCTGTTGAGTGATTTCAGTTGCTTTTCCTTGGACACTTATTTTGATGTCAGCCATTTTTTCGTTCGGTCGAGGATTTAGAGAAGGAACTGGAGTGTGGTCTTCCTCTGTGAAACAGCTTTGGAAAAAGGTGTTTAGTATTTCAGCTTTACGCGTGTCATCCTCTGTTTCAATGCCATTATCATCCCGGAGTGTCTGGATATGCTGTTTCGAGCCACTTACTGATTTAACGTAAGACCAGAACTTCCTAGGATTTTCTGTAAAGTCGGTACATAGAATTTTACTTTCGAATTCACTGAACACTTCACCTGTAGCCCTCCTTACACTAACTTTGACATCGTTTAGCTTCTGTTTGTCTGAGAGGTTTTGGCTGCGTTTAAATTTGCAGTGAAGCTCTCTTTGCTTTCACAGTAGTTTCCTAACTTTGTTGTTGAACCACGGTGCGTTTTTTCCATCCCTCAAAGTTTTACTCGGCACGTACCTGTCTAAAACGCAATTTACGATTGCCTTGAACTTTTTCCATAAACACTCAACATTGTCAGTGCCAGAACAGAAATTTTCATTTTGATCTGTTAGGTAGTCTTAAATCTGCCTCCTATTACTCTTGCTAAAGAGATAAACCTTCCTCCCATTTTTTACATTCCTATTTACTTCCATATTCAGGGATGCTCAACAGCCTTATGATCACTGCTTCCCTGTTCTGCGCTTACAGAGTCGAAAAGTTCGGGTCTGTTTGTTATCAGTAGGTCCAAGATGTTATCTCCACAAGTCGGTTCTCTGTTTAATTGCTCGAGGTAATTTTCGGATAGTGCACTCAGTATAATGTCACTCTATGCTCTGTCCCTACCACCCGTCCTAAACATCTGAGTGTCCCAATCTGTATCTGGTAAATTGAAATCTCCACCTAAGACTATAACATGCTGAAGAAATTTATGTGAAATGTATTCCAGATTTTCTCTCAGTTGTTCTGCCACTAATGCTGCTGAGTCGGGGGGTCGATAAAAGAAGTCAATTATTAACCTAGTTCGGTTGTTGAGTATAACCTCCACCCATAATAATTTACAGGAACTATCCACTTCTATTTCACTACAGGATAAACACGCCACCACTGGTTGCATGCAATCTATCCTTTCTAAACACTGTCTGTGCCTTTGTAAAAATTTCGGCAGAATTTATCTCTGGCTTCAGCCAGCTTTCCGTACCTATAACGATTTCAGCTTCAGTGCTTTCTATCAGCACTTGAAGTTCCGGTACTTTACCAAACGCAGCTTTGACAGTTTACAATTACAATATCGATTGCTGCTTGGTCCCCGCATGTCCTGACTTTGCTTCGCACCCTTTGAGGCTGTTTCCCTTTCTGTACTTGCCCGAGGCCATCTAACCTAAAAAACCGCCCAGTCCACGCCACACAACACCTGCTACCCATGTAGCCGCCTGCTGTGTGTAGTGGACTGCTGACCTATCCAGCGGAACCCGAAACCCCACCACCCTATGGCACAAGTCGAGGAATCTGCAGCCCACACAGTCGCAGAACTGTCTCAGCCTCTGATTCAGACCCTCCGCTCAGCTCTGTACCAAAGGTCCGCAGTCAGTCCTGTCAACGATGCTGCAGATGGTGAGCTGTTCCATCACACTTTTTTCAATTGTCCTTCGAAGATCTCTCAACTTTAGAAAGATTCATGTATTTAAGGTGCTGATATCTATATTACTGATTAGTGGGGACCTGAAAAATTCCCATTTGCAATAAATGTGAATTCTGCTTCAAAATGCAAAATTATCTTTTAATTGTTATTTCATATTGAGTTGTAACCAGTTGATACATTTTACCAAAGATAGAAGTATAAAAAAATATTCCAATTTTTTGGTTACTGGTACAGCACATCATCTGGCAAAACCAATGTGGAAAGATAATGTGCATAAGAACATGTCAGCAAAATATAAAGTGCACAAATGCAATGACATTATCAGTGCACTCAATACTCTGCCACCAAGTCAACAGAGGACAGTTGAAAGGTTTGTATAAGATAGATTCCGCGTAATGCAACTCAGGACTTGTTCATGGAACCTAGCAGCAAATTTGTCTGTTAACTGAAGCTCAGGAGTTAGAATAAGATGTAAACTTTTACGGGACAGATTTAGGCTGCAGGTGTTTTGAACTGTGGTTGTGTCAAATACAAGTAGAGACCTCATTCACAACAATGCTAATTCCCACAAGCAATTGTGCGGTAGCTGTTATCAAATGCTTTGTGTTGTGGGTTGCTCATTGTTTTCTTTTATTATTTTGAAATGAATGTAGTTACTAATTCTGCTCCACTACAGAATTTAATTATGATCCTCAGAACACCACAATGGATTGGTGATCCCTACAATCGTGTGTCAGTTCTGTTTTCACAGAAATGCAGAACACTGGTGCAGGACTGGCAGCCCTCCTTGAAGGAGGTGGGGCTTGTTCCCCGTACTACTACTCTCAAATCTGCCGATCACAATTCTAGTTTGTTTATGCTTGGGCGAACTGCCTGTTTATTGTGTCCACCACTTTGTACTATAGCAACTGGAAAATACAAGCACTATCAATGTATATTCACCAAGCCACAAGTCTTGCCTAACATGTGAATAGTTTTTTCCTGTTTTAGGTCTACACAAGTACCTGTTGTCAAGTATTGGTGGCATGGCTATGAATGTCCATGAAAGGCCACAACCAATTTGATCAAACTGGGCAGGAAAAGAAAAATAATGGAAGAAACATCTTAAACCAGAGAAGCACCCTGTTCACTGATGGGAAAATACTGCTGCTTCCAATCATCTGTTAAAAGCTTAAATACATCTAAAAGAAGAAAACAAGCAAAGATCAGATCAGAAAAAAATGTTGAAGTTATTGCAGAATTAAACATTCCAGTGAAAAAGCTTCCCAATTTCCATTTAATTAGTAAGAGCCATTTTCAAAGTACTCATACTTCACACAGTGTGACAACCTTTTAAATTTGAATAAAAAAAAAATAAAAAATAAATAAATAAAAATTGCGAATTTCATCAAAAATAAACCCAAATTTAATATGTGAATTTTTCCAAAAAATACAAACATGTAGAACAGAGAAGTATGATTTTATATGGGTATAACAGGTGGCACACCATGGCTTTGCTGAAGGAACTGCCCTGGCATTTGCCTGAAATAATTTAGGAAAAAAACAAAAAACAAAATCAGGATGGCTGGACAGAGCAAACTTCATCCCCATGAATGAGTTCAGTGTCCAACAATTGCACCACCTCCTACAGTTAGTCCTTAATGTACAATGTTCTTTGATTTAGAAACAATCTGAATTAAGATAACTTGTACTGCACTACCCCTGAATCACAGACATGATGCTATGGCCATGTACTCACTCCAGTCTGTTCAGAATCTGACTCCAGGTCCATAAACATGGAACTGCTTTTTTCACTAGCTGAGAAAATTTTCTAAAATAATTCAGTGATGTCATTACTGACTTCCTCTCAGCATTCTAATGACAAGGCATTTTGATCTCACAAGGGGACCTTACGGTCTATGAAATCCAGTTCCGAATGAGACATCACAGGTTAAATATACACCTGAAGTGTATCTACCGTTAAAAGTTGTGAAGTGTACTAGCCAGAATATCCTGAAAGAAAGAACTCAAAAGTTTTAAGTGGAGCTCATATACTGGTCAGTTTACATATTTATGGCTGCATCTGTAACACACTCGCATGGCCTACATCCAAGTAATTTTTTATATTTCTTTAAAAATAGTTTTAAAAATTGTAACTTTTAAATCAAGTTAAAGACATATAATATTATCAATTAAATCATAAAGAATTTTGCTTTACACTGAGATGACAAAAGTCACAGGATACCTCCTAATATTGTGTCGATAAATGTTCGGTGGGATTCATGTCGAGTGATCTGAGTGGCCAAATCATTTGGTCAAATTGCCCACAATGTTTTGCAAAACCAATCACGAACAATTGTAGCCCGGTGAAGTGACATCACTGTCTGGGAACATTAAGTTAATGAATGGCTGCTAATGTTCTGCAAGTAGCCGAACATAACCATTTCTAGTGAATAGTTGGACCAGAGGACCCAGTCTATTCCATGTAAACAAAGCCCACAGCATAATGGAGCCACTCCAGCTGGCACAGTGACTTGTTGACATTTAGGATTCATGGCTTTGTGGGTTGGTGCCACACTCGAACCCTACTGTCAACTCTTACCAACTGAAACCATGACTCATCTGACCAGCCCACAGTTTTCCAGTCATCTAGGGTCCAAACGATATGGTCACAAGCCCAGGAGAGGTGCTGCTGGTGATGTGCTGTTAATAAAGGCACTCACGTCGGTTGTCTGTTGCCCTAGCCTATTAAGGCCAAATTTCACCACACTGTCCTAACGAGTATGTTCATCGTATGCTCACATTGATTTCTGTGGTTATTTCATGTAGTGTTGCTTGTCTTTTAGAACTGACAACCCTACGTAAATGCCACTGCCCTTGGCCGTTAAGTGAATGTTATCAGCCACTACTGTCTCCATGGTGACAGGTGATACCTAAAATTTGGTATTCTTGGCACTCTCTTGACACTCTGGATCTCAGAATATTGAATTCTCTAATTATTTCAGAACTGGAATGTCCCATGCATCTAGCTCCAACTACCATTCCGCATTCGAAGTGTGTTAAGTCCTGTCATGTGGTCATAATCACATTGGAAACCTTTTCACATGAATCACCTGAGTACAAATCACAGCTCCATCAATGCACTGCCCTTTTATGCCTTGTATAAGTGATACTATCGCCATCTGTATGTGTGCATACTGCTTTCCCACGACTTTTGTCACCTCAGTGTATTTATGAAATTACGGTTACAGTTAATTAATGTAACATGTGAATTACTACTAATGTTTTATTTTTAAGAAGTTGAATGCTTTCAAATGCATTTAATTGGAGGTAAATTTATGCTTTAATTACTGTTGTCATTAAATAGGGTGTATACGCGGACAAGGAAAAAAAATTCCCAGATTTCCCGGTTAAAAATACACTTTCTCCTGGGTCGAAACATAGTTTTTCCCTGTTAATTGACAGTATATTTTCTCTCGAAGCTGTATAACTTATCAATCCTTTGAATGGTTATGGTTCTATACATGGGCGTAGAATTTCCCGGCGCTTTAGAAAACGAAACTCAGGGGAAAAAACAACTTTTGGAAAGATGTTTGATGTGCAGTGCAGTAACATGTACACCGCATATTTTCGTATTACGAAAGTATAAATTCGAATTCCACCAAACACCGCATGTTACTTTTACGAAAATGTAAATTGGAATTCCACCAAACACCGCATGTTACTTTCCAAAGCATTGAAATGCGTATTTGTAAGCCAATCGTAGCTCATGTCACGGGATCTCGCCAGCTGATGACAGTGGATATTCAGAGCTTCGGACATGTTGTGTAGTCAGCCAATAGCGACATCACTGTTAAGTAGCGCAAACACACGAACAGGAAAAGTTAATGGTTTAAAATAATATATATAATGTTGCTACAAGAAAAACAAAGCTTTCACATATAATATTGGTCTCTTAAGGCCAATACGCTGTAAGAGAAGCTAAGCTTTCACATATAATATTGGTCTCTTAAGGCCAATACGCTGTAAGAGAAGCTAAGCTTTCACATATAATGTTGGTCTTTTATGCACATATTACATTTTAAGATATATCACACAAATGTGCCAGTAAATTTTTTAATAACGACATAAAAGTGTGATATTCTTGGCTATAAATTCTTCTAAATGGCTCATCGTCAAAGAGCTGATTTTTAAATGAGTCCCAGATTCCCAGTGAAGTAGGAAACGACCTGATATTAAGCTTTTCAATGTGGTTTCGGGATGTAAATTTCCTTGAGTACCAGTACTTCGTTATCTCATGTCTGGTTCTTTGTTATGGCATAATGCCATACGTGCTAGAAGATGAAAACGTACACTGAAATGCACCGAACAGTTGAAACTAGCCAATAGTTTGAAATTAAACCCTTTGTTTCAAATATATTAACTGCCTCAGCAAAAAAGATTAATAAAAGAAAATGTCTTCAGCAAATCAATAAAAATAACTTCATTGTTCTGCATGGCAATTAATGTTTGACTGTCAGAAAGGTGGAAATAAAATAAAATCTGAAACTAATACTGGCATCCCTTGAGTGTTTGAGATAGGACATCAAAAATTTTACAAAATTCTAATTTTCGAAAATATGTTCATTTTGTAGCGCACATCTTTCTGGAGAGTCTGATTCATAAAACATACGTGTCCGAGGAATTGTAAGACATGTTATTTGATCTTAAATGTGCCAAAGTGCAGCGCCACACCTCTTCACACAGCATTCTTCTATCGCACGTCACTGTGTTTCGGTCTGTGGAATTGAAACGTGTATATTTTGTACTGGATGCCATAAAACTATATTCAGGACAGTGGAAATTAAAATGTCCTATGGTGCCTCTCCTGCTTCCAGTCGGCTGGTCTTACATCCTGCCCTCTTTAAAAAAAATCTCTTCAGAAAATTTGCACTCTTTATTCCCTATTAGCTAACAACTTGCTGCTTTGTGTGACATAAAATTAAGTATAGGATACATAAAACCAGTAAAGAGAAGAGACAAGCAAGACAGTACACATTTCTTCAATCCTTAGCTTCTAGAATTTTTTTTCTCTCTAATCTTGCTACAGCTTTACATGGCGTGCCTTCCTTTCTGAGAAAGGATCTGTTACCTCATCAAAGTTCGTCAAACGTTTTGCTACATGCAAAATCGAAATGTAGTTGTCTAATACTGAAAAAGCTGTAATTACAAATAGGCCCAAGATAGGTGTGGTTTCTCGACCCGATTAACTGTATTCTGTTACTGTCTGTGAGATAAAACAAAATAGGCCTTTATAATACTGCAGCAATTGTAACACACGCCAAATAAACGAGACTCTTTTGGCAGACATGGTCATTTTTGTAACACGGCAGAATATAATTCACAAAGTACCAATATCAAATGCCTATTAGGCCTACTACAAGCAAAAAGCTTTACATTATGAAATAGTTTTACACTTCATTCATACGCTACAGTTTCTCAAGCATGAGATCGAAAAGTAGTAGTGTGAAAGTTTTATATAAATCTGGAATAGTCATATTCTTCCATAATTTAAGTGATGTCACCGTTTCTTCTCCTGCCTCGTTCTAACAAACAATGTTGTCATCACTAATTCTATATTTATTCCTGCAAATGTCAAAGCTTATTCGCCGGTTAACTTCACTAACTCTACCAGAATCACCAGTTTAGTAATCCCGCGATTATTCTCCAGTTAGGCATTGTTACGTGTTTGTACAACGCGTTTTCCACGCTACTTCCAGAATAGACCTTAAAGCGGCTGCTAGCCGGAGACTTTGCAACTGGCCCTTGCTAGTATAGCGATCTGGCCAAAAATTTTCTGTCAAAACTTCATTTTCTTGACTACACTGAGAAGATAATACGTAATATTTCTTACCTGTTATTCCTGTTAGTCGTTTATTCACACTCTGGTAGTCTGAATCTATGGATTTTGCTGGTAATCATAACAACGCTCATCATTCACAAACCTAATCAACCACATAATCAGACAGTGGTTGGCTTTCTTTCGTTCGGCTCTACTCTGCTCAGCTCGTATAACCCCTTTTGTCTGCAGGTAAGTTTATTTCTAGATGTGATGAGGATTCCACTGACAGACACATCATGTACACTATGCACACATTCACAAATCAACTTATGATTCATTCAGAAAACAACTTAGAATGTATTCAACAATGTTCAAAAACCGACAGGGACACATTTCAAAGTCATACAAATAATTGATAGAACAACGTGCGCTGGATGCTAAGCGCTTTGTGGAACAAGGTTTTTTCCTCAAGAATATAAATTGCTCCCCCCCCCCCCCCCCCCAACTCCTAGATCCAGGGCTGCTGTGCAATCTGGCAGCTTGGGTGCACCAGTAAAATTTTTCCCGGTAGCACCTAGCTGCCCCCCCCCCCTTTTTTTTTTTGGTGTGACTACTTACACAGCCAACAGCCACGTTTCTGTAGCCAGAAGCGGAAGAAGATACTACTCAACTGTGCATACGCATGATCCCACTCTTAACTGCTAAAACAAATCTAATGTTAACAGTTGTGATGTCATGCTCATCGAAGGCAATTTGTTGTTACGAAGCATTGCATAGTCTTCCTAAAGCCTTTGACACATTTAGCTGTTGGCAGACGCTTGTATGAGCACTGTGTTTTGTTGTTGTATATGGCGCATTTTCTTTGCAATTTAAGTTGTATTTTAGTTTTTTCTCTCGTTCATGTTTTATTGTTGCAATATTATTCTGCAGTAGCAGGATACAGTAATGTCCTTTGTTAGAGTATTGGTTCTTAACATTCAAAATTACAAAAATTTAACTGACAACAAAACCAATGAAAAATTCCCGGTTTTCTTCCAGATGAAAAAATTACCGGGTTTTTCCCGGATCTCCCGGGTCGTAGACACCCTGTTAAAATGTTGCTACAAATTTGGTTATTACAAATTTGACGATATTATAAGCTGTGGAGAGATTAAAAATATTTGTTGCAAACATAGCTCCTCAGATGAATATGAACCAAAAGAACAAAAAAGAAGCATAGTAGACCCTCTTCCTTTGGATTACAAAATTGAAGTTGTTAATATCACAAAGGCTTAACCCATGTGGAAACAAAAAAAAGAAGGGCTGCAGCCAGTTAAAAAAGAAGGAATGTTCATTCCAATGGGGAGAATAAATAAAAAAAAAGGATGCAATCAATTTAATAATTACACAACAACCAATTCCTGGCCATACGATTGTTTTGTTACAGACTGACAGAATTATCAAGTGACTATTTAGAATTTACACCAGTGGGCTTTAGCAGCAGCACAGCAGTTTAAATATTTAGAATTTAAAGCTTGTGGCAGCTACTTTCATAAACCAAAAAGCAAGCATGGCATTCGTCAATGAAAAGTGACAAAATTTGTTTAAACAAACAGAAGAGAAAGGAAAGGAAACACTGATGCCCGAAGAAACCTTGGCTTCTGTAGGCACTTCTTGAATCTACACTTTTAAATTGATACTGAATTTCAACAAAGATTTTTTTATCAACACTGACCACACAGGTAGATTATTGTAGAATATTTACAAATTCATTTTTCTCCCTATATTTATAACTCTTTGACAAAATACTTCAATTTTGGTTGTTTTCTCTTTCCAGGATGTCAGCGTCAGTTGGTGTACTACAGGACTCAGGCTGACAATGGAAGTAAAACCATTTTCAAAGGCACAACATGAATAAAGTGACACATATATAAATCACTCAATATGCTATCATCTTCCTCAAATATTTGTTTGTTTACAAAAAGCAACCAGTAACTTTGACATCAAAGTTCAAAAAACAGCAAATGAATATGCACAAAAATATAAAAAATTTCTTTCAAATCTGGGAATCTAATGACAGGACTACTTATTGACTTTCTCAAAAGTTGTTTTAAGTCTTATGCGGGAAAAGAACTGTCTCTATTAATTATTGACCCTTGGAGTGGACAAGCAAAGCCTGAATTATATGACTAAATCTTTCAAGAAAAAGAGAAATCACCATGTACAATCAAAGCAATTTCTCCAAAATGTACTCCTCTTATTCAACCTCATGATTCCTATTTGTATAGGCAGGCAGCACATACAAAATTGTGCTTACCTCATTGAAAATAACAGACACACACATTCCCGTGAAGACTGTATAAAAATACAACCAACAGTGCATCAACTGTCAATGCCAATTTTTTATGAAATGATTGAGTATGCCTGGTACACTTCCAGGCTTTCTGATGAAATAGAAGTTTTCATGAACATTTACAGGATATGTTTTCCAACAGATTTTTTTTTAAAAGGACTCTTCGTATAAACAACTGTCCTTCATAAATTGTGCAAGATATCAATATATTTTTTGTTTTCAATGATTTTATAATAATCATCATTTTGGTGCTCATATGTAAGACGCAAAACTGACAAATGATGATGATGATTGTAAATATTATTACTGGCAACTATGTTTTCAGTCATGTACAGAGTAACTGACTGCTAATTTTAACACTTTGGGTCCTGAGCCATCGCGTGCGGGTGTCTACCATAAAGACTGGCTGATTTTAACGTATTTTAAACTACTACAATTCATGAAAGGTTGTCACTTATAGCAATAAAATTACTCTTGAAAAACCTAGACTTTCTTGTTTAAAACCATATATAATACCTTTCTCTTGAATTAATACATACTTTTGACAAGCGTTGTTATCATAACATTGTTTTTGGAAAAGTCAAAGGTATATTCACTGTATTTTCTAGAAGAAATTTTTTTTATTTTACACAAAAATTGTAATTATGATGGATACAGTATGTCTTATCTACAGTAACCTCCTGTAACTATTTTAGGGTGCAATTTTGCTCTTTGTGTGGTAAACTTTGAAGCACGGCATTTTGCACAATGCTACTTTACATTCACTACACTGGTAGCTTGTGTCTTTTCACCACACTTTTCAAGTCAGTTTTTTTCCTCTCAGAGAACACACTACACACTGTTTTTGTTTCTGTTTCTTACCTACTTCTGTCTCAATCTTTTCCAGGAAATGACTTCCAGTTGATAGTCTTGAGAGTCCAAATGGACCAGGTCGGGGTTCAAGATCTTTGCTTTCTGCAAGATCTGCACAGATAACTGTCATGAAGTGAGATGTTGTGAGGCGTTTTCCAGTAACCTTATTGTATAATATGCAAGAATTTACAATCACCATTAGTATAACATGGAATGCCAACTTTCTCCACCACTTCACAGTTCGATGTTCAAATGCGCCGTATGACAATCGCTGATCTGATAAGTCAACATCAAACTAGTTTTTATTGTAGTCTACTACACAGGCTGGCTTTGACTTCTCTCTTCCTCTCTGATCAGTGAAAGTGACCATCTCAGCAGTGTGCCTTGTACTTATCATAAGCACATTTCTTTTGTCCTTCCAACACAGTGCTAACATATTTCCTTTACGCGTGAAAATAAGTTCACCTCGCTGAAGGTTCGGATCTTTTATAGCACGAGGCAATCCCTGCCGAGATTTTCTTGTTGGTCCCACACGAGCAGTTTTTGCAGCTTCCAGTTCTGAAGCAAGTATTATTGGACTTGCGTAGAATCTGTCCATAAACGAAGTGTAGCCTTTCCCTGACAGGTTTGCAAGCAATGTCTTTACCATAGTCACTGTGTCAGACCTTTCACCCGCATAAACAGAGAAATTCCAGATGTAACCTGTGTCAGATTCGGATAACATGTACAGTTTCATACCGTATTTGTTTGGTTTTTGTCACATGTACTGTTTGAAATACACACGACCTCGAAATTTACACATGCCTTCATCTATTGTCATTTTTTGAGATGGCGTATACGCACGCTGGAAATTAGCACACACATTATCTAGGAGGGGTCTCACCTTGTGCAGTGGGTCATAGCCAGTTTCTCCTTTCCTCTTAGCTAAGGAATGATCACTAATGTGGAAGTTTCTCAAAAGAGAAAGAAATTTGTCACGGCTCAAGATGTTTGGACAGAAATTATACGACACAACAGGATTCTTGGACCAGTGCTCTCGTATACGTGGCCTCACACTTACACACATATGGACTACAATTGCCAGAAACTTCCTTATTTCCATAAGTGTAACTCCTTTCCACTTTGATAATGAGCAGGTGGGTGAAAGGGAATTTGTGCTTCGTAATTTCCTGATGTGGAAGTATGAAAAAAATAAGCAAACTATACGAATTGAGTAGGCCATGTGCAAGATAGGCAACATTAAGGATAACGTTAGCTCAGGAGCGCCGTGGTCCCGTGGTTAGCGTGAGCAGCTCCGAAACGAGAGGTTCTTGGTTCAAGTCTTCCCTCGAATGAAAAGTTTACCATCTTTATTTTCGCAAAGTTATGATCCGTCCGTTCGTTCATTGACGTCTCTGTTCACTGTAATAAGTTTAGTGTGTGTGTTTTCCGACCGCACCGCAAAACCGTGCGATTAGTAGGCGAAAGGACGTCCCTATCCAATGGGCACCGAAAACATTTGCTCGCAAGGTCATAGGTCAACCTATTCCTCCACAGGAAAACAAGTCTGATATATTCTATACGACACTGGTGACGGCATATGCGTCACCTGACAGGAATATGTTGTTGACCCATCTAACTTGTACACTTGGCGAATGTGTAAAAAGATTCTTCTACCTTGCCCGATTTAGGTTTTCTTGTGGATGTGATAATCACTCCCAAAAAAGTGATGAAAACATAAGAGTTTATCACATAAACTGCAACAAATTAATGCTACAGTTTCACAGTCGCACAGTTTTTCCTGTGCTCTACCAAGACATACGTTTTTAACGTTTTCAAATTTTTCCGTGTGTAGCCCATCAAATCCTGCATGTGTCCAAGCAAATCTGAACATGTCCTGGAATTTTGGAGAGCGAAGTTGATCGTGTTTGAGTGCATGAACTTTGATAATTGTCTGAAAATAAAAAATTAAAATTTTTGACTTCAGGTAGGATTGAACCATAGACCTTCCGTTCCGTAGCCGCTCACGCTAACCACCGGACCACGACGCACCTTACGTCCCGGGTTTCTTAATATTACTTATGTAGCACACGGACTATTCAGTTTGTATATTTTGCTTATTTTTTTCATAGTTCCACACAACTTCTTCCTATTTTCTCGATTGATCTGTGTTCAGTTTTTCAAGGCCTATCCACTGTGCCAACTTATGACTAAATCTGAGGGGGGTGCGATGGGGAGGTTCCCTTGTCAGAATTGGTGCAGTGCGCAGGTCTCGGCTTCTCCCTCGCCATCAGTCTCGCTCGTTCTTCAGGCACAATATCGACGGGATTACTTGCTGATGAAGTGCTTCGACACCTGCTCTCCTCTTCTGAATCTATCAGAAGAGTAGTATTTGCAAATAAAATCATAATTACATACTGAGAGTTTTTTTCAGTGAAAATCTGAACAAAAATTATACATGTTTTGTTGTCAGAATTCTTTACCTGAACTGCCAGAAACTTCTTCTTGAACATAGCCCACATCATCATCAGAGTCATCTACAATATCTTCCTCTGACAAATCAACGTCACTTTCTTCTAAATCACGATATAACTCGCAAGCAATTTCTTCGTCCGTCAATCCACGCTTCGCCACGTCGACATTACTGACACTGCGCAGGAAAAAAATCGCCTCTCACAGAACCCGACAAATAAAAAGGGAAGCAGGCCCTTCCACAGCATGCCCGCACCATCTAGTGACTAATACTCGAACTACAGTCCATGCAGTGCCTCCCAGACAAGCGGGAGCCGTAAGAACACACAAATGAGGGAAGGGTAAGAACAATAACACGCGCCTGTAAAATTACAGGCGCCGGACTTTCGGGCAGGCCGCGTAAACCCATATTTTTACGTGCATCGGCGCCTATGTGTTAAAATGTTCACACTATGCTCTTTACAAATTCTGATCAAAATGTACACTGAAGAAAAAGTTAACCTCTTTCTGATGCTACACAATTTACTGATTATACAAATATTGCAAAAGGGGCCATTCAAGTACTGTAAAAGATATCACATAATAACTAAGCTGAAAGTTATGGTACACAGAGTCAAATGTCTAGGACATGTAAATGTAACAATAAACATACAAAATCCCACATTCTGATGATATTTTTGTAATTTAAAATGTAGATGTATATGTAACTGCCATTATAGCCATTCTGTCTGGAGATAACCACTGGATCAATTGCAACCAAATTTGGCACAGGAACAGAAGGTCTCATGAGTATCAGACCTTGTTTTATAACCTCCTAGCTCCAATAAGAGTGGAGAGAAAGACAAAAACATGTTTTTCCCAGTAGCCAGAGTATGGGCTGCCCTGCAAGACAGGCATGTTTCTTCAGAACAGTATTGGCCTGCCAAATCAATCTGTTTTGCAGGGCAGCCTATGCAAGAAACGGTATTCTGAGAAATCGACATGTAGGCTGCCTGGCATGACAGGCACGTTGTGGAAGTAGTTTCAGCCTGATTTATTGAACTGTGTTGCACGAGCTACACGTGCCAATGAGCATGGCTGCGGACAGGTTGAAATGGATCGAGGACGATATGGACAGAGTGAGGGGAGGAAAAATGGACAGAGAGAGGGGAGAAGGGGGAGATTCAGTAGAAGGTGTATAGGGGTAGTGTGCAGATCGGAGAGAGAGAAAGAGAAAGAGAAAGAAAGAGAGAGAGAGAGAGAGAGAGAGAGAGAGAGAGAGAAGGGGATGAGGATTGGTGGAATAAATGGACAGAGATAAAAAGGAGATGAAGAAACAGAGAGTGTGCGTGGAGAGGAAGAGACATACTGATAAAGTTGAGAGGATGTGGATAGACAGAGGGAGGAAGAGGTGGACTCGGAGAGCGGGAGAAGGTGGTTTGTTCAATATATGTGTCAAACATATACGCAAGCGAAGCCACGGCGAAACATATCTGTTACATAACAAATATCACAATAAATTTTCTCCATCCCCTTAATATAAATCATGTCACATCCTTAAACCTTTTCCACTCCAAAGGCAAGTGACACTCAACACTGCGAATTTTGTTTTCCACTCCAATGTTGAGTCTCATTTGACATTATTTTTTTTTTTTTTTGTAGCTCTCATATTCTCTATTATCAAACCTTACTCTCCTAGGCACCAATGCTGCATCTAGCGAAGTCTTTGTTAAATCAGTGCCAAACTGTAGCAGTTGCATTGAGAGAAATGTTGCAATTATTACGTTCAAGTCAGTAAAGGTGTGAAATAACTAGTTCTTCAAGCCCAGTCATTTCTGGGGAAGAAATAGTACAGCTTTTAGAGGAATGTTTAAGCAAAACAAGAGGGACAATGCTTTTGATGATAACAGTGACTCATTTGTAAACAATTAGAGTGAAATGGCAAAAGAAATGATTTACCCGGAAAAGTTTCAAAAAATATCGCACAACGGAAACTGTTGTGTTGTAATGCTCACGTAAACATGTTTGAATGAAAGCATACCTTTTATTTTAATGTATACCTAACTGTTGGTCAGTGTCCTCGTTGTTTCTACAAAGAGACTCGCACTTGCCGCCAGTGATTTAAATAAAGAACACAGAGATGCATTGTATTTGCATTACCGAGTGCAAAGGGTTTACTGTCTGTCTTACAACATTCCATACTTATTTCATTATATAGACTCAACCATCAATTCGTGATATGTATTTTAACAATTCTGTACCAGAAAGGTGAAGAAACATATCCAATGTCTGCAATTCCAATTCCGGCACTGTTAAAAGGGTGCATACACTTAACACTTCCTAAACTGCCCATAGGCTGAAGCAGGATTACTATCTCTCTTCTACAAATGAAGCTCTGTGTGAGTATGACTAATACTGTACCTTTCAGACATAAAATAATCTTGGTGTGTTGGAATGTTATTTAGAAGTGTACTTTTTTATGTTTACTGTTCTAGATATTTTAAAAATCCTCTGCTAATCTCTTGAGCATATTCTAACATTTACAGTATTTCTGGAATTCTATAATGAATTTCCAGTAAGACGTCTAATAACTTTGCGATGACGTTTTAAAACAGGATACAAACATATTACGTAAGAAATTTGAATTTAGTATTAAATTCATTATAAATGTCATCTCAAGTAGTAATTAAAGCTGCCTCAGAACACCTGTGATATTTCAGACTGGAAACTTCTCCTAAAGGTTTTGCTATAAATTGCAGAAAGTCAAAAATGGGATTTGTTAAATGATTCTAACGGTATTACTCAGTCTGCCCCCTGTGTGTTCTAATGTCAATAGCACACTGCAATTGAATTAAAAATTATGACAGTTACTTTCTACAGCTAATTTTAGTATACCAAAATAAAAAATAAGATTTCCCCCTCAGGAAATTCGCTATCAATATGATATTTCAGTATACATTCCAGAATGCATAGTGAATTTTCTTCCATTACTAAAATGTAGGAGCTAAATGGACTGCTTCTGCTTTTCTGGTCATTTTTGCGTTATTTTCCTTTGAACCTCAGTGAATAGTGTGTGGTCAGAAATATTGTAATGACTTATTGTTTGGTCATATTTCAATTTAAATGGTTTGCTGCATTGTTCATCAAAACAATGGCCACCATGAAACAATCGATAATAACTCCCATTATTTCTCATCTTTTAACTGCAACCATCAATTGCATAAGAAAAGACAAGCCCACCTGTAGGGTAAGTTTTCTCTCGTTCTGCCCAAGGTAAAAAAAAAAAATCACTATTTTCAATTTTTGAATATGTTTTCAAACTTTCTTGAGCATGCAATGTTTCACAGTTAGGTAATTAACATGTATTACAGAGGACATTTCCAAAATGAATCTTTCACACCATCAAAGGAGTGTTCGCTTTTTTGAAATTTCCTAGCAGATTAAAACTTTGTGTTGGACCGAGAAGCGAACCCAGATACCTATCTATCACAGGTAACTCACCGACTGGGCTATTTAAGCAGGACTCACAATCTGCCCTCAGTTTCACTTCTGCCATTTCCTCTCTCCTGCCTTCCAGATTCCACACACACACACACACACACACACACACACACACACACACATATACACACACACTTTTTTGTATCAAATCCCAGACCACTATGCAGTTTTAATCTGCAAAGAAGTTTCCAGATGGTGCACGCCCCACCACAATGTGAAAGATTCATTCTGGAAAAAAATCTACAAAGCTGTGGCTAAACCATTTCTCTGGGATATTCCTTCTTCCAGGAGCTCTAGTCCAGCGAAATATGTAGGGGGAGCTTCTGTGAAGTCTGGAAGTAAAATACAGGTACTGGCAGAAGTGAAAGTGTGAGGGTGAGTTATAAATCGTGCCTGACTAGTTCAATTGGTGATAGCATCACCCTCAAAATCAAGTTTCTGAGTTAGTGTCCCAATTCAGATTACAGTTTTAATCTGCCAAAAAGCTTCACACAAGATATTGCACAAAGATGCCAGAGTAATATATCAAGCGATATAACAAAGAGGGAAGATAGTACACACTTGTCGGTTTACTGGTGGCACCCTTACGCACTGAACACGGCGTCCTCCTAGACCAACTGGGAAAGTCGGCACTCTCACCCAGGTGACTCTACCCTGATTTTGTTCAGTATTTCTTGTATCCTGCAAACAATTTCAGTAAAATTTATTTTAGACTGTAAATTCAGTAGAGTTTAGAGGGCTTTATAATCAAAGTTACTCACACTAGAGATTTAACTGAAGTGTCAATATATAGATTCGTGGGTAGACTACATCACATAGAAGTGTAACACAGAACAAAACATACTACACACTTGTAATACGAACAAACAATAATGTTACGAGATTATCGTATTTACCCGAGTATAAGATGACCCTGAATATTAGACGACCCTTTTTTAAGAGGCTCCTCTAGAAAAATTTACTTTTAACGTATTTTGGCTAATCAAAATTACAAACTGTTTTACTGAATGAGCATCTGCCAAAAAGTTAACATTACACTTATTCTAAACTTTTGCCATTTATTGATTGTGTACATTTTGATAATATTAGGAGAAATAAAATAAAGGAAAAGAAAAGTTTAAATTATTTTTTTGGATTGTTTTCTTTTCTACCTTTTTTGCTTACTAACCCTGATGTCTGTGGTATCACTATTTATTAATCATCCTCCTAATAGCACAGCTGTGAAATTTATATCTTCATTGTCACAAATATCTGGCTGTTTCTTCCAAATGTGTTGTGATTTCTGAGGTGGTGGTTATGGTGAGACCTGAGAATTAAGCTGTTTTTATCTGAATACAAATCGGAATTCACTTCTATACAGAAGTGAGAATGTTACAATGTCTCTCGCTTCCAAACACTTCGCATGCCCGCCGGTCTCTCATCTGCACAGAACCAGCAAACTGACATACTCCCTTTCGTTCCTGTCATACGTCACAGCGAGCATTGACAACTCAGCAGCAAGAAACATGTAAGTATGCCACTGGCCCCTATCAAGACTTTTGCCGTCTCCTGCAGAAATGAATACTAATGTTGAGTATTTCTCCAATTTTAAAGACAATTTGATTCTCAATACAAATGGATTTAGGCAAACTGCAGTTTAAACATGGTAGTTGTTCACAGAAAGTCAAAGTACATGGTACAGCTTCCCACAGTTGGCAACACGACAAAATTTTGCTGCTCACTCACTGCTCCCCTCCCCACAATCATACAATCATCTTATACACCTCTCAGGCAGGCAGGTGTCACTGTTCCCCTTCCGTATTGCTGAGCTTGAACAACTGTGAAAAACAGACCTGCAATATTTTCTAGTGTGCAAGTTATACATAACAACACCAACTAGAACTTTCGCTCATCCTGCAATATAGTGACGTCTGTTGGTACTACCTCCACAATGGGGCTTACCATTTTAATGTACTGTCACAGTAAAAAGTGCAGTCAGTTTAATATGATTTATTTTCTTTGTTACACATTTCATTCTGGATTAGTTTTCCTTCTTGTTTCAACTACATGTCATCATCATGTTCTAAAGCTGATTAAAATTTGATAACATTTTTACTTGGTATTCAAATATGCAAACAGCGACTGAATTTCTCATTTGAAATCCACTTAGTAAATCATTACAGTCTCCCATAACCAAATAAAATACTGGTCTGGGTTCTGAATAAACAAATGTTTTTTGAAAGACAAAATGTTACATTTACTTAAAAATCCGTATCCATACATGAATGAAAACTTTTTATTGCAAATCTGTACAAATACAACAACAGTTTGTAAGATGACAGAATTTAATGCTGCTTCCTTCCACATTTTACAAAAATGTCAAATTTTAATCAGAGAAATAGACTGCCATAATGGCTAGTTCATAGTTTCTCTTTCACTAGCACCACGCGAGTCAATATCATGTGATTGTTCGAGCAATGTCAACACTGTACTGAGCACTTTGGCGTATTGGGAAATCTCTGGCTTGCTGGAGCGCAATTTTTGTTTGCTGAGCACTACCTTCCAAATTCTTCAAAATAAATCTGCATGTGACCTCAATAGCCAATGTGCAATGTGGAATGCAAAAGTTGGCACTGAAGAATGCGTTATAGTTCATCAATGAAAACAAAATTTGGAGTAGCATTTCCCCTCGCATCTTTCCCAGAATATATTGTCTACCTTCACAGTTGAGCTGTTTGTGTGTGTTACTGCAGCAGGTAAATTATGGTTGAATCAGAGTTTTCCTCCATGGGAAGAATGAACTAAGATCCACTCAGCATCTTTTGTCATAATCTGGGATGTCCAGCTTAAAAGCAGACACTATAAACTCACACAGTGGTGGACCTAACTCCAGTCTTTTAAAACTGTTGATGAATGAAACCTTAATTAGAAGTTGAAGAAACAGTCTGTCAGTAATCAAATGACCTACATGGATGACTGAAAAAGATAGTTTCTAAGTTTGCAAAATGACATTGATACTAAAAACCTTGCAGTTCTGGTCTTTGAAATATCTGAGGATTCTAACAAACTTTTATTGGCTATGTAGAATAAAATATAAAATTACTGTAAAAGTTTCATAACTTAAGCCTTGCGTCTTGTATTCCAGCAAACAGACAGACAGTTGGAAATGGCACAAAATAGCCTACAGCTGTCCAAATATGGGTGTATGAGTGGCAGTTTTGAGATCATAGTGCAATAGACAATATATATTCAAGTAAATACAATTTCTGGAATGTTTAAATAGGTTTCACAAGTAATTCTTATATAATGGCGTGCTTTTCGCTATACTACTGAGCTGTTCATTCCATTTTATGAACATTATTTCAACAACCGACACAGTTGTCTTCTCTGCGTGCTGAGAGCTGTGTTGTTATGTGTACTCACAGTCTGAACTCCAAACACACTGTGAACTAATACTGGCATTGAAATGCTGTTTATAGCACAATTCAACTCACACCACCTGCTACAAAGAGAAGAACCTAATAAAACATGATGGAGATGTCAATTTAAACAAAGCTAATTAAATTCTCACTGGCCATTTCATCCACCTAAGCTGGAAAACACTGACAGACTGAGCATTTCACAACACAATGACACAGGCTCTGAAAAACAGACGGGCATCAAAGGGTGTAGAAGGCACTGGGAGTCGAATTCAGCTATAAATAGCAGCATAACATCAACAATAAATACATCATAATCTTGTTGGAGTCCAGGCAGTAAATACGCATAATGCAGCTTGTAGCACCTGAAGATGATGGCTTGATCAGTCACCAAAATATTGTGCATAAAATGGAATAAAAACATCTAAATTTACATCTATATACATACTCCACCATATGGTGCATGGCGGAGGGTTCCCTGTACCACTACTGGTCATTTCCTTCCCTCTTCCACTCACAAACAGAGCGGAGGGGGGGGGGGGGGGGAGGGTACTGTCTATATGCTTCTGTATAAACCATAATTTCTCTTATCTTTGTGATCATTATGCTAAATATATGTTGGCAGCAGTAAAATTGTTCTGCAGTCAAATTCAAATGTTGGTTTTCTAAATTTTTAAAATAGTGTGTCATGAAAAGAATATCATCTCTCCAGGAATTCCCATTTGAGTTCACAAAGCAACTCCATAATACATGCTGAATGAACCTACCAGTTACAAATTTAGCAGTCCGCTTCTGAATTGCTTTCATGTCTTCCTTTAATCCGACCAGGTAGAAACCCAAGACACTTTAGCAGTACTCAAGAATGGGTCACACTAGCATTCTATACATGATCTCATTTACAAATGACCCATATGTTCCTAAGACTCTCCCAATAAATAAATTAAATAAATAAATAAATAAAATAAATAAAAAAAATAAAGTCAACCATTCGCCTTCCTTACTACAATCCTCACATGCCCATTTCCTATCGATTTGCAGTGTTACGCCTCAATATTTAATTGATGTGACTGTGTCAAGCAGCTCATTACTAACACTGTATTCGAACATAAGAGATTGTTTTTTCCTATCAGTCTGCATTAAATTACATTTTTTTTTTACATTTGGAGCAAGATGCCATTCACCACATCAACTAAAACTTTTGTCTACATCATCTTGTATCCTCCTGCATTCACTCAATGACAACACTCGCCTGTACACCACAGTGCCATCAGCTAAGAGCCACAGACTGCTGCTCACCCTCTCCATCAGATCATTTATGTATATGGAGTATAACAACTCGGCTGTATACTCGAAAGCACACCATTAATCAATCATGGTGAGAGAAGTTGAGAGACCAAAATACTTATTTCAGCTCACTTCTTGTGTAAAAGACCTGACACAGAATTTCCTACATCAAGATAGCACACGTAAATATGCAATAACATTATCCAAATACCATTTAGAGCATAGTGCAGTGTTTATTTCTCTCTACACCATTAACAGCAATCGGAACTTAAATGACTTCAATCCCCAATGGTAAATAGATGTGTGATACATGTCAGCAAGTAATGTACAGTACAATCCCATACAAGCAAACCTACTCTGAAGGAATGCCCACTTTCAACAAATATCTGCATCTGTCCATGTGGAACTGCCATAAGGACAATGTTACTTTAGTCTGGTTCTATCAGAATCTGCTTTAACAAAAATATTTATTTTGAGGAATAAATATTAATCAGTTTGCACACTGTTAACCCAAAATTCCTAACATGAGACTTAAGCCAAGAGTTTGTGGCTTTTCCTTTCATTTCTTGAATGAGTTACAGTAAATTGCTAACAGTGTAATGTTATTAACTCACAATTCAATCTTGTTGTCAATAGGTAGGCCACAGTTTTTGGTTGATAATTTCAAACTGCCTCCCAATTAGTACATTGATCAGTTGATGGTCTCCAGTCAATTTATGTCACCGGATACTATAGTTACATTTTTAAAATCATTAGTACATTAAGTCTTTCCACTTTTAGGCTTAAAATGTGGGACTTTCTTATTAGAACTAAGATGGGAAGTTGAGTTAAAATTTCCATCATTTTTCTTTTGGGCAATAATGTCTAAATGGAGAAAGATAACAAACCAATGAAAATGCGAACATTGAAGTGTTGATTTCTGCATGTACGTCATGTCATTTTACATCACAGAAGAAGATACCATTAGGCCCAAACGTGCGCAAACTAATCTTATATCGTTTACCAAAGCATTGGATTCTATATTTTGAAAAGTGCCTACGTTTTGAGTAGTTACTCCTACCAAAAGGTGAAAGCGTAAGATTCAGCAGAAGCTGATGATTATTAATGATAGCTCAGACAAGTGTAGTGTTACATTCTCTGACATGGCAAAGAAACAGGATTTGCCTCAGGAGGCCTTCCCGACTGCTGAAACTCATAGTTTTTCTGCAATAAATAGGAAGAAAAGTGATGCTTCATTGTTTAAGGGCTTAGAAACCGCCCATCCATTATGAAATAAGAAGTACAAACGTTCCTATAGGTATCAATTTATTGCAAAAGAAGGCCCAAGAAATCATCCTGAAGCTCGGGATTGAATATTTCTGTGCACCAAATGACTGGCTGGGTCACTTCAAAAAACATCATAACCCCACTTCAACAATCATCATACTTTCCCTCACCAAAATTTAAATGGAGAAAGTGAGGCAGTAGATGTGGAAAGTGTTGAACATTAGAAGTAGAAAATTTTACCACAGCTGATACATGCATATGAGCCCAGGACCATATTCAACACTGATGCAACTGGTGTCTTTTATAATTTATGTCCCTCAACAACATGTTCTGTTATGTTACAGGGACAGTAACAGAAAATAAAGAGTAATTGCATTGCTGTAATTAATAGCTGTGGCAGTGAAAGTTATCTCTATTAATAATTGGAAAATTTAAAGCACCCATGTGTTTCATAAACATAAAAATACAACCGTGCAACAATGATTGTAATAGCAATGCTTGGATAATAGCTGAAATTTTTATAAAGTTTTTTGTGAGAGTTTAGATACCTAGACAGGCACAGAAGTAAGAAAGCTCATTCTTATTATTAACTGGCTCCCTGCACACTCCAAGGTAGTGGCATTCATCAGAAATGTTAATGTTGTGTATCCTCCTGTGAATTGCACAAGTCATCCGCAGCCTCTAGACTTGGGTGCACACCATTCTGTGAAAGCTAAATACTGAATGCCTGTTATGCAAAATTAATTCATTGCTTAAAATAAAGGCTGTAATGAGAACGAACATTTTACAGGCTATGCATATGTTTGTTGCTGCCTAGAATGCTGCAACATAACAGATTGTGTTAAACTGTTTACAAACATTTGTTTCCAGTAGTCAGTATTAGTTGCTGCAGAAGTTGAAGATGATTTCCCTAAAGAAGAATGGAATGCTGTCACAGATATTCCAGCAAGAGTGACATTTCAGGTCTTCAAGCTGCTGTTGTGATGACATCCTGCCTTCTGCACACAAGACATGTATAAATGAACTGTGTGATGCTTTAGTAAACAACCAAGTAGAACTGGATGAAGGTTCTGGTGAATATGATGAAGAGGAAGAGACAAAGGATTCACCCATACTAACTTTTGTTGCTGATAATCAAGAACTTTATCACACAAACTATGTAGATGAGTCAGTTCTCGCCACTATCGGTGAACTATAACTCTTGTTAGTACACTATGCAGGCAGCAAGAGGGGAAAAAAGATCAGGATTTGACAGCCTGCCTACATCGTGGTCATAAGAGACAGAGCACAAACTCGGACTGTTTCCAGAATAGAGAAGGAAATTGGACGTGCCTTCCAGAAGAATAATTTCAGCATTTGCCTGGAACAATTTAGGGAAATACTGGAAGATCTAAATGAGGATGGCTGGATGCAGATTTAAGCCATTGTCCCCCTGAATGTGAGACCTGTGTGCTAACCACTGTGTCACCTTGCTTAGTCCTGGAAAACTACATTTTGATTTTCCAAGAAATAAATACCAATATTTGTGAATCTTTCCTCCTTGTGTAATCACATTTGTATGTGCCATTAGTTTTAAATTCATAAAAAAGTTGTTGATTTTATATGTGACTTTAAAATGAATGCCTATAGAGTCCCATGAAACGTTTGTGGCACTAATGTACATTTTATGATTTACTAAAGCTAACTGTAGAATGCTTGAACTAAACTATTAATTAATGAAAACACCCATTAAACGTAAAAATGGATACCCAGAGATTCATTAAAACGAGTTTTACTGTAATTCTGGGTATCAGACTTTTTGTGCCATCACTGAAGCTTTCCGAGGTTGAAATGAGGAGCTAGCATAATAATTCCATTGAAAATTGTGAAGAGCTGTCTAGAAACAACACTGATTGTTCCAAATGCTACACATTGACCATTGTTCACACTATAGAAACTGGTAAGGACATGACATTAATTACTGAAGTGGGTTCTACAGTATATTAATGTCATGAATGGCATGACCCGTAGCTGAGCTTTCTGAAAGATACAACTCAAGTCCCCCACAACTTTGTGCTTGGGCATGAAACTTATTCGGCTAAACACTAGAACTGCTTCCTTTATTTACTGTCATACTGTTATTACATCAGGCTCTGCAACATTAATTTATATTATGAGAATACTAATGGAAGATTCTGAAGGAGGGACTGCACTGGAATATGTTGCATTCATGTTGTCAGACGGCTCGTTGGTCTTGGGGTATGATTTCTGCTTAGGGTGCAAGGAGGACCTAGGTTCATATTCAATCAAACAGCACAAGTTTAAGAACCTGGTTGAATGGTGTGACGTGACTACACAAGTGAGAGCAAAGAGGTTAGTAGGACATCAGCTAACAGTCTGAGGCACACACTACATTTAAAAATACAGATTCAAATACAAATCACTTTGATGAAAAAACTTCTGCTTAAAGTAAGAGTGGGTAAATTAATTATATAAGCTAGAAAGACAAGGCATAGCTTTGAAGAGTATGGGACAGGAGAATGAACTGCCAAAGGAGAAGTGCTCCTTCAGTTATTTGAAAGTTGTATTGTGTATACTAAACACAATGTGGGCTACACATGAAACTCACAAGGTGACCAGTGTGAAAATAAGAATGTTTCCATGTTTGAGCAAAATCACACTAAACATATTATCAATGCTGTTAAGAAAGATCTTTTTACCAATTATAATTTTCCCGTGATTTATGCATTAACGAAAAAGCGTTCGTGGAGAAAAAAATAACGCCGGCATGATGTTGGCCATCCAGTAGGGTTTATAAATATTACGTAGTTAAGTTTCTTTAACCAGAGCGCCACACTCAGCTGTTTTGAAGCGGTAAACGTGCAACAATTGAAACAATTCATGCTGTACCTCCTGCTGCTGCCCAAGCTCTATTTGGCATTGTGGCTGATAGAAGTAACTAGGTTCGTTTGAATAAAAGTATTATGACTGATCACAACCGTTGCCAAACTGTCTCTACTGTGCAAATGCATTTTCGTAATTATTGTAATCATCGTGACACCTTCGTCAAACCATATTTAGCGTGTTTCGGCGTTTGGCCACTTGTAGCGCTAGTTGACACTGTCATTCACTTTTGCACTGCTCAAATGTTTTTACACTTTTAGAATAAACACAGCACCAGTTGTCTAATTTTTTCATGCTGAGCATAATGTGTTTTGAGAACTTATTCTTGTTGTCAAGTGCTGTATTTACTTTTTTTTTTATAATGTGAGTGATAGATTTTGTGTGTGTGTGTGTGGTTGTCTACATAACTGAAGAGCCACAATACCTGATAACCTCAAAAAGACGACTACAGGGGAGATGCAGAGCAACACACGCAAACACAGCACAAAATACTTACCTACATTATTTGCACTTGACAATGAGAAAAAATTCTCAGAACGTGGCCTTCCAAAAAAAAAAAAAGAAGGTAACTAGTGCAGTATTTCATTATTTAATTAATGAATGACAGCTTTCAAAGACATTGATTATGACATATGAAACTGAGTCAAATGTTCTTACTTTCCAGACAGTTATCAGTTCCACTTACATCAGTGGTTTTTATTAGATAATAAACAACTCCCTGATAGATCTTTTGATGCCTGTTATGTACATATATCACACATAAAGTGTGAAAATGCAAGAGGGTATCCTATACATAGCTTTTACAGCTTAAAACGTTATTTCCCAAATTTTACATTTTACCACATTTTGCACTATTTTTTGAAGCCCCTTGAAAAGTGTAAAAGCAGGGTTTCACTGTATGAGGAAATAAATATCCAGGCAAAGTGACGATCTGAATTATGTCACGGATGTCCCAAGCTTTCTAATATGATACACTGTTACAGTCCTTAACAAAATAAATACAATAATGCAGCACAGTATCTTGTATAATGTCACATAATCACAAGTATGTGATTCCGACCATGTGTGGTATCTAAAAGTTAACAGCAAAAAGAGCCAAATGTAACTGTCAATGTCAACATGTAAGAAACAAGAATGACAATGCTTATACAGCCCAAGTCATTTAATATTTTGAATTCACTTAATTTCTAAAAGAATTAATACTTGAGCATTTTTACCAGCAACTGGCATCTAGAACAGAACCAATCGCCATCAGGAACTGCCTCCAGGGGTGGGTTAAGGCACTCCAGATGAAACCCACTATCACAATAATCACAAAGTAACATTCTGTCCTCTCTGTCTCTTTGGTGGCACACCTTCAACAAAGAAACATCTTTTATTGAAATGACATTACATTAAGAGAATTTGTGTGCGGTGATAATTTATATTCTGCTGGGAAAATAAATATTTCAGACAACTTTTAAATTTTTGTTTATAAATTCTAAAAAGAAATGCATATTATGTACACCATTTAAGAGAGTAATGAAATTTTCTATACTGTATTCAACATCTGACTACTTCATACAGAATGAAATCGCACTTTTGTAACAAAATGCTGTAAAATTTTGCACTGTCACCATTTCTGCATAAAAATGTTGATTCAATAAAGAGCAAACAGAGCCTGCAGCCAACTGACTTCAATTAACTTTGACATACTAGTAACGGACCACTGTAAATTACCACTTGTGAAACCATTAATGTCACTATACTTCCATTTTCGGAAAAAAAGGTCAATAACTGGGGCACAGTGAACAACTGGAATCATTAAAACACTAGAAAACATGGAAATTTTTATTATACATAACACGTCTGCAACCTAATAGTTTTTGAGGAATCAAAGAATTTGTGTTTTCAATTTGTTGCACATATACTTTTGGAGGAAAGCACTTTCTAGGTAGTGATTGCTCAGTGGTATAAAGACTACGTTAGGATCTCGGTCAACTTCTGTCCAGGTGGGTTCGAACTGCACTTACTGTAATGTTTTTTTTACTTCTTAGCAAGTGCCACCCTCCTCCAGACAGATCAAAATCAATACTCGACTTCAATTTCTTGAAAACTGTCAGGTTATGAGAGTGCTATGTATCAATACAATTTCCTTAGTTTCGACATTCTAATAGTCTACTTGTTTAACAATGAATCCTGTTCATTATATTTAACCTCTTGTACATACAGAAGCACAGTGACCTGAACCCTTTCAAACAATTTACTTTCGAGTGGGCCCATCTTACTGCTTTACAACTGTTATGGAATAACTGCCAATTGTTTTGGATCAACCAACAAATACTACGGAACACCTGACCAATGACAATAAAAGGAAATGTAGATGGCAGGACATGTTAACTGTGGCAGGACATGTTAACTGCAGCAAATCCTTTGCATAAACATTCTGCATGCATACGACAGTTCATGCAGTATGGTGTTTGATGAAGGTTTTTATGGAATAGATTTATGCCACCTTCTCCATCATATGGCAATCTGTCTGAAAGACATCATTTGCATGCTTAGATTCGTGAATGAGCAGCTGGGCAGCTCGAAGCCAGTCAATGTGTCACTATTGTGGCCACAGTAAAGAGTTCACCCGAAAGTATAATCTCACTATAAAAAAAGGTCACTGAAGGTGGCAATGCTACACAAAAGCATGTTAGCAGTCATATACGGACCACAATACCATGAGAAGATTAATACATAGACCTAGTGGGGAAAACGGAGACACATCTCAGTCCACCTGCTGCGGACCTTGCAACCACTACCGGTACACATGCCTCTAACAGAACCATTTCAAAGCAATTAAATCAGACAGGTTCACATGTTCTATAGCCTGTTAAATGCATCCCACTTCAACCACGCCGTCGTTGAGATAGAGTCCATTAGTGTAGAGCGTCAGCGACAGTGCTCCAGAGCGACATTCTCCTATGAATCCAGCTTCACTGTGGCAAGTAATTCTGGCCTCCAGTTAGTATGGAGACAGAGGAATATGTTCATAAATGTCATTGGTATGGCCTAGGTTTATGGTGTGGACAGGCATTACACACAATGGCCGAACACTGCCGCATATCTTTGCGTGAGATATCATTACAGCACAGTGACATTGCAGGGAGATTATTCTGAATCACGTTCGTCTGTTTAGGAGTACAGTACGTCCCGACCTCCAATACAGGACCACTGAGGTGTTGGAAACACTGGAAGTTAAAAGGTTGAATGTATGGAATGGCCTGCTTACTCCTTGGAACTAAACCCTATAGAGTATGCCTGGTATGTTTTTGGCACATGTATTTCCCCACAAATACCCCTTCCCCGAACCGTACAAGAACTCAAAACTGCCTTTAGAGAGGAGTGGGATAATATCCCCTAAATCTCAACAGTTTGCAAGTCAGTGTGTATAATATGTGCAAAATGTGCATTAGTACCCGAGGTGCGGATATTCCTTACTATGAGTCTGATACCGACCTTTATGTTGGGATTTTGACCTGTGTCAATTATGTATGTACTGTGTTTCACACCATCCATCATTGCCTGTGATTACTCCTGTCCAACAGTGTCTCTGTTCCCAAGCAATTGTCAAGCAGTGCAGTATACAGAAGCTCGTTGAAATCACTGGGTTGCAGGGCCTGGCCTCTTCTTCTAAGCACAGCAACTGACTAATACTGATCACTGATGATCATTTAATGTTTAAATTCGACCTTGGTCAGGTGAATAGTCACAGTCATAGCAGTTAGTTTGCCATGTAAAGAACTGTTTGCCAGCATTTGACAAAAGTTAAGTAAACTTGACACTAATTTCTTGCGATATGACAAAGTTGTTGGCATGTAGTGTGAACCAACCACATTTGATAGACTTTCTGCTGTTAGATGAGAATCATCCTTTATACTGCATCTCTCAAGTTTTCTCAGCATGACTGTTTACTTGTGCGCGTTCGAATATGTAGCCAATTTCTTGATTCCTTTTTATGCACAATATTTCGACTGACCCAGTCATACTCCTTAGGTGCTGCGACTTGTGCTGTTATGTGCACTTGTTGCCTGGACTCCAACCAGACTGAACTATAGTGATGGAGCACCACCATTTATAGCCGGCACTCAACTCCTGGTGTCTCATATACTCTTCAATGCTCATTGGTTTTTCAGAGGTGGCACTGATTTTCTGTGAAACGCACATTCACTCAGTGTTCCTGAGCTTGAGTGGATGGGGATGAATATCAAGACCTCAGTCGGAAAACGAGTTCTAAGCAAAGAAGGGATTGCAGAAAGGTGGAAGGAGTTGGTTGGTTTTGGGGAAGGAGACCAGACAGCGAGGTCATCGGTCTCATCGGATTAGGAAAGGACGGGGAAGGAAGACGGCCGTGCCCTTTGAAAGGAACCATCCCGGCATTTGCCTGGAGCGATTTAGGGAAATCACGGAAAACCTAAATCAGGATGGCCGAACGTGGATTGAACCGTCGTCCTCCCGAATGCGAGTCCAGTGTCTAACCACTGCGCCACCTCGCTCGGTGGATGGGGATGGCCAGTGACATCTTTAATAAGTTGAGTGCTGGAGCACAAGCCTTGTTTAAATTGAAACCTTCATCCCAGGTGCTCCAAGATATATCTTTCGATAGACTCCTCAATTATGCTGCCCTCAAAACTTGGTGTGTGCACCGTGATACTGGTCTCATTATACTACCATTTCACACTTATATTTGAAGAAGTGTTCAGTTATAGCTGATTGATTGGTTATTTTAGATTCGCGTGTCGCTAGTGTTCTTTGCTTCTCTCCTTGACTGTTCTAATAGTCTGCTACAAGTTAGACATGTCAAATTCGCATAGAATGTCATACATACCTGACTTTTGGAGATTTAGATTGTTTTTAATGTCACAAAGAAGGCTTTTTACTGTTGTTGAAATGATAAAAATGTAATGGTTGGCACGTTTCCGTAGGATTCTACTTAGCTTTCCGGAGATTGTGCCAGCGTAAGGCAAGTAACACTTTCTAAGTCTTAGACTTTCCCAATTTTAACTGCAACACCTGGTCAATTTCACAATCTGAGTACTGATTTCTTTGAAACACTAGTCATAGGTGTTGCAGTTTCCTGGTGAGGCTCTCTCTGTCTATTACAGGGTGATTTCTCTATCATGCTACAAACTTTCAGGTATGATGGAGAAGAGTAAATGTATCAATCACAGCAATGGGGCCCTGGTACAGAAACCACAAAATCAAAAGTTATAAGTGAAAATAGTTGCAATACCTCTGACGATGGAATACATGTCCTACTATTGTTGTTGCTAAGATTGTAGTGTACGCAACTTTCAGAAGTGGTAGTTTGGACAAACACGAGAAGAAAATATGCAGTAAATATGGGTTTCAATGCATGTCTTAAACGTTATGAGCAAGTGTTCATTTTTGCTACTGTGAAAAATCTATCTTTTACAGAACAAGTGTCTATATTCCTTAAAATATGAATTTTAGAGACAATATTTACTGGACTTTTTTCCATTTTTGCTCCATACTACTTCCTCCAAAAACATGGAAACTAAAAAGCTTGCAGTAGAGGAGATATGCTTTATAGTATTGAAGACAAACACGTACTCAGAGATTTTAAGAATTATGTTTGACAGATGCAGTATTTACTATCTGATCCAGAGTATCCTCCTCAAGATCCAAACGGAAGGGGGCCATCTTGGACCTATTACCAGTAATATTGGTGGTCCGAGATACTGTGTAGCCAAACACCTTGCTACTCTAAGGCCACTAGTAGGTCGGTGTGTGCATCACATAGAGATCTCCATGGATTTCTTATGTTGATTAGATGGACTGCCTTTGAATGACTCCGATATTTTAGTAATGTTTGATGTGGTTTCTCTCTTCACTCATGTTCCTCTGTCTAATTTATTATGGTTAACTGAGGTTGGACTCAGTGTTAAATTAATGAATCTATTTCGACATGTGGTGATCTCCACTTTTTTTTATTCTATGAACAGACAGGTGGAGTTACAATGCACAGTTGAGTGACGAGAATAACAAGGTGGCACCAAAGTGTAAGGCCTTTTTCCCTTACACAAATAGCATTTCTAACAAGATTGGTGGTATTCTGCATAAATATGATGTGAAATGTGTTTTCTGATGAACATCTAAGATTAGTGCCCTTCTAGCATCCATATGGGATATCTTGGTTTGCATAAGGCAGTGGTTCATTGTATTTCTTGCAGTTATGGCATGGCATATACTGGTCACAGCATCAGGACCATGGCTGACGTATTGAGCATAAGCATCAAAGATGCAGTGGCCCAGCAAATCTGCTACGTCAGAACATTGACTCAGTATTGGCATCCTATGGAAAATAACAACATGGAGAATCTGGAATGCGCTTCCAAATATTGATGTTAGTGTTATCAAGGAAGCAGTAGACTTTAATTAGCAAGTGACCTTATAGAGATGGAAGCTTTGCTTAAACTATGCATGGACTTCTGCTGCCTCCTTGATCAAACAACAGAGGGACCGAGTTAATGCTACCTTACCCATCTGTTATTAATATTCACAATAAATAACTTCTGATGGTCACCTTTGGTTTGGTGGTGGAGCTAGTGTTTGAAGTAAGTGTGTGTGTGTGTGTGTGTGTGTGTGTGTGTGTGTGTCTTTCAGATACACTCTGCATACCAAAGTTTAAATTTCTTTGCATCTCTCACTGCATTTGTTTCTTTGAAATGACAGGGTGTGCACCTGTTGACATATTGGCAATTGACAAAGACATAACCTGACAGCATTCTCACGAGTTATTTGCTCACTGACTCTGCTTGTGTGTTGTCAAAGCATTCCCATGAATTTATAGTGTGTAGTCTGCACGTAACTCACTACCCACTCTCTCTCTCTCTCTCTCTCTGTCTGTCTGTCTGTCTCCATTGAGCTAGGCTTGTACAGTGCATGATCCTATTGGCTGCTGGTCTGTTGATGGGATATTTTGATACTGGCAAACACAGGTACAACATCTTTATCTCATTATCTCAACACCTTGTTAGGAAGGTCAACATACCAGGAGGTCAACCTTTCTTTTGGCAGAATTTATCCAACTTCCATACACTGTGGCATATCTCCTCCACGTAGAGGGAAGTGATGTGATGTGGTTGACGTGATGTGATCTCTGAGGTTCTCTCAATGTGTGCTTTTGGGTGCTCAGCTGAGTTGTTGATTCCATTTTATGACATAATTTTGATGATTGACCCAGTTGTGTTTTTCTGAGTTATTCGAACAGATACGTGAAGTCAGCAGAGTAATCTGTGCTGTGTAGCCAAATTGAATACAAGTGCAAAGGAACTTTTGAAGCTGAACACTGCAATAATTAATATGAAAGACTACCTTTCTGATCACCAGAAAGAAGAAAAATTTGTACTTGGAATTTCTGAGTGAGAGGATGGGACACACTTTTAAGAAACACTACAATTCTTCCACAGTTATGACACAAGGCAACTATCAAATGCAAACATTAGACATGTGCAAGGGTGTGCTGAAAAGTAATGCCTCCGAAATTTTATGTGAAAACTCTTAAAGCTTTTTAAATAAAACAAACTTTATTAACATGCTACATCTTTATTCTCATGTCTACTTATTAATTCTTCCACAGTCTCCTTGGTGACAAACACATTTCTCCCAATGAGAGACCAGTTTGTTGATAGCATCATTGAAGAATGTCTGACTTTGTTTTGATGGAGCCACAACCTCACACCTGCTTGCAATACTTTACCACTATTAAATTGAAGTCCTTGAAGGTGTTCTTAAAGTTTTGGAAACAGATGAAAATCAGATGGGGCCAAGTCGGGACTGTAAGGAGGGTGATTGATGACAGTGAACCCAAAGCATCTGATTGTTCCAGATGTCGCAGTGCTCATGTGCAGTCTGGCATTGTCGCACTGTCGTATAGGGTGCTCCATGTGTGGATGAACTGTTCAAATTCATGCTTCCAGTTTCTCACACACAACATGGTTACATTACACACTGCCATGTTACAAGCCACAATTTGGGTCACTCCAGCGGCAGAGTGTTGCAACTTGCATCAGTGAAGCGTGGAAGTCAACTGAGTAATACACATGACATGTGATATCTCAACCGATATAAAGGACAGAATAAAAAATTTGGAGTCATTACTTTTCAGCACACACACATAAATTCACCTTCATATGTAAACATAAATTCAACTCACTCGGAGGCTGTGTTTTTCAAGAACATGTTACTGAGCTGATTAACATGGCCACGTACTTACTTTATTAAAAATATATCCAACTTCACTCAAACTGTATTCAAAGTTTAAAAAGCCGGAAGAAAGCTTCACTAATGTGGTTATGAGACAAACTAGATTAAATAAGAAAGAACTGTAAAGAGGTGAAGGAACACTGAAACAACTGGACTGCACCTTCAGCCTACATTGACAGCTCTTACAATTGTACAGTCACCTAAGTCTCTGTTCACAGCCCTACATTCTTGCATGAATCCTAGGACAAGCAAAATGAATCCCATCAATAGTGACAATGTCAAGAGCCCTTTATGTACTATGCCAAGACCAGTAATGTCAATATTCGGAATTCCCTTCAGAGTTTAGTGGAAAAGCAATTTTTGATGCTAACAATGTCAAACATTTTCAAGTAACACAATTTGGCAATCTGTGTTGTAGCAATGAACACAGTAAGCTTCTATGTGCAAATAGACAACAACATGCCATTTTTCCACATGTTGATGGGTCACTGACAAAATCTCTCAAAGTAGAAATTTAATTAGTAAACTAATTCCCTGTATGATGTCCTACTGTGACATAATATATGCTGCAGGCCTCATAGTAAAGAAGAAGAGAAATTTGAGATTATGAGCATGCTTTTATCTGAAAAACTTTAAACGCTGTTTGGTTGAAAAACTATTTGGCTTTATGGTTATTTGTTTTAATTATTCAATTTAACTTACTTTAATTCTTTTTAGTAGGGCAAATAAATGTGATATGTAATATTTAATAAATGTAGTGCAAATAACGGACATTTAAAAAAACTTAACACTGGAATGCAAAGAAAAAAGGATAAAAGTAAAAAAAAGTAAAATAAGTAATCATTAAACATCACCAAAACTGGCAAAAATGGTGATTGAACTGGCCATAAAATAAAACAATTTTTTTCTGCCAAAAGTTATTCCTCAACTGAATACCCACCGGCAAAAACGCTGTAACCTTCACTTTTCTAGAACGCTGAGTTTCCACGTACAAACACTGTACATTGTAAAAGTGAAGAATGTATGAAGGTACGTTGCCAAATACATACAACGAACGACTTTTTTTCTTTTATTGTAATTTTGCTGCAGGTCAGTTGGATTCACAAACATTGTAACAATGGAGGAGGAAAGTCATGTGTTGCTACTTCAGAGTATGTGCAAAGACATAAACAGAGAATGGAAATGCAAAATTAAATATACTAAATGGACAAGGAGTGAGTAGAAATACAAATGGAATTCAGTGTAATCATATGTGACTCTCAACAAAAAACCACAGCCTGGAAGAATCCCTACACAACAAGTGCGCGCAAAAATGTTGTAGGCCAATCTAGCGAAATGAAGTCAATGTTTAGTGGGAGACTCATACAATTAATTACATACTTTATATTTTAATGTGTAACTAAGCCTTTATCATCTTCTGCATTATAATTAACTTTCCTCATAAATATGTTTCGCCATCTTTACAAATTACTACCCATAAGTGTAAATACCAGAGTAGAAGTGTAAGTTTGGAGGATAACAAAATGCAGTTTGAAGAATTCTACAATTTCGAATATAATAATCAAACAAGACATTTAGCTTCGTCATGCACTGGAATAACAGATATCAAACATAGAAAGACTCAGGAGGCCATTTTGTGCATACACTGCACACTTAAGTACTTTTTGACAAAAAAAGCAGAACAAATTAATGTACATCAAAAACCCTTGTGCATGGTATATAGAATCACTGCTATAAATCTGCAAATGCTCCAAAAGAAGATAAAATGTGGCATGCATGCCCTCTGAAAACAGAAGAGGTAAACATTGAGAATCATTTTAACAAACTGTAGGATGACCTGATGGACTTGATAAGAAACCACATTGAGAAGCTACCAGAACAAGAAAGCCACTGCTTGAGACATAAGAATGAAAAGCTCTGCCCGAGTTCTGATTTGAATGTTAATAATCTTTACTAACTCTTTAAAGAAGAGAATCCTATTGCACAATGCAGTGAAAGAGCATACAAAGATATTTTCAGGGGAGAGTACAATTTACGCTTTGGATTACCACATTCAAACACATGTGGGTATTGTGACATACTGTTCTTTCAGTTAGTTAATAGTGAAAATGAAACAGAAAAAAAGAATATTGAAGAAGAGAGCAAACTGTATCATTTCTGGATTGAAGCGCCATATTCAACGCTGCAGAATGATACAGAGAAGACTAAAACAAACAAAACCTATGTTGTCATATGCATAGACCTCCAGCAGCTGCTATACTGTTCTGCCCTTAACCATTCTGCAAGTATTCTATCAATGTCAACTGCCAACCTACAGTCAAACAATGTATAACATTCACGACAATAAGGTGTTGCAGATGTAGCCTGATAGGGATTAGCACACGTTACCTCTTGCCTCCTAAATTTTCAGTACTAAAATCGGGTGAAGAAAGAACTTTAGTATTGTGGTCACATTGATGTAAGGGACACAAAATTAACGGAAAAACTGTTTTTTTGGATCAATATCTGCTGACCTTCAAATACTTCAAATCTGTGGAGCAAAAATTTCTAATCACCAGGGACAGCTTTTTGCCTTGCAATCAAGATTTTACACTAATTGAGAAAAACAAGAATCATTATCTTGTGTATGAGCCATCTGAATGGGTTCAGGTAATAGCAGCTGTAAGACCAAACAACTGGATTTTGGTCTGACACTTGCAGCAAGCAGAGTTCATTGATCTGAGTGTGTATCCGAAACGCATAATAATGTATTATGTTTGAAGGAAGACATCCTTAGACTCACCAACAGTGCTTCAGTGTCGCAAGAATCACAGCTACTTGCAACCTCAGTACCCCGCAAACTTAGCAAAACTTTCCAGGGGTACAAACAACATTACATTTCTGCCTGTGATAATTAGCTCGAATAGCCTATGCAGACTGTATGGAGAACCACTGTCTGCATCTGCCGAAAAGAAAGCTAATCTGCAAGACACGTAGAAACATTTCTGAAAAATATCGAGCCTAAAGATAAAGTGGAGTACAATGTGATGCATAATCTTTCCAAAACATTATTTTGTAACAACAGTTCTAGTGTTCAGTGAATTATTTTAAAGAATGGGAAGCTCTAACAATGAGTCATGCAAATTGCAATTATGGTTTCTGTTACATAATTTTTATGCAGAATAAAACCTATAAAACAGTGGTGTAAACGTTGTAACCTGCAAAACTGTGCTACTTCTGTTAGACTTTCAACTTTTTGCATGGAAATCCAACAATCATCTTTCTTAACTTGATTTTAAAGATTCACATTGTCAAAATTATTGCACATTAGTAACTAATGAACTCATTTAAACTGATTATCACAATGGCAGAATAAGCATTCACAAACATTTTGCTCATTTACTTGTTTCTCTTCTCTCCTAAGAAAATTGAATTTTGGGGGTTACAACATTTTTGCCAGAAGATATTCATCTAACAAAGACTGGTTTATGTCTTTACACACACACACACACACACACACACACACACACACACACACACACACACACACACACCTCAGTCTGTTTTGGGTGTTTTTGTTTAACAGATAATATCAAGTTACATTTATCTTCACACTCCTCTTTGGTAATTAATTTCAACAATCTATTGATTAGGCATGTCATGAATTTCTGTACACACAAAATGGTGTATGTTGTGGTAAACTGAAGACACATTCACAACCACCCTCAACAGTATCACCAAAAAAGTTGAGAAAAATTCTTGATGTTATAGAATTCTGAGCTACATTACTATCTTGTGTTTTATGTATACCAATGTGCAAAAAGTTAAGAGTGAAAAAGAGAGATTAAAAAACTAAAACATGTTATCCAGGTTGGTTGGTTGGTTTGGGAAGGAGACCAGACAGCGAGGTCATCGGTCTCATCGGATTAGGGAAGGACGGGGAAGGAAGTAGGCCGTGACCTTTGAAAGGAACCATCCCAGCATTTGCCTGGAGCGATTTAGGGAAACCACGGAAAACCTAAATCAGGATGGCTGGACGCGGGATTGAACCGTCGTCCTCCCGAATGCGAGTCCAGTGTCTAACCACTGCGCCACCTCGCTCGGTCATGTTATCCAGGAAAGCATTTATACTAATATGTGACATCAAACAGAAAACACCATGATTCCGATATCCCACAACAGCATTAGAAAAATGGCATTTTGGAATACAATAAATACATGAATGGCACTGATTATTTTGACCTCATGATTAATTGTTAATTGGATGAAAGGAGGACTGTTATAACACAGAAGAAAGAGTTTTTCAGTATCACTGATAAAATATTACTGAATACAAGAAACAATGAAACCACAGACCTGACTGGGGACAAATAACATTACCATAACTAAAGTAAGATATTTAACTTTTTTAGCTCCTATGACTACATCAGTCCCCAAAGACCACAAGGAAGGAATCCTACTGCAAAAGAAATAAAATCTGTTTGTTGCAGAAAAGAACTACATCTAAAATTATTTGGGCAACATTTATGCAATCATTTAATTTTTATAATTATACATTAATCAATGTTTAATCACTGAAAAATCTCAGTACATGCACTGTGCAATATATACTCCCTGGGTTCCCTTCACCTCCCCCCCCCCCCCCCCCCCAATCCAAATTTAACATGCAGAAAGCTAGTTATTATTGGTCAGAAAAGTAAACAGATTTAATATGAAATGGAAAATTCTGAACATATTTCACAAAAATACATGTAACTGTTCAGATTTTATTACAAGTTTTATAGAGGTCATTATTTTTATATGAAATCACAGGGGACGTTTTACTCGTTTCTTTGGGAGAATTGTGTTTTTTAACCACTAAGATTGGATAATCTCCATTTATTGTTATTGTGAACCAAAAATTTATTTACGCAATTGGAAGCTAATGCTTCAGGAAGACTGAAAGATCATTTTCACTTTAGTGTAGAATATGTGGTATCAAAAAATTATTTACATTACTTGCCAAAGAGATGGATAGCATACATCACCTACAAACTGTAAATTAAGTAAATCATTACCCCAAGAATTGTTCAATGTTCATTATCACATATAAAACAAAACACACATAACACACAAACCTGGCAAGAAGAGCCTACTCTATTTATCATAGCTACAATAAGGTATGTTAAACTACATTACGTGCTACAAAGACAATATTAACAATAAGAAACAAAATAAAAGATAATAGAATGCATCTACTGTGGAGAACGTGTGGTTACTTGACTTGGGGGAAAAAATTATATATATTAAAAAACAACATTAAAATTTCATGCATACCTGACAAAATGTGGGATCATCATCATTGTCACTAAATGACTGTACAGAAACTGGATCCACTGGATCTACACGAATAACTTGTCCTCCTATATTATTCCTGACAAGAATTAACTTAAATTTGCGTCGATCAACTGGACATGTTGTTACAGTCTGCAAAAAAGGTATTAGCATGAGTAGTTTTTTACACTTTTAACCAATGGAAGAATGTGGTGGGAAGAAATGGGATAGGGTATGAGAAGATCCACCAGGACAGGTTAAAAAAAAGTCTAAAGAGACATGACATGCATTTAAACATTATGAAGAGAAATGTATCACACTAAATGAAACAAATTACACTGAGGTGACAAAAGTCATAAGACAACGATACGTGATTATGGCCTCGCCATGGGAATTGACAGACTTTGAATGTAGAATGGTAGTTGGAGCTAGGCACATAGGACATTTCATTTTGGAAGTCGTTAGGGAATTCAATATTCCGAGATCCACTGCATCCAGAGTGTGCTGAGAATACCAAATTTCACACAGTACCTCGCACCATGGACAATGCAGTGGGCAACGGTCCCTACTTAATGATCAAGGGCAGTGCCGTTCGCGTAGAACTGTTAGTGCTAACAGACAAAAAACACTATGTGAAATAACCACAGAAATCAATGGGGGATTTATGATGAGCACTATTAGGACAGTGTGACGAAATATGGTGTTAATGGGCTACGGCAGCAGCAGGCAACTGATGCGAGTGCCTTTGCTAACAGCAAGACACCACCTGCAGTGCCTCTCCTGGGCTCATGGCTATATCAGTTGGACTGTACACGACTGGAAAACGATGGCCTGCTCAGACAATTCCTAATTTCAGTTGGTAAGAGCAGACAGTAGAGTTTGAGTGTGGAAAAGACCCCACAAAGCCATGGACCCAAGTTGTCAACAAGGCATTGTGCACACTGGTTACATAGGGGTGTGGGCTGTGTTCATATGGAATGCACTGGGTCTTCTGGTCCAACTAAACCGATCACTGACTGGAAATGATTACGTTCAGTAACCTGGAGGCCATTTGCAGCCATACATGGACTTCATGTTCCCAAACTATGATGTCATGAGCCACAACTGTTCACAATTGGTTTGCAGAGCATGTGTCCCCCACCCACCCACCCACCCACCCACCCACCCACACACACACACACACACACACACACACACACACCTATAAGATGCAGAGTTGCTACACTTAAGATCAACTAAACCTTCATCACAATGCCTGTGAGACATTCACTACAACTAGTAGTGTGAAAGTGAAGGAACAGCTATACTTTATGCTTTTAGTTTATCTGTGTACTTACAAAATTTCCTCCTGCTTTTAATTTTCAATAAAGGAAATCTAAATGAGATCAAATTAAAGGAAAAACAGTTTTTTACACATAAATATATGGAATTTTTATTTATCTTGGTTATGATACAATTCAAATACAGAGGCTGCAGTTAATTTCTCCCAATGCAAGTGCCTTCTAGGAAAGTGTCAACAAATATTTCCATTGATTATGTACCCATCAAAAATCTATGTTCACATTATAATTTTTAAGTGATTTTGTAGAGTAAATTTCTCTTTTAGGTTCCATAATTACTTTCAAATATTCTATAAATATATTCCCAACCTGTTACAGGACAGAAAGGAAGGTTTGGGTCGAATGTCTTGTGAGTGGCGAGATCACGAGACAGTGTTACAAGACAATAACAAATAGAAACTAGTCTTCTTTTTGGCCACAACTAACCAACACACATTCTAAATGCACCACTGAGCTACCAATGAGAACACTGGAACATGAATAGGGTTAACAGTTTGTGGTTTGGTGAGAGATCATGTTATAAGAATATTGCTTATCTTGGCTCAAAATGATTGCCATGTATGGTTTACAGGACTTCTACATTCTCGAATACAGTTGAGAGCATCATTAGTCACAATTAAGTGATGCGATGAGGCCAATATCTTGTCATTCTGCAAGCAGACTGTTGTTCATGTATTAAAAGAAGAAAGCAGCCTCTCATAGACTGCTTGGAAAATTAATGTCTTCCGCAGAGAAATGTACATATTGGTTTTTTCTTTACCTGCTTGTTATTCTAACAGGCGTTTAACAGCTCAGCACATTATGCCACAAACATAAAATGCCCCATTTTATTTAGTGTCATGTCATGAAAAATGTCTGCTGGAACTTATAAAGGTATCACAAAATAACCATTTTGTGGTAAGAGCTATTACTGTAAGTTTTAACTAACATATAAAGAGCACGAAAGCCTTGTTTGCCCTACAAAGCATTGGCATTTAAAGAACATAAATACTCACAGATTTGACAGTTGGTATTTTGAGTGTAAACCAGTAATTAATGTACAAGGTGGGGCAAATACAGGTGGCCCTGATGAGTGGATGTGAATGTATGTGTATATGATGGAGCAATTGCCCATACAGCTGGCTGAACCTTGGAGCATATTTACACGATCTTCACACCTGAGAGAGTTGTTAGCAGAGGTCAGCCTGGCCACCCTGGTCACCTGATCTTGTCAGTGTGTGATTATTTCGTGTGGGTAGCCCTCATGTCTAAGGTGCACTACAGTAACCCTCATAGTCTTCATGAACAGCAGCACATTTTGGATGAGACTTTTCAGCAATTCCAGCAGTCCAGCTTTGATCTGCCTTCAGCAACTTGCTGACCAGGGACCAACAGTCCCAAGAGGTGAATGGCGGTCACTTTCAATGTCTGCTACAGTAAAGTTAGTAGCATTTCTTTTCCTCTGCTGTGTTTGTTTGTACCTTGGAACTCTGCTCTCCGGGCCACTTTTATTGCCCCACCCTGTATTATTTATGTATTGTGTTGTAAGAAATTTTTATTTCAGACAGATTCTCACTAAATACGAATTATAACAATTTGAGCATGACAGTTACAGAAGATCTATGTTGTGAACTTCAACTGTTGCAGTATAATCCACAAATTACCATACTCTTGCTAAAAAAAAAAATAAATAAATAAATAAATAAATAAATAAATAAATAAATAAATAAATAAATAAAAAAAATCTTAGTTTGATAGCAGAATCAATGACAGAAGGTAGTATGAACGTGTTTCAGCAACAACTTTTTACATTACTTAAAAGGTGCTGAGAAGTAAACATCTGTAATGATTTTCCATAGTTCCTACAAAAGAAATATAGCACCTCTGTCATACGACAACAATCACACAAAGTGTTAATTAGCACATATTTGTTTGTATTACTTTAATAGCTTACAGAATAAGATGAAATGCACTTACCTTAGACCACTGTTTAAGGCATGGGCAGCAGAAGTAGTGCTGACATGAATCCGGTGTGGCTACTTCTCGATTTAGTAGGGAAACAAAGCAGATAGGGCAGTTTGCTTGAGTATCATCACTTTCACTTCCACTGTCAGAAGAGCCTCCATAAATGTAATTCTGAAAAAGATTAACACTTCAAATAAGTTAATGAATTATTCAATATAATTAAAAAGTGTAGTATATTAACAGTAACTGTCATCGATACCTGCAGCTCGAAGGCTATCTTACGCATGACCACACAGCTGCACTATGAATGAATGAACAGCAAAGCAGAAAACTGTTCACCAGAATTGATAGTATAATGAATGCAAATTAATCAACACAACTGTGTTATAATATAATAATAGTTTTTTATGAAGGCACCACAATGCAAATAAAGTTGCTATACATCATATCCTCAAACCCAATTCTCTCTTTTTCAAGCAAGAATATATCACAAACTTTCGGTCAGAAGCATCTCTGGCAACAACGTGACTTAAAAAAGCAAAAGTATCTATTGTGTTGCAAATAATTCTCATATTGCAATGTAGCTCCATGAATGGGCTGAATGAAGAATACATTTAATCGCAGTTTAGCTATGGCCACACATCATCACGTCCACCATTCAACTATTGTGACACTCTCAAAGCACTTTGGACCATGGTGCTCAGCCCAAGACTATTTAATGCGTATGTGGCCACGTCTGTGCATCAGATGTCAACATGATGGAATTCACATCACACTGAAATCCAGTGATGCCATAAAATGATGCTGTAGGTATTAATACAACATAGTTCATATTTGGTATCATCAAATTTATCATGATAATTTTGTTATGGTGTGGAGAACCACAAGTGATCATCAACAATCACTGTCCATATTATCTAAGGGTACATTCAGAGGCAATGTTGCTCCAGAGAACGGTAGGGAATATTTTTTATTTATTTTGTACACACTATTATGCAGCTTCAATAAATTAACCCAGATAACCCTGACGTCCTCCTGGAAGGACAACGTCACTTTGTTGAAATTATTTATTTTTGCGAATAACGCATTGTTGCAACCCCGGACTGTGACGCATTGTTATATGACGTAGGCAGAGTCAGTTGCACGCTGCGACAGTCAGTTTGACGCTGTAGTTCATAGTGAGTGAGAAACTGTGTCTTGAAAATAGGGCCGATTTTACCATGTACGAACTGACTGACCTTGTCATCGATGGGTATGCATATTTTCTTTCATATTGTGTCAATAATTCTCAAACTTGTCATATAATATATTAAAGAATTAACCTATATTATTTATGGGTTTATATTACGATTGAAAGTTTTCGTCAGTTGTAATTCAATAATGGTTTCAACCGTCCTTCCAGAAGGACGTCAGGGTAATATGTTGTCATTTTGTATTCACAGAAAACAGTGTACACTGATGGAACTTTTGGACTTGTTAGAATCAAAAGATGAGGAAATACCTAATACTGGTGTGAATGTAACATTACACCCTCCTCTAAATTCAACTGATGACATAACAGATGAAGATTCGGGTGCTGAAGAAAATCCAAGTGTAGAAAAATTACCAGCAAGTCAGCTCAATGCTACTGCGCTTCGTGATTTGGCCATTTCTACCAATTTTAATGCTGTGAATGTAACAAGGAAACAATCCTTTACCTCTAATGTTGTTCCAGGACCCTCCAGCAGTACAAAAACAGCAACAATAACAACAACAACCACAAACAAACCAGCAAGGCTATCGAAGAATAAAGTTCTAAATCTCAAGCAATGTAACTGGAAAAGTGGTGAAATAGTTAATCCAACACATGTATGGCCTCTAATGTTCACAGTTGCAATGAAGAAAAGGCGAACACTGCTTGAATATTTCCAACAGTTTTTTGATAACAAAGTGTTTCAAATGATGGTCACCTACACAAATCAGTACGCAGCCAAGAGAAATAGACTAGGTGATTGTTCAGAAGATGAGATGTTGGTGTTTATTGCAATACTTCTGCGAAGTGGATATGTAACAGTGTCACGCAGAAAGGTGTACTGGCAATCAGATAAAGACGGTCACAACGACCTCGTAACAAATGCCATGTCCAGAGCTCGATTTGACTTTATCTTTTCCAATTTGCATGTATGCAACAATAACAATTTAGATAATTCAGGCCGTTTTGGGAAAATCTGCCCATTACTGTGTATGCTGAATGATAGATTCAAACAATTTGCACCTCACGTGCAGCATCATTCTGTCGATGAATCGATGGTCCCATACTTTGGAAGTCACGGGTGCAAACAATTCATAAAAGGGAAACCAATCCGATGCGGATTCAAATTTTGGTGTGGAGGGAGAATTGGTGGATATATTATTTGGCTCAAACCCTACCAAGGACGTGGCACGTGTAGTAAGGATTATGAAATGAAAGGTATGGGGTACGGTGTGGTAATGACTTATGTTGACCAGTTACTTCCACATGTTCCATATCTAATATACTTTGATAATCTTTTTACCAGCGTTGAACTAATACATGACCTAAAAGACAGGGGTATGGAAGCAACAGGAACAATAAGAGGAAACAGAGTTAAGAATTTTACTCTATCATCTGTAGATAAAATGATAAAAGAAAACAGAGGATCATATGAAGTTTGTTCTGACTCAGCATCCGCGATTTCCATTGTACGTTGTAATGACAACAATGTTGTTATTGTAGCCACCAATTTTGACAGAGTGCAACCACTACGCTCTGTAGCATGATATTCTAGGGAACAAAAGAAAAGGATTACCGTGCCTCAACCTAACTTATTACACTCCTACAATACTCATACGGGAGGCATAGATCGAGGTAACCAAAATGTATCCATATATAGATGATCTATAAGAGGGAAAAAGTGGTATTTCCAGATCACTGCACATTTTATACACATTGCAGAGCAAAATTCCTGGGATCGTTACAAGCACAATGAAGAACCCATAGATCATCTGACATTTCGTCGTCGAATTGTCACTGCAATTCTTGAAAGTAACAAAAGAGTCACTACCAGCAGAGGACATCCTAGTAAGAGGGCAAAACTAGATTCTAGATTTGACGGAAGAGAACATTATGTTGCTGAATTACCAACGGACGAGATAACAAAAAAGAGGAAGCACAGAAATGTCGAAGTTGCCACAAAAAAACTACTACTATGTGCGTAAAATGTGACGAACCACTTTATGTTTGTTGCTTTTTGTCTTATCGTACTAGTGCATAAAATATGTGTATAGGTTATTTTCTTTGTTTTTTTTGTATTTATTAGCTGTTTTAGCCCATAATTCAAATTTATTTATGTTTATTTGAAAGTATAAAAATCAAAACAAGTTAATTGTGCAATGTCATATACTTTAAAAACATGTTCCCTTATTGTCCTGACGTCCTTCTGGAAGGAAACCCATTTTTGGAAACACTAAATAAAAATAAATACTCAAAGTTGTTTTTGCTTTCTTCCTTACAACCTTGTGAATGAATGTAGATAAGATATAAATCAATTTTGAAAAACATATAATTCAGGACTATCTGGGTTAAAATGCATTTTTATACATGTATTTCACAAGTGCTGCAATTTACTCTTTTCTGTGTAATTTTATTTTCCACAACTAGTTGCGAGCAGGGCTCATTTTCAAGCAGCACATGGGTATATAATAGAGGGAAACATTCCACGTGGGAAAAATATATCTAAAAACAAAGATGATGTGACTTACCGAACGAAAGTGCTGGCAGGTCGATAGACACACAAACAAACACAAACATACACACAAAATTCAAGCTTTCGCAACAAACTGTTGCCTCATCAGGAAAGAGGGAAGGAGAGGGAAAGACGAAAGGATGTGGGTTTTAGGGAGAGGGTAAGGAGTCATTCCAATCCCGGGAGCGGAAAGACTTACCTTAGGGGGAAAAAGGACGGGTATCCACTCGCGCACACACACACATATCCATCCACACAGCGGCTAAAAATGATCAGTGATGTGCGAAAAACGGAAGTGGAAATAAAGCAAAAGTTATTAGAACTAGCCGAAATGGTTGTTTAATACGTGAAAGCAACTGTTTTTGAACTAGAAATGGTGGATTTTATAGCAGCGGTAGTGTTGAAAGCGGAAAATAAATTTTTTGGTTATGGTTTGGAAGTGGGTGACGTATTATTGAGTATATATAGGCGGGATAAAATTGTATAGTAGATTACGGTAAAGAGGGGAAGGTGAATACAAAGTGAAACTACTGGTAAAAACAGAAAGAGAAAATAAGACGACAGGAAAGATTTTGAAATGCAACAGCGACAATAACAAACATAATTGTTGGGTTCAAATTAATGATATGATTATAATAGAGGGAAACATTCCACGTAGGAAAAATATATCTAAAAACAAAGATGATGTGACTTACCAAATGAAAGTGCTGGCAGGTCGACAGACACACAAACAAACACAAACATACACACAAAATTCTAGCTTTCGCAACCAACGGTTGCTTCGTCAGGAAAGAGGGAAGGAGAGGGAAAGATGAAAGGATGTGGGTTTTAAGGGAGAGGGTAAGGAGTCATTCCAATTCCGGGAGCAGAAAGACTTACCTTGGGGGAAAAAAGGACAGGTATACACTCGCGCGCACACACACACATATCCATCCGCACATACACAGACACGAGCAGACCAAGGTAAGTCTTTCCGCTCCCGGGATTGGAATGACTCCTTACCCTCTCCCTTAAAAACCACATCCTTTCATCTTTCCCTCTCCTTCCCTCTTTCCTGATGAAGCAACCGTTGGTTGCAAAAGCTAGAATTTTGTGTGTATGTTTGTGTTTGTTTGTATGTCTGTTGACCTGCCAGCACTTTCATTTGGTTAAGTCACATCATCTTTGTTCTTAGATATATTTTTCCTACATGGAATGTTTCCATATATATATATAGGACACTATTTACTTACATTTACAAGGTCATTAATGTTATTTATGATATATGATGATTTGCTTTATTATATTTATGATGCCATTGCGTGACTCTCATATTATCAATCTATTTTTATGTCAGTGACTGCACTTTATTATCTTTGGTAAAGCCAATTTTTGTTGAATGTAGAATTCAGGGTCATCTTTGTCAAAGTTCTCAAACTTACTTTCTTTTTTTTCTTTTTTCTTTTAAGTGTGTTGATCTATCTCCACTATAATGTTCATATAGCTCCCCTTTTCTGATCTATGACGAACTGAAAGGTTATTGCTTATATGAGTGCTGGGCCAAAAGTTTTTACCAACTCTTAAACCGAAATCCTGCCGAAAATGGGACTATTTCAGCTGGAAACAGCATTATTATTATTATTATTATATATCTATGAGCATGCTCACGGCAGTTCCCCTATCAATGGATTTTAAACCACACTGCAAGCGATGAGGGAGATGCAGCCAGTGCTGAGTCAGACACAGTACAAAATGAATCTGGTGTGCTGTGATTTTCATGCAATGATATACCAGCAGAAAAATGCTCCTATAGGGACCAAAATATGTGAATATGTTCCTGTGTATTTAAAAGAATCTGACTGAGAACTGGGCTACCAGCTGCCTCATTCTACCTTCCTCAGCACCTTTAAAAATTTTGGGAACAGATTCAGACTTTTTCCACAAGTTCCAACTCACACACACTAGTCCACCATTGTAAGTTGCTCATACCCATCCAATCCCAGTTGCCCTTTCTCACCCATTTATTCAGCCCAACTCATTGTCATCACATCTTTGTGTCTTTCTGTCACTGTCTCCTGTGCCACAGCCGCAGTCCCCTTCATTCTATCCCACTACAACTGTCTTCTCCCACTGTCACTGTCTCCCTGTATATCACCAAAAAGCTGTTCTTATTGCTAATATCTTGTTCCTTTCTTCCTACTCCTGCCCCCTCTTCTCACTGTCACTATCTCTCTCTTCCTTGTTGTCACTGACACATACTCTGTCTCTCATTATCACTGGCTCTCACCCACTTCCACTTTCAATTTCTCTTTCTCTTTACTCCTCCCTCCTGGCACTGTCTCCTTCGCTCTTTTCTTAGCACTGTTCTGTCACTGTCAACTATGTTCCTTGGCACTGTTTCCCTGTCTCTCTCTCACCATACCATTGTCTACTTTGCTCTTTCTGTAACATAAGCACCGTCTAGTATCTTCCAGCATTTATTACTTTTCCATCACTTTGCCCCTGTCACTTTCTTCTTCTCTCTCAGCATAAAACAGCTTGAATACATTCTCATGCCAAAAGTTTTTGGAAAAATTTTAAATAAGCTGAGGAAGGTAGAATGAGGCAGCTGGTACTCCACTTTTCAGTCAGAGTCTTTTAAATAAACAGACATATGCACATTTTTTTGTGCTCTGATAGGAGCATTTTTCCACTGGTTCCTTTTTTCCCTGCTACAGCAAGGCATGTAAATAACATGAAAAATGTATCGGTCAGTAAAATTTAGATAGCTTACTTACAGGAAATTAAAGAAATGCAAAACTAATTTTACACCTCAGACTATAATTTTAATGCACAAAAATTTTGCATGTGCTTCAGTACAACATGAGATTAACAGGTGATAACAGAGACACTTTACAGCATATTTCTCCATACTAATTTCTGTCTCACAACAGATTTGACATGCGTATTTTACCTTATAAGTACAATAACTTTGAAGCTTTGTATCTCAGGAACCAATAAAGATATGAAGAAAATTTTCACAGGTGATTGAGATTGGGATCTTAGGAATACCACGTAAAAATTACATCCATTTGTTGTGCACAGCCATCTTGGACTCTGCGGCAGGGTTTTGGCACCCAATACACAAGTTTTTGGGGTTTTTCTCCATTATGGATAAAGATTTGTGCGAATGGGGAGATGGCTCTTCTAGATAAATACCTAGAGAACACACCGCTAAAATCTGAGCAATTTGCTGTCGTTACTTATTATTCAGATTTCTACTTGTACCAGCTTTTAAGTGTAAAAGTAGGGTAACTCTGAGCCTTTGTACAATGGAAACGGATAAAGATATCAAGAATATTTTCAAGTCTGTTCAGGATCTCAGGAATATATCACAAAAATTTCAGCCATTTGCTGTGTGTAGCTGTCTTGGAATCCTTGGCTGAGTTCTGGTCCACTGGTGACAGCAAAAATATAGTAAAAAGCTCTTTTCTTTGAGCTTTTCCAAGAACTGCCCACAAACTAATGGTGCCTCCCATCAAGTCCACCACAGACTATATCAAATGCAAAAAGAAGCAACTGATTTGCTCCATTTACCTAAGCAGGAGAAAGTATGTAATATTCATACTTTGACCCTGTACCTTTTCACCATCAACAGAACCCAAGGTATTAACAATGAGAAATCTTGTTTTTATGCACAGCATTTTGGAACATATTAGGTAGGCATTCTGTCGCAAGCATACTGATGACTACAAAATGAAGTTAAATGAAGAAGAATGACACTCTTCTCTGGAATGTATTTTTGGTGTGCCTGTCCCTTCTTCGGTCACTGTTAGAAATTAGTTTTGTGAAATTTCAAGGGATTGCGAGTCTATCGAATACGAACCTTACCCCAGTCACCCAGCAATGGCAAATGACCCAAGAAAACATTAATTCTGTGGGGAAAATGATTGAAGAGGAACCTCATCTCACATTTTATGACATTAAACGGACTCTAAATATTGGATCAACTGTAGTGCGGATCATTGTTCATGATCCTTCAAGCCCCAACAAGAGATATGCGTGTTGGATGCCACATTCTTTGAGAGAAGCCCAAAACAACACAAGAATGGATTGGAGTCATCTTATTCTTGAAAAATTTGACAAACAGTGGTCCAAAGACAGGTATATTATCATCACTGGTGACAAAACATGAGTGTGCCATTATGACTCTGAAATGAAGAGGCAGTCTGCATTATGATGATTTCTAGGTGAGGAACCACCCATGAAAATTTCAGAGAAGTAGGAGCTCTGGAAAGGCGATGGTGGCCACTTTCTTCACCAAGATGGGTTATCTCACCTCTGTGAACCTGGACACACATCGTACAGTCAATGCTGAGTGATATGTGACCAAATATCTGCCGAAAGTCACAGCCACATGGCGGTCACAGCACCCAAAGCTGAAGAGCGGCACCTTCATTTGTATCATGACAATTTGTCAACACAAATAGCTGCCAGAACAATGGACTTCTTGCAGAAGGAGAAAGTGTGTGTGTGACCACACTCACTCTTTTCACCTGACATGGCCCCATCGATTTCTTCCTGTTCCCAAATCCGAAGGAAAAGAATTTATGGGCAGCATTTTGCATCCAACGATGAGGCTATTGCAGCATACAACAGTGCTCGAAGAGACTTCCCTAAAGAAGCTTGGACTGAAACAATTTGTAAGTGGTTAAAGAGAATGGAGAAATGTATAAGTGTTTATGGAAAGTATTTTAAAATATTGTAATAGCTATATTTTTTTCTGAATTTCTGCTAAAAAATTTTGGCGTTAACCTCATATATATTACAGGGTGTTATTTTTCGCAGAGGTGGGTGCTACATGTGTGAGGCTGGTTCCACTTTTGTTTACATGTCCTCTCTATCTTTTAATAAAGTTTCATCCTGTATGTAGACCATATCACTGTCACTGTATTTAATTTTATATATTCCTGACTGGTCGTATTTTTTAGTTTTGTCTATTCCGAGTATTATGTTCATTTGAGTCTGTTTTCTGTGCAACAGCTATTTTCATGATTAACATTAAGAAACGTGTAACTTGTTTTTTTGTGAAACATTCCCTAAGTGCAGTAATATAACACACTTCTCTTTCTTATTTCTTTCTATTTTTGCTAATGTTATTTCTCAAGTTTCATTTGCATAAGGCAAAGGTGTCACCAACCTGAAGATTGGTTTGAATAACATAATGTTTTACTGAACATGGTCCTATTGGAGGTGGTATGCGCCTGCTTTCTTCTAACCTATGAACAACTTACCCTGTCAGTTACAGAGGAACCTACGGAGTAATGTGGACTTGAACCACAAAGCAACTCAACATTTTTCACATAACAAACATTGCCAGAGGTGAATGAAGTGCTAAATGACAGATAAAATTCCTTGGACTCACCTTTGGATATATTGGGTTCAATTTACTACTGAGCTTTTGCACACTTGGCCTTAACTGCAAATCTCCTACAATCTACACATAATGAAACAATGTTCATGGACAGAAAGGCAACAATATAGTTGACATATAATGACATTGGCAAGACACTGACTTTCAAGTAGTGTTTACAACCATTATGCAGTTTAACTGTCTTTAGTCCTGGATTCTCTAGTTCTGAGCTTTTTGTTAGTGTTGTCTTCAGACTGAAGACTGGTCTCATGCAGTGATCTCCATGCTAGTCTAATCTGTGCAAGCCTCATCATCTCTGCCTAACTACAGTAACCTATGTCCAATTGAAACCGCTTACTGTATTCGAGATCTAGTATCCCTTTACAATTTTTACTCCTCTCCCCACATTTCTCTCCATTACCTAAGTCAGAGATTGCTTGATACCCCAAACTGTCTCCTACCAACTGATCCCACCTTTTAGTTACCTTGTATTATAAATTTCTTTTTCCCTCATTTTGATTCAGTACCTCTTTATTAGATATTCAGTCAATCCAACTAGCCTTTAGCATTCTTCTGTAGCAGCACTTCAAAAATTTCTGTTGAAGTCTTGTCAGTGCTATACGCTCCAGACAAATACAGAAAAAACTTCTTAATGAGTTTATACTCAATTCAATAAATTTCTCAATTTCAGAAACACATTTCTTTTTTGCAATTGTCTGCCTGCATTTTATATCTTTATACTTAGCAATTATCAACTGTTTTGCTTCCCACGCAACAAAACTTATCAACTGCTTTTAGTGACTCATATCCTAATCCAATTCCCTCCGCATCACCTGATTTTATTTGACGATTGTCCATCACCCATGTTTTGCTCTTGCTGATGTTCATCTTACAACCTCTCTTTCAAGACACTATATCCATTCTATTCTTAATCGATAGAAGGCGAAAGACGGAACAATTTGTGCAAGCAGTACTTTGTCTCCTAATACTGCCACACTCCTAACAGTAACTATATTGTGTGTAGTGTTGTTCACAGTTATTTGATTAAATTCTGTGTTGAGATGGGCTAAACTTCAAAATTGAAACGAAAGGAAAGGTATCAACAAGAACAACTCTTCTACATAGTATTTGAACTGTTTCAAAAAAAGTAAATTGTATGAATATTGTTTTGGCAAAAATACACTGATTTTCAAGTAGATCTTATTGTATAGTGTACTGTCTAGCACCCCCCCCCCCCCCACTACCCGCCCGAAATCGAAATATGTAGTGATACCGGAGATAGGGTTAGGTTGGGACCTACACTGATTAAAATGACTGAGTGACACAAGTAGCAATAATATCTAAGTAAACACCGTACCTGTCACACACTTTTCTGGTACTGCCTTTGAAATATTTCATTATGTTGCTACACATCTACATGCAAGTATCATTGTCATTGCCATGTGAAGTTGAAAAGTAAATAAGTAATACCATTTTCCCTTTATGAATGTAGTGCAATGTTTTGTTGTTTGTTTTGGTCTTCAGTCTGAAAACTGGTTTCATACGGCTCTCAATGCTGTGCAAGCCTCCCCTTCTCTACATAATTACTAATTACTGCAACCTACGTTCAGTTGAATCCGCTTACTCTAGTCAAACCTTGGTCTCCCTCAACAGATAATGGTGGTGCAATTATTTCGGCACATCACATCGAGGTCTTTAGCACCCACTCCTCCCAAGACTTCCCTCCATTACCAAACTGACAATTTCTTGATGCATCAGGAAGTGTATGAGCAACCAACCCTTTCTTTAAGCCAAGTTGTGCCATAAATTTTCTAGTCCAGCTGCCTGAATACCCATTAGCTTTTCCTCACCCTTGTCCAGTGCTGCCTATAGATGCCCAGCTGCCCAGGAGAAGTTACTGGAGTTCAAACAGCCTGCTTTGGATAAAAAGCTTCAGAAAATACTTCCTAACATTTAAATGGATATTCAATGTTAACAAATTTCTCTTTTTCTCAAAAGCTTTTCTTGCTATTATCAGTCTACATTTTTATCCTCTCTGTTTCAACCATTATAAGTTACTTTAAAGCCCAAATGGGAAAACTCATCTAATATTTTCAAGGCTGATTGTAAAAACACTGTTGACTGGAGATCCGTTCTAATCTTATTTCAGAAAACAAAACAAGTACACCAATTCTATGTTGTGTATAACTAAATCTGGATCAACTGAACAAGGTTCAGTGTTGATACAACTTAAAATGAGACATGCTTGGCAAAACTGCTAAATAAATGATCAACACAATTACCGAGCTTTGACAACAGATATTAATTGTACACCAGACAATAAACAATTTTCTGTTGTAAAGCCAGAGGAAAATAAGCAGATGAAACTTCTCAAACATCAAGAAACTTCTCTACAGCCAAAAAGCATCAAAATACTGCCCATCCAAGTGACCTACAATGTTAGGAAAGCAGCAAGTACCATATTCAGGTGATGTAATTTTAAAATGTGATTTATCATAGTTATCTTTAGACCAGAAATCACAAAGACTACATGGTTTGGAGCTGATAATTCATGCCCACATAGTTTCCGTTATTTTGTGGTGCAGCCGATTTCACTCAAAACACAAACTGTAGATGACTGTGGCATCACATCAAGCTTTCACTGCTTTGCTGAGCATGATGAAATACACACACTACTGACTGTGGACTACAGATCCAGACAGCTTTCTCTGGGAATGAATATTTCAATCATTCACAAGAAACTATTGAAGCACAGTGCACCAGAGGTATACACTTGTGTTGGTTTGACAAGTAGCATGATTTACGGGGCATGTTCCCACTGGAGTTGGTACGCTACTGACTTCTTCAGACATCTGAGCAGACTTCCCATCCAGATATATGGAGATCTACAGGTTAATGTGGACAATGAACCATCACTTAATCATTTTGCACATCAGCAAGCATTTCCAGAGGCAAAGAAGCAATAAGTGAAATAATCTTTTCACATTACTTGCAAGTTTCTCCAAGTATTCTGATGAGAACAATTACTAACATCACCAATATTCTCCTCAACCCACCCATACAGATAAAAAAAAATTTAAAAAAATGAGCTTCGGCAGTGTGACAGTGTTAATAAGAACTTCTGTATTATTATTTCTTCTACACTTGCATTTGCCAAAAGTTCTTTCTTTTGTAGTGTCAATAGATTGTGAACTGATGACGATAACTGGACTTGATTTGATTCACAAAATTTTGTCTGTGGAAGCTGATCCTAGTTAACAGCAAAATAATCTGTGATTACTGTTTATACAATGCAGACTTTCAAGTTCACCTGATTTAAGTTCATTTTTTGTGCTAATCAACTGCTTCACACAATCAGCATTGTCTTATTTAATTTGACTACATTACATTACACTTTTTTTATTTTTGTTGCGATTCATCTTATAACTTCTTTTTAAGACACTATCAATCCTGCTCATCTGCTATTCTGAGTCTCTTACCATCTCAGATCGAATTAAAATCTTAATGTCAAATGTTTCTCAAAGTCAGCTTCTTCCAGATTTTTCATTCTGTAAGGAATTCGTGTCAGTACTTTGCAACCATGACTTATTAAATTGATGGCTCTATAATATTAACATCTATCAGCACCAGCCTTCTTTGGAAAATGAATTATTAAATCCTCCTTAAAGTCTGTGGGTATTTTGCCTGTGTTATATATCTTGCATACGAGGAGGAATTGTTTTGTCATGGCAAGAGCACCCAAGAATCTTAATAATTCTCTGGGGATCATCTAATCCAGGACCTTCGTTTAGACTTACATTTTTCACTCCTCTGACTAATTCTTTTCAGTCATATCCACATCTCAACTTCATCTCATTCCTCTTCCCATACTGTAATATTGTTTTCAAGTATTTTTTTTACCTTGTACAGCCCTCCTATACATTCATTTTATCTTTCAGTCATCCCTTCTTTGCTTAAAAGGGAAACTCCCCATTACAGCCCCCTCAGATTTAGTTGTCAGATGGCCCAGTCAATAGCCCTCAAATACTGAACACCATGAAAACAGGAAGAAGGCCTACTAAACAGAGAAAAAAAGAAGCAAAATAGAAACAGTGAACAGTCCAAGCTCAAGATGTGCAGCACAGAGTATGTGTGTGTGGCCACACCATCACGGTTATGTAGATACGGTATTGGACTGCCAAGGGGCAGATCCATGTCAAATCTCAAACATTCCCCATCTTTTCTGTTTTCACCCACAAAATTATGAACTGTCCATCCAGTTACTGACATGTCTGTTCGCTGTATTCAAATATGTGTTTGTGTTGTGGTGTAACGTCCATTTGCAACCACGAAGTGTACGAAAATTACCTTCAGACCTATTTACCAACTATTAATTCTACACAGATGTCACATGTTATGACTCTTGTGTTCTGTTTTGGAAGTTTTGAATTCCTATTTTGTAACATTCTTCACATACGCTTATTCCTTTTCATTTCTGTGAAAGGTCGATGTGGCATGTCGCCTTCTCTCACTATTCATCGCATTTACTTGCAATGGTAATACAACATGACATATTCTATAACCAGTGTATAGTATGACAACTGCCAAGACTAGAGAAGGAGAAAAGAGATGTTAATGACCAGACATAAAGTTTATAAATTTTGTGAAAAAAAAAAAAAAAATTGGCACACGAGCTAGATTTGGACATGGATCTCCGCCTTCATAGTCCAACACCGTAACCACATAACCACAACACTGCAGTGACAAAACTCTGCTTGATGCTACACATCTTGAGTTAGGACCATTCACTGTTTCTATTTTGCTGCTTTTTCACAGTTCAGTACACCTTTTTCCTGTTTTCATGCTCGATCTGTGTTCAGTTTTTGATATGCTACCTATTGGCGCATCTTAAGACTAAATCTGAGGGTGTTGGGATGGGAAGTTTCCCTTGTTAGTACTGGCTAGCTTATATGAGCTCTTAATTTCCTACAGGAACTTTCCTACAGGTGGCAATTATCTTTCCTCTGGTCATGCATGCTTCTATAACTTTCAATTTCTTGTCAAACCATTCACGCTCTGCCATTTTGCACTTTCTGTCAGTCATATTGTTTAGACTTGGGTATCCCCTTATGCCTGCTCCATTTTGCTGCATTTATACATTTTTCTCTTTTCATCAGTTAAATTCAGTATCTCCGTCTACAAACACTCTCTGCAAACCAGGCGTGGCACAGGGTGCAGGTATCTTCCCATTCGAATTACGTATTGAGTGGGGGACGAATGACTGCTAAAATGCTTCTATGCATGCTGCAATTAGTCTAATTCTGTATTCACAGTCAGTATGGGGGTCGTGGCTGAAGAATATGGCTAGATTCTTCAATTAATACTGGTTCTACCAATTTTGTAAGTAAACTTTTGAGACATAATTTGTTTCTGTCTTCAAGTGTTTGCCAATTCAGGTTTTTCAACATTTCTGATGCTCTCCTGTGACTCAAACACTCCTGTAACCATTCATGTTGTGCTTCTTTGTATATATCCAACATCCCATGTTAGTCCTATTTCGTATGGGTACCACACATTTGAGCAATATTCTAAGATGAGATACAAAAGTGAACTGTAAGCAGTCTCCTTTGTAGGATGGTTACATGTTCCCAGTATCCTGCCAATGAACAAAAATCTGTCACCTGTTTGCCTACAGCAAAGCCTATGTTATCATTCCATTTCTTATTCCTAAAAATGATTACACCCACATAGCTGTATGAGGTGATTGATTTTAAATGGGAATCATTAACATCGTCTTCATAGGATACTACATTTTTCATTTTTTGAAGTGCATAATTTTACATTTCTGTACATTTACAGCAAGCAGACAATCTTTGTAGCACTCTGAAATCTTATCAGGGTCAGCCTGAATATTTAGGCAGCTTTTTTCAAACTTTACTTCAATACAGACAACTGCATCATTCACAAAAAAGCCCGAGGTTGCTATTAATATTGTCTGCTACAGTGTTAATATAAAACACAAACACCATGGGTCCAAATACAATTCTGTGGGGCATGCCTCAAATTACTTCCCCTTCTGGCAATGACCAGAAGGGGAAGGCATGCTGCCTACCCTAAAATTCTCAACGCAGTTACAAGTTCTGTTTTAATATCCCAAATAATTGTACCCGTAAGGACACACGTGGGGTAAAATATACCCTGCTGTAGCTCTGATAAGTTGGTAGAACTGTTGAATAAATTCTACAACTATGACTTTCCACATACCTTTCAACCAACTGTCCCTCCTCACTTCCATGGATTGTCTTGTTGAGTGAAGGTATTTTTTTAGTGTCTGTGCAAAAAATTCCCCATGCGTGTGATAACACAGCAATTGTAGCCACTGCACTTTGGGAGTACATTGCGGATTGAAGTGTGATAAAGACATGGCTTCCAATGTAGAACATTGTGCAAATCAACACGAGATAAATAATTTGTCTGACAGCGAAAATGACCACATATCAGAGCATGATCATAATACAGATACTAAGCAATGGGACAGACAGTTATGATTCAGAGGATGTGGCTGCAATATTTCAAGCAAGCTGCAAAAGAAAGCATGGCACTCTGGAAAAAATCTGGACCACCAAGAAATGCCGTCATTTACCAAATTTGCTGTGAAATCCATCACTGGAATGGAAGAGCCACAACAGAAGAAAGCTTGATTGTCTTCTGGGGGATATGACATGTGTTCCCAGAAAAAGGACTGGAAAACCAAAACTACGCTCTACATTCTAAGAAGGGATACACAAGTGAACTGTAAGTAGTCGTTAGTAGCATGACTGCATTTTCCTAGTATCCTGCCAAAGAAAAATTCTGTTGCCTGCTTGCTTGCAGCAAAGTCTATGTTATCATTTGATTTCATATTCCTAAAAATTATTACTCCTAGGTATTTGTATCAGTTGACGGATTCTAAATGGGAATCATTAAGACCTGCTGCAGGTTAATATCTAATGAACATTAATTTTCAGTTTGTAAAGAATGTATCTGTAATGACTCTGGTTAGATATAACAGACAAACTCTGCAGAATACACTGTCTTTGTGAGATTCAATTTTTTTTTCATTAAGAGAAGCGAGTGTTTACATCTTAAAAAATCATTAAATGCATCTTTAAAATACTCTGATGTGATGTGTACATACATATTTCAATTTCCTAAATAGTTCCATGAAAATAAATATTTTTTCTAACTAGGGTGAAAAATACTCCATGCATATATCATCACAAAAAATAAGTGGGTGTGCATATGGATTAACAAACGCTTGGTTCTAAGTCAAATGATTTTTGAAGTCAAGAAGTACTGTATCTACCTGATTTCCTTGATTCATGGCTTTCACAATGTCATGTGAGAAAGATGACTAGTAGGGTTTCACGTGACCTGACATTTATGGAACGCATGCTGGTTTTGCCCAAGACGCCTCAATAAGTTTGAGTTTAAAATATGCTCTAGGATATCTCCTGTGTCATACAAGGATTTATTCTGGGTCTTTGATCCTCCACTGCCATAATTCATTTCTCAAAGCTACCCAATTGTCTCCTATTGTATTCCTTTCCATTATTTCAATCACTGACTAATGCACACCTCGATATTCGCAACTGTTTCTGATGTCTTCAATATATCCAGGTCCCATCTCCTTGATTTTCTTCCTTCCTCCAATTTTAATCTGCTGTACCTAACCAATAAATTATAGTCAGAGTCCACAACTGTCCTGGAAATGTTCTCCAATTTAATACTAAAAAAAGTAGTACCCTACAGCATAATATTTCAAGTATGGCATAAAAAAAATCTCTTAAATTAAGAAGTTGTCAAATTCCTTAGAAATCAGAAAAATAATAAGTAATTTTGTCCTATTTAGGAGCTGTCCACCAGTAATCACTATGTTGTAACAAATTTGGTAGTTTAACTATGAATAACTATTTTGTTGTACATCAGTTGCTTGCATCTTTAACATTTGTGCTTACTGGTACTAGTCACAAATCACCTGTTAACACTGTTGTGAGTCATACATTGTATAAGTTTCCTCTAACTTCATTTATTGTGGCATCACTAAACATATTCATTAAAATATGTGTGTCTTATTTGGTCACTCAAAATTGAACACACGAACATACGTTGGTATTATTAGCAGTATTTCATTATCCAGAAGTCAAACAAAGGTAGGGGAAAATGGCGCTCACCCGAAAAGTGCTGTTACTTGCTGAAGCTGATGGACCTGGTTCATCATGAGTATGGCTTTGCCATGTAAGTGGTGATGCTGAAGTTGAGGGCAATCTATGGCTCCAGTCCACACTGTCCTCCAGTTGTACAGTTTGACACAGCTGCCAGATAAAATATGTCACTAATATAGCATACATCACATTGTTTCTCAGCACCTTTCTATTTGCACATTGTGGAATAAAAATTAACTGCATGGCCAAAAGTTTCTGAACACCCCACTATTTATGCTTTGTGCAACTTCTGGAGATGTATCCAAAATTAAAAATGTTCAAGGACAATGTGTCATCACAGTTCATGTTTTCAGCCAGAATGAATGAACGGAGAAAAGTGACCAAGTCTGAATGTCACAGACTGTATGTGCCCCATTTGGTCATGCTGTCTGCATGTTTTCATTGGGTTATTGTAACGTTGAAATGTCATGAAAGCATACAATACAAAGCATATTGCTTGCCGTCTAATAAATGAACTGATAGCAATTGTCAAACTCTACAACATAGTTCGGTAAACTTTTGTTGCAAATGGCTCTGAGCACTATGGGACTTAACATCTGAGGTCATCAGTCCCCTAGACTTAGAACTACTTAAACCTAACTAACCTAAGGACATCACACACATCCATGCCCGAGGCAGGATTCGAACCTGCGATCGACTTTTGTTGCAGCTCAAGTTCAAAGGTAAATTACAGAATGATCCCTAAAAGATTCTAAGATTCAATCTTCAGAGTCATACAGTTGCTCGGAAATCACTGGGAAAAAGAACAGATGCACTATGTCACTTTGTTATGAACGACATTGTCACTGGTCTGTGTAGGTGTGGAAGCCTGTATTATGGAGTGATGTGTCATGCTACATGATGATGTAGCACTCATAATGGATGTGCTGACCTAAAAGATGCTTAATACATGGTATCTATTCAAGTTTGTTATAACAACAGTGAAATTTGGATGAACAATGTCGGGTATGTGCATTTTTCACTAGTCTGTTCTTTGTAATGAACAGTAATGGGTGTTCGGAGATTTTTAGCCACTTAGTGTTAGAGTGTAGCCAATACCTCTAATGCAACATTGAAACAGTAAAACTTTGTTAAGTCATCTTATGCAAATGGAAATATTTTCCCAAACTGAACTCTATTACATCACATGTACATTTATTAATAGCAACTAAAATACTGCAAAAAACTTCAGTGTTATGTATAAAGAAGATTTCAGTGAAATTATTCAAAATCTACATCTCACCTGGAAGGAATTATCATTTGTTGTGTTTGATGGTGATGTTTCTTGACGAGCATCACTTTCCCTGTTAACTGTAGATGGTGAACTGGATGGTCTGCCATTCTCCCAACTGTTGTCCAATTCTACATTCATATCTAAATACGTTTGTAATACAGCAACACATAATTAAGGCAGATCTTCTTAGACAATTTAATACTAATAAGTCACACAAGAATCATGAACATGCAAAGTACCGTTCACTTCTATTCAACAATGAAGTATTGACAGCTTTTTGTCTCTAAGCACTATCTCCCATGTTGGTTAATCAAAATGACAAGTTCGCTCCCTTTGAGCCATGGGACTACACAGTTAACAACAAAAACTGATTCACTCATGAATGTAATGACAATATCTAATGTCACTTTGATGCAATATGAAAGTGCCAACTAGCAATCCTTCCTACAATATTATGTTACCAGCAAAAAACTGTGAAATAAAAAGGCTCCGATTCAACTGCTCATAGCAATTTACAATATGAAAATTTCAGGTAAATTAACTGACAGTACAGCACAAATTTAACACTTTATTTGTACAAAACAACTGATATGTTTCATATCAATTATTTTACAAGATTCTCCTATATCACCATACAAGCTACTTTTTCCCTACACAAGGTATTTTAATACAGTTTGAAATCCAAGTGTCTGGGAATAAAACCATGACAGACTCACAGAAAACTAACAGATCAAGTCTTCCCACATCCACTACTTGTGAGCATCTAACCAACAGAATTTACACTTTAAACAAACAAAAATTTACTGGTGAAGTGAAATTCATTTGTCCACTGCTATAACAATTGGCAGCATGTCTACTTCATCATAATAGACTACAGTTTTTCTATCACTGTGGATTATGCTGAGCTAAAACAAAAACGTACATTGTGCACTCATCCAAAATCACATTTTTCTCTTCGAAGTCTATGGAAGTCTTAGTTTGTAGTACATTATTTAAATGACAAGACTAGAAAAGATAAATACCTGAACTGTGATCAGCTGGATTTGTGTCTTGCCCAGGCATGACTGCTGCCTCGTATGTGACAAACAACCTGCAACAAGTGAAAAACATTTTCTTTATATTTATATTCAAATTACAATCACCGTAGCACTTTTTGGTCATTTCATGCAAATTTCATGACTGAATGAATGATATATATAACAGCACTGAGTAAATATATGTAAAGTTTTTTCTATGATCAAATGTTAAGTAACAAACTAGAAAAGGCACAAAATGATAAGTTTTTGTTTCCATCACAAACTTTTATAGAAGTACATGAGAAATGCATTAACAAGAGAAATAAAGAGAAACTACTGTCTCTTCATATTATGCTATTTATTGTTTCATTAAGTAAGTTAAATTCTAAGTAATTTAATGCTCCATATGTTCGATGAACATGCACAGAAATTTCTCAAAACAGAACAAATTTCAATAGTAATGATCAATTTCAGAGGTGGCTGATCATGGTTTATTAACTATCAAGTTCCTGTAACTTTCTCAATAATTATAAAAGTAAATTACAGACAGCAGAAATGAGTTCTTTGGGAATAGCAGTAAGTTTCACAAGAAGACAAAGGAAAAGAAATAATGAAATAGGCACAGAGTTACTAACTGCGACTATCTGGAATAAATCACTAAAATACTTTATTATATCAGACTGACTTGCACGAAAGAAAGATAACATTCTGTCACATTTTAGCTGGTATAGCTTTATCCATCCTCAACTGCTTTTTGAGGGTGTTGGTTTTTCCAAGTCTTCCTTGATTGTCAACTTGTAATTCATCCCACCACCTGGTACTCTGTATCTTTCTTCAATAGAAGTGTGCAAGTGATTTATCAAATTTGTTCTAGCCTTTTGTGAATGTCATTATACTTTGCATTTGTAACTCTGTCCCTATTTCATTATTTCTTTTCCTTTGTCTTCTTGTGACTCCTGCTGCTATTCTCAAATAACTCATTTCTGCTGTGTGTCAAAATCTCTATTTCCTTGGAACCTATATTCCATGTCCTTACAGAAAACTACAAACAGGTACAGTTTTCCAAAATTTTACCCTTGTCTCTCTCCTACTTTTTGCTTTCTGTACAGTTAGCAAATAATACAATTTAACATTTCTTTATAATTTCCAATCACCTTACTTCTTAGAAAGATGTTGTGTATACTAGAAAATTGAATGAATTTATTTTTTTGGTTTTTAAAATTCTGTAACTTTATAGACTTTTGATCACAATATGGAGGTTACACTCTGCAGCCATCATGTTAAATTTATAGGAGGAGTTCCTCATTGTAAGCAACTATTAACCAGTTATAAACATGAATAATGAATAATAATTACTAACACACAAGTTGTGTGTGGTTCTTGTCTTCCAAATACACTGCTGTAACATATCATCCACACACGAATTAGGAGGTACTGGTGACATAAGCTGGGAATTCTTATTGTAACATAAATATAAAATGATTTTGCAATTTAAAAACTGAAAAAAGTCCCATGAATATTTTTATGCACAAGTATTGAAGATCTTGGTGGTGGCTGAAGATGACTACAGTATACATTGTCACTGATTACTGCAATAATTAAATAGTATTAAATAAGTGCAAAACGAAAGAGGAAATTAATCTGTTATAAAAGACAATGGGCTCTGACTCAGGAGAAAGTGGGCTCATGCTCTGTACAGTTATGATTAAAGATTTTGGTCACTTCAAGCACATGCTGCCTCTGTCAATACATAAAAATCATGTGTTTGCCTGTAATAATCTGACAAATGTAATATCACTGTAAAACAAACCTTTAATGAATAAATTACAATATGATACTATACACCTGTTACCATCACTGTGAAGCAACTGTACATGACACACACATTAAGGAGGAGGATAGATGAGACCAATATGGATTGTTTCTTTTCAATACTCATAACTCAGCTGCTTGGAGGAAGTAGCTTCATGCATGACTGTAGGTAGCAAAAAATCAGATATACTACAGTCACTGAAACAAGGCTGCCAATTATCTTAGCAACAAAACAGAATTTGACACACTCAGATGAGTGGACTTCTACTACTTGCTCAGCTAGCACATATTCTCATATGCCATCACCATCAATTGTATGATGTCATGACATACGACAGATGGAAACTTAATGCCACTTGGAAACTCAAATAAAAAATGTATTTTCTCATTACTGAAACAAGTAACTCTTATGAACAGCTAACGTGGAAGTTCACATTCTTCCCACTAATGTCCAATTATTAACTCAATAAACGTAACAATATTTTGGTATTTACCTAGAAAATGGCACATTCCCCAGTCTTGGTAAATGATAAAGGATGCTCCATATATTCTAGACGGTTCGGCCGACTATGAATACATTTTGAACACCTTATGTTGGATGCAATACAAGGAACTGTGTAAATGATGCTCTAATTTTTAGTGCCTCTGAACTGTGTGTGACTCCATGCAAGAAAAATGATTGCCTGGATCAAGCACCCTTCACCAAAATCAAATCAATGGGGTCACTTTATGAGTCCATGAAATATCTCGACAGAAGTGCATTTTACATGAAATGGAGTCTTAAGTTAATGAGTCTAAAGTTAATATAGGCATTCTGAAAATCCACAATTATATTTGCCTTTATATACCCCACCTGCAGTTCCATTCAGCTGTCACTCAATAAGCACTCCATCACGAAGAATGCAAAAAGCATTTCATGGGTGGTCAAGCAACAAGATAAAACTGAGATGTACTTTTTGAAGACAAACTGATAACCCATTTCTGTGGTGGCAAGTACAAAGACTGTATAACTAATTTAAAATACACAGAGAACACTAGGCACTGAAAGTCAGCAATGAGAAGAACATTACAAGCACTAATATATACTTAACTTATTTACGTTTCACTGAAATGTAAGAGCCAACCTGCCATTAACATTGTTCTTTCTCATCATATCACAGCATTTGTGAGACATAACATAAAGAGGGAGGGGTATAGGGATATGCATGGCATATGTTTACTGTCTAGCAGAGTAGATGCTAATACAAACATTTCTGACAAGATAAAACTGTTGAGTCAGACTGCAACACAAGCACAGACACCTGCCATTTGTAACCAGTGCACACTACCAATTACTCTTATCATACGCATTCCATATGGATCAAATCAAAGTATGAACTAGCCACTTTGAGAACTATGCAGAGGTTCTTCCAAAGTGCTCTTGAATTAACACCCCTGGAAGAGACAAGATATAGTGGAGAGTTCTGAAACTCAGCTACTAAATCACACCAGGAATTAAGAGAACAACTGCCTTCAGCCACAAATCATGATTTTATTAAAATGCACACCGCATTTCGAGCGCTGGGGGTTATCTTCAGATGCTTTGACTGTCTATATCAACTTTACATTTCGTTTAATTCTGGGCTGTTTCTATTATGGGTATGTGACACTAGAAACAGCCGAGAACTAAACAAAATGTAAAGTTGATGTAGACTCTCAAAGCACTTGAAGATGAGCCGCCATGGCCTGAAATGCATTGCACATTTTAATAAAATCACGATATGTGGCTAACGGCGGTTGTTCTTCATTATGTATGAAAGTAATAGAGGTGTGGAAGAATCACCGCAAACACTGGATAAAATTAAAGAATTAAAAGTCTTTTCAACAAGTGCCAAGATTAACTCTGCTGACAGATACACCTAGACAAATGTGTCACAATTATATTTTTATTTCTTTATTTTATTTATGGGTTATGTAGCCTGACCGGATTAGGGTCTTATCTTAAATTCCTCTCTTACATCTGACTAGGAACAAAATATACCAAAGATATACTGGGGTAACTCATTTTTATGAAAGAAAGTCTTCACTGCTTGAAAATGTGCTGTAAGAATAATATGTGGTGCTCACTCATGATCATCTTGTACACATCTGTTCATGGAGCTGGGCATTCTGACTGCCACTGCACTGTATACTTATTCTCTCATGAAGTTTGTGTTGTAAATAATCCACTGCAGTTCAGAAGGGACAATGGCGTACGTAATTACAATACTAGAAGGAAATATGATATTCATTACTTTATATTCACCTTGTTTTTAGCACAAAAATGGGCGTACAATGCTGTAAATCAAATTTCTGGTATCCTACCCTATAATATAAAATGTGTGACAGACAGCAAAGTAAAATTTGGAAACAAAGTGTTTCTCCTTGATAACACTTTTTATACCGAAAAAGAATTTCTATTATTGTAATGTGTAAAAGGTGGTGGGTAGATTACTACCATTTGTATATATAATAATAATAAATATTATAAATGTTCACCGTGTACCCATATTTACAAACTAATTTGCGATGTGAACGTAAAATGACTCGTTCCACATCATTGCGATTTATCACGCAAATGATTTATGGAACGTTAAGCTATAACAAAACATTCATCACAAGATTAGTTTAACATATTTGAAGTCATGTTTAGTATTATGGGAAGTGGAAGGGATAAATAAAGAGGTGGAGACTAAAATGAGAGTGGGTGTTGGGAAAGAACAGAATTTAAATAGGGAACTCTGCAAACAGGGGGAGGGTAAAGTTGTGGAGGTGGAGGGGTTACTAGAGTGAGTTGCAGACAGACATATGGGAGAGATGGCTATTGTGACAGAAGGTGGACCATTAGCTGTCTTTTGGAGTTTGAAAGGGATTTAATTTCTTTGATATTTTGAGGAAAATTGTTCCAAAGTCCAGTTTCTCATACCGAAAATGATTTAGAGAAAATGACAGTGTTATGTAAATATACAGAGAGCATTTTCTTTGTTGAGAACTATTATTTCCGTTGTGCTGTTCAGATATTAGTGTAAGAGCTTTTTCTGTATAAGCTAAGCCATACTGTAGATTAGAAACAAAATTACTACATAATTGAACACCCCATCAACAATGAGGTCATTAAAGACAGGGCACAAGCTCGGATTGGGGCAAGCTCGGATTGGGGAAGGAAATCAGCCACGCCCTTTCAAAGGAACCATCACAACATTTGTCTCAGAGATAAAGGTAAATCACAGGAAACCTAAATCTGGATGGCCCTATGGGGATTGGAACCATCATCCTCCCGAATGCAAATCCAGTGTGGTAACCTCTGCATCAACTCACTCAGTTTAGGAAGTGTACCACTTGGTGCACCACAATTTTGTGTCATGAGTGATCTCCTGGTTTAGGTGCTTATAATTTTATATTTCTGTTCTGGTGCATGCAAGGTTTTGCCATTGCAGTATTCATTATGGATGACACAAAGAAAACCAAACAAATATTACACGAATAAAGAGTATTCACATTCTTTGCGAGTCACTTTATTGAAAACATATCACAACCAGTGGAACATTCCTTGATGCTGACAGTTGCCAGGGAAGAGAACAACTGCAACATGTGGTGAGAGACGGGACCAAATATAGCCACTAAACTATTTAGTACCAGTTGTCAACATGTGTATTTGTCAGAGCCATTGATGATATCCATCCATCAAGCCTGTATTTCAACCAGTACAATAAACTGACACACATTCCAAAACAAAACACACTAATTTATCAATAAAGCACCCATGAACAAAGACAGTGTCAGATGGATTAGTAAAGGGTTGCACTTTCTCATTGATTAATGATGGCAGCATACATATTACATAGTTCTGTCACTTGCCACGTTGTACCACATTTCGGTCCATCATACTCAGATGAATGGCAGACGGGATGATGTGGGCAACCATTGAAAGTTAATCATTCAGACAGACAGTGTGTCCATAATTAAAGTTCCAGTTTCGAAACACTGTAGTCAGAGAACCTCTGCTCAGAATGACATCAAATTTGGACAATGTGTTATTGATGGAGGAGGAAACATCATGGAACAAGAAAATTTGACGAAAATTTTATCAATAGAGGATGTTGTAAATGTCTTCACATAAAAGGGGTCAGTTACAAATGACAGATGAATTGCAGTACAATGGCTATGGTTTGAGTTGTACATTACACCATTTGTACTGTTCAATGTGCATAATAGTACAAGCTCTGCAGTCAACAGTTGTGGCACTATTAGTCAGGTAAGCCCATCCACTATGGCAAGGTCATACTACATCGGATGGGAAAAATCAGTTTTTAATTGTTCTGACAAACTGCATACAAAGGAAAATTGTAGTGGTTTCTAACTGTCATGAGCCTGGCATACGATTTGTTGAATATGCTGACTACAGTTTTCTGCCCCAAGTTGAAGTCGAGAGAGAGCATGTTCCACAACAGACTGAAGTGTCTCGGGGGTCATGTTTCAAATGTGCTGTGAATGCATGTCCTCAATCAAGCTACGTTCATAACTGGAGCGCTGAACACAATATCTTTCAGATAACCCCACAGCCAGGAGCCACATGGATTAGGACCAGGTGATCTGGATGGCCACGCTGCAGGGAAATGACAGCTGATAATTCTAGCATTTCTGAAATACCTCTTGGCAGCAGCTCCTTCACAGGGTATGCAACGTGTAGAAGAACTCCATAGTGCATAAAAATGATCCTACTGGTACATCCATGATGTTCAAGGGTTGGAAAGACATTGGTGTGCAAAAGACACTTGTAGTGTTTACCAGTGACTGTACAAGTATCAGGGCCAGCAGGACTCACCTCCTTGAAAAAATACGGTGCTACAATGAACAATGCCATCAATCTGCACCACACAACCATCTTTGTAGAATTAAGTGGTACTGGATGATGTGCGTGCAGATTTTCTGTTGTCCATTTTCTGCAATTTTGCATACTGACATGTCTTTTAGAGATGGAAATGGGCTTTGCTCATCAACAGAATGTTCCACGGCCATTCATTGTCCACTTTCATGCAAGCAACAAATTCCAGTCAACATTTGTCTTGCTGGCTGGTCAGCGGGAAGCAACTCCTGAGCATGAGTTAATTTGTAAGGGTAGCAATGCTGGATGCTTTGGCGGATTTTATGCATCATGCTTGCAAGCATGTCCAACATTTGGACAATTCCCCATGCACTGCATATTTGCACACCACCACACTCGACCCCTCCTGCAATGGCTGTGATCACATCTTCAACAGACGTCTGAACAACTGCTTTCCTCCCTCTGCCACACTGCACTTTAAAAGAACCCATCTTTTCAAATTTTGTAATCTTTTTCTACAGACCCTAAGCAGACGGAGGACTGAAGCCTTTTTCCATACCCTTGAGTGTCCAGAACTTCTGCAGTGCTACTGGAACAGTCACCGTTCTTGTAAAAGAGCTTTACCAGCAGTGCACAATCCTTCATGTAGGCTGCCAATTTGGGCATCTCGGATGCAAACTGAGGAACAACTGTTTGCTGTGCGTCTGTTGGTGTGCATATTCGACACAGCGATATCTACTGGTCAAATTTTCATTTTTTTTCTTTTTTTTTCCCTTGGCATTTCCTCCTGCATCAATTATATGCTGTTCAAATTTGACATTCTGAACAGTGGTTGTCTTTCTACAGTGTTTTGAAACTGGAACTTTAATTATGAACACATTGTACCTCTCTTTCTCAATCCAACAACTCAGTTCATGGAATCAATATTTGAAATAAGAATAATCTTTAGAAAAATTTAAAGTCACTTACTTTGCCCCAAAAAGGTGTCCATTATTTAGGAACACACATTTTCAATAACTTACAAGCAACTGTAAAAAGTTTAACTGTCAATAAAGTTCAGTTTAGGAACAGCATAAAGGACTTATTTCTGGCCAACTCCTACTCCACTGATCAGTTTCTTAGAAGAACCTACTGAGATGTACAAGTTACTAGTATCATCAAATAATGTGAGCATTAGGACAATCTGATTTCTGTAAAAATTCACTGCAGTAATATTATCATTCTAAATAAGTGTTGTAAAATAATTTTCCTCTTTGATGATGCACGGTTACAGTAGCCTAAGAATTATCATATGCACCTCAGCGAATTGAAAACTTACACTTTTGTGACAAGTTATTTATTACTTTTTAAGTAAAGATCTATTTAAGATTTTTTGACTTATTTCACTTGCATTAAGGACCATTTTACTTGGTATCTGTGAGAGGTATATCAGCATATTCATTTCTCTATGTAAATATTAATTGTTCTACATCCTTTTGAAGCCCAACACAGCCACTATGCACCAAAAACTTAATTCCAAACAACATGTTGCCTACAATGTCAGAGCCTTGAAGCCCAACACAGGCACTAAGCACCAAAAACTTAATTCCAAACAAGATGTTGCCTATAATGTCAAAGCCTTCTGTAGCAGCAAATTAAATAATGCAACTTTCTAGTCCTCTTACAATGAGCGCAATAATAATGCTACTGGTCTGGAAATATTGGGCATACCATGTTGCAGTTTGTAATTCAACTGATGTCTCGGCAAGATTTGCACCAGTCTTCAGAATTAATTCTAAAACTGAGGTGCTTTTTAACCCGCTGATCTATACAAGATGAAAGACAGGATGAAAGAACAATAAGGACATGCGCATACATTTGATTATGATCCCAGTCTAAATGGAATTATTGGAGAACCGCTCAAGTTATAAAGACATAATATACAAATATCATTAGAAAAAGAATACGTAAACAATGTGACTAACATCTTATGGTGAATAAATAGAAAATATATGACAAAATATGATTATCATTTTGAAAATCAGCCACAGAAAAGAGGGGAATGGAGACAGGGACAGCAACGAGATTGTAAAAATTGACAGACTGGACGAAGTGAAGACATGAATTCTAGAAAAAGATACTTATAATGTGAATATTCTCTCTGTAACAGATGCCTGCAAAAAGGATCAACTGGGTTATTAATAAAATATGACCTTCTTGAGGCCATTCCCATTAAATCATGCCTCAGAAATGCAACACACACTACAATAAGAACAAAGTTTTACCCAAATAAAATACTCAGCAGGACCAACAAAATTTCGCAACTATACTTCTCTGTTATGATGACAATGGATGAAATGGAATTGGTGTGTATCTAGACAACTAAGAACAATAATACATGGCATCAGAGAGATCCAATTTAACCCTTAAGTAACACTGGCAAATGGCCTTGGACTTAATATGGGACAAACAACCCACTGAATTAGTTTTTCTACATTCATAATAGTTTTTCTGATAAGTACAAATACCACTTTCACAGTTCTAAGTCAGTAGGCTTCAGATATCAGCGAACATGTGAGTGATGGTATGAATATTTATCGATGGGCTTCAAGGTACTCAATTTCAGGGCTGGTTTTGTGTGCAGATAGCATTTGTCAGCTGTAGATTTACTCTTCTGATAGAAATGGCAGTAAGTTCAATTCACATCAATTCCTACATTACAGTGTACAAAATCAAAACGAGAATTGTTTGTAAGCACAGTTACAGCTTGTTTTCTTCCATGCCATATCTGTAAACAAATAGACTGTCATGAATTCAGCTCCTAGTTACACCCAATTTTACTGATTACATGCTGCAAAATGCTTCTTCTAATTAAGAATGAATATTGTGGCTAATATTGTTTCAAAAATTATCTAGGAAAGGTTAGCTGTTGAGATAATATAAATTATTTCCACTGACGGTGTACATGTAGGATGTTGCAACATGATAAAACAGTTTATGCACACATTTGAACGTAATAAGTAAATTATTTGCTCACTTTTGGTTGGTTTTTGTAGTTACAGGGGTCATATTGACATTTAAGAACATTTCTTTTCGATCTACAAGAATGACTTCACAGAGATGGTATAGTGTCATGACAGATAAAATTCTGGTTGATCATGTAACAAACTGTTGGGAAGAAGTTACTGCAGAAGATTCTACAGTTTCAAACACTACTACAGTAACTAATGGCAAGCTGGGTAACAAAGAGTCTAGTGTACTAATGGGTCAAATATCTGATACAAATGCAGCAGGTAGGGTACACCGTTTACTGTGCGTGAAGAAGCATTTAATGAAAGTCATGAAACTGACTCTGATACTGAAGTGGGTGCAAACATGGATATCTATGTAAGGTTTAAAGTTGGTTGTGAACGTCAGTGCACTGTGAGATGTCTTGCTCCTGAGGGCACAGGTTTACTAACAAAAGTTGTCACTGTTAATTTCTGCAAATTTTTTCAAACTTTTAAGAACAGATTTTGTGCTCCTGATTCATTAGTAGGAATATTTACCATCCTATAGCTCATGGTGGACTTAGAAATATATAATAATTTGAGTAGTGTTACTGATTACTATTCCCAAAGACTACACGCTGACACATATTTCACTGTTACACTAGATAAAACATTTTGTCACTTAAAGGGTTAATCATAATTCCATAGCTGTAAAGTTACTCTCACCAGCAGACTTTTCAAAACTTATGATAAACCATGTTTTCTTAAGTTATACACATTTATCAAGGTATTATAATTTTGTGACTAACTCCCAAGTGTCTACAAGAATTGCAGTGTTGTAATGCCACCTCTTGATGGGGGAAAAATGAGTGCAATCATAAAATTGATTATTCTTATTTTATTATTGTACAAGAGTAATGGTGTTCTAATAAACAGTACTTTTCAGACTAGTCTTTTCTTATGATCTGAAAAGCTTAGGAAAACAGCTTCACATCTATTTATGATAAAATCTGAGACAGTTCTGCCTTGGAAAGTGAGGTTAATGTTGATCTTAAAGGATTTACTTCAGCATTTTATTTTTCCTTCAACACTAAAACATAGTTTCTTCAAAAAGGGAATCAGCATGTTTTAATCAATTGTAATCAGGTGTCGAACAAATAATGAAGACGGGAGTCCAGGGTTTCACACCCTATCAGTGAGGAGTTTACCATAGCATGTCAATAGCCTTGAATGCTTCTTGGACACTCAAGAGTCACATATGAGAGATTGCAATTTCCTATGTAGTCACAAACCTGATAATTACTTCATTCAAAATAATGTGTTGCATCTTACCCGACTTCGTCATTTCACACAATATGGTGAATTGTAATTTTAACTAGTAGAGACTACCAGCATGGTGAAAATATGAAAAGAATATCAGTCTAGCTATCTACCTGCAAGTATCTGTTCTCAGCATGCCACTTATGTTATGAATGTGAATTACTTTCTCAGTGGTAAGTATGGTCACTAACATGTTGTCGGAAATTAATGGAGTATGTGTCTCAGTATCACTTTTGACTACATAATCATTGTAATATCCTTGATGCATTCATAGTTCCCCTTGGCAAACAAGCAATGTTCACTCTGCATTTTTATGGAGGAGGAGGAGGAGGAGGAGGAGATTAGTGTTTAACGTCCCGTCGACAACGAGGTCATTAGAGACAGAGCGCAAGCTCGGGTGAGGGAAGGATGGGGAAGGAAATCGGCCGTGCCCTTTCAAAGGAACCATCCCGGCATTTGCCTGAAGCGATTTAGGGAAATCACGGAAAACCTAAATCAGGATGGCCGGAGACGGGATTGAACCGTCGTCCTCCCGAATGCGAGTGCAGTTTTATGTCTCTCTTGTATTCCACATCAAAAAGTTCAGACATACTCAAGCAATGACAACACTCGTAAACAGTGAACACACAGTTGTGGGTTACTTTCTGGTACAGGACACCCTGGGAATACAGTGTTGGTCAAGATGCTGCATACTGCTTTTTGCACAACTTCCATTATCTAGTCAGCTGCTCCTAATCCCTCCACAATCTCATTTCCTAGGTCAGCATTTGTTTGAATGTTGCGCATATCCTAAGAAAACAGTGACTGTCTGTATCTAAAAAATGAAACAGACATGATGACATAATACAACAGTGTGACACAATGTGTGTTGCACTGCCCAGTTTCTCTACACTGTTCAAGTTTTCCCCAAGAAGCAAGAATGACTGGAAATCAATTGAATGTGATTTTTCACAACCCTGTAATTACCCAAACTGTTTGGGTGTAGTAGACAGCAAACACGTACAGATCGAGATGCCTGCAGACAATAGCTCATATTACTGTAACTGTAACAATTGTTTAGTACTGTAACACTTCCAACAGATAATGCCAGTTATAAATTTATTATGGCTGATGCCGGAATGAATTGTCATATGTCAGACAGAGCAGAGATATTGTTTTCTTTGGAGACACTGTTTTATCAGAACCTGCTGACATATCAGCTGCAGCTACCCCAGGAAGAGGCACATCCAAATAATTCACTATGTTTGTCCTTTGTATTTGTTGGGGATGATACATTCTAACTGCAATAAAATGTCATTACGGACCAAACATCGCATGCCAGCATTGAAATATACCACCCATTTCTCCTAAGAGTTATAAAACACATTTTCTTTCTTGTTTCAGCATATACCTGTGATTTCATTTTTGAATTGTGCAGGTAGTGTCACTGTCCAAACAAATATCCCTCATTATGTTGCTCATGACACCCAATGTCTATAGAACATGTATGTTGCTTTATAGCTACAAACAAAATGATTTTTTTTCCCCCACATGACCATTCCATTCAATGGAATGGTCAAAATTAGTCTACTGTGATATCCTGTTACCTGAAATGTATTAACAGAGACAGTTAAACACAAAGAATAACCAGTTCAGAGGCTTTGACTTAGTAGTGTTGTTGCATTGCAGTAGCAAATGGTGCAGTATAGGCCAGCATCAAGATAAACCAAGTCGGGCAAGGAAGACATGGGTAACACATTAACTGATCTTTCAGGGCCTTTTATACACTGAAGAGCCAAAGAAAGTGGTACACTTGCCTAATATAGTGTAGCACCCCCACCAGCACACAGAAGTGCCGCAACATGACGTGGTATGGATTCTACTAATGCCTGAAGTAGTGCTGGGGGGAACTGATACACAAAGCCTGCAGGGCTGCCCATAAACCCATAAGAGTATGAGGGTGTGGAGATCTCTTCTGAACAGCACATTGCAAGGCAACCTAGATATGCTCAGTAATGTTCACGTCTGGGGAGTTTGGTCACCAACGGAAGTGTTTAAACTCACAAGGAGTGTTCCTGGAGCCACTCTGGTATTGTACTGTCCTGCTGGAATTTTCAAAGTCTGTCGGAATGCACAATGGACATGAATGGGTGCAGATGATCAGACAGGATGCTTACGTATGTGTCACCTGTCAAGAGTCGTATCTACATGTATGAGAGGTCCTATATCACTCCAACTGCACACGCCGCACCTCCAACACCTTGAACTGTCACCTGCTGACATGCAGGATCCATGAATTCATGAGGCTGTCTCCATACCTGTACACATCCATCTGCTCAATACAATTTGAAACGAGACTCATCCTACCAAGCAACAAGTTTCCAGTTATCAACAGTCCAATGTTGGTGTTGACGAGCCCAGGTGATGCATAAAGCTTTGTGTTATGGAGTCATCAAGGGTACAAGAGTGGGCTATCGGCTCCGAAAGCCTATATCTATTATGTTTTGCTGAATGATTCACATGCTGACACTTCATGATGACTCAGCATTGAAATCTGCAGCAACTTGTGGAAGTGTTGCACTTCTGTCACGTTGAACAATTCTCTTGCATTGTCGTTGATCCCATTCTTGCAGGATCTTTTTCTGGCTGCAGCAATGACAGAGATTTGATGTTTTACTGGATTCCTGATATCCATGGTACACTAGTGAAATGGTCATATGGGAAAATCCCCACTTCATCGCTACCTCAGAGATGCTGTGTCCCATCGCTCGTGTGCCGACAATAACACCGGGGTCAAACTCACTTAAATTTTGATAACCTGCCATTGTAGCAGCAATAACCAATCAAACAACTGCACCAGACACCTGTCGTCTTATATAAGCATTGCCGGCCACAGTGCCATTTTCTGCCTGTTTACGTACCTCTGTATTTGAATATGCATGCCTATACCAGCTTATTTGGCACTGATCCAAATGATACAGCTTGTTATAGTGTCATTTTTACACATTTTTGTGCAGCGACCTGGTGTTTTTGTTGCCCCATCTCATGTGGTAGTCCATGCCATGCTGACTATCTCCTACTGACATGCAGCAGCACTACTCGATCACTGCTGGAGTTACTTTTTGGGCTCTCCTTTACGTGTTAATACATTATGGTTAACTAGATGTTGTACTAGGCTTATTTTGGGCAACTCTGTTGAAGTGATACACCAAATATCATTTAAAAACATTTTCTTTGTTACAAGGAACAACCTGATGTGTTGACTGACACTGGGGGGTTACACAAAATTGATAAACTGTATTTCTTTTATCTTACTCAGTCCAAACATTGCATAAATTAGAGAGAGAGAGAGAGAGAGAGAGAGAGAGAGCTACAACAATTTAGTGAAAAACTGAAGCTTGTGATGTGTTTCAAGTTAAATGAGAATGAAAGTCACCAACAGCAGCAGTGTCGCAATGCTCCTCACTGGATGCTACTGAGTCAGCTACAAAATGCAAATGGTGCGCAGTCTCCTATGCAGACTATAGCCCACCTTCCCCCACCATGCACACAGAGGGCATATAAGGGCGCTGCCAGGCATCTCCCACAGATTCCTCTTCCAACAGGAATCACTTACCAGGGGTGAGCAATCTGGGCAACCAGAACCGAATGACCTGCTTTGCAATTTAAACCTCTTAAGAAAGTGGTAAAGTATTACCCTTGAGAGAGCAAGAAAAACATTTATGAGATCTGCTACTTTTCATACTTCTGGAAGTGTGGCCAGGTATTTTTAGACTTGTATTCAGATGAAAAGAAGATTGTTTGTTGCAATTACAAAAATGGTTCAAATGGCTTTAAGCACTATGGGATTTAACATCTAAGATCATCAGTCCCCTAGACTTAGAACTACTTAAACTTGACTAACTTAAGGACATCACACACATCCACGCCCAAGGCAGGATTCAAACCTGCGACCGTAGCAGCAGCATGGTTCTGGACTGAAGCACCTAGAACCGCTCGGCCACAGTGTTGCAATTACAATGGATCATATTCTCAGTGCACTACAGGGTAGCATATTACAGATTGGTCTGATGCCAACTATTGTCAATAGCTCCAGTTGCAAACTTGGGTATGTTTTCTTGCGCAATGTAAATACTTATGCGTCTGACCCAACTGATCCATTGGTGTACGTGAGAGATGAATATAATGACATAAAAGAAGTGACAGCTACAGCAAAATTCCAAAGCAGGAAGGATTAGATATGTGGATCTGAAAACTTTGAACTTCCTACTTGGCAAACAGGCTTCACCATGCATCCATGAGTAAAAGTGCATGTGGTAGCTAAGCTTGCAAAGCTGCTTGAGATAGGATACTTTTTCCTCATTTCAAATGTAGCCTATCTGTCAAAGCAGTTCACTAGACACTGAATGAATGAAGAATTTATCTGGTAGATTAATAACAAGGATAAAGTGGTTTGGTTCTCTTTTAAAAATGGGATAATACATAAACTTTCTAAACAACAAAAGAGCAGACAATAGTGCACACATTATACATTTTCTGTACAGTCACCAGGATAAGTTTCACGAGAATCCCAAGGCTGTTACTAACAAACAGGGAGAGTGATTCCGACAATAGTTTTATTTTAAGTAACAGTATTATCAAGGATTATAGATGAAGAATATAGTCTGACTACTACAGTAATGGATATCACATGTCACTCTCGCCCACTTTCTTCTCATTACTTTAATTCGGTTTATACCAATATTTCACTGTCTCAGAATCAGTTTTAAACTGGTACACGTTTGGTACGATAACACTGTACCATATACTCATAAGGAGATAAAATGGATGGCCATTATTTCCTTCCAGGAGATCTGTTTACCTCTTCCAATCTTTTCCTACCCGTCCCTATTTCCTCTCTGGGGAAGGAACTAACAGTTACAAAAGGGAGTTACAGGTTTTTTTCTTTACTTTCTCTTTTCTACTTATAAATCTATTAACAGTACTTGGAATTTTGCCTCCTGATGATAACTACGAGGGTCACTCCAAAAGAAATGCACACTTTTTTTTTTTTTTTAAATCCATCTTTCATTCTACTTGTATGAAAGTTTTACAGTGTGTAGATACATCCTTTAGGAACAATATTTTCATTTCTCCACATAATTTCCATCCCCCTCAACTGCCTTACGCCATCTCGGAACCAGCGCCTGTATACCCGCACGGTAAAATTTTGGACCAACCTGTTGGAGCCACTGTTTGGCAGCGTGCACAAGGGAGTCATCATCTTCAAACCTTATTCCATGAAGAGAGTCTTCCAGTTTTCCAAAGAGATGATAGTCATATGGAGCCACGTCAGGACTGTAAGGCGGGTGTTTCAGTGTTGTCCATCCGAGTTTTTTGATCGCTTCCATGGTTTTTTGACTGACATGTGGCCGTGCATTGTCGTGCAACAGCAAAACACCCTGCTTCTGCCAATGTGGTCGAACGCAACTCAGTTGAGCTTGAAGTTTCTTCAGTGTCATCACATATGCATCAGAATTTATGGTGGTTCCACTTGGCATGATTTCCAAAAGCAAGAGTCCTTCGGAATCAAAAAACACCATAGCCATAATTTTTCCAGCAAAAGGTGTAGATTTGAATTTTTTTTCTTGGGTGGATTTGCATGATTCCACTCCACTGATTGCCTCTTCATCTCTGGTGACAAATGATGGAGCCATGTTTCATCACCTGTCACAATTCTTCCAAGAAATTCATCTCCACCATTCTCGTACTGTTCCAAAAGTTCGCTGCATACTGTTTTTCATGTTTCTTTGTGAGCCACTGTCATCATCCTGGGAAGCCACCTGGCACAAACCTTTTTAACGCCAACACTTTCAGTATTCTGCAAATACTACCTTCCACCTATCCCAACGTAGCGTGACAATTCGTTCACTGTGACGCGTCTGTCAGCAGTCACCAATTCGTTAACTCTCTGCACACCGTCTGAAGTGTGTGCAGTACGAGGCCTGCCACTGCGAGGACAATCCTCAATATTGCCATGCCCGCTTTCATCATGTAACCTGCTTGCCCACCGACTAACTATACTGTGATCGACAGCAGCATCTCCATACACCTTTTTCAACTTCTTGTGGATGTTTCTCACTGTCTCGTTTTCACAGCACAAGAATTCTATGACAGCATGTTGCTTCTGACGAACGTCCAGTGTAGCAGCCATCTTGAAGACGTGCTGTGACTCACAGGAACAGGTTGAACTAAGTTTGAAAACAAGCAGGAAGGACATATGTACACACTGTAAAACTTTCAAACATGCAGAATGAAAATGGCATTTTTACAAAAATAGTGTGCATTTCTTTTGGAGTGACCCTCGTATTAGTGTGATTTAAGAAAATATACTTTTTAGCACCTAACATGAGAAAGACATAACCAAAAAACTTGTAGGGCAGGTTCTACTGAGACATAAATGTTAAGAAAAAATTCGATATGCTGTGCCATTCTGAGTTATTTAGCATTGAAATTAGCCAATCGGGGCATTGCACGCTCACATATACACAGCCTGCCACGGACGGTGTGGTGTTGCTCAATGAGTGGTTTGTTTGGTTAGCTGAAATTTGAATTTGTACATGCGATGACCTGAATGGCTAACTTCAATACTAAATAAATCGGAAACAGTGCAACATATTGAATTTTTTCCTTAAGATTTGTGTCTCAGTACAATCTGCCCTACAAGTGTTTCAGACATTTTCTGACCACCCTGTATAAGACGTAGTGAAATGAAAATAATAGAGGGGGAAAAAAGTAAGTGAACTGTTTATTATTTCAAAATTAATCGCCATAACTATGGGCCCACCCACATGTCGCCACAGATGTTTCAGCTATGCTGTGGAAGTTTCAATGGGAATCCATTACATATCCTCTATATAGTTCCGGAAAGCGTTTCTCAAGAAGAGAAATTTGTTAACATCGAGTATAGATTTAGGTGTCAGGAAGTCGTTTCTGAAAGTATTTGTATGGAGTGTAGCCATGTATGGAAGTGAGACATGGACGATAACTAGTTTGGACAAGAAGAGAATAGAAGCTTTCGAAATGTGGTGCTACAGAAGAATGCTGAAGATAAGGTGGGTAGATCACGTAACTAATGAGGAGGTATTGAATAGGATTGGGGAGAAGAGAAGTTTGTGGCACAACTTGACTAGAAGAAGGGATCGGTTGGTAGGACATGTTTTGAGGCATCAAGGCATCACAAATTTAGCATTGGAGGGCAGCGTGGAGGGTAAAAATCGTAGAGGGAGACCAAGAGATGAATACACTAAGCAGATTCAGAAGGATGTAGGTTGCAGTAGGTACTGGGAGATGAAGAAGCTTGCACAGGATAGAGTAGCATGGAGAGCTGCATCAAACCAGTCTCAGGACTGAAGACCACAACAACAACATATAGTTCCGATCTCTCAACATGCAATTTCCATATTTTTGGAGTGATTTGCTTCAGACAAATATATACAATCATGGTTCCTTAAGCAACTGTAAACATTTCTCCATGAAGGCACTGACCGTCTTGACTCACAGACAGATAAATGTATTAACTCTCTAGCCATGAGCAATTTTCCTATTTTTTTGGACAAAATCGCGAGGCGTTTTATTTGATAATTAGAACAGTTATAAGGACAGAATGATAGGAATGTAACAAGAAAACCAGAACCTGAGTTGAATTTTAAGTGACATTTAATGTAAATAATGTGGGAAATGTGACACTGGCATTCAAGGTTATAAAAACAGAATAAGTATTCATAAATCTTCTAAGTTTTGTATGTGTTAAAGCAAGGTTCCACACACAAAAGCTACGGAATATGGAGACAAAATTGCTGCCGTATGTGAGTGAGACTGATGAACATGTAAAACGCAACTCCCAATGTTTCCGACTGGAAAATAGCAACATCCGTTGTTCTGGGGAGAGGGGGGCGGGAAGGGCAATAGCAGCCTACAATGTTCCAGAGCAACAGAAAAGTATTCAATGGGAAAATCATGACTTACGATGTGCAAACAGAGCAGAAATTACGTCAAACATGACAATTGTGGGCACCGCAAAATTTTCCAGAAAGAGCTAAATGCACACATCTGCTTTGCCTGCAGGTGGAGGGTTAACAGTTATGGTGATAACTTTTGAAGTAACAGAAAAGTTTACTGATTTGTTTTCCATCTGTCCCATTTTCATTGGACTGCCCCATATATTTTCTATTGCAACAGATGCTTTACCCAGAACCCCACCATAAGATAGAGAATGTGCTTCACAAAAATAACATGATGTTGAAAATGTACACTTGCGCTTGCTATCTTTTACCACTAGCTACCTGCAATGGCAGTAAATACATATGGAGGGACTCTCCCTTTGATAAATGCTTACAAGGGAACCTCCCCATCGCACCCCACTCAGATTTAGTTACAAGTTGGCACAGTGGATAGGCCTTGAAAACTGAACACAGATCAATCGAGAAAACTGGAAGAAGTTGTGTGGAACTATGAAAAAAATAAACAAAATATACAAAGTGAGTAGTCCATGTGGGACATAGGCAACGTCGAGGAAAGCCTGAGCTCAGGAGCTCCGTGGTCCTGTGGTCAGCGTGAGCAGCTGTGAAATCAGAGGTCCTTGGTTCGAATATTCCCTCGAGTGAAAAATTTATTTTCTTTATTTTCGCAAAGTTATGACCTGTCCATTCGTTCATTGACATCTCTGTTCACTGTAATATGTTTACAGTCTGTGTTTTGCAACCGCACCGCAAAACGGTGCGATTAGTAGACAAAAGGACGTGCTCTCCAATGGGAACCAAAAACATTTGATCGCAAGGTCATAGGTCAACCGATTCCGCCACAGGACAACACGTCTGATATATTCTATACGACACTGGTGACAGATAATAATTGTCTGAAAATTAAAAATTAAACTCTTCACTCAAGGGAAGACTTGAACCCAGGACCTCTCATTCCACAGCTGCTCACACTAACCACGGGACCACGGCGTTCCTGAGCTCGCATTCTCCTTGAAGTTGCATATCTTGCACATGGACTACTCAGTTTGTATATTTTGCTTATTTTTTTCATAGTTCCACACAACTTCTTCCTGTTTTCTCGATAGATCTGTGTTCAGTTTTTCAAGGCCTATTCACTGTGCCAACTTATAGCTAAATCTGAGGGGGTGCGATGGGGAGGTTCCCTTGTTAGGAATCAATATGTGGTACATTATCAATGACCAACAATATGAAATGTAATCTCTGGAATTATTTACAATATTTGCATCAGCAGCTACAACACTAAGAAGGACTAGTCTCTGAAGCATCAGAGGAGTTACAAAAATTCACATTTTCTCAGGGAATAGAAATTTGAAGGGCATTGACAACTATTGTGAATTGGTAAAAGTTAAGTAATGTTATTGGAGAGGTGTCCATATTGTGGAAGAAGAGGAAGAAAATGAGAATTAAGGTGTAACATCCTGAAACTGATGTAATTAGACACAAAGCACAATCTTCTTCGTGATCTAAAACAGGTAAGGTTGAGTGTTTGTATCAGATTTGACCCTCTCCTCCTCCATTTCGGTAGCAAAAAAACCTAACACATCACTTCACAAGTATATGTTGCAGTTAGCCAGTCCACAGAGTAACATGTTTGAACATAATTATCATACGCAGATATCAGAAGTAATGGTATACCACCACTTATGCTAACACTTGAGTATTTTCATACATATGGGTGTGCATATTCCTGTGCTGTAATTTTCATTTCACATACAATTCCAAAACAACACATGATAAATTCAACTGAAGTTGTACCTTCAAAGACTGGTTCACTACATTCTAATATTTCATTTTCTCTGCATGTATTCTGTAAAGGGAAAGCGTGATGTTCACAAAATCAGCACAAAAAACACTTCTGACACTGCCTGGTTCAATGTCTTCTAACACCTGTGTCACTTAAGGGGAGCGGGAGGTGCCTATGCTGCCCATGTTAAAATCACTAAGTTTGAGGAACATTTATGAATAAACTACCAAATAGAAGAATTTGAATTTTTTTTTTACATATAGAGTGGTTTAGTATTGCAGTTATGACAGAGGGATTTTGGAGTATCTTTTCTAGTTTCCTTCCAATTATTTTTTTTATTAATGACCCAATTTTTTTTTACAAATAATCGCTTTATAATTAAACTGAAAAACTACTGAACATATTGCCAAAAGGCTGTGTTACAATGTAAGTTTGACCACTAGGAGTGCTGTATAAAAATTTCATCTCTCTAGCTTGAGTGGATTTTGAGAAAATGTTCCTTATATTCGAAAAATTCTAATTTACGGGAAATGGCTATCAAAGTTTCTCAATACATTCCTGCACTATAGGATGGATTATCAGGGTCTTCTTCTTCATCCTCCAAAAGCTTCCTCTTCTGTCTTCTTTTCTGGCCTGTTGTTCCATCATACTTCATATGCCTTTCTCTTCTTTCTGCTCCTCTTATCCTTTCTCTGTCAATATTTCTTAGTGCTCGAACAGTGTTCACCCCAACTGTAAATCATAATGCCTTCAGAACTTCACACTGTTCCCTTGGTTGTAGGTTGCTATTGCATCATAAATGCCAAAGTGCAGTGTTTTTATGCTTACAAACACCCTTTTAGGAATCACTTTCCAAATCAAATTGTTTACCCTCTCATTAGGATTCTGTGTCTTTCCATGTAGACATTTGTGTAACAATTCTGGCTGTGCTAAGTCATGAAAAATTGGTTTTATTGCATTTATCACAGCTGCTGGCAAACCATGTTTGTGATCATAGTCCTGTTTTGCATTATATTTGCACCAGGAATCTTTTGGGCACAGGCTGTGTTGAGGGTATTCATTGGAAGAGGCAGTATGAAGGAACAACGCCCACACTGCTTTTCGCATGTCACTAACATTACTAGTATTTTGCCTTATAGCATACCCATAGTATCTCTGTAGATGTTCAATCACCTCATCAGTAAGCCTGCCTCTCCCTCCTATTGTCTTTCCATCACTGAGCTTACTTGAACCCAAAGTTTGTTTGAGCCTTCGAAGCCGTGCACCCATACACTTTTGCACATGCCCAATGCATTCCAACTTTTCAACTACAAATTCATTTCCATATGGTTTCAGTTCCTCTATAGTCTTGAAACCTTTGGAGTCACCATCCCCAAGGTAGTATTTGTACCTAACGTTGTATCTGGGAACTGAACGTTCAAAAATTTGTTTCACTCCATCCACTTCCATTGCTCCACTTGATCCACTAAAATTTGCCTCACAGGTTCCACTGTGCTCTCCTTTGATTTTATTTTTGCACCTACAATGTTTTGATAATATTGCAACATCTATCACTTTTGCACTATCACCACAAGTAGCAGTTACAACCCCATTCAGGGATTTATGACCCCTCTTTTGCCAGGAACCATCTAATGCCACTACCAAATCCGTAGAACCACCATTCATTTCTACAGATTCCTCCACTGCTTCCTTCATTGTTTTCAAAGCCACATCTTTAACAGAGGATCCTACCAGTTCACAGTAGTACCCAAATTTGCTTGGAGGCGACTGATACTTGCAACATGCACGGATTATCTTCATCTCACAAGCTAAACCAAAGTGCTCTGTTATCTCAAGTCCCACTCCTACACTTGAACACATTTTGCACAGAACACTTTCTTTCAGCACAGAAGATAATAATCCAATATTCAGTACTTCGTTAATATCATCACTGTCACTAACATATTCACGAAATCTGTCACTTCCACCAGTCAGCTTCTTGCTAGAAGATGTAACAGGGCTATGGCCGGCCATGTGTTGCTTAGCAGAAGAACGCACTGTTTCAGTAATTGTAGTATCACAACTTGGTATTAGTGTTAATTTTCTTTTCCCTACGTTCTTCCTCTTCTTATATACACGGTTACTAAAACGTGGCATCGTAACCAGAACAACGCTTTACACAAGAAGTATAATATTACCAACAACAGGCACAACACTGAACTAATTCGAAACGGTAAACAGCAAAGAGACGATGTTCCGCGCTCTTAGCGCTTCATTTGTCACAGAAAACAATGTAGCCAACCCTTGCACACTCGCTGTATGCGTAACATAAGGTGCTGTATGCGTAACAGGCAGAGAAAATCCCAAGCAGTTTGCCAGGAAGTCACGAGAGGGTGTTAGATGCATTCAGCGGCCGCCCATTTCCTCTGCAGGCGTGGGGGAAAATGGTAATAACTCCACTTCTAGGGCGAGTAGAACAATAATTCAAAGTTTACATTAAAGAGGAATGCTCCAATTAATTTTCGGTAGAAAAAAAAAATCTTAATTTTTTTGGATTTGACCACCTCCGGCTCCCCTTAAGCAAATTTAGCATAGAGAATGCATTTCTCCTTCAATACCTAATGATTCATTACAGGCATTCTGGATTCTGTGAACTGCTGGGGTTGCATACCATATAGTCACTTGTAACCAATTTTGTCTGCTAAAGCATTATTTATGTTCTATGAAGCCCCATAATGTGTCAGAGAGACCTTCTACTGGCAATTCGAATAAAAATTACAAGTAACAATAGTCAAGAAGTGTTCAATTTGAACATACAACTACACAGAGGCACAGAGATAAAATGGTTATTTATTAGAGAACTATGAACTTCAAGCAAATTTTTCAGGACGTACCTCATAAGCAAAACTGGTGTATAACAAGTGCAACAGACATGAATCAATTATTAAGACATTATTAATAAAGTAATAGCAACATGAACCAACTCTTAACTGAGATGGTGTGATGAGAATCTGCTATGCCACAGTTCATTAGAATTAGAGTCCAGTGTGTTATTACTTGATTCAGTTTAAAACTAAACCCCACAAAAACACACAGTGTCAAAAGTTCTAACTTGTAATTATACATTTAAGAGCATTTTACATGAATACAAGAGTAGCTGCAACCAAACCTTAAACAATTCATTACCAAAACATGATTAAACATGACTATGTTAACAGTCTACGATGGTCATTTATCAAATGTAAAAGTTCACTCCAGGTATGAAACCTGGATAAACTGGAGACATTTTACTCCAGCAAGTACATAGCTTCACAGTACAATCTGACACACTCAAGTTTTGCTTTCCATTTTCAGTTAAGGAATACTATAAAAGGAAGTGCCACAATTTACCCCAAATATTTTAACATAATGATAAGATGCAAGTACATAATTTATGAGAACCCTAATCTAGATTACAGTTTTCAAGAATACAAGTGAGAAGTCCATTCAGATTACAGCACTGCCTCACTTTTTCCTTCATCCATTGACTCATTCAATCAACCGCACACTGTATTCCTAAATCCCATAATGAAGGAGTGCATTCAAGGACGCAGAATGGGTCAAAATATACATTAATTGGTAGTAGCAACCACTAAGGCTATTTCTGTAACATATAGTAACAACAAATTATGGCCATTGCATATCTACCCACATTGATAACTATAGGAGTCAATTCTAGATTACTCCGTATTTTGAAAAGGGCAGCTACAGTACTTCCAAAAAGCCACTGCTCCTTCTCTCACATTATTGAGCTGTTGTTTTATCAAATACCTCAAATGTAGTATTCGTGTAACTCAGCACAGAATAATGTCAGCAGTCTATGTACTAGCAAAGTTAAAATTTGCTTAATACACACAGAGTTACACAGAATTTTCATCCCTGTGTCCAAAAACTTAAATTTTATGATACGCTAATAAACTAATCTGCCTTTGAATATCTGAGGATTTTTAATTTCCTGCCTAATATCTACCCAGCAACCTGTTTCAGACTTTTACACCAGATTATAAAACTTCATTCACAGTGACACACAGTCTAGTTTCGCATGGCGCAAGTATAAGATGTTGGAAGCAAATGCTTGTGATCGGCTCATAGCACCATGCAACCATGCTGAGACAAACCCCGCTTCCTCCTCCCAGAGCAATCAGCTTATAGCTTATAACTGACACATAATGGATTAATGCATCATATAAGTGACACAGAAGTTTATGGTGAGTCGCTACAGCGACCAGGTAAAGCCTTTTTCGCTCATTTCTGTATACAATATTAACAATCACTATGTACAACACTGAAGACAGATCAACAATATATTACACAATGACCTCTCATTGCTATGGCACACAATACCGTTAAGTAGCTAAGACTGGCAATGATCACAAACATTCCAGAGTGGCACAATGTCAGCCACCTCTCACGAATCACCAAGGTGCCAAGATAAGAGAGTGTGATCAGTATATAGAAATTATTTTTACTTCTAGTGTTGTGGCTGAGGACTTCTCAGTTCATCACAAATTCACTCTTGTTATTTACCACATATACTTAATGAGTAAATGTACTGGCACATAACTGTTAGGAATCCCTTGGCCCCCAAAGAGGTTACTGCAAGACATTTGGTTATCAATTTCACACAATGTTCTTTCGGCACCCTTCTATAGAACAAACATTTTTTTGACCTTAGCTGCAATTCCTCATTTCCTTCAACTTCACAGTTTATTTCACATACATTCACCGAGCATAAATTCACAACAAGCTGATACTTGAAATAAATAAATGAATTGTCATGAAGGTAAGTCAATAAACTGAATTTTTTTCTCAAGACGGCAGAAAACTGTAAACTAATGTTTTGTAATGAGGAGCAATCACATGTATTTCAAAACATACTGGCAGAAATGGAAAGCGCTAGAACACCTCGACGGAATGCTACCAAACTTATACTGCAGTATTTCCACATCTGTGGGATAAGTTAATAAAATGTTCATCTTTATGTGATCATATTTTCAGAAGGGTTAAAAAGTCATTCCTAAAAATGAGGAATGGCATGAGCACATGACTGCTATAGGGTGTGTCTACGGTTACTGGAACTTTACAGATGAAGATCACAACATGCACCCCACTGGTCATGCACTTTCAGCTTATCTCCATCTTTCTGACTTTTAGAAAAGGTCAACCCATTGTTAAGAGTGTCATGGGGACATCACACCAACATATTGCACAGAAATGCAATGACAGCAGAATGAGTGACTACAAGATGGACTTGGGACAACAGTGCGGCAAGGAGCGTAGGCACTGGACTTTCCAGAATAAATAGACCATGAGAAAATTGTAGAATCATTCCACTGGCACCGATAAATGACAATCTGGGAAGAGCTTACAGACGGAGTATAACCACAAATCATCAGGAACAGATCACTGGAAACTGGACTGATGTATCGTTTTGGTATGCTGACACCATACTACACAATACAGAGACTTGCATGGTGTACAGCCAGTGTCAAATGGGACATTGAGTAGCTTTCTATGATGTAGCGATGAGTCTCACTTCCGTTAGTAGCAGTCAGATCAACACAAACGTGTCTATAGAAGGCATGGTGAAAGGTCACAGAAAGTAACGTTACCTGTAACTACTGGAGTAGTGATGTGGGTAGCTACTGATATGACAAGTCTGATTCAGTAATTGTTGAAGGAAGACTGAATACTTGCCAGTGTGGTAATAATGGTAAACCCTATTGTCATACCCTTCATGACCAAGGTATCAAATGGCATATTCCAGCAGGATATGCAAGACACCACACTGCAGTTGACACCACAAACACCTTGATAAATGAAAGGATCCTTGACTGGTCTGCTCAGTCCCCTGCTTTGTCACCCATATAGCATGTCTGCGATGTTATGGGATTAGATTACATTAGAATCAGTTTTCGTTCCATGGAGCCAAAAAATGAGATGATTCTCTCATATCAGCCTCCAGCTGGAAAACTTCATGAACTGACACAAAATTGGGTTCAGTCATGGTAAGAAAACTCTTATGACGACATTTGGAGGCTCTTTGCTTCAACGATGTCTCTATTCATTGGAAATTCGGGAAATAATTTTAACAGCCTTGCTGCTATTAAAGTAACAAATTCTTTGTGCAGCACCAACAGAACAAAAATGAAAAAAATATGTACTCCCTTGGCAATAACAGTCACATTATTTCTTAACAGTCAGTGTATGTGGAGTTGGGGACTTGCAAATGTGTGTTTATCAACATTAAGATTAAATTTAAATGTCATCAGAAAAACAAGTCACTCACATAAAATAACTAGCAGAAATTGCAGGACTTTATCACATAATTACGTACATACAGGTAAGTCACTGCTCGTCATATAGAAGAGACCCTGAGTGAACGGTATATGGAAAAAACAATCATCTGCATTTATGGCCCTTTCTATGTGCATGAAACCTACTCAGCACCTCTTCTATTTGGTGAACAGTGCTTTAACTTCATATACATAGTCAATCATGCAAAGTATGTAGTCAAATATGTTCCAAAAACTGTGCTGTTTATGTAAATCAATCAACATATTTGACTTCATAACAAGCAATCATAAGCACATTCCGCAGAACATGCGAGTAACTAATTACCTACAAAATCAGAAGAGCTGGAACACGTTAAGAACCTGATAAGACCTAAGAATTTTATGAATGCAACATCCTATTGTGCACTTCTTGAACATGCAAATGATTTTCTATTCACTGCTGAAGCATAATGAAACAAGGAACTGGGGTTGACCGAAGCATCCGATACCACCCATCGGCTTTGACCCGTGACGTAAGGCTGTTGTGGCATGTGACGTCACAACTGTGCGGAATTTAATTAGTGAGAGTGGCGTGTTTGTAGGTGTCATTTTGATGTGGTCGGTGGCACTCTCTGGCGGTGTGTTAGGTGATATTTTTGGTTTAGTTTGCATGTGTGGCGTGTTTATGGGTGGTGTATTGTTGTGGCCGGTGCTTCTCTTTGGTGGCGTGTTTATGGGTAGCGCATTATATGGCGTATGGGGTTCATTTGCGTGATAACACTGCACATGTGTGGTATCGGGATTGTGCTTTTAGCGGAATATTTTTCAGTGAGTTAAGAATTTTAGTTTTGTTATTTCGATGTTATTGTAGTTTTTTTCTGTTCGTCGTGTGTGAATTTTGGTAAATTGCTTTTTTTATGTCCTTGGTAGGTATGGATATGACTGACAAGGCCAACAGTTTTCGGTTGTCGGCAATGATGAGGGATAGTGCGTAGTCTCTAATAAAATTTCTTCAACTATTCGGATTTTTGGATGAAGTCGTGAAGTGTTCAGTATGTCGTGAAGAAATGAGGCTTACTAAAGTTCCGGTGTCTCGGACCAGGGATTACTGCACGTCGAGATGTCGTAAGGATAGTAGGTCAAGGGAAGTGTTCGATTCCAATTTAGTTGGTTTGTTGTGGTTTTTGAGGTAGTGATGATTGTGGACGTGGTTGTTGTTTTGGGTTTTATGATTTGGTATTGGTAGTTTCTGTTGACCTATAGAGGTCAAGGGAAGTGTTCAAATCCAATGTGTGATTGTGGCTGTGGGTGTTCCGATATCTGGAGTTGCTATTGAGCTACATAGGTCAGTGGAAGTGTTTGATTCCAATTTGTGGGATCGGGAGCTGCTGTTGAGCTATAAAGGTCAAGGGAAGTGTTATTTGTGGGATCAGGAGCTGATTGTGAACTATATAGGTCAAGGGATGTGTTCGATTCCAATTCCTGGATCTGGAGCTGATGTTGAGCTATATACGTCAATGGAAGTGTCCGATTCCAGAGGATATTGTGTTTAGTGGAATTTGGGGAGTTTTGTGTTGTCAGTTTTTTTCGTCGTTTCGTGTCATTTGGTATGGCGATGTGTGTCTAAATTTGTTTATATTTACTTTTTCCCCACCCAAAAACCCCAAATTTCCCATGCTTGTCCCGTTAGTTTCATTAGGCTTCTTGTGGAACGTGTGTGTGTTGGTTTTTCAATGTATTTTTATGTTTGTGGTCATGTTTACGTAATGACGTCATAGGTGCCATATTGGAGTCATCATGTATGGTCTTTTCCGCCATATCTGTGATGTCATGGGTCAAAGCATATGGGTGGAATCGGACGCTTCTGTATTTCCAGGAGCTGTATTATTACAATTAGATTTACTGAACAAAGTTAAAATGATGATAGTAATATCAATCTTTTGAAGGCATTTAAACATGTTGTAGACTGTAGAGAATCTGTATTTATTAAAATTGCATTGTTTAGTTTGTCTGGTAATTAATATTTTCTGTCAAGTGATTGTGGTAATAAGTTTCCCACACGTTTAGTCATTATGCCATTAACATCTGTAACTGCATTTCATACTCTTTCTGAACGTTATTTTTTGTTCAGTGTATTTAGGCCACGTCATTAATACACAGAAACTTTTACTAAAAATCCATCAAACATTCTGTACTTCCACAACTCCCGCACAACTTACTTTTGGCACACTGTACACAGAAATTGCACATTTATTGCCAATAGGTGATGTCAGGGGGAAAAGGTTGGGTGTGTTCCTATTAGGGAGTATATTTGAGGGGATTTTATGGGATAGCTCTGGAATACACCTTACAGCAAAAGGGAGTCACCAAAACCCTTGACCAGAGCTGGCACCATAAATTCTCCTTCTTATGAAGTTTTAATGCAGTGTGAGTCTTACTATATTCAAAAATGTCTCCATTCTGAACTCGTTGTTGCAAATTCTTCTCCATCCTCCAACTTGCAATGTGGAGCTACCTTATTATTTATCCATCACTTTCGAGAGCTTCCTCCTTGTCTTCTTCCAGTTGGTCAATATTATATACTGAGGTGACAAAAGTGATGGAATAGCAATATGCAAATATACAAATGGCAGTAATGTCTCATACACTAGGTATAAAATGGAAGTGCACTGGCGGAGCTGTCAATTATACTCAGGTGATTTATGTCAAAAGGTATCCAATGTGATTATGGCCACACGATGGAACTGACACTGAATGCATAACAGTAGTGGGAGATTGTAATGGGTCGCCCTTTTCTAACATTACCTTTTTTTACACAGAAATAACCGATACCATTTATATTATCGATTCTTGTATAAGTGAACATTATCGCAGTTGTTTAACTAAAAGAATTTCATATGATTTTGTATATGATGTATTTATATATCAGGTTAAAATGTATAAAAGGAAATTAAGTTGTTACAATCTATACAGTTAAAATTGCTCCTTTTAAAAATATTTGAAACTACGAAAATCTGGCATACTTAAAATTCATATTATTAATTGTACAATCTAATGTTAATTATTAAATTTATTTCTGGATTCTTTTGTAAAATAATGTTATAACTTGGTGATGATTCTTCTTTTGTCAAGAAAGTATGTAATCTCTTTCACTTTCTAAACTCTTCGGAACATTGTGAGTACCGCAGAATGTGATTAGTAGTAGGCATGCCTCTGATGGAATCAGACGTGTTTTTGATTGTGTCGCTAATAATGTAATTTGTGGCATAATAGAAGTGGAAATTGTAAAGACGGAGTGATATTGAAAAATGTAACAAAGAACAAAATTCGACAATAACACAGGCAAATCTTCATCAGTTATTTAGTCATCAGGAACCCACAACATTAAATCAAAATTTCAGCTGCAAGAATGTACCCCTAGGCGCAATAACTGCAGCCAACAACAAGAAGAGAAAATGAAGATAAGTAAAAAGTTTTTCTTCTGTATATCTTACACGTCACAAAGCTTTCAAAATTGTGCAGAGAGAGAGAATTTTAATAGTGATGTGTGGGAGGGTAAGATTACAAGTTAGACGCATGGACATTCCATTTCAGATATTGTTAGGGTATTCAATATTCTGAGATCCACAGTGTCAACCGTGTGCTGAGAATACCAAATTTCATGCATTACTTATCACCATGGATAACGCAGTGGCCGAAGGCCTTCACATAACAACCAAGAGCAGTGGTGTCTGCATAGAGTTGTCTGTGCTAACAGAGAAGCAACACTGAACGAGATAACCACAGAAATCAATGCGGGACATACGACAAATGTATCTGTTAGGATAGTGGAGCAAAATCTGGCATTAAAGGGTTATGGCAGCACACTATCAACACGAATGCCTTTGCTAACAGCACACATTGCCTGCAGTGCCACTCCTGGGCTCGCGACCACATTGGTTGGACCTTAGACAACTGAAAACTTTGACCCGATCAGATAAGTCCTGATTTCAATTGGTAAGAGCTGATGGTAGGCTCAGTGTGTGGTGCAGATCCCACAAACACATGGACCCATGTTGTCAACAAGGCACTGTGCAAGCTGGTGGTGGCTGCATAACGGTGTGGGCCCTGTTTACATGGAATGGACTGGGTCTGCTGGTCCACCTGAACCAATTACTGACTGGAAATGGCTATATTCAGCTACATGCAGACCATTTGCAGCCATTTACGGACTTCATGTTTCCAAAAAAGATGGAATTTTTAGGGATGACAATGTGCAATGTCACTGGGCACAACTAGTTTGAAGAACGTTCTGGACAATTCAAGCACTGATTTGGCCATCCAGATTGACTGAAATGAATCCCATCAAACACTTATGGGACATAATCAAGAGGTCAGTTTGCGCGCACAATCCTGCATCGGAAAAACTTTCGCAGCTGTGGACCGCTTTAGAGGCAGCATGGTTCAATATTTCTGAGAAGGACTTACAATAATTTGAGTCCATGCCATGTCGATTTGTGGCACTAAGCCAGGCAAAAGGAAGTCTGACAAGATATCCCATGACTTTTGTCACCTCAATGTACAATTGTGAACCAACCATTCTGAGGCAACATGTCTTGAATCAGCACTAAAAGCAACCTCAACCTCAGTGAATCAAGAAAACTGTGATGGAAAGTGATTGTACCAACTATTTCCCACTGTGAAATATTATTAGAGATTAACTCATATGAGGATCATCTGTCAATTTTTGTATTGTGTCTTAAGTCAAATGTACAGAAACAATATTTAGAAGAAATTACACCATTTCAACAACATTTCTCCACAGATCGAATAGTTCATTCAACACCTTCTCATGTGGAAAACCTACACTTTTACAGTATCCTAATAAAATTTCACTACTACTTCAACAAATCATTACTCAAACCTGTCATTGAACTCAGAATCTAGCAGTACACTGTTGGATATTCACCACATAAATCCATTTGGTTGCCTTTATTGGGGGGGGGGGGGGGGGATGCATACCATATAAGTAAAATATATAGAAAGAAAATCACATAATAATGAGAAAATAGCCAAAGGCAGGAAAACAATTCCAATCCCCTCAGCAAAAGCCAAACAGGGATTAGATGCTAATCGTTTACTATTTGCAAATCCTTTACTATTTTCTTCAAGATTTGTTGCAATTTTGCTATTATTGGAGCATAATACATGTTCATGATGACAGCAGGCTGCACGCAACATTAGCATTATATAAAGTATGAATCTGAATATAATGAATAGCAGATGTTGTCACATTTTCTGGAGATACAGTTGCGAAGTAATTTATACTGACCTAGTTAAAAGACATTACAAGTTTTGTCAGAAGAAGAATACCAATAAAATAGACAAGGAGACACTAAACTAGCAGATCTAGCCATTCTGTTTGTTATGCTACAATTTGCAACAGTCTTTAAGCATCCAAAGTCTGCTAGAAGACAGCTTCTGAAAATCAACTAGTTACAGCAGACTAATTTGAAACTCATAATTTTGCAGTTGCAGAGTTATACAAAAAACACTGAGGCACAAAGAAGATTTGCATGAATTTCAAGATGATTGTCTTTGTACAATCAATGCCATGACTTAACTAGTTGCCAGAAAATTACAATTCAGATTTGAAAATGGATTTTACCACTCAAATTTTAGAGTTCTGTTATAGGCCTAAACATATAAAAAATGAAAGCTGCAGAATATGAGATACAGTTCTTTACATTTGTTAAGGAAGTGTTAACCAAGAAAAAAATTATTTTTCTCACAATTATTCAACATGTGGACTGCAATTCCATTCAAAGAGTTGAAACTGACTACAAACTACATGAATCTTATATGTACAGGAATAGTGAAAATAGATTCTGAATTGTTTGAACATAGGCCCCACACAAAGTTCATTACTGACATCACATGTCTTTTCACTTCGACATTTATCGAATGCAAATACTCTTTGTGAATGTACAGAGGTGCCCCCAAATAGCCTACATGCCACAGAAGGTGCAGCACAGACGCTTTCAAGACTTTTTCAGTGGAGCTTCTTCTGAAAGTGCACACAGCGGTAATCAATCGCTGAACAAGACTGAATGGGATACATCCTAAAATGCTATTGATCTATCTCCAGTCCTAAGAAGTAAGAATGCTCTGCTTCCCTGATTATCTAACATACTGCAATACTACTACTACTACTACTACTAATGATGATGATAATAATAATAATATTGGCTAGCACATGGATGGGTGGCCGACTGGGTCTACCCACCGCTGTTGGCAAACAGTGTGTAATCAGCTCTTGTGAGGTGAATTAAGGAGCTACTTGATGAGAAGTACTACCTCCGGTCACAAAAGCTGACTATGGATGGAGAGCGCTGACTACATCTCCCTCCATATCTCCTCAACATATACGTACTCAGCAGGCCACCATAAGGTGTGTGGTGAATGGTACTTTGTACCCCACTGGTTTTCTTTTCCTGTTCCACTCAGAGATAGAGCAAAGGAAAAACAACTATCTATATGCCAACAGATGAGCACTAATTTCTTGTATCTTATCTTTGTGGTACTTACACAAAATGTTTGTCAGCAGTAATAGGATCGTTCTGCAGTCAGCTTCAAATGTCGGTTCTCTAAATTTTCTCAAGAGTGTTTCTTGAAAAGTACAACGCCTTCCCTCCACAGATTCCCATTCAAGTTCCGGAAGCACCTCCGTAATATTTTGCATGTATTTTGAAACTATCACTAACAAATCTAGCAGCCCCCCCCCCCCCTCTCAATTGCTTCAATGTCTTCCTTTAATCTGATGTGTTGCGGATTCCAAACAATCTAGCAGTACTTGAGAATAAGTTGTACTAGCATCTTACATGCAGTCTCCTTTACAGATGAACCACACTTTCCTAAAATTCTCCAAATAATGAGACATCTATTGGTTGAGAATGACACAGTGGTCGGTCGGTACCACTGGGACTTCAAAGGCCTGTTTGAGTGGAGTTTTGTCAGATACCTATGCCACAAACTGTGAACACTGTGTTTCCTTATAGTTGCACGAAAATCTAGTGTTTGCTACTAAAAGGATGTGGCCATTAATTGGTGTGTGCAACTCTGATAGGTAGCAAACAAGCTTCATTTTCCCACATAAAAGATATAACACAGTGATAAACTATCTTTTGTCCTCGTTGTTCTTTCCCTACTGAGAGCTCACTACACCCTGTATAATGCATTTATTCCCCCTGTATGATCATATTTTAACATGTGTTGTAGTATTGTCTGTAGTGAAATTCTGTGTGTGTGTTGAGACTGCACAATTTTACTGTGCTTCATATTATAATACAGCCATTAGCTGTCCAAACTCTTTTTGTAACAATTCAGACTGGAATTCCAAATTTTAAAGAAAGCAATGAAGGTTTGTACAAGTGTGTTATACTTGTCATCCATATTGTCTGTGTTGCAGACCTTGTGCCTTGATCTTCAAGATAGGCTTTTACGATCTGTGTTGCAACTGGGCCCACAGAAATACATTTTTTGTTTACCAGTATATGATGAGACTACGCATTGATTAATTTCAGTTTTAATAATTGTGCACTGTTTCTTTTTCTCAATGTTTTCATCACTCTATGAAGAATGTATCTTTGACTGTGCTACTGTTTATATGTAGCCTAGTATGAAAGTATAACAAATGTACAAGTTTGAAAGACCTGTGAAAATTAACATTTTCATGGGGTAAAATCTTGTGTAAAAGTTACTTTGATGCCTTGATCTGTAAAATGTGCAGCCAAGAGGGGAACAAAAAAAAAACCTATAGCCTTAACTATGAGATCTCTACAGGACCATTATATTTTTTCCTTCAAAATTAAAACACTTCTGTACAGTCTTTAAATATTTATTCTGCACAGTGTTCCACATTTTTACAATGCATGGCACCACAATCAAGCAATGGAGGTGGAGCAAGGCATTTGTTGAATAGTCAATATTGTGATTCCACCAATATTCAATATTTTTGACCAACATTCTTGAGAAAAATGTGAATTCACAAGATACTACATTTTTAAACCTGCTCAGCATGCCTATTCATTGCTCACATTTTAGAAAAGCTGTACTACTACAAGGATTTTTTCTTTATGTAAAACACGGGAGACATGAAGCTCCTACCACACAAGCATTTTGACACTGAACCTTTTATTCATATGGTATCAATATATTGGTACATTTATTTACTTATTTATTTCATGTTCAACTTGTGAGAGCTGTGTTGACTGTTGTAATATACCATTTGAGGTATTAAGTGACATAATGCTATTTGTAAATATCCACTGGTTATAAATTAATGATCAACAGCCCATTCACAAACATAATTTTGAATCCTTACCTAGATCGTGCATATGGTCTGGATATTTCCCATCATATCATACTATTTTTACTTCCTCTGTTATATTTTGGTTGCAGGGTGACGGCTAAACATTATTTAACTGTATCCCCAGGGTGACATACAAATGCATTTATATTCAATACACTTCATCCCTTCCTACATACAATGTACATCCTGTAGAAATTCCAAAACTTTCACTTTGTTCTATTTAGGTTTGTCCCCCCATTGTTAACTGAGTGGCAAACTAATTTTAGTCACAAAGCATACTTGAGCTGCTGCTTCTTCAAATGAACTACAACTGTGCATGGTTCTTAAATGTAGCATGTATTTTCACTGGAGCTTTTACACCCACATAACACCAGAGACTGAAGGAAGGATTTGTTCAAATGCATCAACTTTATACCCAAACAAGTGGTGACAGTTCCTTATGGCAGCTTAGTCTTGACTGAAGTGTTAAATGTGTATGTTCGTAAGTCCAAGAAACAAAACATTCTTAAAAATTGATTTACGACGGGCAACTTTATTATTAACGTTGTATTTTATAAAGTACAAATTAGCTGGAACTTTATTTGAACTTCAACTTGCATGAAACCAGTATTCAAACCACAGATAAAGGAGGACAAAAGAGTATTCATAAGCTGTGTATTATAAAGAGGTGTGTAATTATTACACTGAAAGTATTGTGGTAAAAGATGTACAAGTGTTTCCATAAATGAAAATTAAATGGAAGAATATGACAGCTGATAAACAGTTTGCACCCTACACTTAATAATACAGAAATTTGGCAGTTGCTAAAATTATAAACAAAAGTCACTGTGGCCTCATTCTGCCCTTTGGTTGAAAAAATACTTCAATTCAGTAGATAACTTTGAACAGATAAGAATTCAAAATGACGAAAACATGGTTAAAACTGAATATACTGTCAGTTGCTATTACACTTAGGCTACAATTTATCATTAACTTGTATTTGTGAGTTATTGACTTTAACTTCTCAACGAAGTAAACATAAACATAAAAAGTAAATAATTGCGTTCAATCATGAAATTTTTAACAAGTTGTGAAATACGCTCTGTTTAATGTTTAAAACATGAGTCCTAATCAGATGAATCCATTACTTACAAATCACTTATTGCTAATTTTGACATTTTCGACACTACCAGACTGTAAAATAGTGTTTGAAATTCTGATACCAATATACTTACAGGCATAAAAACGGCAAAGTTTCCTCACATCAAACACTTCCCTGCCATAACCTGAATCACACACTGTACGATATATTAAGAGTTCGTCCAAATTTTGCTAGTCTTAAATGAGACGGAATCACAGACACAAAAACGTCATCTACACGCCGTAAAGCTTGTGATACATTGTCTCACAGGGGAGTGAGTACTAAACCACATAGCTTATTGACAGAATATAATTACACCATACCGGATAAATTACGAGGGGGTTCAGCAACCCCATCGTTTCATGTAATCCGTCTTTCGCCATTCATTCGGAACTTATTCAACAATAGCAAGAAACATACACGCACAAAAAAAATCAATAAAACTTTATAACCGATATTAATAACTTAACATATCCGCTACGCACATCAGCCATTTTCATTCGGGGTAACCGAGGTCGGTGGTCCAGCGTTATTGGCAGCGTACTTTCATCAAAGAACTAAAACGTACGGTTAAAACGAACCGATATTTTGCATCAAAATTTGTATGACTGCCGAAGTTACGTATAGAACGGGTTCGTTAAGTTTAAACACGATTCTTGAAATCTGATATCTCGTAATCTAATCATTGCTATGCTCAGATGTAAAAGAGAACGAAATGGTAGTAACCATGAAAATTACTTTAGCGTAAAAAGTATACTGACTCGTAGAAATTTCAATACTGGTACTGTGCGCTAGGAGCTGAATTACTCTGTTAAACATGAAAGGCGATTGCAGATTTTAGATACTGAAGAATTAATTTCCATTTGAAGGAAGAAAGAAAGGTTACTGTTTAACGTCCCGTCGAGAACGCTGTCATTATATGCGGGGCATGAGCTCAGATTAGGGAAGGATGTGGAAGGAAATAGACGGTGCCCTTTCAATGGAACCATCCCGGAACTTGCCACAAGAGATTTAGGAGAATCAGGAGAACCTACATCTGGATGGTCGGTCAGGGATTTGAAATTCCATTTGAAGTTAGAAGAAAATAAAAATTGACAGATCGATTTTTGACGCGCAAGAAGTATATGATTCACAAGGAATATGCAAATACCTACTTTTTTCTTTTAATGGCTCTAGTGAAGTTATCCTAACGCTATCAGGAAAATTTAAGATATTGTTTCCGCACAAAAGTATTTTGAGGTAATGTGAAGGGAGTAATTTCTCTGGCAACCCTGAAAATTCGAGATTGTGTAATTTTATTGCAAAGCAGGCATTGTGTAAAGCAAATAGCTGTCGTGCAGTTTTCCATGTCTCTTGCAAAAGAGCAGCACTCCCTACACCTTGCAAGCCGTGTTTATGCGTTGAACGTATCTCTTTGATGTAATTTATTCATTCAGGGATCATCTCACAATCATATAGAATTTATCATCATAATTCACGGAAAATAAATACCCGTAGTTCAAAATATACATACACACACAATATAAAGCGTGTTAACTAGCAACTAACTACTAACCAACCTCTGGGGAATGGATAGGGCTTAAAAATAACCAAAAATGTTTAAATGTACATATGCCCAGTTTTTTTTATTTTTTCTTAGTTAGAGTCCCTTTCTTGTTGTTTCATGTTTGCTTCGTTTGCGTCATTTTGTTTTCAAATTCCCAGCTAGGTCCTACAGGTACTTTCTCTGTTCTTTTTCTGGTAGTTAAATGAAATGCTCCAAACGTTTGTCAGCTGCTCTAACACACGCTTCTAAACGCCACATCAAAGAGCGTCTAACTCATTCCAAATTTCAGGAGTCTGCTTAAATCCTTGAACACGCTGGCCAAGATTCGCAATACACTACAGTATGACTTTTAAATACCCTCAAAAATAAAACTCGGAGGGTTTGAGATCAGGAGATCGAACAGGCCACGATGTTAGTGCCCCACGACCTATCCATTTGTTTGGGAAACGTTAATTTAATTTAAAATTGTTCTTGTTTGCAGAGCGAAATAATGTGGCCCCATCGTGTGTGAACCACATGTTCTGACTTAAGTGTAATGGAAGGTCTTCCAGCATAGATTTACACACTCCATTACAAAACTCACTGCATGTCAGCGTTCCATGGAAAATGAAAGGTCCAATTAACCGATTTGAGTTTTTCCAGCCAATACATTAATGCGAAACTGCTGTTGATATAATCATCTTGAGGTTGAAGCTCTTTTGTCCGTGTTTGCTTTACCAATATGTAAGTTTGGAATTAAAAAAAAAAACAAAACAAAACTGTGTTTTGCCAAAGACGGATCTCATCCCAGAACATGTTGTTGATGTCTTGCTTGCAAAATCGGAAAAGGATCCTCATCCGCCAATGCATGAGTTGTGAAAACTCTGCACTCCATTCCTGGTAAACTTTGCTTCATCAGTGAATAGTATGTAGGAAGAAAGGTGTTTCTCATTTGCACACATCCCCAGTAACTAAGTACAAAAAGCTTTTATAGCATGAAAATTGGTTTAAATAAGACCTTGCACTCTCTGAAGATGGAATGGATAAAGGAGTTGCTCTCATAACACTTTCCACACTGTCATATTTCTCACATTCTCAATTTCTGCTATTTCTCTAGTACTGCTGCCATTATTGTTCTCAATATGATTTATTTACTTATTATTGTATCAGAAGTACACAGTATACAATCAGCAAAAAGAAATCGATTGTTGGCAGTAGTTTGTACATTGATTTACCAGAAATTGGCCATGACTAGTGCACATTACCGCCAGACTACCAGGCCCAACCGTAAAGTATAAATGAAATATATTATCATCTATTGCTCTTATTTTGCAAAGCAATAATACGGTTTTTCCGCGCCGTAGTTCCCCGTAATCGAAGTTCACTGCAAGGTTATTAGGAGTACTGCTGTCGTTCTCTGTTTCCTTATCGTAAAGGCCCCCGTAAACGAGCAAACCTCTCTGTCAAATGAGCCCTTGTCTAGCCACGGACTTGTCAAACATGCCCTTACACATACTAACAACGTTCGCCAGTTTCACCTCATTTCGAAGCAGACGCTGTTCGTGTTTGTGAACATCTTGAGGATAATGAGAATGGCCACAAATGCAGACAAAGCAGCCCTGGCACTGATTTTGGTACTGGGTTTAAAGAAGAATAAGAAAATAAGACGCTGGCCCACGGAATAGTTTAAAACGAGAGAAAAATACATGAAAACCTATTAATGGAAATGTTACACTCCGAAATTGATGACTGCATCAACTTTCTGCAGATGGACAGTGAAAAATTTAATAACTTGCTTAGAATTATTTCGTCCTTTCAGTACAAAGGAATCACGTATATGAGAAAATTTGTTTTCTTCTACTTGCTCCTTTATTGACAGTTCGTTAGAATACCACAATGTAGGAACATATAGCCCACATCGTCTGTGGAAGAACCGGAGAATTTCGATTTCTTTTATCATATTGCACTCTCGCTAATAATGATTTTGTTCATATCCTCTTCCAGAGTAACATGTGGATGGGAAAGATGTGATACCTCTACCATTTCGGTAATTGTCAGTGATATTTCGTTTATATCCTTGATCGTGGTTTCCATAGTTGTGGAAACATGAGACAATGAGATATATTGTATTAAAACAATTTTTCACCAAACATACGGCCAATCGTCGACACAAACAACATCCGCCATCTTCTCAAACTTTCCTTCAGTCAAAATTTCTGGTAAACATGTCGATCAAGCTCTAGTAGGTGTCACGTCCGAGACTGGACGTCAGATATAACGCATCACTCTCCAGCTGAGAGCGCTAACACACGCTTCTCCGGTGGCGCCCCTCTCAGAAATAGCCGATTTGATTCCTGGTGGGGGAAGAACGTTCAGTACCAGTGGCGTAAATAATGGCCCCGCAGACACCGCAGTTCGCCCCCCTCAGCCCCCCCCCCTCTCGCCCACTAAGGTACCTGTATCTTTTTTTTTGGGGGGGGGGGGGGCAAAATGAGCTTAGTAGTTTATTTAAAAATGTACTGACTTTGGTGATTTATATAGAAAACGTATTCTAATATTCAGCTTGACCATGGGAACCCATTAAGAAGAAGCAAACAACAGTGCACCAGGAAACATTTCATACCCTCGCTTGCTAAATGTCAACAGGAATGATTCAGTGTGATGCAGTCAGCATTGTGTGCAGGACAACCTGCGCTCTCGAATATGGTACCTCCTTCATTGTATGTTTTCTTCTGTTGTTGTTGACAACTATAGGCTCTCTTATAAACAATTGCTTAAGTTATTTTGTATGTTTGTGACACACAATGTTGCAGTGAAAGTGAACTGCTATTAGAAAGTACCTCTGACATTATAATTGTGTACATCTGTTATCTCTATAATGCAGTTCATTTTTCTCTTCGTCTAAGCTATGATTTCGTTTTTCTTACATGAGCTGCTCTTAAACATATGCATTACGTTAAAACCACAGTTTCTAGAAACAGATGATATTTAGTTGATTCTCAAAAAAGAAAATTAGAGGCGTGCCGAGAAGTTAAAAAGGCAATGAAAACTGATATAATCTTCCAATAATAAGCTACACACACAGAACAGAAAGGTATCAAAATTAGTAACGAAAGTGAAACTGGAGAAAAGTCTGGCAATTTAAAAATTGAAAGTGTAAACCAATGCAACTGCAAAAAACACGGGAAGATTCTGCAGTCTGCAAAGTTCATAGATGCAACAATACCAGCCGCAAAGATGAATCGGGTGTAAATTCTAATGATGAACACTTTGAAAACTGACCACCAGCAGCATATGCTGATCTCACCAACAGAGTGTTCTTCACTGCAAGATAGTCAGCAGAATGCACCCTTTATCACTAATGGAGAATTATCCTAAGGTAAACTGTGTGAAGAAACTAAACTGAAAATCATAAACAGCGGGCCATGCAAGCCTCACAGTAGTTTCAATAGAGACACCAAGACCAAAAGATCGTTTACGTGTGGTTATTATTACAATTATATTAAAATTGGTCGATATTTGCTATGCTATTCTCATACTGTAAGATCAGGATATTGTGTAATGTGCTGGTTATTTTGAGGTGGAGAAATTGCATGGGCTAGTGGGCAATTTAATGAATGCAAGATCTATGCAAAAAAAAGTACCGATACATTAAACTTGCGTTACGCATTTAAATGCATGTGTTACATACGGTATGTGGAAAATCACAAAAAATCATTACGCTTTTCGATGAAGGGCATGGTCAAATGAAAACTATAATTTCTACAATAATGGATGTAACAAGGGCATGCTTTATGTCAAATTGCTCTGTGTGGCTCTCATGAAGGTGAAACGTAGAAACAGAGTTGCAATTTCTTAAATATATTAGACCTCTGCTCCAGATATGATTCTCTTCTAAGGGTACATCTTTCAAATGAAGAAAACTAAAAGAAATCTCAGCTCACAGATTCAGTATGAGATGACACAACTGTTAAATGATTGTGTTTTAGAGCAGATCATTGGTGAAACTACACAGCAGCAATTCTTTCCACTTACAGTACACACAACAAACGATGTATCATGAAAGGACCAACTCAGTGTTGTTTAACACATTACACCTCCGATTTAAGCAGACCAATTAGAAAGGAGTTTGGAATAAAGAATCGTTTTTAGGGTTCTGTAAAGTAAGGAGTTATGATGCAGAGAGTTGTCTAAAAGAAATAATAACCAACTTAGATAAGATGAACATGCAACTGCAAAAGTGCAGAGCTCAGGGATACAATGGTGCTGTATCTACGAGTGACAAATTCTCAGTTTTGCAGTCAAGAACTAAAATACATGTCATAAATGCTGAGTTTATATATTTTTCAACACATAATTTAAAACTGGTACTAAATGATACATCACAAATAGAGTGGAACTACGACAGTTTTATGAGAAAATACAATGCATTTATGTTTTCTTTAGTACTTCTGTGGTTTGATAGCAACAAACAAACAAAGCTATTGCAACTGACAGATGTGTTACAATGACTGAAGCACCGGTGCCCAACTACATGATCTTCCAGATTTGATTCATTGTTATCAATCAAACAGAATTTCATAGAAATTTTGCGATGTCTCTCTAGTAGGATTTTAAAGAGTAAAAAGGAAGCAGAGAAGAAAGAAGCTTATAATTTGGAAACTTTTGATTTTCTTCCATGTCTCGTATTTCAGAGTAAGATTTTGAAAAATATTAATCTAGTTTCTCAACTCCTGCAGTCTCTAATGCTTGTATAGGGAATGTGTCTCTACTTCTTCAACCTGCAAGAAACAATCAAGTCCTTCAAGTCACAGTTTTAAATGCTATTGTCGATATTTTAATACAACAGTTAAACGAAAGTTTTACCAGCCTATTGAATGTTAACGAGTATTTTTCTTTCCTACATCCTGGTTATCATTTTAAATTAGAAAATGAGAATATTCAGAAAAGAGAAGGAAGGCTGGTTAGAAAGTACAAATCAAATTTAATCGTAAATCTTTCATATGAACCTATTAGCCTGAAAACACTTACGCCGAAAGAATTTAAAAAGAAAAGAAACAAGTCGTCAATTAGAGATCTCACAAAAATTTCTAAATTAAAACTAATAAAAACGTGTCTTGGAAACTCAATGTCTCAGTGCCGATTATGACTTTTAGCAGTTATAAGCAATGAACATGAAACATGCCGTTCCCTTAACTTGGATGACGTTGCCGAAAAGCTTTTGATTGCTAAGCGTAGAGGAGTTAGAAAGATGTGTTTACTTTAGGGTGTAGTTTCACTTTACAAAATTGAAGGTGTTGTTTATTCTACAAGGAGTGCATCAACTGGTGAGTTTATTACACTTTTAAACTGAATTGTTTTGTGTGATGACCTAAAGTTAATATCTTTGTTCTTTGAAGGTTTAGCGGTAAAACCTTCATTATGCCACTATTTGTTACACACTAAACATAGTCCAATAAGAACTGTCGAGTAATCTTCCACTTTGAATGTGTTCTCAACACTAAATGGATTTGTTTATTTACTTGTACCATGACAACTAAGATAAGCAGAAGAAGGCTTCAGCTTACCATTGCCCAAACCAAACAGCATTTGAAAATAATGAATAGTCATAGAACCACGTTGAAAACTTGAAAACAAAAAGCCTGAAACGAAGCAGACATGCAACAAAAAAGTGCGAATAAGTAAACACAAATAATTGACCATATATATGGTTGTTATAACTAAACTTTCGCTACCTGAGGAAGTGTATGGGTAGCAAACATCAAATGAATGCTGTTCAGACTGTCTGCTGCAGGATATGCATTGTTAGTGTTAGCATAATGAATTGCTGTTAGCCGCCGGTACTGGTATGGCGATGTACAGCTGAAACACTACCATTACTGTGTGTTACAGTTGCAGACTGTCAACATGTACGTGGTCAACGTGAGCAGGGGCTTACTCACAAGGCTGTTTTATCAAAACAACAGCAACAGTGCTGTTGCTCTTCGCGAGTGTCGATGTGTTAAAGCAATACGGGGACGTCCTCTTTCTGCACCATTGTTGAAGAACATGATTCGGAAGTTCGAATTAACTGGCGATTTGGGAACTGCTCCTGGGAGAGGGCAATGGCCAACTGCACCACAAGCTGTTGAAGAATTGAAGAATGGCTGAGAATGCTGGATGCAACGTGCGATCTTCAAACATTGCACGAGCTGTGTCATGACAGCAGAACATTTCATGGTCCACCATTCAGAAAGTGCTGCAAAAAACTGTGAGATGGTATCCCTAGTGTTGTTCCAGGCTGTTGTGGATGCAGATGGTCCTCCCAATGGGCACGTTTGTAACCTATAACGTAAACATGGTATGTAATTAACAAATTCTACCCTCTAATGTGCAAATTGAAAGGCGTTTCTTCAATGGTTTATTCGTTACTTCCACATGTCCTTACAAAAGTTTCCACAAAATTTCATTGTCCTACTATCGCTCGTTTTTCATGGGGGTCATTTCAAGTAGCGAAAGGTAAATATGTATATATGAAGTTTTGCTTATTTTAAAGTCCTGTATCCATTCCCCAGAGGTGTCCTACATATTAGTTGACACCCTGTACAAGTATCTTTTATGACAATAGGACAGGACGTTGACTGTGGCCTTGACAATGGAACCATCCCAGCATTTGCCTGAAGTAATTTAGAAAAATCGGGGAAAACCTAAATCAAGGTTGGGCAGAGCAAACTATATCCTTGTGAATATGAGGCCATGTCTTTACAACTGCGCTGTCTAATTTAGTTAGTCCCTACTGTACACTGATATTTAATTTACACACAACTTGTTCTAGACAAATTATAACATGATAATATTTTTGCACTTCAATACTACACAATGCACTAAGGACATCTGCTGGTAACTCCAAGATCATAAAAATACTGTTAAGCCTCTTGCATTACCTGTCATCTGTTCTGAAAACTGACTTCAGGCATGTAATGATCCATGCACGTTTCCATGTCCTCCAATAAGTCTACATGAAAAATTGATTCATCAATCCCCCCATGATGCACTCATTGAGCTCAGGAAAAACACAAAGGCACATTATTGTCTTGTAAAAATATTACGTTGTGATAATGTATTTCAATGTAACAGAATGTTGCAGTTATCTTCTTTCATTATTAACCACTACACTGAATCCTCTGAGTAATATTTAATTGTGATAATGTTTTAGTTGCTTTTGAAACAGATGTATTTTAGTAATGTTTTTCATCTCCTTGTGCAATTTATTATACAATTTTATTCTCTGATACTAAATGTTGTTTGTTTTTCCTTGGTAAAGGTAAGCTGATCCATGATCATGTGTATAACCATTAGTGGACTGCTTACAAATGTTTTTCCTGATTTGCACAACGGATTGGTAGATATACTAACTTGGTGTACTAAGGATACCCAGTTTTCTTAAATAGTTCTCTACAATGAGTCTGACCACTACTCCCAGTTACTCACAGCCTTGTTATGCAGTTTAAAAACTGTGTCCATGTTTTGTGCCTTAGGCCCCCAGAAAAGAATCCCATAGCTAAGAACTGACTGTACATAGGCCACACTGGCTGTTGCAAACTGAAGACAGAACCATTAGAGCATTACAGGAAGATGACATTCTTTTTGCCAATGCGTTTTTGTGTTCATTCCCATGTTACATGACAGTTAATATTCATCCCTAAAACTATGTGTGTTTATGACACAATCTACAGATTTATAATCTGTGCTTAGTGCAGTAGAGTTCTTTTTCTTTTCTATAATGAAGTACTGTTGTAAGAAATATTTTTTATTATATTTTTCATTCTCTGAGTGCAGAGTCACGTCAAAGGTCAGAGGAAGGCAATGGCCTGTACGTCCAATAGGACCATGCCTAGTAAAACCCTGTGGTGTTCAAAACAATCTTTGGGTTGATAACTTGATGACACTTTTTTAAGGTAGAGTGCGCTCTTTACATTGTGAACTATTGTAGAGGCAGGGTCTTTTAAGTCAAATAACAGGCAAGCTTGTACTGGGGCGAAGAGAGTCCCAATTCAGAATATATTTTGAAGGGGACTTCCAATTGCAGGATTTGCCCCACAAGCAAGGGAAATCTGAAAACTTTGGTCAGAACTGGGGTATGGGATCAATTTTTAATTTAATTCCCGGGCAATATATCCAAGACAAACGTATGAATGCCTAGTGTATGTGTAAATGCATTTATTGATGTGCATATAGGGAAAGTCAATGACTTGCTCGCCAAGTGCGCAGTACCTATGTTGCTATCAGATCGCAACTGATATCTGGAGATTAAATGAACAATGTAGTGTTCATATTATTGAGCTAACGTGTTCCAAGTGTGTGTAAACAAAAGAGAATTGTGCGTTAGGCTGGCAATTAATTTGTTAAGACACTGGCCTCAGATTCGACTGGATGGAGGTTAATGCTCTGACCAGCCATCCTGATTCATGTTTTCCATGGTTTTCTTAAATCACTGTAGGCAAATGCCAGGATGCTTCCTTATATAAGGTTAGGGCCGGCAGTCTGTCTTCTCATTAGTCACATGTATGTATGTCCAGTATAAATGTATTTATGTTCATGCTTTTGCTTCGAGTGAATTCAAGAATCCTATACCATTTTAACATGAACTCCAGACAAATAAATTACTAAAACTAAAGTCAGGTTTAAACAAGGAGACTGTGTAGGTGTCATCATCTGTCTTGGTGCGTTACACAGAAGCTATATCGTACAGTTAGTATTCAGAACAATATGTTCAGGAACACAAGCGTACATTTTCTTTCAGTATGCTTACATCGGTATGTGTTCGTTATTTCTTCGATAAAACACAGGTTTCCGATTACGGTCGCACTTCTATGCCCCTAAAGGTTTCTACGAACCTCAGCATCCTTACGTGCGGATTTCGTCGCGAATTCTCGATACCTAAACATGGCAACAGTTCCCATAAGGAAGTCCCCTCCCCGCCGCCCCCACACCACTTACGCATAACGGAATCGCAAGAGTAGTTTACAGTTTATCTGTAGAAAAAGGAATCCCATGATGGCTTCCGGATTCTGCATTAAGTTTTACACGACAGAGCTATTTAGTACATTCAGAAAAACAACCATGCTGTATTGTAGGAGTGTACATCTATCCTTAATCCCAAGTACATCAATAGAAAAAAGGAAATGCTTTTTTCTGTGTTAGAAAATAGGGGAAAATGTGTGAAATTTCAGCGTCAAAAAAACGTTTCTCCGGCCAGGGAGCTTCTCAAAGCTTACAAGTGCAACACAGGCCAACACACAGCCACAGATCATCGAATTTTGCATTCCAGTTGGCATGCTGCACGACAATGTGGTAAACTGGAAGGACTTAGGTTAATTTGGTGCAGCCTTTGGTTTCTAAAATCTGATTCAATCGATCAATTTCAGGATGGTTTTGGTTAGTTTCCCACGTGTATCTAGTCGTACAGGATGATTAAAAAACAAATAGGCCTAACATATTTCAAGTGTTTGTTACAGACAACAGATAGAAACAAATGGCCCATGATATTAGATATAGGAAGGTTCAAAGTTTTAAGTTCACCTATACACATACCGTACACTCAACATGAGCACGAAGTGATGCTCGAGAAACATCAAAACGGTTGTTGTGATGTTTAAAGCTTTCCCTAACTGTACGATATAGCTTCTGTGTAACGCACCAAGACAGATGATGACACCTGCACAGTCTCCTTGTTTAAACCTGACTTTAGTTTTAGTAATTTATTTGTCTGGAGTTCATGTTAAAATGGTATAGGATTCTTGAATACACTCGAAGCAAAAGCATGAACATAAATACATTTATACTGGACATACATACATGTGACTAATGAGAAGACAGACTGCCGGCCCTAACCTTATATAAGGAAGCATCCTGGCATTTGCCTACAGTGATTTAAGAAAACCATGGAAAACATGAATCAGGATGGCTGGTCAGAGCATTAACCTCCATCCAGCCGAATCTGAGGCCAGTGTCTTAACAAATTCATTACCAGCAGTACGTTACTGATATCCGGCAGTTCTCCCGTCTTTTTATGGAACAATCGAAACGATTGTCCTTTTTTTCCATACGCTGATCAACAGGTCCCTATTTAATGAATCGACAGCTTCAAAAATTCTCTTTCTCAGCTCCTGAAGAGTAGCTGCCATAGGTGGGACTACAACTCCATCTTTTCAGTACCCCCACAGGAAAAAATCGGAATGTGTGAGGTCTGGTGACCTGGGAGGTCAAAAGCAATGAACAAGATCTTGTTGTTCGTACCTTCATGATCGCCGGGACGCAAATGCGGCAGTAACTGCAACTTTGAAGGCTTCATCTGCAGGCGTCGTTTCATAAAACGCCACACCGTTGTCTGGAGAAGTTGACGTTTCTCGACTGCTCGCGTCTTGCTGAACTTTCCTCTCTATTCAGTGACATGCGCAATGTGCTTCTACGTTGTTCAGTTTATCTGTAATAAACAACTGAAATCTATTCCTTCTACTCGTTATATTAGTCCTGGGCCACACTTAGCTAACCTGCCCAAAATGTAGCTTTAAAACCACATTTTTTTCAACTAAGGTATGCCAGTCGACATTAAAAAATAGAAATCATAAAAGTAATGCAGTGAATCCATTAACGTGAACAGATGAAGTTTTATAAGCTAACGAAGTATTATAGCTGGTATCAGTAAGTGGGTCAAAATCATCTATTCGTTCTGTATCAGTAAGTGGGTCAAAATCATCTATTCATTCTCTCAGCGACCACACCGGCACCGAAACGGAAGATAACAGAGAGAAGGCCGAAATACTGAATTCGGTCTTCCGAAGATGTTTCACCGCGGAAGATCGTAACAATGTCCCTCCTTTCACTCGTCATGCGAACGTCGAAATGGCAGATATTGAGATAACCTATTGCGGAATTGAAAAGCAGCTACAATCCCTTAGTAGTGGAAAGGCTTCAGGACCAGATGAGATACCTATAAGATTCTATAAGGATTATCCGAAAGAACTTGCTCCCCTTCTAGCAGTAATTTATCGTAGATCGCTTGAGCAACGAAAGGTACCTAACGACTGGAAAAAAGCGCAGATCATTCCCGTTTTTAAGAAAGGCCGTAAGACAGATCGACACAATTATAGACCTATATCGTTGACGTCAATCTGTTGTAGAATTATGGAACATGTTTTATGCTCAAATATTATGACGTTCTTGGAAAATGAACAGCTCCTCTATAAAAATCAACATGGATTCCGCAAACAGAGATCCTGTGAAACTCAGCTCGCTCTGTTCCTCCATGAGATCCACAGCGCAGTGGACAACGGCGATCACACATTTGACACCGTCCCGCATTGCCGTTTAATGAAAAAAATACGATCTTACAGAGTATCAGAGCAGACCTGCGGTTAGATTCAACGCTTTCTTGCAGATAGAACTCAACACGTCGCTCTCAACGGAATTAAATCGACAGATGTAAAGGTAATATCCGGAGTACCACAAAGAAGAGTGATAGGACCGTTTCTATTCACAATATATATAAATGATCTAGTAGAAAGCGTCGGATGCTCTTTAAGGCTATTCGCAGACGATGCTGTTGTTTATACCAAAGCAGCAACGCCAGAAGATAGAATTTTCAGAACGACCTGCAGAGAATTAATGAATGGTGCACACTCTGGCACTTGACCCTGAACGTAAATAAATGTAACATATTGCGCATTCATTGGAAAAGAAATCCACTACTGTACAGCTACACTATTGATGACAACCAGCTAGGGACAGCGTCTGCTGTAAAATATCTAGGCGTAACTATCCAGAGCAACCTTAAATGGAATGACCATATAAAATAGATAGTAGGAAAAGCAGACACAAGACTCAAATTCGTCGGAAGAACCTTAAGGAAATGTAACTCACCCACGAAAGAAGTGGCTTATAAGGCGCTTGTTCGCCCGATTCTTGAGTACTGTTCATCAGGTAGGACTGATAGACGAGACAGAGAAGATCCAATGAAGAACAGCGCGTTTCGTCACGGGATCGTTTAGTCGGCGAGATAGCGTTACGGAGATGCTAAACAAACTCCACTGGCAGACGTAACAAGAGAGACGTTGCGCATCACGGAGGGATTTACTACTGAAATTTCGGGACAGTACTTTTGAGGAGGGGTCAGACAACATTTTACTTTTCTCCATATACATCTCGCGTAAAGATCACGAGGAGGAAATTCGAGAAATTAGAGCCAATACAGAGGCTTGCCGACAATCATTCTTCCCACACACTATTCGCGAGTGGAACAGGATTGGAGGGATCAGATAGTGGTACTGAAAGTACCCTCCACCACACACCATTAGGTATACTGCGGAGTATGACGTAGATATAGATATTTAAGTTGAATAAACATTTTAAAATGTTTCTTCCCTGTTTCCTCATCTCGATGGATATTAACACGGCATTTTTGTTGATATCCAGCAGTATTTTCTTAACCATTCTTTTTTATTTCCGATCTTTAATTTTCGGTTTCAACCTAACATTATAGGAGTATGAATAAATGATTTTTGTAAATAATTTATAGCTTTAATTCGAAACTCGTTGGATACGTTTTATTTAATCTTGTGATGATGTAATTTCAGATCATTGAATGAAAAAGATTGCACGCATCTTCAGATTAATACATAAAAAGATTTTATTTGCATGTTGTATTGAAATATACATTCTATTTAGATACCGAAGTAGCTTACCTAAAATATACTGTGTAGGTAACTATCAGTCGTTTCAGATACAATAAGCTTTGTGTACTTGTTAAATTTAGTTCTTGGGATACGACACGTTTTCAAACTCACCGAATCAGTTTAAGTTTTGAATTTTCCCCCCTCTTGGAAAAAATTCTGTAGATGCTCATGCCTCAATGTGGTTACAAACAAATTCTGTGCTCGACAAGCACGCATGCAAAAATTCGTCGCGTCTCCATACGGTTTGCTGGCCGGAGTTGCCGAGCGGTTCTAGGCGCCACAGTCTGGAACCGCCCGACCGCTACGGTCGCAGGTTCGAATCCTGCCTCGGGCATGGTTGTGTGTGATGTCCTTAGGTTAGTTAGGTTTAAGTAGTTCTAAGTTATAGGGGACTGATCACCTCAGAAGTTAAGTCCCATAGTGCTTAGAGCCATTTGAACCAGTTTTGAATCCATACGGTTTGTACAGGCATCCGGTTGTTTACCAGAAATCAGACTATGACGTGCTGTCTTTGACTGCCTTTTCACTTTTGTTACGAACAAAACAAAAGAGAAGACGTCATATGTGAAGTAAAGAGTGATTAAAGAAACGAAAATCATATTCCTATATTAATTTACTTAGTGAACTGAAGGTCTAGGCCTGTACTCGTGATTATCTCAGGCTGAATGAAGAAACCTATTTGAACCACGTCACTCGTTATGCCTGTGATTAAAAAGCAGGACACGTTTATGAGGGAGGCTGTAACATCACATGAAAGACTATTAGCAACATTGCTATTTCTCGCGACAGGAAGGTGTTATGAAGACCTCAAATACACATCTATAATTTCAGTGGATGAAACCTGCCATGCTATCCACGAGGTGCTCAAAATTATTTTCTTAAAGGAGGGTCAAACACTTTTTTCACACGAACTCTTTTATTTGTAAGTAAATAACGTACAGAAATACGAAACGGCGATTAATATACAGATTGAGCATCAGTGAAATCTATTATGAATAATGCAAGTGTTGAGTCATTGCTGTCGACAGTTTCAACTGTTTCGTAGGACTCACTATACAGAACATTAGATGCAGCACTGACTTCGTGCATAGTACGGGTGGGTATTAAGCGACCCATTTACACCATGAGTAAAGCGTTATTAATTGATTTTTCTGCTACATGTTTTTGTTTTAAGTCAGAAATGTGGCTCTGAGCACTATGGGACTTAACATCTATGGTCATCAGTCCGCTAGAACTTAGAACTACTTAAACCTAACTAACCTAAGGACATCACGCAACACCCAGTGATCACGAGGCAGAGAAAATCCCTGACCCCGCCGGGAATCGAACCCGGGAACCCGGGCGCGGGAATCGGGAACGCTACCGCACGACCACGAGCTGCGGACGTCAGAAATGTCTCACATTTTGGCAGCTACTGATTGCCCTAAAACGTTGTGTCTGCCTTTCTCTTCCTTTTGTCTTATAGAGACTACCTACAGGATAGTCTCCTATAGTGGTACTTGGAATACTGGTAAATTCCATATGTCTGTGATCGAGGTCCACATATGTAGTAGTAGGAAGATAGTGGCACCAGGACAAATGGTTCAAATGGCTCTGAGCACTATGCGACTTAACTTCTGAGGTTATCAGTCGCCTAGAACTTAGAACTAATTAAACCTAACTAACCTAAGGACATCACACACATCCATGCCCGAGGCAGTATTCGAACCTGCGACCATAGCGGTCGCTCGACTCCAGACTGTAGCGTCTAGAACCGCACGGCCACTCCGACCGGCGCACCAGGACACTTCTGATATCAAACTGATATGCAAATTAATTAAATTTATCAAATAATCACGCCCCCTCCCCCACCCTGACCATCCCCAACCACACCCACCCCAACCCGCGCTCCCGAACACACCTACCCCCAGATGACTTCATGTGTTTTTCTCAACATGTACATGGGCCCCAGTCCCCTTCCCCTCTCCACCCTCCCCTTCCCCAATCTACTCTATTGAATGGAATTTGGAATTTTGGTGGGAATTTGGAATTTTGGTAGGAATTTCTTTGTTCCAGGGCTGTGGCGACATGCCCACCCCACCTCCCCTCCCCCCCCCCCCCCCACCCGCAACCCGGGAATTGCCGGGAAATTAAAAATGGTGGTACCATTTAAGGGACTCGAACGCTGGTCCTCCTGGAAGGGAGCCCAATTGCACCCCCTAACGACACAATTATACAACCAGAGGCGCTTGAAATTGACGGTAGCCAACAGGAATGCAGTACCGATCACAGTGGGGCAATAAGTCGGGCCCAACAGCTCTGCATCCTCAGTTGCAGCCAGTCAGTTACTCACTCACTCAGAATCAAGCGCCAGTCGAGATGGTCCAGTACCATCCAGCCACAGCAGCAACAGAACAGGAAGAAGCCACGGAAGAGTAAGTACCCCCTGCATAATGTCTGTGTTTACTGCCGTGCGAGGGTCCTTGTACTTCTATCATCGCTTGTAATGGTTTTTATTCTTTGCTTATCAGTGGATGCGACGTCCTCCAGCCTCTCAGGGACTGCTGCAGCGGTATGTCCCAGCCCGTCGGGACCCGCAGCAGTGGCAGCATTCTGGGATCCTTTCGCGCACCTGGTCAGCTTGATGGAGCAGGACAGTTAGCTGTTATTGTCGGTTGAAAACACCCAACCAGCCCCTGACTCACTGAAGTGCACAGGGGGTCTTAATCAGCATTTCGCAGGTCGATACTGGCCTCCATCAGACGCGCCATCGCAGAATATTTCAGTGATACTGCATGGACAAAGTGAGGATGTATTGGATGAGAAGATACCAATTAAGCTCTGTGCACCACTACTCTTCTCTTCAATGTATAATTTAACCGCTAGTGGTTCGAAACGTTTACAGATTGGTATAGAAGCAACCACAGACAGTGACTTAAAAGACTGAACAGACGGCTGCCTTGTGTTAAATCTGTGTATGGAGACATTGCAGTGTATCTAAGTATGAACACTGTGCATGTAGACGACTTCGAACAATGGGTCAGATTGGTGCCAGTGAAAACTAATGTACTGCCAATAAGTTTGAGAGAAATATATGCTGAATTCTGTGCTTGCAAGAAGAATTTATTTTCTATATTCTGTGCTGGCGTTAAGATAAAGGAAGAACCAGTTGATGTAGAGAATCCTGTGTATGACTACTGAACAAAAAAATGTATACAACCATGTATGTGCTTTTTTATTTCTTACCTCTTGCTATATTGCAAGTTCCAAAGCTATTGCCCCATTATTTTCACTGAAAACATGCAACAGCTCAAAATTGCGTCATGTAACTAAATTCTCCATAAAGCCCACAGCACGCCAGTACCTGAAATGGTCGGTGTCATGGAAGGGTATAGTATTCGTTATTTTCTGTAAAAACTCTTTGCACACCATTACCTGAAATGGTCGGTGTCATGGAAGGGCACAGTATTCGTTATTTTCTTTAAAAACCCTTTGCACGCCAGTACCTGACGTAGTAGGCATCATGGCAGGACAGGTGAAGCATCAAGAATTTGTTGTTAAGCGACTGGAGCTGTGGCGGTGTGCAAGAAGACCAGAAGAAGAGGAAGAAGAATGGCGTACTCCTTCCCAACAACATACGTGCAATAGTTGCAGGCCCATACAACTGGGGCAAGACAAATGTTCTCTTGTCGCTGCTAACACATCTGGATGGAGTCCACTTTGAGCATGTATGTGTATTTTCAAAAACACTGTTTCAGCCCAGATACCAAATATTACTGGAGATACTGCAGGGTGCAGATGGTGTGACATACACGACATTCAGTGAGAACTGTGATATCGCTCCACCGGAAAAAGTAAAGCCGAACACAGTGTTCATATTTAATGCTGTTGCTGTGGAAAACCAAGATCAAATTAGGCGATATTTCTGTTTCGGTCGCCATATGGCTGTTGATGTATTTTATCTGGGTCAAACATATTCCAGAATCCCAAAACAGCTGGTGAGGGATAATAAAAACATAATTATAGCATTCAAACAGGAGAATCTGAGTTTAAAACACCTTTACCAGGCTCATGTATGAACTAACATGTCATTCAATGATTTTACAAAGATAAGCGCAGATTGCTGGAATCAATAACAGCATGGGTTTCTCGTTATTGATAAAACAAAAGAACTGAATGATGACAGGTAAAGACGAAACATTCAGGAGTTCCTATGTATATAGCCATGCAAAGAGGTGAGAACATCCGTATACACATCACCATGGATAAATTCGCACACATGTCGAGAGCTCAGTTTGATAGAGTGGGTGTGCATCAGTTTGATAGAGTGGGTGTGCATGGACGCGGAAATTCAAACACTCGAACACAAAATTGGAGCTGTACGCAAGGAACCAGAGACGTATTGTCAAACCCGTATGAGGTTGAACAATGCACTGAATGATCGGGTTAATGCAATCGAGAAGAAAGTAAACGGCTTAACTGAAGGGGAAATAGCTGTTATTGAGAACGGGTTAACGCAATTGAAAAGAAAATAGGCGACTTAACTGAAGGGAAAATACCTGTTACCGAGAAGGGGGAGCAATATAAGAAGAAGAAGAGCTGATATATAATAGCTCACGCTGCACAGATGTCCGATTAGTACAGATGGCGACTAAGCATAAAGTCATCGAGGCACGGAAGGCCGTTTGCGAGAAGTTAAGGTTGCTGGAGTTAGGGCATTTGAATTGCCGGCACGGTAGCTCAGCGTATTCGGTCAGAGGGCCGATTGTCCTCTGTAATAAAAGAAACTGAGTAAAGGAATCAACGATCAACTTGAACGGACGCCATGTGATGTCCGCACAGACCAAACGCAACGAACTATACTGAAAAAAAAAGAAAAAAAAAGCGGGAGCAGACACTAAGAGAAACCTTTAAACCAGTTACTGAATCTCTCGATGAACTCTCATCGAAATTCCACGAAGACGACGACGACGCTATTGCCGATTTCATTAACGTCACAGCGACGCTAGGATAGACAAAACATTCGGTGTCAGTGGTGAGAAGCCATACATGTTGGGCACACAGCCTAGAACTTTAAACGAAAAAACAATACAGATCGGCGATAAACAGTTTCAAAGAACACTTGGTCTACTGAACCTTATTTTCTTAAGACCCACAAAAACTGTAAATTATTCGCCTAAAGATCTAGAAATGTATCATGAAATATTACTTCTAACTGATACGTTGTGATATACTGTAAGTTACGTGATTATTTCAATAAAGTAAAATTTGTGTTGTTAGTGTATTCTTACACGCTATCCCTGTGATTCTCTAGTAAGTAGCCGAAGTGAAAAGTTCCGAAATAAGTGAAAAGTTTATATAGTGAAGGCTCTGTTCTTTGTTTGCATTTGGTTTCGTCACATAAACAATACTAGTACAGGTTATATAGTTTTTGTTTCTCCAGAAGTTTTGAATTAGTATCCAAACTTTAGGCCTAAACTTTCAAAGAAATTTAATATATTAATTGAGTAGTCTACGAAGTTATTGTCACTTTAACTTAGACTAAAGCTCAAATTTGTTTGCCATGAGTGAGAAGTGGGTGACTTGTCGTAGGATTGTTGGTTCCGAGGTGTGGTGAGAGGGTTGTTGCAGTTTCTTTCATGTGGGTGATTGTAGCGGCGTGGGAATGAGGGAAATAAACAAGGCTCATTGGTTGCGTAGGATTTGCTACATAGACAGGAAGATAGTGGTATAGGAGGAGAAGATTGCTGCCCTTCAGGCAGAACTAGATAAAGCGAAACAAGATCTGGAAAGGTTAAGTGGGAAGAATGGAAAAGAGAGGTGGGAAGTGACAACAGGTTATAGAAGAAATAGGAATAGGATGTTCTCAGACAGTGTGGTTGTGAATGTGGAAAACAGGTTTGATCTGTTGTCACAGTTGGAAACTAATGAGCCACAAATAGATGTAGGAGTAGACAGGAGACAACAAACTTTCAAAAAGTGTTTGAAAAGTAAGAAGTCAGAAAAAGCTGTGAAGAAGAAGAAAGTTTTGTTGTTAGGTAGTTCACATGGCAGAGGTGTTGGCCAATTGTTGCAGGATGAACTAGAGTCAGGTTACCAGGTCACAAGTTTTTTTAAACCTAGTGCAAGTTTGGGTTAGGTGATAGAGGATGTAGGTTCACTTTGCAAAGACTTCACAAAGAAAGATACCATGGTAATAGCAGGTGGGGCAGGTAACAAATAGGAACCCTAGTTATTCAATTATGAGTGAGATGGTAACGATAGCTTCAGCAACGAGACATACTGGTGTTGGGCTTGTGTCTGTTCTGAGGCGCCATCACTGGCCTCATTTAAACTCTTCTGTTAGGAGAGTTAATTTAGAGGTGGAATGGCTGCTTGCATCAGATATGGGGTCTCATATCACTGCGGTTCCTGTTGACTCTATCAGCAGTTGGTACTATGCTAGACATAGCCTTCAACAGGTAAGGGAAGGGAAAACTGTCTGGGCTAATAGCAAATAACTTACGGGGGGGGGGGGGAGGGGGGGCACTGTCACATGTGGTAAAATACCAGTGATTACAAGTGACAGAGCAGCAGTTTTTTTTACGGTAGGAAGGGCAGAAACAAAAGATGTTCAGAGGCAGGCTGAAAATGACATTCATATTGATAAAACAGGCAGCCAGAAAGCAAATTTTAATGTACACAATTCATGCAGACAGCCTCTGATTGAAACTAGAGATACTCAAAATTTGGCAAAAAATTAGGTTCATCCAGTTGTGATCCAGGCAGTGCACAAAATCAGTTATCGGTATATCATCAATATAACCGAGGACTAAGGAGTAAGCTTAATGAGTTGCTTATTTGTGTTGAAGAATTAGAGATGAGCAAACGAGTTGATATAATCTGCCTCTCTGAACATCATGTGACCACTGGTATACATATGTTAAATGTTACAGGATTCAAGTTAGCCTCTTACTTCTGTAGAGGAAATATGGGGAAAGCAGGAGTTTCCACATTTGTCAGAAACTTTTTTGATTTAAAGAATATTGATGTTAATAAATTTTGCCCAGAGCAGCACTTATAAGCTTGTGCAACAGAAGTAGTATTTTATAATAAGTCCTTTATAATAGTCGGTATATACAGATCACCTTCAGGAAATTTTAACCTTTTCAGAAGAAATCCGGAAGCTCTGCTGTCCCATCTCATGGTAAAAAACAAGGAAATAGTGGTTGCTGGTGATGTGGATTTATTGAGAAGCTATGTCAGTGAGCAATTATTGCAGTCAGTAATACTATCATTCAATTTAGTTCCTACTGTAAACTTTACTACTAGGATATGTAAATGCTCTGAGACTGCTGTTGATAATATCCTTGTAGACAAATCTAGGGGAAAATGTCATACCACAAAACCAATAGCAGATGGGCTATCTGATCATGACATGCAGCAACCTGTGTTAAATGTTGCAACTTGTCAGGATAAAAAAAAAATATTTAATCTGATTACAGGAGGGTAATAAGCAAGCCAAAAAATGATAAAGTCAGGAAATTGCTCTAAGACATGAACTGGATAGATGTTTACAATAGTCCTGACTTAAATGGAAAATACAAAGAATTCATTAATAAAGTTACCGCCATTTTTGAAAATTGTTTTCCCCTAAAGGTAACTCAAATCACAGAGAAGTCAAAAAATAAATCGTGGATTACACAAGGGATAAAGATACCATGTGGAACAAAAACAAAAAGGAGACTGTATCTACTATCTAGGAACAGCTCTGACGTTAGAATTGTAATGCATTACAAAGAATACATCAAAATACTGAAGCAAGTAATCCAGAAATCGAAGCAGCTTTATTATGAGAAAAAGATAATTACATCAGGAAAAAAAAAACTGTATGGGATATAGTAAGGACAGAGACAGGTAGGACCAAAAAGGAAGAGGAACAGATAACTCTAAAAATAAATGAGACTTTGGTAACAAGTGCATGTAGGGTTGCAAACATCTTAAACAAGTACTTCATTTCTGTTACTGATAGCTTGGGGTTCTCAGGTTCTGTGAACAGTGCAACGGAGTATCTGAGACCAGGCTTTAAAAATAACTCCAGTAAAATGCAAATGACACTCACATCTTCCAAAGAAGTAGCATCCATCACAAAATACTTAAAATATAAGTACTCCATTGGGTATGATAACATATCAATGAAGTTAATCAAAGAGTGCATACACGAGTTGAATTCTATTATAAGTTATTTGTATAATCAATCTCTTATCAGCAGAACGTTTCCAGGCTGGCTAAAATATACTGAAGTTCAGCCTCTTTGCAAGAAGGGGGATAAATAGATACCTTCAAACTGTCGACCAATTTCACATTTGCCAGCTTTCTCAAAAATATTTGAAAAGGTTGTGTTCAAGTGTCTCCTTAAGCATCTGACTGCAAATAATATATTGTCCAAGTCACAGTTTGGATTTCTTAAGGGTTCTGATATAGAGAAATCATTAAAACGTTGTTTGAGATAAAGCACAGTTTAAAGAGAGTTTGAAAGACTTCTTGATATGCAATTCCTTCTACTCTATAGACGAATATCTTAACAGAAACTGTCAAGCCAGCTTAAGTAAAAATGTCTGTAAGATTTCAGTTTTGACAGCACTTGGTCACAACAGTCAAGATTAAGTATTTTGTGTATGATAATTTATTAATAGTGCATTACAATGTTTCATTCTGACAGCGTGTTAATTCTGTAAATATTAGCTCTTCCAGTTTACCGCATTGCATTTCACCCATTTCGACAATCTCCTGACAAATGATCGGGGTAGTAAGTATTATATTGAAATGTTTTATGTTATACTTTCTGACATGTTCCACACCCACGAGAATCATCTCATTTCTTGGGTCTATGGAACGAAAACTGAATCTAATCTCTAATCTAAGTATATACACTCCTGGAAATGGAAAAAAGAACACATTGACACCGGTGTGTCAGACCCACCATACTTGCTCCGGACACTGCGAGAGGGCTGTACAAGCAATGATCACACGCACGGCACAGCGGACACACCAGGAACCGCGGTGTTGGCCGTCGAATGGCGCTAGCTGCGCAGCATTTGTGCACCGCCGCCGTCAGTGTCAGCCAGTTTGCCGTGGCATACGGAGCTCCATCGCAGTCTTTAACACTGGTAGCATGCCGCGACAGCGTGGACGTGAACCGTATGTGCAGTTGACGGACTTTGAGCGAGGGCGTATAGTGGGCATGCGGGAGGCCGTGTGGACGTACCGCCGAATTGCTCAACACGCGGGGCGTGAGGTCTCCACAGTACATCGATGTTGTCGCCAGTGGTCGGCGGAAGGTGCACGTGCCCGTCGACCTGGGACCGGACCGCAGCGACGCACGGATGCACGCCAAGACCGTAGGATCCTACGCAGTGCCGTAGGGGACCGCACCGCCACTTCCCAGCAAATTAGGGACACTGTTGCTCCTGGGGTATCGGCGAGGACCATTCGCAACCGTCTCCATGAAGCTGGGCTACGGTCCCGCACACCGTTAGGCCGTCTTCCGCTCACGCCCCAACATCGTGCAGCCCGCCTCCAGTGGTGTCGCGACAGGCGTGAATGGAGGGACGAATGGAGACGTGTCGTCTTCAGCGATGAGAGTCGCTTCTGCCTTGGTGCCAATGATGGTCGTATGCGTGTTTGGCGCCGTGCAGGTGAGCGCCACAATCAGGACTGCATACGACCGAGGCACACAGGGCCAACACCCGGCATCATGGTGTGGGGAGCGATCTCCTACACTGGCCGTACACCACTGGTGATCGTCGAGGGGACACTGAATAGTGCACGGTACATCCAAGCCGTCATCGAACCCATCGTTCTACCATTCCTAGACCGGCAAGGGAACTTGCTGTTCCAACAGGACAATGCACGTCCGCATGTATCCCGTGCCACCCAACGTGCTCTAGAAGGTGTAAGTCAACTACCCTGGCCAGCAAGATCTCCGGATCTGTCCCCCATTGAGCATGTTTGGGACTGGATGAAGCGTCGTCTCACGCGGTCTGCACGTCCAGCACGAACGCTGGTCCAACTGAGGCGCCAGATGGAAATGGCATGGCAAGCCGTTCCACAGGACTACATCCAGCATCTCTACGATCGTCTCCATGGGAGAATAACAGCCTGCATTGCTGCGAAAGGTGGATATACACTGTACTAGTGCCGACATTGTGCATGCTCTGTTGCCTGTGTCTATGTGCCTGTGGTTCTGTCAGTGTGATCATGTGATGTATCTGACCCCAGGAATGTGTCAATAAAGTTTCCCCTTCCTGGGACAATGAATTCACGGTGTTCTTATTTCAATTTCCAGGAGTGTATATTACAACGACCCCAATGAGCTAATAGACCAACTACGACTGCTTATGGCATGAGCTGCCGCTGGTAACAGTGTACAGCTCATTCCAATGAAGTTGTTTCAATAATTTCTGAGCTTAGACAGAGAAGCATCGTCGAATAAGCATGGATACTGTAGTTCGAGAACTGCACAAACCAGCACGCAAAACATACCATCGAAGGTATGTTATGATTAAAGGTCTGGACGACCTGTGGCAGGCGGATCATGTCGCAATGAGGGAATATTCACCTGTGAATAACGGATTCAAATTTATTTTAATGGTTATTGATTTCTAAATACGCCTGGTTGTTATCCGTGATAGCGAAAACAGGGAAGGTAGTCGTGCATGTGTTTGATGGATTGTTGCAGACGGGCTCGAATCAAAGCCCAGACAACCTTCAAGCAGATCACGGTGGTGAGTTTTGCAATAGATATTTGAAGACCGTCATGGAGCGGTATGGAATACATCACTACTCGATGTTCACCCACCTGAAGGCGAGTATCGTGGACGTCAGAACAGAAGAGTGAAAAGCCAAATGTGGATGCAATTCAATCTTCGTGCCTCACACATGTGGATCGATATCCTCCCATAAATAATAGCACAGTATAATCGAACCAAACGTCGCACAATAAAAATGAGACCAATCGCTGTTCGTGATAATAGACTTCTAGATACAGTATACAATCGTTTTAAAATGTTAGACCCGCGCAAACAGCTATTTAATGTAGTTGATTTAGTACGGATTTTGAAACACAAGACAGAATTTGAGAATTCACATACAGTATGACAAACTGGTCAACCGGGATATTCACAGTTTCCAAAGTGCAGGGAACGAATCATGGAACCTACCTCTTAAAGGACAGCAGTGGTACTGAAATTGCAGGATGCCTTAACACACAAGAGTTACAGAAAAGCTCGGAACTAGATGTGTATCTCGTTGAGGTCATACAGCGTCGAGGGAATAGAGCGGCTTGGTTTTACCGCATCACAAAACACTTGGATTGACGCTGACGATTTGTTACATAACAGGCAGCGCAGAGCACAAGCACCTCAGTAGTATAACATGCATGATGGGAGACGCATTAGAGGAGGAGGCGGAATTCTCGCCAAAGTATCAGTCGAATTACACACTCCTGGATATAACTACTGTGGACCTTGAAAAAAACATAAAAAACTGTTGGCACGCGGTGAAAGTGGATAAATCTACTCGACGAAGCGTGTATGGAACTCGACATCGCTTACCCAGCAAATAAAGATCGTCACACGGCCGATCGAATTTTAGCTGATAAAGCTAAGGCAATACTGCGAGAAGGGATATTAGTAAAGGTCAACGGATTGCAGCATTTGCAGTTGAAAAAAACTATGCGAGGTAAAGTTAAGTTGGGCTTGGGTGTGAAGAAGTTATGAGCGCTGCACATAGGGCGCTAATAAGGAAGCAGAGTGCATGAAAAACTGTATCCTGACAGCGGTGCATGCAGCTAAAAGCGCCCTGAAACAGAAAGGAGCGAGAAAAAATATTGAGTAAACCACCCAGGGTTCTACCAATACCCAAGACGTCCCTTCCTCATTCCTGCCCTAGCCGGTCCCTCAGCAGTGGGTTCACTGCTGGAGGTGCTGTGGCAATTGTCAGGACAGTCAAGAATGCACAAAACTCTCAGGAGCAACTGCAGGAGGCAAGAAGACATAACCGCATGATGCAGGCAGCAGCCATCGGAAATGGTTATACTTGGAACCATACAAGAAAGGAGTAGGTCTCTTCATAATCAAAAAAATGCCCCCTAGCAGTCCTACCAGACAGGGTGCTTACAAGGGAACCTCCCCATCGCACCCCTTCATATTTAGTTATAAGTTGGCACAGTGGATAGGCCTTGAAAAACTGAACACAGATCAGTCGCGAAAACAGGAAGAAGTTGTGTGGAACTATGAAAAAATAAGCAAAATATTCAAACTGAGTAGTCCATGTGCAAGATAGGCAACATCAAGGATAATCTCCGGTTAGGAGCGCCGTGGTCCCGTGGTTAGCGTGAGTAGCTACAGAATGAGAGGTCCTTGGTTCAAGTCTTCCCTCGAGTGAAAATTTCACTTTATTTATTTTCGCAAAGTTATGATCTGCCCGTTCGTTCATTGACGTCTCTGTTCACTGTAATAAGTTTAGTGTCTGTGCTTTGCGACCGCACCGCAAAAGCGTGCGACCGTGCAATTAGTAGACGAAAGGACGTGCCTCTCCAATGGGAATCGAAAACATTTGATCGCAAGGTCATATGTCAACCGATTCCTCCACAGGAAAGCACGTCTGATACATTCTATACGACACTGGTGACGGCATGTGCGTCACATGACAGGAATATGTTGTCGTCCCACCCAAATCGTACACTTGGCGAATGGGTAAAAAGATTCTTCTACCTTGGCCAATTTAGGTTTTTTTGTGGATGAGATAATCACTCTTAAAAAGTGATGAAAACATAAGAGTTTGTCACATAAACTGAAAATGAAGAATTATACTTTTCACCTGAGGGAAGACTTGAACCAAGGACCTCTCGTTCCGCAGCTGCTCACGCTAACCACGGGACCACGGCGCTCCTTCGCTGACATGAACCTTGATGTTGCCTATCTTGCACATGGACTACTCTGTTTGTATATTTTGCTTATTTTTTCATAGTTCCACACAACTTCTTCCTGTTTTCTCGATTGATCTGTGTTCAGTTTTTCAAGGCCTATCCACTGTGCCAACTTATAACTAAATCTGAGGGGGGGTGCGGTGGGGAGGTTCCCTTGTTAGAAATACAGATCTGCTAATGTTTGTTACGAAAAAATTCAACACTCTGGGATTCCGAGGTGTGTTTATGCGGAATACATTACCGAAGACTATGTGGAAACCAGGATAATGCGGAATTGTGAATATGGATGAAGCAGGTGTACCTGCCAACTCACTAGGTAGCATATGTTAAAAAAAGAAATACAAATGACGTCTACTATTTCGACTCATTCGGCTACCTGCGACCCCCAGAAGAATTACAGCGGTACTTCACAGGCAGAAGACATGTGTTCTAGAATTTTCGAAGCTACCAAGACTTTAATACATTCCTGTGTGGTCAACTATGCATCAAGTTCCTCCTGACGTTTACGAATGATATTTAAGGACTTCTATGGAGCAACTATTCACCAGTTGATGTTTAGATGCAATGTCGTAGGCTCTGACTTTAAAAGAACGATCGTCTAAACTACGTGCGAAATACTTTGCACCAATTGATTTAACCGTTGGAGATTGGAGCAGCGCACTGATTGGACTGGAGACATACAACACCATCCCAAATATTACAGAGGCTATCAATAAACTGCATCTGGAAACTAATGGTAAAAACGAATTTGTGGAAATTGAACCTGGTGCCATCGATACTGACGGGTTAAACGAGCTTTTAAAACAGTCTGGAAAAGGGATTGAGCTCCGTGTAAACATCAGTACACTTAAATCTGAAATAAGTACGGTGAATGCATCGATTGAATTTAAGCAGAAATGTTCAACAGGTCCACTACTGGGTTTCACAAAGGGACAGGTTTTGGGGACGGGTCCCAATAAATTTTACAAATCTGATCAGACAGTGGATATTCTCCCTGTCCGTACAATCCGTGTTGCGTTGCAACGAACTCATATCTCAATGACAGAATGGTTCATTCAATTTAAGGATTCTTCCCATCAGTTGGAACAGGGTATAAGATTCTTGAGACTCCTACCAACGCTATATACCTTCCAGTGACGGTTCAGACACTGGACTTTCTAGAGCTGCGTATTGTGGATCAAAATAACCAACTTGTTGACTTTCGTGGTGAGGAAATCATTGTACGACTACATCTAAGACAAGATGGGCGTAAGGTATAAAACCAGAGCACACAGCGCGCAGCACAGCACTTCGCAGCAGAACACCAAGGTGCAAACTACAAGTTTCTTAAATCAGTAGGCTTGATACCTCGCAATGACATCGTCGCTCAATATATCTCACCCAGTGGAATATGATGAGCGAATCATACGCCAGGAATACTTCTCGCATAAACCTTATGCTTCAGCGACATTTAACAAGAACGATGACATTAAGATTGTCATTCAGCACCAAGACGCTTTAACTCTTCAATGCAAGAGTTTCGTATATTTCGATGAGTCCTTTAAGAAAATGGATGGTAGTCATACAGCGGGATCAAGGCTTACACGTAATGCTTTTGCATTCCTGTTCCAGGAAATACAATATGAACTTAATGGGCCAGAGATTGATCGCACACGTAAGGTTGGCATAGCATCAACCCTTAAAACATATGTCTCATCATCACCCTCGGATTTGAAAGGATTAGAAAATATAGGATGTTTCATAGACGAGCCTGCGGGCAGAACAGCAGAAAGTACTGCCGATTTACTGCATGCATACCTCTAAAAATGCTAATGGGGTACTTTGAGGACATGCAGCGAAATATTATGAATGCTAAACAGGAGCTTATTCTGGTACAGCGCGCAACGGATAGCAACTCATACATTCAAGGAGCTCAAGAGGAGAATCAGATCATCAATAAAATTACATGGAAAATGCCGCACACACTGTGGCAGATGAGGAGTGTTTGAAGATTTTAAAAGTTCTGAATACCGGTACGTATCTGCCATTAACTTTCAGCTCATGAGAGATTTTTGAGTAACTACTACTGCCGACAGCGAACAAACATGGGCTATTAAAACCTCGGTGCATCTGGAAACACCAAGATTCATTATACAGTTCTTGCATTCCAGACCAATAGAAGGGAGAATTTAGCAAATGATTCCAACATATTTGACAACTGTAAATCAACTAATGCTAGTCTCTACTTGAATTCCGAATTCTATGCGTATCTCAATTTACTGCTACAGTGAGATCGGAATGTATATAGCCTAGCATTTGCCATGTATGCAAGGTTCCGTGCTTCTTACTGTGAAGATGTTGAAGAGGAAGGATGGCTACTCAGTTCACGGAAATTCAAGGAGCTGGCACCAATCATCGTGATAGACTGTTCTAAGCAGAATTAGATAATTAAATTAGGACCAATAGATATACGAATCGAATTTGAATCCTCATCAAATTTCCCAGAACTCACTGCAGCGTATGCTCTAGTTCTACGTGACCGTGTGATTAACTATTGCCCACTTACTGGTGTTGTGCAGCGTGCTGTATAAATTATCAAGTGCTGTGGCATGCCCAGAGCATTTCACAATGACAGCTTGGCAGTGTGAACGACGTTGACGACATTCAAGGTTTCTATGATGATGAGTGTAGACAATTCATATTTAAAGATGTTGCACTCATAGCACACATTAAAGGTGCTGGTATAATAGAGACATTCTCAGCAAGAATAGCATCACCGAAGCCTATCAGTGATGTGAACTGTGCTAAAACACGGATGATTGCAAAGTGGCTAAAATATTTCTTTCATGGACTCCACTGGGACGATCCTGGTATACCTAATAAAGAAACGATGGCGTCACTTCGAATATTCGGTCATCCTGAGGCCACCATCTACGTGAAAGGCGAGGAGAAGATCGCATGGATGCAGCGAATCTTCAAGTTTTCATCTATTCGAGACCTGGAATTCTATGGGTGTCCTGCTACCCATAAGCTCAAGAAGAAGAACATGTATAAAAATACTGTTGTGCCTGCTTATGAAAATGCAAAATTACTTTTAAGTTGGGTTAATGAAACTAAATGAATTTTTTACCCCACATTCTGCGTTTTTCTTTCTTTCTACCTAGCTCCTACTCAGACAGTTTGTAGCTTTGCCCAGATCCTATGCCTATGGCTTTGTTCAAGCATAGGAGATATAATTTCAGCCATGTTTGCTGTACGTCTTTGGAAGTGGACACGATCACGCGCCGGCTGTTCCCAAAAACCTATACGTGCAGCACGATAGGCGAAATCCCATTACATACTCGTATTTTTTCTTTTCCTCCATCTTAAACGTCACTTCCCTCATGTTATAAACTAATATGTTGTGCGTCTTGCATGCCTTTATATACATTTGTGAGGGTGGGGATTTATGAAATTACAACAAAGACGTATGGTAAGGCATAACAATTTTTTATTCAAACATAAATACTCGCACAGCTTTACATCCACAAATCTTGTTGTTTACAATACACGAAGTAATACTGCTTTTAAAGTCACAGTTCTTGTCACTGTTTGAATTTTTTTTATTTACATTTATTGGTTTTTGAAAATAATAGCACTGATCGAAATTTTTTTTGTACTTTACCTAACAGTACTGTTTACAGCTATTGCAGAGGTATAGTTTCTCTTACACTAATACTGTAACAAGTGAAACTCCACCCAAACAGAAGATTTAATTTATACTTTTAACTGTGTGGCTCTAAACATTTTCCACCTCATGTAGGTGAAAGAATTTAATAATACAATGAAGCGGATGACCCTAAAATGTCCATCCCGAACAGCTGCACTAAAATGAGCTGGATGGAGAAAAAGGAAATGGAAATTTGTGGTAAGGACTGTGGGACCAAACTGCTGAGGTCATAGGTCCGTAGGCTTACGCACTACTTAATCTAACTTAAACTAACTTACGCTAAGGACGACACATACACCCATGCCCGAGGGAGGACTTGAACCTCCGACAGGGGGAACCGTGACAAGACGCCTCGGACTGCACGTCTACCCTGCCCGGCAACTGGGTGGAACTCACACTTACTAGTATGACTTGGATAGCTAGCAGGAGATGAAACTTAAAAACTAATCTATTTACACATGCACTCATACAATCACACACGCACATGAGGTGCAAAAGCGAGAAATACAGTAGACTAGTTTTTTCTTTCATTTACAATTTTTAACTTTTTTGTTGATTTTGGTTCAGTTTTTTGATCTTTTGTATACATATAAACATTGCACATTTTAATTAGTTAAATAATTGTTATAATTTTTTCCAGCACATACTACTTATATATTCGTGGCTAGGTTTTATGGTACTTACTTAGAAAAAAACAGAATATATTTACACACAGGCATACATATTTACATGGGCATCTACACTCAAACGCACTCACAGGCATACACACAGAAACACATAAGCAATCGCACATGCAGACACACCATAAATCACACATAAAATATGATAAAAGAGCCATCTATTTGGTACAAGCTCTCACTCAGCCACTCACTCACTCACTCTCTCTCAGTCACACAGTCGGAGCTAGGGCTTCAAGTAAATAGTGTGAGTATGGGAGGGTTTCGATCCCGCCATCACAAATGACCCTTTTATCGCCATGAGGTGAGAATCCAACTTTAGACTGCAGCACAGTGTACACGTGGTGACCTCACGATCGAATACTAGTTTGCTGTACCAAATGCGGAGGTTGCGGCGGAGCGCCACGAACACCATCATACAGGCACTGCAAGTAGTCTTCGACCACTAGGGCATGTGATGCCACACGTCGCACACCCTTAGACTGCGTCTGGGTGGCTCCATCTATTGTACGATATTGCATACATTTTGGATCTTAGACCCACAAAATCCATAATTGGCAATTCATCCGCCTCATCTTTCATTAAGCCGATAACCTTCTTGTTCTGAGGAACAATACTGTAAGGATCATCGGCTGCATATCTCAATGTGTCTAGTTCATTGCCTTGACACCTAATTACTTCATATGGATCGCAGCTCTTCACCCAGTAGATGAAACTATCTGCATCTATATAAAGTAACTTTGGCTCCACGAAATGAGTTTTAGCAAACTCATAGTTAAAGCGGTACATGTGCAGTTTGGAGATGTCCAATATACACATACCCAAATATATTGGTTTTGTAAACTCTACTGAAACGTTCGACAGCTCCACAGCAACAAAGTTTTCATTGAAAATTGTGACCGGCTTAAAATTTGGTCTGGCGATGAACTTTCTCACGCCTCACGACCCATCCCATTTGGTCCTAATCAAAATATCGCCTTCATTTTTTAAATTCTGCATGGTTTTACCGAAAGTGGAATTATTCATCAATTTGTAAAAATCTTTTTCGAGGTCTGTCTGCATCACATACCCTGCATCAGGATCAGCTACCAGACCCAATATTTTTCCACCTAATCCCTCTAATTCGTTTTTGGACACCCACTGAAACCCAACAACCGGCAGTGGCTGCATTGTGGCATGCCCGTATAAGTTATTCACATCCAAATATAGAATATAACTTGCATCGAGGGATGCCTTGAACCCCACACCCATACGTGGATTATTTGCTTTGGCATGTCTCTGGACACACTGGCAATGTCTGTAATAAAAAAAAAAGCTGCGTAAAGGAATCAACGATCAACTTGAACGGCTGCCTTGCGAGACCCACCCAGACCAAACACAACGAACAACATCGGAAAAAAAATATTTTGGGTAGCCTGCTTTTGTCGAGTTCGCCGTACTATCCAGATATTCCTAAGGGAAAACTCCTTTCCGAGTGAGAAGCTGAAACTTTTCCTCATCGGGGTATGCAGATCGGGTGATATGCGTATCCTCCGAAAGTAGAGTTCTAACGAGTTTCTGGAGTGGCGCCTGCCTAAAACGCAGTGTGTCAAGGAAGAGGAGAGTAATTTTTGGCGTCATTCGTTTGGAGAATGAAGTATCCTTCTCAACACTCTCAGGCAGGACACTGACCTGATTTTTCTCACAACAGAAATTAACCAATTGCTCAACTAGAAAGTGAGTGTCTTAAATTATGAAAGAAAACGGATATGTGTCATGGTAACTTATACTTCAAATTGCATGTGTTGTGAGCTGCACCGCGGAACTTCCACATAAAATAACAATGATATCTAAGGGAAGTTTCGGCTTTTCTATCTAATAATGGCAGCCTACAAATACGACAGTTAACCACACCAATGTATAATTTTTTTCCTCCTCAATTTCGGTCATGGGGATGCTGGTGGTGTAAAGCCTAACAACATCCCATGAGAGTTTTTCAAGCTCACAAGGGGAAGGCCTCGGACACGGCCAACCGATTCGTCTCAAATTTGGCAGGTCGCTTGTGTACAACCTAAAACGAAGGATTATAAGATATTTTGGGTCAACACTCCCGCAAAATTGCGGGGGTGTTGACCCAAAATATCTTAGATTCCTTCGTTTTAGGTTGTACACAAGCAACCTGCCAAATTTGAGCTGAATCGGTTGGCCGTGTCTGAGGCCTTCCCCTTGTCAGTGAGCATCCAAACCACAGGATTATCCCTAGCATAAGATTCATAGCGGTTAAGACTTGAATCATATGAACATGCAATTTGGTACACCATCGCATACGGTATGCGTTTTGGCGTGAAGATGGTATGTGAGGCTAAGGGATTCCCTCCACAGTGTGTGATAGGGACAAGGAGACATTCGAAGTCTGCATATACAACAAATGGACATCGTTCCTGGCGGCGTGCATTCTTTAATTTAATGAACTTTTTTCCTTCTGTAGGCGTAACAACACGTACCGGTTCCTTGGATTTACAGTCCTCCAGATGTCTTTCTTCTGAAAAGGTATTTAGACACCTGAAGCATATGTGTTTTTTATGTACGTGTTTCGACAATTGCCTGTAAAGGAGGCGGGACATGTCTTCGATCCATACGTAATGCTGATTATCACCTTTAGAGAAGAGCAGCATGTTTACACGAAGATCACACTCACCTGCATATTTCGAAAAATGGAGTGGTCTAACTATAGTATGCTTGTCCTCCTCATCTTGCTTGCTTTTCTACTTCTTCTTCAGGCCATGAGCGTGAACCGATATCTAGGATTTTGTGCCTCAAATTTTGGTATCTCCTGAATCTTTATAGGAAACATGATACCATCAAAATTATAACCTCCGGGGATTTTATTCTTTCGTACACTGTATGTTGTGCGTTTGGGACTATTTTCAATGGTAATTTCTCTCACAAGTCAGAATTCATCATACAAAACAAGCGTTATCTTTTTCATTTTGAACGTTAATGCAACCCTGCTTCTTCTTTATATCCTCAGGGAGTTTGATATAACTGGGCCCTAAATTTAACGGATGATAGACATGAATATGGATGTCGAGGTGTGGTATTTGGCTGAGTGCTTTAGGTAACCCTCTTAGTTCTATCTCGGAAAACTGGGCCAGTATAGCACCCAAGGTAGATTCACGATACCACTCGTCGATTGATGTACTCTGAGATATAACGCCATTATCACCCCAGATGTAGTGTAAGGTTTTCTCCTCAGCAGCATCCTGCTGTTTGGGTGGATGAGTCAACTCGCAGCAGAGTACTGCATTACATTTAATGGCATTGTATCTTGGAACATCTAGGGCTTTGAGAAGCTCTGTCTCCAGCACCAGGAGGCATGCTTCTAGAAACCTGACTGGGCCACGATACCTCCCAGCCGAATTCTCAATTCTAGTAAACGAGATACGTCCCTCAAACGCCATAGCAACAGCCGAGTATTATAGAGGGGTCATAACGCCGCTAATCTCATGTCCTTTACTATCAAGACGGGATAGAGCACTACCGCTACCTACAGGTTCATTATCATTAATACTACAGCTAGGAGCCGACTGCATCCACCCGGTGGATGAGGGCGCAGGGGAGGAGGCGCCTTCAGGGGGGAGGGGTATGCGTCGAGGCACAAACAACTTTCATTGCTGGCGAGGGCGAGCAGCCGGGGCGTAAATAGGAGGAGACGGTGGCGGTAAGCTCCTGTGGGAGCATCCAGGCTGTAGCGATGGCGCTCGTTGATGTTGCTGCATATTTGAGCCTTCACCATCACCAGCCTGATGGGTGGGAGATCGTTGCTCTGACTGAACCACCCACGGATGCCAGAGGGTATGCGATGTTGCGGGGACCGGCATTGCAGCAGCCGTGGCCGCCTCTCGCGTGGCAACGAGCGGCGCTTTGCACAGCGGTGCACGCCGCTCGGGTGTATGTTTGACACCTGCCCCCACAACCACCACTCGGTGCATGTGCCACAACAAGCGCTTGTCGTGGCGGTGTTGGTGTCACCTCTGAAACATTCAAATGACGGAAAAAAATTAAGCACAACGCAAAAGATTTTTTTAAATATATACTGTAAGCAATGACAATTAAGTATATCAGCATTTCAGAATAATAATTATATGCTTTAACAATGACGGTCACATTATGATCACCTTTTACACTCTGGGTCCCAGGAATGAGCAATTCAGTCGATATTTCTGGTAGTTCTCCCACCCAGTCAAGTATCTCTATCCCCTGTTCCAGGAGGGAGAGATCGCACCGCCTTTCAGGAGCCACAATCTCATGTTTCCACTCAGGCATCTCACCCTCGCCGGAATTGTTCTTGTTGTGGAGCCATCGATCCATCTCACGAAAGTCGTCTACAACAAGATATTGATTATTAGAAACAACAACAAAAAATTCGTACCGAATTTGACTGCAGCGAGATATTGATTGTACGCAACTACGAAAAAATTAAATAAATAAGTAAAAAATGCATATCAGATGGAAGTGATGACACCTGGTCATCATTCTCGACGCATTTTCTTGATCAGTAGCAACATCTACAACAACTGTATGCGATGAAAAAAAAAAGTCTAACAGCAATATATTACAATTATACTCACTTTCTTGCTACATTTCAGACTCCAGCAGCAGCTCAGTGTCCATCAGTTGCTGCTCTAGTGCTGCAACAGCGAGATTAAAAGTTTTATAAACACCTGTTACGATCAAAATTCGTCAGGAGCTTCTTGTGAACATGTAAACCACCACACAGAATTTGGAGATGTACTTACATGATGGTTGCACAAGCTCTTCCACGAAATGGGGACTTTCAGCTTCCAGCTGGCGCTGTTCTACTGCTAGAACGACAGTAGAAATGATACAATCGCTTCTACATTTACGTGATTACTCTGCCATTCACAATTAAGTGTCTGGCAGAGGGTTCAATGAACCACCTTCAAGCTGTCTGTACCGTTTCACTCTCGAGCGGCGCGCGGGAAAAACGAGCACTTATATATTTTTCTGTGCGAGCCCTGATGTATTTTATCGTGATGATCCTTTCTCCCTATGTAGGTAGGTGCCAACAGAATGTTTTCGCAATCGGAGGAGAAAACTGGTGATTGAAATGTCATGAGAAGACCCCGTCGCAACAAAAAGCGCCTTTGTTTTAATGGTTGCCACTCCAATTCACGTATCTGGTCTGTGGCACTGTCTGCCCTATTTCGCGATAATACAAAACGAGCCGCCCTTCTTTGAACTTTCTCGATGCCATCCATCAGTCCCACCTGATGCGGATCCCACACCGCACAGCAATACTCCAGAATAGGGCGGACAAGTGTGGTGTAAGCACTCTCTTTAGTAGATCTGTTGCACTTTCTAAGTGTCATGCCAACGACTCGCAGTCTTCGGTTTGCTCTACTCACAACATTACCTCTGTGATCGTTCAAATTAGGTTATTTGTAATTGTAATCCCTAAGTATTTAGTTGAATTTACAGCCTTCAGATTTGTGTGACTTATCGCGTAATCGAAATTTAGCGGATTTCTTTTAGTACTCAGGTGAATAACTTCACACTTTTCTTTATTCACGGTAAATTGCCACTGTTCGCACCACACAGATATCTTGTCTAAATCATTTTGCGATTCGCTTTGGTCATCTGATGACATTACAAGACGGTAAATGACAGCATCATTTGCAAACAATCTAAGAGGGCTACTCAGATTGTCTCCTATGTCGTTAATATACACTCCTGGAAATGGAAAAAAGAACACATTGACACCGGTGTGTCAGACCCACCATACTTGCTCCGGACACTGCGAGAGGGCTGTACAAGTAATGATCACACGCACGGCACAGCGGACACACCAGGAACCGCGGTGTTGGCCGTCGAATGGCGCTAGCTGCGCAGCATTTGTGCACCGCCGCCGTCAGTGTCAGCCAGTTTGCCGTGGCATACGGAGCTCCATCGCAGTCTTTAACACTGGTAGCATGCCGCGACAGCGTGGACGTGAACCGTATGTGCAGTTGACGGACTTTGAGCGAGGGCGTATAGTGGGCATGCGGGAGGCCGGGTGGACGTACCGCCGAATTGCTCAACACGTGGGGCGTGAGGTCTCCACAGTACATCGATGTTGTCGCCAGTGGTCGGCGGAAGGTGCACGTGCCCGTCGACCTGGGACCGGACCGCAGCGACGCACGGATGCACGCCAAGACCGTAGGATCCTACGCAGTGCCGTAGGGGACCGCACCGCCACTTCCCAGCAAATTAGGGACACCGTTGCTCCTGGGGTATCGGCGAGGACCATTCGCAACCGTCTCCATGAAGCTGGGCTACGGTCCCGCACACCGTTAGGCCGTCTTCCGCTCACGCCCCAACATCGTTCAGCCCGCCTCCAGTGGTGTCGCGACAGGCGTGAATGGAGGGACGAATGGAGACGTGTCGTCTTCAGCGATGAGAGTCGCTTCTGCCTTGGTGCCAATGATGGTCGTACGCGTGTTTGGCGCCGTGCAGGTGAGCGCCACAATCAGGACTGCATACGACCGAGGCACACAGGGCCAACACCCGGCATCATGGTGTGGGGAGCGATCTCCTACACTGGCCGTACACCACTGGTGATCGTCGAGGGGACACTGAATAGTGCACGGTACATCCAAACCGTCATCGAACCCATCGTTCTACCATTCCTAGACCGGCAAGGGAACTTGCTGTTCCAACAGGACAATGCACGTCCGCATGTATCCCGTGCCACCCAACGTGCTGTAGAAGGTGTAAGTCAACTACCCTGGCCAGCAAGATCTCCGGATCTGTCCCCCATTGAGCATGTTTGGGACTGGATGAAGCGTCGTCTCACGCGGTCTGCACGTCCAGCACGAACGCTGGTCCAACTGAGGCGCCAGGTGGAAATGGCATGGCAAGCCGTTCCACAGGACTACATCCAGCATCTCTACGATCGTCTCCATGGGAGAATAGCAGCCTGCATTGCTGCGAAAGGTGGATATACACTGTACTAGTGCCGACATTGTGCATGCTCTGTTGCCTGTGTCTATGTGCCTGTGGTTCTGTCAGTGTGATCATGTGAGGTATCTGACCCCAGGAATGTGTCAATAAAGTTTCCCCTTCCTGGGACAATGAATTCACGGTGTTCTTATTTCAATTTCCAGGAGTGTAGATCAGGAACAATAGAGGGCCTGTAACACTTCCTTGTGGAACGCCGCATATTACTTCTGTTTTACTCGACGACTTTCCGTCTATTACTACGAACTGCGATCTTTCTGACAGCAAATCACGAATCCAGTCGCACAACTGAGGGGATATTCCATAGGTACGCAGTTACATTAGAAGACGTTTGTGAGGAACAGTGTCGAAAACCTTCTGGAAATCTAAAAATATGGAATCAATTTGACATCCCCTGTCGATAGCACTCATCACTTCATGAGTATAAATAGCTAGTTGTGTTTCACAAGAACGATGTTTCCTGAATCCGTGCTGACTATGTGTCAATAAATCGTTTTCTTCGAGGTAATTCATAATGTTAAAATACAGTGTATGTTCCAAAACCCTACTGCAAATCGACTTTAGCGATATGGGCCTATAATTAAGCGGATTACTCCTATTTCCTTTTTTGGGTATTGGTGTGACTTGAGCAATTTTCCATTCTGTAGGTAAGGAACTTTCTGGTGCTATCGCATCAGTAGTGGGATAACCTTCGTGTCACCCCACTCTCCATTCTTGCCAGATGTATACAAGATGACGTCATCTAAGATTGCAGCGTGTCGTCTTTGCAACAGTTCATGATGTCATCCCAGATGGCGGATTTTGGCAGGAAGATAGGACAATTAGGCTACCTCCACTAACCTAAACCCCCTCCCCTCCCCCAGAAAAATGGCAGGAAGTTCAAATTGCAACAGGATAATGCATCACACCACAGTTATCTCTATTAACCTAAGAAAAACCGCGGGAAGATAGGTCACTTGGACTACCTCCACTAACCTAAGTGACTCGACCGCCGCCTCTTCCTAGGGATTGGTGGGAAATGCTGGAGAGGGGAAGGAGTGTACTTTGTTTATTTTGGAACAATTTATTTAGGGATGGAGCATATTTATCACAGTGATTCAGAACACACTCTCTGACATGCCACACAGCATACAGACCTGCAAACTACTCCTAAATAACTCAGGTATTCTACACATGCACTTGCTAATTGTAAACTGTCAAAATAACGCATTGCGCAGCCTACAGACATGCAAACCACTCGTAAATAATGCCATACATTTACGCCCAGAGATCCAAACAACGCGTAAATTGTCAAAATATTAATCCATTTAAAAGACTCTGCAAACTTGCTTGCTAATTGTCAACTGTCGAAATGATGCACCACTCTTTATTTAAACATTTAGAGGCAGCACCACCATCCAGTGTGTTCGCCACGAGGTCCGCACTCCAACTGACCTAATACACAGTACCACCACCAGAGGGCACTGTCGGCCGTTTCGTGACATATTCCAAGATGGTGGGGGGAAATGGCGGGAAAAGGACTCAGCCTGAGCTGGACATAAGTTTATATTTTTCAGGCAATGCCTCCACCTTGAGATCTAGAGTCCAATTGACCTAGTACACAATACTGCCACCAGAGGGTGCTGTCATCCCTCCTGTGATGTAATCTAAGATGGTGGTCTGGAGGGGGTAAATGGCGCGAAAATGATTCAGCCTCTGCTGGGCTGCTGGATAGAGTAAGGGAGGATAGCGCTTTATTTATTTTGGAACTATTTATTTAAGGATGGAGTATATTTATTACACTGATGTGCAGACACGAAGTCAACTCGTGAAATGTCCAAATAATGCACAGTGCAGCCTACAGATCTGCTCACAAGATAATGCAGACAGGCAAACAATGTACACAGACACAGTCCACCACCCCTTCTCCAGTAGATCGCACAGGAGGCTATCTGAAGCCCTGCGTAGTGATCCAGCCATCAGCTGTCAAACCACGCACAGATGCTCACACGAATGAGGTGGTGACTTCCCTTTCATACTTAATACCTGAGAAATTTCTCTCGAAATACTTGTTCACCTAGCCACCATAGCTGATGGGAACGAGTTGGAGTCCAGACGCTCCAGGGGTGCACGCGCCATCACAGCCGTGAGCCACCACCAGACATAGGTGAAAGTTGTTTCTATTTTTGAGTATACAGTCAGTGTTATACTGACATCACAGAACTCCAAGGCACACTCACGCCGGTCTCATATGCGAGACCCCTCTGTGCGGTGTCTTTACCATTGATGACAGAGTAGCATAGGGCATATTGTTCCTAGCCCGACATGAGAGACATGTCTAACCCTGTGTAACTGCCCAGCGTGACTGATGCAACGCCACGAAGTGCACGCGTGCACCTTCACAACCCCACCTAATAAGGTTCTCAATGTTATACTAATGTCACATGACTATCTAAAAAATAAGAACCGAATCGACCTCGCAGAAATTGTATAGCATCTCAGAAATAGTTAACGCTCACTTTCTTGATGTCTCTGCTTGTATGAACGGAAATTCTTGCCATAACAGAGCCTGTTTAGGAAAATACCTGCTTTCAACTCACACAAACGTTCCTTCCGCTATGTAGAGGCTCCTATATCACAGCACAAAAGATGTGAATGAATCAAGAATTATGATTGGCTCTTATCGAATTTACCCGCCGAATTACTGTTCCCACCGGTATCGAAGCACCTTCCACCTTTTTTATTTCTGCAGACATGACTTTCAGTGGTTATTTTACACACGTCGCCATATTGCACTGGCAATTAAATCTTATAAACTACCATGCATATCGTCAAATACGGAAAGACTCTTACTCATTTACACTGCTCTCACACCGAGGACAGGAGTTTGAATATTAGAACATGAAAAATGGCTCTGAGCACTATGGGACTTAACTTCTGAGGTCATCAGTCCCCTAGAACTTAGAACTACTTAAACCTAACTAACCTAAGGACATCACACACATCCATGCCCGAGGCAGGATTCGAACCTGCGGCCATAGCGGTCACACTGTTCCAGACTGTAGTGCCTAGAACTGTTCGGCCACTCCGGCCGGCTAGAACATGAAACTGACCTGCAACCCATCAATATACCACGGCATACCCTACATAACATCAAATATGGAAAGACTCCTACTCAATTACAGTGCTCTCCCACTGAGGACAGGAGCTCGAATATCAATGCGCGAAACTGATCTCCAACCCAGTAATATATCACCGCGTACCGTGTCTCTGGAAATAGAAATATCAGTACCACTCTTATGAGTTGACATACTCTTCCCAAGCTATCAGAGTACTCCACGTCAAATCCATACCTTCCTTATAAGTGGACATAGTCATTTCCTTTGCACAAACACGTTCTTTATAAGCCTGATGCTCAAAGCGAACCTATCATGCACCCCCTACTACTAAGTATAATACTTCGCCAATAACTGATCGCTGGTGATACAAAATAATACTGAGAGAAAATCAACCATGGGTGGATATGTATCATAAGTTTTTCTTGTGAGTGGCACCACCGTGTCCTAGAAAGACAGACATAATCGGCCAGATGTTAAAAAAACTCGATCCCAACAACTACTGTATGTTACTGTCACAAGCGGTCATGGTTCCACAGGTGCACACAAGAATCCATGTCAAAAGCTATACTGGCTATATAAATCGAGTTATGACATTACCTCTGAATGAGGTGGGTTTTTATCCAGACAAATACCGAGACGGTGATCGCTGGAGTGTATTTTATCAGATCAGCAGTGCTCTTATACGTAGCCCACGATTCAGCCTCATGATGAAATCGCTGAATTTTGAAAATTATTCGGCTAAGGAACGTGGTATGAAACAGGTATTTGCGACGCCCTCACGCTGCTAGATTTTATCTAGTATGTGTAAAGTATTCTGTCTCAATACCATGCCTGAAGTTCAGCTATATATCCACTGAGTTATAGGTGATTACTGATTGAGAAGTATAACAAACGGTAGTATATCGTATGCTTGTTGAGGTCGTAAGAAATGTACACTAGCATTACAGATCTCTAGTGTTAGGCTATCCGCTAGATATGCTGTCTGCGATTTGGAATCAAGTCCTCCCATTCAAGCACATACCTGCGCTGTATCACAGCCACTAGTGAATCATATTTCTGGCACTCTCATATCTCGCAACAAGTCACCTACCTCGAACCTGTCTGCTACAGTAAAATTCCAACGTGGGTTTAGTCAGCCCCTACGCATCTTGCAACTGCTCCCATTTCTACAGCTTTGCGTATGTTATTGTTCCATTTTAAGTCGGAACTGAGCAGAAGTCGGAGAAAACCATATCCACCACCTTCTGCAGCCGATGTAGAAACAGAGCGACCTGCGTTAATGCAACAGGAGCATGTTTTGATCATTCGGTGGAAATGTGTGCATTGTGGTGCGTCCCCAAACTAGATAAAAGTACTACAGATCCACGTCCATTCAAATCTATCAGCCAAACATACTATAATCGTTATTTTCTTCCGCTAAACAGAGAAAAATTAAGAACTATAGAAGCTCCACTAACTTCATCCTATATAGAACTCACCTAGGCATCATTGCTCGCATGATGACGCAAAACTGCGGTAGGGTTCCAGTGCAGAGAGGGAGATTTCGCAATTCTTCCCAGAATAGCGCAGAGTGCAGCCCTCCAAGCATTCCTAACGGTATACCCTGTCCCTCACCGAATTTACACCTCAAACTGCTGCTGCTACTGCTGCCTGTGTGGCACAATCCCATTAAGTATCAGGCACTGAATAAGCCACTTTAAGGTTTGATCACCTATACTCTAGGCGAATGATCGTATCCCACAGACTATACTAAGTCGCAAAAGACGCTCCCTCTGGTCCTGTTTATTTGTTTGAAACACTGTTTTCTAACACGCTTTTGCACAATGCCAAACATTTCTTTTTTCTGCCATGACTTCGAGGCCTGTCCCAGGTTCTAGACTAACATTGAGAAGTTCTGGTCCACAGCCTTTCACAGGAAACTAGACATTGCACAGTGTAAATCATGTTCTTACCACGGATAGGATAACATGACACACATCAGCTGATTTTAAATAAAAGGGAGTTACAACATAAGGAAACTGGAAGAGTTTGCTCGCATTGTGTAGAGTCTCCAAACTACAGTCCGAAGGTGATTCATGACCTCTACATTTAGACACTTCTCTCACACTGACGGAATAGCTGATAACTCTACATTCCATTTCGACTGATTCCTCATATTGCAGTAATGTAGGCGATCACTGTTTTGGTGTTATATGTATGAAAGGTGTAAAAGGGATGCTTTAGTTTGGCACATCGATGTGGTATGTGGTGATATATTGCTGGGTTGAAGATCAGTTTCACTCACTAATGTTCAGGCTCCTATCCTCAGTGGGAGAGCAGTGTAACTGAGTAGGAGTCTTCCCGTATTTGACATTATGTAGGGTACCCAATGATATACTGATGGGTCGCAGGTCGGTTTCACGTTCTAATATTCAAGCACCTGTCCTCGGTGGGAGAGCAGTGTAATTGAGTAGGAGTCTTTTCATATTTGACGTTATGTAGGGTATGCGGTGATATATTGATGGTTAGCTCCTCATGGTTGAGATTCACAGTCATATAATATTTCTTAAAAGACATCATAGTCGCCGTTGACAGTTTAAAATATTTATTGTTACTATTGCAATTTCGGCCCTATGGCCATTTTCAAGTAACACTGCAAAGTCACATTCTGTCAGAATATAAAACAATCCGACATGAGTACATATCATCGTCAAAATGTAGCCTTTTGACTGTGAGAGTCCCACAAGATCCGATGAGTATGACACTTATTATATCGTAATATGTTGTTCAGTATATATTTAACAACATATTACGATGTAATAAGTGTTGTACTCATTGGATCTTGTGGGACTCTCACAGTCAAAAGGCTGCATTTTGATGACGACATGTACTCATGTCATAGAGTTTTATATTCTGACAGAATGTGACTTTGCAGTGTTACTTGAAAATGGCCATAAGACCGAAATTGCAATAGTAACAATAAATATTTTAAACAGTCAATGGCGACTATGATGACTTTAAGAAATATATTGATGGGTCGCAGGTCGGTTTCACGTTGTAATATTCAAGCTCCTGGTGACTTCCCTAAATCACTCCAGGCAAATGCCGGGATGGTTCCTCTGAAAGGGCACGGCCGACTTCCTTCCCCATCCTTCCCTACTCTGATGAGACCGATGACCTCGCTGTCTGGTCTCCTTCACTAAAACAACCAACCAACAACCAACAAGCTCCTGTCTACAGTGGGAGAGCAGTGTAATTGAGTGATAGTCTTTCTGTATTTGACAATATGTGTGGTAGGTTGTAAGATTTAATTGCCAGTGCAATATGGCGATGTGTGTAAAATAACCACTGAAAGTCTTGTCTGCAGAAGTAAAAAAGGTAGAAGGTGCTTTGATACCGGCGGGAAGAGTAATTCGGCGGGTAAATTCGATAAGAGCCAATCATAATTCTCGATTCATTCACATCCTTAGTGCTGTGATATAGGAGCCTCTACATAGCGGAAGGAACGTTTCTGTGAGTTGAAAGCAGGAAAGTTAACACGTGATGGACTGGGTACCATGTTAGGTATGCGAGGAAGACTGCATTCGACGTTATTATGCGGTATTTTCCTAAACAGGTTCTGTTATGGCAAGAATTTCTGTTCATAGAAGCTGAGACATCAAGAAAGTGAGCGTTAACTATTTCTGAGATGCTATACAATTTCTGCGAGGTCGATTCTGTTCTTATTTTTTAGATAGTCATGTGACATTAGTATAAGATTGAGAACCTTATTAGATGGGGTTGTGAAGGTTTGTAGCTATGTGTGCACACTTTGTGGCATTGCGTCAGTCATGTTGCACAGTTAAGCAGGGTTAAACCAGTCTTTCATGTTGCGCCCTGTGCTACTCTGTCATCAATGGTAAAAACACATGCTGCCCAGAGGGGTCTCATGTATGAGACCAGCATAAGTGTGCCTTGGAGTTCTGTGATGTCAGTATAACATTGACTGTAAACCTGAAAATAGATACAACTTTTACCTGCATCTGGTGGTGGCTCCCAGCTGTAATGGCGTGTGCACCCCTGGAGTGTCTGCACTCCCACCTGGTCGCATCAGCTATGGTGCCTAGGTGAACAAGCATTTCGAGAGGAATTTCTCAGGTATCAAGTATGAAAGGGAAGTTGCCACCTCTTGTGTGTGGGCATCTGTGGGTGGTTTGACAGCTGATGGTTGCATCACTGCAGGTAGCCTCCTGTGCGATCTACTGGAGGGGGGGGGGGTGGCAGACTGTGTCTGCATACATTGTTTGCATGTCTGCATTATTTTGCGAGCTGTAATACATATATTCCATCCTTAAATAAATTGTTCCAAAATAAATGAAGTACAATCCTTCTCTACTCTATCCAGCAGCCCAGCACAGGCTGATTCATTTTTCGCGCCATTTCCCCCCTCCAGACCACCATCTTGGATTACATCACAGGAGGGATGTCAGCACCCTCTGGTGGCAGTATTGTGTACTACGTCAGTTGGAGTCTAGATCTCGTGGTGGAGACACTGCCTGCAAAATAAAAACTTATGTCCAGCACAGACAGAGTAGTTTTCACGCCATTTCCCCCACCATCTTGGATTACATCACGAATCGGACGACAGCGCTCTCTGGTAGTGGTACTGTCTACTAGGTCCAGACATCTTGATGAACACACTGTTTGTCGCCATCTTGGATAAGGGGACATGGGAGATCAGATTATGCCATGGCTGCCATCTTTGATTACATCACGGAATGGACTACAGGGCCCTCTGGTGGTGGTAGTGTGTAATAGGTCAGTTGGAGTGTGGATCTCTTGGCGAACACTCTGCATGGTGATGCTGCCTGTAATTGTTTAAATAAAGACTGGTGCATCATTTCAACAGTTGACGACTAGCAAGCAAGTTTACAGAGTCTTTTAGATGGATTATTATTTTGACAATTTACGAGTTGTTTGGATGTCTGGACGTAAATGTATTGCATTATTTACGAGTGGTTTGCATGTCTGTAAGCTGCGCAATGCGTTATTTTGACAGTTTACAATTATCAAGTGCATGTGTAGAGCATTATCCTGAGTTACTGGGCCGGCTGCGGTGGTCTAGCGGTTCTAGGCGTGGAGTCCGGAACCGCGCGACTGCTACGGTCGCAGGTTCGAATCCTGCCTCGGGCATGGATGTGTGTGATGTCCTTAGGTTAGTTAGGTTTCAGTAGTTCTAAGTTCTAGGGGACTGATGACCACAGATGTTAAGTCCCATAGTGCTCAGAGCCATTTGAACCATTTTGAGTTATTGGTCCGCAGCTTGTGGTCGTGCGGTAGCGTTCTCACTTCCCGCGCCCGGGTTCCCAGGTTCGATTCCCGGCGGGGTCAGGGATTTCCTCTGCCTCGTGATGACTGGGTGTTATGTGATGTCCTTAGGTTAGGTAGGTTTAAGTAGTTCTAAGTTCTAGGGGACTGATGAACATAGATGTTAAGTCCCATAGTGCTAAGAGCTATTTGAACCATTTTAAACCCGAGTTATTTAGGAGTAGTTTGCAGGTCTGTATGCTGTGTGGCATGTCAGAGAGTGTGTTCTGAATCACTGTGATAAATATGCTCCACCCCTAAATAAATTGTTCCAAAATAAATAAATCACACTCCTTCCTCTCTCCAGCAGCCCAGTGCTGGCCGAGTGCTTTTACCACCAATGCCTAGGAAGAAGTGGCGGTCGGGTGACTTAGGTTAGTGGAGGTAGTCCAAGTGACCTATCTTCCGCGGTTTTTCTTAGGTTAATAGAGATAGCTGTGGTGTGATGCATTATCCTGTTGCAATTTGAACTTCCTGCCATTTTTCTGGGGGAGGGGAGGGGGGTTAGGTTAGTGGAGGTAGCCCAATTGTCCTATCTTCCTGTCAAAATCCGCCATCTTGGATGACATCATGCAGTGTTGCCAAGACAACACACCACATCTTAGATGACGTCATCGCCGCCATCTTGTATACATCTGACATGAATGGAGAGTGGGGTGACACGAAGGTTATCCCACTAGTGATGCGATAGCACCAGAAAGTTCCTTACCTACAGACTGGAAAATTGCTCAAGTCACACCAATACCCAAAAAAGGAAATAGGAGTAATCCGCTTAATTATAGGCCCATATCGCTAAAGTCGATTTGCAGTAGGGTTTTGGAACATACACTGTATTTTAACATTATGAATTACCTCGAAGAAAACGATTTATTGACACATAGTCAGCACAGTTTCAGGAAGCATCGTTCTTGTGAAACACAACAAGCTCTTTATACTCATGAAGTAATGAGTGCTATCGACAGGGGATGTAAAATTGATTCCATATTTTTAGATTTCCAGAAGGTTTTCGACACTGTTCCTCACAAACGTCTTCTAATGTAACTGCGTACCTATGGAATATCCCCTCAGTTGTGCGACTGGATTCGTGATTTGCTGTCAGAAAGGTCACAGTTCGTAGTAATAGACGGAAAGTCGTCGAGTGAAACAGAAGTAATATGCGGCGTTCCACAAGGAAGTGTTACAGGCCCTCTATTGTTCCTGATCTATATTAACGACATAGGAGACAATCTGAGTAGCCCTCTTAGATTGTTTGCAAATGATACTGTCATTTACCGTCTTGTAATGTCATCAGATGACCAAAGCGAATCGCAAAATGATTTAGACAAGATATCTGTGTGGTGCGAACAGTGGCAATTTACCGTGAATAAAGAAAAGTGTGAAGTTATTCACCTGAGTACTAAGAGAAATCCGCTGGCGGTAATGAGCAAATTTGCCTAGCATATCCTATAATGCATGTTTGAGTGGAAGATGAAACAAGCAGCAAGAGGCGTTTTAGTTTGGAATTCAGAAGGATGAGTGCAGAGGGAAGGCCGCGCTACAGGGGTACCATTGAAACCACTTAAAGGGGTGTCCCAGGCAGAAAGTCAACGACCGACCAGGTGACTGAGATGGGGAGAGCGAATATAATGGCCTATCTGAAGGAGGACAGGAAGGAAAGCTTTTAGGAAACTGCATTTCGGAATTCCAAATGGATTTGAAAGAAGACCAGTGACGCATTTTCAATAGCGTATCCAGCGAGTGATACACAAATGAGAGAGTCAATGTACGCATTTAGGCATCTGGAACGGGCACAAAACGTCCGATTGGCGGAAACGCGCTAGGAAGGAGAAAAGAGCTTTTGATGCAATCTAATGGTAGGGACCTTGTAATTGGTAGAGATAGATTCCACAAAATAAAAGGAACGCTCCTATTAGTCGAAAAAAGCCGTGACGTGAAGAACGGAAGAACCCACATGGGGAGACAGTTCGGCTATAAGTCAGACAAGACGGAAATTTTCGTGGACTCTTCTGTAAACTGGTTTCAAATGCAGAAAGGAGCGCATAACACTCTGTAAGACGCAGAGGTGTAATTTGTGTGAACACTGCGTTCACAGTGGCTTATGTCAGCTAGAAATTAGCTGTAGCATCGTTTAGGTCCAACTGTGGAGAAACGAACCAGCCAATTAGTTAATTGTTCTTGCGAGAACTGAGAGGGCATTATAATATGCACCCTGCTCCAACCATTCGCATGTATATCGCTACATTCTAAGTCTAGGGATGAGTACATGTTCTCTTGGATAACGAGAAACATGGGGAAAGTTTCTGCTGGAAAATTCAGCAAAGGTGTAATTAGTTTTATAGGAATTTCAGTGGAAGAAAGCGGCCAATCAGACGATAGCTCATCGCGGCTTAAGGTAAATACCGCGTGCAGATGCGTAAACTTGTTGGTTCATCAGCTTGCATCCACTGTAAACTCGAGCGACCTTGGGTAATCTTTTGTTCAATTTTTTCACGTAACTAACCGTCCATGGTAGACATGATTGTCATACTAAAAATAGTACCAAACTTTGAACCGGAATCGGACAATGTTCGTAGTACTGACCAACATAATAACGTAAGTGTAGGAACAATTTTGTGAAGAAACTTCTAGTTAAACTTTAATATTGTCGTGTTTAGGATAATTTAACCTTCTGAGAGTTAATATTTAATAGTGTTGTGTTTAGGATTATTTCACTTTTTGATGTTGACGAGATACTTTATCCTGACAACTATTTTTTGTTGTCACATTGAAAACTGTGTAAAAGCGTGTATTTTTGTGCCAATATTGCGACACTGAACTTGTCATTCCAACTTACACAGTTGTCTTCAATCCTAGAATAAGTAAACCACAAATATTGCACCTTACAACGCCATTTTAACCTGACTGTTAAAACCGCTTAAAATAATAGGTTTTTGAAATAACTCTTTGTCGGTTTTTTATTCCTATTATTTACTGTAGTAAAAGTTGAAATCGGAGAAAGTCTGAAAAATTTTGACTCACTTCAGTTTCAAGATATATAAAATCAAATTATTAAATTAAACAGGCAAGTAAAAGGAAACTTGGTCTGTTCACCGTTCACAGCTTTTCTCGAAAAGTGGTAAGTGGTTTAATACCACAAAAAATCACCAGTATTCTCTTACTGATTCTAATTTGTCGAAACTCTGCTGGAAAATCATGTTGTAATTTGGGATAATACCACTATTTAGGCATCACGATTATGGTGAAAACTGAGGTTCAAGAATTCTATTTTTCGTGTTAACTTGTCCATCTTCAAGGGCTACAAGCATATAAAGGCATATTATGTAGACACAGATAGCAGATCAGCTACTTTCTGTCTTTATTGTGTACTATGAATAGGTTGTTGTAAAGTTTTAAGTTAATTACAATTTTCATAATTTCCTTTCGCTTTAATTACTTTGTAGATATGGCAGACATATCTTTAATCTTTAAAAGCAAATGAAGCATTGTACTTCGTTGCTACGTCACTTCGTAAAGATATTTGCAGTTTAGGGGTGGTGCTGTTCTGTAATACAACGGATGTCCTGCACCGACAGTGATAAACTACCGTATAGAACATGTGGGGGCAAGATTTGCACACTGAACGTACACACATACCTTAAAGTCGGGGAAGAATGCCAGTGTTCCCTCTGTCTGCTTGGCGGGGGGTCTCATCCGAGATGCGGAGGAGGCCCTGCCGGCGGCGATAGAGAGCACTGGGTGCACCCGACTGCAAATTGTTGCTCATGTCGGCACCAATGACTCCTGCCGTCTGGGTTCAGAGGTCATCCTCAGTTCATACGGGCGGTTGGCGGAGTTGGTGAAGGCGGAAAGCCTCGCTCGCGGGGTGGAATCTGAGCTAACTATTTGTAATATCGTTCCCAGAACCGATCGCGGTCCTCTGGTTTGGACCGAGTGGAAGGCTTAAACCAGAGGTTCAGACGATTCTGCCGAGATCTGGGGTGCAAATTTCTCGACCTCCGCCATCGGGTGGAGAAATGTAGGGTCCCCCTGAATAGGGCAGGCGTGCACTACACGCAGGAAGCGGCTGCATGGGTAGCGGAGTACATGTGGAGTGCACATGTGGGTTTTTTTTAAGTTAGAGAAATCCCTACCTAGGCCCTACAAGACGCCTCCTGAGACGCGGCAAGGTAGGAGTAGACAAAATGCAACAGGGAATAACAATATTAATGTGCTAATAGTAAACTGCAGGAGCGTCTATAGAAAGGTCCCAGAACTGCTCTCATTAATAAACGGTCACAATGCCCACAAAGTACTAGGGACAGAAAGTTGGCTGAAACCAGATGTAAACAGTAATGAAATTCTAAACTCAGATTGGAATGCATACCACAGAGACAGGCTGGACAGTGAACGGGGAGGCGTGTATATAGCGATAAGAAGTACAATAGTATCGAAGGAAATTGACGGAGATCCGAAATGTGAAATAATTTGGGTGAAGGTCACGGTTAAAGCAGGCTCAGACATGGTAATTGGATGTCTCTATAGGCCCCTGGCTCAGCAGCTGTTGTGGCTGAGCACCTGAAGGATAATTTGGAAAAATTTTCGAGTAGATTTCCCCACCATGTTATAGTTCTGGGTGGAGATATTAATTTGCCGCATATAGACTAGGAGACTCAAACGTTCATAACGGGTGGCATGGACAAAGAATCCAGTGAAATTTTCTTAAGTGCTTTATCTGAAAACTACCTTGAGCAGTTAAACAGAGAACCGACTCGTGGCGATAACATATTAGTCCTTCTGGTGACAAACAGACCCGAACTATTTGAATCAGAACAGGGAATCATCGATCATAAAACGGTTACTGCATCGATGATTTCAGTCGTAAATAGAAATGTTAAAAAATGTAGGAAGATTTTTCAGTTTAGCAAAAGTGACAAAAAGCAGATTTCAGAGTACCTGATGGCTCAACACAAAAGTTTTGTCTCAAGTACAGATAGTGTTGAGGATCAGTGGACAAAGTTCAAAACCATCGTACAATATGTGTTAGATGAGTAGGTGCCAAGCAAGATCGTAAGAGATGGAAAAGAGCCACCGTGGTACAACAACCGAGTTAGAAAACTGCTGCGGAAGCAAAGGGAACTTCACAGCAAACATAAACATAGCCAAAGCCTTGCAGACAAACAAAAATTACGCGAAGCGAAATGTAGTGTGAGGAGGGCTATGCGAGAGGCGTTCAACGAATTCGAAAGTAAAGTTCTATGTACTGACTTGGCAGAAAATGCTAAGAAATTTTGGTCTTATGTCAAAGCGATAGGTGGATCAAAACAAAATGTCCAGACACTCTGTGACCAAAATGGTACTGAAACAGAGGATGACAGACTAAAGGCCGAAATACTAAATGTATTTTTCCAAAGCTGTTTCACAGAGGAAGACTGCACTGTAGTTCCTTCTCTAGATTGTCGCACAGATGACAAAATGGTAGATATCGAAATAGACGACAGAGGGATAGAGAATCAATTAAAATCGCTCAAAAGAGGAAAGGCCGCTGGACCTGATGCGATACCAGTCCGATTTTACACAGAGTACGCGAAGGAACTTGCCCCCCTTCTTGCAGCGGTGTACCGTAGGTCTCTAGAAGAACGTAGCGTTCCAAAGGATTGGAAAAGGGCACAGGTCATCCCCGTTTTCATGAAGTGATGTCGAACAGATGTGCAGAACTATAGACCTATATCTCTAAAGTCTATCAGTTGTAGAATTTTGGAACTCGTATTATGTTCGAGTATAATGACTTTTCTGGAGACTAGAAATCTACTCTGTAGGAATCAGCATGGGGCGCTATTCGTCCACGAGACTCAGAGGGCCATAGACACGGGTTCCCAGGTAGATGCCGTTTCTTGACTTCCGCAAGGCGTTCGATACGGTTCCCCACAGTCGTTTAATGAACAAAGTAAGAGCATATGGACTATCAGACCAATTGTGTGATTGGATTGAAGAGTTCCTAGATGACAGAATGCAGCATGTCATTCTCAATGGAGAGAAGTCTTCCGAAGTATGAGCGATTTCAGGTGTGCCTCAGGGGAGTGTCGTAGGAACGTTACTATTCACAATATACATAAATGACCTTGTGGATGATACCGGAAGTTCACTGAGGCTTTTTGCGGATCATGCTGTGGTATATCGAGAGATTGTAACAATGGAAAATTGTACTGAAATGCAGGAGGATCTGCAGCGAATTGACGCATGGTGCAGGGAATGACAATTCAATCTCAATGTAGACAAGTGTAATGTGCTGCGAATACATAGAAAGCTACAATATAGCAGGTCAGCAACTGGAAGCAGTTAATTCCATAAATTATCTGGGAGTACGCATTAGGAGTGATTTAAAATGGAATGATCATATAAAGTTGATCATCGGTAAAGCAGATGCCAGACTGAGATTCATTGGAAGAATCCTAAGGAAATGCAATCCGAAAACAAAGGAAGTAGTTTACAGTACGCTTGTTCGCCCATTGCTTGAATACTGCTCAGCAGTGTGGGATCCGTACCAGATAGGGTTGATAGAAGAGATAGAGAAGATCCAACGTAGAGCAGCGCGCTTCGTTACAGGATCATTTAGTAATCGCGAAAGCGTTACGGAGATGATAGATGAACTCCAGTGGAAGACTCTGCAGGAGAGACGCTCAGTAGCTCGGTACGGGCTTTTGTTGAAGTTTCGAGAACATACCCTCACCGAGGAGTCAAGCAGTATATTGCTCCCTCCTACGTATATCTCGCGAAGAGACCATGAGGATAAAATCAGAGAGATTAGAGCCCACACAGAGGCATACCGACAATCCTTCTTTCCACGAACAATACGAGACTGGAATAGAAGGGAGAACCGATAGAGGTACTCAACGTACCCTCCGCCAAACACCGTCAGGTGGCTTGCGGAGTATGGATGTAGATGTAGAAGCCTCGACACACGGCAGCAGGGATGCTATTGTCTCAGCAATGCTGAGCCTGTTCTTATGTCATGTGTTAGCCGCTCGTTGCTGTCGGCATTGTTATTAAAATATCACTGATCGCTTATGGCATTTTCTGTAATAACGCAATATTTGAAACCAATGCAAATTTTACAAATAAGAAAACTACTCCTTTTTTAAATGGCTTATTTAAAAACAAAAAAAAATTAGTTCTGATCCTATGGCTAATTGGTACTTCGGTTGTTTTACTTGGTTATTAGTAAAAAATAAAAAATAAACACTTGTTATAACCGAGACCAAACAAATACCGAAAAATAATGGTTATTCAGAACTAAAACACCAGTATCGGCTTTAAGGGGACCACACCGTGGTTCAGGCCGAAAAAAATCGATTTTCGGTTTTCATCATATTTCGATAGATTAAGGTTTTATTTAATTGTTCTGAAAAGGATTTCCCTGAAACAAATTTTTTTTCAAGCATTTAAAGAGCATTTTCCTACCGCGTATGTTTATGTGCCACGCCCACTTTTCTGTCACCCACTGTCAACTCTAATGAATGTTTCAACAGCATAATTTGGAACCGCTTTCCTAAAACTGTATTTGTAGGCATGCATGCAATGAAACTAGGAGCTAATGATGCTGTTATTACATTCAATTGTGGTAATATTGGAAAGTGTTGGGTACTGAAAAAGCTGGGAATTAATCCTGGTGAAAATATGATTACTGGGCTGCAACATTGCGATAAAATGAGGATAGCCGATGCAGACAGGTCTGCATCTAATATGGCCAAGAAAACAATACAAACATCCAGGAAGGTGAAAAAGAAGCTGGAAGACCTGCTAGAGGCCAAAGAAGGGCCATTATATGCAGCTGGACAGTTTTAATTAACTGTAAGTAACAAATTTCAAAAGTTTTTTTTTTCTTTTGAAGTCAATTGCCCGCAAACTAAAATTTGCAGTACATATGCCCCGTTATATCAGAAACTATCATAGATAAATGAATCAAATTTTCAGAGACCCTGCGTAACATAAAAAGCCACCTCTGGTACTACATTCATTAATATTCCCCCATTAGGAAGTCCACAAAAATATTTTCTGCAGAAAAAACTTAATATTTTTGTTAATAAATTTAAAAAAGTATTTCTTAAAAACTATAAAATGGATAAAGTAGATTTTAGTACAGTTGACTCTATTAGCACCATGTAACATACAGTAAAAATATTTAGGTCCTGCATCAAATAGTTTTTTCACAAATGGGTCAAATACTTACCTAAATTAACATGGGTTAGATAGGCAGGGTGTGGCCCCCTTAACTGGTCGGTTTTGCCATCCATACATAGTAGTTACTATTGACATTATTATGGTACATGTATTTATTTTACTAAAATTCTCAATAATATCGTTGAAATACATTTGAAACTTCACTTTCAGTTGATGAAATGGACAGCTTGGATAGTCTTTCTTGATTCATCTTAGGGCCAAGATAATTTTTTATTGCTTTTATTTGAGAAAAAAACTTCTCACAAGACGTGACTGAGACACAAATGGTCAAGAAGTATTGGATTATAAGTGATGTACAAAGCATGAATCACTGAAGTTCAATTTAATTATAAATGAAGAATTTTGTGGGCTGTCCATCCAGCAGCAACGTCACACACGTATGTGTTCCATGTAGATGCCTCTGATACCTTTTTAATTCTTGCTGCACTTGCTTCTGATCAAATTCATCGTAAATTTCTACTATATTCTCCAATGTTACAGCCAGAGCGTCATCGGAAGCTTCAAGCACAAATTTTGTTTCAACAATATGAAAATTTTTAGCGATTTCCATCATAGTCATATATCGTTGTCACAATTGTTATATTACTCGGTCTATACATTCAAACACTGATCGACGAACTTCCTCAGCGTCATGAGGTAGTTGACCTGGAATTTTTTTATTTACCCTCCTTGTTACTAGTCAGTCAATGTTAATGTCTTTACCACTTCACTTTTTTAGTACCAGAAGTAACAGCAATTTCCTTATTTGTAGATCCTTCGGTCACTAAAACCTCATTCACTGTTTTTAATTTGACGAGTCTTTTATGTTAAGTCATTTTTGGAGACTAGATATTGTTGGACTAAATTTACTTCCTCCAGAATAATGTGCTAAAATATTGTTATTTACACTATTTACTGCGATATTACGGATAAACTAGATTTAGACGATTTGTTAACTACATTTATTTTGTGACACGGAAAGGGCACCAGAGTTTCTAGCTTTCGCAAATGACTTTTTTACTGAAAATATTTAATTAAAAAAATAGTATTTTGTGAATCATTTTGAATTGTGTTTACAAGTGGGGAGGACTCTTTTTTGGACAACCATCCACTCACATAAAATATGAAACAGTGTGCCTGCTGAGTTGTGCTTGTATTATTTCTCATATAAAAGGTAATATGTAATTAACTTTCTTGAAAACTCTATAATCTAATTATATAATAATTTGAAATTTTGCATAATACTCCACCATCATTAGTTAATTTTGAGAAATGAACATTTTGTTGTTGTTTTCTTACAGGCTATATACATCCATTTGTAATCAAGCTGCTTTCTGAAATACCATTTTTGGAAAATAAGCTGTACACAATGTGCTGTCAGAGGATTTTCACCACACCTAATTAAAATATTTGAACATTCATTATTAGTCTTGTTCTTTATCTTACTTATATTTGATTTATGCTTTAAATTGTTATTTCACGTTTTACGCTCAGTTCCAAGCGGTACTCATCATAGCAGAAAATTCTACTCCATCAATGAGATTTCAGGCCCCGATGACCAGCAAAGACGTGTCTCGAGACGCCCTGGACAGCGGTGGGATACCAACCTGACTGTCACTCGCCGTACGGCCCGACAGCCAGGAGTGATGGTCTGGGGTGCAATTCCATTTCATAGTAGGACACCTCTGGTTGTCGTCCATCCCATCCTTAGAGCACACCGGTACGTTGACGATATTCTACCCCCTGTTTTGTTGTCCCTCATGACAAGCCGTTCTGGGCTTAGATTTCAGCAAGACTATGCGCACCCGCAAACGGCGAGGGTTTATACTGCTTGTCTTCATGCTTGCCAAACTCTACCTTGGTCAGCGAGGTCGCCGGGTCTCTCTCCAATTGAGAACGTTTGGAGCAATATGGGCAATCCCCTCCAACCAGCTCGTGATTTTGACAATCTAAAGCACCAGCTGGATAGAATTTGGCACGATATCCCTCATGTGGAAACCGAACAACTCTGTCAATCAATGACAAGCGGAATAACTGCTTGCGTAAGAGCCAGAGGTGGCCCAGTACGTTATTGACTTGCTAAATTTGTGAATCTCTTGCTCTTGAATAAATCATCCAAATTTCTAACATTGTAATCATTTGTTTGTTTGTCCATGTACGTCACATCAATCGATTCCGTCATATTCGCATAATTCCTTCGTGGTGTGTCGTTCTTTTGTTTTAATGTGTATATCAGAATACCATGGTAGTGACAGCAAGTGATAAGCATTTCATTTACAAATACATACATGATCAAGCAACAAAAAGTTTCTTAAACGAGCTATCAAATTCAGCTGAGGAAATAAAAGTAATTTAAATATTTTAGAAATCGTTTAGAACGTAACCCAGTTTTCTTGTACTGTACACTGATTTATATACATTGCAGCTGAGCTTTGACTTAATGTAGCATGGTAAATGGTCTCAAAACACAGATGTTTCATCTATATTAGTCAGTCTGCCTATAAAACTATGTGACGTACCTCTACTCTCAGCTGAAAATTATCAGCTGTAATGGATGTAACAGTAACATACTTTTCATAATAACGTTGATACGCAATTTTAGGTAACAATTTTCACATCAGGATTTCACAGTTTTCAGGTTCAGTGTACTGTGGGAGTGGGGTACTATAGAGAATGATTTTGAAAAGAGATGGAATTTTCCGCCCTTTCTTGGCTGCATTAAAGAAAGACATGTAAATATTGCTGCTCCAGCTGGAAGTAGTCTATTTTATTTTAATTACAGACATTCACACAGTATGGTCCTATGTGCAATAGCTGATGGAAACTGCAGATTTATTCTGTACGATTTCGGCGCAAAGGGCAGAATATCGGAGGTAGGTGTTCTTCAGAACATAGAATTTTTTAGGGAACTACAGAGCAAATTATTGAACATTCTAGGAGAGACAAAAGTCGTGAAAAGTTCAGGCTAACTGACATATGTGTTCATAGTGTTGGTTGGTCGGTTTGGGGGAAGGGGACCAAACAGCGAGGTTATCGGTCCCATCGGATTAGGGAAGGATGGGGAAGGAAATCTGCCGTGCTCTTCCAAAGGAACCATCCCGTCATTTGCCTGGAGTGATTTAGGGAAATCACGGAAAACCTAAATCAGGATGGCCGGACGCAGTTTCGAACCGTCGTCCTCCCGAATGCGAGTCCAGTGTGTGTGTTCATAGGGGACTATGCATTTCCTTAGAGGGCTGATACACTAAAACCATTACGACAAAATGACTAGAAAGCATGGAAAAAATTTACAGCGATCAAGCGTGTAGACCTCGGCGCATTATTGACAACGCTTTTGGAATCTTGAAAGCACGCTCTTGGATTTTTCACATCGCTGTGAATTTGGAAGTAGACCGTAATGATAAGGTAGTAAAAGCAGCAGCTGTCTTACATAATTAAACTGACAAAAAATATCGCAACATCAGAACATAACAGATTAACACTGCAATACCCCAAGTTGATGTAAGCATTGCAGATGTGAAATGCTGGTACATTACGAACCGGTGAAACCTCCAGAATGTAGAGCGCAAGCATGCAAACGTGCATGCATTGTGTCGTGCAGGTGCCGGATGTCGGTTTGTGGGATGGAGTGCCATGTCTGTTGCACAAGGTCGGTCAATATATGTACGGTTAGTGCTGGTTATGGATGACGCTGGAGTTGTCATCTAATGATGTCCCATATGTGCTCGACTGGAGACGGTTCGGGTGATCGAGTAGTTGACGCACTATAGAGCATATTGGTTTAAAACAGCGGTATGTGGGCGAGCGTTATCCTGCTGGAAAACAAGCTGGAATGCTGTTCATTAATGGCAGTAAAATATGTCGAATCACCAGACTGACGAACAAATTTATAGCGACAGTGCGTGGGATAACCACGAGAGTGCTCCTGCTGTCATATGAATTCGCACTCCAGACCGAAATCGTACTCCAGACCATAACTCCAGGCGTGGGTCCAGTGTGTCTAGCAAGCAGACAGGTTGGTTGCATGCCCTCAATTAGCCTCCTTCTAACCAACACACGGCCATCACTGGCACCGAGGCAGAACCAGATTTTATCAGGAACCCAACATACCTCCACCCTGCCCTTCAATGAGCTCTCGCTTGACACCAATGACGTCGCAAATGGCGGTGGTTTGGGGTCAGTGGAATGCACGATACAGGGCATCTGGCTCGAAGCTGTCCTTGAAGTAACCGATTTGTAACAGTTCGTTGTATTAGAGTGCTGCCAACTGCTGCTCAAATAGCTGCTGCAGGTGCAGTACGACGCGCCATAGCCATACACCGAACACGATGGTCTTCCCTCTCGGTAGTGCCACGTGGCCGTCCAGAGCCCGGTCTTCTTGCGACCGTAAATTCTCGTTACCATCGTTGCCAACAATGACGTCCAGTGACTACATTACTGCCAAGTCTTTCTGCAATATCACATAAGGAATATCTAGCTTCTCGTAGCTCCATTACATGATCTCGTTCAAACTCAGTGAGATGTTGATAATGACGTCTCTTTCGCCTTAAAGGCATTTTTAACTGACATCAACTCATCATGCCCAGTCTCAAAGGTAACTAGCGTTCACGACGGTTACAGCATGTATTAAAAGCAAATGAGATTTTCACCAATAGTGACGCTACAAGCGCCACTCTTATGCGACTGGCTTCAAATTTGAATAGACATCATTTTTCAGACGTAGAAACACCCCTACGAACTTCCGTTTATGACGCACAACTCCTTCTTTGTTTTGCAATTTTTTCCGTCAGTGTATTTAACGACCACTGTCGGTCAAACTTGTACTCCGTGTGCTTCTCTCGATTGTGGGGCATAGAACATGGCATGTTACATGATGTATTAACCTCAGGTAGTTCCAGTATGCTACTATTACAAAGGTCCACAGCTGTAAATACACTACTGGCCATTAAAATTGCTACACCACGAAGATGACGTGCTACAGACGCGAAATTTAACCGACAGGAAGAACATGCTGTGATATGCAAATGATTAGCTTTTCAGAGCATTCACACAAGGCTGGCGCCGGTGGCGACACCTTCAACGTGCTGACATCAGGAAGTTTCCAACCGATTTCTCATACGCAAACAGCAGTTGACCGGCGTTGTCTGGTGAAAAGTTGTGGTGATGCCTCGTGTAAGGAGGAGAAATGCGTACCTTCACGTTTCCCACTTTGATAAAGGTCGGATTGTAGCCTATCACGATTGCGGTTTATCGTATCGTGATACTGCTGCTCGCGTTGGTCGAGATCCAATGACTGTTAGCAGAATATGGAATCGGTGGGTTCAGGAGGGTAATACGGAACGCCGTGCTGGATCCCAACGGCCTAGTATCACTAGCAGTCGAGATGACAGGCATCTTATCCGCATGGCTCTAACGGATCGTGCCGCCACGTCTCGATCCCTGACGCAACAGATGGGGACGTTTGCAAGACAACAACCATCTGCACGAACAGTTCGACGACGCTTGCAGCAGCATGTACTATCAGCTCGGAGAACATGGCTGCGGTTACCCTTGACGCTGCATCACAGACAGGAGCGCCTGCGATGGTGCACTCAACGACGAACCTGGATGTACGAACGTTAAACCGCCATTTTTTCGGATGAATCCAGGTTCTGTTTACAGCATCATGATGGTCGCATCCGTGTTTGGCGACATCGCGGTGAACGCACATTGGAAGCGTGTATTCGCCATCGCCATACTGGCGTATCACCCAGCGTGATGGTGTGGGATGCCATTGATTACACGTCTCGGTCACCCCTTTTTCGCATTGACGGCACTTTGAACAGTGGACGTTACATTTCAGATGTGTTACGACTCGTGGCTCGACCCTTCATTCGATCCCTACGAAACCCTACATTTCAGCAGGATAATGCACGACCGTATGTTGCAGGTCTTGTACGGGCCTTTCTGGATACAGAAAATGTTCGACTGCTGCCGCGGCCAGCACATTCTCCAGATCCCTCACCAACTGAAAACGTCTGGTCAATGGTGGCCGAGCAACTGGCTCGTCACAATACGCCAGTCACTGCTCTTGATGAACTGTGGTATCGTGTTGAAGCTGCATGGGCAGCTGTACCTGAACACGCCACCCAGGCTCTGTATGACTGAATGCCAAGGCGTATGAAGGCCGTTATAAAGGCCAGAGGTGGTTGTTCTGGGTACTGATTTCTCAGGATCTATGCACCCAAATTGCGTGAAAATGTAATCACATGTCAGTTCTAGTATAATATACTTGTCCAATGAATTCCCGTTTATCATCTGCATTTCTTCTTGGTGTAGCAATTTTAAAGGCCAGTAGTGTATTCCACTTGATGCTTAGTGTGTGACAGAAGAGTTCATGAACTATTTTGTAGATGAAGGACGATTTCCATGCTAGCAAAATTTTGTGGATTAACAGAATGAAAATAATTAAATGAAAACTACATGTCTTTAACTACTGTATAAACAAAAAAGGCAGCCGGCCGGTGTGGCCGAGCGGTTCTAGGCGCTTCAGTCTGGCACCACGTGACCGCTACGGTCGCAGTTTCGAATTCTGCCTCGGGCATGGATGTGTGTGATGTCCTTAGGTTAGCTATGTTTATGTAGTTCTAAGTTCTAGGGGACTGATGACCTCCAGACGTTAAGTCCCATAGTGCTCAGAGCCATTTGAACCAAAAAAGGCAAATATTTTAGCTCTAATAGCATTACTGAAACTAAATACTACTGACAACCTATCCCACTTACCTCTGTTCTCTCTAAATTGGCTGAAGAGCATCTGGGAGTCTCGTGTTAACTCAAGAACCGAAACAAATTGAAATACCATAATACTAGTGTACACATTTTATCAGCAACAGCCGCTGATTTATTTTTGCTTTCCAATTTCTTTTTCTCTCTTCTGTAATTGGCTCTTGACGAATTTATTATTTGTATGACTGTTTCTCTGGATACTGCAGGTTCTATTGCTTTGCACTTCCCAAGGAATACTTCATACGCAGCGTCCCTCTTCCCTTTGTCATGGTACTCTTTTGTTTTAACGTTCCTTAAGCATGGTTGCTTTTCATATGTACAAATAAACTCCTCCAGAAAATCCCAATTGATATTTCTCAGATCAGACACGGTGGCTATGAAACACACTACGGTATACGCGCCACACAGACGGTCTCAAAACTGATGAATGCTTGCACGAGGAAAATGAGAACGTGTAGTTGTCTCTTGGCTATCAGTGGCTCGACAGGAGCTGATATTTCGTGTAGTCGTCTACATGTTTGTTTAAAAAATTTCGAGAATCATAGGAAACATTTGTCCAGCCACACATTAGAGTCGGGAGAAACAAGAGTCAGCACCTTATTGTTTAAACTATCACACACAGTAGGCTCGTCAGCTTGGGGTGAATTAGGACCAGCATGAATAGACATCTCATTAATGTTGAGGACATCTAGCATAGGACCAGGGGTTGCAGTACAAACTGAAACTGCAGAATGGAAAAGTGATTCTGTGACTCAGTTTTCTGAGGTTCTCTTCTTTGATGACAATGGCCACTGATTTGTCAGTTAGACAAAAAAGAAATATTTATAAGGATGGATGGGTCGCATTTAGTTCGAGAAGAAATGATAGATCATAACTGGAAAGAAACTACCAGCAAGCAACACAATGTACCTTTTTGTTCAGACAATTCAATTTTAATTTAACAACACGGAATTAAATGAATCTAAAACATATGTCACGTTTATTGTAAATTGTCTGCAGCCCACGACTCACTTCACCGAATACAAATTAAGGAGTAAATGACATGACGAATCAGTTAAATGCCCAAGAAACAACAAAAGCAATAAGTTACAAGACCCAGAAAATTAAAATTAATACATACAACATCAAGTGGCTTATAAAAAATACAAAATTAACAGAACACAGAATCAGGGAGGGTTACTGCAACTGAGGAACGCATAACAGACTGTCTAGTGAGTCATAGCACCTGTCAAGAAGACAATCGCTGAAGCACTGGAGCGGAGATGGCACCCCTTCTGTTGCTACTCCCTAGTATTTAAAAGGAATTCAAAGCTTCAGCTCGCACATTTATTCACATCGTCCATTACAGTTAGAGTATATACATACACGTGCTACAGATTTCAGCATAGTCTACAGTTTACTATAATACGCAAAAAAAGCGTAAAAGTCTCTTATTCTCCTACAGTCTCCCCACCCTGGTCTGCCTCAAGAGGGTTGACCAGCTGGACCGGTGGACAGATCTTCGTTTCACCCAGCTGTCAGAGAATGATGTATCTTGTTCTGTCGTCTCTGCCATGCCGCACCTTTTCCACCACTGCTCTCTTCCACAAGTGTCGAGGTCTGATATCCTCCAGATGTATAACAACTTCTCGAATTCTTGGTTTTCTTCTTGAGGGATATCCTTTCACCTCGCTGTAACTTTTTAGTATCAACTATGCCAAATTTCCTTATTGATCGTTTGTCTTAGTCGGAAGTCCATGTCAAGATCCTCCCTAGTTGCTGGTTCTGGCCCACATGGTATGTTTACTAGTCTGCCGCCACTTAGAAAGCGGACTGGCGTCAGTACCATATCACTCTCTTCTTGAGTGAAGGGCCTTGAATTTATTGTAGCTTCTATTCCTATCAAAATGATGTTTAGGCTCTATTCGTTCACCTGAGAGCGATCTCACACCTTTCTCAAGTAACACTTGACAGAACCTATCATCAGTTCCCACCAGCCTTTCAACCAAGCCGCCCGTGGTGTATGTACTTCCAAGTCATTCCATGGTGGACACAGTAGTACTATATGTCAGTATGCTGTACAGTTTTGAAGGTCTCAAACAGATCTGTCTTGGCTGCATGGAATGTCGTAGCATTGTCTGAGTAAACAGTGAGCAGTAGGCTTCTGCATCGCGCAAAGGATTGCATGGCCATTAGAAATCTGTCAGTGGACACACAGGCGACAAGCTCAATATGAATTGCACATGTAGTGGCACATATGAATAGGCACGTGTTGGATTTCTTGGTCTGGCAAACAACTTTAAGATATAATGTTCCAGCGAAATCAATGCCTGGTACTGCAAACGATCTAGCATGGTTGAATTCTGTCCAGTGGTAGCGGAGTATTCATTTCTTCATATTTGTGAGTGAGTATTGTATTGCAAGGCAAGCAAGAGTGACGAACTCCCCAAACAGCTTCTTATACTTGCAAAATCCAACATTCCTCACGAAGTTCTCCTAGTGCAATGATACACTTTTACATGAGTGTGTTTGATGAGAAATTATGGTGTCCATCCATGGTAATTTGAACCCATTCCGAGTTGAACAATGCAGCACATAGCAACCTACCAGCGAACCGAATCACGACATCACATAGGAAAGGATTGTATCAAGCAGTCTTTGATGCTACGAGTAACTGTTCTCCCTTGTGTAGTGCAGATAGTTTGGCAGTGAATAGCTCCTCTTGAACTCTTCTGCTCAAGTATGTAGAGGTGTTCTGTAATTCCAAGCAGTTATACTTCCACTCTTGTTCTTCTTGATATCAAGAAATCGAAACACAAGGCAGTTACGTGCAGCAGTCGCCGGTATGAACTGAATTTTGCCATGTTGTATTGGGATTCAGTGATGGTGATCGGAATGACAGGTACTCGGGTTTTGGCTTCTAGCACTCATTTAGGTGGATCTGGGACGTCCAGTAGCTACGACTCCTTGTTTTCTGAAAGCCATGAGGTGCCATACCACTAGATGTCAAGTGTTACTGTAAAATCTGTTTCTAGTTCCCATATGATGTGATCTGCAGGATTTTGACTTGCAGGATAGTGTCTCCATTGACTGGGTGTAGTGTTGCTCAATATCTGTGTCACCCTGTTACAGATGAAGGTTTCCTATTTTCTTGAATCCTTCTGTGCCCACTCCAACATGACTGCTGAATCGCTCCACGAAGTAGCTTTGTTGACATCAAGCCCTCTTTTCTGGCAAAAGTGACGAAGGAGTAGTGAGCAGACCAGTGCGGCAAGCAGTTCCGATATAGGTGAGGTTATCTTCTTGATTGGTGTCAGTCTGTTCTTACTGCAAACGATATGTGCTGTGTAACCAGTTTCAGCAATTGTCTGTACATACAAAACAGCATCATTAGCTTTTTCAGATGCATTGCAGAACACGTCTACTTCTGCAGAATCACTTGTACCTGTCATATCTATCCATCTGGGAATGCACAACGATGACAAGTAATGAAGCTTTGAGACTAAAAAGTGCCAATTACGTTCAAGGTCTGTGGCAAAGCCTCCTCCCATGGAAAACCTCTTAGTCACATTTCTTGGAAGATTAGTTTAGCAGCAATCTCAATGGATGTAAACAGGCCAAAGGGGTCATAAAACAGTGTGGCTACTCAAATAATGTTTCTCTTAGATGCCAGTTGATCAGTCAGGACTACAGCTATCTTTTGGTAGTCGGTGGAGAGAGAGTCATATTCAGTATTCCAGTTGATTCCCAATTACTTGCGTTGTGGGATCGGTTGCAATGCCTTTGGCATGCCATATTACCTTCAGTTCTTTCGAATTAGTCGTCCATTTGGAAAGTGGAAGGCTTGTTTGTAGGGAGGGTGCTGTCATTTCACGATAAACCGTTGCAGCAGCATCTCTCACATTAGCTACCAATTTGTTCATGAATATAATAGAACTGTCAGTGAGTGCTGACACTCGTGGGTATTTGTCACTTTTTAGTACTGCTAGCTCCCTTGTGGCTGCTGACAAAAGGAATTGGCTCGGCACAAGTCCAGACAGCAAATGTTTGAAGCTGTGCGTTATCAAATCATCAATGATGGTGTAAGTACCAGTCTCAGTGTGTTCAATAGGACACCAAAAGAATCTAGTTATATATTTGTTCTCTTTGCTCAAGGACAGCTATAAGAAGGCTTGGTCCACATCACTCACTAGTCCCGTCGGAAGTTTGCAGAATTGTAGCAAGATTGCTAGTATGTCTGGCAGTATATTTGGTCCTGTTTTGACGGAGTCATTCAAGGGTGGTGACTCTGGTCGGTGTGATGATACATCAAACACCATCCTGTATCTTACGCTTCCAAGGCTGCATTTCTTAACTATGTGGTGTCGCAGGTAAAATACTTTTCGAACTGTATAGTCCTCTAGTGCCACTTCTGCCTTCTCTCTTTAAATGTAGTTTGACACTCTCATGATAAATGAGCTTCAGTTCTTTATTCCATTGCAACGTATTTTTCAAGGAGCGAAACTGCTTCAGCACCAAGCAGTGGTACGCTTGATGCAGGGAAGTATATCCTTCCTCTGAAACAGGCATACAACTCCGAGCTCATATTCCATGTCGTATGACTCTTAGAACTCTTGGAAGACAGAATAGCGGGTTGATGTCAATAAGCGCTCTTGATGCTGCGTTATTCCAGTTGTTTACAAGTCCAAAAAACGGCTCCCTGACTCATCAGACATCTCATGGAAGCTACCCTGAATCGAGTCAACGGTGACCTTGTTAACTGCAGTACCAGTTCTATTTCCACTAAAATCGTATCCGAAGATTGCGGTAAGAAGAAATAATGAAAGTGATACTTTAAATGGTTGTTTCAAGGTTACAGTCTTCCAGTAGTATTCGACTCCAGTCAGGACTTCAGTAGGAAGATCTGCAGTGTCTCCTCTCGGATCTGTCAGCGCATACTCTCCCTCAAGGCCTTATCTGCTACATCTTGTCGTATTCTCGGCTGAAGTGAGAGCTGGTTGTTGCTTTCGTAAGCTGTAACTGATACGTGGGACTTGGTGCAAAATCCCATCATATCAAAATGAAATTCCTCCTTGAGAGCGACGAAGTGCGGGATGAATCAAATGTCGTATCCAGAGTTCCAGTGGCACTAAGTTGGAGAGATTCGATCATAGGTTGGTGGATACACTTGATAGACTCCCCCTGCCTAGGATGAAACGTGTCAACTGGCTGGTCCTCCGACACACGAGCAGTTTGCAAGTATGTGAAGTTGGAAGTCGTCTTTTCAATACAGCTCACTGTTGTGACGCGGTTATTACAGATGGAAATATGGCGTTCATTCTTACATTTCCCACAAGATGTCTTTCCACATTTTAAGCACTAATTATTGTTGTGGCTACGTCTCAGGGTGCATTTATCATCCGCCACCTCGTTGCTCACTGACATTGCCTGGCGACGATGAAACAAGCCCACTGAGTCTTATCAGCGCATTTAACCTGCCCCTTCGCTGTTTACACCACTGCTTGCTACGACCTTGCCAGGAGATGATATCGAGCTGGTTTGTGATTTGCGCATTTCCTGAAACTTGAGCTCTGATAGGCTGCTTCAGAGTTAAAAAAAAAAAAAAGGTTCAAATGGCTCTGAGCACTATGGGACTTAACATCTGAGGTCATCAGTCCTCTAGAACTTAGAACTACGTAAACCTAACTAACGTAAGGACATCACACACACCCATGCCCGAGGCAGGTTTCGAACCTGCGACCGTAGCGGTCGCGCGGTTCCAGACTGTAGCGCCTAGAACCGCTCAGCCACTCCGGCCGGCTGCTTCAGAGTCACTCTAGCAGAGCAGTCTTCGACTGGTCCTCGTTGTGCACTTTCTCACACAGCGTACATTCACTTTCAAATCTCGATCTACCTCTATACTCCTCAACCTTCTGTGAAGTGTGTGGCCGGAGGTTCTTTCCATTATACCACACAAGAGGGTGTGCTGAAAAGTAATGTCTTCGAATTCTTTATGTGATGACCCTTAAACCTTTTTAAATAAAACAAACATTATTAACAATCTAAATCTTTATTCTTCATGTCTACATATCTGCAACACTCTGCCTAAAGAGAGCTCGGAATTGTAGGGTATAATATGTCCGTGTGTAACTTAACTACGACGGTGGGTGAGGTATAGCTTGCTGTAATCCAGTTTCGAATTCGAGGGGTTCGTCCACACGTGGAGCTCCCCATCCTTCAGCATGACAATGCCAAACCCCACACAATCGCTGTGACATCTGCAACAATCCAACGCCTTGTGTGTTCACTGCCGTCTATCATCGTGCACACAGTCCCGACATGGCCCCCATACGATTTTCAGCTGTCGCCAAAACATAATGGCTCTAAGCACTATGGGACTTAACACCTGAGGTCATCAGTCCCCTAGACTTAGAACTACTTAAGCGTAACTAACCTAAGGACATGACACACATCCATGCCCGAGCAGGATTCGAACCTGCGACCGTAGCAGCCGCGTGGTTCCGGACTGAAGCGCCTAGAACCGCTCGGCCACAGAGGCCGGCTCCAAAACTTAAAGAACGCCTTGGAGAATTTACGTTGACTGTGATGAAGCAGTGCAAGTAGGCGTGAGGTTGTGCCTCCGACAGCTAAATCAAACATTCTACAGTAACGGTGTCAATAATCTGGTCTCTCGTTCGGAGAAATGTGTTCGTAGCCAGGATGAGTATGTTGAGAAACAAATATTCTACAGTAACGGTGTCAATAATCTGGTCTCTCGTTCGGAGAAATGTGTTCGTAGCCAGGATGAGTATGTTGAGAAACAAATATATAAATATGAAGAATGAAGATGTAGAATGTTAATAAGGCTTGTTTTATTTAAAAGGCTTTAAGAGTTTTCATAAAAAAATTGGGAGACATTGTAGCCTCCCTCTTACTAATAGGCCTATCATATAAAATATGAGCGTGGATCACGTGTATGCCTAATGGATTTTTCTAATTGTATAAGGCTATCTTTCCCGAAGATGTGATACCGATAAGTAGGATCAAAGTGTACAATCGGCCCTTCTGATGGAAAGTCTACTAAAAATAAAAGTAATTAAACCGAACAGGGCTATAATTTGGAAAATGAAAGTTATTTTGCGCATTCACTCACGAACAATACTGGACAGAAAGGGGTACCACTGATCATGAATCCAAAAGTTACACTAATGAACGAAAAGGAAGTAATTGGTTCAAATGGCTCTCAGCACTAAGGGACTTAACTTCTGAGGTCATCAGTCCCCTAGAACTTAGAACTACTTAAACCTAACTAACCTAAGGACATCACACACATCCATGCCCGAGGCAGGATTTGAACCTGCGACCGTAGCGGTCGCGCGGTTCCAGACTGTAGCGCCTAGAACCGCTCGGCCACCTCGGACGGCTAGGAAGTAATTAACGGTCGTCAGCCCACTAGGGCGATTCACATCCAAAATCCTGTACAAGATGATGGGAAAGAAAAACATGTATTATTAAACACTGACGTGGCAACTAAAGCCGGCCGGAGTGGCCGAGTGGTTCTAGGCGCTACAGTCTGGAACCGCGCGACCGTTACGGTTCTAGGGGACTGATGACCTCAGAAGTTAAGTCCCATAGTGCTCAGAGCCATTCGAACCATTTTTGGCATCTAAAGGTTGCCACGTTTTTTTTCGACACTAATTTTGAATGAGTATGTAATGATAAAGAAAACTGAGAAGTCACTCTTACGTTATGTTTGGCATTAAATTTTGAAAAAGGCAATCGAATAATGATTTGAAAATATGCAGTTAAACTGTATGTTAGTACTGATCTTCGTTAAGTGAACAATGACTTTCAGTGACCTCAGCATAACATCATCAAAGAAATTTAGGAAAAAAGCAAGCACTTCTTACTTTGCCATTACTTATTTTGCAAATTGGATTTCATATTATTGTCTAAACAACTGAGCCTTTTTTACTGACTTGAACAGAATTAAATACTAGAATATGTACCAAACAGCCATGTGCTCGAAGCTACATGTACAATAAATAAAACTTACGCACTCTTAATTTTTGTATTTCTTTAGATTTGGATTTTTTCCAGTGATTGATTCTCAAAATGAAATTGCTTTACTTTAGTCATATACTGAAGCCTCTGTTGTACAACAGTTAATTGAAAGTAGTCTGAGACTAAAATTCTTAAAAGAGTAATTATTCATTAATAAACTGGCTGTAACTATTCTATTTGTTTCTTATGACACTCAGTTAGCATATTAGAAAAAAAAAGGAACAAAGATCCTGCTTGGTAACAATGTCTGTAGGCGGTGAGGACACAATCGCCCTGAGTTTAACTGATTTTATTTAAATAAATCTTATCAATCAAATCACATTCAGCTGTGCTTCTGGGTTAGCCGTTAATACTTTCTACCAATGAACAGTCTTACTTCAGTGCTGTGCATACGACGAAACTCGGAGCCGACGACGAAACTGTGTTGCTGGAACTGTTGCTGTTATTGAAGGCGGTAGCATATTGTGGAGCCACGGCTAATTATAGGAACGGGCAATCGTAATTAGTACAGCCTCTTCCGCCCGTCCACTGTGCGTACTCCTGCTCTAGACATCTGGTCGGCGCGCGTACATGATGCCGCCGAAAGTGGTACTCTCTACAGCGAGAGCGTTAACACCACACTTCCGCACACTACAAGCGCTGGAACCCATCTCTCTCTCTCCGCGCACTCCGCGCAACAACTCCTTACCCAAAGATTTTACAACGCACAAGCACTGCTATTATCGTTTCTAGTCGAGGCAAATAACAATTCCTTTGGCTTTTTCCCAGAGCTTATAAGTTTCACAGTAAGACACAGATAAATACAATGAAATGTCAACAGACTTCTACCTAAATTTACACATACAGTGAAGCAATGTCCTTACTTAGTAAAAGAAAGCATTTAAATTACAAATGTTTACATACAATTCAGAAAAAAAATTAATAATCGGTAGCAGGTGCCAGGCATCCTGCATTGCAGCACGCCCTCATGTTACAGAATGGAGCATGAGAAAATTGACTTCTTAGATACCATTGCGTATGGTTTAATTAAATTAATGTTATCTTCACGATCGGTACAAGAGCTGCACTAGTCAACCACAATATTATTGCACTTGGCCGTTGTCAGAAACACGAGGTGACGTTACAGTAAACAAGTACAGAGGTGCCTAAGGAAAATGCATCGCTCTCCAATGCTTACTGATCATCATAGTCGCTTCATGATGGGCTATATTAGGTGTAATAATGTTTGGAAATAAGTTCCTCTGTAATCACTTAATTTATAGTTTCCATTTTTCGCTAGAGTGAGAGCACGAAAATCTAAAAGTGGCAGATGTAATGTATGATGTAGATATGGATAAAAACTGACGAAATATTGCCTGAGATTGAGCATGCCTACGAGCACTCTACAGCGGAAACTACGCTGTTAATTTTGGGTCGACTTTTTAAATCTATTCTGGCTGAATAATATTTAAAATGAACTGGATAATTTGTTACGACATTCGTAATTGTTGGAAAAAGTACTCTAGAAATTTTTGGGCTGTTGTTAGAACTGGTGAAAGTGGATGATCTAAATTCAAAGGACGCATCAATACCGCTTCTTCACCCCCGTTTTCAATACCCATATTTTTGATGTGAATGAGCCACTATTACTGTCGTCAGACGCTGCATGAAATATAGTTTTTGCTTCACATACTGCAAGTAATTCAGTCGACTAACGATGCCAACAGCCGCAGGGTAAAGCGAGATACTATGCGGCGAGTGAGCAACGATGTGTCAGCAGCGAGGCTGCAGCGTTAATATAACAATGCTCCTGAAGAACAGGGAGATCCGATGTGCTAGCGGCGAGGCTGCAGCATAAACGTACCCTAAAGCATAAGAACCAGCAGTTTCTTTTCTTCAGGACTCTGTTCTAGCCTGTAAGCTTGCAACCTTTCGACAGTCTTGGCCCCAGTGCAAGTATACTCAGAAAGGGAATGAATTTTGATGTTTCTTCTTCTTGTCAACCTTCATTTTAATTTTCACATGAAAGGCAGATTCAGTGGGTACATAATTATCTTGTGGAATTGTATCTTCATGAATCTTGTGTGTGGTGATTGCTCCATCCACATCTTTGTTTAGAAACTCCATAAGATATCTAGGATTCCCTTCTTGGATCTTTTTCCTTGATCCATAGATAAACCAGTTTCTGAAAATTTCTTATGGAAATGCATTTTAAATTGAACTGAAGTGATTTATTTGTCTGTAAAGAACTGTTATGTTGTTGTATATGGCATCATCAGTACATACATAGTTACATAAATAGTTATACAAATACTTATATAAATGGGTAACATATATAAACATTATTCATTAGATGTTACTTAACTTGTACTCATCACATAATTAGTTATGTTTGCAGGTTACATAAACCACAATTAGGTTGTTTGCAAGTAGTTAACAATTTTGCTTGTTCACTGTCTCATTTACTATAAGAGGTCGTAGATTTTCCGTTGTACAGGAATTAATTTGTGGTATTGAATGCTTTTTCTTACAACTATGTCTTTACCGCCGTTCTACATTTATTTTCATGCAACGCCCTTGTGTCATGTGTACATTGTTGAAAAAAATTGCCAGCCTGTAAAAGATTATTTTTGACTCTACATACACAACTCCATAAGAAGTAAGTTAATAACTCTGGTTCCATATGAGTCCACATCATATCTGCTTTCATACATGTGGGCATTCTGTTTGGCATGTTCTGAGCCTGTGTAGTCTGTAAGTATTTTGTGCTCAATAAAGTACTGTCTGCCAGAAGTTAAGCTGTTCAAACCAAAAACACATCACATGACTTTCTTTTAACAAAGGGAATCCTCTTTTACTACAACAAAGTATTCCATAATGCAAGTGTGTATGAAAAAAGCACAGTATGGCATATGCATGAGCTCCTTATTCACACAATCCTTCAGTTTCCTAAGGCGGAATAAAACTCTTGCCAACTTACTGCAGAGCTTTTCTGTGTGGGAATTCCAACGTAATTTACCATTGACGTATATTCCTAACAATTTCACAGAATGCTTAAATTCATTTTGTCCATTATTAATATTTCTAAGGGAAAAGAGAGCGTGTTCAGTTTCTTTTTTTTTAATGTCGCCCTACTTTCATGGAACCACCGAACTGTCTGTTCCATCATGGAGTTGTTCATTTGTTTGATGATGTCAACATCATGGCATGATGTGATAGAAGTTGGGTCATGGCGTACATGAAGGACTTATATGATAAAAAGTTGGGCCAGTCATTCACATAGACAACAAACAAAAAAGGCTCCAGCACAGACCACTGGAAGGCTCCATATTTTCTTTTCAAAATGTCAGATTTTTTATATTTATTTTGCAACAACTGTTTGGTTTCTGTTGTCAGTAGTGCTAGTTCTGTTTAGTTATCCAATATCTTTCAAGTTTCCTAATTAAAATGCTATGTGAGATAGTGTCAAACGATTCGGTTAGAGCTACTAGAGTTGTATAGGTGTGCTGCCTATTTCCACGCCAATATAGTACTGATCATTCTTGAAGTGCTGTCATTGTTGACAGCATACTTCATAATTCATTTTGGGCCTTGTTAAGTAGATTGTAACACTCGCATAAATATTTAATTGCCCTTTCGTAAAAGTTTCAAGAATTTTCATTATTAATGGCGCTATTGCTGTAGATCCATCACTTTAGGCTGTGTTTCTGTCTCCTTTTTAGTGCTTGGACAAGACAATTGTTATGTTCCTAGCAGTCTGGAACTGTTTCCTCTCATCACATCCTACTGATAAAGTAAGACAATGAAATGCATACAGTAACTATTATTTTCTTTAGGATAAAATTCGAGAAAGTTCTAGAGCTATCCAATTATCTAACTACATCCAGTGTACCCTTAGGATAAATGTTCTCCACCCAAATTCTGGCAAGTGTACCATTAGCTCTGGTTCTTATGAATTGGGATGTCTATCCATATTGATATCTAAATTATTTTCATATATTACGGATAATTTTCCAGAATTTGTGAACCCATTAGTTGGTTAATCTGCAGTTAGTAGAACAGGTAAATTTTCTGAAATTGTTCCTGTTTGTGGTTTAACTATTTCCCAGCCTGTTTTAGATTTGCTATGGACTGCGAAATATAGTTATTAAAGGCGTTTTTCTTTGCAGAAATGATATGTTTTGTGTAAAGCTTTTTTAGTTTGGAATATGAATGTCTTTACTCATTATCAGTCCAAGATCTGTCATAGTAAATTTTCAAAAGAATTCTTAAATTATTGAAGTAAGGTTTGTATCAGTCAGTTACACTTCTCTTCTGTTTATTTTTTTCTTTCGTTAAACCTATTGTGTTGACTGAGGAGGGTATTAATTAAAAATAGTGGTAATGACCAAAAGCATCACTTAATGACTCATTCTCCATGACAGTGGCACACTAATCAGTGCTCAAAACTCTTTGTGTGCGATTTGTTACTCTCTGTATATTTATCTATCTCACTGACCTGGGTTCTGCTGGTTGATCATTATCTTTTTTGATTAATGTTAGGAATATTCCATCATGGTCAGAGAGCACAGGTTTAACAACATTTAAAACTACATCATCTTCTCAAATGTCTGATGCAACATTATCTAGACAGGCATTCTGTATGGTAGGCTTATAGTTTTAGAATTTTGCATCATCATATTAGTATAAACCCAAATGTTACAATTTTATGGCTCTTATATTTAAGTAAGTACAGTAACAGATTATCCATACATTGTATAAAAACTTTGGTACTAGGTTTTGGGGCACAGGACATGGATACTACAACAATCTAGCTTTCAGGGAAGTCAGCGGCAGCCATTTCAATTTCTCCTTCATTTACTAAATGCTTGAGATCTATTCTCTTAAGTGTATGGTTGGTATCATTTTTGATTAGTATTGATATCCCACCATTTTCCATATTAGATCTAAAACAACTAATTAAAAATTTATATACAACTGGAATATACATCTTACACTTATTTTCCTTAAGCCAGTGATCATTTAGGCACAATACGAGGGCGTACTGAAAAGTAGTAGGTGAGTGCAGGCTTTCTCGGCGAATTTCATATATGAAGTCTCCACGGGTTGTCAGCCGAGTAGCATCGTCGCCTCGTAACAACGTTTCGATGGTATGCGTCTCCATCATCTTCAGGCGAAGATGATGGAGACGCATTCCATCGTAACGTTGCTACGAGACGACGACGCTACTTGGCTGACAACCCGTGAAGACTTCAAATATAAACTGAAAAGTAATGCCTCCGAATTTTTGATGTGGGAACTCTTGAAGTTTTTTTAAAATAAAGCAAACGTTATTAACGTTCTACATCTTTATCTTTCATGTCTATATATTTATTTTTCAATATAATCACTCTGGCAATTAATATATTACTCCCAACAAGAGACCAGTATGTTGTTATCGTCACTGTAGAATGTTTGTTGATGGGGCCACAACCTCACTTCTGTTTGCAACACTTGATCACTGTCAAAGTGAAGTCCTCGAAGGTGTTCTTTAAGTTTCCGAATAAGATGAAACTCACATAGGGCAAGTTGTGACTGTATGTAGGATGATCAGTTACAGTGAAAGATGCAGGTGTCACAGTACTCGTGTGTTCTGGCCTTGTCATGTTGAAGAAAGGGGTGCTCCATGTGCGGATGAACCCTTCGAATCCGAAACTCGATTACAGCAAACTATTTCTAACACACCGACATACACTACTGGCCATTAAAATTGCTACACCAAGAAGAAATGCAGATAATAAACGGGTATTGATTGGACAAATATATTATACTAGAACTGACATGTGATTACATTTTCACGCAATTTGGGTGCATAGATCCTGAGAAATCAATACCCAGAAAAACCACCTCTGGCCGTAATAACGGCCTTGATACGCCTGGGCATTCAGTCAAACAGAGCTTGGATGGCCTGTACAGGTACAGCTACCCATGCAGCTTCAACACGATACCACAGTTCATCAAGAGTAGTAACTGGCGTATCGTGACTTGCCAGTTTATCGGCCACCATTGACCAGACGTTTTCAATTGGTGAGAGATCTGGAGAATGTGCTGGCCAGGACAGCACTCGAACATTTTCTCTATCCAGAAAGGCCCGCACAGGACCTGCAACATGCGGTCGTGCATTATCCTGATGAAATGTAGTGTTTCGCAGGGATCGAATGAAGGGTCGAGCCACTGGTCGTAACGCATCTGAAATGTAACGTTCACTGTTCAAAGTGCCGTCAATGCGAACAAGAGGTGACCGAGGCGTGTAACCAATGGCACCCCATACTATCACGCCGGGTGATACGCCAGTATGGCGATGACGAATACACGCTTCCAATGTGCGTTCACCGCGATGTCGCCAAACACGGATACGACCATGATGATGCTGTAAACAGAACCTGGATTCATCCGAAAAAATGACGTGTTGCCATTCGTGCACCCAGGTTCGTCGTTGAGTACACCATCGCAGGCGCTCCTGTCTGTGATGCAGCGTCAAGGGTAACCGCAGCCATGTTCTCCGAGCTGATAGTACATGCTGCTGCAAGCGTCGTCGAACTGTTCGTGCAGATGGTTGTTGTCTTGCAAACGTCCCCATCTGTTGCGTCAGGGATCGAGACGTGGCGGCACGATCCGTTAGAGCCATGCGGATAAGATGCCTGTCATCTCGACTGCTAGTGATACTAGGCCGTTGGGATCCAGCACGGCGTTCCGTATTACCCTCCTGAACCCACCGATTCCATATTCTGCTAACAGTCATTGGATCTCGACCAACGCGAGCAGCAGTATCACGATACGATAAACCGCAATCGTGATAGGCTACAATCCGACCTTTATCAAAGTCGGAAACGTGATGGTACGCATTTCTCCTCCTTACACGAGGCATCACCACAACGTTTCACCAGACAACGCCGGTCAACTGCTGTTTGCGTATGAGAAATCGGTTGGAAACTTTCCTGATGTCAGCACGTTGAAGGTGTCGCCACCGGCGCCAGCCTTGTGTGAATGCTCTGAAAAGCTAATCATTTGCATATCACAGCATCTCCTTCCTGTCGGTTAAATTTCGCGTCTGTAGCACGTCATCTTCGTGGTGTAGCAATTTTAATAGCCAGTAGTGTAGTTCCACCATGTTACGCGCTTCAATTAGGCGCCATCTAGTGGCAGCAGGCTGCAAATATGTAGACATGAAGAACAAAGATGTATAATGTTAAAAACGTTTGTTTTATTTAAAAAGCTTTAAGAGTCTTCATATTAAAAATTCGGAAACATTACTTCTCAGCATGCCTTCGTATATCCCACTGCAATTCTTTTAAAAATAGTTCAAGTTCATGAAGTTTATTCGTCATTGATCGTATATTTATATGGAAGAAGGGCAAATGTTTACAATATTTAGCTGTTAATAATACCACAGATTTATCATTACATTACTTTGTAGTTAATGGTGGTGATTATAATTTTATAGACCAAGACTTCTGAGGACAAGACCTGGTCATCACTGCAAGTTTCTCTTGAGGAGGCACTCGCGTTCAAGACTACTGATGCTCTTCACCAATTTTAATTTGCTACTTACAATTTTTTTAGTAGCTCTGCATAAGGCTACTTTATCAAAGCGATTAAAGTGTTGTCCACGTTTTTTATAATTGTCCCTTTTAGAAGTGCTTGTATTTATTAGTGTCTCATTATCGAAATTATTGCAGATTTGCGATAATGATAGAGGCGTAACTAATGAATTAAAAATATGCCAATGCCTCGACTTTGAATGCGGGTCTCGTGCTTACTATGCAGATGTGTCATACACTACACCATGCTGACATTGTGGCTCAAACAGCTGTGTGGGTTACCCTAGTTCAATTCCCTGCCCAAGACAAATGTCAGTTCACACCTCACTCAGTCTTGATTTTCCCCTTTTTAAATCGAAGGAATTGCCAAGTCTCCCTGATATTAGAATACCAGCCCAGTTTTGTACATAATGGGGATATCCTGCCTGTACCTCAGGTGTTGGTGATCTATTGATCTGATGGACTTACATTTTGCTACAGACATATTGAGTCTCAACTTCATCTTACATAAGGATAGCAGCTAAAGTAATGAATTAAAGTTTGTGCCAAGGTTGGGACTTCAACCGAGATCTCCTGCTTACTAGGCAGATGTGTTATCCACTACACCATCCTGGCATTTTGGCTAACACAGCTGCACAGATTACCCTAGTCCAATGCTCTATCCAATACAATCTTCAATTCACCTCAGCAATCTTGATTTTCCCTTAACCTCACTACCAGGCTTGTGTAGCGGATAACACATCTGCCTAGTGATCAGGAGGCCAGGGTTGAAATCCTGGCTTTGGCACAAACTTTAATTAATTACTGCCGTTTCTATCCTTGTCGAAGATAAAATTGAGAGTCAGTATATCTGCAGGAAATATAATTCCATCAGGTCAATAGATCACCCATACCAGGTGTACAGGCAGCATCTCCCCATTACATACAAATCTGGGGTGCTATTCCAATATTGGAGAGCCTAGGCACCGCTCATGATTTAAGAAGGGGAAAATCAAGATGGGACGAAGTTTGAATTGAAGTTTGTATTGGGGAAGGCATTGGACTAAGGTAATCCATGTAGCTGTGTTAGCCACGCTGCTAGGGTGGTGTAGTGGATATCACATCTACCTACTAAGAAGGAGATGTGGTTTCAAGTCCCAGCATTGACACAAATTTTAATTCATTACCTCAGCTTCTATCCTTATCGAGGATAAAATTGAGACTCCATATGTCTCCAGGAAAATGTAATTCCATATCTTTAGATAGAAGATTTGTTTTTATTTGCCCGCATCTCGTGGTCGTGCGGTAGCGTTCTCGCTTCCCACGCCGGGGTTCCCGGGTTCGATTCCCGGCGGGGTCAGGGATTTTCTCTGCCTCGTGATGGCTGGGTGTTGTGTGCTGTCCTTAGGTTAGTTAGGTTTAAGTAGTTCTAAGTTCTAGGGGACTTATGACCACAGCAGTTGAGTCCCATAGTGCTCAGAGCCATTTGAACCATTTTGTTTTTATTTAATACTGGTTTTCGATACTTCTTTGTACACACATGAGGGTTTTATCAAATCATTTCGATGTGGTATATTCACTGTTATGGCAGTTGGATGTGTGTGGCTCACTAGTGTTCTCCTCAGGGCAGAGGTTACTTCAGATGCTTTTTCCTAACACCACTTGATCCTCTAATTACAGCAACAAAATCTGTAGTTGACCATTGACAGAAGTCCATTTACTCCCAACATTATTCAGAGATGTACCAGATGTCGTAAATTCATCTATTTTAAACTTGGGTGAGTCATTCAGCACTGAACTTAATATACTAGACATAGCATGATCGTGGTTGTCTGCAAGAACCCTTATTTTGTGTTTCCTTACAGTCTCTGACACACGATAAGTTCCAAGTATTGAATTCTTCTGTTTCGTCTGTTATCAAGTTTTTCTATTATCATTTGGCACTTTTGATTCGTTTACTTAACACTTTAAATCTACTTTTGAAAGGGGGAAAGTTGATTTCGTAGTCTGTTAGCTTCTTTGTCAGTATTATTTTCCTAAAAACAGGTTCACATCGCCAAAAATCGTTGACATGTTTCACCATAGTTGTCGAACGCACGTTTTGTTAGGACTGATGCTACAATCCACCGCACTGACCTGTTGCTTTAGTTTCACATCCTCTAACAGCAGAGCTTTCGTACCATTTTGTAACAGTGAAACAATTTTTACGAAGTTCATTTCTACCTTGGCATTCCTATGTGAAGCAGGATTGCAAACACTTTTATCAGTCATTGTAATCGGACCTACCTGTTTTCCGTTTCTGTCTGCACAACTATGACACTTTTACTCGGTATCTTCCTCTGGTAGATTATTTTCCGACACTTCAGAACAACTAAAAGGACTCCATTTGTCGCAGAAGTCGCACAGAATACCGTTACGCACTATTCTATAATAGTTAACACATTTTCGATCAAATAACACACGAATTTTTGCTCGAATTGAAACAGACACTGCGTCTCTACCTGGCGCCATCTTGGAGCGAACACTCTCCCATAAGAATCCACATTTTCTTCTAATACTCGTAATGTGTATGTCCCTTTGTAGCACTCAGGCACTCAGAACAGGTGGTGGCACCAAAATGTTGCTACTCGAGGTATTAGAAATTAAACACAGTAACTTCAGCTCACACATTTATTCACATCGTCCATTACCGTTACAGTGTATACGGACATGTGCTGCAGAGAATAGCACTGTCAACAGTTTTCTATAAGACGGTAGCAGATGGTGTGAACAAATCTTATTCCGTAAAGCCCTGAATATTTATTCAGCGCTTTATTATTCCCCGACTGCTGTAATGTAAATTAATAAAATTTTAAATTTATTTTATCTGCTTTGAGAGCTATTAATCAAGTGACGTCAAAACAAAAGAGAAATAACTAATAATACTATGAACAGTGTAATGTATTTTAATTTAGCCCGACGCGGATCAACAATCATCAAACTAGCTCAGTACTCAGGCTGGTTATGGGATTATAAATAATCAATCGTCTCTCTCTTGAATCATCACAGATATTCCCCAATGTACGTATATCCAAAGCATAGTTAAAACTCATATGCTAATAGCACCCGATAACTTTTCGTATGTCACTTCAACGGCCGGAGTGGCCGAGCGGTTCTAGGCGCTACAGTTGGGAACCGCGCGACCGCTACGGTCGCAGGTTCGAATCCTGCCTCGGGCATGGATGTATGTGATGTCCTTAGGTTAGTTAGGTTTAATTAGTTCTAAGTTCTAGGGGACTGATGACCTCAGAAGTTAAGTCCCATAGTGCTCAGAGCCATTTTTTTCAAGATCGGGGTTTCGTCTCGAATACCAATATAAGATAACAAGCCTAAACTTTTGCGGATGAAATCTTATACTAGAACTAGAATCCTGTGACTAGGCCTTTCTGCCTGGGATATTATCTCGCAACCTTGAGAAAATCTGAAAATGAAATATATTAAATTATTCATAGCGGATGAATAGCTGGTGGAATCTGAAAGAAAGTTAAGTGTCCTAACCGGCGGCACGTCTCGAAGATGAGCTGAAAGAAAATTATTAATTATTTTCTAGTATGGCGCCTAACAATGGTCCATATTCCGTTAAGGCCACGTCTACTCAGGACAAGCAAGGTTGAAGAATACACATTATTGAATACTGTACACAAATCTTAAGTTACGAACGACTATATGTTTTTCTTCGTTTTAAACTTACATAGACAATTACAGCAAGATGAACTTCAGACAAGCGTTCTTTTCTCTTCAAGCCCAATAACAGAAGAAGACGACCAAAGAATAGAGTGTTCAGACACAGAATCTCTAATGTCCATGGAGTATATTGCAACACAATGCATTTGATTACTCTTTGGAGCACCGCGTCAGCAATTCATAGAATAACTATCACCACACGGCACTTATGAATTTCCAATTCATGACCACCCCAGGAAATACAGTACACTTCCTCATTCAAAAACACGAATCTAGAGGCCGAATAAAACCAAACTACAAACTGGTCAACATCCTCGACTGGCAGCTAACATGGAAACCTACCTACTAACCACCCAACAGAAAGCCCATAATAAACTAAAACTATACTAACAGGCCGAACTTGGCGATTACACCCTTCCACTATTCTCCATACCTACAAAACCCTGAAATTTGACCCCTCCTCTGCTATGCGAATGTTGCATGGATCTTCGCCCCACCAAAGCTCTATAAATCCCTCAAAATCCTCTAACCCCATGCACTCCATCTTGCTTTCTGCACCAGTTTAGCTTCGCCCATATGGATTCTCTACCTTCTTCTCAATTCCACACCCCTCCTCAACCATATCGTACACCTCCGAATTCACTATAACATCCGGAAGCTGAATTCCAATAACCCCTACTGTTTCGCCTCTGATCACCAACCCCGGTATGCTGCTGCACCTTCACATATACATCCCTCCACTCCTACATCTGCACACACTCCATATCCTATCTCAACTCAACTACAACCAACTTCCTCTCCCAGACAATGAGATCTGACATAATATTTATCCCTCCTACCAACTTTAACTCTTCCGCACATATCCCACTCCACATCAGGGACCCTCTCTCATCTATATCCATACATATACCTTTCCTCTTGCAATTGCTATCCTCGCCACGTACCACACTATTTCACATCCTCCATCTTTCTCACTGTCTGTACTCCCTCTATCCACCTCACCTCCTACCTATCCTCTCCATAGTCTCCCTGCCTCCTTACCCACATCCCTCAATCCTATGGATCACATTCTCTCCTCTGACAACACTTCTCACCCAGTGAAGATCCTTCAAATTTTATGTTAAAGTGCAGTACTTCCGTGTTTTTTTATCAGAAGAATTTCACCTTTCGGTGGTGTGTTTTTAAAGTGTGAATATTTTCGTTTTTTAGCTGTCTGTCTTTGATTTTTAATTTAAAATAGGAACACAGCCACAAATTTTTCTCATTCTATACTTTTTAATTCACTTGGCTGAAGAGTGGTCTATTGTACTGCTGATAACCCATCCCCCAAACATATGGGGTGAGGGGGATAAATAACAAAAAGGAAAAAAATGGCGAACATAATCAATAAAAAGAGGGAAAGTTAAGAGAAGCGTACAAAGAAAGGAAAATTGTCTCGGCTCATTCACCATGTCTAATGAAAGTAGAAATACTCAGACAGATTTTGAGGTCAGAGTAATATACTGTTGACTGCACTGAAAATTAGCTATTTTCATAACTCTGTAAAAGGTTTCTAACCTTTGTGGGCTATAGCGCGACATTCCACAAAATAACATAAAACATCCTGTTCAACTAGACAGCAATAGCGGGTCGAGAAAGAGAATTAATTTTAAAAAGTATTTCTTCTTGTTAAGCATATGAGCAGCTCATACCCAATCAACAGTAAGAGTATCTTTTTGTTTATGAGCGGTATTCAGAAAACACGGATTTATGGAATGTGCTACTGTACAGTACCCAGTTCCTCTGAAACCGAATAATTGATACAGGAGACCATCCATTATCCCTTTGTCTCCATAACAGGTAAGTGATGGTAATCACACTATGGCAAAGGAAGTACAGGATATACCTTAGGTGCTTTTGACGAGCTCATAGGCAAGTCCATTGTCCTACACTTCAATGTGCCTGAAATACACTGCTAACAGATCGTTTGATGGTGGTCTTACCTTATTATTTCCAAATCGAGTGGGTTCCCCATTTTCCCTGAAGTTGTCCTCTCAAAAGATATCAAGGCACTCATGGAATCAGAAGCAGAGACAAGTGGCCCCGCCCAAACACCCCATCAAAATGAATGACATCAAAAGATATGTTAGACATTCTTGAGCCATCTGTAATCCACTTCGTACAAGCCATCCCAAAAACCGCGTAGCCTGGATCATGCTAAGTGACCAGCACCTTACTAATGTGTTCATCATGCACCCGGAAATGGATCGGAATTAAAATGTCACTCGTCTTATACCAAATTTCTCCAACAAAGATTACGTTCACATTGAACTGAAGAATATCTCATGCTCAGACCATACAGTCTGAAGTTAGTGGAAGATAATAATTTTTTGTCTAATTGCATTGGAAATCATATTAATATTCCAGCTTCACTACAAGAGATGAGCGGGGAATCGGTAAAGACTACAGTAAAAAGGAATGTTGAACATAATATTGACGAATTACCGGAAAAAATTATCAATATGGAGCTGGAGGAGTAGAGTGTGTTGACTCATTGTGACATTATGTACTTAAGGAACATTAGTCGAGCACAAGACTCAGGGATCATCCCAACTCGGTATATAAGCTACACTTGGCGCTAGCAACACAAATACAATACAAGCTGAATATTTTTTACGGGAAAATTATCTCAAGACGTCTTTGATAATTTTTTCAACTATGTCAAATTTTCGTCACTTGTGTGAACAGAACATAATGTTGATGGATGACACGTTTCAGTGTGTTCCTAAGTTTGTTCCTTGCAACCGTTCACCATTCATGAGAACAGAGACAGAATGTATAACACACTAGTTATGTGTGTGGAGAAGGATAAGACGATGACAGTTTACACTCTACTTCTCTACTGGGTTAAATAGGAATGTGCCAGCGAACAACGTGTTGTGAACTAAAGACTTTTGTTGTCCACTTTGAATGAGTGACTGTACAGAGTGCTGTCTAGTATTTCCTCAGAGTGAAATAGCTGGCTATAGATTTTGTCTGTCTGAAGCTGGGTAGTATTCTTTCTTTTTACCTAAAAAGTTTATTTATGTGATACAGATTCATGCATTTTGTGGGCTGTGGTGGACATGAAACATTCCAGAATAAAACAGCTAAGCTATATGAGAGTTCAGAACCCTGTTTTAAGGCAAAAACAAATAACAAAAAGAAAATGCATGTAACATTTAAGTTTAGTTTTAAAAGTTAGATAATATTAGTAGATAGCTGAATTGTATAGTAAATCCTTGAAAGTCTTTCCCTCCTCCTGATAAAAACAAATACTTATTCCTGTCACAGAACACCACATACAACTTTCGAATATCTGGCTCCTGAAAAATCTTCGACAGAACACTACTTTAAAAAAACCTGTGCTCTTTGAAAATGCTTTACAGTATGGTCAACCATTGATGACATGTAGGCATGATTCACATCCTTACTTAAGATCGCGAGCAGCCTCGTGATGTGACGCGACATTAGCGGTCCAAGGCACAAGTAAAACTACAGTACCCATGACGTTAATGTTCATGGGGTAACACATCAATATGAATGACACTCCTTCCCCAAAACGCCATGCCGACAAATTATGCCACAAAGCTTTCGCTTTTGACAGTACATTCATTTTCTGCTCATCCCCTCTTCAGATGTTTAGACTGAATATTGTTTTTTACGTGTAACGTTCTACCATAACTGCCTTAAAAACTTCCGTTGCAAAATTCTGCAACGCTGTTAGTAAAGAATCAAATTCCTTTTAATGGCTGCAATGCTAATAATTCTTCCATTATGTTGAACTCCATATCTACACCAAGAACAAAAATTACTAATTGAGCTGTGTCTGAGAAATCAGTACTCTCGTCCAAAACTTCAGATGTGCCAACACAGTCACGTAAACTGTTTTTAATGTCATCAGCCATCATATTATTTCGGGAAACAACGGCTGGTCTCCATAAAGTTATTTGTTCTAATTCGTATTTTTGGTTCAAATGGCTCTGAGCACTATGGGACTCAACTGCTGAGGTCATTAGTCCCCTAGAACTTAGAACTAGTTAAACCTAACTAACCTAAGGACATCACAAACATCCATGCCCGAGGCAGGATTCGAACCTGCGACCGTAGCGGTCTTGCGGTTCCAGACTGTAGCGCCTTTAACCGCACGGCCACTTCGGCCGGGCATTCGTATTTTTATTGGAACATAGTACAGCTGTAATATCCAAGAGTCACGCCTTTGCTAATTCGCCTTCAGCAAAAGGCTTTAACGATATGGCAGTTTTTCTGTCCAGTACAAAACTAGCTTTAACCGATTTGTCACACTGTGCCTTGGTTTGGCAAGCATATCCTGTTGCCTATCCAAAAAGAAAATTACACTGTCCAGTCACATTAATGTGATCACCTGTCAAAAGCCTTTCGCCGCTCAGTGAACGTTCAATTCCAGTACTGGCCTTGCAAATTCCTCTCTTTGTCACCAATTAACTGCAGTCAGCGTGGATGCATAAATGAGGCCCCTGCTACGGAGACCTGCACACATAAATGTTTGCTGAACAGTCGTTGAAGAGTTACTGTTGGTAGCCTCTTGGTTCGTTTGGGCATCAGTTGCTCAACAGTTTCACGTCTCTTCGCACATACATATCTCTGCAGCCGTCGTTGACCCATGTTGTCTATGGCTCATGATGCGCCACAGTTGTCTCAGCGCCAGTTTTGGATAGCGCCATTTTATTGTGTACATTATAATATTCGCGCAAAGTTGACACTCGGCGCAGTGGCTGATGGGAGCGACTGTAAATGGGAAATGCCTTTATGGTCGCTCCCATCAGCCCCCCGAACCGAGTACAAACGTTGTTTGCGCGTATAATAGTTTAATCGTGGCGGCACCCAACTGTTTACAAACTTAGCCATTTCGTAAATAGATGCACCGCTGGCCTGAAAGCCAATGATCATGCCCTTTTGGACGTCAGACAAATCTCTCCATTTTCGCGTTACGACAACTTCTGCGTTGCCCCCTTCTTCCCCCCGGACAAGCTTTACGTACCCACCACTGCTACTGCTACCAACTGTCGTCCGTGTGCGGTCATTGCACGTTGGGAACATATGCGTTGGTCACATTGATGTGACTGCAACATGTAATATTTTAAAGTTGTTTACCCACGCTTTTCCTGTAAGCTGTTGTTGAGTTGTGTTTCATAGAAAAGTGCCTTTTCCTATTATATTCCTAGACAGCAGATAGCGATTCGCTACATGACATTCAAACACATTTATCTTTGTACCTTGTACATAAACAATCCTCCACCCATTTCTCTCGGAATTGGCGACGTTCAGCATCAACTTTTCTCTTCTTAATGTCAACTTTTTGCGAATAAACTCGGCAAAGAAAAAGAAAAATACTTGCATAAAATTAACAAATGACTAGCTCAGAATGGTAAGCATGAAGCGACAACAGATCAATAGTTTGTTCATAAAACTATGGTTCCTGCTGCCGTTGTTCAAATCAATACGTTTCCCGACTGGTCGGTAATTTTCGTACTAATGCCGGTTACTATTGTCATTTGCGATATATCACTGTGCCACAGAAACGTAGGCAGTGAGCAGTAAGTAACGGCCGGCCGCGGTGGTCTAGCGGTTCTAGGCGCTCAGTCCTTAACCGCGCGACTGCTACGGTCGCAGGTTCGAATCCTGCCTCGGGCATAGATGTGTGTGATGTCCTTAGGTTAGTTAGGTTTAATTAGTTCTAAGTTCTAGGCGACTGATGACCTCAGAAGTTAAGTCGCATAGTGCTCAGAGCCATTTGACTTGAAGTAAGTAACGTGTGTGTGTGTGTGTGTGTGTGTGTGTGTGTGTGTGTGTGTTGATAGCAGTCATCCAGAGGTGCAAATACACTTCTCCGCAGCCCGTCCGGGTAGTGAGATGTTTTCCTCCCTCTCCACACGCACATAGGAACATCGGCGACAATTTCGCTCTCAGACTGGAAACGTGCGTCTCTTTGTTGTGAAAATCCAGCAGCAGCGAAATAGCATCACACATGCGCAGTTCTAGCGAAACTTCCACTGGCCTGCATCATGAGCTGCAAAACCGGGCCGGCCGCGGTGGTCTAGCGGTTCTAGGCGCTCAGTCCGGAGCCGCGCGACTGCTACGGTCCCAGGTTCGAATCCGGCCTCGGGCATGGATGTTTGTGATGTCCTTAGGTTAGTTAGGTTTAAGTAGTTCTAAGTTCTAGGGGACTGATGACCACAGATGTTAAGTCCCATAGTGCTCAGAGCCATTTTTTGGAAAACCGGGGGCGAGCCAAGCGTCTGTGGAAATATGCACTGAAGCGCCAAAGAAACTGGTATAGGCATGCATATTCCAATACAGAATACAGGCAGAATACGGCGCTGCCATTGGCAACGCCTATATAAGACAAGAAGTGTGTGGCGCAGTTGTTAGATCGGTTACTGCTGCTACAATGGCAGGCTATCAAGATGTAAGTGAATCTGAACGTGGTGTTACAGGCGCTGCGGGAGGGATGGGACCCAGCATCTCCAAGATAGCGATGAAGTGGGGATTTCACGAGTGTACCGTAAATATCAGGAATCCCGTAAAACATCAAATCTCCGACATCGCTGAGGCCGGAAAAAAATCCTGCAAGAACGGGAGCTATGATGACTGAAGAGAATCGTTCAACGTGACAGAAGTACAATCCTTCCTCAAATTGCTGCAGATTTCAATGCTGGCCATCAGCAAGTGTCAGCATGTGAATCATTCAACGGAACATCATCGATATGGGATTTCGGAGACAAAATCTCACTCATGTATCCTTGATGACTGCACGACACAGAGCCTTACACCTCACCTGGACCCGTCAAACTGACACTGGACTGTTGATGACTAGAAACACTTTGCCTATTTTAGTGAGTGTCGTTTCAAATTGTATTGAGTGGGTGGATGTGTACGGGTATGGAGACAACCTCATGAATCCCTGAAGTCTGCATGTCAGCGAGGAACTCTTCAAGCTGGTGGAGGCTCTGTAATGGTGTGGAGAATGTGCAGTTAGAATGATATGGGACACCTGATACGTCTAGATACGACTCTGACAGGTGACATGTACGTAAGCATCCTGTCTGTTCGCCTGCATCCATTCATGCCCATTGTGCATTCTGACGGACTTGGGCAATTCCAACAGGACAATGTGATACCCTTCACGTCCAGAATTACTACAGAGTGGTTCCAGGAACACTGTTCTGAGTGTAAACACTTCCGCTGGCCACCAAACTCCCCAGACATGAACCTTATTGAGCATGACTGGGATGCCTTGCAACGTGCCTTTCATAAGAGATCTCCTCTCCCTCGTATTCTTATGGATTTACGGACGGCCCTGCAGGATTCATGGTGTCAATTCCCTGCAGCACTACTTGAGACAACGAGTTCATGCTACGCCATGTTGTGGCACTTCCGCGTGTTTTCGGGGTCCCTACATGATTATATATATTAGGCAGGTGTACCAGTTTCTTTGGCTCTTCAGTGTATTAGAAAGCGGAGTACAATGCGAGCAGGTCGCACTCTCACCCATGAATTTCTTCCACGGGCTGGACTGAAACCACTCCAGGGACGGATCAGGCCCACAGGCTGCTGGTTGCCCACCGGCACTCTAGTACATACCCCTTGATTGCATACTGAATTGCATCTCTTTTACTAGATGGTGGTAATGCAGAGACCACAGCTTGGACCAATAAACAAGGAAACTGAGGGTATCAAAGTGTATCATAGTTACTTTAGTACAGCCCCTCTCAGATTTACTTGAAGCATAAACAAATCAGAAATGTTTTGGCAGAAGATTCATCAATCGCACAATCAGAGGAGATCCAGAACCCACTCTGTTGGATTTGGTTGTGAAAAAGTGTGGATATTGATTGATCCTTCAGATGATTTGAAGCTGTAACACAATACTACAAAGTGTACAACTTTTCTTCCGCCGTTTTTTCATTTGAGGATTTAATGAAGCAAATTGGTTACACATTTATCATTGTAAGTATTTTCCATCGTTGGCCACTACTTTCTCCCATCTTTCGGGTAGTGTACGAAACCTGCGTCGATAAAATTGTTCATCTTTTGAAACGATCCACGAATCTATCCAATTTGTGACTTCTTCATGAGATCGGAAGTGTTGGTCCGCCAGACCATGCGCCATTGATCTAAACAGGTGATAGTCAGAGGGAGCAATGTCTGGGGAATACGGCAGGTTAGGTAGGACTTCCCATTTTAATGTTTCCAAGTACGTTTTGACCTCTTTTGCAACGTGGGGTCGAGCGTTGTCCTGCTGCAAAATCATTTTATTGTGCCTCTCGCTGTATTGCGGCCGTTTGTCTTTTTATGCTCTGCTCATACCCATTGATTGCGTTCGATAACAAGCACCTGTGATTGTTTCACTTGGTTTTAACACCTCATACTACACGACGCCGAGCTGGTCCCACCAAATACAGAGCATGGTCTTGGAGCCGTGAATATTCGGTTTGGCCGTCAACGTGGAAGCATGGCCGGGATATCCCCAAGATTTATTGCGTTTGGGGTTATCGTAATGAACCCATTTTTCGTCCCCCGTCACAATGCTATGCAGAAATCCCTTCCGTTTTTCCTTTGAAACAACTGTTCACAAACACACAAAGGCCATTCAAAGTCTCTTGGTTTCGACTCACACGTGACCCAAGTTCCTCCTTTCTGAATCATGCCCACAGCCTCGAGATGTTTTGAAATGGCTTGCTGAATCACTCCCACTAATCGTGCCAATTCTTGAGTTTGACGCGAGTCTTCGCTCAACAATGTCTCCAGTTATGCACCTTCGAAAACATTCTCTCTTCCACCACTGTGCCGATCTACGAAGTTAAAATCACCGTTCTTGAAGCGTTGAAACCACTCACGACACGTTCTTTCACTAATCGCGTCCTTACCATACGTGCCAGAGAGCATTCGATGAGACTCAGCCGGTGTTTTCTTCATACTGAAACAAAACTGTAAGACCTGACGCAATTGACGAGAATTAGGCTCGTAAACTGACATTTGAAATCATGAACAACTTTATGATGCAGACACAAATCGACTAATGTTTGAATGAGGTTATGTTAACCGAGGTCAAAGATAAATGCCTGATGTATGCCACTTGTTTCTTTCGACCGCTACTTACCGTTGTCGCCACCTATCGGCAAATGGCGGAAGCAAATTTGTACACCTGATACTTAACTCTTAGCGGTGAACTTCGTATTCCTATAGCTGGATTTCGGGCAGTAATTGAATAAGAAAAAGCAGGGAGAGCTGGATTTTGAGTAAAATCACTTTTAACATCAGAAATGAACGAGAAAGAGCACTGAATTTGAACAATGGAGACTGGAATACAAATAATGGAAGAACATACTGTTGCCCCAAAAAATACCTGACGTGAAGCTCATTATAACAACATTAAAATAATCAGAGGTGTAGAGGCAATATTTTTTTCTGTGCAGAATATGTGAACAGACCTGTCACTGTGCAGCTGAAAGTAATATTGAAGTACCCTGCAGCCTGTACTTTGTGGTGATTTATGGAGTAGAAATGTAAATGCAAAAAACGCAGATTATTTTACTAAGGACACCCACACGTTCAATACAGTATGTAAAATTAACATTTGATACAACACTCATCATGGTAATAATAACCATTCCCACAGATGGCAGCAAGTGTGACATCATTACTTGTTCTTAGCTGATTCCTTTGAAAAACAATTGGTTTGTGAAATCCCACACCACACTGAATCATTCCTGGCTGCGTCATTCCTGGCTCCCAACCCCCCGCCCTCCACCCCTGCTTGGTTCACATTTACATGGAGATGAGCTGTTTCTTCATAATCTGAGAAAGCTACTACGTTCGTTTTAACTTCAAAGCTCATATGTACAATTTCAGTTGACAGATACGAAAACAGAAATGTACTAATGACAGAAAAAACAGAGGATTTATATACTACTGTCGCTTTTAGTCAGTTTTGTTACACAATGTAATAGCACTGGTGATCTTGAAGCCACTGTAAATGGATATGTTAATCCGTTTCTAGCGCAAGTTATCACAAAATGTAGTTTTTTTTAAATCAAGGAAAAATGCAATAAATCGCAAAGTTTCAAGCAAATATACGATTTTGTCAACAAGTCAGATTATAATAACAAAAAGGTCAAATCGATGCACATGAACAACAGTCATCTTTCCAAGCATTTTCCGTTTTTGTGATTTTTCCAATCACTGTTATCATTTTTCGAGCATTTCCACAAATAATTTGGAACATTTGCATCATTTGTCCAATGATCTTTCAAATATTTCAAAGAAACATACTAAGATTTGAAGCATAAACAAGTCTAGATACAAAATTTTCATATTTTCAGTTTTAAATTTAAAATTCTGTGATACTCATTACAGTCTCCTTGTTTTCTTCTTCCTTTTTTAACTCTGTTTAATACCTTTACCTTGCAAAAATTGAAAATGCCATATTTGTCTGGCAAAATAATTTAAAATTCTTTATTTATCTCTAATCAATATTTTTCTCCATATTTTAGGTGGAGATCATCACATTCTGTAATGTTATATAAAACACAAACTTGTAGCAAATTAATTTGCTTATATAATTTGTCATTGTTTACATTGTTGAGACTCCATTTATATAGAAAACATATTTAATGTAAAAATTAAAATTTATTCATTACAGAAATATGGAAAAATGTTTAATATAAAAGTCTAAATTTATTCATTGTGGAAAAATAAAAAAAAATGTTATGAAGATTTGTTCTACTAAATTAAGACAAAAAGGGACAACATTTCTAAGACATCAAATATGACTAATGTAGGGGATGAATTTAAATTTGACAAAATTTTTTTGTTGAGGGAAATAATATACCAAAAGAGAAACAAGACCAATGTTATTTATATTTGCAAATGTTATTTTAAACCATCTCTAGTTATAGAATATTTGAGAAATTATAGAACATTTCAGAAGTATAAAACAAAATAATTGTATTACTTATATTAAGTATACTTAAGGAGATGCTGTATATAAATTTGAAGTCTCTCATTATATTGAAAATTTTATAGATATTTGGAAAGAAATAGAAAAGTCGAATTCTCTCTTTTTATAACTATAAAATTATGAACTTATCACTATGTTTTTCCAACAAATAATTTACCAAAATATTAAATGATTCCATTGATGTTTATATAAAATTTTTTAAGTATCTCACTCAAAAACCTATAAATAGTTAAGTTAAAAATTCTCAGATAATATTCTCTGTTGCGCATCTTGGGATTAAGTCTTTTTTCCTTACATAATTATATGCAAATGTAATCAGCTGGTGTTTTATCATTAAGAGTGACATTTAATTCCACTTATTTTTTGTGCTGCTACAATATTTATTTACTTGTCATGCTTATGACATAAGCAGGGTAAATTGTAATGAAATTAAGTGGCTTTATATCAGTAACTTCTGTTTTGTAACTTATTTACAATAACAAAATGAATTGTAAGCTTTCAAATAATTATCTGGTGGCTCTAAATTCCACTTTCGTGTGGACACATTTTATTTCTTCCATTTTCTAAATATATAAGTAATTTAACATGTTCATGTAATGATGAATCAGGCAACAGATTATTTTTATGATTAGTGTGAAATAAAAAGATAAAATAAGGTATTTCAAACTTCAATGAATAACAATAATTCGTTATATATATATCTCAAAGTTATATATATATATATATATATATATATATATATATATATATATATATATATACATTTATTTATAATTGAGCTACTTATTTAATCTGCAATTCATAAAAAGTAATCTGCAATTCATAAAAAGTGATACATATTTTTGGAATATTCAGCATAATTTCTCATTGGTCAAAATCATAATGTGGCTCGTATTTAAAAAATGGCAATCAAATGTCCATATTCTCAACTAAAGTTTAACGATCTTCTGGTAATGTATCTTTTTTTTCGACTCCAGCTTCGTGAAAACAAGCCAGTGAAATATAACGTCACTCAGACTTGAGCTCCATTAAAAATTATAGTTAAATCTCCTACCCACATCACTTCTTTATAATCTTTAAAAATCCATGAAAGATGTCCACTGGGTAAAATACTTTATTTTTCTTCCTCATTATTTTATCATTATTAATAATCTGTGTTGCATACAAATTTTATCACCAAGAATTTAAGAAAAATGTACACATGATGAAGGAAATGTATGTTCGATTCCAGATAAAACGTTATTTCCACTGTTTGTGGTTCCAAATTAAAATAGTTTTGCTACACAGATATCAATTATTTTTTATTAGATTTTCTGTTATATTTTGGATAAACTGTTCCATAAACTGTAACATTTCTAAAATTTGTGTATAGTTGAGCATCTTTTGGATGTAAACATCCATAGCAAATATTTATGTTAATGTCTACATCTTTATTAGGAATAATTATATTATTTTCACTTTTATCGTTTACTAGGAAGAAATAAAACTCATAGCTCTCAATCTTGTTTATTTATACAAAACAAATTTTATAAATTCATTTCTTAAACGACTGTAACAGTAGCAGCATTAAAGTCGATCAAACTGTTATTTTTGTCAATAATATTTATTTTTAAACGCTGAATTCTATGACTAATTAGAATAAATAAAGAATTGTTTGGTTTATAAAATATTAGTGCACTAAATTTAACACTGGGCTACATGAAGCAATAACATTAGTTTCACAAATTAAATTAATAAATTTTGCAAATATTCCATGAGCTAAATTAAAATTAGGGTTAAGTAATTGAAATGGTAAAATTTTTGAATGTTATAGCAATAAATTTTTCATTAGCAGAATACATTGATTATTAAATCCCAGCAAACTTCCAATACTTTTATGTCCATACACAATTTAACATCACTTTCAAATAAGAACTCTGTGTAAAATTTCATCTGCTTTAATGTGCATATTAGGTTCTCTCTATGAATATATACACTCCTGGAAATGGAAAAAAGAACACATTGACACCGGTGTGTCAGACCCACCATACTTGCTCCGGACACTGCGAGAGGGCTGTACAAGCAATGATCACACGCACGGCACAGCGGACAAACCAGGAACCGCGGTGTTGGCCGTCGAATGGCGCTAGCTGCGCAGCATTTGTGCACCGCCGCCATCAGTGTCAGCCAGTTTGCCGTGGCATACGGAGCTCCATCGCAGTCTTTAACACTGGTAGCATGCCACGACAGCGTGAACGTGAACCGTATGTGCAGTTGACGGACTTTGAGCGAGGGCGTATAGTGGGCATGCGGGAGGCCGGGTGGACGTACCGCCGAATTGCTCAACACGTGGGGCGTGAGGTCTCCACAGTACATCGATGTTGTCGCCAGTGGTCGGCGGAAGGTGCACGTGCCCGTCGACCTGGCACCGGACCGCAGCGACGCATGGATGCACGCCAGGACTGTAGGATCCTACGCAGTGCCGTAGGGGACCGCACCGCAACTTCCCAGCAAATTAGGGACACTGTTGCTCCTGGGGTATCGGCGAGGACCATTCGCAACCGTCTCCATGAAGCTGGGCTACGGTCCCACACACCGTTAGGCCGTCTTCCGCTCACGCCCCAACATCGTGCAGCCTGCCTCCAGTGGTGTCGCGACAGGCGTGAATGGAGGGACGAATGGAGACATGTCGTCTTCAGCGATGAGAGTCGCTTCTGCCTTGGTGCCAATGATGGTCGTATGCCTGTTTGGCGCCGTGCAGGTGAGCGCCACAATCAGGACTGCATACGACCGAGGCACACAGGGCCAACACCCGGCATCATGGTGTGGGTAGCGATCTCCTACACTGGCCGTACACCACTGGTGATCGTCGAGGGGACACTGAATAGTGCACGGTACATCCAAACCCTCATCGAACCCATTGTTCTACCATTCCTAGACCGGCAAGGGAACTTGCTGTTCCAACAGGACAATGCACGTCCGCATGTATCCCGTGCCACCCAACGTGCTCTAGAAGGTGTAAGTCAACTGCCCTGTCCCCCATTGAGCATGTTTGGGACTGGATGAAGCGTCGTCTCACGCGGTCTGCACGTCCAGCACGAACGCTGGTCCAACTGAGGCGCCAGGTGGAAATGGCATGGCAAGCCGTTCCACAGGACTACATCCAGCATCTCTACGATCGTCTCCATGGGAGAATAGCAGCCTGCATTGCTGCGAAAGGTGGATATACACTGTACTAGTGCCGACATTGTGCATGCTCTGTTGCCTGTGTCTATGTGCCTGTGGTTCTGTCAGTGTGATCATGTGACGTATCTGACCCCAGGGATGTGTCAATAAAGTTTCCCCTTCCTGGGACAATGAATTCACGGTGTTCTTATTTCAATTGCCAGGAGTGTATATATAACAGCTAAACAGTATATATATATATATATATATATATATATATATATATATATATATATATACTGTTTAGCTTTTATACAACATTTTTAATTCTAAATGTTACATAAAAAAATAATATAACTGTATGGCAACAGAGAAACAATTACAATTCCTGCTAGAGAATGTAGTTTAAAAAGTTTGTGTATATATATATATATATATATATATATATATATATATATATATATATATATATATATATATACACTTTTATATACTTATATATATACTCTTTAAACTACATTATCTACCAGGAATTTTAATTGTTTCTCTGTCGCCATACAGTTAATTATTTTTTAATGTAACATTTAGAATTGAATATGTTGTATAAAAGCTAACCAGTACAACTTTTTTATAAGTATCGCTTATGGGTATAGTTTATCTTGTTTTAAGAATTTATGAATTATGACGTCATTGAAAGTAGCTCAGGAGAAAGCTATCATCAGACTGCATCAAGCAACTCATTTATTACTTACACATTTTTACTAAGAAAATGAGGAAAACAGATCGGTATCCTAAAATAAGAATTTGAGGCAATAAATCGAGAATAAATATGATAAACCATTAGCTAATCTCAGTTCAGTGCATGATAGTTGGTCCAAGATTATGTTCAAAAATAATCTTAATCGATAATAGTCATTTAGAAATTCAATCAAAAATTTTTGATAAACCAAAGTATCAAGAATTTATGAAGATGGGGAAAAAATTTTCATGAAGATATCACTATTTTTATTGAAGATAATGATGAATTTATGCCACTGGAAGAATTTCAAGATAGTTCTGTTGTTTTATCTGGTGATTGTATTCTTGAAACTCAGGACCTCGTTAAAGACTATCTTACTAGAGGTAAACAATGAGGAACAGATTGATTTTATTCAGCTCAAACTTATTCAAAGATACCTAATAATTAGTCGGGGTAAATATCACTTTTTAAAGTATTTGAGCCAAGATGTTATGAATTGAAATCTTTTTTAGTGAGAGTTTATTGGCAGAGATTCAAAATTTGATGGTAGTAAATAAATATGTGGACAATGTTGGAATGAGGAAGATGTCGGAGTTTTGACAATAGATATGATAAGAAAAATTACTAATAGAATATATTCAAAGAAAATTAAAAATTTGCTAACAATACGAACAACTAATCTTTTAATCTTAATTAAATAACATTAAAAACAATTTAAATCAATCATTCTTAAAAATTACTGAGCCATTAAGCATAAACATTAAGCACAAATTTAAACATGAGCATTAAACACAAACTTAAACATAAGAATTAACATAAATAAACGTTAAGCATAAACATAATCATAAACAGTAAACATAACAAAGATTAAAATTAACACAAATATAAACATAAACAACACAAATGCAAACATTAAACATAAACATAACACTCATAATTGTGAACAAAACATTAAATAAATGGATTATGATTTTTATCTTTCTTATTTGCTAGCAAAATATTATTCAGAAATTATAATTGAGGTATGTGAAATAAAAAATTGAAGAATTGAAACTAGAATTTTAAAATGGAAGAAACAACAAGATCATGATGTAAATAAGGAGATCAATCTGTTATTGATGCAAACATAAAAGTTAAAGATTGGAGGTTTAGGTGACAATGTTATAAAAGCTATTGAGGGAAGTACAGAAGTTGAAAACCTAATTAATCCTTATGTTCATCAAGATTAAGAAAAATTGGGAGATATATCACCAACTGATAATGCATTAAGGGAACCAGAAATGAAGAAAGCATTAAATACATATGAAGAGGAAAATAAAAATAGTTTAAAAAATTAAATGAAAGAATGTTAAAACATATCAACCACAGTCTTTGCATTAAGAACCGATGGTATGTTGAAATGCATTGGTCATTTACCAGTAAAATTTTTACGAGATAAATAAATTGTTGGTGAGAGTATGAAGGTAAATATTTATTAATTAGTCTCTTAACTGCACAACTTATTACTATAGACAATTTAATAAAAAATTGATTCTGTCGATTTATCATATTATTCTTATATATTATTAGCTTCAGGAGCATTATCTTCTGAATAGAATCTGAACAAAATGAAAACCAGTATAACAAATAGTTAGAGTTTATTTTCCAAAATAAAGACAATCAAGTACAAACTCTTCAAATGATGAGAAGAATAGTGAAGCATTAATAAAAAATATACTAAAAACTGAAATGAATATCCATGGATAAATGATGTTAGATATTTAAGCGACAGATTAATGATAATTCATGGTGACAAATTAGTTGGAAATAAGAATGGAAAAGTTTTTATATCGAAAATGTTAATTATCTATCCAAATATGTATCTTATTTCATTAGATTTTTGAAAGTTTTGAAATATACATTTTGGGAAAAATGAAAAATATGGTATAGGAAAGGATTAGTGAACATATTAACTGGCTAATTACCATTTGAAATTCATTTCCCTGGCTATTATCTTAGTGGACCAGACAGAAAATTATGCAGAAGATTAGCTTTAGACATCAACCAATATATAAATTTGAGGAGACTTGTAAAAAAGATGACTTTTCATGTAGAGATAATAAAGGCTTTTAATCTAGACATGAAGCATATAAATAGCATCTCAAAATTGCAAAGTAACGAATTTAGGCTGAAGATCCAGGAGATCGATGAATGATCAACAGATAAAAGAAAATTAGGAATGGGACTAGAAACTGATGGTTATGGTCTTGGGCTACGAAATTAGTATTATTCTAACTCAAAATTCAATAAGATGATTTTATGAAATTTTTGTAAAATATTAACCTATTTAAATGAATAATTTCAGTGTCAGTTACTCTTTGATACTGAGTGGCAAAACTGAATCTAAAGCAATTAAAATTAAACTGCATAGTAATCAGTAACATAGCACTGATAAACCTTTAACTGATGCCTAAAAAAGAGATAGAGACCGAAAAAAGTTTTTGGACCATATCAAGGCAATGAACAAAAGGCTGGTGAACATTTATTTATAACATTAACTATGTCTCTCATGAATAAAATCGTAGAATATTTTTTACAAATATAAAAGATGGAGCAAGATTAACAAGAGATGATGGAGGTCTTTTGCCAATTGTATTTGCAGCATTAAGAGAAGTTGGTTCATTACCTGGAAGAGCAGTAACTACTACAAATCAGTTCATGTTAAACAAAAAATTAGTGAAGAATTAACAGGATAAAAACGTCATAATCTGCTATCTGGTTAAACAACCAAAAATTAAACATGTTGGTGGTGTTTACATGATTGATAAATTACCTAACTGAAATAGTTAATTTAGATAATTCTAATCATAGTGGTAAACACATGATGTTTTATCATAAAAATAAGTAATACAAAAATTGTATTCAATTCATTTGGTGGCAATATATTAAAACCTCTAGTTAAATATTGAGCTCAAAAATGAATTATATAACAATTTTGACAGACTACAAGACTCTGATGAAGCTGTGTATGGTCATGTGTGTTTATTTGTGCTAAAGTTGTTTTCAAATGATTATAAGTTTACTGATATTCTGAATATATTAAATGGACTTTTTTAGAAATAAAATAAACTTGCAAAGTATGGGATAAATAAAATTAAAACAATTGGAAAAAATAGAATTTGATATTAAAAAAGGACTTCATCCAAAAAAAAATTAATAAAAAAAATTCATAGCAAATTTAGCAAATTGTTCAAGCAGTGAAACATATTGATTTCAATGACAGAAGATTAGTGGATGCAAATGGTCAACTGGTGTAAAAGATGTAGTTAACAAAAAAATTTTAGGAGAGTTATTAAATAACCTATTTGCAAACCATGAATAGTTCAGTATTTTAACACAGTTTGATAAATACGTCATTATGAAAACATTTAATGAAAAATGAGCAGAGTATTAGAAGGCCGAGCCAAAAACTTTGTCGATATACTGGAAAGAAAGCTATACAATAAACATAAAATTGAATTTTCATTTGAGAGCGGAAATGAGGAGCAAGAGTATAATTTTGAGTATGATTTTACCGATAAAAATTGTTGCCATTGGTAACAATGTAATTGATGGTTAGACATTTAATGATGTTGATATTACATTAAATGTTATCGATAAGTTACATGAAATAAAGAATATGAACATACTATTACTGGTACATTAATTAAATTTTCTAAATATAAGATTAAAAAGGACAGTTAAAACTGTACCAGCAGGGGTAAAAATAATTTTATTTCATGAAATTTAATCGATAAAATTTGAGGATCGGGAATAGCACTCAGATTTTGACAGCGATCATATTTGGAGTCTTAAGTGTTAAATATTGGTGAAACTCATCATATCTAAGAACAATAACAACAAATGGATGAGAGAAAATTGAAGGAATTTACTCAGTGTGCACAATTACAAAAGTAAATTTGCTAAAAACTTGATGAGTATTATTATCGATTATGTAAGGAAATAAGAAAAAGTCTTAAAAGAAGAAATGTTGATTCTCTTGATGTAGATGATTACTGGTTAGCAGATTTAGTAAAAATGGATTCTTTCTGATTGTTTATGATTGTTTCAAAAAACTGCCTAATATATGCACTTAATTTTATCACAAAATATTTCTTTACTTGAATTCAAAAGACCTTCCTTTTTGTTTCTTTTATGAGCACAATCATGAAGCATTGTTTAAAGTCTGTTATTATTTGTTAGTATATATGGGTAACACTGTTATTATTTGTTTGATTTTTTCTTCTTTTCTCTTCACAGAGATTATTTAATAGAATTTTATGAGTTATTTCGGTGTTAACTTTCACTGTAATTCCTTGAGATACTTTTAATGTTGTCTCTGAGGAGGTATCAATATTGTGTTACATTTCACTATCACTCAATTTTAATTTGTTTAACAAGAAGTCAATAAAAAATTAATATTATTGTGTACTACCAATATTCATGTTATTTTAATTCCTTACCTTTCCCTCTTTTTTGTGATTTAAAAGCTGATTTAAGTACTGTTCAATAACCTGACAATTAATACAATTTCTCATGCAGTAATATTCAAATTTATCATCAGCATCTTCACCAGTATTACATCTAGATACACTATATATAATTTTATTTTTATTTCTTCCATCCATTTGGTTGGGGTTGGGGTTGAATTGGGGAGGAGATGAAACATCAAGGCCATTGGCCTCATCAGATTAGAGAATGATGGGGAAGGAACTGTGGACTTTCAAAGGAACGCTTTAAAGAAATCACAGAAAACGTAAATCAGGATGGCTGGACACAGACAGGATTGCACCATAGATCTCACAAATGTGGGTCCAGTGTGCTAGCCACTGCACTACCTCACTCACTATCAACTTTGTAATAATGACGTTTTTGTACTACTTTTGTAGTAACAACATATATGATATTTTAATGTATTTTAGACATTTTTCATTAATCTTAGTTTTACTTCTAGTGGCACTTGGTTTTCTGCTTGGAGTACACTGTCTTTTTGTAATTAATGATAAAATATTTTATTAATCGCTCTTTAAATTTTTTAGCTCCATCTCTTTTAGATGATGAAATTAAACTATAAAAACATTGTAATTGATAAATATAAACGATTTTTCTATTATTTTGTGCCCTCAAAAGTTTCAGCAATATTTTAGCTTTAAAACCTGAATTATTTTTTTTCTCACTTAACACCAATACTTGTAGATTGTGGCATGTAAATTTGAAATTTTAGATGTCTATGAATTACTCCATTTATTAGAAATACATTTTAGGAAACTTTTTCTTTAATATTATCTTTTTTATTCTCTTTTTTTGACAATTAAAGAATCTAAATAAAATTAACTGAAAACACTGTTTTCACATCAATATTGTACAGGAATCAAACTATTGATGTGAAGAATATAAATTTCCTTTTTATTGTATTGTCTTGATTTTATTATTTCTCTTTCAAAGATCTTTTAAAGAAATCCATATTATGTTATAAATATGTACAAATGAAGAAATTTTGCTTTTGTATATTTGCAAATGAAAAGCCAAAACTTATTTACATAATTTTGGTTACTTAGATACACCAGATAATTGAAGTAATCAAGTGTATGATGATGTATTCAGAGAAGCATTAAGTCATATTCAGTTAACATTTAAAGTGAATAAAACATCAAGTTAAGCAAAGCTATTTTAAATTCGATGAATATGGCTCAATATGGTGCAAGGCATTCATTAAATAACTATTTTTATTACTTCTCCATGGATTTTAATACCTACTCCGAATTTTTCTTTTGTTTCCTTCACTGCTTGTTCAATATAAAGATTGAATAACATCGGGGATAGGCTACAACCCTGTCTCACTCCCTCCCCAACCACTGCTTCCCTTTCATGTCCTTCGACTTTTATAACTGCCATCTGGTTTCTGTACAAATTGTAAATAGCCTTTCGCTCCCTATATTTTACCCCTGCCACCTTCAGAATTTGAAAGAGAGTATTCCAGTCAACATTGTCAAACGCTTTCTTTAAGTCTACAAATGCTAGAAATGTAGGTTTGCCTTACCTTAATCTAGCTTCTAAGATAAGTCGAAGGGTCAGTATTGCCTCACGTGTTCCAATATTTCTATGGATATTGAAATACTTTACAGTTAATCTCAGGATAATTAAAATCGATAGCTTGTAAAGGATGACATCAAAAGTTTTGATCAAACTGTGTATTCGAAAGATGTTAAGATAGAATATTTTTATTCTTTAATGAATATTTGCACTCAGTGCTCCATGAATATGGCTTTAAATATATATTACAAGACATTATAACTAGAGAATTTTTGAAAATTACCTGCAGCAATTAATTCTGCTTTCAGATACATTAAGGGAATCTTTTATTTTTTAAGCAAAATCTCTGATGAGCCAAATAAACTTGTATAGACATGTGTATTCAAATACAGATATATGTAAACAGGTAGAATACTGTGCTGTGATCGGCAGTGCTTACATAAGACAGAAAGTGTGTGGAGCAGCTGTTAGATTGGTTACTGCCTAGTTACCAATTAATAATCCATATGTAAGTTTTAAAAATTTTCAACACACAATGGAAGTTTCATTAGTTATTAATGCTGATTTTGGAATTTTATTTCAAAAATAGACAATTGTCAATGTGATCCAAAAAAATCATATACAATGAAAGATCAAAATCCTCAACTAAGTGGTTCTGTTATTATACAAAGTTTGTCACTTGAAATTATGAAAATCCGCTTGCATATCGATGAGCAAATTATTACAAAAATTTATCAAGTGTATGAAATCAGAAAATGAAGAAATTTGATAAATAAATTCAGAAATTGAAGTAATGAAACCACTAACAAATAATGACAATCAAGACAAAATAAATCAAAAACAAATTCATTATGTAAATGTAATTATTTACAAAAAAATATAAAAAATTACATCGGCATGATCATTTAACCGAAAAATGTATAAATTCAATATGTAACAATTGTAACTTACACTAAGACACCCAAGTTTTTTAAATATTTAATTTCATTATTTGGATACTACTGTCATTTGTTTAGAAAAAACCAAAAATTTGAAAATGTTATTTTTTGATACGTTAAAGCTTCTGGCATCAAGTGTCGATACGTTTTCATCAAATTTGGGAAAAGATCAAATGTCAGTGAAAAACATTTTCCAAGAAGTGTTGTAAATTTAGTAGGTAAAATGAAGTTGCAAAAAATTTGAAAAACATATACGACATCAAAACAAAAATTTTATAATATATTTAACGAACATGAAATTGTGATGATTATTACAACCATGCAACATTAGTTTGAGAAAAAACTGAATATAACAAATCTTGATGCATGTCATCATTGATATATTCAGACTTATGTGTTGTTATTATATGACGTTTTCGAACATTTAAGGGAAACTTAAATAAAAATTTGAGTTCCATCCAGCTTGGTATTTTACTGCACCAGGTTGAAGTTAGAATTCGATGTTGAAAATGACAAAAGTTAAATTACAGTTAGAAGACAATTATGACATGATAGTAATAAATGAAAAAGGAATAAATGTGGTATATTGCAATATTATAGAAGATATGTTAAAGAGTATAAGATATTTGAAAATTTGTGATGTAAGTAAGAAATGAAATATTTAAACAATTTTTGGATGCAAATAATGTATATAGCTGGACTATTAGTCATTACTTGTCATATGATGTATTTGAATGGCCTAACAAAATAATTTTGCTTCTAAATATATAAGTGAAATTTCAAAAAATTAGAATATGAACCTGTTTTTAAGTATGTTTAGAATATTCAAAAAATTTACATGACAAATATAAGGATTTACCATTAGCTACTGAAAATAAAATTGTGACAGAACAAAAGAAAAAAATATTAACAACATTGAAACAAACTAGATCATGCATTTCACTACAGTAATCTTAAATAATATTTGTCTCTAGGCATGAAGATAACAAAAATACAAAGAGTTTTAATATTTAAACAGTCTTTTGAATGCTGAAGTACATACACTTAAATATGGAATGGACAATAGAAGCCTAATAAGATTTTGAAAAATTTTTTACAATTTAATGAATAATTCAATATTTAAAAACGATAGAATATATTAGAAAATTACTGGATATAAAATATGTTTTAAAAGGAAAACGTGTAAAAGTATAGCAAAACTAAATTTCAAAGGAAGAGCATTGTTTAATTCATTATGAACAAAATTCTTGATAAATTTGATTATCCAAAAGAAATTTATTTACAATATATGTCAAGTAAATAAAAATTTTTTCTTAGAATGAAAGACGAATATAATGGAAAAGTAATGGAAGGATTTTGTGGTTTAAAATCAAAAATATATCGCTATAAAAGTGCTGATACTGAGGAGAAAAAAATTAAAAGATAAATATGTTAGACCAATAAAACAATCTTACAAGCTAATAAAGAATCTTTGTTTAATAATATTGAACAATATAGAACTATGAATTTAATTTGAAGTACAAGACATCTAATTTATTCTTTTGATGTTAAAAAATGCATTGAGTCCACATAATAAAAAATAACGTTTTTTTGCAATGGAGTTGATATATTGTCATAGAGACGTTACATGAAATTTACACGTGATATATTTTGGTTCTCCATTTAAAAACAAGTCAATTATATATTCTTTGACTCCTCTGAGCCATCATTATCATTTTTTAAACTCATAACATCAATAAAATTCGAAGAAGTTTTTTCACCATAATGTTCATTATAGAATGTGAATGTGATAATCAACATTTTCATAGATTAAAATAAAATTACTTTGATGTTTCAATATTGCAATATTGTAATTCTTCCAACAATTTAGGAGACTCATTCATATTAGAAACTATTGTAACAAAATTTTTTGGAAAATAAATGAGTGACAGGAGTGAAAAAATTACGACACTAGTCTACTGCGTTTTCTTATTACCATATTCTTGAAAAAGAAATAAAATGAGGAAATAATTTTAAACTTATATCTAGATTTTATTCTTGAAATTCCACCATTTATCTGTGAAATGTTTGGAAAATCTTTGGACAAATAATGTGAACATGCACAATTATGGTGTAACTATTTCGAAAGATGATGAAAATGTTTGAAATAACACAAAAACGTTAAAATGCTTGATAATATGACGATTGTTATTCATGTGCCTAGATTTAATTTTTTGGTTATTAAAATAAAGTTTATTTGATATTTCACCATTTTTTGTGATTTCCCTTAATTTTTAAATATTACATTTTGCACTACTTTTCGCCAGAAATGGAGTAATATATCTACTACCACAGACAGATTAATATCCCTCTTTTACTGTTGAACAAAATTGTGTTCAGTTCTCTGATTCCTGATGTTCTTTTCTAGCCTGAATACATGTAATAATGTGTCTAATATGCATTTGACCTACATAAATTTTTTCTTCCCAGTCAATGTGGTCATAATTTTCCTGAGACTTTATAGCTTTATGTCTTTTTCTTTATTTCTGTGTTTGTTGACTTGATTTGTCAGGATTCCTCAGTTTTAAAAAAATCATTATTTCTTTCATGTGTAGTATTTCATCGATAACAACACTTTGTGATGAAGATGTGGATTATTTCCTGGTCACATCAGAGATGTTTGTGCTTATTACAACGCCAAGGTGTCTGCACATATTTAATTTTATGACTGAATCAAAATATGTTCCAAATTATATGTGTGAATGCAAGTGGAACACACAGTGCAACGAAGACTGAGATTGCAGTTTTTTTAAAAAATGGTTCAAATGGCTCTGAGCACTATGAGACTTAACTTCTGAGGTCATCAGTCCCCTAGAACTTAGAACTACTTAAACCGGACGTCACACACATCCATGCCTGAGGCAGGATTTGTACCTGCGACCGTAGCGGTCGAGTGGTTCCAGACTGTAGCGCCTAGAAACGCTCGGCCACTCCGGCCGGCGCAGTTTTCTTCCTCAGTCGTACCGATTCGAAGGCGCTCGTTTTCTGTTGGATAACAGAATATACCACATTTCTTCTTAACATACATAATGTTTTCATTATGAATGGGAAGCAATCATTGATACCTCTGTCTAGCAACTGGCTGTGCGGTTGTAACTTTCCATTCCTACAGATGAATCCGTCATAGAGCTTGTCTCTCTGAAACGTCATGATACTATGGAAAGTAATGTCCAGTCTCCTTGATTATTTTTGTCTAGCAATGTAGGTAAACTTAAAAACGCCAAGCTTGTGCTCAGGGTAAATGTTCATCTTGGTTCAAGCTCGTATCAAGAGGCTAGCACTGCTTATTTGAAGACAGGTAAACATTGGGTGATTTATCAGTTCTGGTGATAAGATAATGCTATAACTGATAAGCAGTAGTTCTCTAGTAAGAATTGCGGCCGAGATAAGGATCTTACTTGAAGGATAGGGTTCTCATGTTACACCTGAGGCAACTGGGCGAAGTCACACCTACTTTCCTCCAAATTGGTAACCACCATTCAGCCCATGCACTTCATGCAATTGTACAAGTTCACCCAGGTTAAACCAACCCCCCCCCCCCACTGTACCAACACACCTGAGGCACTAGTATGCGGTACATTTAAGGTCATGACATAACCCAATACCAGTCATGTGGTCATTGGGCACTTGTGTGTTAAAAAATTGCTGGGAAATCCCTCCCATCCTTTACGCCATCTCGGTCAATGGAAACAAATCAGAATGATGGGAAACCATTACTCCTATATAACTGGAGCCCTTGTGAATGGCTTTCCATTCAAGGTGTGTGCACCATAGGGAGAGGATCAAGTTTGTTATAAACAAATTATTATTAAAAAAACTTTTCCTCTATAGCTCTGTAGTGAAAGGGACAGAAAATAATAAGAATGATATAACAAATAAACATACAGTTTATTAATAACAATTTTTGTGTACTTTAATTTTTACAATAATTTTTTGCTGTGTATTAAAAGTGATTTTATCTTTTCTGGATTTATTTAGAGATGTAATCCCCAACAAATATTTTTTGACGACATATAGACAAAGATATTTTTACATTTTTCTGATGACTTTCTTAATTTACAAATACACTAAAAACTAGTAGTGAGAAGAACTTAAATACTATGTCTCCCATTGAAATTGTACTTCTTTCTGATCATTTCTATATACAGTATCTTTGAAACAGGGACAAGCAGCAGCAGATGAAGTACACACACACACACATACACACACACACACAGTGTTCATTTGTGTACAAAATTTACACACACACACACACACATTGTATGCTGCCATTTACATACAGACACTCACATATGACAAATGGTTCAACCAACTATTCCTCATACACAACTGTATTTTACAAATAAACTAACCAGCCATATAGTCACTCTAAAGTGAATAAGTGAATAGTGTATGGAAGGGTGCCAATCCTGTCTCCGCATATGATCCATTTGTTGTCATGATTTAACAGCCCAGCTTTCATCTGTAATGCAGTTTGTACCTCATGGCTTTGCTATAGAACGACTACTTGGCACACCACATGCAGAGCAGTGCCAATGCCCTTTCACAATCCTCCATCATGAGAGCCTTTGAGGCCACACAATACATCCCCTTAGCCTGCCTCTGGGTGGCACCTGTGTCTATATAGTATGCATCCATTTTCGCTCTGACCCATACAAACTCGATATACTGCAAACCATTCGTCTCGTCTTTCATCAGGCTATTAACTTTTTGTTTTGAAGTGATATTCCATAATGATTATCAGCTGCCTATCCAGGTGTGTTGAATGGTTTGGGGGTGTACTTAATTACTTCATGTTGATAATGGGCTTTCACGCAATGGATGAAACTGCCTGTTTCTAAATAAAGTAATTTGAAATCGGCGAAGTTTGGTTTCGTAAACTCAGTGTGAACAGCTACATGTGAAATTTGGAGAGGTCCAGGACACACATACTGACGTAGATGGAATCGCATTCAGCCCACCTGTAACCCTGGGCACACTATCCGGTATCTCGAGACAGAAGTGCACATCTTTATCAAGATTCTACCAGCCTCAGACATCTGTTAAAATACGATACAAACCCGAATGGTTGACAAGTAGCATTTCACAAAGAATAAAGAAAAGTGACATCTTTTTAGTTTTGCAGAAGATTACCCACATCGCCGAAAACAACGCTAGTTTAGTCTGAAAACTATACTTTTTTAGCACTAAATTCATGACTCCCTAATGTTGACCAGTTTTTACGAAGGAAGGGTTAAGAAGTGACATATTTAAATATTATATATCACTGTATAAAACGTAAATGTGTGTTATGTCTATGATTATACAGTATTATTTCCTAACTCCACAACAGGCTCTCTAATGCAATGGGAACTACACAGAATGTCTGGTATTTCCATCTCCATCAGAAGTCTATGTAACTAAGCAGACCTCTTTCTTCAACTTTAGTTCATGGGGGACAATTCCAGTCACTGTGGGGCAAATATCTAAGTAGCAGTTTATTTCCTTTCTATTCTACTGCATTAAAAATACACATGTCACACACTTGCAAATATTACTTACACGAGGTTTAGATTGTTTCTAAGTGCACTTGATGATGACTTGAATAGCTGTGAATGGATTGATGCAGCTGCCACGGAGATACAGTTGAACGAGTTAAGCCAGGCAATGACTCTGTTGTCCAGTATTAGCTTGTGAGGCTGACACCGCTCACTGAGGGGTAAATACATAAATAGTAGCAGCTGATTTCGTTTCTTTTCAATCTACAGCACTTTTATTATTCACACATTTGCATGCATTACTTATGAGATGCTCTGATTTGTTTGTTTCTAGGAGAAATCGATGATAATATTGCAAGAAGTCAAGGTTGATATGCAAGATCAACTTTAATTAAAAACATCGCTGTGCCAAGGGCTGATCCAGACATCTATAATTTTGAGCATAAGTAAAAAAACTACAAAATTGTTATACACATTTGGATAAGCCTTTTTAACGTGTGTGTGATGCTTATCAATATCAGTTTTCTTTCTTTGAAGAAGAGATGGGTTACATGGGTACATGTCCATGCACAAAAACTACTCCACTACCAAAACCGACAATGATGTGTTCTTTGCCTCAGCTAGGTTCATCAGCAATGATGCGTTTGCCATGACCGGCTTCCTTTACACAATTGGCTAGTCCATCATCAAAATGGTGTGGGCTGATGACACAAGCTCATTCTAAAATTCAGCCATTCTCTTTGCCCCTTGATCATCTTGTGATCCTTGGCATTGTGCATCACCTTGACATCATCCTATGCCTAGCAGTAGCAGCTCCCTCAGCCACTCTGCTACAGATTGTCAGGTAAATCAGGCAGCCTCATTGGTTCTTTAGAGAATAGGATCTCACCATCTCACATTGACAACACTAATGCAGGGTGTAGACGTATTACCACTTTCTTCAAAGCTTATGAAGGGTGTTCTCCGAATTCATCAGTGACCCACGGCATCCTGCCATTAAGTGCAAGGTAGTTCTATATCGTGAACTCATGCACCCCCTGAAGGAAGGTGGTAATGCTGAGAAAAAGAGTGTCATCCAGATTTAGGCGACTGATTGTCTGCTATCACAGGGAGACTCAGCTGCAGAGATCTTCAGAACTTTCACCAGGAGTGTATTACTGATCCATTTTTCTAAGATGAAAAAAAAAAAAAAGAGATGGTTCAAATGGCTCTGAGCACTATGGGACTCAACTTCTGAGTTCATTAGTCCCCTAGAACTTAGAACTAAATGAAACTAACTAACCTAAGGAGATCACACACATCCATGCCCGAGGCAGGATTCGAACTTGCAACTGTAGCGGTCTCGCGGTTCCAGACTGCAGCGCCTAGAACCGCAAGGCCACTTCGGCCGGCTTCCGAGTTGCAGGCAAGAGGTTCTGGTAAAGTGCTGAGTCATATAGTCTACCTTGACGTATCTTCACAAGTTCTTGATCCACTTACTCGTACTTGGGGATTCAGTTTCTCATTCAAAAGGTATTTCTGCTAAACAGCCATGTATTAATGCCCAGAATACTGATGAAGGGGATGAATTTTGCTTTGCATAGTCGCTTCTGGCTTGTGATAGAAATTATAGTGTTCAAACTTACGAAAATTCGACAGGCACAACCCAGATTATTCAGTTCACATTTGTGACCTGGATGTAGATGATGACAGCAAGCCAGAAGATGACGAGGAGCACACTGTGCAGAAACAAGTAAAGCATAAAGTAAGCACTTGGACCCCTCTGTTTTTCAAAATTAGCCAGTAAGGGCCAGAATCGCAGATTTGTCGCTGTTCTCTAAGGGTGAGAAGCAACATTACGTGTGAATCAAAAACATGTCCCACCTACTTTCCTCCAAAATGCCAAAAAATAAAGGTACAAGGCATTAATGTCATAGATGCCTCAACTCTTTTACCATGAGAGTATCTAGAAAGACATCTCACTGATTGGTCGAACCAGTGCGTGTGGAGATGCCTACTGATGATAAAAAGTTTTTAAAGTTTAAGAACACTCACCACCGGAAGCAATATCCCTCCAGCCTATACGCTGACTTCAAGTGCTCTTAGCTCCTGTAGCACATTGCGAAGGTGATCCTAATGCATCTCATACTACGTTCACATAAGGATACATGTCATGTGTGACAGCATATCAAGTAGTGTGCTCGTGTGACTCCAGCTTCAATAAATTGGAGTCAGATGCTGGGGATAATCCTGGGAAATGGCTGCTCTCTCAGCTCAAAAAACTATTGTGGCATGATGGTGAGATGCTCCACAGTTATCCGCCCCTCTTGGGATGCTATCATTTGGCTCAAGGAGTGGTCCAGACCTGGCTCCCTAGTATCGTTCAGAAAGGTAAGACCCTGTTTGGATAACATCTCTAGTGGTTTGTCTGGCCAGTACTGCTGAGGCTGTGTCACATTAAATATAGTAACTCATATCATAGTCGCTGGTAAATGAAACTTAAGTCCTATTATATCACACCTAGTCCCGTTAATTAGTAGTCCGCTGCCTTGCAACTCCAAACGTTTTTCCTCGGTGAGTTTCCATTGCTCATAACAAGTAGCGACAACCACCGTGTCATTGTCACTGTATAGACCAAGTGGAGTCCTATTCTCGAAAAATAAGGTTTCAGTTCAATCACCTCCTTTGGGCAAAGATGTTCTCGCTTTTTTTTCCTTAAATAGTTGCAGGATGCTCATTATAACCTTGCGAACTGGGTGCCCTGTTCTGACACTCCTGGAGCCTACCTGCACTCATCTCTACGTGATCCCCGTCTTCCGCTAGCAGTAACACTCCTCCTTCCCTTACCGCCATAAATATCCCAACTGCCGCCAGCGTCATCGAATAAGTGTGCACTGTATAACACCTAAATACTGTGTGTTTCCGAGCTACTGCTATTTTTACCCATACATACAGTCGCGTAGTATCTGTTACTGCACCCACTTCTGCACTATGGTAGTAAAATGGTAAGTTCTGTCTACTTGGTTCCATTACTAATTGTAGTTCCGATGGTAACTCCCCTTACACCTTCCTCAACTCCTCCAGAAATTGCTCGGGTGACAGCAAGACAGGACTGACTGAATCATGTGGCGCCTGATGGACTGCCTCCTGCGGATTTTTTTAGCTCGACCCTTGCGTCCCAGACGCTATGGCCTAGCGACTGCAATAACCTTGTCAAGGTTAACCTTGCATTTAATACCTGCATAGGTGCTTGCACTACCCCCAAATCCCGGTTCAGGGTACTAGCCGAGCTCTTGACATAATCCACGATTTCCTTAACCAGATGGCAAAATATGCGTGTGTTATTGAGCATGCCACTCTCCAAATTCATAATTTGCGTGTAGCGCCACTCTACAGTCACATAATTCGCTTCTGCTAACCCTCTGGCGGCTTCTGCCGTTTCGTTCAACTTTTTCACGTCTGCTTTTCCCAAGTTTGTCTTCAATATGCTACCCTCAACATCTATCCATCCCATTTTTACTCTCCTAAGCTCGTGCGGAACTACTTCAGTCACCTTTTACACGCCATATGTCGCCGCATTACGCGATGACATAGGCCACGATACAGAAACGTACCGGAACGTACAGACAGAGACAGATCGTGGCGAGCCACGGAAGGACGACATTGTGCTGAACCGCCTGAAGCAGTCACAGGACGCCCTCTCTTCGGTGCTGCTTGCAGCCCCTTCAGATGAGGCACTTACGGACGTCGATAATTCGACAGCGCACGATTCCGACGTCCGCCACGAACAACCAAAGGCCATGCTGACCTCTGATTCCGAGGCTCGGCAACGAAAACAGCGATCACCAAAACCTCACGGTGGAGAACGACCAATCTGATCCAGCAGGCAATTCTGAGGCGTTTTCGGGTACAGAGCAGACGACGACGGCGACACGACCTTCCGATGACGACGCTCCAGAAACGGCGGAGGAGTTGGATCGACGGCAACAGGCTACTAAGGAGGCTACGGCGCCTACAACGCACGACAACGATGGGACGCTAGGCAACTGGTCAGAAGACCCACCCCCGTGGGAAACAGATGATGTTGGAGGAACTGCTCCCACACACACTCCCGGTGTAAGACCGGAAGAGTACACGAAATAACGGCAGCCCATATGAGGGGACGGCGGGGGATGTTAGAAAGAAAGCAGCCTGTGTACGGAAGAATTAGCTACCGTAAGGTGCCCTATTTACGTTGACAGCCACGCAACAAGCTTATCGGATAAGGTCTGTAAACATCAATAGCATTGCGACGCCGGTAAAAATCGAGATGCTCAGTGACATGATAAAGGCTGCAGATTTAGACGAAGCGCTATTACAGGAAGTTCGGGTGCTTCCCCCCTCGAACTTTTACGGTTACGATATTTACTGTTACCCGTGTGACGAGAGAGGCGTTGGCACTGCGATACTATTGAAGGAAGGGATACGTGCAGACGACGTAGAGTATTTGCCTTCTGCCCGTGGTACGGCCGTGACCATAGGTGGAATACGTTTGATCAATATATACGCACCGTCAGGCTCGGATAAGAGAAGGGATAGAGCAGATTTTTACGCCCATGAGATTACACCGTCGTTCCGAGGACGATACGATGCTTGCATATTCGGCGGAGATTTCAGTTGTGTGCTCGACTGAAAGGACCAACATCCTACCTATACTCCTAGCCAAGAACTTCGAGAGGTGGTCAACGGGATGGAAGTAGCCAATACGTGGGACCTGAAGTATCGCAACCAACCAGGATATACATTTTTTACTAGCCAATCCGCGGGCCGTTTGGACCGGATCTACGTTTCAAGGGCGTTAGCGATGTCGACGGCGGATGCAGAAATCTGGCCGACCGCGTTTATAGACCATGAGGGATATATTTGTACGGTTAACCTTGATAGACAGCAGGTATGGAGACGGAGGGTAATTGGAAGATGAACGTCTCACACCTGCGTGACGCAGAGTGCCGACGCATGGTGGAGGACGCGTGGCACGGCTGCCTCCGTCGACGAAATTCTTTCGGTTCTGTCCTGCAGTGGTGGATCGAGTGCGCGAAGCCAGCTTTATGGAGGACGTTAATAGGTTACGGGAAGGAGGTTTCTCAATGGCAGCGAACGACCACTGAGTTTTACTTTACGGCCCTCTGGGAACTGTTCGCTCAACCACCTACACCAGAACGCCAGACGACCGTCCACCGAGTCAAGGCGAAGCTGGTACGACTTGTGTCGCTAAAGATGGCGGGTACGATGATACGCACGAGGTCGCAGGATAGCCTGCCCAACGACGTTCCCTCGATGCATTATGTCATATAGGAAAAGAAGAAGAAGAAAAAGAAGAAGGACGTTAATTAATGAGATCGATCTCGGTGATGGCCGTCGTTTTTTCAACACAAAGGGGTATAGCACAGACGTTCACGGATTATTTTAGCGGATTCTATGCGAGCGACGGGGAGGGTCAGACGGAGCTGGGGAACGTCTTGAAGAGATCCCACACGCGGCGCGTGTGAACGGGGAAGCGGGCGTGTTAACAAACTACGTGTGAGGAGCTGGAGGAAGCGATTACACGAGATGCCCCCCCCCCCCCCCCCAACAAGTCCACAGGTCCAGACTGATTCCGGTCGGAATTTTACCGTGCCTTTGTGACCATTATGACACCGATGTGGTTATGCATGTTTAATGAGCTTCTGCGGCAAGAAGTACCGGTTCCCATTAAATTCACGGAAGGGGTCATGACCCCGATACCCAAGCCCCGTGGTGGCAAACGGCCTTTTGATTATCGCCCACTTGACCCTCCTTAACAGTGATTACAAGATTTTTATGCGCATACTGGACAGCTGTATCAAAACGTCGCTGGTGGATCGAATACATGCTGATCAGACTTGTCTTGGCGGCATCAGTAATATCCACACAGCCTTGGGAGACTATCGTGACGTCGTCGCCCTCGCCGCTGCATGCCACCTGGGAAGCACTGGTTGCTGTAGATTTCGATCATGCTTTTGATCGAGTGGATTACGTGTACCTCGCGGCGGTGATGAACAGTATGGGTGTCTCGCCATTATTGACCACTGCTGTGTTGCGGCTGTTGCACGGCGCCAGATCAGCGATGGTGATCAACGGAGGGAGAGCAGAGTATTTAAGAACTTAAGATCAGTCAGACAGGGTTGCTCCCTGTCGATCCTCCCATATGCGATCGCTTTAGAACCGTGCCTCGCAGGCCTTCGCCGCCGTCTTACCGGGATCTCCCTGTGATATCTATCATTCAAATGTAGAGCATACGAGGATGACATTTTGTTTCTCGTCCAGAATGAGGGGGAGACTTAAACAGCAGTTGATTGGCTACAGTCGTATGGGGTGGCAGCTGGCAGCGAGGTCAATTTCCGAAAATCACAATTCATGCATGTGGGGCGTGGACTAGAACCAGGAACGGAAGGACCCTTACCTTTGGTGCAAACCCTCCGATGTTTGGATCTCACCTTTCATAAGGAGACGGCGGGAAAGACTTTTTATGACTCTAATGTCAAAGGTGTACCGTTTCCCCTCTATGGCCCATGAAGTTTCTGACGCTATTGACATTCAGAGGCTGTTCAAAGTGCCGTTTGATGAGTATTGTTTTAGAGATGTTGCTGAACATGCAGTCTGGTTACATTTATATGCAACAGCCATCTGCGTACTAGCGATTCTCTAGCAAGCTCAAAACAACCAAGTGTTTCACGAATAGAAGTTAGAGCTTCAGAAAAAGGGGAAGTAACTCTTCTGGAGTGTCTATTGGTGTCTCATACCCCATACGCTTCATCTCTCCCAACAAAAATCCATAGAACGTGATGGCTGCGGGCGGTAATGGCTTGCCCCTACCAATCAAACAAATGGGGAAAACATTGTCTAAATGTTCTCTGCCGTTAACGGCAAAGTGTATTGGGGTCCCATCGTTGCCTGACTGCCAGTGGTACATTCTCCAATATTTACAGTAGTACTTCACGGAGAAAGATACGGCAATTTCCTCCATCGAGCGTGCTAGACAGAAGATGCGGCCCAGTCAGGTGGTCATGAACAACATTAGCCCATTCATTTATCATAAAATCCCTGTTGATGGTGGAACACACAAGCTGCCTTAACATTTTCCCGCTCCAAGACGTGGCTACTGTGGCTGTCAAACGTACTTTTCCTGGTGAAGGCAGACTTGTCAGTAAACACAACACACGTTTGTAAGGCAAGGACATTCACAGTGTGGTGTAATACCACTGCAAAGATCTTATACCACTAGCTATACTCAACGAGGGAGCTTTAGGACGAAGACCTTGGTGAAGATACTCTAGGTGTAATGACTGAGAACGCAAGAACGAACTGACTCCAAAGATAGTCTTGAGGAACAAACCACTACACTGCAAGAACGGAAATAACACGAGGTGAGGCACTGTCCTCACCATGATGTCAGAGCTCTAACCACGCGATCAATTACAAATCAGAACTGGAAGGCCAATCGAAAAGCATTATGTTTCACCTGCGTGCAGGTTTACACTGAGGTGACGAAAATCATTAGATAGCGATACGCACATATTCAGATGGCGGTAGTATCACGCACGCAAGGTATAAAGGGCATGTGCATTGACGGATCTGTCAATTGTACTTAAGTGATTCGTGTGAAAAGGTTTCCGACTCGGTTATGGCCGGACGACTGGAATTAAGAAATTTTGAACGAAGAATGGTAGTTGGAGCTGGACGCATAGGACATTCCGTTTCGGAAATTCAATATTCAATACCCCTATATCTACAGTGTCAGGAGTGTACCGAAGATACCAAATTTCAGGCATTACCTCTCACCACGGACAACCCAGTGGCCGACGGCCTTCACTTATCGACAGATAGCAGCAGTGTTTGTCTAGAGGTGTCAGTGCTAACACCGCGTGAAATAACAGCGGAAGTCAATGCGGGACGTACGACGAACAGTGAGGGCGAAATTGGCGTTAATGGACTATGGCAGCAAACAACCGACGCGAGCGCCTTTGCTAACAGCATATCACCTGCTGCACCTCTCCTGGGCTCGTGAGAGTATCGGTTGGATTCTAGACAACTGGAAAACTGTGGCTGGTCAAATGACTCCCAGTATCAGTTGGTGAGAGCTGATGATGGGATTCGAGTGTGGCGCTGATCCCACGAAGCCATGGACGCAAGTTATCAACAAGGCACTGTGCAAGCTGGTGGTGGCTCTCCACAATCGTGTGGGCTGTCTTTATACGAAATGGACTGTGTTCCGTGGTCCAAATGAATCGATCATTGACTGGAAATAGTTACGTTCGTCTACGTGGAGACCATTTGCAACCATTCATGGACTTCATTTTCCCAAACAACGATGGAATTTTTATGGAATAGTTTGCGCTTGGTTTGAAGAACATTGTGGTCCCATCGAAAATTTATGGGACAAATCGAGAAGTCAGTTCGTGAATAAAGTACTGCACAGGTAACTCTTTCGCAGTTGTGGACGGCTATAGCGACAACGTAGCTCAATATTTCTGCAGACCACTTGTAAAGACTAGTTGGGTCTACGCCGCGTCGTGCTGTACTGTGCCGGGCGAAGGAGGTCCGACGCGATATTAGGCGGTATCCCATGATTTTTGTCACCTCAGTTTTTATCACTAAAGTTGTTTTCGACCAACTGCAAATATATCACAAAGACGTCACCCTTAGTACGATTTCGTATAATTAAATATCAACTAATGACGAATTGGTGATAAAAATCTTCAGATCTTAAGAGGAATGATAATAATGTTACCACCTCCATCTTTTCAGCGTGCTCGTGTGGCTAGAGACGTCGAGTTACGGAAGCGAAAGAAGTAGATTTGTCCTGCAGTATGCTCATTTTTTTCCATCTTCGCCTTTGTAACAGATTCTGGAACCAGCAATTACATTTGTACTCATGCTTGTCCGAAGGTAACATGCTTTGGTGGTTTTCATATTTATACCTGCATATTACCAAAATGCGCAGTTTTGGTGATACACCGCATTAAAGTTTATTTTTCTTATTTTGTAAAGACCGAAGGAGTGATCTGTTTTACTTGCTAAAAACATTCAACAGACAAGGTCGCATAAATATTTCTTTAATTAAAACAGCCGGTTATATATGCACACGGCCAATCACAAGGTGCTTTATGTTTTTAAATTTTTTTAATATTTTAGTTATGGCAAACCTTTTTTAATGTACAGATTTTTATCCACATAACAACTTGGCGTGAGGTTCAACGTAAAATGAACACATTCGATAGCAAAAAAGACATTTACATTAGGTACATTTTTTCATTTCAGTAGCTACTATGTATGAGATGGTGTCTGATGTCTGCAGAGACATGTGTGAAATACTTCAAGGCTTTTACTGAAGTACCAGGTGGTTACAATTAAACTGCAACTACTCATGGAGGTCCAGTACGGCTTGTAATTACCGTACCTCAGTGAAACTTGGTAGATATGCTAATGCTTTAATGTGGAACCGATTTCCGCTGGAAAATTTAGTTGAAATTTTAGCTACCCAGTGCAAATCTGGTGCTGTACAGCATCTCGTCGATGTCTCCAATGCTCATATTGAACAAACTGTGTAAGAGGCAGTTAATAATAAAACCAGCATTGTGCCTTTCCCACTTGTTTGACCTTTTCTACTTACTTCATATATGACTTACTTGCATGCACAGCGCCAGATTTGCACCTGGTGGCCAAAATTGTAACTAATTTTCTTTTAGTGTAAGTCAGTTCTGCATTAACACATTAGAATATCTATCAAGTTTTGCTGCCATAGGTTAATTGCAGCCCACACTGAACCTCTGTGAAAAGCTGCGCTTTAATTATAACCATGTGGCACATACAACGAAGAGACTGTCAATAAAAAAACTGTGAAATACGCCCTATACATATGACCTGCCGCACAGGTTATTTAATAAAATCTGCCATATAATTTGTTAAAGGACAGATAGCGTGCTACTAGGTAAACCAATTTTATTTATTGTCAGAAATCTCTAAGATGACAGTGATACATCAATCACATAGGTTAACCGCAGATAGAAGGAATGAACACAACGAAATGATCAGGTCTTTTATATATTCCGCATAAAGTCTTGATGGTATCATTAGTTCCCTCCCGTTCCTTCCACGTCTGAAAGAACAGACACCATATATTCATATAACTGATTTGCCTCAATGGGCAATGAATGCACAATCTTCATGCAGATGCCCATTTACGTTCAGCCTCCTGCGACAATATAAAGTTAGTGAGCTTGGAGGAAACGGATGTGGACTTTGGAATCGTGGTGCTAGGTGGGAATGTGATTCAGCCGGGAAGCGTACCGAGATAGTCCGCGTATTTGCCATGAACACCGTGTGTGGGTGGCACAGTCGTTAACGCAACTGCCCAGTAAGCAGCAAATTCTGGGTTCCAGTCCCAGTCCAGCACACATTTTGACTCACCGCTGCTGATTCCACACAAAGTCCCGATGCAGCTGAAATTATTTGTTCCTTCCTTTTCCCTTCTCCCCCCCCCCCCCCTACCCCTTCAGTTTACATAATATGTATCACAACTGTGTATCCAACCTCGTCTCATCTCTCTCGGACATTTCCGAAAGAACAGGAACCACACATTCATACAGTATAATACACTGATAATCTTTGTTGTCACATATATTTGTTTCTTTCGAATATTATACGAATTACGCGGTTGTGGTTAGGTAGGGACTTAAAGCAAAGCTGAAATTAATAATGTGGATTGTCAAAATATTTTCCTGTTTCTTTAGAATGCATTGTTATTGACATGAGAATGCGACAATATTGTTTCAAAACACATCCTCTGTCTGCTGCTCTCTCATTGCTGCATAGACCCAACAGCTGACACAGCCTCTTTCTTTGATACCACTCAGCTAGCCCTGACAACATTGCTACACGAAACTTATAAGTATGCCACTGGCCGTGGTCTAGACTTTTAGCTATAGTTTTAATGGTCTTACTTTGCCTGATGTGAGGTAACGGGCGAGTTGCGCTCTGAAAATACCCTAAGTTTGGAGTTGGCGTGGCCGCGCAGGCCGACCGCGTGGTGCCGCACAAGAGGGACAGCCCCAGCGCGTGGTACAGCGACCGTGTGGCTGGGAATTCCATGGTGACGCTGTGTCGATGAAGGAATGATACCTCAAAAAGAAACACGTAAATTTCAATTATTTGCACGACAATTCTGATAGTGCAATCAGATTTTCAATATCTTCATTAGTTTAAAATTTAGTATGTGGTTGTAAATTGTACAAGTAACACCCAGCAACGAATTTCAAAAATCTAAATGGTTCATCCGATTTCGTCGGTCGACATGTCTTTAGAAAGCTGTTAGTGTAAACCTAAATTGGTATAAATTACAGGCATGTAACTTTAATAGTAAATGAGTTATTGGAGGTCAAAGTGGCCAATTACTATCGATCGTGTCAAGCCATAAGTACTCCACAGTTACACAAAAATGGTAGCAGCACACTTATAAATATATTTATTCATCTATGTCTTTGTTTATATCTGATATATACTATTCATGAAGAAATTGGTCAATTATTTACTGTGTTTTAGAAGGCCCAGACACCGTAGACTACTGGCTTACTGCTGTTCTATTCGTTTGATACATAATTATTTAATTTGTTTATGTATTTCATAATGTGTTTTACAGCATGTTTATGGTCCAGCCGTGGGAATATTTATTTAATTTCAAGTTATTTAAATATAAATCCAGCATTTCGAATGTGTCTCAAAATGTTTGTGATTGTGCATCAGCTTGGAGACATGACGGGAGACCTATCGCCAACCACAGCGCTCGTTACTAAGGGAGGCGACTGCCGAAGTGAATGGAGAGGGAGTTCTAAACAGTGCAGCGCAAGGGGCAGTCGCACAGTACAGGAGAGGACACGAGAGAGCCCGGGACAGTACTGCACGACGGACGCGAGGTTGCGGGAAAGACTTGGAGAGTGGAGCCGTTTGCGTGTGGTCGCGGGGGAGATAGAAATATTTCGTAGTGCCGACATGTGCACTTGTGAGATTTCCGTGGCTTCTGCAGTGAAGGCGTTTGCGTTTGCGCTTGGAAGTGAATATCTCGCGAGTTATGCTGCTGTTCATAACTAATTACGTGAAGTAGGAATCTATTGTTTCTCTGTTATTCAACATATATTTTATTTAATTGCTGGACCATCGACACCAATAAGTATTTTGCAGTAATAAGTGTTTTGCAGTAATAAAAGGCATTCTTAAAGGTACTTCTGCTATCGTACTCATCATTTAAAGTCGTTGAAATAGTACCTGCAGAATTTATTTTATTGCAATTTCTATATAACATTCAAAATTTGCAATTGCCGAGTGACAGGAACCTTTGACCATTCGATTCATGTGTATACTCGTATACTATAGACTCAGCAGTATTTGGCTTGTAATGCGGTAACTACACTCCTGGAAATGGAAAAAAGAACACATTGACACCGGTGTGTCAGACCCACCATACTTGCTCCGGACACTGCGAGAGGGCTGTACAAGCAATGATCACACGCACGGCACAGCGGACACACCAGGAACCGCGGTGTTGGCCGTCGAATGGCGCTAGCTGCGCAGCATTTGTGCACCGCCGCCGTCAGTGTCAGCCAGTTTGCCGTGGCATACGGAGCTCCATCGCAGTCTTTAACACTGGTAGCATGCCGCGACAGCGTGGACGTGAACCGTATGTGCAGTTGACGGACTTTGAGCGAGGGCGTATAGTGGGCATGCGGGAGGCCGGGTGGACGTACCGCCGAATTGCTCAACACGTGGGGCGTGAGGTCTCCACAGTACATCGATGTTGTCGCCAGTGGTCGGCGGAAGGTGCACGTGCCCGTCGACCTGGCACCGGACCGCAGCGACGCACGGATGCACGCCAAGACCATAGGATCCTACGCAGTGCCGTAGGGGACCGCACCGCCACTTCCCAGCAAATTAGGGACACTGTTGCTCCTGGGGTATCGGCGAGGACCATTCGCAACCGTCTCCATGAAGCTGGGCTACGGTCCCGCACACCGTTAGGCCGTCTTCCGCTCACGCCCCAACATCGTGCAGCCCGCCTCCAGTGGTGTCGCGACAGGCGTGAATGGAGGGACGAATGGAGACGTGTCGTCTTCAGCGATGAGAGTCGCTTCTGCCTTGGTGCCAATGATGGTCGTATGCGTGTTTGGCGCCGTGCAGGTGAGCGCCACAATCAGGACTGTATACGACCGCGGCACACAGGGCCAACACCCGGCATCATGGTGTGGGGAGCGATCTCCTACACTGGCCGTACACCACTGGTGATCGTCGAGGGGACACTGAATAGTGCACGGTACATCCAAACCGTCATCGAACCCATCGTTCTACCATTCCTAGACCGGCAAGGGAACTTGCTGTTCCAACAGGATAATGCACGTCCGCATGTATCCCGTGCCACCCAACGTGCTCTAGAAGGTGTAAGTCAACTACCCTGGCCAGCAAGATCTCCGGATCTGTCCCCCATTGAGCATGTTTGGGACTGGATGAAGCGTCGTCTCACGCGGTCTGCACGTCCAGCACGAACGCTGGTCCAACTGAGGCGCCAGGTGGAAATGGCGTGGCAAGCCGTTCCACAGGACTACATCCAGCATCTCTACGATCGTCTCCATGGGAGAATAGCAGCCTGCATTGCTGCGAAAGGTGGATATACACTGTACTAGTGCCGACATTGTGCATGCTCTGTTGCTTGTGTCTATGTGCCTGTGGTTCTGTCAGTGTGATCATGTGATGTATCTGGCCCCAGGAATGTGTCAATAAAGTTTCCTCTTCCTGGGACAATGAATTCACGGTGTTCTTATTTCAATTTCCAGGAGTGTAAGTATCCTAGCCCCTATACAACGAAACCAGCCAAAACTTTTAATATTTCAACTCTGAGTCTGTGGGTACGTAGTTGAGGGCCACCACTATTCATTCATTTTATTATCTGAAAGCCCGCAATTGGGGGCTCGTCCGGGATTTGTGTCCTGCAAAGTGTAATTCCTTTGCTCTCTGTTATTCAGCGTACTATGCAAAGTGTAAAAACCTTTGCAAAACCAATAGAGATTTCTGTAGAGTGAAGCTCTCACAAAACGCAGTGTGAAATCGGTTTTTTCCGCTAGTAGGTTTCTGGAAATAGTGAAATTACACAGTAATTTCCACAATTAACACATGCCATCGATAGAGGCCCTAATCTATCACGTTAAATGCAATTTGCGTGGGGGCTCAGAGTCTAAGTAAGTTGAGTGCAGGGAACAGTAGCGACTAGCGCGTTTAACGGACGGTGGTATCGGAGACGGCTGGAACACGCGGTAACAGGCAGCAGCCGCAGCTACATCAGGCGACTTCTCCAGAGGCGGACGCAGTTCAACAGCAGTACCATGGCAGCGTCTTCCAGTACTCCAGGGTAGTCTTCAATGTTGTCTTCCACTACAACAGACGGCATCACCATGGCGAGGGAACCATCTCAGATCAGATACGTGCCTGTGCAAATAGTGAGATAGTGTTTAACTCTGAAGTTCAAGCTCCACTTACAGATCTCGCGAATATAAAACTGTCACGTAATATGTGTAGTTCTGAAAACGGAAGTGAGCCGATTAGTTCGAAATCAGAGTGCGAAAGTGTAACTAGTAGGAATTCAGGCAAGGGGAATGAATGTGGGGGAGATATGATGTCTCAGCTAATGCAAATGATCCAGGGAATGGCTAATAATATCAGTGCAGTTCGAACAGATATGGGTACATTGCGAACAGGTATGGGTACATTGCAAAAAGTTACAGATACCATTCGGACTGATATGGGTACAATGCGAACTGAAATAGGTTCCGCTGCGAAAGAGGAAGTTGAAAAAATATGGGTAACATTGAAAAAGAAATTGATGATAAATTAAAATGTTTCCAAGTAGATATGGGGAAAAAATACAGACGAAGTTGTAATAACAAATCTAAAATCGAATCAGTGGAAAAAGATCTTGGGGAAAAAATGGATAAGATACATACCGAACTTGGTGGCAAGGTAAGAGATTGTATAAAAGCGCAAGATGCTCATAAAAGCGATATAAATTTAGCAGTTAATGACAGTGCCAATCGTGTAGGTGAGGGGGAGAAAGAAGTGGGAAAAATTAAAGACAAAATAGAGTCCAGTATCGCTAGTGAAAATTAATTAAAAAAACAAATGCAACATATAAAAAGTGACTTAAATTCGTTAGCCTTCCAACAGGCCATGGCGGCTATAAATATCCCTTGGGCAAATACCGGATCTGTGAAATGTTACACAGATGACGCAAGATATCAGTTGGCCGCTGTGACCGAGCGGTTCTCGGCGCTTCACTCCAGAACCACGCGGCTGCTACGGTCGCAGGTTCGAATCCTGCCTCTTGCATGGTATTGTGATGTCCTTAGGTTAGTTAGGTGTAAGTAGTTCTAAGTCTAGGGGACTGATGGCCTCAGATGTTAAGTCCCATAGTGCTTAGAGCCATTTGAACGGAAGATATCACCCGGTAAATTTCTTGGCTGCGTGTAGGGACGCTTTTGTTCGCGGCATGTCAGACGAAGCGAAAATAAAATACGTTAAACGGCATTTGGAGGGAGACCCACAGTCTTGGGCAAATGTTACAAGTAGTTCGTGCGAATCGTACGAAGGGTTTGAAAAGTGTTTTTTGAATAAATTTTGGAGCGAGGCAAAGTAGATGCGGATCCAAAATGAATTTTTAAATGGGCTGAGTTACAGGTATGGTAATGGGATGATCAGAGATTTTTGCAAGTGCAAATTTGGCAAGCTTATGCATGTGAAACATCCCTTGGGGGTTTTAACGGAAATCACCACGTTGAAAAGGCGATTACCCGAAAATTTGCAGTAGGATCTTGTCCATAGTCCATGTGATTCCGTGGACGAATTTCTAGAATTTGTAGAAAAATTAGAGAGGGCTTTGAAGTTCAAACCTCAGAGCAAACTGGGTGGTAGTTATCAAAATAGAAATCCAAATAATCATCACCAAAATAATAATCGTGAGAAAAATCAAAGGCATTCTTAGGGAGATAGTAGCTGGAATGAGCAGAATTGTCGGAGAACGAACGGGAGTGATAACTTCCGTGAACGGGATCCAAGTAAAGAATGCAGTTTTGATGGGGGAAATTCGCGCGAAGTGCAATCGCGTAACAACCGGTCGGGAAACTGATGTTCGCCACATTTCAGGTCAGGGGATGGCGATCTGAACAGGCGATGAAAAGGACTGGAGATAATGGTAATGATAGGAATGTTGATAGGTTTGGAAAAAGGCAACAAATGTATAATATGGCTCTTTCAATAAAAGCAGGCCCGAACGGCGGAAGCATAGATTTGTGAGAGATTTAAGTAAACGTAGTGGGAAGAAATTTCCAGGGAATGATGTAAGTTATGAATGTGTAATGAGTGAGTTTGTGAATGGTGATGAATGGAAAGAAGTTAAAGAGGAGATGAATTTTGTGAAAGCAAATTGTGTGAAAAGTTCTGAAGAGGTATTATGAAACAGTAGCAGTTCCAGCAAGGAAGGTGTTGTAGTAGGAAGTGTTTGTGAGTCGACGAAAAGCGTCGATGTTAGTAAAGGCGGCGTAACGGCTTTGGTATCGCCAGCTGCAAGAGAGGGTGATTGTGTTTCGGCAGAAATTGTCAGTGTTACTAAGTGAGGCTTAGCATTGGTCTCGCCAGCAGTTTAAGTTAAACATGCATCTGCAGAGGTAGATGATGTCTGTTTAAAGGAACAGAGTAATGGTAATTTATGTAATGATGCAAAAGCTACTGGTATTAATACTTCGGAGGAAGGAATTTACGCGTTTATAGTCACGAATGAAGGCTAAACGAAACTTATTGATGAATGTGTGGATCTAAAACGTTTGTCAGAGTATGAATGTGAGAATGTATGTAAAGTAAGATGGGGGGCAAAGTGGATGAACGGGGTGTAGAAATGGCAGTGTGTGCTGATTTTTGTCTGATCACAGCGAAATGTAGCAAGGCTGGAAGTCCCAAAATTGTATGACAAGGTAGCAGAAATTTGTGTAATGTAGCAGCGGAGGATAAATTTGTATACGATTCACGTAAAGTTAATTTGTCAAGAGAGGAAAGTAAGGTTTCTGATGTGAATTTATGTAGTGATTTAAATGGTGTATCAGCAGATAAGGTTGCTGAGATGAATATTTATGGTGATGGTGGCTTAGGCGTCGATGTATTATTTCAGGAAGATAAAGTGTTTAACAATGAACTGATGTGTGATTTTGTTGAAGCTGCAAGTGTCGGTATTTTGGAGGGGAGAAACAGTCAAGTTGTGCATGCTGTGGGTAGTGAATCGGCAAAATGTGTGGAAGAACTAACAGAAAATTTAGAGAGGGGTGAAGTAAATAGTGTGGATGGGGATAGTTTGTGTAATGAAGTTCGCACAAATTGGTATATGAAGGAGGAGCGTGATTGGTTGTTGCTGCCGCATAAGTGGAAACGAGAGAACTTTAAAATTGCTAAGGGTATATAGAGAAAGGGCGGAAGTGAAAAGCTTTTCTAATCTGTAATTAGTGGTAGTAATTTTGGAGGGATAATTTATATGTTTTACTTGGGGATTCATTAGTAATTTGTTAGTTTATTGTGGCACTGTACATGTTCAACAGAGGGAAGTTTAGGTACTGAGGGTGCGTGGGGTCAGTGACCACATGGATTTAAGTAAAATATGTATTGATTTATGGTTTGTATAAGAGTGTGGCAAAGAATTTAGTGGTAAATTTGAAGGGTATTAAAATTGTAATTGTATGTGCATGCAATTTTTGGTGCGTGGAGGTAGGAAAAGCCGGCCTCTGTGGCAGAGCGGTTCTAGGCCCTTCAGTCCGGAACCTCGCTGCTGCTACTGTCGCAGGTTCGAATCCTGCCTCGGGCATGGATGTGCGTGATGTCCTCAGGTTGGTTAGGTTTAAGTAGTTTTAAGTCTAGGGGACTGATGGCCTCAGATGTTAAGTCCCATAGTGCTTAGAGCCATTTGAACCATTTGAGGTAGGAAGGATTGAGTAAAGTCAATTAAATAGAATGTATGGGAATTTGAGCTTACTGTGATTCAGTCATTTGCCTTGTGACTTTGTTCCTAAACTATCGTTTTCTGCTGAAGGGAATCTTTAACGGGGATCTTGGTTGGTTTTGGGAAATGGTTTGTTAAAGGGATTCTATTTTTGGTTTTCGTTGTAGACAGGTTTGTCACGATAAACAGTGGAAATCTGAGTTCAGCGGCAGACACCATTTCTGCGAGGAACTTGGTCAAAGGACTGATGTGAGTTGATCAATACTTCATGCGAAAATCTGTGTGAGCATTTGTAGTGCGACGGTAAAAATTAGTGCAAGAAGGCGCCTTAGCGCTGAGTGGGTGGCACAAGAAGTGCTTACAAAAACGCTCATCAGTGAAAGTGCATTTAAAAATTTTATTTCTTGTCCAAAAAGTTGTTTATTCATAACTGAAATGCAGGTATTTATTTAATATGACGTTTCGTCCATAATTTGAGTTAGTTTAAGTTTATCGAAATTCATGCTGCGCCCACACCACTACAAAAAAAATTGTAAAGACTATTGGCCTGGCGTTTTAATAATTAAATTCCGTTCTTTGAAATTTGTTTTATATGTGCTTGTATGAACTGAAGGGTTCTACTTTAGAACATTCTGGCAAGCCAGAATATTAGTAAGTGGAGGTGTGTGAGGTAACGGGCGAAATGCAGCGTCCTGAAAATATTGTAAGTTCGGAGTTAGCGTGGTCGCTCGGGCCGCTCGGCAGGCCGACCGCGTGATGCCAGACGAGAGGGGTAGCCCCAGCGCACGGCCTAGCGACCTCGTGGCTGGGAGTTCCATGGTGATGCTGTGTCGATGAAGGAGACATGCTGGGAGTGCCAAAGATGGCCGATTTTGTGAAACCTTAATGGCAGACATTCCACACTTCATATAGAAATTAATAGTAGCCAGATGAATCATGATAGCTCAAAAAGAAACATGTACATTACAATTATTTGCATCTTTATTAGTTTAAAGTTTAGTATCTGACTAAATTATACAAGTAACACCCAGCAACGAATTTCCAAAATATAAACGGTTCATCCGATTTCGTCGATCGACATGTCTTTAGAAAGCTGTTAGTGTAAACCTAAATTGGAATAAATTACAGGCAAGTAAATTGAATAGTACACGAGTTATTGGAGGTCAAAGTGGCCGATTACTATCGATCGCGTCAGGCCATAAGTACTCCACAGTTACACGAAAAAACGGTAGCAGCATGCTTATAAATACATTTATTCATCTATGTTTTGTTTATATCCGATATATACTATTCATGAAGAAATTTGTCAATTATTTACTGTGTTTTAGAAATCCCAGAGACATTAGTATACTGGCTTACTGCTGTTCTATTCCTTTGATATATATTTATTTAATTTGTTTATGTATTTAATAATGTGTGTTAAAGCGTGTTTATGGTCCAGCTGTGAGTGTACAACAATATTCACAAATATTTTCTATTATTTGCACACTAATATCAAATATCTGACAGGTGAAAACACATATTTTGAGTATGAACAGAAATTGCTTCTTCTGGACAACTCCTGCTCTTAGACAAATATTTAATTAAAACCTTGTAGCACAGAAGACTAAAATAATTGCTTCCGTTATTAATATGTAGATTTAAATATTCCTTAACAGTAACAAAAGCAATGATACAGACTAATACATTCGTTATTATTACTTTTAAGCCACAGCTAATCGGCAATCTGTAAATCTCTAGTATGTTGCCATAAACACGTAGATAGCACATATTCTGAGGGTGTAAAACTAATGCAAGCTACATTGCCTTGATAGAAATAGCTCAATGATTCATGGAACATGGCAGTGTTTTCACTTAATCAAAGACACACAAACTATATCACAAGAATACGATCAGACTATATAATGGGATCTACTGCTCAAACTATTATAAAAGGTATATTGGCAAATACTAAAGTTGTGATTCCACCCACCTACTTCTACCAGTGATGTCATCAAGATGGCGGACACTCCTAATTCAAGCATACGCAATATTATGACCATGACATCACTCATTAAATTCATCAAAAAACAAAAAAAACACGTATTTAGATGACAGTAAGAATAATAACATTCCAAAACAAATATCAACCCAACAATCAAGTATACAAAATTCTCAACATCTAATACAAAAAAAAAACTATTGGTATCCTAAATTTTGTGTGACCTGCACAGCTCAAAACAAAGACCACATTACCAGTAAGCCAACTCAAAGAAAGCCCTCAATATCACGAATCCACACACAACTCCAAATCCCAGTATTGCAAATTTCAGTTGACTATATAGCAGAAACGAAGCCTAAGATACCAGGAACTCACATACAGTGTCAAAACATTAAACCACAAATTTCACTTGACCTATGTGGCAGCAAAAACGAAGCCCATAGTACCAAAAACCAACACACTCAAATTCTCAGAGCAAATATCCTTACCATCACCTATGCTGTCTATCTGAATCGAAGTACAACAAATAAAACTACACTCACACAAATATAAAAAATGTAACCAAATCAACAATGGTGAACCAATACTACAATACCTACCAATTACAATCCAATACAGTTAGCAAACACTAACAAGAAAAATCTCGAAATTCGTGAAAACTTTCATTCTCAACAATTTCGATATACACAAACAAATATGAACAACTCACATACCCTACTTAATACAATAAAAAACAAATAAAAACCACAAAAATACTTAAACCCCCAAACACACAAAAAACTAAAAAAAGCAAAATCGTCTGCTAGCAGTCCAAATAACTATACAAACTTTAATGTAGACAACAAAATGGTTCAAATGGCTCTGAGCACTATGGGACTTGACTTCTGAGGTCATCAGTCCCCTAGAATTTAGAACTACTTAAACCTAACTAACCTAAGGACATCACACACATCCATACCCGAGGCAGGATTCGAACCTGCGACCGTAGCGGTCGCGCGGTTCCAGACTGTAGCGCCTAGAACCGCTTGGCCACTCCGGCCGGCCTGTAGACAACATATCTTTGCTCATTGCAACAAGCAATAAGTAAATTTCTGTATCATATCCATGACTGACGAAAAAAAGTCAAATGGTATTAAATCTCCGACGATAAGAAATACACGGCAGTAATAATTCCAAACATAAAAGTGAATTCATCAGTCACAATACGCAAAATCAAAAGTAACTCACTAGTAAATCGGCATAATCTCTTCCAGTAACAACCTGACCCATTCAACTCAGAATGTCAAATGACTGAATAGCGTAGACAAACATGCTGAACAACAGAGCACCACCAACTGCTACAACACAGTGTCTACAAACACGAATCTACTCAAAAACACTGCACCCCACCATGACGCCCCACAGCACAGCACAGTTACGTTGCAGGTCAAAGCAAATGAGTGGAACGGCAACTTTCGCTTGACCATGTAAATTAATTTCCTACTTATCCACAACTAGGCTAACAATCTCTAAAGCAAATGTTTGACTTGGATAGAAGCTGTTCCACCCAATAGTGGAACCTCTATCAGCATCATCATCTGCAGCTAAGCCTATAGGAATAAACTTACATTAGTCTGTAGCCAGTAAATACACTCATGCTCATAAATTAAGGATAATTGCAGAATGTGGTACCACACAACGTGACACTACACAAAACTGGCGCTAATAGCATAGGCACATAGGGAACACACATTACACAGATCTGTAAGTCCACAGTATTGGTGATAAGTTGAGAAAACCGTCCAGAAACACTTGCGCTACAAAAAGCCACTGTTTCCTGCGCATGTACCCCAACATCAATATGGGATACAATTACCATGCACACGTACACTGGTTGGCATACTCTAGATCAATAGGTCGAGCAGCTACTGGTGTATAGCCTCCCATTCTTGCACTAGTGCATGTCGGAGTTCCTGAAGTGTCATAGGGGTTTGAAGAGGTGCAGTGATACTTCGACCGAGAGCATCCCAGGTGTGCTGGATGGGGTTTAAGTCTTGATAACAAGAAAGCCATTCCATTCGCCTGATATCTTCTGTTTCAAGATACTCCTCCATGAAGGCAGCTCGGTTGGGCCATGCCTTATCATCCACCAGGAGGAAGGTGGGACCCACTGCATCACTGAAAAGGTGGACATACTGGTGCGAAATGACATCCCAACACACCTGACCTGTTACAGGTCCTCTGTCAAAGAAATGCAGGGATGTACGTGCACCAATCATAATCCCAGCCCACACCATCAAATCACAACCTCCATATAGGTCCCTTTCAAGGACATTAGGGGGTTGGTAGTAGGGGGACAAGGGTGGTGCCAGCGCACGTTGCATTGTTGCCAAATTTATATATAACACACGGCGGATCCACATTCGAAACTTAACCCTAGTATACCGCCGGTCCTGGGAGCCGTCCGCGAGGCGTGCATGTACACAGACATACAGAAAACAGAGCAAGCGCTCTCCGAATGCGGAGGTGACTGGATAGGCGTGTGTTACATTTACAGGAAATTTTAGAACACAGAACGATATGTTATGTCGCGGTAGCATGGATCGATCTGACATAAAATCGAAAGAAATGCGAAACCTGATTAGCGCATACATATAAACTGACCTAATATAGACCGAGATGAGGTGAAAGTGAGGACATGCTTGCTTATCTTCTGGTTCGCAGGGAGCAATTTGTACATGGAGTCAAGTATACGGCAACAAGAGGAATGTAGGAAAACGATGACATCAAAGCGAGCTGAATCAGGAAGGTAGAAAATTTTTTTCTCTTTGAGTTCGTATTATAGTGTATGTCTACTAAGGTGCAGTGATACACGTGAGTTGAATATTGTATTTGATGCTTTTCAGGAGGACAGAGAATCATTCACGTCTAAACTTACTCACATCTGTGTTAAATGATAACAGAGAGTGTACGGGATGATCGATTGAGATAGAGCTGTAACTAGGTACGATTTAAACGTTGACTCATTTATTCTAGAGAAGGACAAGTTGATGAAGGTCAATTTTTTTTCCAGTGTTCTATCTGGATGCTTTAGTCACATGATATAGCCTGCGTTCTAGCCATATGCAGCTACAGTGCTTTACACATGATAGATTGGATGATTTATGTAAATATGTGTCAAACTACATTGTGTGTAAATATCAATCCGTTCCTGTTCTTCTTAACTGTATGCTATTAAATTAAGGCACTTTGAGATCTGTTACTACAGATCTATATGGTGTGCTAAGCTCCAATACTTGGGTACATCTCGAGAAATGTGGTGCACTTGGATGGGTTAAGCCTAGGAAAGCTCTATTCAGACAAGAGAGGTGAAGTGTAGCTATATTCCTCTGCTCGGTTGAGGATTAATTGCGTAGCGACGTTGCAGGGTAGAGTGGTCAATGCCAAAGTCAGGATGGTCTTTTAACGTAAGAGGGCGAGATTGCTCTGTGACCGCCATAGGCAGAGAGATTGATCGAGTACTATGCATGAGGTCTTAGAAATATGTATATCGTTGTCTGGTATACTTTGATCGTTTTTATGTGTTCGAGAATTAAGTGTGAATGGACGTACTGAGCAGTCATCTATCAATGCTCGCAATAATACTTGCAAAGTAGAGGAGGTATGGTTTAGCTATGTTATTGAAATTAGGAAAACATGCTGTCACATGATTGGCCAGTGTGCTTTATTACGAGGACAAGGTGTGCGTCGGAATATTGTTATCATTGGTTTGTGTTTAAGTATATAATATTAAATACACTATCCTCAGTGAGAGGGGTGTGTATGTGGGTAAAACTATTTGCTTATTTGACTACATGTATGCGTCATTTAGTACATTTAAGTGTTCACCGAATATGACTGTCTGTGGAAAAAGGAATTATTCTGTTCTATTGAGCTGGGTTGTATGTGGGGGCGTAAATGCTTGTTCAAAATTATTATAACAGGGTGGGTGGCATATGAGTAGAACAAGTTCTGTGAAAGCATGTGTAGAAGGAGTGAGCGAGTGGATTACACGACTCATTTACGACTGTATCATTAGGACATGTAAATAAATGTCAGATAATCTAAATTGAGGTCATTTTTTTTCTTTTTAATCATATGTATGACTTCTGCTTTGAGTTATGTTTGTCTATTTGTTCTAAATGAATACTCAACTTTGCTTAGAAAGTGAGTTTTGATAGAATTGTTGGCGCAGCATGAACGACGACGGGTTCGCTGGCTGGGGGAGACACTGTTTACATGTCGAGTTGGAGATGCAGCGGAGGATAGAGATCTGCGCTATTCAGGAATCCATATGTGCAGTGTATGTCGTTAGAAAATAGCTGGAGAGCAGGTATAGAGAGAGCCCACAACGGCATGCTGGTCCTGGGGCTTAGTGGACAGCTGTTTAGATGGACAGATATGTGGCTTTGACATGCCGCCGCCGGCGCTTGCATTTCAGGCGAATGGTAAAGACAAGGTCCTGTTGTAGTAACTGAGGTAATTCTGCTTGTAGACAGGCTGCAGAAGGTAATTGATATGTCTTTCCCATGACTTAAATTGCATTATCAGATAGGCAAAGATCTGGAAATGGTATCAGCTGAACGATGTGTAGGGTGTGACTAAAGCCAAGTTGGAATTTTAATGTAGCATGCATGTTCGGGAAAGGCGACACGTTTCGCACTGGGTGCAGCCGTCTTGAATAATGGTAATTGCGTAACCAACTGACGTGATGACAGAGCGCCCTGGTGGTTGTCATAGGAACTAAACACAGTTAAACCTGGAGCCATTTTTGTTAGGTAACATGATATAAATAATGATAAATAATAAATCATAATAAATAATAAATCATAATAAATAATAATAAATGATCATAAATGATAATAAATAACTGGAGCAGCTGTCCGAATGCAGAGACCTGTTGGAGTGTATGGATCTGTAAGAGCGAACTTTGATGTCCTCTAGAAGACCGAATAGCGAAGTAATAGTATGTGTTGGGCGGCTTTGGTGATCAAGTCAGAATTTGAGAAGATGATTGATTTGGGTTGGAGTGTTATTAGATGGGATGTAGATTGTTCCGTTGACTACTTCTGCACATTTACTTTCTTTATTTAGCTGAGTGAAGATCGATTGTGGTGTGTAGGATACATGCTTGTCTGTTCTCTAGACCTGGGACAGACCTTAGTTGACATGTAAATTATAGCCAAGATCTCGAAAATGTTACATGACTGAGACCGGTATTCGAGAATGGAAATATCATTTTGCGTATGTTTGTTTCTAGTTAGTTAGTGGTTTACAGCATGCTGCACATAGATAAAGTTCGGCGTTTGTAGAGAATTAATTTGAAGTCTATATCTTGGGAATTATAATGAACTAGTGATCGGTAGGGTGTAGCCTAGTGCGTGATATTGAGAAGTACACCTAAAATGGTGTAATATTATGGAGAAAGTACATGTGTTCTTGCAGTCTATAAGTCCGAGGATGTTTGAAGAAAAGCGAACAGATAAGGAAGGAGAGACAGTAAGGCGTTTGTGCTGAGGGGGGGGGGGGGAGGGGGGACGATACCGAATTTGTAAACAGAGTTCTGAGGGTGACTTAGGTCCGCTGATGTAAGAGGGAAGATTAACTCTGAGTGGCGAGTCTGTAGAGAGAACAGGTTGTGGTGCTTTCCTAGGATTGGGGAGCATTGCTGTATATAGACGCTGTAGGAATAGGATATTTTTTTCGCATGCTGTAGAGATATACTGGATAAGTGCACTGTTTTGTGTCATATGTGTATATACTGTATTGTGAAGTAATGTGGTTTACACTGTGTAGCGTTTGTATATACGGCACTGTAAAGTTAATATTGAGTATGTTATGTGACGAGTAGAGAGGAAGTCGTAAGGACGGCAGAGATATTTCCAGAGTAACAGCGGGCAAGAGAGTGTATTTCCGATACTTAGCTCATTGTGGAATGCCAATCAGATGAGACCGCGATCGTAAGATTTAACTGTATAAGTATAATGAGATCAACGACTTCGGTATTCGAGAGTGCGAATATAATTTTTTGGTCTGTTGGTTTCTAGTTATTCAGTGGTTTAAAGGATGCTGTACTTAGAAAAAAAATTGGTGTGTTCTTGTAGTCTATGAGTCTGGATAAGTTTTTAGAAAAGAAGCGAGGAGGCAAGGAAGAAGAAGAGAGAGTAACGTATTTGTGTTGAGGGGGAGCGATCACCGAATTTGTGGAACAGTTCTGAGAGGGACTTCCCGTCCGTTGATGCAGAAGGGGTGATTACCGCTGAGTGTGGTGTGTGTAGAAAGAAAGAGCAGGTTCACAGTGCTTCCTTAGGAATTGAGAGAATTGGGGCATGTAGTTGGTACTGTAAAGTTAATGTGTGGCTTACATTGTGTAGGGTTTGTATATAATGGATTGTAAAGTTACTATTGCTTATGTTATGGGATGAGTAGAGAGGATGACCGTGTGTGTGCGTGTGTGTGTGTGTGTGTGTGTGTGTGTGTGTGTGTGTGTAGATTGAGGGGGCTGTGGAGGTAATTTAGCGATCTCTGTAAAAGTAAGCACAGGAAGCCTCAGAAAGAAAGAAAAGCAGGATGGTACTTCGATAACGGGTCCTTAGGAAATTAGGCCAGTAAATTCGATAAAAAGGAATAAGAATGATTAATAGGCTGTGCTGGGATATAGGAGGGTTGAGAACATTTGCGTATGTTGAGAGCTGGAAAGGTAGGAGGTGGGGAGCGCATTCAGTATTATTTTGGTGAACAAGTTCTGTTAGGAAACTTCCTGACAGATTAAAACTGTGTGCACGACCGAGACTCGAACTCGGGACCTTTGCCTTTCGCGGGCAAGTGCTCTACCATCTGAGCTACCGAAGCACGACTCAATCCCGGTACTCACAGCTTTACTTCTGCCGGCCGTGAGTCGTGCTTCGGTAGCTCAGATGGTAGAGCACTTGCCCGCGAAAGGCAAAGGTCCCGAGTTCGAGTCTCGGTCGGGCGCACAGTTTTAATCTGCCAGGAAATTTCATATCAGCGCACACTCCGCTGCAGAGTGAAAATCTCATTCTGGAAGTTCTGTTAGGGTAAAAATTTGAATTTACAAATAAGCTGAGAAAACACGAAAGCGAGCATCAACTATTTTTGGGGGCACTATACAATTTCGGAGAGGTTGACTGGGCTCTTATTATTATTATTTTTTTTTTTAATTTTCAAATGATCGTTTTAGATTGTGAGGGGAGTGAAGCGCTGGGATGTGTGCGGATGGTGTGTGTGTGAACTCGCTCTCGGCTATTCTGACAACAGACGTGAAGGTGGAGATGTATCGCATATAGGCCGGCAAGCAATGGAATGCGGCCTTAACATGTGTGTTGGACCGCACTGAGTTAGGACGGCGACAGACGATTTGCGTGGCCTGGCTTGGATAGTCATGTTCGGCCTGTAGGTGATAGGAATTTCTCAGGTGTTAGGTGTGAATGCGGCTGTCATCAAGTCATGTTTGAAGGGTCGAACAGAGGCCTTTGAGCGAATTGAGAGCTGTCGGTCGTGCGACTTAGTGTGGGACAGATTGATTGCGCGCGTCTGTTGAGTTACTTTGCTGTGCGTTATTTGGACAGATTACGAGTACTGATGGTGTTTACAGTTATGTGTACTGCATTATTTAGGAGCAGTTTGATACTGTGCACTGAAATTAGGAGCTGTTTGCGTGTCTCCCGACTGTGCAACATGACACCAGCTATATCAGGGGGAGTGTTTTTTGTATGAGAGTGATAGGTATACTCGATGCGTATTTTTTTTTTTTTACTTTATTGTTAGTTTAAAACCTGTACAAATCAGGTAGGCTGGCAGCGGCACACTACGCCGCTCTTCAGCCATAGCGTTTTACAATAGTATAAAAACGGAGAATGATAATGAACAAAGTGACGGGCAAAAGAGAGAGGTCACAGAGACACAAAAAACACGGAGTCGTTCACACGTGACGATAACAACACTGAAAACACGTTGGCACGGCGCACAGAACACTGACGAATCCGACGGCACAAGTGAACGTAGTAGTGGGACGGCGGACACCAAAAACACTAAACGACGTCACACACACGAGACACAGAAGGCGATGATCTCCGGCGCGCGAATGTTCACTATGCGTGTGAGAGTCCGGGGACCTGCCAAGAGAGGAGGAGGAGGAAGGGGAGTGGGAGAGCGAGAGGGGAGAGCAGAGATACCATGGGCAAAGGAGAGAGAGGGGGAGGGAGGAAGGGGGAGGGGAAGCCCGGGGGAGAGGGGAGGAGGGAGGGGGGAAAGGAAAGAGAAGGGAAGGGAAAGGAGGGAGGGAGGGTGCCTAAAGGAAAGGACACAGGAGGTGGGGGGGGAGGATCAAAGTTGATAGGAGGGGTAGATGGAGGGGAGGAGGACATCATCAGGGAGGGGGAGCTGGCGGAAGCCACCTTGGGAGAGGGTAAGGAGGGTGGAGAAATGGAGACCAGGTTGGACGTGGGCATACAGGCGCGGCAGTGGGTGGGGGTGGGAGAGGATCGGGGAGACGAGCGGGTGAGGAGGATCGAGTTTACGGGACGTGTACAGGATCTGTATCCTTTAAAGGAAAAGGAGGAGGTGGGGGAAGGGGAGGAGATCGTACAGGATCTGCGTAGGGGAGGGGAGACGGATGCGATAGGCGAGGCGGAGAGCATGGCGTTCAAGGATTTGGAGGGATTTATAAAAGGAAGGGGGGGCGGAGATCCAAGCCGGATGGGCATAACAAAGGATAGGGCGGATGAAGGATTAATAAGTGTGGAGGATGGTGGAGGGGTCCAGACCCCACGTGCGGCCGGACAGGAGCTTGAGGAGACTGAGTCGGGAGCGTGCCTTGGCTTGGATTGTCCGGAGGTGGGGAGTCCAGGAGAGGCGACGGTCGAGGGTGACGCCAAGGTACTTAAGGGTGGGAGTGAGGGCGATAGGACGGCCATAGATGGTGATGTAGAAATCAAGGAGGCGGAAGGAAGGGGTGGTTTTGCCTACAATGATCGCCTGGGTTTTGGAGGGATTGACCTTGAGCAACCACTGGTTGCACCAAGCGGTGAACCGGTCAAGATGGGATTGGAGAAGGTGTTGGTGCGCTGCAGGGTGGGGGCAAGGGCAAGGAAGGCGGTGTCATCGGCAAACTGGAGAAGGTGGACGGGGGGTGACGGCGGCGGCATGTCCGCCGTGTACAAAAGGTACAGAAGGGGGGAGAGGACGGAGCCTTGGGGCACACCGGCGGAGGGGAAAAAGGTGTAGGAATCTGCGTTATGGATGGTGACATAGGAAGGACGGCGGGAGAGAAAGGAGCCGATCAGACGGACGTAGTTAATGGGAAGGGCGAAGGTTTGGAGCTTGAAGAGGAGACCAGAATGCCATACGCGGTCATAGGCACATTCGAGGTCCAGGGAGAGGAAGATTGCAGAGCGACGGGAATTAAGCTGTTCGGAAAGGAGATGAGTGAGGTGAAGGAGAAGGTCGTCGGAAGAGAAGGACGGCCGAAAGCCACACTGGGTATCGGGAAGGAGGCGGTGCTGGCGGAGATGCTGGTGGATGCGGCGGGTGAAGATAGATTCCAGGACCTTGCTGAAGACCGAGGTAAGACTGATGGGGCAGTAGGAGGAGACGGCGGACGGCGGTTTGCTGGGTTTAAGGAACATGAGGATACGGGAGGTTTTCCACAGGTCGGGGTAGTAACCGGTGGACAGGACTACATTGTAGAGCCTGGCCAGGGTGGAGAGGAAAGAGACAGGAGCTTCACGAAGGTGACAGTAGGTGACACGATCGTGACCAGGAGCGGTGTTGCGTTTTGTGCGGAGTGTAGCAATGAGATCCTGTGTAGTGATAGGGGCACTGAGTTCTGTGTGTGCAATGCTGTACAAGTACTGGAAACCAGGAGCGTGGTGAGGGACAGAGGTGTCAGTTCGATCGCGGATATCTGGGAAGAGGGAGTAATCGAACTGGGGATCATCGGGGATGGAAAATACATCGGAGAGGTAGGAGGCAAAGTGATTGGCCTTACTAAGGGAGTCAGGAAAAGGGTGATCATCATGGAGAAGAGGATAATAGGGGGAGGGTTTAGTTCCGGTAAGGCGACGGAAGGCCGACCAGAACTTGGACGAGTTGATTGGTAGGGTAGCATTTAAACGGGTGCATGTCTGTCGCCAGTCCTGGCGTTTCTTAGCCGCGAGCAAATTACGAATGTGTCGCTGGAGTTGCCGGTGGCGTCGTAGTGTGTCCGGGTCACGCGTGCGGAGGAAGGCACGGTAGAGACGACGGGATTCACGGAGGAGGAGAACGGCCTGTGGGGGTAAGGTAGGACGGTGGGGGTGGATGGCGACAGTAGGGACGTGGGCCTCCACGGCCTCAGACAAGGTCTGCTGGAGAAAGGAGGCGGCGTGGGTGACATCGTCAGGGTGGTGGTAGGTGGGAGGGTGGCTATCGACCTGGGTGGAAAGGGTATCCCGGTAGGCATTCCAGTCGGCTCGGGAATAGTCGTGGACATACTTAGGGGGAGGGTCAGTACGAGGGTCGGGGCGAGGGCGACCACCGTCTGAAATGGTGAGGAGGACAGGGAGATGGTCGCTACCAATAGGCTCCAGGACATCCACCGTTATGCGGCCAAGGAGGTTGGGGGAGGAGAGGATAACATCAGGAGTGGAGTTGGATTCGGGACGGGTGTGCTGGGGGATGGGAATAAGGTCGCCTTGAAGGGAGGAGAGGAACCGATGCCACCACCGTAACTGGGCGGCGGAACGACTATGAATGTTGAGGTCGGCGGCGATCACGTAGGAGGAGAAGGTACGGTCAGTGTGGGAGAGGAAATCGAAGGGAATAGGGGCGTTAGGGCGGACATAGATGGTGGCTCAGGTAACGGTAAGGCCAGGGAAGAAGAGACTAAGGATCAGGTGTTCGGTGGGGTCGGGAAGGAGAGGTTGGAGCCGAACGGGGATCTGGCGATGGTGCCCAATGGCAACTCCGCCACGCGCAATTGGGAGGGGATTATCGGAGTGGTGGAGGAGGTAGGGCGAAGTGTGGATGGTGTGGTGGGGTTGGAGGAAGGTTTCATTAAGGAGGAAGGCGTCCACGCGGTGGGTGGCAAGGGTATGGAGAAAGAGGTTCTTGTTGGTGGGAAGGGAGCGGATGTTGTTGAAAAGGATACGTTGCTGTCGCGCCATGACAGGGATTTAAACGAGGTTGTCAAGACGGGAGAAGGTGAAATGGGCCTGGTTGTTAGAGTAGGTGGCGTACATTTTGAGGTGGAAAACGGATCGGGCGGCGAGGGAGATCTGTTGGAGGGTGTGTGGGCGCTGAAAAGGATGTACATTCTGCAGGACAATGGTGAGGAATCGGATGATGTCCTCAGCGGTAGGGGGTGGGCGAAGGGAGTTGCCGGGAGGGGTGGGGGCGTCCAGAGGGCGGACAGGAACTGTGAGTTCAGGAGTGGTAGGAGGGGGTCGGGCCTTACACTTCTGGGAGTAGGTGGGATGAGGGAGGTTACAGGTATTACAGGAGGGGGGGGGGACTGGAGATTGGGGCACTGCCGTAAAAAGTGGGCTTGCCTACAGTGCGGGCAGGTGGGGGCCTCGCGGCACTCAGATGTTGGGTGCGCATTATATCGCAAGCACCTTTGGCAGCGGAGGGATTGAGGAGGGGAACTGGAGGGGTCAACTTTATAACGCTGGTTAAAAAGGAGGGCACCCTCCTTCAGGAGACGGTCTATGGAGGGGGCGTGCTCAGAAAAAACGCGCATAAGGCGGGTGGGGCCGGCAGCGTTATGGATCCGGTGAACCGCACGCACCTCCAGATGGGGATGGGCCTGAAGCTCCGCCAACACCTCCTCCTCTGTGATCACTGGACTGAGCCGAGTGATCACGGCGGTGAGGGTCGGCGGGCGATGCGGAGGTTGGGGTTGGCGGGAGGGAGGTGGCGAGGGAGCAGGGGTGAGAGAGGCAAGAGGGCCAAAGCGGGTGATAGGGATGCGGGAAAGGAGGTCCGTGTGGAGGGTAGGGCTGGGGGAGAAGATGAGTACCGAATCACGGCGAGGAGTGAGGAGGGAGATGGGGGCACCAGGACAATTCTGGCGAAGGAAGAGGGTGAGGTTCCGGGCTTCAAGGAGGGAGGGATCCGGACGGGAGAGGAGGTAGCGGTAGGAGGAGGGGGTAGAGGAGGAGGAGGAGGGGGCAGGGATGGGCGGGGAGACATCCATGGCATCAGGGGTAGGGGAAGGGGGACGAGGCGGAGCCTTTTTTGGAGCAGACGAGACAGGAGTGCCACTGGGGCGCTTGACGGCGGCGGAGGAGGTGTGGGGGATGGGAACGACTGGAATATGGCGGGGAGGGGCAGGTCCCGGGGCTGGAGTCGGCGCCGGAGATGGTGACGGTGACGGTGAAGGCGAAGGCGACGGCGACGATGACGATGACAGTGGCAGTGGCGGCGGTGATGGCGTAGGTGACAGGGAGAGCTGGGTGTGGACAGTGGCCCGACGGGCCACCACCCGAGCCGGAGCTGCAGTGACAGGCTGGGGGAGTGGGGGGAAAGGATCGGAACGATAGGAGCGAGGAAGAAGTGGGAGAGGGGGCGACAAAGATAGAGGGTGAAGGGAGAGTGAGGAGAGGTGGGATGGAAGGAGTGGGGTGGGACTGGGCACACCAAGTTATAGTGGTGGAGGCGGCGGAAGGGGATGTATAGACGATGGCGGTGGTGGTAGTAGTGACGGTGGTGGTGGGGGCGGACATGACGACAGGAAGAAAAAACGCACAGCACGAAAAGGAAATGACACAAACTGGGAACAGGCGAAGATGCAGACGGACGAAGACCAGGGTCGGACGACCAGGGCGGGCGGCGACGGCGGCGGCGGCGAGCACCGGCTGGCGGCGGCGGCGGCGGCGGCGAGCACCGGCGGCGGCGGCGGCGGCGGCGGCGACGTCGGCGGCGAACAGACGGACGGACAGCAGGCGGCGGCGGCGGCGAGCACCGGCTGGCGGCGACGGCGGCGGCGAACAGACGGACGGACAGCAGGCGGCGGCGGCGGCGAACAGACGGACAGCAGGCAGCAGCGGAGACGGACAGCGAGTAGGCAGGCGGACGGACGGACGGACGGACGGACGGACGAACAGCTACAACAGTAAGCGGCGGGCAGACGGGCAGACAGACAGACAGACAGACAGACGAACACAATCTTCGAAAGCGGAGATTCCAACCAGAGAGTAGCCCAGGCTTTGGAATCTGGCGCCTTCGAATGAGGGGATCCACCCTCTGATCCTGCTCGATGCGTAAATAAAATGTAACTTAAGTATTTGTGGGACGATATAGAATATGAGAGAGTTCGAACTGGTTGTTATTTTTTCTACTTGGAGGGTTTGTTAGATCGAATTGCTGAGGCACGTAGCTACGAGAGCGCGAGGGTGTGATTGCAGCATATCTCCGTCTCTCAGCGGTTAACTAAAGATGGGGCGAGCAATGTTCTCGGCTTAGGTACTGGGTGTGTGCTCTGGCCATGTGCTAGACCAGGGCCGGCCAAACGCTGCACAGTGTGCAGACGTGCGGAAGTGTTGCACATGTGCGCACGTGTGCGACAGCGACATCTGTTATTAGACATGTGTCCTAAATGAACGGCGGCGGCTCCTCTTCCCTGTTTATGTGGTACAAGCACGAGCGCAACATACCCAGACTCGTTTACCCCTGGTGACCGTAACTTTAACAGAGAAGTACTGAGAAATGGCAGGTACTGTGAAAAAGCAAAGAACGGAAGATCTATGTTCTCAGTCGTTTCGACCAAGCATCAGTGATTAAAATCTCCCGCAACTGCTTGCGTTTGTCAATGAGACGTGCTTTTGTGCCCGATATTAACTATATCATTGAGCCGTGCTTTTGTGCCCGATATTAACTATATCATTGAGCCGTGCTTTTGTGCCCGATATTAACTATATCATTTCTCATGACCAGTGATAAACGTGTTTGGATTTATTCCTTTCATAATTAAAAATTATTGTTTACTAACTGTGCATTATTACCTCATTCTACTCCATGTTACATTATTACCAGGAAAATTGGTCATTAAACCGATTGTTGTATACTTACATTTAGGGTTTTTTTTTAAAATGTGTGAAGGGATACGCTCAGCTGAAGTCGATAAAACATAACATTCATCTAATTGTCGGTTATTATGCAGATTTCAGACGGAACTGATGAAAGATATAGAAATAATGGTACAGGTCATCATCGAGAGGTCTGGGGTTGTCATTCTGTTCAGAGGTCAGTGAGACAGAAATTATGTGGGTGTACCTGAGAGCAACGAGAATTAGTTATAGAAAACCTTGCATTGGTTTAATGTTATTTGAAATCAGGACTAAGGTTCGTTGGAAGTCGCTAAGTGCTCTTTTTCTTAAATACTAGATCAAAAACATTAAGCGTATTTACGTGCCGTCAGTCAAGACCGAGCGAGGTGGCGCAGTGGTTAGCACACTGGACTCGCATTCGGGAGGACGACGGTTCAATCCCGTCTCCAGCCATCCTGATTTAGGTTTTCCGTGATTTCCCTAAATCGTTTCCGGCAAATGCCGGGATGGTTCCTTTGAAAGGGCACGGCCGATTTCCTTCCCCATCCTTCCCTAACCCGAGCTTGCGCTCCGTCTCTAATGACCGCGTTGTCGACGGGACGTTAAACAACGCTAACCTAACCCTAACCTAACGTCAGTCAAGCTGCCTTAATAAAAGCCCACGGTTGTTAACTGTATTACTTGTCTTACTGGGTTAAACTGTTAACATAAAAGTAGACGTCTCAGTGAGTAGACTGTGACAGTATTTTAAATGTTTAATGCGCGAAATACCTTCTCATGATTGGCTTGCAAGCTGTGGAAAGAGCACTAGAATGCGCCGGTACAGAGTATCTCAGCAAGTGGATAAAGCGACATCTGTGCGTAGAAACATGCACTACATGAACGCTGACGGCTGCGGCGTGCACGCTGTGATCCGGAAGTTGCACATGTGCAGGAGCACCGCACGCGTGCAGAATTTCTGGGCGGCCCTGTGCTAGACCGTGTGGAGTGAACAACAGTATTAGGGTCATAGTTTAGCTAGAATATTTATAGAGGAGTATGTCCGACGCGAGTATAGAGGTCCAGACTGTGATGTGGGCGGTCTCGCGCTCGTGGTGTGTGTGAGAGACAAAGCAGACGATTTTGAGTCATCACAGGTGACTTAGGTTAGTGGCTTCGTTTGCGACAATTTTCTTGTGTTGGTAGCGATACACGAACTGACCATGAGAATTGAAGCTTGGCTTATTTGTATAGACAGAATGTGATATAAGTTAATGAAGGTTAGTACACGTTAGTAAATGGAAGCAAGCATTAGTACATGTTAGCCAATGAACATGGGTCGGTAAAAGGACGTGGTGGTCGGTAGGGACTTTAACTATTTCATTTCAAGTCCAGGTGGGTGTGGTAGTGGCGAAAATTGATTCCAAGTCTAGGTGGACGTGGCAGTTTTCCGCATCAGAGAGATTAATTAATTGATCAGATTAATTAAATAGTCATGCGGACTTTGTTACATTCACTTGCGGAGGTACTAAGCTAGGTGCGCGCGATGGCTCATGTGTACGGACGTGTGTTTTCGCCAAGATCCTGGATTAGATAATCGACGCATGTGGGCTGAATAATGAGAATCAGGTGATCAGTAAACTTAGTGAGAGCTTTCTCTCTTCCTATTCCCTCTCTCTGTCATTTTCTTCTCCGCCCACCCATCTCCCTTTCAATCTACTCCCCTCTATTCTCTGTCCATCACCTCCCTTAGCTCTCCACATTATGACCTGTAAACCAACATGAGTTTACTGGTCCATCCCATATTGTGAGTCATTTGTGTACCGTCCGACAGAGCCACGTGGTCGATCGCGCGTTGTGACGTCAAGAAAGTTTCCAACTCGGTAGAAAAAACATTCCACTTCGAACGTGTCGGATCCTGTCTATCGGTCTTGAATTGCAAAGTTTATGGGGATGAGGGCGTCCTTTGTGCTCCATCACACGTGCTGGTGGGGCGGTATGTGGCGTGAGGGTGGTTTGCACAGAGCAAGCGTGTCGGTTCCTGTCCGTCTGTGCTGAGAGTTTGCGAACTTTAGGACCGATATAGCGTTTAGCGTGTCACGTGATAGAACTTTCCAAACATCTCGGGCGGTTGTGTGGGGTAGGTATCGGTAGGTTCGAACCTGTTTAGAAAAATAAATTTGGGGTGGAACGTGTCCTTTGTTCAGCACGTGGTCGACAGGTTCCATCCTATCCAGCGTTAAGTGCTCGCGGGCGCAGAAAGATGTTTACGTAGTCGGACCGTTTGTGGCGGGACCCTGATGCGCCGCTCGCCGCCTTCATGGCGCGCTGGCCGTGGGGGCTGTGCGGGCACCGCTGGCTGCTTGACGTCAGCCGGCCAGGGAGCTACCGATGGAGCGGGCTCAGCCGGCCGCGCGTACGTCAACTGCGCTCTGGAGTTTCGCTGTGTGAGCATGGAAAAGTCAGTTGGGACACACCTGCATGACCGTAATGTCTGAAATAAAGAGTAATTTTCCAGGTATTTACAGAAGACTATGTCCGTCGCGTGTATGGAGGGTGTGTGACGTAAGCGGGGCGGCGGCGCAGCGATTGTACAGTTATTACGCGAGCGCGAGAGAGAGTCAATTAGCGAGCGTTCTAGTGTGGTCCAAACGTGCTGTTATATAGTCATAGTGGATTCCACTGTCGAGCGAACTTTGGCACCAAAAGTATAGCACTGCGTTCTCGCTCGCACAGGGACACGTGGTGGACGGTGAGCGGTCGGCATCGACAGGTTTGAACGTGGCGCCGAAAGTGTTGCAGGGAAACGGCCGACAGTTGTGCGATTCAGTTCCGAGGCAGACAATTTTGGCGGGAAACGTGTGGAGGCGACGAATGCACATGGTGAGCGGACAAGGGGCCACTGTGACGTCAAACTCGACAAGTTCCAGCGTGTCCAGCGAAAACATGTTTACGACGTGGGAGCGATCGCTGGGCTCGGCCCCCGCGCTAGTGGCCGGCCGCCTCACATGACAGGCGTAGCCAGTGTCTCCGCGCGCTGGCTAGGGGGTGGCGAGGATTTGAACTAATTCCGTTGGAGCGCGGACGTCGTGGTGACTGCACTGCGATATCAAAGATGTGTGTGCTGACTGTGTTGGAGAACAAGTGATGACCGTACTGCTTGAAATAAAGTCTTCAGTCCCTTCCCCCCTGCAAAATCAAAGGAAGTGAATTACGTTACTATAAGAGCAGTTTATTATTTGACACAATTATGATAGGTTACCGGTGAAAAAAAAGATGAGTGAGGGAGAAAGTTCGTACGTGTGATCAATTATGGTGTTAGGATTTGAACTTGTGATAGATCGGACATCTTGAATAAATAATAAATGATAATAATAAATAGAAGTACAGTTTTCAGAAATATTATCGAGTTGGAATTTGAATTTGGCGCAATTTTCCAGTGGAGGTAGGCCTATAATAATAAATGATAATAAATGATAATGAATGATAATAAATGACAATGAATGACAATGAATGATAATGAATGTTAATAAATGATAATGAATGATAATGAATAATAAACAAAAGTAAGGTTTTGCAGCCATTATTATGTTGGAATTTGAATTTGGAGGGAATTTTCTAGTGGAGGCAGGTCAATAATAATAAATAATAATAAAAAAAATGGCTCTGAGCACTATGGGACTCAACTGCTGAGGTCATTAGTCCCCTAGAACTTAGAACTAGTTAAACCTAACTAACCTAAGGACATCACAAACATCCATGCCCGAGGCAGGATTCGAACCTGCGACTGTAGCGGTCTTGCGGTTCCAGACTGCAGCGCCTTTAACCGCACGGCCACTTCGGCCGGCAATAACAAATGATAATGAATGTTAATAAATGATAATCAGTAATAATGAATAATAATAAATGATAATTAATGTTAATAAATGATAATCAATAATAATGAATAATAATAATAATAATAATAATAAAGAGAAGTACAGTTTTGCATGCATTATCCTGTTGGAATTCAAACTTCCCGCCATTTTTTCTTCTGGAGGCTTAGGTTAGTGGACGTAGCACAATTGGACTATTTTCCCGCCAAAATTCAAACTTCCCGCCATTTTTTCTTGAGGTTAGGTTAGTGGACATAGCACACCATCTTGGATGACGTCATGCGCTGTTGCCAAGTCTACATGCCGCCATCTTGGATGACGTCATCGCCGCCATCCTGAATAAATTTGGCAACAATGCAACGTGTGCTGGCACCACCCTTGTCCCCCTACTGTTGGTATCTGGTTCCTGGTTCACGCCAGGAGAAAACCCGGCGAGAATCACTGTTCAAACCATACTTGGACTTGTCCGCCAACATAACCTGGGACCACTGTTCCAGTGACCATGTACTGTTTTCTCTTGACACCAGGCTTTACGGATTCTCCTGTGGAAGGCACCTTGCAGGTCTCCAGACGAATAAACCATGTCTGTTCAGTCGTCTGTAGGCTGTGTGTCTGGGGATAACTGTTCCAGTGGCTGCGGTAAGGTCCCGAGCAAGGCTACCTGCAGTACTCCGTGGCCGTCTGCGGGCATTGATGGTAAGATATCGGTCTTCTTGTGGTGGTGTACACTGTGAACATCCAGTACTGTAGCGCCCGGACACGTTTCCTGTGTTCTGGAATCGTTGCCATAATCTTGAGATCACACTTTGTGGCACACGACATGGAAGGCCCATGCTACAACCCACTTTGTTTGACCAGCCTCCAGTTGCCCTAGTATTCTACCCCTCATAACGTCATCAATATATGTTGTTTGAGTCATTTTCAACACACAGTCATCATTGGCACGTCTGAAAACGGCTGCACACTGACTCGCTGCACCGTACTCTGGCATGCACCATCACACCTCTGCTTATGTGGACTGCTGCCAGCGCCACCGTGCGACGACCACAGGTCAAATGCACCACATGGTCTTACCCCGAGGTGATTTAAACACGCAAACAGCCCACCAGAGCGTTGTTTCACCATGAATCAGCATTATCCTTAATTTATGAGCATGAGTGTAGTTTTAAGAGGAACACTGCATTGCCATATTTATTAAGGCAGCACACAGGAGTAATGTTGTAGAATGAGTGCACCGGGTACCGTGTCCTTTGGTCATACCATCTCTTGAAATGTAGGCTTGCTTCAAGAGAAACTACTTACTGCTGTGGCAAGTAGCAGTTGAGACACAAGTAGTGCCTAAAGTGTGACTAAAATAGCACCACTACTACCACCGGAAGCGTCAACACTTGAGCCTATGGGCATAGTCTTACTTTAGCTTCAGGCAATAAATAGTGTTGAGAGGAGCATTGCCAAATGGCAACATACACGGGAATCACCTTCCTAGAATGAAGCTTGATTACTGCTGGAACATTTGTTCATTCTGTGTGTGGGAGGGGTTGGGGTGGGAGGAGCACCAAAAGGTGAATAAGTTACCCAAGAAGGCCACTGCTGCTTGCTTTGCACTTAGAAATCTTTTGCACTGTATTGGCTCACGGATAGGACTACTAACGTACTTTTATCCAATCAGTCCTACAGCATAATGTTTTTAGCCAGTTCAGCTAAGGTCTAGAAATTCTTCATTCTGCAAAAGTATGCTGTAAAAATTGTATAAAGTTGTTAAATGAACGCCTTGCCACTTTTCAAGAATACTGTGATTCTTACACTTATGTCCTGATACATTTGCTCCCTAATGGTATTTATGATATTCATACACTGAAGCGCCAAAGAAACTGACATAGTCATGCGTGTTCAAATCTGTAAGCAGGCAGAATGCGGCGCTGCGATCGGCAACGTCTATTTAAGACAACAAGTGTCTGGCGCACTTGTTACATCGGTTACTGCTGCTACAATGGCAGTTTATCAAAATTTAAGTGATTTTGAACGTGGTGTTACAGTCGGCGCACGAGCGATGGGACACAGCATCTCGGACGTAGCGATGAAGTGGGAATTTTCCCGTACTACCATTTCACGAGTGTATACCATGAATATCAGAAATCAGGTAAAACATCTAATCTTCGACATCGCTGCAGCCGGAAAAAGATCCTGCAAGAACGGGACCTACTACGGCTGAAGAGAATCGTTCAACGTGACAGAAGTGCAACCCTTGCGCCCATTGCTGCATATTTCAATGCTGGGCTATCAACAAGTGTCAGCATATGAACTATTCAACGAAACATCACCGATATGGGATTTCGGAGCCAAAGGCCCCCTCCTGTACCGTTGATGACTGCACAACACAAAGCTTTAAACCTCGCCTGGGCCTGTCACACCGACGTTGGACTGTTGATGACTGGAAACATTTTGTCCGGTCGGACGAGTCTCGTTTCAAATTTCATCGAGCGGATAGACGTGTGCGGGCATGGAGACAACCTCATCAATCCCTGGACCCTGCATGTCAGTAGGGTACAGTTCAAGCTGGTGGAGGCTCTGTAATGGTGTGGGGCATGTGCAGTTGGAGTGATATGGGATCCCTGATATGTCTAGATACGACTGACAGGTGACATGTAAGTAAGCATCCTGTCTGATCATTTGCATGCATCCAAGTGCATTGTTCATTCCGACGGGCTTGAGCAATTCCAGAAGGACAATGCGACACCTCACACGACCAGAATTGCTACAGAGTGGCTCCAGGAACACTGTTCTGAGTTTAAACACTTGTGTTAGCCACCAAACTCCTCAGACATAAACATTATTGAGCATGTCTGCGATGCCTTGCAAAGTACTTCAGAAGACATCTCCATCCCTTCGTACTCTTATTGATTTAAGGACAGCCCTGCAGGATTCATGGTGTCAGTTCCCTCCAGCACTACTTCAGACGTTAGTCGAGTCCACGCCACGTCGTGTCGTGGCACATCAGTGTGCTCGCGGGGGCCCTACACGATATTAGGCAGGTCTATCAGTTTCTTTGGTTGTTCAATGTATAAACCCTTATCGTCTATTTCGCCTTCTTTTGCAGTTGCAAATTTACAGTAGTATCTCCAATTCTTCTGCATGTTTTGTTTTGCCTTTATCAAGCTTCATGATTAAACACTTCGGTGGCTGAAAATGTATTTGAATGACACCATTATTTAAAAACTCAAAATGTTTAAATGAGAGTTAAATTTGAAGAAGCCTGGCAATTGTCATAATACTATTAAGTTCGGTGTAGCACAGCTGCGTACCCTTTCATATCACAGTTACATGACAAAGTAATCACAAATTTGCATACAGCTTTGAAACTAAATCAGCAGTTTATAACATTCCTCAGTACAACATTGCATTTGCACATTGAATACGTATGTCACAGTATTGGTCACAGCTGTTGGAATGATCGTACCTCTGAAATTTTACGTATAGCCTTATAATTATAAAATGTCAATTTGGTATGATCATAAACTATAACAATGCCTTATCCTACGCATGCGATTGTAAGAACAGATCATGACATAAATTCTAATAAATACCTTCATTCTGTCGAAAAGATGACTGCAGAAGAACTGAAAAACACCCGATCATCTCAACAATTAATAAAATATTCGTTGTTTTATGCCGCGGTCGGATGGATTTCCTTTACAACCCAACGTTTCGTCCCCATCTGTGGAGGATATTTTCAACGGAGAGGTCCTCCGCAGATGGGGACGAAACAATGGGTTTTAATGGAAAATCCATCCGACCAGGGCATAATAACGCTGAAAGTTTAACTTTTACACTAATCGTCTCTGTTAATTCCGAATTGAGTGTCCTCAAAGTGAAGCTTAATTAAATCATAATCATTTATATTCTATGGAAAAATACCATATTCTAGCTGTAATGATCTTAACCGAGCAACTTCCTTACCTCACAGAGCATTTATCTCTCCAACAATGTTGCAATCATTTCGAGTTCCGATTTTCGTCTCTTAGAAACCGGAATAGCTTGATACCCTTTTTCTGCGTTAATAAAACAGTTTGGTGCAGCAAGCTGGAACTTTGACGAAAACATCAGCAACATGTTCATTGCTGTTCGTCAAAAATTTCCTGTTCATCGATAATACTAACAATGCCTTGAACTTGATGTGCTAACGTCTGTGAACTACGTCACTTTCCATGTTTTGCTGTGGGTGTAGTCTTGTGGATATTGTTGGATCCCTTGTTCCGTTGTTGCCCTCTAAGTGCCGCTGACTAGAGATTTTTCCTTATGTTAGCTGATGCAATCGCTGCTGAGTCGCTACAGCTGCAGGAGCAGAATGTTTTGAACTTTCGGCTCAACACTTTGTGGTGGTAAGAAGCTGGTAAATTGTAATGTATTGTGGATTATAAGAACATTAATCGAACATTACTTATTTATTGTTGCATACATGCAGAAACATTGCCAGAAGTATGTAAATCGTCCATAGTAAGGCCGATATTCCAGAAGGGAAGCAAATTGGAATGTGCTAAATACACAGCATGTTTGCTGAGTGTAACCTACAGGGCACTATCTATTATTATCCTCAGAAAATTACAACCATTCATAGGGAACAACATACAGGAATACCAAGCTGGATTTCGACCTAACCGAACAACAGACATATTTGCACTCGAAGACAATTTTTTGAAACACACTACGTATATGATAAAGATATCTACAGTCTAAATATAAACGCAGGCTTTCGGTACCATTGTCACATTCAATAAAATTTTTCTGGGTTTGTGACCGCATTGTCAGCATATATAAAACTACCGACGTTTAGGTCCCCCTTGCAAGGTACCTTCTTCGGGATGTTTTTGTTTACTGCTGAATGAGAAAACTTCGTTTCTTATACAGGGTGTTACAAAAAGGTACGGCCAAACTTTCAGGAAACATTCCTCACACACAAATAAAGAAAAGATGTTATGTGGACATGTGTCTGGAAACGCTTAATTTCCATGTTAGAGCTCATTTTAGCTTCGTCAGTATGTACTATACTTCCTCGATTCACCGCCAGTTGGCCCAATTGAAGGAAGGTAATGTTGACTTCGGTGCTTGTATTGACATGTGACTCATTGCTCTACAATACTATCATCAAGCACATCAGTACGTAGCATCAACAGTTTAGTGTTCATCACGAACGTGGTTTTGCAGTCAGTGCAATGTTTACAAATGCGGAGTTGGCAGATGCCCATTTGATGTATGGATTAGCACGGGGCAACAGCCGTGGCGCGGTACGTTTGTATCGAGACATATTTCCAGAACGAAGGTGTCCGGAGAGGAAGACGTTCGAAGCAATTGATCGGCGTCTTAGGGAGCACGGAACATTCCAGCCTATGACTCGTGACTGGGGAAGACCTAGAAAGACGAGGACACCTGCAATGGACGAGGCGATTCTTCGTGCAGTTGACGATAACCCTAATGTCAGCGTCAGGAAGTTGCTGCTGTACAAGGTAACGTTGACCACGTCACTGTATGGAGAGTGCTACGGGAGAACCAGTTGTTTCCGTACCATGTACAGCGTGTGCAGGCACTACCAGCAGCTGATTGGCCTCCACGGGTACACTTCTGCGGATGGTTCATCCAACAATGTGTCAATCCTCATTTCAGTGCAAATGTTCTCTTTACGGATGAGGCTTCATTCCAACGTGATCAAATTGTAAATTTTCACAATCAACATGTGTGGGCTGACGAGAATCCGCACGCGATTGTGCAATCACGTCATCAACACAGATTTTCTGTCAACATTTGGGCAGACATTGTTGGTGATGTTTTGATTGGGCCCCATGTTCTTCCACCTACGCTCAATGGAGCACGTTATCGTGATTTCATACGGGGTACTCTACCTGTGCTGCTAGAACATGTGCCTTTACAAGTACGACACAACATGTGGTTCACGCACGATGGAGCTCCTGCACATTTCAGTCGAAGTGTTCTTACGCTTCTCAACAACGGATTCGGTGACCGATGGATTGGTAGAGGCGGAACAATTCCATGGCCTCCACGCTCTCCTGACCTCAACCCTCTTGACTTTCATTTATGGGGGCATTTGAAAGCTCTTGTCTACGCAACCCCGGTACCAAATGTAGAGACTCTTCGTGCTCGTATTGTGGACGGCTGTGATACAATACGCCATTCTCCAGGGCTGCATCAGCTCATCAGGGATTCTATGCGACGGAGGGTGGATGCATGTATCCTCGCTAACGGAGGACATTTTGAACATTTCCTGTAACAAAGTGTTTGAAGTCACGCTGGTACGTTCTGTTGCTGTGTGTTTCCATTCAATGATTAATGTGATTTGAAGAGAAGTAATAAAATGAGCTCTAACATGGAAAGTAAGCGTTTCCGGACACATGTCCACATAACATATTTTCGTTCTTTGTGTGTGAGGAATGTTTCCTGAAAGTTTGGCCGTACCTTTTTGTAACACCCTGTATACCTGCTGACATGGCTGTTATCTAATTCTGATAGGCTGCTTAGGATGAAGGGAAGGGATGATAGAAGTCTTTATTGGTGTTTTTATTATTTCTTTTCATTGGTGGGCACCCGACGTTTTGATTGGTGTTTGTATTATTGCTTGTGATTGGTGGAAATTGGCGAATGCAAAACCAGGTGGTAGCTTTGACGTGGTGGTGTTTTCCTGGTTGCTAGCGCCGGCCGAGGCGCGCCAGTCCTCTATGTACCTGCGGTCGCTGCTGTCTCCCGCGCGCCTGTATGTGTTCCTTCGCGTGAGCTATCGACCCGTAGCGCTGTTATTGCTGGCAGCCATGAGACGTCGGAAGTAGGTACCCGTCTTCTCTGTTCATGTTGGTCGGTCGCTTGGCTATTTCTACTGCGTCTCTAATCCTCCTCCTGAAAGTAAGAGGCTGTTTCGCCAGTACGCGAGCTTCACCAAAATCAATCTGTTTGCCGCCCTCATCCTGGTGTGCCACCGCTGACTTGGTGTGCTGTCTTAGTCGGATATATCGTTCGTGTTCAGATATTCGTGCTCTGATGGGCCGCCCTGTCTCGCCTACATACACTGATCCACATTCGCACCTGATTTCGAAAACTGCAGCAACATGTAGTTTGCCAACTGGATATTTCGTTGTGCGAAGAACATCTTTTATTCTGTTGCTGCTTCGGAAAATCGGCTTGATGCCTACTCGGCGGAGAATTTTGCCCACCCGTTCAGTGACATATTGAACATATGGTAATAGAGCGATGTTTTGTGCTTCCTTTTGCTCTCCTCTACTGCCTTAATTCTTTGTCGCCATAGTTTTATCTATAACTTTCACTCCATAACCATTGGCACAAAAAGTGGACTAGAGGTTTTGTTGTTCACCCTTTAGATGTGCCTCATCGTTGATCCTGTGAGCTCTCTTGGTCAAAGTGTGCAGGGAGGATTTCTTCCGCGTAGAGTGACGATGGGAGGAGGCACGCAGGTAACTGTCAGTACTGGTTGGCTTCCTGTATACTCTGCTCTATTGCCCAGTTTACCATCAGGCTGTTTGTAAATTTCTACATCGAGGAAAGGCAGCACCCCATCCTTTTCTATCTCCATACTGAATTGGATTCCGCTGTGCTGCTGGTTGAGGTATTGGTGGAAATTGCGTAGCTCATCCTCTCCATGTGGCCAGATAACGAAAGTATCGTGAACGTATCAGAGCCAACACTCAAGGCGTAATGGTGCAGACTGAAGCGCTGTTTCTTCAAATGCTTCCATAAAGATGTCTGCTGCAATAGGCCCATAGCTACATCATCTGTCTGTCCATAAAATTCCCCTTACCACCTGAAATACACACAATGAACATCTCAGAGTCCGCAGCTCGTGGTCGTGCGGTAGCGTTCTCGCTTCCCGCGCCCGGGTTTCCGGGTTCGATTCCCGGCGGGGTCAGGGCTTTTCTCTGCCTCGTGATGACTGGGTGTTGTGTGATGTCCTTAGGTTAGTTAGGTTTAAGTAGTTCTAAGTTCTAGGGGACTGATGACCATAGATGTTAAGTCCCATAGTGCTCAGAGCCATTTGAACCATTTTGAACATCTCAGAGGAATGCGTGGCACCCAATATCTGCGATCTAGTGCGCCACTGTTTAATGACCACCTATTTTAGGCCCAGGAACGATAGCTCACCTGAAGCAACACATACAGGCACGCGGGAGACCACAGCCATCGCAGGTACATAGAGTACTGGCGCTTCTAGGCCGGCGCTGTCCAGCAGGAAAACAACGCGACGTCAAAGCTGCCGCCTTGTTTTCCATTCGCCGATTTCCACCAATCACAAACAGTAATGCAAACACCAATCAAAACGTCGGGTTTCCACCAATGAAAAGAAATAATAAAAACACGAATAGCGATTTCTGATCCTTCCCCTTCATCCTAAAACCCCTCTCAGAATTAGGTTACAGCGATGTCGGCAGGTTTATAAGAAACAAAGTTTTCTCATTCAGTGGCTGCTGCCAGCCCGCCCCAGATGGGGAATTGAAAATGCAATAGAGGAAAAAAAAAGCCCATTCAGCACATCATGAGGGTTGGATCCCCTCAATTCCAATTCGAAGGATTACACTGCCTGGGCTACACTCAGGGTACAGTCTACGCTTTTGACAAGCCCCTTGCCGTCGTCGCCTGCCTGTCGGCCAACCACTGCCATCCGCTGCCTGGCGCTGTTGTCGCCCGCCCGCCTATCTGTCTGTTAGCCACTGCCCGGTGCTCGCCACCACCTGCTGTCCGTCCGTCCGTCATGAGCCTTCCCATCTCCCTTGTCATCTACACCTCCTCCTCTCCCACTTCCTCAATCACTACCTGGAGTGCCACCCCTGGCCTCCCCCACACACCTTGCCTCCCCTCCCCCACTTCCCATCCCCCATCTCCTCCCCTGCTGTTTACCCCGACATCTACATCCTTCCCCAGCCTCCACACGCGCAACAGCTCCCACTCTTGCCCCTGCCCTCACGTACGCCTCTGCCGCCGCCTCTGCTGCAACCCCCCAGGTGGTCGACTTCTGCCCTCTCACCCCCCCCCCCCCAACACTTCATCACCTGCCTCTCTCGCCCACATCACGTCACTCTGGGCCACCATTGCCTCCACAGAACCGACCGCACCTCCCAGTGCCTCCACCGCACCTACATGATCTGCCACCTGCCACCTCCCTCTCCTCCCCATCCCTCTTCCCTCCACCCAGCTAAACCTCTCTAAAAACAACCCCAGAAGCGTGTCAATACCGACTCTGCTCCCGCTACTTCCCACAAAAAGTCACTGCCCACTCCCCCTCCGACTGCTGTCTCCATAGATACCACCCCTCTTCCTGTCACCTATACCCTGGCTCCCACCCTCCACACCTTTGTCCTGTCAACTCCATACTTCAAGTTCCTTGACACCCGTACCCTCACCATGAAGATACGTTAGTATTTCCCTGGTGCTCCTATCTCCCAACTGATTCCAGGCAGGGATTCAGTCCTCATCAAGTTCCCCTCCCTCTCCTTTCATACGAACCTCCTCCGTGAACTCCCACGCATTGTGTTTGGCCCCCATGCATCCCTGACACCCTTCCTCTCCTCTTCCTCTCCTTGCCAGCCCCAGCCTCCACATCACCCCCCAACCTACACAGCCATGATCACCAAGCTCAGCCTGGTGATCACCGAACTAACACCCCAACCCTGAAATCTGCTCTGCCTGCTGTACCCACAATGCCTTTGGTCCCACTTATTTCATGTGTGTCTTTTTGGAGTCCACCCCCTCCATCGACCACCTCCTCACCCAGGGCACCCTGATTTTTCACTGCCGTCACCCTGTTGAATCCTCCAAATCCTCTCCCCAATCCTATCGCTGCCAGTGCTGCCTCATGTACAATGATCACCTTCTATCAAACTATAAACACCTCCCCACCTGTCCCCATTGCAGGGCCTCCCATTTTCTCAAAAACTGCCCCAGCCTCACCACCCTTCCTTCCTGTAACATCTGCAATGGCCCCCACCCTACATACTTCCACAAGTGTAGGGCTAAACAACCTCCTGCCACCCCCGAGATTACTGCCCCCATCCATCTCGTCGACCCCCTATCCACCCCAATATTTCCCTCCATCCGCTCCCATGATTGAAGACATCATCTGTTTCCTAACCATACTCCTCCAAAACATTCACCCTTTCCAACACTCCTACACCAACAGATCTCCCTCGCCACATGCTCTGTCTTTCACCTCCACACCTTCCCCACTTACTCCCACAATCACGCCCACTTCACCTTCACCCACTTTGACACCCTGATTTAAGCCTCTCCTCTCCCCTCACTTCACCCTCCTCTCTTCCTTTCATGGTGCGGAATGAGTGTTGCATCCTCTTCCAAAAACATCTGCTCCTTCCACACCAACAAATATCTGCTTATGTACACTCTCTCCCAACACCGGGTCAACTCCTTGCTCGTGAGTGAAACCTTTCTCCAGCCCCACCATACTATCATCGCCTGTCCCTGTATCCTCCACTGATCTGATGCTCCTGGTCCCCGAGAGCAGGTTGGAATCGCCATTGGCCATCTTAAGCACATCCCCATCTGGCCACAACCCCACCCTCAATGACACCACCGAACACCTTATCTTCAGCGTCTCCTTCCCCTCACTCACCATCACCTGCGCCACCATCTATGTCCACCACACTGCTGTTACCTACGACTTCATCTCCCACATTGACTGCTCCTTCTCCACCTATGTGATTGCTGCCAACATCAACGTCCATAGCCACTCCCCTGCCGCCCTTTGGCAGTGGCATCAGTCCCTCCCCACAATACAAGGTGACCTTGCTCCCCTTCCCCAGCACACCCGTCCTGAAAGCAACACCACACCTGATGGTGTCATTGCCTCTGCCAAACTTCTTGGGAGTATCACCATCGAGATCCTTAACCACACAGGTAGCAAACACCTCCCCGTCCTTCTCACTATAACATCTGCTCACCGCCCGCCTCCGGCTCCCCACCCTGCACCCCCTCCCAAGGTAGTCCATGACTACCGTCACACCAACTGGAATGCCTATCGGGAATCCATCGCTATCCAGGTCGAAAGCCACCCTCTTTCATATCACCAACCTGACATCAGCCACACCTTGTCCTTCCTTCATATGCTGTGAAGGCCCATGTCCCTACTAAAACCATCAACCCCACTGTCCTGCCCTCCCTCCATGGGCTGTCCTCCTCCTCCTCCTCCTCCTCCTCCTCCTCCGTGAATCCCACTGCCTCTATTGCTCCTTCCTGCACAATCATGATGGTGATACACACCAAAGCCACCGGCAAATACAGCGACACGTTTGGAACCTCATTACAACAAAGACATGCTGGAACTGGCGCCAGACTTTTACAAACTCAACGCCACCCACCCTATAAACTCTTCCAAGTAGTGATCAGCCTTCCATCGCCTTACTGGTTGCCAATCCACACACTATTACCCCATTCTCCATAATGACTGTCCCCCTTCCCAACAACCCCAGTAAGGTCAACCAGTTTGCTTCCCAACTTTCCGAGGGCTTCTCCATCCCTGAAGATCCCCACTTTGATTATTCCCTTTTCCTCACTGTCATGGAACACACTGATACCTCAGTGGCTCCACTTGCTCCCAGTCTCCAATACTTGAGGCAGATGACCCCCTCCAACATAAACACTCCAATCACAGTACAAGACATTAATTCCCCTTCTCATTCCCGAGTGTCCTTGCCAATTTATACCAGATCATCGTCTCTACTGGCTTCTACTCTGACCTGTGGAAGACCTCCCACATGCTCTTATTCCTGAAACCCAACAAACCCCAGTCTGTCGCCTCTTCCTATCGTCCCATCTGCCTCACTTCCAACTTCAGTAAGGTTTTCGAATCCATCCTCTCCTGTTGAATCCATCATCACCTCAATCAACACCATCTCCTCCCTCTTACTCAGTGTGGCTTGTGACTCTCTTCCTCCACCACAGACCAACTTCTTAATCTCATCCACCTTCTCTCCCTCCAACTTAACTCCTGTCGCTCTGTCATTTTTGTTTCCCTCGACATCCAAAATGCCTACGACCACGTATGACATCTCAGTCTCCTCTAAACTTCAAACCTACGCCCTGCCTATCAATTTTGTACATCTGGTCGCTTCCTTCCTCTCATGCTGTCCTTCCTCTGCCACCGTCCATGATACCAACTCCCATATCTTTAATCCCACTGCTGACATCCCCCAGGGAGCCATCCTGTCCTGTCTCCTCTATCTCCTGTACACCACAGATATGCCCAAGGCACCCCCCGCCCCACCTGTCCACCTCCAATATGCTGACGACACCGCCTTCCTCACTCTCTAACCTACCTTTCAACGGTCCCAACACACCTTCGAATCTCACTTTGACCAGTTCACCAATTGGTGCAACCAGTGGTTCCTTTGTAACAACCCCTCCAAAACCCAGGCAATCATCATAGGCTGCACCACCCACTCCTTCTGTCTCCATGATTTCTACCTAATCATTTATGGTTGTCCCATCCAGCTCACCCCAATCTTGAGATACTTTGGCCTCACCCTCAACTGTCACTTCACCTGGACCCTTCATCTCCTGACCATCCAGCAGAAAGCCCATTCCCACCTCTGCCTCCTGAAACTATTGTCTGGTTGGACATGTGGATTGCATCCTTCCACCATCCTTCACACCTACAAATCCCTCATCTGTCCTATCCTCTGTTATGCCAGCACTGCCTGGAACTCTGCCCCTCCCCTCTCCACTTTTATAAGGCCCTCCAAATCCTAGAGTGCCTCGCCTTCTGTATCTGGCTTCCTTCCCTCACATGACTCCTGTATGACCTTATCCACTTCCCCCACCTCCTCCTTTTCCTCCAACATTTCCACATCCTTTACACTGTCCACAGGCTTGATCCCCCCACCCCCTAGTGTCCTTCCTCTCCACCTCCCGCCCATTGTCGCACCTCTATTGCTGTATCCCTCCCTCTCTCCACCTCCAAACCCTCCTACTCCTTCCATCAGAGCAATTTCCAGCACCTCCCGCTCCCAGATGTTGAACTACACTGTGACATCTACTTTCTGATCAACTGCAGCCTGGCCTTGTTTCCCCTCCCCTCCCCAGGGCTCCCCTTTTTCCTCTCCCCTCCTCCTCCCAGACCGGATTTTCCTCCTTTCCCCCTTGATTCTCTGCACCCCCTCCTAGGCTGTTTCCCTCCCCTTCCTTCCCTCCCCAGCCCCATTTGTCACGATCCCCGCCTATCTCTCCCTCTCTTGCACCACCCCTCCCTCATTTCTTCCCTTCTCCCTCGTCTCTGTACCACTGACAGATCCTCTCAATTTGTTCATCGTCGTCGGTGTGTTACATCAGTGTTGTGCTTGGTGCTGTTCTCCCATGACGTCAAGAGCTGTGATTTTAATCGTGTGCTGGACTTAGACATAGTGTTCCTGTCAGCGATTGTTATGTGCTACACCGCCCATCGCAACTTTTATGCTCCAGCTGTACTTCGCCTTGTGTTTCTTTCAATTGTCACAGTGTATGGTTTTTGTCTACAGTTTTTAGATTTTTATCACCATTTTTACAGTCACCCCCTTTTTACACCATCTTCCATTATGTTTCCCCTTTTATCTGTCTGTTTCGCTGTATTTCCTCCTCTGTGTTGTCTTAACTGTATCCCTGTTATGTACTGACTGTCAGCTGAATAGCGGCGTCTATGCCGCTGCCAGCGCGCCCCATATGGGGCATTGAAACACAATAAAGAAAAAACTCAATTGACAATAAACAAAAAACCCTGAAAAAGGTACCTTGCAACATGGATCGAAACGTGGTAGTTTTTATATATATTGACAATTTGGTCACAAACTCAGAAAAATTTTATTGAATATATACGGTCTGTTCGTCGATTTTCAACATGTATACAACAGCATCCACAGGAATAGCCTACATAATGCGCCGCTTGACCTCAAAACCCCAGAGATACTAAAGAGAATGATGCAGACTTGTTTGGGTAGGTAAAGGGCAGGAGTAAATTTCAGAGGAGTCATCTTAGAGAAAGTAATTAGGGGATGTAGGCACCAGGAGTTGGCTGGCGTACAGATGGACCGCAGTTTCCAGTGTCTTGCATACACAGACGGTACAGTACTATTAAGTGACTCAAACCATGAGTTGAAGGAAATGTACCAGAAAATGGACTATAGGACAACCAAGCAGTGCCAGACAGACGACCTGGCGAAGGACCCGGCAGCCCTAGAGATTGAAAAATTTAGTAGGGTAGTGGCGGGCGGCATCACCCCAATTTTGATATCAAATTGATATACAAATTAATTCAATTGATCAATTAATCCCACCCCAGATCACACCCACCCGCGCCCCAACCAAGCCCACCCCCAGATGATGTCAAATGTTTTTCCCAGCCTGCACACGGGCCCCAGCCCCCTCTCCACTCGCCACCCTCCCTCACCCCTCCGCCTCACCCAACCTGCGGGAATTTCATATTATGATAGCAATTTCTTTGTCAGGGCTGTGCCGACGTCCTACGCCACCCCCCACCCAGGAATTGGCGGAAAATTAAAATGGCGGTATCGTTTCTGGATTCGAACCGAGGTCCTCCTGGACAGAAAGCCCAAGTGCACCCTATTAACACAATTATACCATCAGATTCGCTTGGAATTGACGGGAATTTTAAAATTGGAGGTGCTGTTTCCAGGACGTGGACCCTGGTTGTACTGGATGAAAAGCCCAAGTGCACCACCAACACATGGAAACTGTCCTGATGCGGGAGAGGAAGGTTAGGTTAGTGTACTCACTCGAAACTAATGACACACACACAAGCTCTTTTCACGTATAAGCTGGTAGGAAACTGACAGGGGTATAAGGTACTATCATTATTCTTTTTGCCTGGAAGTATGTTCAACTGACAAGATGCTGGTGTTGGACAAAGAGGAGTTTAAAAAGTGTAGTACCTGTATGCATACAGTACCTATCGTTGTTTGAGGTCAGAATTTTCTACTAAAGATGTCTGCTCAAAAACCATCTTGTAGCCCAAGTCCTCTACTACTAATTATAATACTTCTTCAATAATTGAACGCTGGCGATACAACACAATACTGAGCAAAAATCAGCGATGACTGGACATGTCTCATAAGCTATTTCCTTGCGCATTGTTCTAGTGTGTTTTAGAAAGAGAGGCATAATCGTCTTACAAGCTGACAGATGTTAGAAACACAATCGCAGCGGCCATGTTACTGTCACATGCGGTCTTGGTTCAACAGGTGCTCACAAGTATCGCTAAAGATATTCATGTTAAAAACTATACAAGCCATATAAATCGTGCTATCGCATTACCCACACTACCTGCGCATGAAGTGGTTTTTTCCACACCAGTACCTCAACATTGAATATAGACAGTGATCTCCGGAGTGTCTATTAACGGACCGACAGTGCTGTTACACGTCGCCGACGGTGTAAGTTCCTAATATTGTAAAATCACCGAATCTAGAAATTGGTTCGGCTAAGGAACGTGATATGAAGCCGGTATTTGCAACTCTGCCATGCCACAGCTAGACATTACCCCATTGTTTGTAACGCGTTCTGTTTCGATGACACATCAGAGCCTCTGTGATATGTCCACTGAGTTATAGGCGATGGTTGATTGAGAATGATCACATGCAGTAGTAGATGGTGTATTGATTGAGGATGTAAGAAATGTACACTGGCTTTTCATATCTCTAGTGTTACGCTTTCCACCAGAAATGCTGTCCGCGATTTAGAATATAGTCATTGCATTCAACCACATGCCTACGTTGAACCATACGGAGAAATCTTTTAATGATTACAGCCACTAGTGAATTATATTCGTGGCACTCTCGTACCTCGAAACGAACCACCTTTTTCGAACCTATCTGTTATAGTAAAATTCAAACGTGATTTTAGATAGTCCCTATGCATCTTGTGACTACTCCTCAGACTCTGCCCCGCCATCCCTGCAGCTTTGCGCATGTGATAGTCCCAGTTTAAGTCGGAACTGGCTCTGAGCACTATGGGACTTAACATCTCAGGTCATCAGTCCCCTAGAACTTAGAACTACTTAAACCTAACTAACCTAAGGACATCACACACATCCATGCCCGAGGCAGGATTCGAACCTGCGACCGTAGCAGTCGCGCGGTTCCGGACTGAAGCGCCTAGAACCGCTCGGCCACCGCGGGCGGCAAGTCGGAACTGAGCAGAAGTCAGAGTGAGATATATCTACCACATTCTACAACTCGTGTAGAAACAGAGTGAAATCAGTTAATGCTATAGGACCGTGTTTTGACCAGTCGGTGGAAATGGGAACATGTCGTAGCTCCACCAACCCGATACAAAGTGTAAGGTCAGCGCCAAATGAAGCGTGCTCCTGCAACATGAGGCAGTATAAAAGACAGTACAATCAGTTACGGTGCTGTTTCTAATCGTGAACATTAGGAAGACTCAACATCATACAGGTACTGCAGTCCGAAGCAGATCCACGTCCCTCAGGGTCTATTCACGTCTGTCACCCAAACATCCTATCATCGTTATTCTGTTCCAACCAACAGAAAAAATTACGAACTATAAAAGCGCTAGTAACTTCATCCGATAGATTTTTACTACATATCTCTCTTCTGATGTATCGAAAGCAAATACTATCTGCGTGCCAGCATCGAGCATATGCAGCGATCCTATTACATATATAGGTATTGAGCCATTGCAGCAAGCGGCCAGTGATCAACGTCACTTGCACAGAACAGTGTAAAGTTTCATCGGCTGTAATGTATGAGGACCATCTACCACAGATTATCAGTGGAAAGAGAGGGTCCCTGTTTTGTTGTTTGACACACTGCTTTTTCTGCTGTAACACGCTTTGTACACTGCCATACATTTTGATTTTTCCTCCATGGCTGCGACCTCTACGTTTAAACTTATCATTCACACTGATGGGATAGCTGATGGCGCTGTGTTCCGTTTGACTGATTCCTCATATTGCTGCCAAGTAGGCGATCACTGTTTCGGTGTTAGCCATCCCCAGAAGGTGTTGCCCCCTCCACCAAGAATCTTTCTCCATCTCAAACAAATAATGTCAATCATTATGTGGTAATCAACAGCGTACCAGTGGACAGATGGGGTGGAAAAGACACCGTCTATGTATTGTAGTAATAAGCATCGCAGTTGACAGTGCGATCAATTGTGGCAATTTTACCGTAATTTCAACACCGAATAATGATGCCACAGCATGCTTCCCAATTTCTGTATCATCTCTAAACAGCCCCTCCACTATTGTGCGAGTACCATTGCGAATGTAAATAGATGACTGTACATTACATTCATTCATATTTAATTCTGGAACATATAAGTATTGGGACAACGTCGGTACCATTCCAAAATACCGTCACCAACCCCCGCCCGCCCCCGCCCGCCCCCGCCCGCCCCCGCCCGCCCCCGCCCGCCCCCGCCCGCCCCCCCGCCCCCCCCCCACCCCGCCCCCGCCCGCCCCCGCCCCCCCCCTCCCTCCCGCCTACGTATACGCGCTAGACATTAAATGTTTTCATAACACCGTCACCTTTCCAAAGCATCGTTAGTCGACAAGGTCGCTCTCTCTCTATGTCGCAACCCTGCGCATACATACACGCGCTAGGCAGGACCTATATAAATCAATGCCCGACCTACCTCACTCTCACACTGCTCGTATACTTCATTCATCCAATACTTGTCACGTCTTCGTAATTAAACGTGTAACAATAGGATTCAACTATCCTATGACCTCATTGTAGGACATATATAGGTTAAGTTCCGGGACCTCAGTCTTGGTCACTCAGTCAGCGGGAGACTAAGAAGAACAATCATGAAGCACCAGTCAACCTCCAGTGCAGTCACTCAGAACAGGATCAAACGGAAAAGTAAGTATCATATTTCACATTATTCTATCTCGTTCATTATCCTTATTATTCAATGTTTTCACTTATTCGCTAATATCTACTCATTCATCTTCTTTTTTCAACAGAGTCAAACGCAACCATGCTTAGCTCCGCAGACGCGTCCGAACCTGCATCATCATTAGCTTCGTTAACCATCTCATCCGGACCTACACCAGCGACAGCTGACTCATTTGTTCCAGTAGCGACCACGTGGGATCCTGTAGCTCACATGTTGGAGCAGGACAAGGAGTTGCTGCTCTCCGTCCCACTCAACAACTTGTGTGATGAAGACGCTCGATCTGCTCACCACACAATGAATTCAACCACTGGTGGTGTTAAAGATCAACTAAATGGTGGTCAGTACTGGATGCCTACATATAACTCATCACAATCGAACACTCCCGTGATAGTGCAACCACCGAGTTTAGATACTGTAAATAAAAAGAATACGTCTAGTGCGGCTACGCTATTCACCACGACATATAATTTAACCTCCAGTGGTTCCAAACGTGTGAACATTGCTATAGACGTCCATCATGTCTGGGGGATCCAAGCTATAATGGAGATTGAAAATATTTCCAAAAGTGTTAAAGTCCCGATTTCCGAGTTCGACTGGGCCGGGATCTGTCATGCAGAGCGCTACATCAATCAACAAATGACAACCGAATATGATCCAACTCATCCCCCACCAGAAATTCGTCTTGCCGATGTCACACTTTCCATTACTACTGTATATGATGACTGCGCCTTATGCATTAAATCAGGTGTCGACAGCGTCTATCTAAGGCATCCATCAGTTATCAAATTATTCAACCTAGACTCCTCTATACGATTTGCTCTCGAGAGACTGAATCGTTGGGTTCCTAGCATAGAGGCAGCATATAGTGACGTTAAAAACTCTCTACGTGTTAATAATATACATATTGACGATTTTGAGCAGCATCTTCGTTCGCATATGGCCATTAAAACTACAGACATCCAATTGAAATGCGTGTGTCAAAAACCTGAGTACTCAGAGTCACCTATCGGATTGCGTGAGATACGTGCAGAATTTATTGCCAACCAAAGAGAATTATTTCGTATATATTGTACAGGTTCTAAGAAGAAACGTGCAGATAATGATAACACCTCAGAAATAGTACATCCAATGTATGATTTTTAAATAAATAATTTATATTTAATCTTATCTCCTGTTTCTCTTTTATATCAGACCAACACTCCTATTATAATCAAATTGATCCAATAATTTTTTAATTCTACTCAAATTATGACCATCTTACTCTTCATACATGTGTTCCTCGTGTAGGCAGTATAGCTCAATCGGTTAATTGATCGAACTATACCGGCTACACACAAATATTATTATTATCCTCTCAGTTATATTTTCTATATATGTCAAGTACTTGTTTGTACATGGCTCATTTACTATCATGGCTGGCTGGGTGAAGCACCCTCACCACAAGGACTTTGTTGTCGGTGACTGGTCATGTGAAGATTCAAGTGAAGAGCAGAAGAAGAAGAAGAACAAGAAAAACGGAATTCTCCTTCCCGATAATATAAGAGCAATTATTGTAGGCCCATCCAACTGTGGCAAGACTAATGTCCTCATGACTCTGCTAACTCATGCGCAAGGTGTCCGATTTGAACATGTCTGTCTATTCTCAAAAACACTCTTTCAACCCAAGTATCAGCTATTGCATGAGATATTTCGGGGTGTAGATGGCGTTACATACACAACATTCAGTGAAAGCTCTGATATCCCCCCACCTGAAGAAACAAAACCAAACACAGTTTTCATATTTGACGATGTTGCAGTAGAAAACCAAGACCAAATTCGCAAATATTTCTCTTTCGGTCGCCATATGGGTGCTGACGTATTTTATCTAAGTCAAACATATTCCAGAATCCCCAAACAACTTGTTAGGGATAACGCAAATCTCATTATAGCCTTCAAGCAAGACAATCTTAATTTAAGACACATTTACCAAGCACATGTGGGGACGGATATGTCGTTCAATGATTTCTTAAAGATATGTGCAGACTGTTGGAACCATTCACAGTATGGGTTTCTCGTTATTGATAAAACAAGAAAACTGTATGATGGTAGATACAGGCGAAACTTTCAAGAATTTTTGCATATATAACAAGGTAATAAACGTTAACACATCAGTCTACGTCATACCATGGACAAATTCGCGCGTATGTCCACCTCTCAACCTGAGATGTCTGGTGTACACAGACAGAACATTCGTTTGTACATGGATGCGAAAATTCAAGCTATGGCTCTTAAAGTTGCAAGTATGCGCAGGGAACTAGAGACCTATTACCAAACCCTTCTGAGAATGGTGAATCAGTTAAATGAGCTAGTTAATCAAGTCAGTAAGAAAGTAACCGACTTAACTGAAAAGGTCGATCATATTCAGAGAAAAATAGATGTAGACCTCATTGTTGTCGATAAGAGCGATCGTGATCATACTAAGAAGCTGAAGAAAATGAATGCATATATAAAGCCTCATGTCGCAGAGACGTCTGATTAGTATACGTTGAGATGTCGACGACCAAGCAGAAAGTCATTGAAGCCCGTAAAGCAGTCCGAGAGAAATTACGGTTGCTTAGGTTAGGGTATATTGATCGTCAGCAAACACTAAGAGAGACCTTTAAGCCCGTTACTGAGTCTCTCCGACAGCTCTCACCAAAAACAAAAACGACCCAAAACGACAGTCAAGCCATTGATGAATTCATTATTAGTCACGCACCAGGCCAGATAGATAGAACATTCGGCGTTAGCCCAGGAAGACCATACATGTTGGGCACGCATCCCATAACTGTAACAGAAGACAAAATACAAATAGCTGATAGACAGTTTGACCGAACACCAGGCTTAATGAATCTTATTTTCCTAAGACCAACTAAAAAACCTATAAATTATTCAGTTAGTGATAAGGACACGTACCGTCAAATACTACACATGACTGGTGTACACAAGATCACCAAAAGCCTAACCAACAGGAAGTATAAAACCATTATAAAACCAATACTTGAAGACCAAAACAACAACAACGGTGCCAGCAGCGGAGATGGTATTGACATTGGTCTTAAGACAGTGAACAATCGAGTCCCTCAGTATATATATTATGATGATCCCAACGAACTAATAGATCGACTACGTCTGCTCATGGCATCAGCTGCTGCAGGTAATACAGCTCATTCGAATGAAGTTATCTCCATAATCTCTGAGCTTCGAGAGAGAGGTATCATCGAATAAGTATGGAGACCGTAGTTCGAGAACTACACAAACCAGCACGCAAAACATACCCGCGCAGACATGTCATGATTAAAGGGATGGATGACTTGTGGCAAGCTGATCTTGTAGATATGCGACAATATTCACATGAGAATAATGGATTCAATTACATTTTAATTGTTATTGATACATACTCCAAATTTGCATGGGCAGTACCAGTCAAGACAAAAACCGGACCAAATGTCGCTGATGCTTTTGAACGCTTGCTACAGATAGGAACCAATCGATGCCCGGACAATCTCCAAACCGATCATGGTGGTGAGTTCTACAATAGGTACTTCAAGACAGTGATGCAGCGGTATGGAATACATCACTACTCGACATTCACTCACCTGAAGGCAAGCATCGTAGAGCGTTTGAACAGAACAATAAAAGGCAGAATGTGGATGCGGTTTAACCTTCGTGGCTCATACAAATGGACAGATATCCTCCCAGAAATAATTGCTCAATATAATAGAACCAAACATAGCACAATAAAAATGCGGCCAATTGATGTTCGTGATAACACACTCATGGATACGGTATACTTTCACATTAAGATACTGGATCCACGCAAACAGAAATTTAATGTAGGTGATTTGGTGCGTATCTCAAAACACAAGACCGCATTTGAGAAATCATACCTACCGAACTGGTCAACTGAGATATTTACAGTTTCAAATGTGCAGCGAACGAATCCTAGAACTTATTTATTGAAAGACAGTAAAGGTGAAGAAATTGCAGGCTCCTTCTACACTGAGGAGATGCAGAAGAGCTCACAACCAGATCTTTTTCTCGTGGAGAGAGTCATAAGACGACTTGGAAATAAAGCCCTAGTGAAATGGCTTGGTTTTCCTGCTACACAAAACAGTTGGATTGATGCCAGGGATTTGCTATATAATGAACATTCATCGTCCACAACCACCACAGTAGCCTGACATGCGCGATCGAGGGCACATTAGAGGAGGTGGTGGTGTTCTGGACAAACTACCTTTGGAATTACACATCCCGGGGTATAACTACTGCGGACCTGGGACAAAGCTTCAGAAACGCTTGGCGCGAGGTGATAAGGGAGTGAATCTGCTTGACGAAGCGTGCATGGAACACGACATTGCATACGAAGCAAATAAAGATCTACCAAGTCGTCACATTGCAGATAGGATTTTAGCTGATAAAGCTAAGGCGATACGGAAAAGAAAAGATATTGGTATAGGTCAACGCATCGCAGCATTCGCAGTTGATAAAACCATGCGCGGAAAAATCAAGTTAGGATTAGGAGTGATGAATTTCAAGCGCGTTATGAACGCTGCACGTCGCGCACTAAACATGAAGAACAAGAAGGGTTGTTTGAAGAAATGTATCCTGACAGCGATGTATGCAGCTAAAAACGCAATGAAGGACAAAGAATCACCAACGAGAAGATCCGTTAAAGCACCTCGCATTCTACCAATACCCAAGACATCCGGTGGTTTTATTCCTTTTCTCATCCCAGCCCTCTCCGCGCTCTCAGCGGTAGGTTCGCTCGCCGGTGGGGCTGCGGCTATCGCTCGAACAGTCAAGAATGCGCAAAACTCGCAAACCCAGTTAGAAGAGGCGAGAAGACATAACCGCATGATGGAAGCAGCAGTCATTGGAAAAGGCCTATACTTGAAACCGTACAAGAAGGGTCTTGGTCTATTCATAAATAAAAAAAAAAAGCCCAATAGCGGTCCTACCAGATCGACCACTCACAAATACAGACCTTCTTAAGTTTGTTAGACATAAATTCAAGATACCAAGATTCCGTGGTGTGTTTATGAGGGATACATTACCTAAGACTATGTGGAAAACTGGTGAATGCGGTATTGTGAATTTAGATGTTGTCGGAGGTCCTGGCACCCACTGGGTGACGTACGTTATGAAAGACGCTGGGGTAGTCTACTATTTCGACTCCTTTGGTGACCTGCAACCACCCGAAGAATTACAGCAATACTTCACTCACAGAAGACATGTGCTATACAATTATCAACGGTATCAGGACTTTAATACATACCTCTGCGGGCATCTTTGCATCATCTTTCTCTTGACGTTCACAGAGAAGAATAAGAACAAGAACTACCGTATATAAGCAGGATATTTAAACCTTCATTCATCAGTTGACGTTCAGATGCAATGTCGTACACTTTGACGTTGAAAGGACGGTCATCTGTATTGCGTGCAAATTACTTCCCACCAATTGATTTGAGTGCAGGTCAATGGAGTGTTGCATTGATTGGACTGGAGACGTACAACAGCATTCCGAATATCACCAACATTAACAATAAACTGCATCTCGATATTAAGGGTGAAAAAGATATTCTTGAAATAGAATCTGGTGCATACGATATTGACGATTTAAACGAACTCTTAAAACAGTCTGGAAAAGGTATTGAACTACGTGCAAACATCAATACACTTAAATCTGAAATAAGGACTCTAAATGCAACGATTGACTTCAGCCAGAAACATTCAATAGGACCCCTGCTTGGATTCACAAAAGGGCAGATTTTGAAGAAAGATCCAACTAAATTTTACAAGTCCAATCAGTCTGTGGATATACTCCCAGTCAGCACAATACGTGTCGAGTGTAACATTGCTACGAATTCCTATCTCAACGATACTCTCATTCACACTATTTACGGATTCTTCCCCTCAGTTGCAGCGGGGTATAAGATTGTTGAAACACCTGCCAATGCAATATACCTTCCAGTGACTGCTCAGACATTGAGCTATTTGGAGCTGCGTATTGTGGATCAGAATAATAAACTTGTCGACTTTCGCGGTGAGGAAATCATTATACGATTACATCTAAAACAAGATGGGCTTGCGGTATAAAACAAGTGCACGCAATACACAGCGCACCACTTCGCTACTGAACAGCAAACTGATAACACCTGTGAACTACGAATTTCTTAAATCAGTTGGTCTCAAACCCTGCAATGACGTCATCACTCAATATAACCAATCCAGTAGAGTATGATGACAGAATTATACGTCAAGAATACTTCTCTCATAAATCTTACGCTTCAACCACGTTTAACAAGAATGATGAAATCAGGATTGTCATACAGCACCAGGACACACTCACTCTTCCGTGCAAGAGTTTCATATATCTCGAAGGGTCATTCAAGAAAACTGATGGCACCGATACAGTGGGGTCCAAGCTGACACGCAACGCATTGGCATTCCTCTTCCAAGAGATTCGCTATGAACTGAATGGTTCTGAGATTGATCGTACACGCAATGTTGGTCTAACATCGACCCTTAAAACATACGTCTCGGCATCACCAGCAGATCTGCATAGTTTAGAAAATGCTGGATGGTTCATAGACGATGCGGAGGGTAGAACACCCCAGGAGTACAAGCGATTTACTGCATGCATACCTCTAAAAATACTTATGGGTTATTTTGAGGATATGAGACAGATTATTATGAACGCTAAACAGGAACTTATTCTCGTGCGGAGTGCGACAGACAATAACTCGTACATTCAAGGAGCTCAAGAAGAGAATAGGATCACAATCAACCAATTAATATGGAAAATGCCTCACGTCAGTGTATCCGACGAGGAACGATTGAAGCTTTTGAAAGTGTTGAATTCAGGTACATTTCTGTCACTGACCTTCCGCTCATGGGAGATCTTTGAGTATCCAGTGTTACCGACTGCGAGCAGACAAACATGGGCTATTAAGACCTCCAGTCATATCGAGACACCCAGATTCATTATACTTGCGTTTCAGACTGATAGAAGAGCAAATACATCAAACGATTCCACCGTGTTCGATAACTGCAAGTTAACTAACGCCAAAGTCTACCTCAATTCAGAATTCTACCCATATGACAATCTACATCTGCAATGGAATGAAAATGTATACAGCCTCGCGTATGACATGTATGCAAGGTTTCGTCCTTCATACTATGAAATTGCTGAAGGAGAGGGAGGGGGGTGTCTACTGAGTCCTCGTAAGTTCAAAGAGCTTTCACCGATCATTGTAATAGACTGCTCTAAACAGAATGAGATAATTAAGTCTGGACCTATAGACGTTCGAATTGAATTTGAATCATCGACGAATTTCCCAGAACACACCGCTGCATATGCATTAGTCCTACACGACAGAATAATCAATTACTCACCGCTCACAGGTGTTGTGCAACGAGCTGTATAAATGAAAATATGCTGTCCTGTGCATTAATCATTTGACGATGGCAACTCAGCCTGTGAAGATCATTACAGATATTCAAGGATTCCATGATGGAGAGCGAAGACAGTTCGTATTTAAACAAGTTGCTTTTGTGGTCTACACACAAGACGCAGGAATAATTGAAACCTTCTCCGCAAATATTCGATCACCAAGACCGTTCACGCAAGTGAAATCTTGTAAAACACGGACCAGTGCATTGTGGTTAACTAATTTTTATCATGGAATTCACTGGGATGATCCCGGCATACCCTATAAAGATGTGGTGATCGCACTTAAATTATTCGATCACAAGGACACCATCGTTTACGTGAAGGGAAAGGACAAAACCTCCTGGATGCGTCAAATATTTAAATTTGCATCTATTCAAGACCTTGAATGGTACGGATGTCCATCCATCCATCGACTGAAGAACGATTATCAAAAAAGTGCTTTTGTATCTGCATATGAGAATGTAAAATTACTTTTCACTTTTATTAGAAATAAATAATAATTTATAAGATTGAGTGTTTTTTCTTTCTATGACATCCAACGTCCCTAGTATTGTAAGTTTATTCTTTTTATATTGTATATGAAGGGAACTGTCCGAGAGAGACACATACCCTGGCCTTTGACGTGGAATGAGCCTACTGTCATAGTTAGGCGCGGATGCCGATCTCGCGGTCTCCGTCGAAATCGACAGACACGCGCAGCTGCTGACGCTTGGTAGGGGGTTGCACCAGTTGCCGGCCTCGCGGCCGCTGTGGAAAGCGATGCGTCAGGTTACGATCTCTAAAGTATCTGTTGACATAGGACTGTAAGAGATAGCGCTGCAGTGGGCTGTGTGTGTTCGTGGCAACTAGCAGAAGTCCGGCACGTGTGATTAAAAGCAGGAAACCTTATAACTTTATGCATTGCGATGTGGCTGTATGTACGTATTCTGCATACACACATAAATAAATTTATAATATTTTTAATAAAAAGAATAATCATTATTAGGGTATCAAATAATAACAACATTTTTTTTAGAAGGAAATAACTGAGTTTATTATTGAATTCAGAATTTAACATTTTTCACATTATATATATATAAATATGAGTTTACAGATATAAGATTGGTTTTTAACCAAAAATCTGAAATTCCACATCTTTTTAGATAATTTTTTAACAAATTTAGATAATTAAGAAATATATATATATAAGCATTCTCTTCAGATAAATTATATATATATAATTTTAAAGCTAATGCAGAGGTACTACCCTATCTTACAAAGTAACTAATATCGCTAATGAAGTTCCACCAGAAAAACAAAGCACTTTTAATTAATACCAAACCTATTTGTTTCAAGTCAATGACTCTAAACATTTTCGAAAAGAACAACAACAAATTGAATATATATTTTTTTCCAAGTAAGTCGATTTAAAGATTTTCAACTACAAGAACAAGGTGAACATATATATGTTTCTTTAAAGTGGACGTCTAGAAACATTTTCCGCTAGAACAAGCAATTGAACATATAGAAAGAATTTAATTAGTGGAACTCATACACTTAAAAACTAGTTCTGACTGGATGGCTAGCGGTAGGTGAAACTTACAAACTAAAATCTAAGCTCTATAATGACTAGAAGTGATGGATATATTAAGTGAGAAAATTTTATTATTTTTTTGTTCATACAGAAGTTAATTGGCTAAATTTATAGCCTTTTCATATATATATTAATAATGGTCAGCAATATGTAGATATAAAGACTTTTTTGAAAAAATAATGATTATATTTACATACACACACACACTTAACACAAGTTCGCGCTCATTCGCACACTCAGACATGCATGGAAGCACGCAAACTGATACACGCAACAAAACACTCTCATCAACTATTTACACTATGATAAAAGAGCCATACTATTTCCACGCATAGCCCACATTCATAACATTCACACGCTCATTCCCTCTCTATCACTCAACCAGAGTCCCCCACCCCTACTTTCGTTTCAAGTAAATAGTGTGAGTATGGGAGGGTTCCCACCCCATCCTCACAAATGACTCTTTTATCGTCATGAGGAGACAGTCCGACTTTAGACTGCAGCACAGTGTACACCTCGTGAGCTCGTGATCGAATGCTAGTTTGTTGAACCATGTGTGGATGAGCGCCTTCAACGCTACGACCGTACAGGCACTGCAAATAGTCCTCGACCGTAAGCGCACGAGACGCGATCCGTCTAACACCCTTTGCCCGCCTCAGAGTGCTCCCGTCTACTGTGCGATATGCATACATTTTCGATCTCAGTCCCACAAACTCTACAATTGGTAAACCATTCGACTCGTCTTTCATGAGACCGATAACCTTCTTGTTCTGTGGAACAATACCATAAGGATTATTGATCTCATAAGAAGAGGTGTCGAATTCTTTACCATTGCACCTAATTACTTCATATGGATCACAGTTCTTGATCCAGTAGATAAAGCTGTCTGTATCCATATAAAGTAATTTTGGATCTACGAAATGAGGTTTCGCAAACTCATAGTGGAATCGGTACATGTAGAATTTGGAGATATCGAGTATACACATCCCCAAATAGATGGGTTTCATAAACTCTACTGCAGTCTTCGACATCTCCACAGCAACAAAGTTTTCATTGAAGATGGTGGCACGCTTAAAATTTGGCCTGGCTATACATTTTCTCACGCCGTAACGCCCTTCCCATGCGGTTCTAATAACAATATCGCGTTCATTTCTTACATTTTGCATAGTTTTCCCGAAAATGGAATTATTCATTAATTTATAAAAGTCTTTTTCAAAATCATTACTCGCGACCGCCCTCTTTTCGGTGTTTAGTTCAATATACTCCTTCAACCAGGGGGATTGCTTGAAGGAGATTGCCCGGGTGATTTTAATGAGCTCCATTCCTAATCTGAGACACTGCTGGAGGTTACGATAATGAATAATATACCTCTGCTTATCCCCAACAGTGGCCATCAGTTTAGGGATGGTGCTTCCTCGTGGAATTTGTTGCTCTGGACATAACGGCAAGTCGCTTGTCTCTCCATGCAAATTATTAGGGTACGCGATGTCTGCCTCAAGCACATACCCTACATCAGAATCGGCCGCAAGACCCATTATCTGTCCACCTAATCCCTTCAATTCGTCTTCAGGCACCCATTGGAACCCGGCAACCGGCAGCGGTTGCTTCATAGCATGCCCATATAAATTGTTAACATCTAAGTACAAAATGTAACTAGAATCAAGGGATGCGTTGTACTCGACACCCATCCGCGGATTATTTGCCTTGGCGTGTCTGTGAACACATTGACAAAGTCCGCCGCGGATCCCTCGCTCAAAAAATAGAAGCATTGAAGCATCAGTCAAAAGTTCAATGTTGCAATCCGTTTTTTTGAGCATAGCGTCCCAGGACAACCCAGGTGCCGTGTAATAAAAGGCAGGGTCCAGAGAGTACGTGGTCATACATACACTCCGGAACTTTTCGAAAACATCTGCAAGCAAACGAACGTCCGTGTCCACGTATAACCTTGCATATTCTCCCAAATTGGAGATGTTGAATTCCTGCCAGACATTAACGGCATGCTCATAATCTGTGATAGTTATGGTATCGCCAGTGAGAGTACTGGTAAAAGAAGTTATGTCGGGAAGCCTGGTTTCATTGAGTTTTGCCATACAATCAAGATACTCGTACGGGAAAACTCCTTTCCTCGTCGCAAGTTGAAACTTTTCCTCATCGGTAAATGCAGATCGAGTGATATGCATATCATTCCGAGGTAAAGTCTCAACCAGTTTCTGGAGCGAAGTTTGCATAAATCGTAGAGAGTCAAGGAAGCGGAGCGTAATTTTGGGCGTCATTCGTTTTGAAAAAGAAATGTATTTTTCAACACTTTCAGGCAGGATATTGACCTGATCCTTCTTCACACCGAACTTAGCCAAGTGCTCAACGAGAAAATGAGCGTCATATCCGCTCAGATTATGAAAAAAGACGGGTATGTGCGTAGGTAACTGATACTTCAAGTTGCATGCATTGTGGGCTGCACCGCGGAACTTACCCGTAAGATGACAATGGTCTCTACGAGGAGTCTCCGCTTTTCTATCTAAGACCAGCCCGCAAATATGACAATTAACAGCCTTTTCATACAAGTCATCATTTTCCTTTGATTTGGTCATGGGAATATTGATGCTGTAGAGCTTGTGAACTTGCCAAGAAAGTTTTTCAAGCTCTGTGAGAAGCCAAACCGCCGGGTCGTTCCCTACATAAGACTGATAGCTATTAAGTTTACAATCATATGCGCATACAACTTGGAACGCAGCCGCATAAGGTACGTGTTTTTGTGTGAAGGTTGTGTGTGAGGCTAAGGGATTCCCTTCACAACGAGTAATAGGAGCCAGCAAGCATTCAAAATCAGCGTACACAACAAAAGGACAACGCTGCTGGTGGTGAGCATTTTTAAATTTAATGAATTTATTTTCCTCAGTGGGCATAACAACACGTACCGGGTCCTTGCATGCACAATCTAATAGATGTGTCGCTAATAACTCTTGAGATGAAAAATAATTCAAGCACCTTATACAAATATGTCGTTTATGATCATTTTTACTTAACTGGGTGGAAATGAGTCGGGACATGTCTTTGATCCAGACGTAGTGATAATTATCACGTTCGGAGAAGAGCAGCATGTTGACATGCAACTCTCGCTCACCTGCAAATTTTGAGAAATGGAGGGGGCCTACTACTGTATGCTTGTTCTGCTCATCTGACTTGCTTTTCTTCTCCAGGCCATAAACGTGGACCGATATTGCGGTATTCTGAGCCTCAAACTTAGGTATGTCCTGGATTCTTAAAGGGAACTCTATCCCGTCAAAGTTATACTGTCTCTTAATATCTTTGACTTTGTAACTGCTGGGACGCTCGGGATGATGTTTGTAATTGTAATTTCTCTCGCAAGCCAGGACTGACCAAGCAAAACACGCATTATCATAGTTATTTTGAACATTAATGCACGCCTGCTTTTTCTCAATATCTATAGGGAGTTTAATATAACTGGACCCTCCATTCATTGGATCATAGACATGTATATGGATGTCGAGGTGTGGTATACTGCTGAGCGCTTTAGCGGATCCACGTACTTCCATCTCGGAAAATCGGGCCATAATAGCGCTCAAGGTGGATTCTCGATACCACTCAGCAATCGATGTGCTCCGAGAAATAACGCCATTGTCACCCCATATATAATGCAGAGTAGCCGTCTCCGCGTCACCTTGATGTTTAGGGGGGTGACTCAGTTCACAGCATAACACAGCACTGCATTTAAAGGCGTTAAATTCCGGATCTTCTAAGAGTTTGAGGAGCTCGGTCTCCAAGACGGGGAGGCACGCCTCCAAAAACCTTACAGGATCGCGATACCTGCCGCCTGGATTCTCAATTCTGGTGAAAGAGATTCGCCCCTCAAACGCTCTAGCAACTGCTGAGTATTCTAAGGGAGTCATTACGCCGTTATTCTGATCGAATTCGTTATCGATAGGACGGGGGAGAGAACTACCGCTAGCCATAAGGAAATTACTATTATTACTGTTGCTACAACTAGGAGTCCGCCCGATAGATGAATGGGCTGGTGATGGGTCATCGTAATCATCATCATCATTTGCGGGGGGAGGTATACGTCTCGGAACGCATACCTTGCGTGGGCGGCGGCGGCGAGCTGCTGCTTCTAGAGGAGGAGGGGGTGACAGCCGGTTTGAAGGACCAGGCTGTGGCGACGGCGGACGGGCTGCGCGGCCAAACGGTTGCGAGAGCGCTGGGGGAGGAGCTGGCGCGTGTTCTGCATCCGCCTCCCGCGAAGCCCTTATAGGGGCTACGCAAGGCGCGGCGTGTCTTTGCGGTTCGGTGCGCCCGAGTCCCGCCCCCGCAACCACCGCTCTAGGAACACGGCCTACGCCGTGTGATATACCTGTAAGATAAATAAGGAAAAAAATTAATTTAGTGATTTATATTTAAAAGAGCGATAAATAATAACAATAAGAGTAGATAATGGTGGTTATGTGAAGGAATGTTAATGTTCAAAATTATTCACCTTCTCCGCTCTGACTCCATGGTTTGAGCAACTCATTGCCAAAATCAAGTAGATCCTCAAACCACTCAGGTAGGTTGATCTCCTCCTCAAACGGGTCAGGCAGGTTGGTCTCCTCCTCCTCTAAAGACCGAGTGTCCTGTGTGGCAGGCGCCGTTTGAACGCTACCGCCGCCTCCTTGAACGTTTTGGGTGGTTGAACCGAATGCTGAATTAGGCGCATCTACAAAGAAAAGACCGGCTTATGAGGACTAAATGTATACAATCAGGAAACGGGTATATATTAGATGAAATTATTTAAGTTTAAGAAGTATGATTGTATTATAAATGTACTTACATTCGAGCTGCGCTTGAGCCCTTTCCATAAAAGATTCAGACACCCAAGTTAGAGGTAAAAAAAAGGCTTGGATAAGCAATTTTTATAGAGAGAGAGAGATTCAAAAGGGGTAAAAAACGTAAGCCGGAACACACAGAACAAGTGGAGGAGCGATCTTTATAGAGAGCATTATAAAAGATATGTAGCACTCATACACAGAGTTAAAGGGTGTAGATATCAGAATACTGAAAATGTACTTACCAGGGAATGGAACTTCGTCCACATGAGCACGTTTGCTGCTGCTGCTGCTGTCACTGGCGGTTCGTGATCGTTTCATTGTTACACGTTTAATTACGAAGACGTGACAAGTATTGGATGAATGAAGTATACGAGCAGTGTGAGAGTGAGGTAGGTCGGGCATTGATTTATATAGGTCCTGCCTAGCGGGTGTATGTATGCGCAGGGTTGCGACATAGAGAGAGATGGCGCTAACTCTCTCTCTATGTCCCAACCCCGCGCAGGTAATAACGACTAGAGAGTCACCACTTGCCGGATACACTGCGTGCGATCTTGTTGTTGTCTACTAACGATGCTTTGGAATGGACTCTCTCTATGTCACAACCCGCTACGGTAATAACGATTAGAGAGGCACCACGTGCCGGATACATTGCGTGCGACCTTGTCGACTAACGATGCTTTGGAAAGGTGACGGTGTTATGAAAACATTTAATGTCTAGCGCGTATACGTAGGCGGGAGGGAGGGGGGCCGGGCGGGGGCGGGCGGGGGCGGGCGGGGGCGGGGTGGGGGGGCGGGGGTGGGCGGGCGGGGGCGGGCGGGGGCGGGCGGGGGCGGGCGGGGGTTGGTGACGGTATTTTGGAATGGTACCGACGTTGTCCCAATACTCATATACACCAAAGTATACCAGACAACGACCTAAATATCTCTAGCAGTTCGATCATAGTGCGCAATTTACGATCTCTCTCAATGTGGATGGGAGTCACGTGGCATTCTCGCACTCTTAGGGTAAAGTTAGAGACCGAGAGATCTCGCATTGTTTTTGACCGACGCTCCGTGCAGCAGTTGCACCGATTTAATCTGCAGGTGACCTGAAGCGAACAACTACATTCCACGTTTCGTGGAGGAACAGTGCGAACCAAGGCTGTAACTACTGTCCCGCAGCCATCCAAGAGCACAAGATTTATCCAGATGTGCGAATGTCGTGGAGGATAGCACCCCCTTATCGGTGTACATCTACATCTACATCTAGATCTACATCTATACTCCGCAAGCCACCTGACTGTGTGGCGGAGGGTACCATGAGTACCTCTATCGGTTCTCCCTTCTATTCCAGTCTGGTATTGTACGTGGAAAGAAGGATTGTCGGTATGCCTCTGTGTGGGCTCTAATCTCTCTGATTTTATCCTCATGGTCTCTTCGCGAGATGTACGTAGGAGGGAGCAATATACTGCTTGACTCCTCGGTGAAGGTATGTTCTCGAAACTTCAACAAAAGCCCGTACCGAGCAACTGAGCGTCTCTCCTGCAGAGTCTTCCACTGGAGTTTATCATCTCCGTAACACTTTCGCGATTACTAAATGATCCTGTAACGAAGCGTGCTGCTCTCCGTTGGATCTTCTCCATCTCTTCTATCAACCCTATCTGGTACGGATCCCACACCGCTGAGCAGTATTCAAGCAGCGGGCGAACAAGCGTACTGTAACCTACTTCCTTTGTTTTCGGATTGCATTTCCTTAGGATTCTTCCAATGAAACTGTTGTGATGATAGACGGTTAAGAACAAGAAACGGATGGTTTTTATGCATGATGGAGCTCCAGACGGACGGAGTTTCAGCATTTTACGTAAATCAACTGCACTACCAATTCTAAAGCGTTGGTCTAGTGTCTGGGGTCATTGCCAAGAAGGTATTGGTAAGGGAGAACATAAACACATGCTCTCCTAACGCTACAAGGTTCTGCACTTAAAACACGCTATAATGTTAGGTCGTTACGGTTTCCGACATATTAGTCATATGGAATGCAACGCTGTTACTATCCCAATGTAAGAAATGTATTTCCATCACCCGGCATACATTCTCCTTGCAGGTTTCTCTACGGTAAACTATAGAGACAAACTTTAAAATGAAAAACTACTTCCTTAAAACATCGATTCCTTGTGAACATGTGCTTTATAGTTTTGCAGAGGTGTATAGCCCCCACTGTTCACATCTGATCACGGTTCAGAAATTATACTGCACTAGCATCATTCCTATATAAAATGATCGTTAGTAATAGAGAATGCCTCTTGCAAAGGAGGAGACAATCGTCTAGTAGCTGTCTTTGACATTGTACGTCATGCCACTACTAACTCCGTAAACAGGACACCTATCCAGCAGATGTATACACTGGTGTTGCAGCACCTCACAAACCTGTCGCGTAACTTAGAATTGCCTTAGATATGAAGCTTAAGACTCCTTTTTATGCCCAAGATGCGGCAGGGGAATGGAGTACGTCGCATAAATATCGATATATCAGAAGACAGAGATGTGGTAAAAATCTATTGGATGAAGTCAGAGGAGATTTTATAGTTTGCAATTTTTCTCTGTTGGATGGTAGAGAATAACAATTATAGAATGTTTGGGTGACAGACGTGAATGGACCCTGAGGTACGTGGATCTGCTTCGGACTGCAGTACCTGAAAGATGTTGTGTCTTCCTAATTTTCTCGATTAGAAACACCACCGTAACTGTTCATACTGTCTTTTATACTACCTCATGTTGCACGAGCAGGCTTCATTTGGCGCTGACCTTGCACATCGTATAGGGTTGGCGGAGTTACGACGTGTTCCCATTTCCACCGACTGGTCAAAACACGGTCCTACAGCATTAACTCATCCCAATCTGCTTCTACACGTGTTGCGGAATGTGGTAGATATAGCTCTCTCCGACGTCTGCTCAGTTCCGACTTAAATTGGGACGATCACATGCCCAAAGCTACAGGGATGGCGGGCAGAGAGTGAGAAGAAGTCAAAAGATGCATAGGGACTATCTAAAATCACGTTTGAATTTTACTGTAACAGATAGGTTCGAAATACTTGTTTGAAGGTACGAGAATATGATTCACTATTCACGAATATGATTCACTAGTGGCTGTAATCAAGAAAAGATTTCTCTGTAGGGTTCAACGTAGGTATGTGGTTGAATGGAATGACTATATTCTAAATCGCAGACAGCATTTCTGGTGGAAAGCGTAACACTAGAGACCTGAAAAGCCAGTGTACATCCTCAGTCATTACACCATCTACTGTATGTGATCATCCTCAAACCATCGCCTATAACTCGGTGGATATATCACAGAACCTCTAATGTGTCATCGAGACAGAACACGTCACAAACACTGGGGTAATGTCTAGCTGTGGCATGACAGAGTTGCAAATACCGGCTTCATATCACGTTCCTTAGTCGAATCACTTTCTAGATTCGGTTATTTTACAATGTTATGAGCTTACACCGTCGGCGACGTGTAACAGCACTGTCGGTCCGTTAATAGACACTCTGCAGACCACTGTCTATATTCAGTGTCAAGGTATTTGTGTGGAAAAAATCATTCGGAGGTAATGCCATAGCACGATTTACATGGCTTGCATAGTTTTTAACATGGATATCTTTAGCAATACTTGTGAGCACCTGTTGAACCAAGACCGCATGTGACAGTAACATGGCCGTTGCGATCGTGTTTCTAACATCTGTCAGCTTGTAAGACGATTACGCCTTTCTTTCTAAAACACACTAGAACCATGCGCCAGGAAAAAGCTTATGAGACATGTCTACCCATCGTCGATTTTCGCTCAGTATTGTGTTGTATCGCCAGCATTCAGTTATTGATGAAATATTATACATTCCTGGAAATGGAAAAAAGAACACATTGACACCGGTGTGTCAGACCCACCATACTTGCTCCGGACACTGCGAGAGGGCTGTACAAGCAATGATCACACGCACGGCACAGCGGACACACCAGGAACCGCGGTGTTGGCCGTCGAATGGCGCTAGCTGCGCAGCATTTGTGCACCGCCGCCGTCAGTGTCAGCCAGTTTGCCGTGGCATACGGAGCTCCATCGCAGTCTTTAACACTGGTAGCATGCCGCGACAGCGTGGACGTGAACTGTATGTGCAGTTGACGGACTTTGAGCGAGGGCGTATAGTGGGCATGCGGGAGGCCGGGTGGACGTACCGCCGAATTGCTCAACACGTGGGGCGTGAGGTCTCCACAGTACATCGTTGTTGTCGCCAGTGGTCGGCGGAAGGTGCACGTGCCCGTCGACCTGGGACCGGACCGCAGCGACGCACGGATGCACGCCAAGACCGTAGGATCTTACGCAGTGCCGTAGGGGACCGCACCGCCACTTCCCAGCAAATTAGGGACACTGTTGCTCCTGGGGTATCGGCGAGGACCATTCGCAACCGTCTCCATGAAGCTGGGCTACGGTCCCGCACACCGTTAGGCCGTCTTCCGCTCACGCCCCAACATCGTGCAGCCCGCCTCCAGTGGTGTCGCGACAGGCGTGAATGGAGGGACGAATGGAGACGTGTCGTCTTCAGCGATGAGAGTCGCTTCTGCCTTGGTGCCAATGATGGTCGTATGCGTGTTTGGCGCCGTGCAGGTGAGCGCCACAATCAGGACTGCATACGACCGAGGCACACAGGGCAAACACCCGGCATCATGGTGTGGGGAGCGATCTCCTACACTGGCCGTACACCACTGGTGATCGTCGAGGGGACACTGAATAGTGCACGGTACATCCAAACCGTCATCGAACCCATCGTTCTACCATTCCTAGACCGGCAAGGGAACTTGCTGTTCCAACAGGACAATGCACGTCCGCATGTATCCCGTGCCACCCAACGTGCTCTAGAAGGTGTAAGTCAACTACCCTGGCCAGCATGATCTCCGGATCTGTCCCCCATTGAGCATGTTTGGGACTGGATGAAGCGTCGTCTCACTGGGTCTGCACGTCCAGCACGAACGCTGGTCCAACTGAGGCGCCAGGTGGAAATGGCATGGCAAGCCGTTCCACAGGACTACATCTAGCATCTCTACGATCGTCTCCATGGGAGAATAGCAGCCTGCATTGCTGCGAAAGGTGGATGTACACTGTACTAGTGCCGACATTGTGCATGCTCTGTTGCCTGTGTCTATGTGCCTGTGGTTCTGTCAGTGTGATCATGTGATGTATCTGACCCCAGGAATGTGTCAATAAAGTTTCCCCTTCCTGGGACAATGAATTCACGGTGTTCTTATTTCAATTTCCAGGAGTGTATTTAGTAATAGTAGGGGATGCGTGATAGATTCACCTTGAGCAGCAGGCTTATAAAGTATGTGGTTGTTCCGACATGTGCAAAGAAAATGACTCTTCTGTCGTTAGGGAAGGTATGTATTCGACGTGAAAAACTGCGACAGCCGTAAGGGGAATGAAAGATTTTTACACTGCCTATGAAGGACCAATGCAGGAGCCCTCTCATATGATTAACAGTTTGCTGGATATGTCCTTCCTCCAGTACAGACAACAATATCTTGTGCAGATCTGCGCAAAGGACTTTTAGCACTGGCCTCTAGTTCCAATGGAGCGATACAGTATAGGTAATATGCTCAATGACAATACGCAGACGGTAATTGTTTTTCGATGTATCGGGAGAGAGAGACGTGGAACAGTCTTGTAGGAGATACTATTACAAGGAGTGCTACAACTGTTTAAAGTTTGGAAGAAGGTAGTTCCTCAAAACTACACCGATTTTGCTCATAAACTGATAGGAATCGGCTGTCTATTCTCGTGCGCTCATAACTTTTTTTAAAATTATTATTGTCACGATTGCGTGTTTAAATAATAACTTATTTCATACTTCATAACCTCTAATTATAAAGTAGACACCACTTGAATTATAGGTCGTTGTGGAATCTGGAAAGGACTGTTTTTTTCCGACATGTGAGTAGATTTCATGAAACAAGTTGTGATGATGAAATTGCTTACAAAACTAGAACGGAAGAATCTGCTGCTGTATGACAAACTTTACAGACATGTGTGAAGGGGCGAGTTATGCATAAAAAAATGTCAAATGTGAGCATGCAGTAGGTAACTAGTTTCGAAGTAGCGTCTAGACGTGTGGTAAACTCTCATAGGAGGTTCTATTACAAGACAGATTCTCACAATTTGTTTCGTAAGCATATGTATGATATAGCATCGCAATTGTGACTCAAGACATGCCATAGTGTACAAAACAGCTACGTCCTCTTGAATTATACCGATACCGCCATTTTTAATTTCCCGCCAATTCCCGAGTCGGTGGTGTGGTGGGACGTCACCACAGCCCTGGGGCAAGTAAATCGACACCGAAATTTGGAATTCCTGCAAAAACTCGTTTATCCCATCAAAATTCGAAATTCCCAATAGGGTAGATTGGAGGAGGAGGGGGTGGGGAAAGGAGGGGGAAGTGGGTTGTGGCCCATGTTCAGTCTGAGAAAAACACATGTCAGTCTGGGGATGGGAGTGGGTGTGGTCGGGGCAGTGGTGGGCGTGATCGGTGGCGGGAGGATTAATTGATCAAGTTAATTCATTTGTATATCAATTTGATATCAAAACTGGGGTGATGCCGCCACTATGCTATTACTGACAGCACCTGGAGGAATCACACAAAACAAAGGAATGGAGGCAGTTTATGGCAGCATCACGAGGGCTTCAGGGCCTGTGATCGCTGGATATGTATATGTTTACATACAGTATTTGTTAGTTGTTGCATACATTCAGTATTTGTCAGTTGTAACTGTACAACACATTTTATTGTACATGAAGAAATATGGCGAAAGGTTGTGCAGCGTTTAACTGATGAATAAATTCTGGAATGGAACCAATGTTACCTGTCACAGCTACGTTGATGTGTTTTTTTATATTTCTTATACTCGTATTAGGGACTTTCCGTCACAGCACTTACATTTTGAGAAGGGATTCATCGCTGAATTTATATTTCTTATTTTACCAGTTGCTACTTTTTTTGACAATACCGGTTGCATTTTGTAGTGCTGTGAAATAAGTGTTGGTGAGAGCAACACACAATCAGGTATCAGGATTTACATGCATACTGCAATGTAACGTACCATATAATAGAAAAATATATGATATTAAAGTATTTCACTTCAAAAATCTGGAGTATCGATCAACGATATGCTACAATTCAAGCTCATACTAACGTAATAAGTTGCATTTAGTTGTGAACAATCAGGTACCGCAAATTTATTGTAGTAAGTAAAAAATCGGAAAACAGTGGCTGACTGCTGTTTGCTCATAAATTAAAATGTTGTACTATCGTTACACAACTAAATACGTCATTATATTTGTGGAATAACTCAAAGGAAGATATGCTATAACCAAAAGCGCGTAAGTTTACCACAGCAGTTGTCGCCGAGGTGCCTTTTAGATTGTCTGCAGTTCACAGAAAAACACTTACGGGATTGTGGAATCGATACCATTGTTAGAATTCTACGTGCTGAGAGAAGTCATCGGTTGATATGTCTTGTCTCGTACCTTCTGGTATTCTGAGTGGATGTATTCCCGTCCCGTGCAGGGCGTTCATACGTTGGAGGTGTTTAGTTCCTTGGTTATGGACTGAGTGCTGGTGTTGTACTCTGTTCACTGTAACACAGCGTCCTCAGACAGATAGTTCATACACTGTGAAATCTACCAGTTTCCCATCAGACTGGTCTAAGGGATTCTGTTTCACAAAAATGGTCATCGAGTCTTTGAAATGTGACACAGTTTGGTAACCTCATCCCTGGAAATCATTCTGCACACAGGCATCTTACTGTTCGAATGTTGCATCATGCATTCCCTAAATGATATTTATGTCAGCTAACTAGGTTAGGCTGTAATCCGTCATCAAGTCCGTCGTCAAGCAGAAACTTCCATATAAACACTACATAACATAAACAATACTTATTTAATAGTTTACCCATAGGCATGGCCACTGTAAGCAGTAATGCAAACTTATCCTTACTAGCTGTAAGATTTAATAGAGTAGCAAATCATGTTCCAATGCCAACGTGTTGCATTTGAACCAGTTAAAACAACTGTGAACTTTGGCCCAAGGGAAGTCCAGCGTTAAGCCCTTCAAGGTGCTCCTGTAAGGTGTGTCGCATAACAAAAGTGTTGCTTTTTATCTCCTCTAATTACTCTACAAATTTGTAAACATAGATTTTTTTACATATTGTATACATTCTCGAATTTTTATCAAACATCACTCATTAACTGGACAGACATTCCTCAACTGTTATGTCCTTATCTGTGTTGTTCATTATGAATTTGACAGGAGAATTAGTGTTTGTCGATGCCCCTGCCACATCCACACGCATTGAAGATTCCATATTTCTGAAAAATTTTGTCTCTGCCTCCTTTAATTTGTGCATCGTTATTGCTCTCTGCAATTGTAGTAGCTCTCTCAATTTGCATGGTACGTGAGCAAACTGAACGAAAGATAATTTAACGCCCGTGGACACCACGCTAATAAGTGTGACACCCTCTGTAACCTTGATAATGGCCTCAGTCCGTCGAGGACGAGTATCCAAAAGTTTCTTCAGCTATAACATATACACCTGAAGACGATGGTTAGACCCTGTAGAGCTCCCAGATTGTGGGGATGTTGAATGCTACATTTCAGCTACTGTTCCAAATAGTCCCACGCACTTTACGTGCAGTTAATATTGGGTTATTCAGATAGCCAGTCGAGGTGTATTAGGATGCCAAAGTGTTTGTCAAACCAGGAACATATGCTTCCAGCCTTTGGTCACCTTGGAAGACAGGCGTGTCCACAGCACACTCGTCACGAAGGTATAGAAGAAAAAAGCAACTCTTTGTCAGCGAAAATATTGAAATAAAGTTTACATTAATCTAAATGAAATGGCACACGTCATGGTACGAAAAAACACATCCAAACGATCACAAAAACTCCCCTAGAATTATGGGTGGAACGCCTCATTGCACCATTACAGCACTCAACGGTTTGCTTCATTTAGAAAGAGAAGTAAATCATCTTCCAACTTTCCAATGTACAATTCAAGTTTCCCCCGCTAGTCGGCGCTGCAGTCACTGAAAAATCCAAGATGGAAATGGCATGAAATTAAAAAATGTAAGATGGTGACTGTGGGAAATTTAAATATTGGCTGTGGTAGGAAATTTGAAAAATGCAACATGGCGGTGGTGGCGGAAAATTTAAAAATCCAAAATGGCAGAATTATACCAGCTGTACTTTGTACCATATCCCCTCCCCCCCATCCTCCTACTCCAGCCAAAGTCAGTATAAAATGACGCAGTCAGTCACTTAAATTGCGTAAGAATGGCGTCACATTAAAAGATATATGGTACTTCTGAAAAAAAAAATTTGCAAAGTTCACTGGAACTGGCTTCATGTTCAAAGACATTTGCCTCTGAATTACGTAAACACACACACACACACACACACACACACTGCATAATGATCCCCCTCAGTAAGTACTGTACCGTCTTGTCACTAAATTTGATGTCACATGTGTGCACAAAATATTTCCACATTGCTTCATCATCATGTGTCTGATTTATACATCAATGTACAGGTATATTTCCTACCTCTCTTTCTTTCCATTTCTACCTCATCAATTTCGTCTCATGTGGGTGTTCACACAGGGTTCAAAACACAAACACACACACACACACACACACACACACACACACACGCGCGCGCGCTCTCTCTCTCTCTCTCTCTCTCTCTCTCTCTCTCTCTCTCTACTTCTACCTCATCATTAAATTTCATGCCATATGTGTGTACAAACAGCATCCAAAAATTACTTACAATATTTCCACATCTGCTCATCTCATTGCTTACTTTGACGAGGCAACAACATCATAATATATTATAGACAGAATGAAAGGTAAAATAACAAAAGATACTACAGATATAAATTTTATTATATTTTTTTACATTTTCATACAATAAAATAGTGAAATTCGTTGCTGTGACACAGTGGAAAAATACGAATTTAATCATTATCTTCAACACTTTTTATATCATCGATTGTAGACAGTAGGTTGTTACAGTTTGAGTAAATATTTACGATATCTCCCTTAGAAAGACACGTTTTGACTGCTGTATCTGCCTTATTAAAATCGAAATGGCACCCAGTTTGAGTTTGTGGGCAAACTGTATACAATATGAATAATGTATCCTTATTGTAACAATGACGGTCTCTCTTTCATTGTTCAGCAACAACGTCCATTCTGCTCATCGGCGTTATATAGGAAATCTTGTAAGAGAGAATCATTGTTCCACTAATTTCATATTTAACTTTTTAGTCACTGGTTCATATTTGTCAAGACATTTTCGATTGGAACACGGGAAGTGAGAGGCAGTCCTTGTCATGAATGTTACGCCGCACATCATATTGCGGCAATGTGTCCTTAATCCACTTTCTGCAAACCCTTCAGAAAGACAAGCGATTCAGATGGAATAACTGCACGTGTATCATTCAGCAGTGTCTCCAATGGCACACCAGTGAGCGAATACCATGTTGGTACCAATTTTCCATGAGGCATTTTGCAGAAGTTATATCTAACTCGTAGTGGGGAGGTATCCACTGTAGAATGAAATCTCCATAAGCAACCACACTACTTTGAGTACTGCCGAACATCCAAAATTCAAGTTCCTTCGGAACAAATCTATTGTCTATGGCGAGGAATCCTTGGCAATCAAGGAGGGCATCATACATCCTTCTGGAAAATAGAAGACATAACAATCAACATGCTTTTTTATATTACAAGTAATTGATAAGCAAAATATATATATTCTATTAGTAGTACACACTGATCAGCCAGAACATTATGACCACCTACCTAATAGCCGATATGTCCACCTCTGGCACGGATAACTGGCGACTCGTCGTGGCATGAAAGCAACGAAGCCTTGGTAGGTCGCTGGAGCGAATTGGCACCACATCTGCACACACCAAAAGTCATCTGTTTCCCATATATTCCGGGAAGAGTGGCGATGAGCTCTGACGGTACGATCCATAACATCCCAGATGTGTTCCATCAGGTTCAGCTGTGGAGAGCTGGGGGCCAGCCCATCAACTGGAACTCGGTACTGTGTTTCTTGAACCACTCCATCACACTCCTGGCCTTCTGAAATGGAGCATTATCTTGTTGACAAATGGCACTGCTGTCGGTAAACATGATCGCTGTGAAGGTTGGTTGGTTTTGGGGTTTGATGGGGGCTAAACATCGAGGTCATCAGTCCACTGTTTCAAACAGACATACTTGTAAAAGGCCTATACAGTAAAAGCGTAACCTCTGCACCCAGAGGGAGGGAACACCAAGGGGTACACAGCTAAAATGAACACCACAATAACACAAAACAGAGGAAACTTAAAAGGAGCAGAGCAAATAGTTGACTAGAGTAAAACAGACTACAGTGGTTGATGGATCAGGTAAAAGGTCAACCACTCAACTACAAACGAAGAACCTCCAGCTGGACGCTGTGAAGGGATGTAAGAGGTCTGCAATCAGTGTACCAACTCCTTGGCCGTCATACTACCTTGCACACGCTCTAGTGGAGTCATGGATATTAACGTGAATGTTCAAAAAATGGCTCTGAGCACTATGGGACTTAACATCTGAGGTCATCAGTCCCCTAGAACTTAGAACTACTTAAACCTAACTAACCTAAGGACATCACACACATCCATGCCCGAGGCAGGTTTCGAACCTGCGACCGGTGCGGTCGCGAGGCTCCAGACTGAAGCGCCTAGAACCGTGAATGTTCCAAAGACTATAATGGAGCCGCCACCAGTTTGTGTCTGTGCTACAGTATAGGTGTCAAGGAGTTGGTCCGCTGAAAGACGATGGATTTGCGCCCTCCATCAGCGTGATGAAGATGGTACTGGTATTCATGAGACCATGAAACGCTCTCCCACTGCACCAGCGTCCAGTACCAATGGCCACGTACCCATTTCAGTTGCAGTTGTCGATGTCGGTCTTAACATTGGCACATGTGTGGGAAATCAGCTGCAGATGCCAAGCGTTAGGAGAGTCCGGTGCATTGTGTGTTCAGCTGCACTTGCACTCTGACCAGCACTAAAATCTGATATTAGTTCTGCCATAGTTCACCGCCTATCCTGTTTGACCAGTCTGCCCAGCCTACAATGTCCGACATCTGTAATGACGGGTGGTCGCCCAACCCTACGACGTCTGGATGTGGTTTCACCTTGGTTTGGCCACGTGTTGAAGACACCACAGCACTCCTGGAACACCCAACATGTCATGCAGTTTCTGATATGCTCATGCTGAGCCTCCGGGCCATCACAAACTGCCCTTAGTCAAACTGAGACAGATTGCATGCCTTCCCCATTTTAAGCACGGACAGCATGCTCACTGATACTACATGCACTGTGCGTGAGTCTAATTAGCAGTCATTCCTCAACAGGTGATGCTGCTGTCGCCTGGACAAGTTTGTATGGACAGTAAGTCGGGGATCGTAGTGTTCTGGCTGATCAGTGTATAGTGCAAGTCGTACTTACATTTTATATATGAAAAGGAAGTGATGAATGATGATGGTGACTACAATGATGGCGACGTGTCTGATGGTGCAGGAACTATGACAAGCTATGCACAATGAGTCTTCAGATTTCATAACACACCACCATGCTGAGTTAACAAGTTCGAACAAGCAAGAACTGTAATCAGTCAATATTGGTTATCAAGTCCTATATTTCTGATGCAGCATTATATTTCGGTTTTCCCCATTCACAAGGAACATGTCAGTAGAATTTAAGCTGAGAGAGATGTAAAATCAAGTAAACTTATAGTTGAATATATGTGATGTATCTCTGCATTTCAAATATACAGGAAACAGTTACAGATATCCAAGGAACTCCAATACCTCTCTCTGCATTTCTCTGCTGTGGTTGATCCCAATTCTGTGGTAAAATAAGTTATTTAACTACCGCTCTTTAAGGCACGCTTGGTAATCCAAGCAGGCGCGTCTCACATGCCGCAACACCCAGCAGTGTTCACCGGGTTCCTCTGCAATAAGACAAACGTCCAGCTAACCCTTACTCTACACGCTGCCCTCTTATGCAGGTGTAGTATTACCACTACATTTACGTGGACTGATTCCACACTTTTTGCTGACATCTATTTCAACTGATGGATTGTTCTCATATGCAACAGTAATTGAGTCTTTCGAGGCCTATCGTCAACATCAAGCAACAATAAAAGTTCCTCTTCAATGAGGCACACTGATTAATGACTCTTATGCAAACAAACACTATCTGTCACTTTCCCCTCTCCCAGTGGCCCACGTGTGCTCATATAAAATAACTGTTTAGGAATAATTAAAGACACTGTTAAAACATGCTTCATTCCATTTTTATGCTACCTTAGCTTAATTACCATAATTTATTGCCAAATTGCAAGTATGCAGATATCGCTGCACATGTCTGAAAAACAGGAGAGAAATGACGACGGTGCAATGTGTGAAGACTGCCTGCGGATGGGAATCACACCCACATCAGAGCAACAGGGCTGACCAAATGGCAGACCTGACAAGAGAAGGTCAATAAAAACCTGTGCAACAACGAAGTGCAGCGAACTTTCGACACAATGCTGTCAACAGGTCAAGTACGAGCCACAGTCCAAATCGAGATCAGAGAGGAAAACCAATACCAAAGCGAAGTCGCCGGCGAGTAGTCAGTAGTACGATGGAGATAGTAACGAATGTTATCAGATGAAGTACACAACTGACTGAGCGGTCGAGGTGTGGAGGTATTTATGCCAGCCCCAAGGGACACTATTGGCTGGTGTATTCACGTGGCGAGACGGTGACGCACTCACTAGGCAAGTGCAACGTTGTGGTGACACTTCTCTATCGTCCATCGAGGCCCATTTGCTCCATTGTGCATTCAACTTCCGCACAGTCTGACACCAGAACCTTCCCCCTCTCCCCCCGAAACTGGTGCATTCAGGTGGAAACATGCCAGACGATGCTGTGGCAAGTGGAATGAAGGTACGGGCGAAGGTGCAGTCACATTGACTGTAGGCTGTGAGGAGGAAGTACGGTCGGCAGTGTCTGTCAGAACAGTGCTGGAGTTGGGTGTTCCTGGAGGAACTACTGATCCACAGGAAGCCAGAGGGGAGGACCAGGGCAACAATGGGACATCCATGGTAGCTACCTGGGGTTCTGGCTGTTGTTTCAAATTGGCACAGGAAGGTGGTGGAAGAGGGGGCTGTGGAGAAGGGCTTTTGTCCAAGGCTGCTTGTGGTGACAGCATTCAAGCCCGTTCTGCACTTGGAGCAACATAACTCTTCCCCTGTGGATTGGCACTACCGTTGCTAGTATTCAAGCCTCAGCACTCCTGTAGGAGGATGCCCGTACCATTGTGCCAGGGGTCTAACATCAGGAGGGAGATGATCATTTTGATGACGACGGTGTCTGCAGATGAAGCAAGGTCCAGGGCTGGCGACCATGGATTAGCTCTGTAGAGCTATGATTATTAATCTATGTGGTGTGATAAGTGCTCAAAAACAAAGTAAGGGCCGCCATACAGGCGGAGGATTTGACAGTTTTCTTCGCCTGCAGCTTAAAACTCCGGACCAGACGTTCAGCATCATCACTGGAGTGAAGGTGGGACGGAGCTAAAGACATGTTTGATGTCATTGGCGGCACAGAAGTCATTGAAGGCAGAGGCCATGACTTGTTCATTGTCAGAGACCAATGTGTGAGGTAACCCTTTGATGGACAAAACTTGCGCTAAGGTGGGAAGCATGACCTCAGCCATGGATGATTCCATGCATACAACAGGGGTACTTTGAATAAGCATCCTCAGTGAGCAGCCACATAGAGAATAAGAATGGGCCTGCAAAACAGAGATGGATGCAGTCCCAAGGGAAGTGAGGAGTAGGACAGAGGCAAAGGACTAAGGGGGCACCACCTGGTGCTGAGCACATGCTGCACAAACATGAATCATCTTTTTAATGTCGATGATGTCAGGCCATTACAATGGCGGTATGCCAGTATCTTCATATAGGACATGCCCCAATGACACTGGTGGAGCAAATTCAATACCTGACGATGCAGTTTAGCCAGAATAGCCACTCGATGTGCATGTGTCTCAGTATCCAAAAGGATGACAACATCTGGGCGTCGGTGAGAAAGCTGTTTCCAATGGCAGAGCTCTATCGTCAGCTGATGAGTGAGATAATGGGGCCAGCCATGGATTACATAGCGAAGGACCTGTCACAGGGTGGGGCCTCAGTGTGTTGCAGGGGAAAACACACATGGCTGTAAGGAGAAAACTGTCCAGTGTATGTTGTTTGGTATTGATGTGGAAGCAGAGGACCTCCTGTTGGTTGAAATCTGGGTCTGGGCCTGCTGGTAGACGGGACAACGTGTCTGCATTAGAAAGCTGGGTTGCAAGGTTGTAGCGAATAGTATGATTGTAGGCACTGAGAAACAACGCCCACCACTGGAGCCATTGGGCTGTTTGTTCTGGAAGGTTGGGACGCAGTCCGAATAACGCCACCAACGGCTTGTGATCCGAAATTAGAGAGAACTACATTCCAAGAAGGTAGACATGAAATTTCTTGACTGCGAACACTGTTGCCAAAGCCTCCTTTTCTATCTGGGAATAATTGTGCTCTGACGGGGTCAGGGTCTTGGATGCATATGCTATAGGCCATAGGCTGTTTGGAACAATCCCTATTCCTGTGTGTCAAGACCTCTACGACAACATGGGCGGACGCACTGGCTGCCATAACCAATGGGCGATCAGGAGAAAAGGGCGTGAGGCAGGGTGTGGACGTCAGCACGGTTTTCAATTTGAAAAAAGCCTGGTCACAGGTGGGGGTCCAAGTATTATGGACGCCATTTTTACGCAACTGACAGAGGTTGGGCCATGTGGGCCCTGAGATAGGAATTAAGCATAGTTGAGCTTGCCCAAAAATGTTTGTAATTCAGGTAAGTTCTTGGGGTGGGGCAAAGAAGTGCTGGTGGCAACGTTGTTATGAGTAGTCCAGATTCCCTCTTCAGGGAGCCAATGCTCCAAGTACTCTACTCCTGGCTGAAAAAAATCTGCTCTTCACCAAAAGAAAACAGGTCTGCATCCTGCAGGGTTGTGAACAGGGTATGGAAGCTTTCCAAATGCTCCTGGTGAGAGGATCGTGTGACAACAAGGCCACCTAAGTAACTGATACAAGCCAGAATATGTTGTATCAACTGTTCCACAAATCATTGGAGTATTGCAGGGGATGAGGAAATTCCAAAGGCAAGTTGCTTGTACTTATACAACCCAAATGGCGTGTTAAGGACCACAATATTCTGAGATGCCTCTTCTAAAGGTAGCTAGAGGGACCCATCAGCGAGGTCGATCTTGGGAAAATATTCCCCCCAGTCAGTTTGGTGAGGAGATCTATTGCCTTAGAATAGGATAGGTTTCTAACTGTGATTGAGCACTGATTGTCACCTTTAAATCCCCACACAAGCAAAGATACCCATTCAGTTTCCTTATGATGACTAGCTGCATGGTTCATGTGCTAGATTTGACAGGTTCGACAACCCCAGCTGCCTGCAGACGATCCAGTTCGTCCTTCATGGCAGCCTGTAAGGCCACTGGAGTCAGTCTGGCGCGTTAAAAACGAGGTGTGGCCTGAAAGTCCGAAGCACACCCCAAATACGTTTGAAAAAAAAAGAGACGAAAACACTGTGGAGAGGTCATACAGCTCCTGGAACGAGACCACACTGGAAACCACCTTGACCTAATTGGAAACAGAAAAGCCAATTGCTGTGAAGGCATCGAGGTCCAGAATGTTGGTAGCCGATGGGTGGTCAATGACAAAGAACGCCAAAAGCCGATTAATAAGTTTGTAAGTTGCTGCAATCGAGAACAGTCCGTTAAGAAGAATCACACGGTCGCCATAGACCACCAAACTGAGTGAGTGCAGGGACAAGTCAAGTGAACCCAGTCAGACGTCAGTCGCCTGACTGATCAAAGACATGGTAGCCCCAGTTTCCATCTGAGAACGGTTGTCCTGTTGAGAGAAGTGTGAGAATAATTTTTGCGTAAAGGGGTCGCCCTAGTAGATTACTGTCTGCAGTGCTTGTACCATGTCCTGGTGTCGTCGTGGCACCGGGTGGGGGGCGAGTCGTGTGACTGCGACATACTGAGCGGAGGTACCCCTCCTTGTCACAGCACGTACAGGACCCCTAGCGATGTGGACAGTCTGCTCAGGAGAGAGAGGAAAAACACTGCTGGCACGAAGGTAGCGGCCCCTATAGCAGTCGTCGAGGGGCAACTGGAGGCTCAGAAGTCAGATACATCGGACAAAGACAAATCACGACGTTGCTGCAACCTGGCGGTCTTCCTACGTTTACGACGCTGGGCTGGCGCACGTGGTGTCATGCGAACTGCTGCCACTTGCAACATTGCCGTGAGTCGTCGGTTAGCTGGCCGTGCAATTTCGAAGAATGAGCGATTCGCAAGAAGTTATGCAGTTTCAACGCCACCGTGTGGACATCTCCGTCACGTGCTAACTGAACCACCACATCACGAATCAAAGTCAGCGTAGGAGGCCTTACGGCCTTGATTGTCACAAGTAAAATCACATTTTCGGCTGAGTCCTGGTAAGTCAGTGCCCCACGAGCGGTATGACTGTCCTGGCTGTATATGGTACTTATGAAATTCTAGCCTGGAGGCAATCACATGATTCCGCTGAGAATAATAATTGGTCGGCAGAATGCATATCTCCTGAAAGGAGAGAGTGACGGGGTCAGACAGAGGCGTCAATTTTCGGAGGAGAAAAAACTTGTACGGCGACGCCCAAGACAAAAAGAGCTATCACTGTAGTGAATCGTCCGTGACTTGAAACGCCGTGAAATGTTGCTTTAGTCGATGCGAATATATGTCCCAGTTCTCTGTAGCGTCGTTGAAAGGAGGAAACAACGGAGGACGGCATTTTGTGTCGAGTGCAGGGGCGCCGGGGCCTAGGGCACAGCGGCTTCCTGCACACGAAGATTCTCCTCCCAGACCTGAACTGACTTATGTACCAAGTCCGTCTCTATCTGCTGCTGGTGCATTAGCCGTTGCTGCTGTTGCTCGAGCAGGCTAATCAATTTAGTTTCCACTCTACGAAACTACTTCCTTTTTCCTCGTCGCCAATTGCTGTATCCGCGAGTAGCCGGATACCGGAGCACACTCCAGAAAAACAGGAGAGAAACGATGACGACGCAAGGCATGAAGATCCCTGCGGACAGGACTCAAATCCACGCCAGAGTTGAGCAACAGGGTTGACCAAACGGCAGACCCGACACAAGAAGAGCAAGTCAATAACCTATGCAACAGCGAAGTGCTACGAACATTCGATATAACGCGGTCAACAGGTGAAGCACGATCCACAATCCATATCGAGACTGAACAGGAAAACCAAAGCGAAGTCGTCAAGGAGTAGTCAACAGTATGGTGGAGATACTAACGAACGCTATCAGCCGAAGTACACGACTGACTGAGCTGTCCCTTTTTTTTTTTTTCCTTTATTGAATTTCAATTCCCCCCGAAGGGGGCGGGCTGGCAGCAGCTTAGTATGCCGCTCTTCAGCCTACAGACTTTGTTAGAAAGATGAAGAGAATAAATAATAAAAACAGGCGATAAAATCGGAGACTTAAAGAGTAACATGGCGAAAAGAAATCGTGGAACTTAAAACAAAGAACAGAGGGATGATGACGCTAAGAAAATACATACAAAGCAGACAGGTAAAACAATAGTCAGACAATTAAAAAAACACGGCGACAGTCTGGTGTCTGTTCGCAAAAGACATAAAATTCACACCCAGCGACAGCATGGTTTCTGTTCGCAACATGAGAAAGACGAACAACACTGAACAGTCACTGTAACACTGCACTAAAAAGTTGTCAAATGTGACAGACCACAGCCGAGAGCAGGTGGGGGGAAACTGGACAGATGATGGGAAAATAAAAAAGGGGGGGAGCCGGGAAAGGAGCTGATGGAGGATGAGGACCCATAAGAGGGGTGGGGGGCGCTGGGCAGACGCGACAGGGAGTGGGGTAGGCAGAGGAGGGGAATACAAAAGGACTCGGGGGGGGGGGGGACAAGGGAGGTAGGGAGAGGTTTAGTGGGGAGAAAACAGGACGGAAGGGGGGAAGAGGGAGCCCAGGGAAAGGACAGAGGAAAGGAAAGGGAGTGAGGATCAGAGTTGATAGGAGGGATAAATGGAGGGAGAGAGGGCATCATCCGGGAGGGGGAGTTGATGGAAGCCACCTTGGGAAAGGAGATGTAGGGTGTAGAGATGGAGGGTAGGGGGGACACAACGGTGAAGACGTGGCAGGGGGCGGGGATTGGAGAGGAGAGGGGGTTCAAGACGGCGGGAGGTGTAGAGGATGCGGATATGTTCGAGGAATAGGAGCAGACGGGGGAAAGGAATGAGATCATAGAGGATCCGCGTGGGGGACGGGAGGCGTATACGGAAGGCAAGGCGGAGTGCATGACGCTCAAGGATCTGGAGGGACTTATAGAATTTGGGGGGGGGGGGGCAGATATCCAGGCAGGACTGGCATAACAGAGGATGGGACAGATTAAGGATTTGTAGGTGTGGAGGATGGTAGAGGGGTGCAACCCCCAAGTCCGGCCGGAGAGGAGTTTGAGAAGTCGGAGGCGGTTGTGGGCTTTGGATTGGATGGAGCGGAGATGAGGGATCCAGGTGAGGTGACGGTCAATGGTGAGGCCAAGGTAGGTGAGGGTGGGGGTGAGGCGGACAGGACGGGCGCAGACAGTAAGGGAGAAATCCAGGAGCCGGAAGGAGCGAGTGGTACGTCCTACGATGATTGCCTGGGTCTTGGAAGGGTTGAGTTTCAGGAGTCACTGGTTACACCATGCAGCAAAAAGGTCAAGGTGATTCTGGAGAAGGCGTTGAGACCGTTGGGGGGTAGGAGCGAGGGCGAGGAATGCGGTGTCATCAGCATATTGCAAGAGGTGTACTGGAGGGGGGGTTGGGGAATATCTGCCATGTACAGGAGGTAGAGGAGAGGGGAGAGGACAGAGCCCTGGGGCACACCTGCAGAGGGGTAGAAGGTGTAGGAAGTGGCATTATGGATGGTAACATAGGAGGGGCGGTGGGAGAGGAAGGAGGCCACCAGACGCATGTAGTTGATAGGAAGGGCGTAGGTTTGGAGTTTAAACAGGAGACCGGGATGCCAGACACGGTCGTAGGCCTTTTCGAGGTCAAGGGAGAGAAAAATGGCGGAGCAACGGGAGTTAAGCTGGAGGGAGAGGAGATGAGTGAGGCGGAGGAGTTGGTCATCAGCAGAGAAGGAAGGTCGAAAGCCACATTGAGTGTTTGGGAGGAGGTGGTGTTGGCGGAGGTGGTGATGGTTGCGCCGGGAAAGGATGGATTCCAAGAGCTTGCTGAACACCGATGTGAGACAGATAGGACGATAGGAAGAGGCATCAGATGGAGGCTTGTTGGGTTTGGAGAACATCAGGATACGGGAGGTTTTCCACAGGTCGGGATAGAAGCCAGTGGCAAGGATGAAATTGTAGAGGGTGGCAAGGATTGAAAGGAACGAGGGAGGGCAGTGTTTGAGGTGGCGGTAGGTAACACAGTCGTGGCCGGGAGCAGTGTTGCGTTTGGTGCGGAGTGTGAGGCTGATGTCCTGGGTAGTGATGGGAGTGTTAAGTTCAGATGGTGGTGTGTGGCCCAAGTACTGGAAGCTAGGAGCAAGGGGAGGAACAGAGGTATTCGTACGGTCCATGACATCAGGGAAGAGGGAATAATCAAAGTGGGGATCATCTGGGATGGAAAAAACATCAGTGAGGTGGGAGGCAAAGTGGTTAGCCTTACTGAGGTTGTCAGGAAAGGGACGGTCATTAAGGAGGAGAGGGTACTGGGGGGTGGGGCGGTTCCCAGTAAGGCGGTGGAAAGCAGACCAATACTTGGAAGAGTTTATGGGGAGCGTGGTGTTGAGTTATGTACATGTCTGGCGCCAGGCACGGCGTTTCTTCGCAGTAAGCAGGTTGCGGATGTGATGTTGTAATTGCCGGTGGCGGGTAAGTGTATCCCGGTCACGAGTGCGAAGAAAAGAGCGGTAGAGGCGGCGGGACTCTCGAAGGAGAAGGACGGCCTGTGGAGGCAGGGCGGGGCGGTGAGGGTGGATGGCTTTGGTGGGGATATGGGTGGCGACGGCGTCAGACAAGGTCTGGTGCAGGAAGGCAGCAGCACGAGAGATGTCATCAGGAGATTGGAGGGTAAGGTCGTGGCCGTCAACCTGGGTGTGAATGGAGTCCCGGTAGGCATCCCAGTTGGCACGGGAGTAATCATGGACAAGTTTAGGAGGGACGTCAGGGCGAGGAGCGTTGCGGGGATGGTCACCAGTAGAGACAGTGAGGAGAACAGGAGCATGGTCACTGCCAATGAGGTCAAGGACATCTGCGGTGATGCGCCCAAGGAGCTTGGGAGAGGCAAGGACCACATCAGGAGTGGTGTTGGATTCGGGTCAGGTGTGCTGAGGCAGGGGAATCAGGTCGCCCTGGAGAGTGGTGAGAGACTGATGCCACCGCTGGAGGTCAGCAGGATCACGGCTGTGGATATTGAGGTCGGCGGCAATGACGTAGGTGGAGAAGGTGCGGTCAATGTGGGCCAGGAAATCGTACGAGATGGGGGTGCGAGGGCGGACATAAATGGTGGCACAGGTGATGGTAAGGGTGAGGAAGAAGAGGCTGAGGGTGAGATGCTCGGCAGGATTGTTAAGGAGAGGTTGGAGCCGGACAGGGAGGTGCTTGAGGTGGCCTATAGCAACTCCGCCACGCGCCAGAGGGTACGGGTTATCGGTGCGGTGTAGGGTGTAATGAGCTGTGGAGACGGAGATACGTGGTTGAAGGAAGGTATCATTTAGGACGAAGGCATCCACGCGGTGCTGACGGAGGGTGTGGAGGAAGAGGAGTTTGTGGGTGGACAGGGAGCGAATGTTGTGGTACAGGAGACGGTAGGGTTCGTGTACCATGGGAGGGGAGAGTTAGACGAGGGTGGTGAGGGGGGTGAAGGTGAAATGGGCCTTGTTGTGGGAGTATGTGGCATAGGTGGTAAGAAGGAACGGGCAGCGAGTTGCCGCGTTATTTATTCCGGCTGCGAGGGACATTTGCTCTGGCGGGCATTCAACTTCCGCGCAGCCCGATACCAGACAAAGTGGACACCAGATATTTATCCCAGCTATTCTTAATTCCTCTCTTACTTTATTGGCTATAATATATGACCCATCGTCATAACATTCACTGAGGTGTCAAAAGTCATGGGACACATATGTGCGTATCCAGATGGCAGTTGTATTACTTAAAGTATAAAAGCGCAGTGCAATTGCGGAGCTGTTATTTGTAGTCAGATGATTCATGTGAAAGGTCTGCAATGTGATGTGATTATGGCTGCATGACGGAAAATGACTCCGAATGTGGAATGATACTCGGAGCTGGACACGTGGGACATTCCATTTCGGAAATCGTTACAGAATTCAATATTACCTCTCACCACAGACAACCCAAAGGCTGACAGTCTCTACATAATGACCGAGAGCAGCAGTGTTTGTGTAGCGTTGTCAGTGCTAACATACAAGCAACACTTCATGAAATAGCCGCAGAAGCCAATGTCAGACGTACGACGAATGTATCCGTTAGAAGAGTACGGTGAAATTTGGCATTTATGGGCTATGACAGCACACAACCGACGCGAGTGCCTTTGCCAACAGCACGACAACGCCTGCAGCGCTCTTCTGGGCTTGTTATCAAATCGGTTGGTCCCTAGACGACTGGGAAACCGTGGGCTGGTCAGGTGAGTCCGAACTGCAGTTGGTAAGATCTGATGCTAAAGTTCGAATGTGGCGCAGACTCCATGAAGCCATGAATCCAAGTTGACAGCAAGACGCTGTGTACGCTGGTTATGGCTCCATAATGGTGTGGACTGTGTTTACATGGACTGTGTTTACATGGACTGTACGGGGTTTTTTGATCCAACTGAACCGATCATTGGATGGAAATGGTTATGTTCAGCTACTTGGAGACCATTTGTAGACTTCATATTCCCAGACAACGATGGAATTTTTATGGATGACAATGGGCCCTGTCGCCAGGCCACAATTGATCGCGATTGGTTTGAAGAACATTTTGGACAATCCGAGCGACTGATTCGACCACCCAAATCGCCCGACATGAATCCCATCAAACATTAATGGGACATAGTCGAATGGTGATTTGGTGCTCAAAATCCTGCAGCAGCAACACTTTCACAATTATGGACTGTTATAGAGGCGGTATGGTCCAGCATTTTTGCAGGGGACTTCCATCGACTTGTTGAGTCCATACTAAGCCGAGTTGCTCCACTATGCCGGGCGAAAGGAGGTCTGACAAGATACAAGGAGGTATTCCATGACTTTTGTCACCTCAGTGTACCTACGTCTAGATTTACACTACCCTTATCCAGTCACTTATTGGTCACTTATTGGCCAGTCTGGTGTGGTAACAGAAGACAACAAAGGACATCTGAAGCTTTAAATTTCTCCTTTCAGAAATCAATCAAGCAGGAAGACAGTACAAACATACTGCCAATTGACCGTCACACACACTCGCATATGGTGGACATAGTAATGGATATCCCTGGTGTAGAGAAGCTACTGAAAGAGTTGAAAACAAATAAGTCACCAGGAGGGAATGGAATCCCAATTCGGATTTACAGAAAGAAGTCTACGGCAGTGGCCCCTTACGCAGATTGCATTTTTCTTGAATATATATAGTCCAAAGTGATTCCTGTGTGTAAGAAAAATCACAGACCTTGAAAATTACAGACCAATATCTTTAATATCGGTTTTTTGCAGAATTCTTGCATATATTCTCAGTTCGAATATAATAAATTACCTTGATAAAGAAAAGCTTCTGTTCAGAAATCAGCGCAGGTTTAGAAAGCATGTCTCTTGTGAAACTCAGGTTGCTCTTCTCTCAAATGATATTCTTAGCAATAGGAATGAAGGGAAACAGGCAGATTCCATATTCCTATTTTTCCGGAAAGCTATTGACGCAGTGCCGCACTGCAGACAATTAAGCAATGTCCGAGAGTATGGATTAGGTTCACAGATATGTGAGTAGCTCGAAGACTTCTCAAGTAATAGAACACATTACGTTGTCCTCCAGCACCAGTGTTCATTAGACACGAGAGCATCATCAGGAGTGCCCAGGAAAGTGTGATAGGGCCACTATTGTTCTCTGTATACATAAATGATCTGGAGGACAGGGTGGGCAGCAGTCTGCGGTTATTTGCTGATGATGCTTTGATGTACAGGAAGATGTCATCGTTGGGTGACTGTAGAAGGATACAAGATAGCTTAAGCAAAATTTCAAATTTGTGTGATGAATGGCAACTCCCGTAATGCTCGAATATCGCATTCGCACTTCACTGTCATGTGAATTATATATCTAGATGTAACGTTGCAAAGTGAAAGAAATGAGCAAGTTAGTTCTGTAGTAGGGAAGGCAAATGGTCGGCTATGGGGTGCGTCTACCAGTCGAAATGCATACTGTACTTCAAAAGAAAATGATGACTGGAAAGGTAGAGACGTGCCGTGGGATCTGCGATGCATTTCATGTGTTTCCTCTCGAGATAACATAGCGTAATATTTTCGGTGATTCTCTTAGAATCCGCCGTCCGCTGTGGACGAGCGGTTCTAGGCGCTTCAGTCCGGAACCAGGCTGCTGCTACGGCCGCAGGTTCGAATCCTGCTTCGGACATGGATTTGTGTGATGTCCTTAGGTTAGTTAGGTTTAAGTAGTTCTAAGTCTAGGGGACTGATGACCTCAGATATTAAGTCCCATAGTGCTTAGAGCCATTTAACCATTTTTCTTAGAATCCGATCACGATGCAATAGAACCATTCCGCTTCAAGACTGCTTACTGTATTTCATGTTCTAAACAAAAAATCCAAGTATAAGGAGCGTTCAAAAAGAGACTAACCGGAGGCATAATTACAGAAACCAGTACCTGTATGTAAGAAGTATTGCCCCTGGCTGTTGAGACGCTTGTCCCACAGTGGAACAAGGCGGTGAATGGCTCTCTCATAAAATTCGCGGGGCTGCGATGTTAAATAGTTCCGCACGTACAGCTGGACGTCGTCGTCCGAGGTAAATCGTTTGCTCCCTCAAAGCCTTTCTAAGGGGACCAAAAATGGCGTAATCACAGTAAGAGAGTTCCGGACCGCATGGAGGGTGGCCGAGAACGTCCCATTTGAATTTCTGCAGGAGTGCCGCGACTGTGTTGGCCGTATGAGGTTTTTCATTGTCCTGGAGCAGAATGAAAAAAATGGTTCAAATGGCTCTGAGCACTATGGGACTTAACATCTATGGTCATCAGTCTCCTAGAACTTAGAACTACTTAAACCTAACTAACCTAAGGACATCACACAACACCCAGCCATCACGAGGCAGAGAAAATCCCTGACCCCGCCGGGAATCGAACCCGGGAACCCGGGCGCGGGAAGCGAGAACGCTACCGCACTACCACGAGCTGCGAGCGAGCAGAATGACCCCATAGGTGAGTTTGCCTGGTCGTTTTAATTTGATCGCTTGGCGAAGGGTGGTCAAGGTTTGCGAGTAACACTGGGCATTCACTGTTGTCTCGTGCTGCAGGAAGTAAATCAGAGTAAATCAGAAGGGGGCCATCTCGGTCAAAGAAGAACGTCAGCATAACCTCTCCTGCACTCGTGTGGATGACGACGTCCAGCTGTACGTGCAGAACTGGTTCACATCGCAGCCCTGGAAATTTTATGAGACAGCCATTCACCGCCTTGTGTCACAGTGGGACAAATGTCTCAACAGCCAGGTTCAATACTTTTAACATACAGGTACTGGTTTCTGTAATTATGCATCCGGCTCGTTCCTTTTTGAAAGACCCTTATATACAGAAATGGGGCAAACTAACGTGATTACAAGAGTGCTCACATCACGCGGAAGGTGGAGGTAAAGACTGCATTTTATGGACCCAACACTTTGAAGATGCGGCAAATCATCATCTCTATCTCTATATATATAAATTCAAGTCACCTCCTCGCGTCCATTTGCATGTGCAGGCTAATCTCAGGAACTGCTGTAGAGATTTGGATCCGATTTTCTCTAACAGCTAATTTCATGAGGAAGGTTTTTGTATATAATTTATAAATATTTCGTACAAACTGTCTAAATTATGACGAATTAAAATTAAGTTGTGAAAACAAAACCACTGTCACCTAGCGAACAGCCACCATATCTCGAGAGGGCAACAGCGCCTTGAAGTAAAAAATATAGTTTATTTGGCTCCTCATGTGATGGATGGGCGCTAGAGTGTTTGGCTAGAAAGAATGTAGGATCAAATCCTAGCTGGGTCAATTTTTTCACTCTGGCCTTCAACCTAGCAGTCACCTCTCAATGATTTGGAGATTCGCCAGAAACGGAACACGAGTCAGATTCCACGATAACTGTAGCTCCCCATTCCCTAGTTGGATAACTGGTGAAGGACATGCAAGTCGTCTAAGTGATATCAAATTAACTGCAATCATTTCAGAACAACTGCACAACAAAGAAACATGGAGTCCAAACGAGTCGTAATCCATTGTTTATGCACAGAGTAACATGCAGTATGGGATACAACTATACTACGTTTATCAAAAGTATGTTCTGCAGTATCACGGCAAGTGACTCAACTTTCATCTTCCTGCTTTCCTTGAGTCACAGATGCAAACAATTCTTTGTGTGGTGGGACAAGAGATGCACTGTAAGAGTAGTAGGGCAACAGTGGCATCAGCGCAGTTTCTTAGAGCACGTTGCCTACTTTCAGAGGGAAGTATGCATTCGGGGCCAAACCTGTTGTTCTCTTTTCACTAGAAGGTCCTTAACCTATTGTTCTGCTAAGAGGATTATGACCCCCTGCGGATAACCCTTCTTTTTGATTGACAGGTCGTTAACCTATTGTTCCCCATCCCTCCCCCACCACTCCCCCAACCTCTCCTCCTCCCCCTCCTCCGACCCCATCCCTCTGGAACTCCTCTCACTGATAAAAGCACACTGTTGATCTCAATTTGATTGTCTAATTAATTACATCAATAAATTAATTAAATCCCCCTCTGGAAAACCGCCCTACCTTCCCTTTCCCTCCCACACCTGGAAATTGGTGGGAAGAAGACTGCTGATTGGAAATTTGTCGGGAAATTGATTGCAGTGTATGGAATATTGTTTAAAGAATTTAGACAATGTGTGGAATATTGTTCATTTATGTATGGCAGTTGAAGTAATATACGGTAGTTTATTTACTTATTTAAATAATTTGGTGGGAAATCGAGATCAGTAAATGGAATATTGTTTAAAAAATTTATACACTGTGGAATACTGTTTATTTAAACAATTTATGGGATACAAGGCAGTGTTTGTAACAGTTTATTTGGTTAAAGAATTTGTCGGAAACTGACTGCACTATATGGAATACTGTTTATTTAAACAGTTTGTGGGTGACAAGGCAGTATGGAATATTTAAACAACTGCGGTGCTTTAATATGCCCCTCGCGCATGGAAACGCTGAGTGGGCTTAGTTTATATTTGCTGCCAGAGTCACAGATGTTAAGACTCTTATTTTTTATTTCCCTCACTTTTCGAAGCACACTGGTGTCTGAGCACAGACGGGAAAATCAGAACAATTACGTATCTAAAAGTTCATGATACATTTCGAAACCCACCACCGCATTCTGCAGACGGAAGGAATACGAGAATTTTAGAGGCAAACTATTTTGCACAAATCGAGAAATATACATACATATTGCACTGGCCGTTAGTCCCTGCAAAAAGGTCTTCCGATCATTGAATGAAGTGCGGTATAGTAGCCACCGTTTCAGATCTCCCGTGCGTGTACCGTCAGGAACCCGCCACGAAGGTCAAAACAGCCCAGTCCTAACTACAGATCATGTTACTAAATACTAGCGCCCACAGACCGGATATTGGCCTCCTCTGATCGTGCGCCCCTCAAACAAAGCATCAAGGGACGGCATTCTGTTGACCGGCACATTCCATACTCGCATATGTCCTGTTTCTCTCAAGAGTCCACTCACCGTTTGTCTGGGTGAACAAAGGTCTCCGAACACGAAGATGATGGTTTTCATCGCTCCTCAGAATACTGTATTCCTGTTGCCTAATGCTGGAGACAAAGGGAAAGCTGACGCAATTTAGATATCAAAATAGAGTACAATAATCCATTTGTACTACCCTGTCTAATTGTTTGATAATTTAAGGGACTCAAACAGATCGCTTAAAATACTCACCTCCACCTTACGATGATCCTTCTTCATAATAAAACGTATTTTCAACGTTGGAGTATCACAAGCAAATATTACGCAAATCAAGTAATGAAATTTCCGTCACAAATAAATCGTAGCGGTAAACATGTCCGAGGTCCTGTACGCACCAACGTTTGATAACACAAGCACTCTCCTCCACCTCAACGTTTCCACTAAACATACCTCAGGGAAAAAGAAAAATCCTGCCGATCACAAAAACTCACGATCACGAAGCACAGTGTCCACCGACTGCAGAGTAGTCCTGTCCGCGCTACCCGCGACACACAGACCTACACCGGTGCCGGCCATGCCCGCCCGTACCGAGCGCAAACGTGTGCGTAATGCAACTATTGGAAACGGGATTGGATTTTTAAAAGCACTATAGAATTCCTAAATTGGTTCTCTCCACTACATTTGGAAGGACATAGGATGGTCCTACAGAGACAATAGCAAATACTACTCCAAGTCAGAGTCCATTGGGATGTGTTGAGAAGCACTAAACGCGACGTACTTAAGCGGCAATCCAATCATTAGTAATAAGTTGTCATTGCCGGATATCAGAGATCGCTATCAGTCGGGAATCTGACGTGCCGACTGGGTTCTTAAAGCACTGTACATCCCCTAATCTGCTTCTCTCGCGACATTCGGCGGAGGAGGAGGAGGAGGAGGAGGAAGGCCTACTGCATGATAGGATAGAGACAACAGCAAATACAACTGCAAGACAGTCCACTGCAATGTTTTGAGAAGCACTAAACTCGACACACTCAAACCATGATCCAGTCTTTAGTAATAAGTTCTCATCGATAGATGTTAGAGATCGTTATCAATCGGGAAACTGACGTCGCGATTGGGGTTTCAAAGCACTATAGAATTTCTAAATTGGTTCTCTGCACTACATTCAGAAGGAGGAAACCCTACTGCATGATAGGACAGAGACAACAGAAAATACCACTGCAAGACAGAGTCCACTGCAAAATGCTTTTTTATTCCAGCCTTTGATCACAAATGAATTCTTTAGACGATGACCGGTTTCAGTCTGTAATGACCATCCTCAGATCTAAAATATATAACTACACTCCTGGAAATTGAAATAAGAACACCGTGAATTCATTGTCCCAGGAAGGGGAAACTTTATTGACACATTTCTGGGGTCAGATACATCACATGATCACACTGACAGAACCACAGGCACATAGACACAGGCAACAGAGCATGAACAATGTCGGCACTAGTACAGTGTATATCCACCTTTCGCAGCAATGCAGGCTGCTATTCTCCCATGGAGACGATCGTAGAGATGCTGGATGTAGTCCTGTGGAACGGCTTGCCATGCCATTTCCACCTGGCGCCTCAGTTGGACCAGCGTTCGTGCTGGACGTGCAGACCGCGTGAGACGACGCTTCATCCAGTCCCAAACATGCTCAATGGGGGACAGATCCGGAGATCTTGCTGGCCAGGGTAGTTGACTTACACCTTCTAGAGCACGTTGGGTGGCACGGGATACATGCGGACGTGCATTGTCCTGTTGGAACAGCAAGTTCCCTTGCCGGTCTAGGAATGGTAGAACGATGGGTTCGATGACAGTTTGGATGTACCGTGCACTATTCAGTGTCCCCTCGACGATCACCAGTGGTGTACGGCCAGTGTAGGAGATCGCTCCCCACACCATGATGCCGGGTGTTGGCCCTGTGTGCCTCGGTCGTATGCAGTCCTGATTGTGGCGCTCACCTGCACGGCGCCAAACACGCATACGACCATCATTGGCACCAAGGCAGAAGCGACTCTCATCGCTGAAGACGACACGTCTCCATTCGTCCCTCCATTCACGCCTGTCGCGACACCACTGGAGGCGGGCTGCACGATGTTGGGGCGTGAGCGGAAGACGGCCTAACGGTGTGCGGGACCGTAGCCCAGCTTCATGGAGACGGTTGCGAATGGTCCTCGCCGATACCCCAGGAGCAACAGTGTCCCTAATTTGCTGGGAAGTGGCGGTGCGGTCCCCTACGGCACTGCGTAGGATCCTACGGTCTTGGCGTGCATCCGTGCGTCGCTGCGGTCCGGTCCCAGGTCGACGGGCACGTGCACCTTCCGCCGACCACTGGCGACAACATCGATGTACTGTGGAGACCTCACGCCCCACGTGTTGAGCAATTCGGCGGTACGTCCACCCGGCCTCCCGCATGCCCACTATACGCCCTCGCTCAAAGTCCGTCAACTGCACATACGGTTTACGTCCACGCTGTCGCGGCATGCTACCAGTGTTAAAGCCTGCGATGGAGCTCCGTATGCCACGGCAAACTGGCTGACACTGACGGCGGCGGTGCACAAATGCTGCGCAGCTAGCGCCATTCGACGGCCAACACCGCGGTTCCTGGTGTGTCCGCTGTGCCGTGCGTGTGATCATTGCTTGTACAGCCCTCTCGCAGTGTCCGGAGCAAGTATGGTGGGTCTGACACACCGGTGTCAATGTGTTCTTTTTTCCATTTCCAGGAGTGTACATACATCTAGTGAGCAGTGTGTCTTAACATAAAACACCAATATGTATCACAATATACTGTCATACAACCATGGAAATGTACAGATAAAATATGGTATAACGTACTTTTTTTACACCCTGTCCTAAAGTGATATGGCCATAATGGCATCGTCAGTACATATAAGTATAATCAGCATAGCATCGTCACATAGATTTAAAATATGGTGTAGAATAGGCCACGTCGTCCACATAGTGATTTTTGCCAACTAGCTACTGAAGTACAGTAGCATCCAGAAACCTGTTTACCCACACCCTCCCTAGACGTCGCTACTGTGGGCTTGCTTATATGTAGTCGTCATTTACGCAAAAATATAATCTGATAAAAGCACATTAGGTAAAATGCATGTAGCAGACTTATTAAAATTGATGTCTATCATAGAAACCAATTGTGATACATTAAAAGATGAATGCAGTTACCCATGTAAAATTATTAAAAGGAAATATATGAAGAGTATAGGTCCGACGCTTTTTATGGTGAATTTACGGTCAACAATTAATATAGCGTAACACATTGCCTGTGGCAACCTATAAATTGCTTATGAAAGATAAAATGTCTATATGACAGCTGAAAAAGAGACAGATTAATGAACAGCGCCCTCTGTTGGGTCGGCCGCTAGGATCTTATGTAGGCGCGCACCGATCGTAAGAACTTAACCAATATAGGGGTTTACATACATCGTGACGTGTCTCCCACAGAAAACGTTTAAACAACGTATAATCATTCAATAAATAAAATTATATAGTTTGGCTATACATTCCATGAGTAAGTAGGAGATAATCAGCTACAGGATTAGAGCGACTACTGTGCGGAAGTAAGGGAAATGCCTTCCGCCGGATTTAATCCACACCGAGCAAAGCGAGTTTAGTCATAATGCTTATTTTAGTATTTATGACGACTTACTGAAATGATCACTGTTGCGTATAGAAGTCCAAACCGAAAGATGAGAGATGGTGCAGCGCCTAGCGTCGTTGACGGGGCCCTTCCGCACGGTCCCCTTATCCACGGCGACGGACATCAGACGACTGAACAGCTCGCGGCACAGCACCGAAATAGCGGGAACCACGGAAGCAGACCATGGAGGAAAACAAGTCTATACCAGCGCCATGGTTATAGAAATCGCCCTTTGTTTTCGATCGTACAAAAACGATAATTTTAATGTGTATTTTAATTTTGACAAGTTCAGATTTTAACCTTGAAAACTACAGATCTTAACTAAGTATTTTTAGACATAAAAGCAAATTAGAAAATACGGCATGTGCATACGTAATGTAACAAATGTGCCAGACGCCACATGTCGGTAAGAGTTTTATAATTAATATAAATGACGTGCATGTGCAGGTTGCTGACTTAAATTCTACGGCAGTAATTCGTAAGACTACTGCCCTTCGATTGTGACATTTGGTCACTAATCGAAGCGATGGGTTTTTGCAGGTGCCAGCCTGTGCCAGCCAGCCAGCCTGTGCCAGCCAGCCAGCCAGCCAGTCTGTGCCAGCCAGCCGGGTCGCCCCCCACCAGCAGCAGCAGAGTGGGGCTTCGGCCCCAGTCTTCTTCGTCGCTCTATGTCCTTTTTCTTCTGTTTTTCGTCCGCTTGCCCGTCCCTCGTTTGCCTCTGCCCTTTTGTCCTGTTTTGCGTCTTTCTCCTTGTCACAATGTCGACCCCCACCACCACTACTACAGTCACCACCACTGCTATCATCTACACATCTCCCTCCGCCGCCGCCGCCACCACTATCATGTGGTGTGCCAAATCACCGCCCCTTCAGTCCATCCCCCCACTCCTCACTCTCCCATCCCCCTCCCTTTTTGTCACCCCATCCCTGGCTCCTCCTCCCGCGCCTCCTCTGATCCCTTCCCTCCACTCCCTCCCTCTGCTCCTTCCGTTTCCGCGGCCCCCGCTAGGGTGGTGGTCCGGAGGACCATAGTCCACGCTCCACTTTGACCTTCGCCCTCTTCGTCGTCTACACCATCGTCATCGCCATCGCCTTTGCCCCCACCATCTCCGGCGCCGACTCCAGCACCGGGACCTGTGGCTCCACGCCACCTTCCAGTTGCTCCCGTTCCCCACACCTCCTCCGCGCCGTCAAACGCCCCAGTGGCACCCCTGCCCCCTCTGCACCTAAAAAGGTTCCGCCCCATCCCCCTTCCCCTGCCCAGGATGCCATGGATGTCTCCCCGCCTGTCCCTGCCCCTCCTCCTCCTCCTCCTCCCCCTCCTCCTCTCCCGTCCTGATCCCTCCCTTCTTGAGGCCCGGAACCTCACCCTCTTCATTCGTCAGCATTTTCCCGGTGCCCCCATCTCCCTCCTCACTCCTCGCCGTGACTCACTCCTTATCTTCTCCACCAGCCCTACCCTTCACACCGATATCCTTTCCCGCATCCCCGTCACCCGCTTTGGCCCTAATGCCTCCCTCACCCCTGCCCCTTCCCCGCCTCCCTCCCGCCAACCCCAAGCTCCGCGTCGCCCACCGACCCTCACCGCTGTGATCACTCACCTTATTCTGACGATCACAGGGGAGGAGGTGTTGGTGGACCTCAAGGCGCATCCCTATCTGGAGGTGCGTGCAGTTCGCCGCATTCACAACTCCGCTGGCCCCACCCGCGTTATGCGGGTTTTTGCGAAGACCGTCTCCTGAAGGAGGGTGCCCTCCTCTTTAACCAACGTTACGAGGTTGACCGCTCACGTTCCCCTCCTCAATCTCTCCGCTGCCAGAGGTGTTTGTGGTACAACGCACACCCTACATCTCAGTGCCGCGAGGCCCCCACCTGCCCGCACTGTAAGCAAGCACACTTCCTACAGCAGTGCCCCAACCTCCAGTCCCCCCCTCCTGTAACACCTGTAACCTCCCTCATCCTACGTACTCCCAAAAATGTAAGGCCCGACCCCCTCCTACCACTCCTGAACTCATCGTCCCTGTCCGCCCTCTGGACGCCCCCACCCCTCTGGCAACTCCCTTCACGCCCCCCCTCCACCTACCGCTGAGGACATCATCAGATTCCTTACCATCGTACACCAAAATGTTCATCCTTTCCAGCGCCCCCACACCCTCCAACAGATATCCCTCGCCGCCCGTTACGTCTTCCACCTTAAAATGTATGCCACCTACTCCCACAACCAGGCCCATTTCACATTTTCCTGTCTTGACACCCTCATTTAAATGCTTGTCATGGTGCGACAGCACCGTATCCTGTTCAACAACATCTGCTCCCTTCCTGCCAACAAGACCCTCTTCCTGCACACCCTTGCCACCCACCACGTGGATGCCTTCCTCCTAAATAAAACCTTCCTCCAACCCCATCACACCATCCACACTTCGCCCTACCTCCTTCACCACTCCAATAATCCCTTCCCGATCGCTCGTGGCGGAGTTGCCATTGGTCACCACCGCCAGATCCCGGTTCGGCTCCAACCTCTCCTTCCCGACCCCACCGAACACCTGATCCTTAGTCTCTTCTTCCCCGGCCTTACCATCACCTGCACTACCATCTATGTCTGCCCTAGCGCCCCTTTTCCTTTCGACTTCCTCTCCCCCATTGACCGTACCTTCTCCTCCTATGTGATCGTCGCCAACCTCAACATCCATAGTCGTTCCGCTGCCCAGTTATGGCGGTGGTATCGGTTCCTCTCCTCCCTCCAAGGCGACCTCGTCCCCATTCCCCAGCACACCTGCCCCGAATCCAACTCCTCTCCCGATGTCATCGTCTCCTCAACTAACCTCCTTGGCCTCATAGCGGAGGATGTCCTGGACCCCATTGGTAGCGACCATCTCCATGTCCTCCTCACCATTTCAGACGTTCGTCGCCCCCGCCCTGACCCTCGTAATGACCCTCCCCTGAAGTACGTCCATGATTATTCCCGTGCCGACTGGAATGCCTACCGGGATACCCTCTCCACCCAGGTCGATAGCCACTCCTTCACCTACCACCACCCTGAACATATTACCCATGCCGCCTCCTTTCTCCAGGAGACCTTGTCTGAGGCTGTGGAGGCCCACGTCCCTACTGTCGCCATCAACCCCCACCGTCCTACCTTACCCCCACAGGCCGTCCTCCTCCTCCATGAATCCCGCCGCCTCTACCGTGCCTTCCTCCACACGCGTGACCCGGACACACTATGACGCCGCCGGCAACTCCAACGACACATCCTAAACTTGCTCGCGGCTAAGAAACCCCGGGACTGGCGACAGACATGCACCCGTTTAATGCTGCCCTTCCTATAAACTCGTCCAAGTTCTGGTCAGCCTTCTGTCGCCTTACCAGAACTAAACCCTCTTCTCCATGATGATCACCCCTCCCCTGACAACCTTAGTAAGGCCAATCATTTTGCCTCCTACCTCTCCGATGTCTTTTCCATCCCCGACGATCCCCAATTCGATTACTCCCTCTTCCCGGGTGCCTGCGATCGAACTGACACCTCTGTCCCCCCCACCCCTCGCACCTGGTTTCCAGCACTTGGACAACATGGCACACACAGAACTCAATGCCCCTATCACTACACAGGATCTCATTACTACACTCCGCACAAAACGCAACACCACTCCTGGTCACAATCGTGTCACCTACCACCTCCTTCGTGAAGCTCCTGTCTCTTTCCTCTCCACCCTGGCCAGGCTCTACAATGTAGTCCTGTCCACCGGCTACTACCCCGACCTGTGGAAAACCTCCTGTATCCTGATGTTCCTTAAACCTGGTAAACCGCCATCCGCCATCTCCTCCTACCATCCCATCAGCCTCTCCTCGGTCTTCAGCAAGGTCCTGGAATCCATCCTCACCCGCCTCATCCACCAGCATCTCCACCAGTACCGCCTCCTTCTCGTTACCCAGTGTGGCTTTCGGCCGTCATTCTCTTCCGATGACCTTCTCCTTCACCTCACACATCTCCTTTCCGAACAGCTTAATTCCCGTCGCTCCGCTATCTTCTTCTCCCTGGACCTCGAACGTGCCTATGGCCGCGTATGGCATTCCGGTCTCCTGTTCAAGCTCCAAACCTTCGCCCTTCCTATTAACTACGTCCGTCTGATCGGCTCCTTTCTCTCCCAACGTCCTTCCTACATCACCATCCATAACACGGATTCCTACACCTTTTCCCCTCCGCCGGTGTGCCCCAAGGCTCCGTCCTCTCCCCCCTTCAGTACCTCTTGTATACGGCGGACATGCCGCCGCCATCATCCCCCCCCCCCCCCGTCCACCTTCTCCAGTTTGCCGATGACACCGCCTTCCTTGCCCTTGCCCCCACCCTGCAGCGTTCCCAACACCTTCTCCAATCCCATATTGACCGATTCACCGCTTGGTGCAACCAGTGATTGCTTAAGGTCAATCCTTTGAAGCCCCAGGCGATAATTGTAGGCAAAACCACCCCTTCCTTCCGCCTCCTCGATTTCTATCTAACCATCTATGGCCGTCCTCTCGCCCTCACCCCCACCCTTAAGTACCTTGGCGTCACCCTCGACCGTCGCCTCTCCTGGACCCCCCCCCCCATCTCCGGAAAATCCAAGCCAAGGCACGCTCCCGACTCTGTCTCCTCAAGCTCCTTTCCGGCCGTACGTGGGGTCTGGACCCCTCCACCATACTCCACACCTATAAATCCCTCATCAGCCCTATCCTCTGTTACACCAATCCTGCCTGGATCTCCGCCCCCCCCCCTATGTTTTACAAATCCCTTCAGATCCTTGAATGCCATGCTCTCCGCCTAGACTATCGCATCCGTCTCCCCTCCCCCATGTGGATCCTGTATGACCTCATTCCGTTCCCCCACCTCCTCCTTTTCCTTGAACGAATACGGATCCTCTACACCTCCTGGAAACTCGATCCTCCTCACCCACTTGTCTCACCCATCCTCTTCCAGCCCCGCCTGCTGCCGCACATGTATCTCCACATCCCACCTGCTCTCCATCCCTCCACCCTCCTTACCCTCTCCCAAGGTGGCTTCCGCCAGCTCCCCCTCCCTGATGATGCCCTCCTCCCCTCCATCTACCCCTCCTACCAACTTTGATCCTCCCTCCCTCTTCCTGTGTTTGTCCCTTTGGGCACCCTCTCTTCCCTCTCTGCCCCTTCCCTCCTTCCTCCCTTTCTCCCCACCCCTACCCCGGGCTTCCCCTACCCCCATCCCTCCACTCCTCCTTCCATCTCCTCTGCCATTGGCATCTTTGCTCTCCCCTCTCCCTCCCCCTCACCCTTCTTCCCCTCTTGGCAGGTCCCCGGACTCGCACACATTACGTGGACAATCGCGCGCCGGAGATCATCGCCATCCGTTTCTAGTGTGTGCCGTCGTGTTTTGTGTTTAGTGTTCACCGTTCCGCTCCATCGTTCACATGTACCATCGACATCGTCAGTGTTTGTGCGTCATGTCAACAGTTTGTAGTGTGGATTGTCATCGAGTGTGAACGGCTACATGTTTTTTTATGTTACTGTGTCTACTGTTTTTTACCCGCCGCTTGTTCAAACTGCCCAAGACCGTCCCACTTGGAGAAGACTTCTGAAAGCCTACCTGAATCCACGACTCGAAGAGGCCACATAATTTAATGATTGAATTGGCTGATGATGATGATTGTTCAAACTCATGTGTCTTCTCTCTGTTTTATCATTGCTAACTGTTGGGCTGAAGAGCGGCGTACAGTGCTGCTGCCAGCCTACCTGTTGTTGTACGGGTATCAAAATCACTATAAAGAAAAAAAAATGAAGGTTGCTGAGTGTGGACGGGTTACTCCTGTAACCAAAATTGTAGGTACGTTCTGGTACATTTGATGTTGATCGGATAGGATGAAATAGGTTTGCATTTGTGAAATAGTAAATTAGTGTCATTGTTCTTTCAGATCTGAAGATGGTTCTAGAGGAAGCAAAACCGGTCATATGAATAAACATCTTTGCAATCAAGATGGATTATAAGTAACATTGTATAATCAGTGATTGCGGTATCCTTGAAGACATTGTCTGTTTTTGCAAAATCCCTGACTCTGGCAGCAAATGTAAACTAAGTTCACTCAGTATTTCCACACACGATCAGAATAAAAAAGCGCCTCAATTTTTTAAATATTGCATACTGCCTTGTCACCCACAAAGTGTTTAAAGAAACTGTATTCTATACACTGCATTTAGTTTCCTGACGAATTCTTTAACTAAATAAATAAACTACGTTAGAAATAGTGGCTTGTAGCCCACAAATTGTTTAAATAAACAATATTCCACACATTGTCTGTATTCTTTATAAAATATTCCATACACTGCAATCTATTTCCCACCAAATTCTTTAAGTAAATAATCTACATTCCACACTGTCTAAATTGTTTAAATATTCCATGCACTGCAATCAATTTCGCAGCAAATGTCCAGTCTAGTCTTTTTCCCGCTAATTTCCAGGTGGATGAGTGGAGGGAGAGGGCTGGGAGGTTTTCCAGGGGGGTTTAATTATTTTATCGATTTAATTAATTGGTTCTAGAGGGATGGGGGAAGTGGAAGTGGAAGTGGAGGGGGAGGAGCGCGTGGGGTAGGGAAGGGGAACAATAGGTTAAGGACCTGTCAATCAAAAGGAAGGATTATCCCAAGGGGACATAATCCTCTTAGCAGACTAGGTTAACGACCTGTCCATCAAAAGAGAACAATAGGTTTGCCACTGAATGCATACTTGCCCCTGAATGTAGGCAGCAGCACTTACAAATAGCGCTTATGCTGCTGTTGCCCTAATACTTCTAAGATAAAGAGAATGGCGCACCATGAGAGAGTAATCCGAATGGGACAGAAATCGGTAGATGTAATGTCAATGTTCAGACAAACAAATGATTACAATTTCTGAAAAATTGGGTGGCTTATTCACGAGAAAGAGGTTCACAAATAAAGCAAGTCAATAATGCATTGGTTCACCTCTGTTCCTTATGAAAGCAATTATTCGGGCTGGGCATGGATTCCTACAGTTGTTGGGTGTCCTCCTGAGGGATACTGTGCCAAATGGTGTCCAATTGGCAAGTTAAAGCATCAAAATCCAGAAATTGTTGGAAGGCCCTGACGATAATGCACCTACCTTCCTGAGATGGAGAGAGATATGGCGACCTTGCTAGCCAAGGTAGGATTTGCCAAGAACATAGCCAAGTACTAGAAACTCTCTCCATGTGCGTGGTGGACTGGGCATTATCTTGCTAAAATGAAAGTCCAGAATGGCTTGCCACAAAGGAGAACAAAAAATGGGGTCTAAATAATAGCTGATGAATCACTGTGCTGTAAGGATGCTACAGATGACAACTAGTGGGTCGTGGTATGGAAAGAAATAGCATCTCGGACCATCCCTCCTTGTCAGGTCATATGGTGAGGCGACAGTCAGGTTGATATCACACCACTGTCTGGGGCGTCTCATTGACTGGTGTAGAATTGTTTTCAGTGATGAATTTCGCTTTGAACTGAGCCCTGATGACCAGTGAAGATGTCTACAGACACCCCATAAAGCAGTGGGATACCAACCTGAATGTCACCCATCATATGGTCCAACAACCAGGAGTGATGGTCGGGGATGCCACTTCATGTCATAGCAGGACTTCTTTGGTTGTCATCTGCAGCACCCATCCAGCACAGCAGTGCATCGACGACACTGTGTGCCCTGTTTTGCTCTCCATGGCAAGCCATCCTGGGCTTACATTTCAGTAAGAAAATGCCCACCTGCAGATGACTAGGGCCTCTTCTTGTCTTTGCGGTTGCCAAGCCCCACCTTGGCCAGCAAGGGTGCTGGATCTCACCCCAACTGAGAGTGTTTGGAGTATTATGGCTAGGGTCCTTCAACCAGCTCGGGATTTGGAAGATCTATTGCGCCAAATGCACACAGTTTGGCGCGTTATTCCCCAGGAGGACATCCAACAAATCTATCAGTAAGTGACAAACTGGATAACTGCTTGCATAAGGGGCAGAGGTGGACCAATGCGTCATTGACATGCTCAATTTGTGAAGCTCTTTCTTTTCAATAAATCATACAATTTTTCTGAAATTGTAATCATTTGTTTTCCTGTATACGTATATTACATCTACCGATGTCCGCCCCATTCGGACAAATTCTTCATGGTGCGTCGTTCTTTTTCCCTTGGACCGTATGATTTGTCTGGACACTTTCAAATTACTGGTAAATGAATCTATACTGGCGAGAAAGAGATGTAGGCCTTTTAAAGATTAAAAAGACATGGGCATGATCTTTTTGAACGGGGATCAGAAATTTCTCACGGATGAGTACACAAGATTTCGAATTACTTCCACAGATGTTTGAGGGACACATTTCAAAATGAGACAACAATTTCAGACTGCCAGTTTCTGTTTCCCTGAGGTTACCAGTCTTAATTCACTGCAATCTTCGAACAATAGGCAGTGAATTACTCAGCTTTGAAATATGATAATAAATATGACCAATAACGAAAAGATAACTATCTCATCATCAGGCTGTGATGTAACACTTACTGCTTGAAATAATGGAATATTTTAACAAATGTTTTCCCTGATATCTTTTGAGAAGAATTGCATAGTGAAAAGCATGCTAGTCCAAAATATGTGGTGCTTTATTTTTTATGCTTCAAGTAAAACATTTTCCAAAAAATTACTTCAGCAACTTTGCTTTGTTCATGTAGAGTGCATTCCTTTAGTAATACAGCAGATGACTCAACTTTCAGCTTTTTGCTTTCCTTGAATCAGACCTATATGTGGATTTGATTCTTTGCATGGTACAGTGAAGAAATGCGCCACATAGAGTCCACGACGAACAATTGTGGCAATGAAACTTAGCAAGGCATTACAGTGCATACAAAACTTCACAAGAGGAGAGCTGTAACACGACTAAACATGTGGATCATACGTGTTTTTTTCTTATTTGTTGTTTTATTTGTGCCACCTCAGGTAGCCTGCTATACATATTGAATTATTCACACATACATAAACCTATGATTTGCATATAATATTTACATTAGTTTTAAACATATTACCTACATCACGACGTGCTCCCATCTCACTCCATCACTAGTTGTATACAGTACATATAATATTCATGTCCCCAGACTTTTCTGGCATGTGCTGCTTACATTATATAAGTTATATGAAAGTGATAATATTCACTTACTTAACGTTGGTCTCTGAATTTTATTCGCGTCCTCCAAACAAAATATTCTACGCCAGTCGAGACGTCTGACTGTAGATACTTAACGCTACTCATGTGGAGCTGGGCCAGGTCACTAGCATATACGAAAAGAGATTGTCTACGCCATGCTTGTTCGGCCTCTTCTCAATTATTGCTCGGGGTATGGGATAACTCCCAGGTGGCACTGATGGATGACGTGGAATAAACATTCAGAAAAAAGCAGCTCGTTTTTGTAGTATCGCAAAAGAAGGACGGAGTGCAAAGGACGTCATGTGAGACTCGGGATGATAATCTTTCCCCACGTAGGCCTGTATGCCATTCAGTGAGCGGTTTGAAAAGGTATGTTGTGGATGGTCTTGGGCTGCTCGAGAGGCATGACGTCGGCCTAAGTATTGACAGAAAGTTGTTAAAATAGCCTCAGTACTTCTCACCCTGGCGCCTCGCTAGAAATTTGGAAGTTTGTGCATTCTGACATAGGCTTGACGCTCATATTACTATGAATAGCTCTGGCTGAGCGCTTTTCCATGTTGCTGCGTTTCTGACTATTGAAAACAGCTTCATACTCGTAAGATCGGTATGGGACTGATTTTACTTCAGAGGGTGATGCATCATCTTGCAATATGTCAGCAGCCGCGCAAAATCTGACAAGCAATTTCGCGCCTGTGAGGGTGTCTTGGCAGCCTTACAGCCAGTGGCATTATGCACCCTGTGCCGGCTTGTGTTACAGTACCGTCAATTCAACTGGTGCTGTTGTATATGTCTAGGCCAAAATCATGATAGTTTCATGTTGGTGCATCAGTAGATGTAGCGGTTTCTAGATGTCTCTTAGTTGTTTAAATAAATGAAAAAAACTGTCCTATCCTACCACATACACATCATATTTAAACGTAGTGCAAGTGGCCTGGGGAAGTAGATCAGTGAACTGTGATGTCAGAAAAATCTCATTTACAAGAAAGTCTGTATGGCAACCATGAAATCAGGAAAAACCCTAGTTTTTAAATTTAGAAACTGAAAGTAGGTCCAGGAACCACAATGTCAGAAAAAACTAGACATCAAATTCTCGTTTTCGCGGGGAACATCGCCGAACATGGCCCACACTTAAAAGCCTGTCTGACATGGAGTCAGGTTCACTGTAAGTTTGCTAAATGGTGCACATGACTGCCAGTTACTAGTTGGGGGTGACGGGTACCTCGCTTGCTGAACATCTCACATCATGTATGACTGGGCACGGAAACCAGCTGGCTGATTTGTCTCCATGAATGGCAAGGCACGCAAGCCAGCTGAACTGCAATCTATATCAGACGCTTGTAAAAAAACTACACTCCTGGAAATGGAAAAAAGAACACATTGACACCGGTGTGTCAGACCCACCATACTTGCTCCGGACACTGCGAGAGGGCTGTACAAGCAATGATCACACGCACGGCACAGCGGACACACCAGGAACCGCGGTGTTGGCCGTCGAATGGCGCTAGCTGCGCAGCATTTGTGCACCGCCGCCGTCAGTGTCAGCCAGTTTGCCGTGGCATACGGAGCTCCATCGCAGGCTTTAACACTGGTAGCATGCCGCGACAGCGTGGACGTAAACCGTATGTGCAGTTGACGGACTTTGAGCGAGGGCGTATAGTGGGCATGCGGGAGGCCGGGTGGACGTACCGCCGAATTGCTCAACACGTGGGGCGTGAGGTCTCCACAGTACATCGATGTTGTCGCCAGTGGTCGGCGGAAGGTGCACGTGCCCGTCGACCTGGGACCGGACCGCAGCGACGCACGGATGCACGCCAAGACCGTAGGATCCTACGCAGTGCCGTTGGGGACCGCACCGCCACTTCCCAGCAAATTAGGGACACTGTTGCTCCTGGGGTATCGGCGAGGACCATTCGCAACCGTCTCCATGAAGCTGGGCTACGGTCCCGCACACCGTTAGGCCGTCTTCCGCTCACGCCCCAACATCGTGCAGCCCGCCTCCAGTGGTGTCGCGACAGGCGTGAATGGAGGGACGAATGGAGACGTGTCGTCTTCAGCGATGAGAGTCGCTTCTGCCTTGGTGCCAATGATGGTTGTATGCGTGTTTGGCGCCGTGCAGGTGAGCGCCACAATCAGGACTGCATACGACCGAGGCACACAGGGCCAACACCTGGCATCATGGTGTGGGGAGCGATCTCCTACACTGGCCGTACACCACTGGTGATCGTCGAGGGGACACTGAATAGTGCACAGTACATCCAAACCGTCATCGAACCCATCGTTCTACCATTCCTAGACCGGCAAGGGAACTTGCTGTTCCAACAGGACAATGCACGTCCGCATGTATCCCGTGCCACCCAACGTGCTCTAGAAGGTGTAAGTCAACTACCCTGGCCAGCAAGATCTCCGGATCTGTCCCCCATTGAGCATGTTTGGGACTGGATGAAGCGTCGTCTCACGCGGTCTGCACGTCCAGCACGAACGCTGGTCCAACTGAGGCGCCAGGTGGAAATGGCATGGCAAGCCGTTCCACAGGACTACATCCAGCATCTCTACGATCGTCTCCATGGGAGAATAGCAGCCTGCATTGCTGCGAAAGGTGGATATACACTGTACTAGTGCCGACATTGTGCATGCTCTGTTGCCTGTGTGTATGTGCCTGTGGTTCTGTCAGTGTGATCATGTGATGTATCTGACCCCAGGAATGTGTCAATAAAGTTTCCCCTTCCTGGGACAATGAATTCACGGTGTTCTTATTTCGATTTCCAGCAGTGTATTTGCTAGAAGGCTTCTCATAGCTTAATTCGTGAGCTACATGGTAAACTGCCTATCATTTCCTTACTGGTCATATTCATTATATTTTAGGATTAAGTCAACTACTGTAAGACTTTCGGAAAGTTTCCTGTGAAAAATAGAGGTGGTTACGAATTTGCGTTTGGTGCATGTTACGTCATATGTTACTCCATATGAAATGTAGCTAACATACTGAATTACGCTTCAAATGTGGAAGGATATTTCTATCTATCACCATTATCGAGAAAATGCATCGTATGTAAAGCGCTTAGTTCCGAATTCGCGTGCCAGCGAAAAAGCCAGAATGAAATAACCATAAAATTCCTCGCATCTTGTAAACGGTTTCAGACATCGAAAGAAGATTTCGGCAAATTATTTTACATAAAGAGGACAGTTTTCGCCATATGATTAATATGCAGAACTTCCATATCTCTCGCGATATCCAAGTGACTACAGTTTTTTATGTGAAATAATGTAATATTTAAGCGCTATCGATAGCTTGTGAAACGAGAAATTCTGCACATTTGGAACTATATGTGTGTGAAGAAATTTCAGTTTATTTTTATAGTGAGAATGGGCATTTTAAAAAATAATTTACGTGTCTTTCCGTCAGTTGTTGTTTCATGATTCTGTCTCAGTTTCTACTACATTAGAATGTTAGTGAAATCAACATTTATAAATTCTGCTATGTTTTCACAGAGGAAGCAGAGCTGAACACGGCAACATGGGAAATTACGTAGTACTAAAACTTTATCATTGATAACGTCTCTCTGAAGAAAGATAAAGAGAATAATAAAGTCTGGCGAAAATAAATCGTTAGTTCTGTTGAAATTTCAGCAGAATACACTACCCCAGTGTGTCTTTAATAATGAATGACGCGGATTGAAACTGGCCAAAGAATTTCACTTCTGCATCTCAGTGATGTGAGAAATTTGAAAACATTTAAATTTGTAAAATCCTGTTAACTACCAATTAACATGTAAACAGAATACCAACATTTCTGGCGAACTATTAGATGTTTATGGTGAAAAGTACAATTCTTCATTCTGTGTAGGAATAGGAAAGAAAATATGGCATACTATGAACTGTTGTTTTCATATTTCTTAGATTATTGAGATACAGGAATAAAATCCGTTGACCAGTTTCAGTCCATATCACTCGTTATTGAAAATGTGGTGGAGTATAGGATTCCCCCGAAATTTCAACAGAAGTAGCGATTTAATTTCCCTGAACTTATCATTGCCTACATTCTTCCACAGATAAACGTTATCAGTGACGAGTTTTGACTAATACATAAGTCCACTAGTTGCCATGTAAAAATTTGTTTCTTTCACCAAAATACAGCAGAGTTTATAAATATTCATCTCACTAACATTCTAATGCAGTTGAATTAGCGACAGAATCATGAAACAGCAACTGATGGACAGACAAGTCAATAGTTTATGAAAATGCCCATTCTTGGTATAAAAATAAACTGTAATTTCTTCACACATATTATCCTAAACCGACAGCAATTATCGTTTCACCAACTATCGATGGCGCTTAAATATTGCATTATTTCATTAAACAAAATCTGTAGCCAAAACTTTGTTTCGATATATGAAACCATTTGAGACGTGAGGAATTTTGTGAATATTTATAGGCCGGCCGTTGTGGCTGAGCGGTTCTAAGCGCTTCAGTCTGGAACCACGCGACCGTTACGGTCACAGGTTCGAATCCTGCCTCGGACATGGATGTTTCTGATGTCCTTAGGTTGGTTAGGTTTAAGTAGTTTTAAGTTCTAGGGGACTGATGACCTCAGAAGTTAAGTCCCATAGTGCTCAGAGCCATTTGAACCATTTTGTGAATATTTCATTTTGGCATGTGAGTTCGGGACAAAGTTCATAACATATGATTCATTGTCTCGAGAATGGTGATAGATAACAATAGTATTCCAAATTTAAAGAGTAATTCAGTATTATGTTAGCAACATTTCTTAAACAGCAACATATGATCAAACGCGCGATTTTGTGGTCAAAATGGAGTACTTCAGGCGCATGTGTATTTTGTACCTGCGTGTAAATCAGCAGCCAACCAAGTTGCGAGTGTTTCTATGATGTCAATGATCTAGAGAATGTGCTCATAGAATATATATATATATATATATATATATATATATATATATATATATATATATATATATATATATATATATATGGAGTGAGCATAGCCTCCTGTGTTTGTTCTCAACATCAAACTGGGCTAGTCACATGATTTTAGGACGATGTTGCTTGTCTGTAATTTGCGGTTATAGCGAAACTTGAAGTTTCATCGTTCCAAATGCGTTGTTTATTCGTGACACTGCGGCGCTGTCTACAGTGTCATTGTAACCTAATTAATTAGGACAGAGATTCGACAATTTGAGCAGATGCAATAGAAAATGAAAAAAAAAAATGTTGACCGTCACTTCTCATCTCGTTGCCGAAAAACCGTAAATAAAGCGGAATCTGAGTTATGATCTGTGGCGAAAAAGCATAATACTAATGCTCTTCACATCTTTAAGCTAACTTCAGTACCTAGTATCCAGTTGTTAAGATGTCTGTAAAACGCAAATGCAAATAAATTCAGACGAAATTTATTCTGGTACTGGTAGAGACATATTCGTGTAGGTTTTTTTTTTTTTTTTTGTTCATTGTTCCAGTTACTTGCAAGAGCAAAGAAAGATTACATCTCTGGTAGCGGTTTGTGATTTTTCGCACAGATTACATTTTTCACACAGCTAGCACATTTATTTAGCAGTGGGTGAGCTTCTCCTTAAGCACTTTTCGTAATACATACCGGATACCACCACGTAAATAACGAGTATGCAGTTGACAGGTTCTCACTTTCAAAGAAAGAAAAGAAAGCAAGTTTCCAAATTTCCAATGAATGAACCAGCTGAACCTATAATGAACTGCTGCTTTAATTCGTCTGCTAGAATGGATGTCGCAGTCATGATCATACGTGTGACTAAAAATCAGGAGTACGTAAGTAAACTTCTGTCATAGGAAGAACATATTATTCTTTGTACAGTTAAAAAATATTGCTGTGGACAGTTATTACATGAAAGATTAATCTGAAAAATCAATTCAGAAATGACAAACTTCAGTGTGAAATGGAACATATTTAACTGTTAATACGAGCATGGTTGGGTCTCAGCACTGTTAGAAATTGTGTTACTAGAGGAAGTCAATTAGCGGAGAAAATTATCTGTGTTACTATGCTTTCAAAGCAACATTTTTTCACCAAAAATTTTGAAGAACTTTAATATTCACAAAGTAAAGAGAGACACCTTCGTATTAGGCAGCACGATTAATTTTATTTTCAGTGATGCATGTCCTATTTGTCAGCTATCATCCACCCATGTCTGATCGACACAGTTAAGAAAGAAACGAATGGAACATTAGAGTTTTCAGGTTTAGGCATGGAGAACAAGCTTGGACTGCAAAAAATAGGGAAGGAAATCTGCTATGCTCTTATCAAAGGAACTATCTTGGCATTTGCCTCGAGCGATTTAGGGAAATAAAGGAAAACCTGACTTAGGATGACTGGAAACCAATTTGAACCGTCGTCCTCTCGAATATGGGTCCATTATGCTAACCACTGTCCCACCTTGCTCAGTAACACATTTCCTGCCCATCAGATTCTTAAGTTACTCCTCGAATAACACTTTCCCTACGCACCATGTAAGTAAGTACTAATTTTACTAGGTTGTGCTTTGCAAATAAATCTTATTGTACTAAATGGTTAACTGTGAATGCATTCGTTACTAGCACCTTGATCCTGTTTGTACCAAAAGGGGTAATATTAATACTTTCACGTTTCAGGATGACCCTATTGCATTAATTTCCCAACAGAAATCATACGCATCTTGTTAACACTATCTGTTTTACTTTCAATATCAACACTGTAAGGGGCACAACCATTTGATTCATAACTGTTGTTTTTAACTAGAGCATATTTTTCATTGCGATGAGAAGGGTGAAAGATGGATGGTATGGGCTACATTCATGTGATGTCAGGGGGGCTGTGCTGAGATGTGTATGTATACTTAGTCGGCAAGGTCTCAGACAGGTTGGGGCTTGTTGACGTACTCCACTTGCACATATCTTCTACCTCATATTACACATATGTGGGCTGCACATGTATCTGACGAAAGGGAGGGGGTTCAGGTGTGTGCTAATGGACTGCGAAGAACAGTTACAGAAGAGATGGTCTGTAGAGTTAAAGAAGGTGTACTTAACAGTTATCTACATGATAAAGTCTCCAAATTTATCTCTCCAAGAAAGGCGTGAAGGTGAAATTATCATTTCCCCTACATGTAAATGATATTGACACAGGAATAAGTATACTGGGAAAAAAATTCCTTTGTGTTCCACTCGTAAGCCAATGTATGTACTGGATAATACAATGCAGTTTCTAGGCTATGCGATATGGTGCTCCACATTATGCATTGCGAAATAATGAGCGGCATCCGATAGGCAGCACCTAGACTGGGATATAATGCGAGATTTTGCTGGAATTTTTAACAAATTGGAGGTAGGTGATGTCCACAGCAACCAGTGGCTTGTGTGTGCAGGAAGACTATCAGTGAATTACAACGTGATTGTATGACAGTTGGAATAGATAGTTTATTGTGGATGAGCTCCAATATTAGAATACAGATATATAACATATTTATACATAAAGGTATGTAATGCGGAAATAAGAACAAATGAAAGTTAATTGGCATACAAGTAAACCTCCCAGACAATCAAGGCTGACAAAAGATTATAAACTATGTTCCATGTCACTGTTGTTTCAATTACTTTCTTGTAGTCTTGTAAGCTGTTAACACAGGCTCCAACAAGAACAATATGGGTACTGTATTAAAGGTGGAGAAACAAAATTTTCTCAATTCAGGACGTTTTTCTCCACAATGCTATCGAATATAAATATTGCCAAATCAGGAATAGTTGCAATGAATAATATTATTCCACAGATATTCAGAAAAAGAAGCAATGTATCAAACAGACTTAAACCATTCTTTATTATAGAAATCACTCCTGTTAGTGCAGTTAATGTATATAGCTGATATACAGATATACAGAAATTCTGTATATAAACATCCATCCTTGCTTGGATCTACATAAAAAGAATGGTTACATGTTTCAAAATGTTGTGGCCTCAACATTGTGCCTCTAGCAACAGAACAGTCATTTGCAGAGTTTAAAACTGATGGAATAAATACATTTAACAGTTATTTGTTTGCTAACAGGGAAAAGTTCTATATTCAAATGATACTATTGTATGTGGAAGAGTTGTCAACATACATCCAAGAGTGTGTGGAATGTCTTAACATTATTGTTGTTCAGGAAATAAAAAGCAAAATTAAAATTCACAAATCCTGTCAGCTATAAAAGTGTTGTACAAGGTATACAGAAGAGCTGTGTCCAGCACTGCGAAGATCTGAGTACCAAAGAGGGAGGATCTGATCATACCATACACTGTACTTCGATTACAGGACTCTAGTAGGTGGTTTATCGGTTTTAACCTAACTAAGATGAGTTTTTGACTAATAATATGGACAATTTAGACGTGGAAGTAACACTGTGACACTTAATTTGAAAGTCAATTATGTCTTGCACTAAGTGTGTACAAAGAACAAACAGTAGTCAGCACCAAGTGTACCTTAACCCGTAAGTTAGTGCTGTAATGCCAGTGAGTGAGCCATGAATGTTTAGTGCTGTAATAGAACAAATCTTTATGTATTTCATTAAATAATACAGAAAATTCTTGGCTTCTTTGGAGTGCTACTTTACTTTGGCGCAAAGGTCGAACCACAGTCCTCGCCAAGTTACCATGAACTGTAAGTTACACTAGTAATGTCAGTTAAGTGACCCACATGTGTTTTTCTGTTTTAGAACGATAATACCGACAATTTAGGTGTGTAAACAACGTTGTGACATTTAATTTTGAGAGTCCATTATGCTTTGCACCAAGTGGGCCACAGATATCGAACCACAGTCATGTTTGGGTGTCAAGAGGGACTACAGAGAACAAGATGGCTGGCTCTAAGGGTTACATACTGATTGTCTGTTTAGTTTTTAACGGCCCACAAAATACAGGGCTGTGATTGTGAGAGGAAAATGTGAATGTGTTTGTGGGTGGGGTGGGGATTAAGAGCTGTTTGACCTATTTCAAGAGAAGTAGTTTGGGTTAATAATGAGTTGGAAAATGTGATTGGGAGAGAATAATGTGTGTGTGTGTGTGTGTGAGAGAGAGAGAGAGAGAGAGAGAGAGAGAGAGTGTGAGAGAGAGAGAGAGGTGGGTTACACACACATGTGTCAAGTCCCCTCCCCCGCCTCTCCCCTCGGTCTTCAACATATCTCTGCATATAGGCAGCTAGGGCATGTCATGTCACAAGTACATACACATTGGGCAACAAGCCCCATGGATATACTATTCATAACCAGCAAGGATTCATAAAATATCATCCTTGTGAAACACGACAGACATGAAGTAAAGAGTTCTATCTACAGGATGTCTCAAGTTATACTCCTAGATTTCCAGAAGACTTTTTACACAGATCCTGCCAGCAGCTTATAATCAAATCGCATGCCTATGGAATATTGTCTCAGTTGTGGAACTAGAATCATGCTTACCTGTTGGAAAAGTTCATAGAACTTGATGGGAAATCACTGAGTAGAACGGAAGTGATATCTGGGATTCCTCAAGGAAGTGTTAAGGGCCCTATTCACGATCAAACAATTTGTCAACTTTTACTATGTTGCTAGATATTTGGTTGTGTAGACTGCTATTTCACGTGTTTGCCAAACATAGAGCTTGTCTGATGGAAAATTTGACCAGATGGGGGTCACTGTTTGTGTTGATGTATTGCCACATACATTTCGTGAAAAATTGTTTTATTATAATTTATCTCGCTGCATCACGATTTTTCACACAAGTATGGAAATCACGATCAAGGATAAAGATAAAGTGGCACTGGCAGTTAGCAAAATGACGGAGTTATCATATATTTCTCAGCTGTATATTGTGCAAGAAGAGGTTAAGAAGAAAATCAAGAGTCTATTCACAACATACAACCAGGAGCGCAATAAAATAAAAAAAAATTAAAGTTCTCTGGTTCTTCCATGGATGATGTAGGCCATATGATTCCACATTGTGCTATTTTAGTGAACTGTCATTAGGACACCCAAGCAAGAGAGAATAAATTTTTGTATACTTGGATCTTCTCAACGTGAGGTCAAAGTAACTGTAAACAAGTTATTAAAAGTTTCAATTAAAATGATGTAATCATAAAGTTATGAGTGTGACATTTCCTTTAACAGGTTTTTATGTGTGTATTTCTCTCCTATTTAAAGCCGTTCCCCGAAATAACATCTTGCCTTCTTCTTGGGGGCTTTTATAGGCCCTCTGCTCTCCCTTTTCTATATAAATGGTTTAGAAGACAGTCTGTACAGCCCTCTTAGTTTGTCTGAAGACGATGTTGTAGTTTACCATCTAGTAAAGTCATCAGAAGATCAAAACGAATTGCAAAATAATTTGGACAAGATAGCTGTATGGCGTGAAAATTGGCAGTTGATCCTAAACAATAAAAAATGTGATGTCCTACATGAGTACTAAAAAACAAAAACCTTAAATTTCGGCTGCACAAGTGTGAAGGTTTTTGATTCAACTAAATATCTATGGATTAAAAAATTTATGAACAATATAAATCGGTAATATTTGAGAGGATATACTGTGGGGCAGGCAAGCTAAAGACTATCTTTTATTGGAGGAACACTTAGAAGATGTAATAAATCTGCTAAGGAGGTTGCCCACGTTATATTTGTCCATCTTCTTCAGTAGGACTGCTGCACGATATGGAATCCTTATTAGGTAGGACTGATGGAGGACATCAAACAGCTCGAAGAAGGGCAGCTCATTTTGTATTATCGTGAAGTACGAGAGTGAGTGTCATCAGTATGGTTCGCAAACTGAGCTGGTAATCATTAAAATATACATTTTTCATTGTGGTGGGATCTTTTTACATAATTTCAATGACAAGCTTCCTCCTCTGAATGCGAAAATATTTTGTTTACTCCTATCTACATAGAGTGTAATGGCCATTGTAATTAAATAAGAGAAATCAGCTCATACAGAAAGAGTTTAGTGTTCATTTTTTCCACATGCTATTTGAGAGTAGAGCGGTTGAGAAAAAGTCTGAAAGTGGTTCTGTGAACCTTCTGCCAAGCACGTAAGTGTGATTTGCATAGGGGTCATTTCATGTCAGTTCAAGCAGAAAAATGCAATTTTTCATTCACCATCTCAGATTTGGATGAAACTTGGATTATTTGTTGTCCCTACTGAAATAATTAACTACTCCAACTTTTAGCACGTTATCTCTCTCTGTTTCTATTTTATAATACTTCAAATTTAGAATGTTAGGTTGTTTTGACACTGTGATGGCAAAAAACAACACTTGCTTACATTTTTAAAATAAATTGCTTTTTTATTATCAGCCAAACATGTAAAATATGGGGGTTTTATACTATATAGTATAAATCCAATTTTCCATATCCAACAAAAGTGACGCTGCAGCAAGTGACATAATGGCTGATACGACAATCCACATGCACTTGTAAAAATTACCATTGCCACTGTTTTCGATATGGTGTCAGATGGGATTATTAGTACAGACACTGGTGTTGTTATTCAAGTTATGGTGTTAGAACTGAGCCAATAATCCACTAAGAGGAATAGAAAGCACAAATTTTGGATTTGGAAGTGGAATTTATGCACAAATAAGACAGTAGCATAGAACAAAGGAATGGACATAGCACTCATAAATGAACACCCATATGTAAACATTTCCAGGTAATGAAAGCTAATTTCGAGTACTTGTCTACCTGTGATTGAAGCGCTATTAAAAATCCAGTTGTCACATTAAAGAAAAACTCCTCTCTCAAATAAAACTAGACATGACACTTCCATATTTCACATCTATCGATTGCATATTTCATATATTTGGGCCTATAACAAGTTCTCAAAAGTAAAATTTCAAACTTTTTGTGTGATATGTTGGGTTCTATGTACAATGTCCGCAACTACATAGTTAAAAACAGATATTTTCACTCTTGCACCCCTCATTAGTTAAATACATCATAAGATTAAATTTATTCTACACCGAATTTTGGAACTCTGCTTCATGCAAAGTGCGCTAAAAGACATTGTAATATAGTTGGTTTCCTTTATTATTAATACACTCAGTCTAAAATAATACTGCCACCAGATACCTTGTCACTTCCTTCCTCAAATCCAATGAGAAAGTTCGTGAAAAGCATTAAAGTTTCCAGTGTTAGAGTCTGATTATCTGAATATACTGTCAATAGTACACTAATTTTCACCATTTTGAAAATCAAGCAAGATGCTGTGAAACCATAAATCATCTTCACTAACTAAATGATAGTTGTATCCTCACACACAAATTTTATCCCTGCATCATATAATAAAAACACCATATACTTTCAACATGTACAGTCGTGGACAAAACGAGCGAGACCCCTCTCCTTTTCGTTATGCTGATCCGTACAGCTTTGAAGTCTGCTACACAGCATAACAGGCAAGGCGAGGAAGTGCTACCAACATACTATGCAAGTTCGCTCAGCTGATGTCTGAGATAGCTAGCACTGGAGAAACTCGCGCTTCGAAGACGCCACAGCATCGTCTGCCTCCACTTCGTGGGAAACGAAATACCTCAAGTATAAGCCAATGTGTTGTATTCGCATATCTGTGACTATGACGTGGATCTAAAGTGTGGTTATGAATAGTACGTATGCTCAGATTGCGAATCTAACGTCATGAATAAAGACAAGGGAAAATGAATTAGGCGTCCTTCCTCTTCCCTAACATCAAATATATTTTAGTTATTCTTTCTTAAATGAACTGCGCAGAAAATCATTCAGCACAAGTGAATAACTTTTTAGCAACACCGGCGCGGGTTAGCCGTGCACTCAACTGCGTCATATCGCGGACTGCGCGGCTGCTTGCGCCGTCAGTTCGAATCCTTCCCCGGGCATGGATGTGTATTAGGTCAGGTAGGTTGAAGTAGTTCTAGATCTAGGGGACTGATGACCTAAGCAGCTTGGTGGCATAGTTCTTAGAGCCATTTTTTGACTTTTCGTGTAAATTTTCTTTACATAAACGGTCGTATCTATAGATTGCATTGACATAGCTCACTGTTTTACACCACCAACGGACCGTATACCGCAGGAAGTGCGATATATTTCCGCTTATTATCACCCGTACTCGAGGTGGTCAAGAAAGTGAGACTAGTAGGGTTCCATTTTTACCGATTTACGTGACGAAATCCTAACAACGAAAATAGCTACCACAGTTACTGAAGATGAGGGCCGCATAGTAATTTCCCCTACTCTTTATTCGAAATGTTCCAGTTGCAGTCGATACATTAGCATATTAATCATAGCTACGCTTTCGATCCAAATCAATTTTACAGGAATGCAAATAAAATCCATTTGCCTGTACACGCGGTTATTCAGATCCCACTATTAATACCACCGCGTTTTAGATGTGCGAGCATTCTCATTGTTAGCTACCTTAAGGAACACTTTGGCTAATGAATGTTTTCTGGCTATGGCACGTCTAATGGAGAATTAGAAACATTGTAGAATACGTTTGGCAGCTACGTCGCCGTTTATTTCCTGGGGTGGTGCAGAATAATCCTACTAAATTTACTCGCTAATAATAGTTTTTTGTTATTTCGATAAACATCCCGAATGATTGTCACATTAGCGGTAACATAAACGTAGACAATTCATGTTTTTGTGTCCAGAAAGCTCTTTGCAACAGAAAATGCAGATCATTTTGCCATTTTCATTGCGAAATTGCCGGATTATTCATGTCTGTGGTAATAATGGAGGGCTGTTTGCCTGAGTTGTCTGTCAGCGTAGTGAAAGGTGTTTGCTACTGCAAGGCAGGTCTGGTTTGTTTTCGGTTCTAAATCTCGATACAGGCAGATAGACTATCAGTAAAGGAATTTTAAGGAATTCTCGCGCCCCCAATACATTTTATTGCTACCTTTATTCTGTACCGGCGCCCTGTGGATGTCGATATGAAACTCTTGTACAATTTCATACTTGTTACTGCCTACTTTTTCCGCTTCTGTCAATAACTGAATTGACCTAAGTGTGGCACTGAATGTTTTTTAACTGAATTTCGTTATGAATCTTCACGCATTGCTAAATTTGCACACTTTCATGGTAGGTCAACAACGGTAATACAGTATGACTGGTCTGAACGTTGACACAGATCATTTCGAGGCCGAATGCGCATAATATTTTGCTAATTCGTAACGATCTGGGGTAAATTGTCTTACTAAAACAGTTGTGTTATCTCGATAAGCTGAAATTCATTTTTATTTGTACAGTTCATACTAATTAGCGTTTCTTCTTTCATTTATATCTTATATTTAGGTATTGTGGTTAACACACTAAACAACATTAATATAGTCTTACACATGATTGAAAACAGTGTAACAAATTTCAGATAGTTTTTCAATTTCACGCCTTTGCATAGTATGTTGGTAGCACTTCGTCGCCTTGCCTGTTATGTTGTGTAGCATACTTTAAAGCTGTGCAGATCAGCATAACGAAAAGGCGAGGAGTCTCGCTCGTTTTGTCCACGACTGTACATTAACCATTATGTGCTCATAACTGCAATGGCAAAACATTTATACACCAAAGTCACACATCCTACCACTGTAGCATAATAAATCATAATCAAAACAATGCATTTTGGAGAGATCCTTAATGCAGCATATCACTGAAACTACGTATTTTCGTAATACACAAGCATAAATATGAAAACCATTTAATATGGCATCTTCAGATTTGCAATGGCGTATCTCACACTTACATTAACCTGCGATCTTGCAGCATTAATCACTTAAATATGTTTCCTAGGCAAATGCATTCCCAAAATTTCATTACTCTACATTAATTATCCTTTGGTGTTGCAGTTTTTTCTGTCAGTGTAGGAAGAGATGCTAATGACAAATTCAGTTTATTATATGGTAAATTTGTGTCAATACTTGTAAGTTGCTTTTGTAAAACGTTATCCAGGTAATTCATTATGAAAAAACAAGTAAGCTACAGATAAATAAGGGAACTGAAATCGCATGTAAGAATAAGAGGAAAATTTATGTAAGGTCAGCTCCAACATACTTGCATACCATAGAAAATCCTGTAAATTTTAAAGAAAGTCATTAAAATGTCAAGAAATATGTAACTCCAGAGAGAAAATAATAATGCAGATAATAAGATTAAAATCAAATGGGATCTTGTCAAATGGGAGACAGGATGCCAAGATACCAAAACAATTAAACCAAATGACCCAATGTTGTGACTGATAATTGACAGGTTGGGAGTACTTTTGACAATCGCTTTCTAGATGTAGCTGCAAAAATAGGATTAAATGGTTAAGTTGATAAAGCAATAAGATATATTAAAAAGTCATTCCAAAAAACTTGAATCATCTAGAAGTACCATCGACATCCTTCAAACTCCTAAGATATTGATGGAATTTCAAACAGAATTCTGAAAAGTCGTACTAACTTAAAAGTAGTGTTCTTAGTGCTCTCGGTAATGAATCATTACCACAGGAAATTTTTCCATACAGGGTAAAATATGCAGTTGTTAAGCCCCTTTATAAAAGAGGTGACAAGAAAGACTTAAATCATTACTGTCCAGTTTCCTTACTGACATATTTTTCCAAAATATTCGAAAAAGTAATGTACTCAAGACTTGTCTGACATGTCAGTAGAAACAATTTAGTTAGGTTATCAAAATTTGGATTCCAGAAGGGTATTTCAACTGAGAATGTTATTTATACATACACTCACCAAATATTACAAGCCTTAAATAATAAAACAGGGCCAGCTGGTATTTTTATGACGTTTCCTGGCCATTTTATTGGGTAGAACATGTTTTATGGAACTGATGCCTTCATACACAACTGGTTTTAATCATATTTAAAAAGAAGGAATGCAAAATGTTATGCTGAATTGTTGGAAGACATTGTTGGAAGGGTAGAAAATTTTAGCGACTGGGGAGAAATCACAAACAGAATGCCACAGAGTTCAATTTTGTGTCTATTCTTATTCCTTATATATGTAAACGACCTTTCCCTTACCATTCAACATGCAGAATTGTTACTTTTGCAGATGATACTAGTGTTATAACAAATCCCATTAGATGGATAGCAACAGAAGAGATTGTTAATGATGTTTGTCAAAGAATTATTAAGCGGTTCCCTGAAGATCGACTCTCCCTAAATTTTCTGAGAAAACTTTATATTCACTACTCTACAATGGGTAGTCATACCAACAACTGATGAAGCACATGAACAGGAGTCAGTAACTCACCACAGAAAATGTCAATTGTACAAAAGCCAGCAATGTAACTAACACATGATGTTCATCTGCAGTCATCTTTAGGTATCTCTTCAAAGAGTTACGCATTTTAACTGCATCATTACAATACATTATTCATTAATAAAATTTGTCATAAATAATCCATCGCAATTTCAGGAGAACAGTGGTGTCCATACCTACAACACTAGACAGAAAAATGACCATTATTACCCAGTATTAAAGTTATTAGTGGCTCATTGTTTGGTAGATAAATAAAAAAAGTGGCAGTTATTTTCAGAATGTTTGCAAGTGCTGCTTTCCACCATGACAGTGTTAAAACTGGAAAAACTTCCAAAATTTGAAGTACCATAAAATGGAAACACAGAGGAGATACAATGCTAAAATTTGGTGTGATTACTTACTGTATCTCCATAAGAAGAACAGATAAGCCAAGTTTCATCTAAATCATAGATGGTGGGAGAGATGGCCTGGATGACTTGAGATGGGGTGACCCAACATGGTCATGTACATATAAGTGCTCCATTACTGATACAAAGGGGACTTGACTTAGGTGGTACTGTGCACAGTGCTCAGGGGTACACAGAAATACCAAGACAGGACTTATCATTAGGGACAGACTGTCTCGAAATGCGAATAGCCAATAGCATTTCAGGGTGGCAAGAGCTAATAGGTTTGCTTCATTTCAGATGAGCCAACGTGCTGTCTGATTGAAACATTTTTATCTTTGGTCTTCTTAGAGCGCAAGTAGATTCTGCTTCTGGAACATTCACGTATTGTAAAGGTTCGCCAAAAACCTTTTTATAATTTTTAGCAGTCAGTGCACCGAATAATTATCTTGGCAAACACTGTTGCTTGCTACAGTTAAGTATATATTTTGTCTTTAAATCAGCAGTTAGCGCAAACTAAAACGTGAAGTATAGAAATTATGGTACAAATCACAGTCAGAAAACATAACATCAATGTCCATTCTCTATTTATCACAAGTTCGTTATCACTCACTGGGTGGTGTGATCCTTGTCCAGACCACTGAATTTACGGAAGTGTTGTTACAAATCCAATCGTAGCTAAACATCTGTAGCAAGCAAGAATATAAATGTCATTGTTGCTCGTTCCACTCACAGAAATGTAAGCTGTGCAATTAGGTCCGTCACTACCTACGCCCTCGGGAATCGTAACATATTCGGAATAAACAGCAAAGTATTTCTGACAAGCGAGGCTAGAAATATGATTGCTGCTTATTTCACTCGCAGCAATTTCAGCTGTCCTCTTAGGTTCCTGCCTATCTACACCCTCGGAAATTGCGATACATTCGGAATAAACAACAAAGTATTCGTAACAAGCTAGAGTACAAATATCATTGCTGGTCGTTTCACTTGCAGGAGCTTCATCTTTCATTTTGTAATCAGACTTAAGTCACAAAACTGCAGAAACTCGTTCCTGAGAGAGGACGCTCTAATAAGTATATAACATCGAATATTGCAGAACATACTACAATAATATGAATAAGAGAGCTAGAATCTGTTACAAACGCGAAAATGACATATAAATATGGGATGTTTCACCTAACTCTGCCACCTCAAATATCTCTGGAACAACAATAGATATTCAAAATCGGTTTTCGCCAGCATGAACGTACGGCAGAGGCTTTGGAAACCAAATACCATGCGAAATTGTAAAACGTAAACAAATACTATTTTCAACACAAACTCGTGTATTTTTAAATAGACGCCCCCTATTATTTCGTATGCAATCAATAGCATGAAAAACCACAAAAATAATGGCGTTTGTTGCATAGCAATAAGTCAATTACATCCCGAGAAATTGCGAAGCGAAATAAATGAAGCGCACAGCTAGCGCACGTCCTGAGTTTCAAGCGTACACCTGACGCTGCCGGTAATCGTGATGTGACTGACGAACTACGTGAGTGGAGTGTTAATGTATGGTGTGGTATTGTATGAAAACACATCATTGGCCCCTATTTCATCGATGGCACTCCTAAGGGGGTACTTTAGCCCCTTCTTGAGCTGTACCTTACTTGAACCGGTCCACCTCTTATAATGTGTCAAGTAATGCGGTATCAGAATGATGGATGTCCTGCGCATAATGTTTATTGTTGCGAAATGATAACTAGAGGTACAGTTACTGGTAACACACTTGGTTTCACGTTTCTAAACCTCATAAGTTCTGAAATGTGTGGCTCGTAAAGGATAGCAACGCGTCACAGTTTCTGGCGTAATGGATCGCATGTAGTACTGTGCTCACAAGGGAACCTCCCCATCGCACCCCCCTCAGATTTAGATATAAGTTGGCACACTGGATAGGCCTTGAAAAACTGAACACAGATCAATCGAGAAAACAGGAAGAAGTTGTGTGGAACTATGAAAAAATAAGCAAAATATAAAAACTGAGTAGTCCATGCGTAAGATAGGCAACATCAAGGCTAATGTCAGCTCAGGGGCGTAGTGGTCCCGTGGTTAGCGCGAGCAACTGCGGAGTGAGAGGTCGTTGGTACAAATCTTTTCTCCATCGAAAATTTTAATTTCTTTATTTTCGCAAAGTTATGATCTGACCGTTCGTTCATTAAGGGGCTCCGGAAAGGCTCAAAATCATGAAAAGTTCAATTTTTACTTTTTTGCGTTTTCTGAATCTGCAGACTATTACCTTTTAATAGATATATAATTTATTCAATTGCGAAGACGACAACTATTTTTAAATTTTTTTTGAAATGTGTTCTACATGGGCGTGACCCACTGTGGCGCTGTTAAACTGCTGTCAAATGGTGTTATTATTAACGTCCGTGTTCATCAGGTACATTTTAGTGATGTGAGATAAAGTATGTGTTGTGGCTAACATGTGATGGTTCAATATATATCGCTGGTGTGATTGTCGATTGTTTCATGTTTATTTACTCTGTCGTTATCTCGAAAATATTCGTAATTAATTCTGTTTCTTGAGTCTCTGTTTGTTGAAGTATAATAATGAGTAAAAGTAAAGTTATTAGAAATCCTCTGAAGGATTTTATGAAAAGGAGAAATGTTGGAAAGCCAAAGGTATGTGTTATTACTATAAACAATAAAGACGATGAAAATCCCCAACATAGCTTGTGTCCCAAAGAAGAAGACAGTTGGTGTAAATATAACAAAGGATTGCTAACTGGTGAAGTGTACACTCATAAGCATAGTCTGCCTCATGCAATAATGGAGGTGATAAAACCTATTTTCAGAGACTTAGCAGCATCTGAACTGTTGAAAAAGTGTATTCACGGAAAAACTCAAAACCCCAATGAAAGTGTAAATAGTGTTATATGGTCGAGAATCCCCAAGACTGTATTTGTTGGAATAGAAACACTTCACTTTGGTGTGTATGATGCTGTTGCGACTTTCAATGATGGCAACATTGTAAGGTGCAAGGTATTTAGAAATATGGGAATGAAGATAGGTTCTAACATGGTACGAGCGATGCTTGTTTTAGACAAGGAACGCCTTCGGGTTGCAGACAGGGCTGTAAAGAGTCTAGAAATACAAGCAAGAGTAAACAGGAGGAGGAACAAGAGGAAGCTGGAGGAGGAGTTTGCAGAGGATGAAGATAATCCATCCTATGGACCTGGAATGCACTAAAAAGTTAATCCAATCTTTGTCGCTCGATTCCCAAAACTTTTATTTTCTCATACTAATTACATGTTTTCTAAGGATCTTCCAAACATATTTGTTTCAAACTTTCAGTAAATGTTACACAGTACCTTCTGCATAATTTAACACAGCCTTTTTCCAAAAAACTGTATATTTTTGAATATATAAATAAAAAATTGCAAAAAAATGTTGTGAATTTTCATTACAATTGAAAAAAAATCATCTTTAATAACTGAACTAAAATTTTGTAAAATCCCTGTGTTAAGTTGTAGCCCATATTCCAATAAATAATCTGTAAAAAGTTCAACTTCCTACCTCAAATACTTTGTGAGGAAAGATGTAATTTATAAGCGTTATTTTAACATTGCAAGTATAGGGCGTTCCGGAGCCCCTTAACGTCTCTGTTCACTGTAATAAGTTTAGTGTCTGTGTTTTGCGACCGCACCGGTAAACCGTGCGATTAGTAGACGAAAGGACGTGGCTCTCTAATGGGAACCGAAAACATTTGATCGAAGGTCATAGGTCAACCGATTCCTCCACAGGAAAACACGTCTGATATATTCTATACGACACTGGTGACGGCATGTGCATCACATGACAGGAATATGTTGTCGACCCACCTAACTTGTACACTTGGCGAATGGGTAAAAAGACTCTTCTACCTTACCCGATTTCGGTTTTCTTGTGGATGTGATAATCACTCCCAAAAAAGTGATGAAAACATAAGAGTTTGTCACATGAACTGAAAAAAAATTAAACTTTTCACTAGACGGAAGACTTGAGCTAAGGACCTCTCGCTTCGCAGCTGCTCACGCTAACCACGGGACCACGGCGCTCTTAGGTTTGAATTAGCCTTGATGTTGCCTATCTTGCACATGGACTACTCAGTTTGTATATTTTGCTTATTTTTTCGTAGTTACACACAACTTCTTCCTGTTTTCTCGATTGATCTGTGTTCAGTTTTTCAAGGCCTATCCAGTGTGTCATCTTATAACTACATCTGAGGGGGGTGCGATGGGGAGGTTCCCTTGTCAGAGCAGGGGTTGCCTGCACTGGCGCCTGTATCCTGCCGTAAACATACCAGTATCACTACGGCACACTCCACCTTCAGTGTACAAGTGTCTCCTAATCTGGTCTTCTGAACTGCTCTCATACTGTAACGTAATTCACACTAAAACCTGTTTTCTTGTGGCTTGTTACATTTGCCGTCATCTAGTCGATATGCCGGCCTTCAGTAATGAAGAAAACTAGATATTATTTTAATTTATGGCGAATGTCATAGAAATGCAACCGCAGCTGTAACACTATGCTGAACGCTACCCAGATCGGCAGTGTCCGTCACGTCGAACCATTGGCAACATCTGCAAGACACTCACGGAAACAGGAAGCTGGGCTTCCTCATAACGTCGACATACAGCGCCAGCGACTGGCAATGGAAACGAAATTGCTCTTCTGGCTGCTGTAGCGCACAATCCTCAGGTGGGTGTACGAGAAATTGCACGGGGTGTAGGAATGAGCCACAGTAGTGTGTGCAGAATCTTGCATCGGCGCCGACCTCGGTGGCCGAGCGGTTCCAGGCGCTTCATTCCGGAACCGCGCGACTGCTGCGGTCGCAGGTTAGAGTCCTGCCTCGGGCATGGATTTGTGTGATGTCAAATGGTTCAAATGGCTCTGAGCACTATGGGACTCAACTGCTGTGGTCATAAGTCCCCTAGAACTTAGAACTACTTAAACCGAACAAACCTAAGGACAGCACACAACACCCAGCCATCACGAGGCAGAGAAAATCCCTGACCCCGCCGGGAATCGAACTCGGGAACCCGGGCGTGGGAAGCCAGAACGCTACCGCACGACCACGAGATGCGGGCTGTGTGATGTCCTTAGGTTAGTTAGGTTTAAGTAGTTCTAAGTTCTAGGGGACTGATGACCTCAGATGTTAAGTCCCATAGTACTCAGAGCCATTTTTTTTTCTTGCATCGGCATTGGTTTCATCCGTTCCACATCTCACTGCACCAAGAACTGTACTGGAATGACTTTGAATCACGCATTGCATTCTGTCGTTTTGCACTTCAGCAGTTGCAAGGTAATCCAGTATTCCTAAGCGTACATTGTTTACGGACGAGGCTTCATTTAGAAATTATGGTAATGTGAATCTGCGGAACATGCACTACTGGTCCGTGCAAAATCCTCACTGGATTCACCAAGTCGTTCATCAGCGACAGTGGAGTGCCAATGTTTGGTGCGGTATCATTGCTAACTGTATTGTAGGTCCCTATTTTTACCGTGGAACATTGAATGGACAGCGATATGCATCATTTCTTCAATACACACTAGCGCTCCTCATGGAGGATCTAGGATTGGAAACGCGTCTATCAATGTGATTCAAACATGATGGATGACCCGCACACAATGCAAAAGTTGCCAGAGACGTTCTAGATGCGACATTTCCAAATAAGTGGATGGGGCGGGGAGGTACTGTGCGATGGCCAGCACGGTCCCCCGACTTGACGCCATTAGACTTCTTTCTCTGGGGCGCAGTGAGAGACAGTGTATCAAGAACCCCCAACGGCAGTAGAGGATATGCAACATCGTATTACTGCGGCGTGTGTGGCAATATCTGTAGAAACTCTACAATCTGTGCATCACTCTCTGGTTACCTAACTGCAAACGTGGATTGATGCAAACGGAGGGCACTTCGAACATACGTTGACGTGACACAGTTTCATTGGTCAAGATGTGGGTGTATTTTCTATGCTGGATGTAATGCACAACAATACAGTTTCAGTGGGCGACAGGGCACTAATAAATGTGTTTAGCAAAGTGAATTCAAGTGTGTTATCTCTAATTCTTGCTCTAGTTGTCATTTCGCTCGAATAAACATACATTTACAATTCGAAAAACATATCTTTTGCGTTGGACGTGTTACTTGTTTATTTTTGTGGATTGTGCATTCCTTCCCATTGTGTGAGCCCTGACATAGGCAGTGTGAGGTACACGCTTGAGTCTCAGGACGTGCGCTAGCCGTGCACTTCATTTATTTCAAGCGTCAACGTCGCTTCGTAATTTCTCGGGATGTAATAGACGTATTGCGATGCAACCAACGCCATTATTTTTGTGATTTTTCATGCTATTGATTGCATATGAAATAAAAGGGGGTGTCCATTTAAAAATACACAAGTTTGTGTTGAAAATGGTATTTGTTTACGTTTTACAATTTCGCATAGTATTTGGTTTCCTAAGCCTCTGCCGTACGTTCATGCAGGTGAAAACCGATTTTGAATATCTATTGTTGTTCCTGAGATATTTGAGATGGCAGAGTTAGGTGAGACACCCTATATACATGTATAGAGTGTGTATGTACAGTCGTGGACAAAACGAGCGAGACCCCTCGCCTTTTCGTTATGCTGATCCGCACGGCTTTAAAGTCTGCTACACAGCATAACAGGCAAGGCGACGAAGTGCTACCAACATACTATGCGCAGGCGTGAAATTGACAAACTATCTGAACTTTTTTAGACTGTATTCCATAATTTCTAAGACTATATTAATGCTGATTAGTGTGTTAAATACAACACGTAAACATAAGACAGAACTGAAAGAAGAAACGCTAATTTGTATGAAACGGACGAATAAAAATGAATTTCAGCTTATCCAGATAACAGACAAAGAACCCCAGACCGTTACGAATTAGCAAAATATTATCCGCATTCGCCCGCGAAACGGTCTGTGTCAACGTTCAGACCAGTCATACTGGATTACCATTGCTGACCTACCATGAAAGTGTGCAAATTTAGCAATGCGTGAAGATTCATAACGAAATTCACTTAAACATCACTCAGTGCCACACTTAAGTCAATTCCATTATTGACAGAAGCGGAAAAAGGAGGCAGTATCATGTATGAAATTCTACAAGAGTGTCATATTGACATCCACAGAGCGCCAGTACAGAATAAAGGTAGCGATAAATCGTACTGGGTGCGCAAGAATTTCTTAAAATTGCTTTACTGATATTCTACCTGCCTCCATAGAGATTAGAACCGAAAACAAACCAGACCTTCCTTTCACTATGCTAGCAGACAACCTAGGCAAACAGCCCTCTATTATTACCCCAGACATGAACAAGCCGGCAATTTCGCAATAAAAATCTGCAGTTTCTGTTGCATAGAGCTTTCTGGACTCAAAAACATGAATTTTCTTCCTTTATGTCACCACTTATGTGACAATCATTCGGGATGATTATCGAAATAACAAATTACTGTTATTAGAGAGTAAATTTTGTAGGATAATTCTGCACCACCCCAGGAAATAAACGGCTACATAGCTGCCAAACGTATTCTGCATTGTTTCGAATTCTCCACTAGACTCGCCACAGCCAGAAAACGTTCATTAGCAGAAGTGTTTCTCAAGCTAGCTAGCAATGAGAATGTTCGTACTTCTAAAACGCGGTGGCATTAATACTGGGATGTGAATTACCACGTGTATAGGCAAATACATTCTATTTGCATTCCTGTAAACGTGATTTGGATCGAAAACGTAGCTACGACTAATATGCTTATGTATCGACAGCAACTAGAACATTTCGAATAAAGAGTAGCGGGTGTTATTTATGCGGCCCTCATCTTCAGTGTTTTCGTTGTTAGGATTTCGTCACCTAAACCGGTAAAAACGGAACCCTACTAGTCTCACTTTCTTGACCGTCTATCGGTCTACCCAACCCTTAAAACCCGTTTACCTCCAGAACGGGTGGACATAATAAGCGGAAATGTATCGCACTTCTTGCTGTAACCGGTCCCTTGCTGGTGTAAAAAAGTGAGCTTCTATGTCAACGCAATCAAAAGATACGACGGTTTATGTAAAGAAAATTTACGCGAAAGGTCAAAAAATGGCTTCAAGAACTATGCGACCTAACTGCTTAGGTCATCAGCCCCTAGACCTAGAACTACTTAAACCTAGCTAGCCTAAGGGCATCACAGACATCTATGCCCGAGGTAGAATTCCAACCTGCGACTGAAGCAGCCGTGCGGTTCGTCACTGAAGCGCCTGGAACCGCTCGGCCACCGCAACGCGGCGAAACCCTACTCACCTCATGTATAATGATAATATATACTGTCTAGTGAGGATAAACTGTATTCGCCAGCAACTCAGATCGTTTGCTCACGGAACTTTTACGAAGCTACATTCAAACTTTGTCGAAGTCGTCTGCAATATCCATTACAAACACCCTAGGAACTTCGTATGCGATATCCACTTCTGAAGACGCTGGCAGATACTGCAGTACTATAACAAGTAGGTGGGAACTTATTGTTATTGGTCCATGCATGACACTTTATTTCAATATCACTTTAACGCGCCTAGGTGTTCGTATATGGCTGAAATTAATGAACAAAAAGTAAATAAACAGTAAACAACTTCGATGTTCAGATCAAGTGAAAGTCACATGTCGTAATTACAACATAATTTCGTTGTTACATCTACATGACTACATCAACAGGATTTCTTTGCAATCCGGACTTACGTGCCTGGCAGAAGGTTCGGATTATTTCTCTACCGTCCCACTCATTAACAGTGTGCGGGAAAAGGGACTACTTAAATCTTTTCTTGCGAGCCTTGAATTACATTATTACTATGGTTTCTTCTTGTGTAAGTACCCTAGGAAATAATGTTTTGGCATTCAGAACATATGGTGGTGATTGAAATTTCGTGAAAAGATCTCGTGGCAACGAAAAACGCATATGTTTTCATGAATGTTACCCCAACTCGATTATCAAATCTGGGATCCTCTCTCCCCTATTTCGTGACATTACAAAGCGTGCTACCGTTCCTTGGACGTTTTTGCGTGCACAGTCAATCACGTCTGTCAAGGATATTATAGCAGTGGACGGACAAACGTAGTGTAGGCAGTGTTTTCAGTTGGCCTGTTGCGTATTCTTAGTGTGCGGCCAATAAAACGCAGTCATTCGTTTGCCTTCCCCACAAAAGTATGTTTTCGATCTTTCCAGTTTAAGTTTTACTGGGTACTGAGATGAACTGACAGTGCTTCGACATGTGTTTTGTCATGTAACCGAAAGTTAATTATTGTTATTGGACGCAGCTTTCGTGTTTAATGTATTCCTCAGTCAACAACAGTAGACTCCTCGTACACCACACATAACTGTTTCAAAGTATTAAATTGTTACTGATCTTACCATGTTGCAGTGGTCATCTTAACTTGCCGTTTTGAAAAAAAGGAAAATATTTTAGCGAAATGTAGCAACTAAGAAGCGGAGTATCCAAACAAACAAACGTTTCCGGTTTAAGTAGTTGCAGTAGGTCTACTACACAGTAACGTAAATTAGGAGCAAAGTCCATAAGTAGATCCTCATCAGGAAAACCAGCCCTCATAATGCAAAGTGCAACTACAACAAAGAAAGTTTCCAAACATGTCAATGAGTAGTCGAGGAAAGTGGACGCATTCTGTCTACTGAATCCCAACGCACGCAATTTACGAGGGGGCACGCCAAGTGTCAGACCCCGATCTTGCTTTTAACTACGCTCATTGAAAGAGGGGACAAAATAAGCTTAAACTCTACCGCTTCTGAGAAAACGACGGTCAAAGTGTTCAATGCGTTGTTGCTATAGTGTAGATACCGCTTAGCGGTTAAGGATTCAACTGAAGCGGTGGCTCTGCGGCTACCATAGCGACTTCGGAACTTTGCGCTGCGAGTTCGAAACCCGGTTTTTCCTTTTTTCCCCCCTCACTCTCTGAATTATCTACGAATGTTTATTCCAATTTATGATGAAACACTGTTGTCGTTATTCGTCAGTTAATTTACTGTGTAAAGAAATAAGTTAAAAAGGGAACACACAGTGCGTAGTGGGGCGATCACTCTGTTGTAGAAATAATTCAGAAGCCAAGATCGCTTAAATACTGTCTACTGGATAACCGGTTTCAACACACTAAAGGTGCCATTATCGGATCTAAATGTAGATTAACATTGATAAACCATTTGGATATAACGATACATGAGGCAGACGAGATGATTTTATATCAGCTTGTCTCATTCGTTTATTATTTTTTTAATTCATTAATTACACATAAAGTTAATTGTCGAGTAATGACAACATTATTTCAACATAAATTAGAAAAAAAACATTCGAAGATAATTCTGATAGAGAGGCAGGAAAATAAAATAATTAAAAAACCCAATATGGTCTCGAACACGGGAATCAATGCTAAGAAGGAACGACGGTAGCCACTGAGCCACCGCTTCAATTGCGTTCTCGGCTGCAGAAGGTATCTACACTAGAGCAACAGCGCGTTGATAACTTTGGCCGTCGTTTTCTCGGAAACGGTCGAGTGTCTGCAGATAAGCCGAAACACAAGTTCGCTTAGTTTGTCCTCTATTTCACTGACAAGGGGAGGCCGCCAATTGTGAAATTCAGATTCGATTCATACTGCGCATAATAAAAGCTCATGGCCAGAGGTGTAATGTGGCAAAGCACCAAGATGCACTTCTCAGCCGTTGTCGACAAAATCGACAGTTAGAAGAAACCGCTGCGGTGAAATACTCTCTACGATTCATAATTTTCTACAGCGTCGTGGCGCAGCGGTAAGCGCTCGAGTTCGAGACGGCACGGTAGCTCAGCGTGTTCGGTCAGAGAGTTATGTGCTCTATGTAATAAAAAAACTGAGTCAATCGATCAACAACGAACATAAATGGATGTCTTACGACGTCCGCCCCGAGCAGATGCAACGAACAATAGCGAACAAAAAAAAAAAAAAAAAAAAAAAAAGTTCGTAATCCGAAGGTTGGCGGATCGAATCTCGCTCCATGCAACTTTTTTTTTTTAGTATTTGTTTTTTGTAATTCAAATGTGTGTATAAACACACACACACACACATATATATATATATATATATATATATATATATATATATATATATATATATATATATATAATTCCCGGCAACAGGTTGCAACAATTATGCATATAATAAGTTGTTGAAAGTCGTTTGTCGTGGAAAAACTGGCGACTTCGAACATCATTATGTTTTCCGCAAACAAATTTGTATTTCACAAATGTTATTAATTGTCTTCATAATGTTAACCACGTATAGTTAGCGGAAGACGTAGAAACGATATTCCGAAACGAATACGTATAGCGTAAGTCAAACGTTCGAATTAGAATAGAAACCTCACGAACACAAATTTGCTGTGGCAGGTATGAAATATAAACTCCGTTAATCGCTCGTTACACTTGAAGGACAGATGTTGAATGGGCCGAAACGAGCCGCCGCATAACAGCGTAGTTGCCTGCTAACTTCGAAAGAAGGTAGATGCGGTCCCTAGCACAACTTATAACACCGTCGAAAATCAGTGCGGACGTGAGAGCTTTGGTACACCCTGTTAAACAAACGGTAAAATGGAGGCGGTACAATTGGAGAGCGATCCGCCTTCACCAACATGCATAAGCAATTCATTAATAGTTTATATATATATATATATATATATATATATATATATATATATTTGAATTACAAAAAAATAATAATAATAAAAAAATGTTGCATGGCGTGAGATTCGATCCGGCGACCTTCGGATTACGAACTCGAGCGCTTACCGCTGCGCCACGACGCTGTAAAAAATTATTAATCGTAGAGAGTATTTCACCGCAACGGTTTCTTCTAACTGTCGATTTTCTCGACAACAGCTGAGAAGTGCATCTTGGTGCTTTGCCACATTACACCTCTGGCCATGAGCTTTTATTATGCGCAGTATGAATCGAATCTGAATTTCACATTTGGCGGCCTCCCCTTGTGAGCAAAGTTTCGGGACAATCAGCCTATGACACTTGGCGAGTTCCCCTCGCTCGTCGAGTCGCTTCTTACGCCCGGCGAGAATTATGTATGCCTCCGAGTAAACTGCGCCACCTGGAAACACGGCGAGCGGGGATAAACACGTTTTCCTTCTTATAAGGCAACCTTCTACAGATAATATTCACGAAGTGTTCTTCAGGTTGCCTCAGATATTTCAGAAATGTTTCTTGCGTCAGGCCTGCCGCATATGCAAAACGTAAACATTTCATTTCATGTAATATTTATCAGGATAAGACATGACAAGAGTGGACCAGTCCCTTCTGAGAAAAATTAGAGATTTTAAGTTGCTCCACTATGTAATGACACGGGTATGGGCTTGCGATCTCTCTTTTATGCCATCGATTTCCGTGTTACACATACTTGGCCACTGCGTTGTGGCTGCCATCGTGGAGGAGGCAGTCTGTTTCCTGCCAGCGCTGTTTCCGCAGCCAATATTAACCGCGACGAATCATTCAGTCAACGCTAAATGGCCCATCTGGCTGAGGCAGACAAGGGCGCTATAATAGAACTCCATGCAGAGGGATCTTCAAATGCCGACATAGCAAGAACTATGGGTCTTCACAAGTCGACGGTAGCCAGGTGGATCAGACGAAAGGAAGAGAGTGGTAACTTGAATGGGAGGCCTCATGGCCGTCGCCGCAAAACAACAGCAGCTCAGGATCAGCAGATACGCCGTTTCAGTGAGAACCACCCATTTGTCAACGCACGACAAATTCAGCAAACTTTGGGTCTCAATGTTAGCAGTAAGACCGTCACTCCTCGTGTAAGGGAAGGTGGACTGAGAGCAAGAAGCGCTGCTGTGAAAGAGACATTGACTGTTTCCCAAAGAGAAGCTTGCCTTGCTTTTGCTACTGAAAATGGCGACAAACCTCTCCAGTTTTGGAGGCGAGTGATTTTCACGCACCAAAAAGTTTTCTCTACGGCATCATCCGGAAAAGTACTAGTTTACCGGCCTAAATGTGCTAGGTATAATCGAAAATATATTTACAGTTGCCGAAGGAGTGGCAGGTTGTCGGTGCCGGCCGGTGTGGCCGTGCGGTTCGAGGCGCTTCAGTCTGGAACCGCGTGACCGCTACGGTCGCAGGTTCGAATCCTGCCTCGCGCATGGATGTGTGTGATGTCCTTAGGTTAGTTAGGTTTAAGTAGTTCTACGTTCTAGGGGACTGATGACCACAGATGTTAAGTCCCACAGTGCTCAGAGCCATTTGTAGTCGGTAACGGTATGGGCGTGGATATCGGCCGAAGGGTGTGGGCTCCTGTGGGAAGTGGAAGGAAGATTCGATGCGCGCAATTACATATCAATTCTGGAGAACGTGATGTTGCCTGCTGTGGCAGCAAGATTTGGCGATGATCAGATCATGTTCCAACAAGATCGCTCGTCTATTCATATGGCACGTGTGGTTAAGAGGCGGGTCGACGACCATAGTAATATTACTGTAACGGAATGGCCACCTAAAGGAGCTGACACGAATCCCATTGAGAATATCTGGGCAGAAATGGTCAGAGTAATACGAGAAAAGGGCAGTCACCGTCGACTCGCCGACAGCTTTCTGATGTGATTCATGACGCTTGGAATGAGTTACTTGAATCTCCTAGTTATGTGGCTCGAGTTGTGGGCTCAATGCCCAACAGACTTCGAGCTGTTGTGGAAGCCAAAGGAGGCTTCACCAATCAGCTGTTTCAAGCTTTGTTTCTTTCTTCTTCGTCTTTTTTTTTTTTTTTTTACTTACAGACGTATATTTTATATAATTTCAAGGAAACGCAGTAAATGGAATGTGGACTGATTTTTGAGGCTTCATTTTGTGACGGCTAAACAGTGCTGCATCATGGGACCCGCTATTTGTCCACATGTGGCTGAACATCAGAGGTGTAAAAAATTTTGAGGTGCCGAAGTTCTCTGGAAGAATAACGTCTTTTAGACAAAGAGATGATTTTTAGTTCATTTCATTTTAACCATTCACACTATGATTTGACATTCTAATCTTTGATTTCATTTTATTATTATGTATCTTTTCTCCAGTGAAAGTCAACGGTAGTAAGTTTCAAGATATGAAGAATAACTGGAAGTTTCTAATTTGTGGAAAGCGTGTTTAACAGTTAATATTTTCGACAAATCTGTAGTTATAGGACATATTAAGAAGCGAGTCAAAAATGGCATTGTGGAATGATCAGGTTGGTCTCTAAAGGGTAACGACGATAAAATAGCAAATATGAAACTATGGGTAACAACTATTGTTGATGGTGAGGAGCCATAATCGATATGTCACTTTTCCGTAATTGTATTTCTGAAGTTTATCGTCAATCCTAGGACTGACACCGATACTCTGTTTTACGTAAAGAATACAACCTTCAAAATTTATTTAGCAGCGCAGAATATTAAATCACAGTTTATAGATCAGGAACCTAATCCAACTGCCTTTAATTTTATTTTCACGGATGACATTGAGACAGTAAATAACAAGAGAAATAAGAAAACTCTCAGAATCAATATAGAGAATTCAAGTATCATGTGAATTCAAAAGTTTGCTATAATAGCGATTAATTGCTTTTTACAGACCCCTTCATGCCTACGTTTTCCGTCAGACAGACAATGTTTGAAACTAGGACTAACGAGGTAAACAATTTTTCCACAAATTGTCAAATTGGAAGTCGGAGAGCCAGTTACATAAATTACGATGACAACAAACGTTTTTCAAGTAAACTGATCACAGGAGGCATCCAACGCATTTATTGTGAGTTACATGCACAGTATGTAAACTGGCAACGCCACCAACACACAATACCACTAACAAGGGAACATCCCCATCGCACCGCCCTCAGATTTAGTTATAAGTTGATACAGGGGATAGGCCTTGAAAAACTGAACACAGATCAATCGAGAAAACAGGAAGAAGTTGTGTGGAAGTATGAAAAAAATAAGCAAAATATACAAACTGAGTAGTCCATGCGCAAGATAGGCAACATCAAGGATAGGGTGAGCTCAGGAGCGCCGTGATCCCGTGGTTAGCGCACGCAGCTGCGGAACGAGAGGTCCTTCCGTCAAATTTTCCCAGGAGTGAAAAGTTTAATTTTTATTTTCAGACAATTATTATCTGTCCGTCCGTCCGTCCGATGCGAGGTAACCGCGCCGTAGTATGATGACGCTACACCTAAAAAACATCGAAAGACATGACGTCAGTCGACTATAGCGCACGGAAGAGAGAGTATTCCTGCTAATGAGGCTCCCTGGCTGGCAGTTAACTGTTCGCTACTTTGGACGAGAGTGCATTAAATACGTGCGATGCATTGCGTGGGCAATATGAATCCAGCAAATATAGCTCGTGACTCCAATAACAATGTCAATGAATATTTTCCGAACTGTAAGGCATCGGAAAGTTCCTTAAGGGATCGAACGATTGTCGAACATTTGTATGATTATTTCCTACATTTGTTGAATAACAGTACGTGTGGTGATGATTGTCTGAAAATAAAAAAAAATCAAACAACTAACCCGAGGGAAGCCTTAAACCAACGACCTCTCGTTCTGCAGCTCCTCACGCTAACCACGCGACCACTGCGCTCCCGTGCTCAAGCTATCCTTGATGTTGCTTATCATGCACACGGACTACTCAGTTTGTTTGGTTTGAATATTTTTTTCATAGGTCCACACAACTTCTTCCTGTTTTTCGAATGATCTGTGTTCAGTTTTCAAGGCCTATCCACTGTGTCAACTTATAACTAAATCTGAGGAGGGTGCGATGGGGAGGTTCCCTTGTTAGCTATGAAACAACTGTAGCAAAACGGAGCATCCTCGTTATCCATGTGATGGATAAGACGACTAATTCGCGACATAAATGTCAATGTAAGCATCAGTTTCTGTTGGAACGTGCTTCCCGGACCAAATAACATACATTTCCTACGTCTTCAATGCGAATCATGTAGCAAATGTAATTTAAAGGACATAAAAATATCGAGTGAATTTACTAAAATAATTATGAACCACTTGAATTTGCATTCAACAGGCAATGTTCAGAAGTCTGGTGTAGGAGTACTGCATGCTCTAATTCGAAACAACAAAAATCAACAGTAACTATTATTGAACGTCATCAGGTCACTCATCGAGCATTCCTATGCAGTACTGTTACTGGTGACGTGTTATGATGCCTTTATCGTTAACTTCCTAAGAAGAAATGAAAGGCTGAGCCCCACCAAAAGACGTAAACTCGAGGAAAGAGTTGCGTGAACATATTATTTTACATCTGATAAATCCAAAAGTGTGTTTTGGGCTACGAATTCTGCCCCCAGGGTGTGTGCAACACAGCTGGAATTTGTTGCCAACAACTGAGACGCCTTTCGGTCACAGTGTAAGAAAATCGAGCAACAAAACTACATCACCTGTGCTACTGCATGATAACGCACTATGTTGATTTGAGAAACAAAACTATCCAGGAGATTGATAGGAAAGTCGTCTCTCAGGCACATTTGTATTGATAGGGAAGTCCTCTCTCAAGCACTTGTCCCTCTCGTCATATATTTGTAAAATTTTACCTTTCCCACTCTAGATCGATCAACCGTCAAGGCAATTCATTTCTAGACGAAAATACTTTTAAAACTACTCTTGTTTATTGACATCGTTAGAACAAGTATGTTTCTACAGGCGTAGAATTTGTAAACACCTTTAGCATTGTCATATCGTTTTAGATATCGTGAAAGAAAATTCTGCTGCTAATTAATTTCTCTTTGATAATTACTGTTGCGTTTAGTAAACTAATGGAAAATGCAATTAAAATATTCACTGTACTAATACAAACTAAAGTCAGCTTAATACAGAAACATCACGACGGCAATCTATCTTAATAAAGCATTAAGTTTCTGTGAGACAATTGGGCTTATTTTAACACGAATTAGTAGGATATTACAGACTTTACACTTAGAAAAGATCTGTATTTATTTCATTTCCTGTACCATTCGTAAGTGTTATGAAAATGGGGCTTTTCATAGATAAAATTATGTATTCACAACAACAAAAAAATGTCGGCAGAAAACAAAAGTGGCATTATGAATCTGGCAGTACCGTAAGGTTTTCACTCTGACACTAAGAGTTACTGAAAGTAGCAAGAAGAATTTTGCTCGAGCGTTGTCTTACGATTCCCTTATTAAGTTTTTATCTGCCTGCTTGTAGCTGTGCTACAAAAGAATTAAAAATCTGGCTTTCAGCAAGTCTCGAAAGGCGAACAAAAGCAGCTTGCACCTGGTTACTAAGCATATTACCTGGGGACTGGTTTTTTCTTAAAGCGGGAAGACATCCTTTTGTGGTTCAATTGGCAAATGTCAGTCAGACGTGTGACGTTAGTCTAAGCGTTTCGGTGTGTTGAATTTGTACCAATGATTTTTCTACACGTTTTTTCTGTCCCAAATAGAGTTGAAGTCTCCCATTAGTATTTTCACGTCATCTTGGTGAATTTTGCTCATGGTATTTTCGAGTGTGTTCCAGAATTTTTCAACATTGTCGGTGTTTTTCTTATTTTCGATGTTGGTGGGTTCAAATGGTTCAAATGGCTCTGAGCACTATGGGATTTAACTGCTGTGGTCATCAGTCCCCTAGAACTTAGAACTAGTTAAACCTAACTAACCTAAGGACATCGCACACATCCATGCCCGAGGCAGGATGCGAACCTGCGACCGTAGCGGTCGCGCGGTTCCAGACTGTAGCGCCTAGAACCTCTCGAACACTCCGGCCGTCGATGTTGGTGGGGACACGTGCATTGATGAGTGTATATGTTTTACTGGGGCTCTGAATGACCATAGTCATAAGTCGCTTGTTGACGGGCCAGCCGCGGTGGCCGAGCGGTTCTTGGCTCTTCAGTCTGGAACCGCGCGACTGCTACGGTCGCAGGTTCGAATCCAGCCTTGGGCATGAATTTGTGTGATGTCCTTAGATTAGCTAGGTATAAGTAGTTCTAAGTTCTAGGAGACTGATGACCTCCACTGTTAAGTTCCATAGTGCTCAGAGCCATTGGAACCTTTTGATTGTCGATCGGTGTGAATTCTTTGGCAGAGTTGATAGATCGGTGTTCGAGAAATGCAATGCCGAAGATTGGTACGCCTTTCATTACCTTTTGTTGTATTCTGCTCTTGAAGATGCAATGGTTTCCCTAATACACGGTTTCATTGTCAGTTAGTCGTGGTTCTTGAAGTGCAAGGATGAGAATTTTTTGTCGGTCCATTTCTTTTGTGAAATTATTTAGTTTTCGTGTTTGGATCAAGGTATCGATGTTTACTTTTAAATGCATGTTTTTTGCTTGTAGGGAAATTTACCAGAGATCTTCGATATTCTCTGTCGTGCTAACCTGGACTCCCCAGAATCCGAAAATCCAACTGCCGCCTGTCGACAGCCGGGTTGTGTACCACCTGGGATAAAGTTGACTTTGCTTGCATAGTTTACGTTTGCTTGTGTTTCATTGGTTGTGCTTGGGTGATACCAGGACCGGACAGGACCAGAGGGTGTTGAAGCCTTTGAAAGCAAATATTTTCAGCCAAGCTCATTGAGCTAACACGGTGACCAGAGTAACGGTGATTTTCACTCAGACGTGTCTGGATTTTGCGTTCAACGGATTGAGTAGCCGTTCAGGATTGTGTTAGTATTTGGTTCACCCCTAGTATTTGATTTCCTCGGTACCACCCATATGGGGGAGGGTTTCCACTATCCGCCACACGCGATTATTATTATTGTTATTATTATTATTATTATTATTATTATTGTCATTATGTCTCAGCAAATCCCATATGGTGTATCTTCCCACCACTGAAATAGATGTGTATTGTTCGATTCAGTATTTCCATCACATAAATGTGGTTTATAATTACGTTACATTGCTACTAGTAGACATATTTCTCACTTTTTCTTAGACAGTTGCTACCTGTTACTCCATCATAGGAATTTATGTGCGAAGCATTGTTGAAATACAGACGTTCAAATTATCCGATTTCTGTAATTTCATTTCGATACCAGATCGTTCTAATCGGATTCAGCCAGGTAGTCTTAATGTGGATATCCGACCACGACTGTCATCATATGATAGACTGTGTAAACCACATTCTTTATCGGACTGTTGAATATAGATCACTTATCTATGACAGGACCTGAATTCTTAAACACTGTGGAAAATAATAATCCGATGTGCTTATTACAAATACGTTATTCCAATATAAATATGTGAACTAACGAGATAACAGTTTATTTACAGGAGCAGAACTAATGTTCAAATGTTCAAATGTGTGTAAAATCGTATGGGACTTAACTGCTAAGGTCATCAGTACCTAAGCTTACACACTACTTAACCTAAATCATCCTAAGGACAAACACACACACCCATGCCCGAGGGAGGACTCGAACCTCCGCCGGGATCAGCCACGCAGCTCATGACTGCAGCGCCCCTGACCGCTCGGCTAATCCCGCGCGGCTACTAAAAGTATACTCGTCCACAAAACCCATGTGGACAATTATCTGATAATCGGTCAAGCTTTGCTTTGTCGCAGCTCTTTAGGACAAAAGAATGGACAGCTCCCTGCTTTTTGCGTTTCCGATAGCGCCTACGATAAGAATCTGGTGTCATATTATGTTTCAGAGCCGTAAACTGTTTATTTTTTCACCTCATACTAAAACAAAAGCTATGATATGAGACGAGGAAATGACTTATATGCTTCTCAGGAACTTAAGTTTTTCGCGTTAATTTTCTCACTTCATTCTAAAACAAGGACGTTAATATGAGAAGAGGAAATGAAATATACGCTTCCAAGACATATTATTTCCTTGTGTGCTACTACTGCATACATGAAAGCCCTGCAGTTAATTTTTGTATGTTGGATAAATTTTGATATCACCTCACATTCCTTTGTGAGAAGGTTCCTATTTTCTTATGATTCAAATAGAGTGGACATTTCATCACTGGTTAATATTCTCATGACTAATGACATGATACCCGTTGCAATTGCTCCATGGCACCTGTGAGTAGAGTCTCACGTTGGTTACTATAAGAACACGCAGGCAGTGATATCCGCTCACTGCAGTCAGAGCCAAGGTGATTTCTTTCTGTTTATGGCGAAGCGTCTGCTGCAGTGTCCACGCTCAGCCAACATAAACAAATCGCGGCGGCATTGGGCAGTGCTGATCGCTGCGCTTGTCGCAGGCCTCGACAACAAGAGCGCACTCTCTGCTAACGATACTATGGAGTTAATACATCTTACTTAACGTAATATGCAGGACGTGGGTTAGGTGAAAATTCAGTTTGTAACTTCCCATCGCATTAACACACTTTACAGTCATATTTGATGCCCGGTTGTCTGTCTGATGTTAATAGTATTGATTCAGATTGTGCATTAACACGAAAACTCAGTCACACACACACACACACACACACACACACACACGCACACACTCATTGATTCCAGTGAGGGTGACAACTACTGTGTGTTGAACAACACATGCACCAGTCAGTTCCTCAGTTGGCGTCGACTGGATGAGTTTTTTCAATTACCTTGCATTGCAAGAATTGTATGTAAGAGCCTGAAAGTAAATGGACTTGTATCCTAAAGAGCTGCGACAAAGCAAAGCTTGACCGATTATCAGATAATTGTCCACATGGGTTTTGTGGACGAGTATACTTTTAGTAGCCGCGCGGGATTAGCCGAGCGGTCAGGGGCGCTGCAGTCATGAGCTGCGTGGCTGATCCCGGCGGAGGTTCGAGTCCTCCCTCGGGCATGGGTGTGTGTGTTTGTCCTTAGGATGATTTAGGTTAAGTAGTGTGTAAGCTTAGGTACTGATGACCTTAGCAGTTAAGTCCCATACGATTTCACACACATTTGAACATTTGAACATTAGTTCTGCTCCTGTAAATAAACTGTTATCTCGTTAGTTCACATATTTATATTGGAATAACGTATTTGTAATAAGCACATCGGATTATTATTTTCCACAGTGTTTAAGAATTCAGGTCCTGTCATAGATAAGTGATCTATATTCAACAGTCCGATAAAGAATGTGGTTTACACAGTCTATCATATGATGACAGTCGTGGTCGGATATCCACATTAAGACTACCTGGCTGAATCCGATTAGAACGATCTGGTATCGAAATGAAATTACAGAAATCGGATAATTTGAACGTCTGTATTTCAACAATGCTTCGCACATAAATTCCTATGATGGAGTAACAGGTAGCAACTGTCTAAGAAAAAGTGAGAAATATGTCTACTAGTAGCAATGTAACGTAATTATAAACCACATTTATGTGATGGAAATACTGAATCGAACAATACACATCTATTTCAGTGGTGGGAAGATACACCATATGGGATTTGCTGAGACATAATGACAATAATAATAATAATAATAATAATAATAATAATAACAATAATAATAATCGCGTGTGGCGGATAGTGGAAACCCTCCCCCATATGGGTGGTACCGAGGAAATCAAATACTAGGGGTGAACCAAATACTAACACAATCCTGAACGGCTACTCAATCCGTTGAACGCAAAATCCAGACACGTCTGAGTGAAAATCACCGTTACTCTGGTCACCGTGTTAGCTCAATGAGCTTGGCTGAAAATATTTGCTTTCAAAGGCTTCAACACCCTCTGGTCCTGTCCGGTCCTGGTATCACCCAAGCACAACCAATGAAACACAAGCAAACGTAAACTATGCAAGCAAAGTCAACTTTATCCCAGGTGGTACACAACCCGGCTGTCGACAGGCGGCAGTTGGATTTTCGGATTCTGGGGAGTCCAGGTTAGCACGACAGAGAATATCGAAGATCTCTGGTAAATTTCCCTACAAGCAAAAAACATGCATTTAAAAGTAAACATCGATACCTTGATCCAAACACGAAAACTAAATAATTTCACAAAAGAAATGGACCGACAAAAAATTCTCATCCTTGCACTTCAAGAACCACGACTAACTGACAATGAAACCGTGTATTAGGGAAACCATTGCATCTTCAAGAGCAGAATACAACAAAAGGTAACGAAAGGCGTACCAATCTTCGGCATTGCATTTCTCGAACACCGATCTATCAACTCTGCCAAAGAATTCACACCGATCGACAATCAAAAGGTTCCAATGGCTCTGAGCACTATGGAACTTAACAGTGGAGGTCATCAGTCTCCTAGAACTTAGAACTACTTATACCTAGCTAATCTAAGGACATCACACAAATTCATGCCCAAGGCTGGATTCGAACCTGCGACCGTAGCAGTCGCGCGGTTCCAGACTGAAGAGCCAAGAACCGCTCGGCCACCGCGGCTGGCCCGTCAACAAGCGACTTATGACTATGGTCATTCAGAGCCCCAGTAAAACATATACACTCATCAATGCACGTGTCCCCACCAACATCGACGGCCGGAGTGTTCGAGAGGTTCTAGGCGCTACAGTCTGGAACCGCGCGACCGCTACGGTCGCAGGTTCGCATCCTGCCTCGGGCATGGATGTGTGCGATGTCCTTAGGTTAGTTAGGTTTAACTAGTTCTAAGTTCTAGGGGACTGATGACCACAGCAGTTAAGTCCCATAGTGCTCAGAGCCATTTGAACCCACCAACATCGAAAATAAGAAAAACATCGACAATGTTGAAAAATTCTGGAACACACTCGAAAATACCATGAGCAAAATTCACCAAGATGACGTGAAAATACTAATGGGAGACTTCAACTCTATTTGGGACAGAAAAAACGTGTAGAAAAATCATTGGTACAAATTCAACACACCGAAACGCTTAGACTAACGTCACACGTCTGACTGACATTTGCCAATTGAACCACAAAAGGATGTCTTCCCGCTTTAAGAAAAAACCAGTCCCCAGGTAATATGCTTAGTAACCAGGTGCAAGCTGCTTTTGTTCGCCTTTCGAGACTTGCTGAAAGCCAGATTTTTAATTCTTTTGTAGCACAGCTACAAGCAGGCAGATAAAAACTTAATAAGGGAATCGTAAGACAACGCTCGAGCAAAATTCTTCTTGCTACTTTCAGTAACTCTTAGTGTCAGAGTGAAAACCTTACGGTACTGCCAGATTCATAATGCCACTTTTGTTTTCTGCCGACATTTTTTTGTTGTTGTGAATACATAATTTTATCTATGAAAAGCCCCATTTTCATAACACTTACGAATGGTACAGGAAATGAAATAAATACAGATCTTTTCTAAGTGTAAAGTCTGTAATATCCTACTAATTCGTGTTAAAATAAGCCCAATTGTCTCACAGAAACTTAATGCTTTATTAAGATAGATTGCCGTCGTGATTGTTGTGTCGATTCCCTAAGGTCTCGACACAATGAGTGGCTAGGTGCACGCGAAACTAAGCAGACGGGCGTAAATTCTGAAACAGGAGACTGGATGAAAACTATAAAGAAAAGAAGAGAGATTTTAATATACTTAACTTTAATGTAGTCTTGTTCTTGTTGAAATACATCTCTTGCATAGTAGTAAGCAATTAGCAATGATACACATGGCGCCTTGCTAGGTAGTAGCGATGGACTAGCTGAAGGCTATTTAATCTGTCTCTCGGCAAATGAGAGGAATACTTGGTAGGTCTAGTCGCAAGCTATGTCGTCCGTACAACTGGGGCGAGGTCATGTCCGTGTCTTGTCACCTGCCCTGTGGTGGCGCTACGTTTGCGAATACACAGTGGCGACACGCGGGTCCGACATGTACTACAGGACCGCGGCCGATTTAAGTTACCACCTAGCAAGTGTGGTGTCTAGCGGTGACACCACATTCCTCCCCCGCAAATCGGCGAACGGTCGTGAGATAAGGCTTCCGCCCGCCGTGGGGAGGACCCCATGTTGACGTATGCGATGAGGTGGGGAGCCGAACAACAGGCGAGGCTGTGCCACCCGCACCCGGCCATTCGGTCCGAGGGGAGCTAGGAAACGCCTGCAAACCTAGTCCAGGGTGCACGTCAACATGAGGTGTTTGCGCACGGAATAATATAGAAGGGTCGACCTCCATGTGGTCGGAGCACCCGACGGGCGAAGACGACATCTGGTCCGGAGCGGGCAAGAAGTCCATGGCGGAGGACGGCTGGTCACGGGAAGCAAGCGGCGGCGCGTGACCCAGGGAGGCGCGAGGCGGCTGCAGCGAAGCGTCCGCTGCTGGCGGCGCCGGCGGCGGCTGCGGCGGCGCGACGCCATGAGGCATAATGGAAGGCATCGTCGGTAACACCTGGGGATGAGGCGAGCCAGTAGATGGGTCCCCAGGGCGCTGACCTGACGGCACCGTCGCTGAAAGCAGACGGGGAGCGGCAGAACCCAGGCGACGACAGAGGCGCAGCTGAGTGAGATGCCGACGCACCTCACCAGAGGCCCCCAAAACCAAATACATCGCGCGGCCGAGGCAGCGAAGAATGCGCCCTGCGAGCCAACGCCGTGAACCGCGATAGTTGCGATAATAGACAACGTCGCCAGGAGCAAAAGCAGGAGTCTGCCGCTGCACAGGAACCTGATGCGGCGGATGCAGCAAAGACATCAGAGTTCGATGAGGACGACCATGGAGCAATTCAGCCGGCGAGCGACCATCGCGGGGCTGAGAGCGATAAGAAGACAAAAAGAGCAACAAAGCGTCCTCCCGAGAATGCGACTCTTTCAACTTCAACATCTGTGACTTGAAAGTCCGGACCAATCGTTCAGCGGCACCGTTTGACTGAGGCGAAAACGGCGCGGATGTCAGATGTTGAATACCATTGGCCTTGCAGAACGACTGAAATTCTGCGGACATGAATTGTGGGCCATTGTCGGAAACAATAGTCTGCGGAAGACCTTCAAGGCAAAAGATAGCAGACAAGGCTTGGATTGTGGCAGAAGACGTCGTGGAAGACATCCGGACAACAAAAGGAAAATTACTGAAAGCATCGACCACAACCAACCATCGAGCATTCCAGAATGGACCAGCAAAATCGATGTGCAAGCGTTGCCAAGGGGAAGTGGCTTTCGGCCATGCAAAGAATTTCCGCGGCGGTGCGGATTGTTGTTCGGCACACGCCACGCAAGAGGAGCACATATTCGCAATCGCAGCATCGATTCCGAACCAAGTACAGTGCTGTCGAGCAAGTTGTTTCGTTCGCACTATACCCCAATGTCCTTGGTGAAGAAGCCGTAAGACAGAGGACTGTAACGAACGTGGGACTACGACTCGGGATTGATCATTATCGGAACGCAACAACAAAACACCACGTCGTACAAAAAGTCTCTCCTTGTGAGCAAAAAAACGGCGAACCAAAGGATCCTCGATCCGTGACTTTGACAAGGGCCAGTGCGTAGCAACAAAACGCAAAACAGTAGCAAGGACAGGGTCAGCAGCTGTGGCTGTAGCTACACGACGAAAATCAATCGGAAACGATGCGACCACGTCATCGGTTTCCGAATCAATGAACATGCAAGCAAGTTCGGAAGAATCGAATGCTTTATCCTCAGCAACAGGCAAACGGGACAACGCATCAGCGTTTCCGTGCTTAGCAGTGGACCGATACAAGATATCGTAGCGGTACTGCGAGAGAAAAAGTGACCATCGAATGAATTTCTGCGCTGTACGTGGAGGTACAGGCTTGTTCGGATGAAAAAGTGATGTCAACGGTTTGTGGTCCGTGATGATGGTAAAGTGACGACCATACAAGAAATCGTGAATAATTTCTTTGCGCAGATGAGAGCAATTTGGACGCAAAGGCAATAGGGCGATCATGCGAGCCATCCTTGTGCGCAAGCACAGCACCGATCCCGAAATCCGATGCATCGACCATCAACAAAAGGGGTTTTCGGGGATCGAATGGCGTAAGGCAAGTATTGGAAAGTAACGCCGATTGCAACTGGCGAAAGGCGCGTTCGCATTCCGTCGTCCAGACGAACGGAACACCTTTACGGCGTAAGCGATGAAGCGGAGCTGAAATGGAAGAAGCATTGCGCACAAATCGATGATAATAATTTACCTTACCCAGCACACTCTGTAGCTGTTGTAAGTTCTGCGGTGACGGCAAGTCCTGAATGGCACGAAGGTGCTCTGGACTCGGATGTATACCTTGGGCATTTATGACATGCCCCAGGTACGGTAAGTCACGAGCAAAAAACACACATTTGTCCTTCCTCAAGCGAAGACCATTCTGACGCAATACCGGAAATAATGTTCGGAGATTTTGCAAATGTTCTGCTTCTGTCTTACCTGAGATTACAATATCGTCCAGATAGTTCGCAGCTGTAGGGACCGACGCACAAATAGTTTGTAAATATTGCTGAAACAAAGCAGGGGCGGATGCACACCCGAATGGCAGTCTTTTGAAGCGATACAAGCCAAGATGCGTGTTGACCACTAAGACGCGCTGGGATTCTTCGTCCACAGGTATTTGCAAGTACGCATCTGCTAGGTCCAATTTTGAAAAATATTTTCCCGGGCACAGTTTGTCAAAAAGATCGTCCGGGCGGGGCAAAGGAAAAGTAGCAGTCACAAGTTGTGGATTCACAGTTGCCTTGAAGTCCACACAAAGTCTCAATTTTCCGGAAGGTTTTGGCAAAATTACTAAGGGTGAGGCCCAGAGAGAAGCCTGCACACGTTCAATTACACCTTGAGATTCTAACTCGGCCAATGTTCGTGCGACCTCATCACGCAATGCGTGGGGAACATTGCGCGGTCTGAAAAATTTCGGTTGCGCGTTGTCTTTCAGTTCCAAATGCGCTTCATAGTTCTTAGCGCAACCAAGGCCCGGTGCAAAAATGTCTGCAAATTCTTCACAAAGACTAGAAACACTGGCGGAAGGCACAGTCTGATTCACTGATAGGACCTGATTCACTATAGACAAATTAAACAATTGAAACAAATCTAAACCAAACAAGTTCACTGCACTAGAGGAACGAAGAACATAAAATGACACAAGTTTTGTCTGTCCCTTGTATGTTGCAATAAGGCTGCACTGTCCTAACACAGGTATATGCTGTCCTGAGTAACTAGTTAACTTAACATTTGCGGCACGCAATGGCGGGGCGCCCAGTTGTTTGTACGTGTCGTGATTGAGCAATGAAACTGCAGCTCCGGTATCGAGCTGGAATGGGATCACTTTGCCTTCAAAGTCTAAGTCCACAAAAAGTTTATTGTCTTGTTGACGACAAGAGCGACTGTCTCGTGCAATTTGAATTGATACAGGTCCAGAAGCACTTGCAACTTTACGGGATTTCCGGCGACGTCGACGCACACTTTGGGTGGGACGAACACAGTCACTGTGAGCTAAAGTGTCACTGGACGGGTGGGAATGTACTACATGGATGTCCATGGGTGAAGGTCCACGAGCCTGATTGTCCTGGGTTCGATTCCGGCGCGAAGCAAAGGGCCTGGAATTTGTGTGATTGTCTGACCTAAGCTTTTTCTGGCAAACACTTTGTACATGTCCTTTCTTTTGACAGTAAAAGCAAATAGCTTGGCGTGACGGGCAATTTTCACGCGAATGTCTAATTGCACACCGCGGGCAAGATTTCACTGCATTTGCTTGCTTACGCGGCGCACGTGGTTGCAAGCTAGGCTGCCGCTGCGAAGTCGGGCGCGAGGGCCGCTTAGCGTCCCGTGCAGCGGGCCCGGCGGGCCGATTAATGTGACACACTGCTGGCGAAGTTTCAAATGATGCCTGAGCAAAGTCAAGTGTGTCTTGCCTGTCCAATATGTCTATCACTTGTTGCAGGGAGGGATTAACTAGCTTCAAAATCTGTTCCCTTATGCGAACATCAGAAACGTTCTGTGCAATTGCATCACGCACCATTGTATCTGAATATGGGAGGCCACATTCACAGGCAAACGCACAGTCTCTAGTAAGTCCTTGCAAAGTTGCAACCCACTCCCTATTAGTCTGACCGGCGGTACGTTTTGTACGAAAAAACGTATACCGTTTTGCAACTACATTTACTGTTTCTTTGAAATAGGCATCTAAAGCCGACAAAATTTCTTCGTAGGACAGAGTTGCTACGTCGCGTCGGGGAAACAATTTCACTATCACACGGTAGGTAGACACACCGACACAAGAAAGCAAAAACGGCTGCCGCACTTTACCTTGAATTCCATAAGCTGTGAGGTGGAACCGGAACTGATCGGCCCACTCAGTCCAGCTTTCGGTTGTGGCCTCAAAAGGCCTAAATGGCGGTGCGACAGCGTTGTGTGGCTGCGGTAGCGAAGAAGCGGCTGCCGCCGCATCGGTTTGCAGCGCACGTTGACCCTGGACGAGCTGTCCAAGGGCTTCCAATAACGCCTGCGTCTGCTGATTCTGCAAGCGAAAAAATTCGGACAGTACATCTGGAGAATGCGGCGAAGCCATGACACAAGCAAATTAGAGAAAGTATAACACAAAGACTGCAACGTGGGCGCGGCATCCCATCCTCGTCGCCAAAATATTGTTGTGTCGATTCCCTAAGGTCTCGACACAATGAGTGGCTAGGTGCACGCGAAACTAAGCAGACGGGCGTAAATTCTGAAACAGGAGACTGGATGAAAACTATAAAGAAAAGAAGAGAGATTTTAATATACTTAACTTTAATGTAGTCTTGTTCTTGTTGAAATACATCTCTTGCATAGTAGTAAGCAATTAGCAATGATACACATGGCGCCTTGCTAGGTAGTAGCGATGGACTAGCTGAAGGCTATTTAATCTGTCTCTCGGCAAATGAGAGGAATACTTGGTAGGTCTAGTCGCAAGCTATGTCGTCCGTACAACTGGGGCGAGGTCATGTCCGTGTCTTGTCACCTGCCCTGTGGTGGCGCTACGTTTGCGAATACACAGTGGCGACACGCGGGTCCGACATGTACTACAGGACCGCGGCCGATTTAAGTTACCACCTAGCAAGTGTGGTGTCTAGCGGTGACACCACAGTGATGTTTCTGTATTAAGCTGACTTTAGTTTGTATTAGTACAGTGAATATTTTAATTGCATTTTCCATTAGTTTACTAAACGCAACAGTAATTATCAAAGAGAAATTAATTAGCAGCAGAATTTTCTTTCACGATATCTAAAACGATATGACAATGCTAAAGGTGTTTACAAATTCTACGCCTGTAGAAACATACTTGTTCTAACGATGTCAATAAACAAGAGTAGTTTTAAAAGTATTTTCGTCTAGAAATGAATTGCCTTGACGGTTGATCGATCTAGAGTGGGAAAGGTAAAATTTTACAAATATATGACGAGAGGGACAAGTGCTTGAGAGAGGACTTCCCTATCAATACAAATGTGCCTGAGAGACGACTTTCCTATCAATCTCCTGGATAGTTTTGTTTCTCAAATCAACATAGTGCGTTATCATGCAGTAGCACAGGTGATGTAGTTTTGTTGCTCGATTTTCTTACACTGTGACCGAAAGGCGTCTCAGTTGTTGGCAACAAATTCCAGCTGTGTTGCACACACCCTGGGGGCAGAATTCGTAGCCCAAAACACACTTTTGGATTTATCAGATGTAAAATAATATGTTCACGCAACTCTTTCCTCGAGTTTACGTCTTTTGGTGGGGCTCAGCCTTTCATTTCTTCTTAGGAAGTTAACGATAAAGGCATCATAACACGTCACCAATAACAGTACTGCATAGGAATGCTCGATGAGTGACCTGATGACGTTCAATAATAGTTACTCTGTTGATTTTTGTTGTTTCGAATTAGAGCATGCAGTACTCCTACACCAGACTTCTGAACATTGCCTGTTGAATGCAAATTCAAGTGGTTCATAATTATTTTAGTAAATTCACTCGATATTTTTATGTCCTTTAAATTACATTTGCTACATGATTCGCATTGAAGACGTAGGAAATGTATGTTATTTGGTCCGGGAAGCACGTTCCAACAGAAACTGATGCTTACATTGACATTTATGTTGCGAATTAGTCGTCTTATCCATCACATGGATAACGAGGATGCTCCGTTTTGCTACAGTTGTTTCATAGCTAACAAGGGAACCTCCCCATCGCACCCTCCTCAGATTTAGTTATAAGTTGACACAGTGGATAGGCCTTGAAAGCTGAACACAGATCATTCGAAAAACAGGAAGAAGTTGTGTGGACCTATGAAAAAAATATTCAAACCAAACAAACTGAGTAGTCCGTGTGCATGATAAGCAACATCAAGGATAGCTTGAGCACGGGAGCGCAGTGGTCGCGTGGTTAGCGTGAGGAGCTGCAGAACGAGAGGTCGTTGGTTTAAGGCTTCCCTCGGGTTAGTTGTTTGATTTTTTTTATTTTCAGACAATCATCACCACACGTACTGTTATTCAACAAATGTAGGAAATAATCATACAAATGTTCGACAATCGTTCGATCCCTTAAGGAACTTTCCGATGCCTTACAGTTCGGAAAATATTCATTGACATTGTTATTGGAGTCACGAGCTATATTTGCTGGATTCATATTGCCCACGCAATGCATCGCACGTATTTAATGCACTCTCGTCCAAAGTAGCGAACAGTTAACTGCCAGCCAGGGAGCCTCATTAGCAGGAATACTCTCTCTTCCGTGCGCTATAGTCGACTGACGTCATGTCTTTCGATGTTTTTTAGGTGTAGCGTCATCATACTACGGCGCGGTTACCTCGCATCGGACGGACGGACGGACAGATAATAATTGTCTGAAAATAAAAATTAAACTTTTCACTCCTGGGAAAATTTGACGGAAGGACCTCTCGTTCCGCAGCTGCGTGCGCTAACCACGGGATCACGGCGCTCCTGAGCTCACCCTATCCTTGATGTTGCCTATCTTGCGCATGGACTACTCAGTTTGTATATTTTGCTTATTTTTTTCATACTTCCACACAACTTCTTCCTGTTTTCTCGATTGATCTGTGTTCAGTTTTTCAAGGCCTATCCCCTGTATCAACTTATAACTAAATCTGAGGGCGGTGCGATGGGGATGTTCCCTTGTTAGTGGTATTGTGTGTTGGTGGCGTTGCCAGTTTACATTCTGTGCATGTAACTCACAATAAATGCGTTGGATGCCTCCTGTGATCAGTTTACTTGAAAAACGTTTGTTGTCATCGTAATTTATGTAACTGGCTCTCCGACTTCCAATTTGACAATTTGTGGAAAAATTGTTTACCTTCTTAGTCCTAGTTTCAAACATTGTCTGATAGAAAATGTAGGCATGAAGGAGTCTGTAAAAGCAATTAATCGCTATTATAGCAAACTTTTGAATCCACTGGACACTTGAATTCTATATATTGATTCTGAGAGTTTAGTTATTTCTCTTGTTATTTACTGTCCCAAAGTCATCCGTGAGAATAAAATTAAAGGCAGTTGGATTAGGTTCCTGATCTATAAACTGTGATTTAATATTCTGCGCTGCTAAACAAATTTTGAAGGTTGTATTCTTTACGTAAAACAGAGTATCGATGTCAGTCCTAGGATTGACGATAAACTTCAGAAATACAATTACGGAAAAGTGACATATCGATTACGGCTACTCACCATCAACAATAGTTGTTACCCATTGTTTAGTATTTGCTATTTTACCGTCGTTACCCTTTAGAGGCCAACCTGATCTTTCCACAGTGCCATTTTTACTTGCTTCTTAATATGTCCTATAACTACAGATTTGTTGAAAATATGAACTGTTAAATACGCTATTCCACAAATTAAAAACTTCCAGTTATACTTCATATCTTGAAACTTACTACCGTTGACTTTCACTGAAGGAAAGATACGTAATAATAAAATGAAATCAAAGATTAGAATGTCGAAGCATAGTGTGAATGGTTAAAATGAAATGAACTAAAAATCATCTTCTTGTCTAAAACACTTTACTCTTCCAGAGAACTTCGGTACCTCTCAAAATTTTTTCAGCTCTGATGTTTAGCCACATGTAAAAAAATAGCGGGTCTCATGATGCAGCACTGTTTAGCCGTCACAAAATAAAGCCTCAAAAATCAGTAAATAAAACTATTCTTGTACAGTTGCTCCGAATCGCATATACCAACCGCCCTTTGCTGCGACAACTACTCAAAGTCTATTGGGTATTTGATTTTGTTCTGCTTTTTCGGGCCTCCTTACCTCTCCTTCTAGCCCAACCTTTGTTCTGCAATTACGTCTTCATCGGGGAGCTTCTCCTCAACATTTTTATTTTGTGCTGAACTGTTTTGTACCCTTCTTGCATACACACGTGTGTCACGTATTTTATAGAGACTGAATGAATATATAAGGTGAGTATTTCTTCTCTTATCAAATTAAATATTACATATCTTGCTGTGAATTAATTTGTTTGTCCCCATTCCACTTATTGCGTTTCCTTGAAATTATATAAAACATAAGTCTGTAAAAAAAAATCGCGTATAGCCTCCTTTGGCTTCCACAACAGCTGGAAGTCTGTTGGGCATTGAGCCCACAACTCGAGCCACAGAACTAGGAGATTCAAGTAACTCATTCCAAGCTTCATGAATTTGCTGATTTGTCGTGCGTTGACAAATGGGTGGTTCTCACTGAAACGGCGTATCTGCTGATCCTGAGCTTGCGTTGTTTTGCGGCGACGGCCATGAGGCCTCCCATTCAAGTTACCACTCTCTTCCTTTCGTCTGATCCACCTGGCTACCGTCGACTTGTGAAGACCCATAGTTCTCGCTATGTCGGCATTTGAAGATCCCTCTGCATGGAGTATTATAGCGCCCTTGTCTGCCTCAGCCAGATGGGCCATTTAGCGTTGACTGAATGATTCGTCGCGGTTAATATTGGCTGCGGAAACAGCGCTGGCAGGAAACAGACTGCCTCCTCCAAGATGGCAGCCGCAACGCAGTGGCCAAGTATGTGTAACACGGAAATCGATGGCATAAAAGACAGATCGCAAGCCCGTGCCCGTGTCATTACATAGTGGAGCAACTTAGAATCTCTAATTTTTCTCAGAAGTGACTGGTCCACTCTTGTCATGTCTTATCCTGATAAATATTACATGAAATGAAATGTTTACGTTTTGCATATGCGGCAGGCCTGACGCAAGAAACATTTCTGAAATATCTGAGGCAACCTGAAGAACACTTCGTGAATATTATCTGTAGAAGGTTGCCTTATAAGAAGGAAAACGTGTTTATCCCCGCTCGCCGTGTTTCCAGGTGGCGCAGTTTACTCGGAGGCATACATAATTCTCGCCGGGCGTAAGAAGCGACTCGACGAGCGAGGGGAACTCGCCAAATGTCATAGGCTGATTGTCCCGAAACTTTGCTCAGTGAAGGAGAGGACAAAATAAGCGAACATGTGTTTCGGCTTATCTGCAGACACTCGACCGTTTCCGAGAAAACGACGGTCAAAGTTATCAACGCGCTGTTGCTCTAGTGTAGATACCTTCTGCAGCCGAGAACGCAATTGAAGCGGTGGCTACCGTCGTTCCTTCTTAACACTGATTCCCGTGTTCGATACCATATTGGGTTTTTTAATTATTTTATTTTCCTGCCTCTCTATCAGAATTATCTACGAATGTTTTTTTCTAAGTTATGTTGAAATAATGTTGTCATTATTCGCCAATTAACTTTATGTGTAATTAATGAATTAAAAAGTAATAAACGAATGAGACAAGCTGATCTAACATCATCTGGGCTGCCTCATGTATCGTTATAACCAAATATTTTATAAATGTTAATCTACATTCAAATCCGATGATGGCACCTTTAGTGTGTTGAAACCGGTTATCCAATAAACAATATTTAAGCGATCTTGGCTTCTGAATTATTTCTACAACAGAGTGATCGCCCCACTACGCACTGTGTGTTCCCTTTTTAACTTATTTCTTTACACAGTAAATTAACTGACGAATAACGACAACAGTGTTTCAACATAAATTGGAATAAACATTCGTAGATAATTCAGAGAGTGAGGGGAAAAAAAAGGAAAAACCGGGTTTCGAACTCGCAGCGCAAAGTTCAGAAATCGCTATGGTAGCCGCAGAGCCACCGCTCCAGTTGAATGCTTACCCGCTAAGAGGTGTCTACACTATAGTAACAGCGCATTGAAAACTTTGACCGTCGTTTTCTCAGAAGCGGTAGAGTGTAAGCAGATAAGCCGAGACACGTGTTCGCTTATTTTGTCCCCGCTTTCACTGAGCGAAGTTTCAGCAAGATCGGGGTATTTCCTCGGGAACACAGGAAGAAACCATAGTAATAATGTAATTCAAGGCTCGCAAGAAAAGATTTAAGTGGTCCTTTTTCCTGCACACTGTTAATGAGTGGGACGGTAGAGAAATAACCCTAACCTTCTGCCAGGCACGTAAGTCCGGATTGCCAAGAAATCCTGTTGATGTAGTCATGTTGATGTAACGACGAAATTATGTTTTAATTACGACATGTGACTTTCATTTGATTTAAACATCGAAGTTGTTTGCTGTTTCAAAATGGTTCAAATGCCTCTGAGCACTATGGGACTCAACTGCTGTGGTCATAAGTCCCCTAGAACTTAGAACTACTTAAACCTAACTAACCTAAGGACATCACACACATCCATGCCCCAGGCAGGATTCGAACCAGCGACCGTAGCAGTCGCACGGTTCCGGACTGCGCGCCTAGAACCGCGAGACCACCGCGGCCGGCTCGTTTGTTGTTTATTTACTTTTTGTTCAATAGTTTCAGGCATATACAAACACCTAGGCGCGTTAAATTGATATTGAAATAAAGTGTCATGCGTGGACCAATAACAATAAATTCCCACCTACTTGTTATAGTACTGCAGTATCTGCCAGCGTCTTCAGAAGTGGATATCGCATACGAACTTCCTAGGGTGTTTGTAATGGATATTGCAGACGACTTCGACAAAGTTTGAATGTAGCTTCGTAAAAGTTCCGTGAGCAAACGATCTGAGTTGCTGGCGAATACAGTTTATCCTCACTAGACAGTATATATTATCATTATACATGAGGTGAGTAGGGTTTCGCCGCGTTGCGGTGGCCGAGCGGTTCCAGGCGCTTCAGTGACGAACCGCACGGCTGCTTCAGTCGCAGGTTGGAATTCTACCTCGGGCATAGATGTCTGTGATGCCCTTAGGCTAGCTAGGTTTAAGTAGTTCTAGGTCTAGGGGCTGATGACCTAAGCAGTTAGGTCGCATAGTTCTTGAAGCCATTTTTTGACCTTTCGCGTAAATTTTCTTTACATAAACCGTCGTATCTTTTGATTGCGTTGACATAGAAGCTCACTTTTTTACACCAGCATGGGACCGGTTACAGCAAGAAGTGCGATACATTTCCGCTTATTATGTCCACCCGTTCTGGAGGTAAACGGGTTTTAAGGGTTGGGTAGACCGATAGACGGTCAAGAAAGTGAGACTAGTAGGGTTCCGTTTTTACCGGTTTAGGTGACGAAATCCTAACAACGAAAACACTGAAGATGAGGGCCGCATAAATAACACCCGCTACTCTTTATTCGAAATGTTCTAGTTGCTGTCGATACATAAGCATATTAGTCGTAGCTACGTTTTCGATCCAAATCACGTTTACAGGAATGCAAATAGAATGTATTTGCCTATACACGTGGTAATTCACATCCCAGTATTAATGCCACCGCGTTTTAGAAGTACGAACATTCTCATTGCTAGCTAGCTTAAGAAACACTTCTGCTAATGAACGTTTTCTGGCTGTGGCGAGTCTAGTGGAGAATTCGAAACAATGCAGAATACGTTTGGCAGCTATGTAGCCGTTTATTTCCTGGGGTGGTGCAGAATTATCCTACAAAATTTACTCTCTAATAACAGTAATTTGTTATTTCGATAAACATCCCGAATGATTGTCACATAAGCGGTGACATAAAGGAAGAAAATTCATGTTTTTGAGTCCAGAAAGCTCTATGCAACAGAAACTGCAGATTTTCATTTCGAAATTGCCTGCTTGTTCATGTCTGGGGTAATAATAGAGGGCTGTTTGCCTAGGTTGTCTGCTAGCATAGTGAAAGGAAGGTCTGGTTTGTTTTCGGTTCTAATCTCTATGGAGGCAGGTAGAATATCAGTAAAGCAATTTTAAGAAATTCTCGCGCACCCAATACGTTTTATCGCTACCTTTATTCTGTACTGGCGCCCTGTGCATGTCAATATGACACTCTTGTAGAATTTCATACATGTTACTCCCTACTTTTTCCGCTTCTGTCAATAATGGAATTGACTTAAGTGTGGCACTGAATGATTTTTAACTGAATTTCGTTATGAATCTTCACGCATTGCTAAATTTGCACACTTTCATGGTAGGTCAGCAACGGTAATCCAGTATGACTGGTCTGAACGTTGACACAGACCGTTTCGCGGCCGAATGCGGATAATATTTTGCTACTTCGTAACGATCTGGGGTTCTTTGTCTTACTGAAACAGTTAAGTCATCTCGATAAGTTGAAATTCATTTTTATTTGTCCAGTTCATACCAATTAGCGTTTGTTCTTTCAGTTCTGTCTTATATTTACGTGTTGTATTTAACACACTAATCAGCATTAATATAGTCTTACAAATTATGGAATACAGTCTAAAAAAGTTCAGATAGTTTGTCAATTTCACGCCTGCGCATAGTATGTTGGTAGCACTTCGTCGCCTTGCCTGTTATGCTGTGTAGCAGACTTTAAAGCCGTGCGGATCAGCATAACGAAAAGGCGAGGGGTCTCGCTCGTTTTGTCCACGACTGTACATTTACGTGTAACCTACTTCTTCCAAAACCATAACCACATGTCTCTAACCGCAAGACCAAGACCAAGCCATTCACATCCAACTCTCAGGCTTAGTATTGTTTGAGATCTCCTAAAGGATTTTTACTGCTAATGTGTCGTTAAGTGACATTTAATTGTACCACATCGTAACAAGGGTGACATTTGTGATAAATCTTAGAACCGCCATTGCCTTCAAACGGCGTACTGTGATAACACCCGAGTTATAATACAGAAACAGACGAAGATGAAATCCAGTATGGAAACTCCAAAACACCAGGTGAGCAACGTCACGTGACCAAACCCGAATGCCTTGAAATACTATTGGTTATTCTTGTTTCGGGTCAAGCTGTGCCTAACGATTAGTATGAAAGGCCACCATGACACGGGCGCTGTTCTGAGGAGACGCTTCCAGATGACGCTCTCTAATAGGGACTATCTTCTGTTTCTGCCCCATGTCCACCAAGTGCGTCAAATTCGGCCACTAATAGTGTGGTCAGCCACTACAGAGAGCGCTGTCAGCCATGGACTATTTTGTTTCCGCATAGTATTGGAACGGACGAAGATCCTTCCATCAACAGGCACAAAAGACGCGCCACTGACACTAATTCAGTCTGAGTCCGCAGCTCGCGGTCGCGTTCTCGCTTCCCGAGCGCGGGGTCCCGGGTTCGATTCCCGATGGGGAATCACCATTCATGCAAGTGGAAGATTGGACTGAGAAACGGTTGGGAATTTGTACGGGCGCTGATAACCGCGCAGTTGAGCGCCCTACAATCCAAACAGCATCATCAGCATCACTAATTCAGTTCCTGCAGTGCCAACAGTACCGGTACTTAACAGTTGCAGTAGTTACACAGTCCCGTGAGTTTCAGCAGTTCTGTAGGAAGACTACAGTTCCGACTTAGTAGTCGCTATTTACGGAGCAATAGGAACAGTTAACTACGAGTATCTGCATAATACTTTCAGTCTTAGAGCAAGTACCTAAGTATTTATTACTAGCTCGCTTAGTGCACCCTTTAATAGAATCATAGTAGGCAATCACTTTTCTGCTATTGTGGATAAGTATGCCGAATTGATAGTATCACTCAGTTACAACATTCCAACCTTGGCGACAAGCTAAATGGCCAGTATTCCAACAATGGCGACGACGCACAGTTTATAGATTTGCTGAAAAAGTTCGACAAATACCCAGCACTAGCGACGAACCAAAATGATATTTTCGTCAGTTGCCAACACTGACAACGTGATAGTGGAAACCTGCAGAATTATGCCCATCAACAAAGGTGAAGAGTAAACCGGACCAGTACTAGAGACAAGATTATTTAACTACGCAAGCGTTTTATTTTAATTTTTTCCTTTTGTATGCATGTTTTATTACTTTGACTTTTTGGCAACACTGCATGGCTTTGATTATTCTGTGCACATTGGACCCTAGGACTGCTAATCCGTTTGCTTTCCAGGAACATTTTTGAGAATTTTGTAAGCTCTTCGGAGCATATTTTTCAGACATGGCCCAACTGGAACTGACTATCCTACAGTTCAGGCTCTAATTGCTACAATAACTGTCAACAACCAACGACCTAATGGTTGCACACTTGGATAGACATGAAGAAAGCAAGGACGAAGGCCAAAAACAACACTTTCCAGCACACGATCGGAAACTGGAAGAACTACAGTCTATTGACAAAAAGAGCAAATTCTCGAAGGGGGGGGGGGGGGGGGGAAGCAGGGTGTGTAGTAAACAAGCTCCATCCACCAACTCCCAGCACACACACTACCAAGGGGCAAGGGGAGAGGGGCACTGCGGGGGGAAAGCCGCGCTAACGTCAACGAGTGCTGGCAATACACTTGCCTTCACATACAGTTTGTGCTCCAAGCTGTGATGGCAGTGCCATCGATTAGCCGACGCCGTAACAGCTGTCAGCTGCTACGTATTGCCTGTCTATGATATTAAAAGCTGAGACAGTGAAGTAATAAAAGCTTTCTGAAATCGAAATTTATAGTTTCGTGTAAAATGTACGTTATGTTAATAAAAGGAAAATGAGTAAAATCTTGAACATTTATTCACATATGTAACGCTAAATTTTATGTACACATAAACTACTCAGAATCAGAATCATTACGTTCCCCATTTGTGCATGATGCATTATTGTCACTACTATCCGATTCAGGCAGTATTAATAATGATTTCATCAACTGCTAGTTCGACAACATTACAAAAGTGTTAAGGCTTTCGTGGCCACTTGTTGACAAACTGCCAGTCGGCTTCTGTCTCGGGTTCTTCAGTCCATATTTGTCTGATGATTTTTCTGACGTATTGTCAAAGCTTCAACTCCCATAGCTGGTGGTGGACTGGAGCCGAGTTCGCGGTCGCTGACTGTATGTACCTGGCGTGCCAACGTCCAAGGGCTTCTCCGCATTCATTGCCGGTGCGGTTCTCTTGCTACCTGCAACGGTCGTTCGCTGCAGCACGGGAATCTAGGATCTGCTTAACTTGAGGCTTTCTTCTTTCTTGTTGAAGCTATTCTCGTGTTTGTGTATTTCTATAGCTTCTCCAAACAAGCGGGTGTGATAGCTCTTCTCTATAGTCACAACTTCTGTATCGGCGGATTGTACCGTGTATGCATCTTCTTTGTCGGTTTGTAAATAGTCTTTACGTCGTTTTTGCGGAGTATACGGCCGATTCTGTCCGTCACTCTGGGAACGTATGGCAGAAATGCCGCACCCAACATATCTCTCTCAGATGTGTTACTTCGCCGAGTGTTAGCCTCTGTTATACTTCTAATATAACTTGTGGATTACCCATTGCTCCTCAGAACACTTTCCAGGTATTGCATTTGGCGTCTGAGGTGCTGCGGCTCACATATTCGTCTTGCTCGCATTACGAAGGTATTAATCATGATTATTTTCTGGCTCGTGCGATGATTTGAAAGTTTGTGCAGGTATCGGTCCGTATGTGTCGGTTTTCGATACACGCTGTGTCCCAGGTTTTCACCACCCATCTAGAAACGGTAGTTGTTTGTCCTTTTCTACTTGCATGGTAAATTTTATGGTGTCATGGAGGCTGTTCAACTTTCTTAGGAAGTCACGGAGCTGTTCCTCACTATGGCTCCACACAACGAAGGTATCGTCGACGTATCTGTACCACATCTTAGTTTACAAGGTGCCAAGTCCAATGCCTGCGCTTCGGTATGTTTCATGAAGAAGTTGGCCACCACTGGACTATGGCGACACCTTCCAGCTGTTCGTAGACGTTCGACAGCATTGTCAAGCCTCCAGCAAACTTTTTCCAGTTGTTGGCACTTCCTGCAGTACACTTCCCAGTCATCAACAGTTATTGACAGATGGGAATCACTTGCAGTCTTAAACAGATCGTCTTTGACTGAAGTCGACGTAATCATTCAGCAACTGTATACGATTATACATTTAAGATGATTCTCATTTATTGCTCCGTCTTAGTTGCACATTTTTTAATTCAATTACATGTGTTTCGGTCACCCTGGATCATCTTCAGATCTAAGTAATTGCATTAGCAAACCGTGTTATCTACTTAGAACAACATATCAGAGTAGTGGTAAGATGCACCAGTGGATAGCCCGTTAAGAAGTGAAAACAGATCAAGCATGAAAACTGGAAGAAGGTGTACTGAGCTGTGCAAAAAGATCCATAATAGAAACAGCAAACGGTCCAAACGCAAGAAATACGACATCGAGCACTGAGAAAACCGTGGTGCTGTGTGGTCACGATGTTGACCATCAAAGCCTGAGATTCATGTTGAAATCCTCCTCGTGCCTTTTTTTTTTTTTTTTTTTGTACAAAATTATGAACTGTTCACTCGGTCACTAACGTGTCTGTTCTCCATCTGTAGTTTTGGCAAATGCCGTAATATGCACTGGCCGCAAAAATGTAATGAATAGTGAGAGCAAACGATATGCCGCATACATCACTCACAGAAATAAAAACTTCAAATAAACGGGTGTGAACTATGTTACAACAAAGGAATTCAAGAGTCAAAACTACCAAAAGGAACGGAAGAGTCATAATATGTGGTACCTGTGTAGAACAAATAGGAGTTACGCACGTCTGGAGACCTCTTCCTTACACCTTGCTGTTGCAAACGGACGTTACACCACGATACGCACACAAATTTGAATACAGAGAACAGACATGTCAATAACCGGACGGACAGTTCATAACGGAGCAAGGAAAAAAAAGGGCACGACGGAGATTCGAACACAGATCTCCCCCTCCATCCCAACACAGCGACCACATAACCTTAACCCCGGTGCTCTCCAAATTCGCTCGATGTCGCATGTCTTTAGCTGGAACCGTTCACTGTTTCTATTTTGCTTCTTCTTCCCAGTTCAATACACCTTCTTCCTGTTTTCATGCTTGATCTGCGTTCAGTTTTTAATGGGCCACCTTACCACTAAATCTGAGGGAGTCGCGATGGGGAATTTCCCTTGTGCGTAGGCAAGGCGGGTTGATTTAAAATGTGTGCAACTGAGGTGGTGCAATAAATGAGAACTGAAATATCTAGATTATCTTTGGACATGTCACCTGAAATATTACACTCCCTAAACAACCTTTTTACCTTTGCCCTTGCCAGTTCTACTGCACTCAGATCACACTTGTAGGGTGGCAAGCAGACAACTGTGTGGTGTTTCTCTTTTGTCACTTCGTCGATCACATATGTTTCTTTACAGGTCTATGTTCTTGAATTAAAGTGAACATGCCCTCATTATAGGCAACAAGCCTCTTTGGCAGCCATTCCAGCATCCTCACTTTGATATAATGAGGTGTTGGTGTTTTGTCCACCTGTCTGTTATGGTATGGAGGGTGTCCATCACAGTGACTGACTTTGGAGGAAAATCTGGAAGAACCGCACTTGCAAATCACCTTTCAAAATTTCCGGAATTCATTTAACAATGGTGATCACTTTTTATGGATGTAGCTCGTAATTTTAATTGGCCTCCCTGACGAACCCCTTCCAATCAAACATTTCCAATAATAAACCTTTTAGAGGCGGTTACCCAACTCATAACGCCAACAACAGCATCCTTCTGCTAACATTTACCAATTGTCATAGTACTGTCTATTCAAGTTTCATTCAGATAATAATAATTTTGTGGCTGCTTACTTCACATCAGTCAATGTCTCCACGTTCTGGTATTAAAGGCTTCTCATTCTTACTTTTTTCCCTGTGAATCCCATGGACAACAAAATATTCCGCAAAGATATTATGCCCCAAGTCCAGGCGATCTTTTGCTCGGGTACTGGTCAAAGTTTTCGCAGGCTGGGAGCAATCTTCTGCACAAAGTCTTTGATTGTTTGTCTCAAGTCATCCAACTGGACTTTCCCAGTAGATCTTGGTCTAAGAGAAAAAGAATTTTAAAAAAGTCAGAGAGTAGAATTCCATTTTATGTAGAATGTACAATTACAAATGACAAGGAGAGTTCTCCATGGGAAAGATCGACTTTTTGAAACCACTTACACAGTAGAGTAGGTTATGGTCCCACGTATCATAAGATGAAGCCACAGTTAATTGAATAAAACTAATGTGGCAGTCATTTTTATTACGATGTAAAAAAATTGTCATCTGACAGGACTCGTGCCGACTACCTTCTGAGTACCTGACTTCATTATCGCTCCTTCAGAGATCCACTGCAGGGCCGGCCACGGAGTCCCAAACATCACGCGAGGTGAGTGTGCAGACCGCATGCAAGCTAAGGCTCGGCTTATCTCGATTTTGATCGGTCTTTCTCGAAAGTACCCAGTGCAGCGCGATATTTCGTTTAGTTTTTCAGTGGCATTTTTCAGCCGGCACAATTCTCCTCACTTCAGCAGAATCGTACTGTCAGCGCTGTTTGCCTTTCGCTATTTGTTTGTGGTATAAAGGACATTCACAGGTCCAGTGACTGCTTCAACAAAAAGACTCAATGTAGAAATCTATCGTCGTAAGCCTTTAAAAATGAATCGGAATCACAGACAGGAGGGATGAGAAATCTCAATAAATGTTATGCAGTCGCATAAGCAATGGGTAGGCCTACTGCAAAGTTGCTATGACACGACATAAATCCATGCAGAGAGAATTTAAAGACTTAGTTGACAATGAAACAGCAAAAAATTACAGTGATCGACAGACGGGTTTCACTCTTCTGTCATTAAGAACCACTTTGGGCTAAATTTGCAGGCATGCGGCATGTGAAACATTGTTGGTACGAATAGGAAAATTTTTTAAGTCGCATTCATTTTTCAACTGTCATTTGCAACAGTTTTCGACGGGATTGAACGAAGAGCATGGAGACTTTACAGATTACTGCAAAGTACGTTAGTTAAGTCAAGGGGCATGCCTGGAACGAATTTTAGTTTAAAACACGCTATTATTGAATTTATGAAGGAAAAGAGTTCAGGAAAAAAAATCAAGACATCTGGAATGGATTGCAGACCTTGCATTTTAAGTGGACTTGACTGCAGACTGCCCACAGTAGGACACTGCAAGGTTAGAAACAACTTCTTTCTGATTCGATGGGATGCATTTAAAAAGAAAATCGCGTTGTAGAAGGGACACATTCTGACGAACACTCCATTTACCTTAGCTCCCTGGCGTTAAAGAAAACGTGGGGTTTGAAGCATTCATTGGAGCTTTGAAAGAATTACAACGATAGTTTCCTAAACGTTTTGAGGACACTGCCAATTTTACATCTGTTTGCTGTTTCAGTTGAAAGCGCCCCTGTCCATGTACAGATGTAACTGATTGATCTGGAAGGTAATTATTGTTTTAAAAACGAATGCTTTTGTGTTAGTACTGTCCAGGACGTCAACATTGCTTCCCGCATGTACAGTTTCCAGGTCTCCCCAATGAAGTTGCAAAAGTGCTACAATATTCCGATCAACATATGTGTGTGTAAAAAGTTTTTTCGATTATGAAACTAAATAAGTCACGATCCATAGCAATCTGAGTGCCAAAATCTGTGAAATTATCTGAGTCTGTTCGTATACCTACAATTTTTACTAGATAAAAATTATATCAGGTCTTCAGTTGGCCAAAAATAATTAAACAATACTAAAAAAAAGGTTCAAATGGCTCTGAGCACTATGGGACTTAACAGCTGTGGTCATCAGTCCCCTAGAACTTAGAACTACTTAAACCTAACTAACCTAAGGACATCACACACATCCATGCCCGAGGCAGGATTCGAACCTGCGACCGTAGCAGTCGCGCGGTTCCGGACTGCGCGCCTAGAACCGCGAGACCACCGCGGCCGGCTAAACAATACTAATAATCGGTTTTGTTTTTGACCTGTTTTGCTAGAAATCTGAAATAGGAAACCAAGTCGAATGCAGTGTGACTGCACTACCATTTAAATGTTGGACATTCATAGTTTACTCCTCTTCAGCTTTCTTGCGATCAGACAGCACAGTGTGGAGGTGGCGGAAGTGTCCAGCGAAACTGGGCAATGCGAAGGCACGGCTCGTGAACCGAACTCTTGGTCGCCCCTTATCTACTGGACGACAAGACATTCTTTTATACACAGAAACAAAATACCACTTTAAAGTAATTCAGATGGCAGTTTCAAAGCACTGTTGAACAGAAAATTTTGGATTGAAATTTGCCCCCTTTAACCTCGAGTTTCCGGTGATTTCCCGGTATTGTCTTTACAAAATCTCCCAACTATTTTCACAGAGCTGAAACTTGCCCTTGTGTATGCCACTGTTCGTCTTGTCAGCTCAGAGAGAGATTGGGGGCAACTTTATTTTCACTGTTCTGCTCGCAAAATTTAATGAAATTTTAAATTATTTTCCTTGCTCCATTCCATAGTATACTGCCCCTTGCCGTCCTCCAGGGAGTGGAAGAAGTAGCTGACATTGCCCGTGATAGGCCAGGAACTGCTTCATCAATCATCAAGAAATGCATTACTGTACTACAGAACACAACACAGCACAACAGCCACTTCACAATGACTACATACGTAAGGTCCCGTATTAGGCTGCTGAAGGTGGCAGCAGCCGGATGCAAAACGTGAGCGGACTTCTGCCGATTCTGAACTAGGGAGTCCTTGCTCTTCTCTTTGTGAACAAACTGCATATTCAACGTCCAGAGCAGCATTTCATCACATATGTATCAGATGACATGGAACATAAATCTTTCTTTCTCACCTATTCAGGCAACTCTGTATTTCAGCTCCTCCAGAAATGGTCACTTAGCTGTGAACCAAAGACTCTCTCCTTCTGTGCCATTGAAGATATGTTAGAGTATTTCGAGTCACAAGTCCATGCTGCTGCTGCCATATATATACAGGGTGAGTCACCTAACGTTACCGCTGGATATATTTCGTAAACCACATCAAATACTGACGAACCGATTCCACAGACCGAACGTGAGGAGAGGGGCTAGTGTAATTGTTTAATACAAACCATAAAAAAAATGCACGGAAGTATGTTTTTTAACACAAACCTACGTTTTTTTAAATGGAACCACGTTAGTTTTGTTAGCAAATCTGAACATGTAAACAAATACGTAATCAGTGCCGTTTGTTGCATTGTAAAATGTTGATTACATCCGGAGATATTGTAACCTAAAGTTGACGCTTGAAACCTCCGACGTTCAGTTGCGCGTTGTAACAAACACGGGCCACGGCCGGCGAGCAGCATCTGCAGGGACATGTTTACGATAACGACCGTGTTTACGAGTGTGGCTGTAGTGCACTGTTGTGGTTTGGTCTAGCTGTCGCAATGTCCACATGTAGCGCTTGCTGCTTTTGTTATTCTGCATTCGTCTCCCCACGCAGACCAACTGTAGTACACCGTGTTACCAGACGTCTGTGATAGTGTAGTGTTGTAGGAACTGTGACCATGGTGTATTCGAACTCTGAAAAGGCGGAGATGATACTCATCTATGGCGAGTGTCGACGAAATGCAGCTGAAGCCTGCAGGGTGTATGCAGAACGGTACCCGGACAGAGAGCAACCAAAGTGCCGCACATTGCAAAAAATCTACCGCTAACTGTATGCAACAGGTATGGTCGTAGCACGCAAACGGGTCCGTAACAGGCCCGTCACAGGAGAAGCGGGTGCAGTTGCTATGTTAGCTGCTGTTGCCATGGCTCAAAAATGGTTCAAATGGCTCTGAGCACTATGGGACTCAACTGCTGAGGTCATTAGTCCCCTAGAACTTAGAACTAGTTAAACCTAACTAACCTAAGGACATCACAAACATCCATGCCCGAGGCAGGATTCGAACCTGCGACCGTAGCGGTCTTGCGGTTCCAGACTGCAGCGCCTTTAACCGCACGGCCACTTCGGCCGGCACTGCTGTTGCCATGAACCCACACATGAGTACACGGGACATTGCGAGAGCCGGTGGACTGAGTCAAAGTAGTGTCATGCGCATACTGCATCGTCACCGCTTTCACCCGTTTCATGTGTCGCTACATCAGCAATTACATGGTGATGACTTTAATCATCGAGTGCAATTCTGTCAATGGGCATTAACAGAGAATGCGTTGCAGTTCTACCTGTTTACCGATGAAGCGGGTTTCACAAACCACGGGGCAGTGAATCTACGGAACATGCATTACTGGTCCGTGGACAATCCTCGCTGGCTCAGACAGGTAGAACGACAACGACCGTGGACTGTAAGTGTATGGTGCGGAATCATTGGCGACCACCTCATTGGTCCTCACTTCATTGCAGGGGCCCAAACAGCTGCAACATACATCGCGTTTCTACAGAATGATCGGCCAACGTTGCTCGAAAATGTCCCACTGGAAACGCGTCGACGGATGTGGTATCAGCATGATGGTGCACCTGCACATTCCGCAATTAACACTAGGCTGACCCTTGACAGAATGTTCGACGGGCGTTTCATAGGACGTGGATGAGGCATAAATTGGTCAGCCCGTTCTCCTGATCTTACACCTCTGGACTTCTTTCTGTGGGGTACGTTAAAGGAGAATGTGTACCGTGATGTGCCTGCAACCCCAGAGGATATGAAACAATGTATTGTGGCAGGCTGCGGCGACATTACACCAGATGTACTGCGGCGTGTACGACATTCATTACGCCAGAGATTGCAATTATGTGCAGCAAATGATGGCCACCACATTTAACATCTATTGGCCTGACATGTCGGAACACACTCTATTCCACTCCGTAATTGAAAACGGAAACCACGTGTGTACGTGTACCTCACCCCTCATGGTAATGTACATGTGCGTCAGTGAAAAAGACCAATAAAAAGGAGTTAGCCTGTGGACGTAATGTGGTGTTCCCATCTCTTCTGTACCTAAGGTCCATCACCGTTCCCTTTGAATCCCTACGTAATTCGGTGCTCTCCGATACACACTATCGAACAGCGGAGGAGTCGTACTCAAGCGTCAACTTTAGGTTACAATATCTCCGGATGTAATTAACATTTTACAATGCAACAAACGGCACTGATTACGTATTTGTTTATATGTTCAGATGTGCTAACAAAACTAACGGGGTTCGATTTAAAAAAACGTAGGTTTGTGTTAAAAAACATACTTCCGTGCATTGTTTATGGTTTGTATTAACCAATTACACTATCCCCTCTCCTCACGTTCGGTCTGTGGAATCGATTCGTCAGTATTTGATGTGGTTTACGAAATATATCCAGCGGTAATGTTAGGTGACTCACCCTGTATATATATATATAGTGTGGTCCATTGATAGTGACCGAGCCAAATATCTCATGAAATTAGCATCAAACGAAAAAACTTCAAAGATCGAAACTCGTCTAGCTTGAAGGGGGAAACCAGATGGCGCTATGGTTGGCCCGCTAGATGGCGCTGCCATAAGTCAAACGGATATCAACTGCTTTTTTTTTTTAATAGGAACCCCCATTTTTATTACATATTCGTGTAGTACCCGTACCATATTTCTATGCACCAGGAATTGCACGGCGACGACTTTGAACGTCGTGTACAGTTCTGAAATTGGGCACAAGAGAAATTACGGGACGATGACTGATTTTTTGCACGCGTTCCATTTAGCGACGAAGCGTCATTCACCAACAGCGCTAACGTAAACCGGCATAATATGCACTATTGGGCAACGAAAAATCCACGATGGCTGCGACAAGTGGAACATCAGCGACCTTGGCGGGTTAATGTATGGTGCGGCATTATGGGAGGAAGGATAATTGGCTCCCATTTTATCGATGGCAATCTAAATGGTGCAATGTATGCTGATTTCCTACGTAATGTTCTATCGATGTTACTGCAAGATGTTTCACTGCATGACGGAATGGCGATGTACTTCCAACATGATGGATGTCCGGCACATAGCTCGCGTGCGGTGTAAGCGGTATTGAATAACACATTTCATGACAGGTGGATTGGTCGTCGAAGCACCATACCATGGCCCGCACGTTCACCGGATCTGACGTCCCCGGATTTCTTTCTGTGGGGAAAGTTGAAGGATATTTGCTATCGTGATCCAGCGACAACGCCTGACAACATGTGTCAGCGCATTGTCAATGCATGTACGAACATTACGGAAGGCGAAGTGCTCGCTGTTGAGAGGAATGTCGTTACACGTATTGCCAAATGCATTGACGTTGACGGACATCATTTTAAGCATTTATTGCATTAATGTGGTATTTACAGGTAATCACGCTGTAACAGCATGCGTTCTCAGAAATGATAAGTTCACAAAGGTACATGTAGCACATTGGAACAACCGAAATAAAATGTTCAAAAATTACCTACGTTCTGTATTTTAATTAAAAAAAAACCTACCTGTTACCAACTGTTCGTCTAAAATTGTGAGCCATATGTTTGTGACTATTACACCGCCATCTATCACAAAGCGAAAAAAAGTGGTCCAACTAAAACATTCATATTTCTTTAGGTACTACACGAATATGTAATAAAAATGGGGGTTCCTATTTTAAAAAACGCAGTTGATATCCATTTGACCTATGGCAGCGCCATCTAGCGGGCCAACCATAGCGCCATATGGTTTCCCCCTTCAAGCTAGACAATTTTCGTTCTTTGTAGTTTTTTCGTTTGACACTTATTTCGTGAGACATTTGGCCCGGTCATGATCAATGGGCCACCCTGTATACTTTTCAGTGTTTCAAGAAGTCAGATCAAAGCTATAAGTAGCGGATTAATCAGTTACAGGTTGTGACTATGGAACATAAATTTCATTGTGAAAATGACCTACGCAGGAAATCTTGTGCAGATTCTCTGATTCGCGATACCCTTTTCATGCACTCCTCTGATAGTACTAGAAAAGGATCTGCTTAGCCTAAGAACCTCGCCCTTACAAAGACTATCTGCTATTTATTTGTGCATGCGAATAGCCACGTGCATCTGCCGAAGCGTTACAGAGCGAGGGCGCTGATGTGTTCACTAACCATCAACAAAAGGGTGAGCATGCTACACTACTCAAGTCAGTAATGGTAAATTATAATCTTGTTCTCGCTGCGGTGTCAACTATAGAAGATACAGCTGTTTCTGCCAGAACATACATTCTAATAAGAAACTGGGGAAAAAATTGGAGACTCAAACATATTGGTGGGTTTTGTAACAAGATGTCAAGTAATGTTCATAATGAACGCGTGCGAATGCAAAAACTTCCACAGACAAGTCACATACATGCCATCTTTTCTGTTAATGACAAGTCGTTATCTGTAGCTCTTCGCGTTAACAGAGTGCCAGGCAACTTTCTAACTGAGACAAGGTCGTCAGTTACAATCGTTAACCTACAGCGTACCGAAAACTGAGAGGTCCCATACTCCGAGGAGCGTAGGGAACGATGCGGGAGACCCGCACCGCCGACTAAGCAAGGTCCTAGCGGAGGCGGTTTGCCATTGCCTTCCCCCGACCGTAAGGGGATGAATGATGATGGTGAAGACGACACAACAACACCCAGTCATCTCGAGGCAGGAAAAATCCCTGACCCCGCCGGGAATCGATCTCGGGACCTACCGAAAATTAGGATAACCAAATTTAACCGCCTATCGAAGCTCGCTGTTCAGTTACAGTAATCAGGAGATTCCAGTAAAGGGACAATTTTCAACAGACGCTACATGTAAACAATTTATGAAACAGGCTACTTTTGTAGTTATAAATTTTAATACAGATCTAATTTACTACAACTGGATGTTTTTAATATTTTTGTCTTCACCATTCACAAAGGAGCAAATCACATTCAGACTGATGTTTCTAATGGAAAGTTAAAACAGCTGTTGCAAAAATATATTTTTTCCGAAGCAATGAGCAGTATTAAAGGTTACACAGCACACGTTTGCTTAAGCCGAATGTGGTGCCGAAACTTGGCAAAGCACGCAAGATTTCTTTTGGGCTAAGAGACAAAGGAGGAACTCAACCGTCTTGAAGCCATAACCAGCAGCCAATGGGCAAAACCTATCATAGTTGAAGGCAAACCAAATGGCTCGCTACGCATCTTCGGAGACTTCAAAGCGACAGTTAATACCGACTCCCTTATTGATTCACATCCTATACCGCTGTTTGTTGGCGGTGTATTTCGTCAAAATGGATCTCTAAAGAAGCATATTTGCAAATTCCTTTGGCCGAAGACACACATTTCTGGTGATAAATCCTCTGTTTGGTCTCTAGCGTTACAGATGGTTACTCTTCGAAACAGCCAGCGCACCTAGGTTGTTCCAGGGACATTAGAACAATGAATTCGGAAAGCTCCGAATGCTGTGAACTACCTTGACGACATAATAGTCCCACTACAACTCTAGCAGAGGTCTTACAGAATTTGGAATCTGTTTTCAAAATTGTACAAGCAGCTAATTTGAAATGCATCTTCTTTCAAGACAAAGTACAATACTTAGCGCACATCCTGTCTGCACATGGCATCATGCCGACACCTCAACACCTTGAACCAATTTAAATCCTTCCGACTCGTAAGGATGTCAAGCAATTGCGTGCCATATTATGACAAATTATTGTATGAAGATGCTTTCTCATGCAGCTTCCATGAGTGAAACACTACACAAGTTGCTATGTAAAGGCAACAAATTGAACTGGAACAGTGATTGCCAATGTACATTGAACAAATTAAAACAATGTTTGGTTGATGCCAAATATCTCACGCGATAGATCCGAACAAAATGCTCACAAATGCTGTGGATGCTTCAGGCTATGGCATTGACATCATGGTTTTGAATGGCCAATTGCGTTTGCTTCAAATACTCTGACAGGGGCACAAAGAAATTACAGTCAAGTCGAGGAGGCTCTGACTATTATACTGTATTTAGGGTTAAGAAATTTCATGGCTACATTTAGGGAAGTAAATTTAAGATCAAAGATCACAAACCTTTTACTGGCCTAAAAAAAAAAAAATTAACAGTGACAAAAACAAAACACGCTCTTGCTGGTAGATAATTCTCCCTGCATCCCGACCTAATTTCAGAATTTCTGTGTCGGCCTCAGTTTCCATGTGATACTGGTTTCTGTAAATGCTTACGTCAGCCTATGTATTACAGTATTAGGCTATATGTACGTGGCAGAAGAAGAACAAAAAACTCTGCGTCAGTACACAGATTAATGAAAGAAACGAGCAACATGAGAGTAAAGAATAGTGAATAAACATACCTAATAATATTTTCTTCCTGATTTCCTGAGATACTTTGCCTCAAGAACTCTTTGCAAGTTCCAACAGTAGTCAGCTAACATTACAATACTCCAATTGTACTGATAACACTTTTCGATTTGATAAATGTCCTGGTGAAACAATGACATGAATGTTATCCGGGAAGAAGTCCAAATGGCCATTTAAAAATGGCTCTGAGCGCTATGCGACTTAACTTCTGAGGTCCTGAGTCGCCTAGAACTTAGAACTAATTAAACCTAACTAACCTAAGTACATCACACACATCCGTAGCGGTCGCTCGGTTCCAGACTGTAGCGCCTAGAACCGCATGTATCTTAAGTGACATGTTACATCCCATATGGTGGTACGAGTAAGATCTCACTAATTCTTATACATCATCACGATAGTTTTCTGCTTATGGTTGCCTGAAAAGTTCTTACAAATACTTATGAAAGACAGTCATGACTTATGTTTAAAAGAGGACAAAGTTTTCGTTTTTGGATGTTCCGAGTTAACTCACTACAGATATAACAAAGTTATTTATACAGGTACGAGGTATTTCTTCTTCTGAATTCAGTCAAAACACAAACTTCCGCGAACCTACGGCAACCCACTTCACGGCATTAGAGCTCGCTTACTGCTGAGACTGATGCAACAAACAATGTGATGCGATGCAAAAAGAGCGTGACTCACTAGCTTCATCCGTATCCTGGCACTGGATGTCGGAACTGAGGTCCATGTATGGAATTCCTTATATATATTTCGATTGTTTACCGACAATTACGTCCGGAAAAATAAATAAAACCAAATGAATTAAGCAATACCAAAGTAACCAATGTGCATTTTCGAGTATTTTATAGATAGAGGGTACAGTATAACGAAAACTGAGCCTGGTAGATAAAAACAGATTTCATTTTCTAATTCAGAAACCATGACTTCACTAAGAACATCATTCACTTTCCTGATAACAAAAATGCTGTTGACCAGTGATTGGTGACTATCTTTGGACCGTACAATGCTATTCGAACATGGATAGTTCTATGTTTGCGCAGTGCTGAGTAGCACCTCTGGCAAATTACGAATCTGTGAGCATTACAACTGCAGCACAACACGCGAACACAGATTTTCTTTCACGTGTGCCAATAGTGCAATACAAAGATTTTGAAACTTCCTGGCAGATTAAAACTGTGTGCCCGACCGAGACTCGAACTCGGGACCTTTGCCTTTCGCGGGCAAGTGCTCTACCAACTGAGCTACCGAAGCACGACTCACAGCCGGTACTCACAGCTTTACTTCTGCCAGTATCTCGTCTCCTACCTTCCAAACTTTACAGAAGCTCTCCTGCAGTCGTGCTTCGGTAGCTCAGTTGGTAGAGCACTTGCCCGCGAAAGGCAAAGGTCCCGAGTTCGAGTCTCGGTCGGGCACACAGTTTTAATCTGCCAGGAAGTTTCATATCAGCGCACACTCCGCTGCAGAGTGAAAATCTCATTCTGGAAACAAAAATTTTGCCTCGTCAGCTGTTTTTTTCACTAGATACAGTAGTGAAGACATTGTGGAAGATTTCCCAGTATACTCAAAGTTACTTCCCAAACTGTTGCCTGAAGATCCTGTTTTGTCTAAGGTGAAACAGTATATTCATACAAAGCTGCCTAATGATAACAACTAGAAAGATTAATAAGCCAGAGATTATATCTCATAGTAATATGAGGCATGCACTTTCAGTGTACAAAGTGCTATTCTGGCACATTCAGAATCAGGCAAGATATGAGTTGTTATCACTGTGGTGCTTAAATTTAAGGTAGTACAGATGTTACAGTACATTAATGCCACTGGAGTATAGTTCATACCATACAAAGTGCCAGAGAGCCTTGCTTCTGGAAATATATTGACAAAGACATTGAAATGATGCTGGCTTAATGCTATTTATATTAAAAATGCTGGTCAGCTCCACCACAACAATATTTTCTGTGGCCACAGGCATCAGAACCCTCATCATGTCTGCATTCTGATTTTGCCATACCTTTTCTTGGAACTTACTGGCTCATCCTCATGAATGCTTTCTCCAAAAATCCATTCAAAATACAGATGTCATTGATATCTTTTCTTGTTAGGAATTTTGACTATTTTTTGAAACTAATGGCATTTCACCCTTCAAGGCTGTATCATTTCATCTTGAGGCAAATGGACTCACTGAAAGATTCATATGAACTAAAAGTCAAAGTGAAGAAATTGAGTCAACAGTACAATAAAGACAATGCTTTATTGATTAGCCTCTCTCAGTACAGTGCCACTGCACATGATGTACAATCTCCAGCTGAGAAGCTAGATGGAAGATCACACCACACATTAATGTCCATTTTAAGGCCACTCATTCATTCTCAAGCCAAACTTCGACATTAGTTGAGGAAAAAAAAAAAAAAAAAAAAAAAAAAAAAAAAAAAAAAATGTAAACTACATGATCTGGTATTCATTACAATGTACAAGTATGGGGAAAAGTCATGAGTACTAGGCATGTTTAAAGTTAAATGTTCACACGGATTCACAACACACAATAAATATAAAAACAGGCGGAACTATGTACACATCCATATAGGCAGAACTGCTATGCTGTTTTATTTTGCAGAATCCTAAGACATGTATGCAGCAAGTCATCTGAGGGACCTTCTTACACAGCCAGCAGCCAATCCTACCAGTGCCTCCAGTGGCAGGGCCCAGCTGTAGACTGCCAGTAATGACACAATGGAAATGGATGTTATGCCTCACACCTCAAACCAGCTACAGATGTCAAAATGGCAAAAGCATTACTGCCTCCTCACCATGGTTTTGCAATGGTTTCCCATAATGCTGTGGGTGAATGCCAAAAGGAGTAACATGTATGCACCCACCAAATTTGCACACTGACAAGTAAGGAAGCAGGATGCTAATGAAGCCAATTGGCTTCATCAGCCCCTCCCCTCTTCAGGGGTTGGTTGCCACACACAGAGATACTGCAAGAGGCTGCCACCACATGGGCACAACCACAGACCAGGAGCCTCCTCAATTCTGAGCTGCCATCTCTAGATGATGCTTGCTAATCTCCTGCTTCCACCCTATGTCCACTGGCACATCAAATTCATCTTCTTATAGTGTTGCCAGCCACCAGAGTGAGTGGTGCCTGCTGTGGACTACTATGCTTCTACATAGTACTGATGCAGATGGAATCCTTCCACCAACAGGCACAAAAGACGATTCACCACTGACACTCATTCAGTTCCTGCAGTGCCAGTAGTACCTAAAGTTCTGTCAGTCACACAGTTCCATGACTTCTGGTAGTTTTGTTTAGAATACTACAATTCCAACTCCACAGGCACTATTTACAGACCAATAGGAACAGTTAATTATGATTGTCTGCATAATACTTTCAGCCTTAGTGACTAAATCAGAGACTACAAAGAGACAGAAAAGTTGTGTAGAGTTTCTATGCATTAAGTATAGGACATCAATTTCCACACACCAAACTGTTAGCAAACTGTTAAGTAAACCTGTGTATTATTACTATTAAGAAATGCTACTGACTATTTCTTATGGTGTTACCACATTCCTGACTAGCCCAAATAGCTTGGCATGTTAAAGCACAGCTTCCAGGATGGGGAGATGGACCAGTCCCAGGTCGAATCTGCCCAGTGGGTTAACGAGGAGAATCTGTGTACTGGCCAACGTGGATGTGGTTTTTGGGTGGTTTACCACAGCCCACTAGGTGAATACTGGGCTGATACCCAAGTTCTGCCTCAGTTACATGATTCACAGAACTTTTTGAAAACTTTTGTTCAGTTTCACATGAATAACACTACATGCAGACAGGTGGGGTACACGTATTCCATCCCAGGGGGTGAGGGGGCGGCAACTGACCATCCCTTAAATTAACCATGCCCAATCTGTTGCTAACCACACCAACCTTGTGGTGATTGGGACAAAGGTACAAGAAAAAGAGAAAGAAGTTTTTACCACATTCTACTATAGTGCCACCCTGTAAAGCAAGTGTATAAATAGATATTACTAGTGTGCTTAGCACTACCTTTTACTGACCCACAACATGAAATAACTTTTTTGACACTATGGATGCTTGAGGTGAACTGATAGTAGCATTTAATTACAATGTCCCACCAAATGAGAGAGGCAACAAAGTTGTGTAAATGTAGTCAATGTGTTTGTGTCGGGTGCAGTGTTTACTTGTTATTTGCAAATTAGACCTGGACATAAAATAGAATCTCAAGCACAGAAAGCAACCTTGAAATATAGTGTCATCTTCAAAGTCACTTGTCCTAAAATCTAAGAATCTATCACATGGTTCTTTGGAAAATTCAAGATTAGAGAGGTTATAGCTGTTGGTCTACAAAATGAGTTTCCAAACAATGTGTTCTATAATGAGTTAAGGAATTTCTCTGCTAGGAACTCAATGATCATGTCTAAAAATTGGATTAATAATATAACTACAGCATGGAGCTAAGTGAATAAGTTAATATTACAACAAGAGGCCTTTATCTCCTGACAAGAGGAAACTTTGTATTGCACATCCAAGAGTAGCCAGTGCTTCACCAAAACTTACATCTAAAATAAAGCAAATGGTAAAGAAACTTAGGGATGGGCTAATGAAGTGCAACCCAGTATAGAACCCAGTACACTCTCCTTAGTGTGTAGTGTTCATCAGAGATAAGGGTATCATCAGGACTGCTCTTCTTCTCTATATTCATAAATGATCTTACTGACAGGGTGAGCAGCAATCTGTTGCTGATAATACTGTGGTGTAAGAGAAGGTGTCATTTTTGAGTGAAGGATAAAAGATGACTTGGACGAAATTTATAGTTGATGTGATGAATGGCACATCACTCTAAATATGGAAAAATGTATGTTAAGGCAGACAGGTAGGAGAAACATTCCCATAATGTTCAATACAGTATCAGTAGAGTGCTGCTTGATACAGTCACATCAATTAACTGTCTAAGGGTAATGTTGCAAAGCAATATGAAATGGAATGGACATGTAAGGATTGTACCGAGAAGGCAAATGGTCAACTCCAGTTTATTGTGACAGTTTTAGGAAAGTGTGGTACACCTGTAAAGGAGACCGCATATAGAACCCTAGTTTGACCCATTCTTGAGTACTGCTTGACTATTTGGGATTCACATTAGGTTGCATTAAAGGAAGATGTCATAATAATTCAGAGATGGGAGATGGTTTGGGAGCTTAAATAGGAATTCCTGGGTCAAAGGTGATGTTCTTTGTGGGGAACAATATTGAGAAAGTCTAGAGAACTGGCATTTGAAGCTCAATGTAAAAAAATCCTATTGCTGCTAACGTATATTTTGTGTAAGGACCACAAACATAAGAGATATTTGGGATCATATGGAGGCATACAGACAGCTGTTTTTCCCTTGCTCTATTTGCAAGTGGTACAGGAAGGGAAATGACTAGCAGTGGTATTATTTACCCTCCACCATGCACCATACAGTTGCTTGCAAAGTTTGTGTGTTGATTTAGATGCAGACAGAGAGCTGTATTTCCCTTGCTCTATTTGCTAGTGGAACAGAAAAGGAAAAGACGATTAGCAATAAAAGGTGCCATACAGTATATGGTGGCTTGCAGAGTGTGTATCTGGATGTAAATGTAGAACCACCAATGACTTATATGGAAAGAAACACACCTTTGCATATAGAACAATTGAATGAGCCACAGTGCCATGAAGGTGGAGCAGAGGGACACAAAACCAATCTCACCCAGCTAAAGAGTGACAGACAGACTTACTGTACAACAGCAGTGACCATAAACAGAAGACACATTTTAATGAATATAAAAGCAACTCCAGACTAAATATATATTACTAATGATTTAATTCACACCATTAGAGTATGCAGCACTTTACTACATGCAGCAATAAATGAGATCAATTTAACCAGTTAACTGTTTGACATCCCTTCCGAGGAATAAACCACTAACGATGATGACATATTAGTAAACATGAGAATTTTACAAGCACGCAAAATTGCTATGTTGAACATAAATAAGATTTGCAATTTCAGAAAAATTTAATATCTGCAAGATCTTTTACAAGCTGACCAGTCAGCAGTGACATAATGGTATTACAAGACCAAGGAACCACATGCATACAAAAGAAGGGATAGCTATTAAAAACAAGGATAATTAACTAACACACATCATCAGGGAATAACAACTGGTGGTGCATGGTAAATATTTTGTAGAAAGAACATTTCCATTGCTCAGTACATGCCATGAACAAGTAATCTTTGTAGGAGACTTCATCTGCATAATCCATTACAATGACCAGATGCCCGACTTCAGTAAATCAACTGAACTGAAGTAAGTAGTCAAAGACATAAGACTATTTGATACTTGGGGACAAAAGCATGGTGCACTTCCCAGTTTCACTTATGTTGTTGAAAACTTCGCAAACCACCCAGTCTGAATTTATGAATCTGATATTTTAAAAGAATAAGTACTGCAGTCTGAGATCTTGCCAACTGCCTTTCCTCATCATTGTGTCTATACAAGGTATTAAAAAAAGTATGCCATATTTTGAGAGGCAGTTGTGGACAAATGAAGGTCCATTGCTCTGTTATTGTGAATTGGCAAAGCCAATGAATATGAATGCAAAATAAATATTGTGGTAACAGATTGACCTGTACTGTAATGTAGCCTGATGTTCACATTCACACCATATTTAACCCATGTTGATACTTTAGAAGCTCTGGTGTTTCATAGTAAGAGAATAATGCATTCTAATATGTTTAATGCATTCTGTAGGCAATTCACAATAGGAAAGAGCTTCCAGAAGAAGAGGTGTGTTTCACAGTAGTGACGATGAACAACAACCCGCAGCTCTTAAGGTATGGACTTTGGAGCCCGTTTTTACTCAACATTTTTTCCTTGTTTTGGTCCATACTATCACTTTCAAAATATGAAATACTTTTGAACACTCTGTATATACACCATCAACACAGAAAAAGAAGGGGACTTTGGAAATTGAATATGTTGCATCTATTGTTCTTGCATTCCAAGCTCACACTTTGATGCAGTGGCTTACAGAAGCAACCAAAATGGCATTTACCATTTACAGTCACTCCCACCAGCCAACATGCCAGCTGTCAGCTTGGATAAATCTTCTGTTACATGATAACTTTTGCAGTCCCTAGAAACAGTACCATGTTTTTATGTTATTTAATACTGCTACTTCTATTTTATGGCTCCCATTCACAAACAGTACATTGTGAATTACCAGTTTCTCTTTAAACATATGATATATATTATGTAGCATAGACCAGAAAGAGAGAGAGAGAGAGAGAGAGAGAGAGAGAGAGAGAGAGAGAGAGAGAGAGAGAATTTTGTAAGCACAGCAGAGATTACTCAGTATGAGTTAATAATTGGTCTTTATTACTAGAAAATTTACAAAGAATATTCATAAAGCTTTTATACATTTTTCAGTCTGCTTTATTTCTTCTTCTTCACACTCAGACATACTTGCTTCAGGATATAATTTGAAGCTTTTCATTCTACCAGTGATTTATCTACATTTCACTGTGTCAATTATTATCACAAAGAGCCACATCAAACTGTCTGTGAGAATCTCAATTAGTAGTTCTAGACAGTTCTGTACTTATGGCAAGCTATATGGGTCATGACAATGCATTATATATCTTTTGGTTTTTCATTTACAACTCCATTAAAACACGCAGCTTCACATATAGAATACATGTAAGTAAGGGGTACCATCTTAGGCAATCTCTCTAACAATATGCTTTGATAGTTCTTTTTATCAGCCAGAGTGAATTATTAGGCTAACACTTCTTGAACATGATGCTACTTCTGAGTTGTGCATATGTTGTATACAAATGTGATTTAAGGATAATATGTGGTGTCCACTTTGAATCCCATGAAGCCAACTGTTTAAAAATCTATGCATCCTAACAACAGTTGCATATTTCATCTTTTGTAAAGCTGGTTGTGAAGAACCAGTCACAATTTGAAAATAACTAAAATAACTTAGCATTCATAAACATAACATCAGAGACAAAAACAGCCTACATCATCCACAACTTGACCTTACTCTTGCACAGAAAAGAGTACATTATGTAACCATAAAAACACTTTACCACCTCCCAAGGTTTTATCATACAGTTAACACAGTTTAAATCATTTCTCATTGGCAACTCCTTGTACCCTGTAGTTAAATATTTGATTGGATAGTATCTATGGGTGGATAAGTTATGTTTTAATCTACATTGTTATTACTTCAAATAAAATTAGAAATCCAATTAAGTAACATCAACTATGTAGCTAATTTACTCATAAATTTGTCTTATTTGTAAGCTTATTGACACTCACCACATCAAAGTAAGTTGCCACAAAATTGAATCAATGGAATGTGTTACTAACATACTAACTAAAACGATAATACCAAATATCCACAAGTCCACATTTTCTTAATTAAAATAATCACAGTGATTTCTGTTGGATGGGATAACAATCATCTTCTTCTGCACAAATCTTGCACATCAATGAAGATGGTAATTTTGTGTATTAACTAAAATGTGTTTATGCATAAATAGTACAATATAATAGCAATATTAACAATAACTTTAAGTCAGGTTGTGCAGCTGTAACGTGGAACATTCAATACTAAAATTTGCTTTTGTATTGGCGCCACATTTAGAGACAAGATTATTACAGTCAACATTGATCCCAACAAGATAATTCATTAACATTGAGATGTCACCTGTGACACATAGCACCTTCTATTATAGAGCTTTTTGCATGATGTACTTTTGTTTGAGCCTTTCATTAACTTCAGCCATATCATCAAACACCACTGTGGACCTTTTTTCTTATGCATCACCAAGTAGATAATTTGTGATTGTCATTACCTCTTATGTATTTGTTATGTTTTACTTTTATACTCGTTAAGTTTTATACATCAAAATGTCACATGGGTTAGTACAACCAGGTATCTGTATGGGTCAAAAGTGTTCTTAAATTTGTCTGATTATACTGAAAGGAATAAATCAAAGCAATAACTGTTAAGTACAAAGAAAATGTGTTTAGCATTGAGAACAATCTGCAGTGCCATTCTCTATATTCTACAGCAAGAATTTCATCAGTCAAAAAACACACATTCATATAAAAGTAGAGAAGAATTACTCACATGTGTAAACATGTCAACTATAACAGAGCAGACAACACTTTAAATGCATAATCCGAAACAATAAGCTCTCTATGCTTCAAACAAAATAATAAATAAATAAACAGAACCTACTGCAGTTTTAAATACAGACAAAGGTTATGTCTCAGTTTTAACAGCAAAAAATCACACATCCATTTCCTGCTCTTCTTGTTTACCAATAGATGTGTACTGCACTTTCCTTGAGATGCTGTCTAAAATAGGTGTCACATGACTCTTAATCATAAACCAGTTCATATAAAGAACAACTCCACAAAATATAAGTATTAAACAAACCAGAAAGCTGACAAGTATGGGAATAACATGATGTTGTGAACTTGCTGCTTCTTCTGGGGGACACTGTATCTGACGAAGTGAAGAAACAATTTGTCCTGCATTACTCTCTGGCAGTCCTGAATGACACTGAAGAGATCCTTTATTCCTTACTGCCACATGCGTGTTTTGTAACCATCTGTAAAAATCTGTTATTCGACAATCACATGTGAAAGGGTTTCCACCAAGATCGACAAGCAGGCTTTGGTTTCGAGCGGGTAAAATATCCAATTTATCAAGCTGTTTGCTGTCAAGTAATGATATGTCATTTTTTTCCAGATCAATGAAACGTAGGTTAGGTAAACATTCAATATTAAAATCAAGATCTTTCAGTTTATTGTCACCAAGATGCAAGTCCATCAGTGCAGGGAGATCACAAAATACTTTTGGATCCTTAAATCTGTGGATTTCATTTTGTTCAAGATGTAACTTAATGAGATGTGTCAAATTACTTTTGACAAATATATCATGCAAATCTTCAGCGAGACCTTCTGGTGTGTTATCAGCAAATGCATCAGTAAGATGCAGTTCCATAAGATGTTCAAAATTAGAAAATATTCGAGGATGGTGATAATTTTCTTTCCCAGTACCATCTGAAGAAATATTTAGTTCATTATGGTTCAGAATGAGTAGCTGGACATTACTGACTCGATGATATGATTTCCCACGAATAACTTGTAGTCCATTATTTGACATGTCAACTACTTGCAGTTTTGTGTAGTTGTTTAATCTTCCAAACACATTCCATGGTAGTTCTCTTATTTTATTTCCATTGAAAACCAGAACCTGAAATAATGAAAAAACTATATTAAAACAAGCACAATAAATGTATTTCTGTTTTCACTTTCAAAGCATTTCTAAAATAAAATATAATGTGATAACTTTAAATTAATAAGTGTAAAATCAACAATCCAGTAATTTGAACCAATGTATGATTTCATAAATCATGGTAATAGAATCTATATGGATGGGAATTGATTAAGACACCAAAACGAAAATTACAGGTATCCATTTCACAGTATATGTATATGCCTACTATTAATTGTCTCTCATTTTGTTTTTGCAATAGCATGAGGCTAAAAAGATGACTATAATAAGCTTTGTAGCAAGGAAGCATTCATTGTTTTCTTTTAAAGACAACTGCAGAAATAGGTCCATGGCAAAGGACAGTTTGAATAATCATAAAGCTAACTCAAGTGTATGAGTAACTATTAGTGTATTTGGAATTAGTGTAGGGGGCTTGTCAGATGTTGGAGATTTTATAATATTAAACACTTTTCTATCAGTTGTATTCTTCATTATTGTCACACTGTCAACTAAACCTCCTGTCTAGGCAGAAAACAAGCCCAAAACAAATTACCTCTTGTAGGAACGTCTATGCTGTTTTGAAATTTGAATTTTTTTGTAGATATGGAGGTAGATGCTCTTGAAGATTGAACCCATGACAGTTTGTTGTTGTTTTGCAAAAGGTGATTGTGTGAGAATGTGGAGGATGTGTGAGAGATGCCTCAGGACTGCATTTTACACTGAGCAATGTAATAAAGACTCCTTCTGAAAGGAACACTTATTGCATGCATTATAAACTCAAGTATTCTTCCACAGAACTGCACTGTCATCCATTAAATTTGAGATTAGCATATTTAAATAACTACTAAAAATGTAAAATGTATCATATTTGTTGTCATTTATTGATATCTATGAAAGCAATGAAAATGTGTAGGAAACTTTAGATGTTAATAAATGTGGTTCCATTTTGTTACAGGTACTCTGAATAGATTTTGTGATCTTGCACAAAGATGGTTTCTGTTCTGAAATACTTTATGAAATCAATGAGCACAGATGCTGTAACTGTTTATTTGTCAGAGGCAGTTTATTTAATATGTGTTTTCTTTGTATCCAGAAACAAAATATAATTAAGAACATTGTTTTATCTCACCATATAGAATCTGGAGAGGTTTGGCATTTAGTCATTTCTCTAGTTCCATGTCTTCATATTATTACCAGTTCATTATTGTCTTCTCTATCATGCAAACCAAAAATCAAAAACATATTTCTTCTGCTAAAATGTTTACAAGTAAACCATTACACCAGTGTGTTGATAACATAATGTCTTTTCATTTTTAATGCTGTGTCTAGCCTTTTTAAAAACCAATGTACCATATGAAATCTAAGTCAAGGTTAGGTTAAAACATGAGAAAGCTTGTGGCAGTATTTTGTTGGAAGTTATAATGGATAACTGAAAGTTGGCTGTAGATTAAAATATTTGACAGGGTGTGATCATTCTATAAAATAAGGGGGAAGTGAAGTGGCTCAATGAGAAATATTGTGCACTGAAATGGTACTAATATGGAAAAATCTATTGCCTCTTATTCTTAAGAAATAATTTCAAGGTAAGCGACATGGATAGGAATGTCAGATAAACAGTCTGATAATCATTATATCGATTAGTTTTATCCATATTCCAACAGCTACGCACTCCATTCTTTGGAATCTAGGAAATGTTTGGCAAGAGAAGGAGAAATGTCAACTAATGAAGCTAGTGTATTCTGATTGATATAATCATAGATGAAAGTAACAAAAATGTATCTAGTTTCTAGAGGCAGTACTGTTTGAGACCTTCATTTGATGCTGCCAAGCAATTTCATTCTGTTTTAAGTTACAATTATTGACTGACTGATTTTTTATTGATTTCATTTGATAATATTATGTACAGAGTGTGTACTTGTAAAATAGGACAACTCATCTTAAACCCAACAACTGAAAATATTTAGCCAACATAATACAGTGGAAAACATCAAAATTTCAATGATGATGATAAGGTTGCATACACTTTTTTTAATTGTATCCTTAAGGACTTTGGTATGATAGAAACATTTTATTTTACATAATGTTTATTCTACTTTAATTATGAAGCAAATTCAGATACAAATTTTATAATATTTCACTAGGTTATCAACTGCCTTATGTCAAAAGAAAGACCTACATCACACATTACTGGTGAAAAATTCTTACAATTTTCAAATGTAACATTTGTATGTTTCTCTACATAATTCTTGATTAGGGACTAAACCTGAGAACTCTTACCAGTTTACAGTCTATAGTCTGTGAATTAAGAATGTGTTACAATGCAGAGGCAAGAATTAGGTACTTTGTGCACCGAATGATTTTATTGCATATGTTACCTGCTGTTTTTTATAAATTTAATATCCATGAGACACAGAACATAACTTCTCAAAGTCTGTTGTCACTGGATTCAAGCATTTAGTGAAGACCATTACAAAAGCTTTGATGCTTGTAGCCAGAAGGCTTCAAGAATAAGAATTCCTCCATAGTTAGTCATCAGCAAATTAATTAGAGGATAGGTGAAAGTGCAGAAATGCAGATGACCCCCTGTTCTTGTTGTGAAAGTTTAATTAAAAGCAAATAAGATAATGATTAGAGAATATACACCTACATAAGCATCATGCAGGCCATAGTGATAAGGTAAGAGGGTTTCAGACAAGTAAAGAAGTCATCCTTTATGATGGTGTCTTTGAATGAAGGAGGAAGAAGGTAAGCAGAATTATCATGAAGTTCTCTCAACCACACACGATGGTGTGATGCAAAGTGCATTTGTAGATGTAGAGTAGAATGGAACTGTAGATGGGAATGAAGAGCAGGTACCGAATTTTTAATTTTATTGTGGATTTCTTCTTAATAAAAAGTTCTGTAGATTAATCAATGGATTAATACCGTTTCTGTTTGGGATACTCTGACTCATTATCAGAAAGAGAACACAGGGAAATAATATAAGATCAACAATGTAATTTCAAATTTTTAAATGTAATAATGAGGATGAAGAATAAGTGAAGAAAATAATAAAGTTGATTGAGAGACTACATTTAAAAATAGTGCAACAGGAGCTAAAACAGTTCGAAACTGAATTAACCACAAACTGAATTATTGCTACCAGTCAAGACCCAAAATTATTATCAAAGTCAGTCAGTACCAACAGCCATCAGCTGAACATGATTCCTTGTTACAAGACAGACAGGGACTCAAGTGTATCTCAACTTATCCAAAGGAAGTTTTCTATCAAATGAATTATCTGAGCATGTCCTAAACATTTTATCGACTACTACATCTGTCCTACATTTCCACCATCTACAGAAAGGAATCTGTCAGAAAGGCTAACATAATGATTGGTTTACCATTGCCTCAGATTATTTCTCATATGAACTGTTCAACTAAGCAGCAGTATTAACTGGAGCATACCCCCTGTATTTCTCTCAAATAAGCTAACCTTACATCATCACAGGAGAGCTTTTGTGATGTTTGTAACTGTAAGAGATGGATGGTGGCCAAATTAATCCCACATTTGGTCCATAAGAGGTACATAGATAGATAATTCAATAAAGAAAAGCTTTGTATGTCACTAACATTAAGGGGCTCTGGAAAGGCTCAAAATAATGAAAAGTTCAATTTTTACTTTTTTGCGTTTTCTGAATCTGCAGACTATTACCTTTTAATAGATGTATAATTTATTCAATTCCGAAGACTACAACTATTTTTAAATTTTTTTTGAAATGTGTTCTACATGGGCGTGACCCACTGTGGCGCTGTTAAACTGCTGTCAAATGGTGTTATTATTAACGTCCGTGTTCATCAGGTACATTTTAGTGATGTGAGATAAAGTATGTGTTGTGGCTAACCTGTGATGGTTCAATATATATCGCTGGTGTGATTGTCGATTGTTTCACGTTTATTTACTCTGTCGTTATCTCGAAAATATTCGTAATTAATTCTGTTTCTTGAGTCTCTGTTTTGTTGAAGTATAATAATGAGTAAAAGTAAAGTTATTAGAAATCCTCTGAAGGCTTTTAAGAAAAGGAGAAATGTTGGAAAGCCAAAGGTATGTGTTATTACTGTAAACAATAAAGACGATAATCAAGTGAGTGAACCTAACCTCTCAAGTACACCTGCCCATAGCAGTCAAAGTGGGAAAGAAAATACTTCACAGAAGAAGCTTGGTTCAATGAGTGAAAACTATGAATGTTTTATGGGCGAATCGGATGTGAATGAAATATTTGATATGTCGGTTCCCAAAGGAATTTTTTCAAACTGTATAAGATGTATTCATTATAGTGAAGTTGGTCTGGAACTCTCCATAATAAAGCATGTAGGACTTGCTAGTGAAATACAACTGAAATGTGATAAGTGTTCATACATGACCACCTTTTGGAACAGTGTTGCAGTTAGCAAAATCTACGAACACAACATTAGCTTTGTTTATTCCTTGCGTTCAGTTGGTAAGGGTGCTACTGCAGGTGCAATTTTCTGTGGCATCATGAATCTTCCAAATCCCCCAACCAAGTTTATGACCTATAATAAATTAATAGGGTCTAAAGTAGAAGATGTCTGTATAGAATCTATGAAGAACGCTGTGGAAGAGGCAGTAATGGAAAATAATGGTAACAGACATTTGACTGCAGCGTTCGATGGTACCTGGCATAAACAGGGACACACATCTCTTCATGGTGTAGTATCTGCCACCAGTATGTATACAGGGAAAGTTTTAGATGTAGCAGTAATATCAAAGTATTGTAGATGTCCACAAAAATATAAAGGTACACATGAAAATAATTGCAAAGCTAACTATAGTGGCAGTAGTGGAGAAATGGAAGTGGCTGGTGTTGCCAGTATATTCCAGCGTTCTGAGGCGTGTGATAAAGTGCGATATGTTAATTACCTTGGTGACGGTGATTCTAAAAGTTTCAAACATGTTCAAGGACTGAAGCCCTATGGTGATGATGTTGTAGTCCAGAAATTTGAGTGTATTGGACACGAACAGAAGCGAATGGGAACAAGACTTCGGCGACTGAAAGCTTCGTACAAAAAACAAAAACTCAGTGATGGTAAAGGGTTGGATGGGAAGGGAAGGTTAACTGACAGTGTAATTGACAAAATACAGAACTATTATGGAATGGCTATTAGGCAAAATACACAAAGTGTCGACGAAATGAAGAAGGCTGTTTGGGCTCTTTTTTTTCATACTTCTTCAACCGATGAAAATCCCCAACATAGCTTGTGTCCCAAAGAAGAAGACAGTTGGTGTAAATATAACAAAGGATTGCTAACTGGTGAAGTGTACACTCATAAGCATAGTCTGCCTCATGCAATAATGGAGGTGATAAAACCTATTTTCAGAGACTTAGCAGCACCTGAACTGTTGAAAAAGTGTATTCACGGAAAAACTCAAAACCCCAATGAAAGTGTAAATAGTGTTATATTGTCGAGAATCCCCAAGACTGTATTTGTTGGAATAGAAACACTTCACTTTGGTGTGTATGATGCTGTTGCGACTTTCAATGATGGCAACATTGTAAGGTGCAAGGTATTTAGAAATATGGGAATGAAGATAGGTTCTAACATGGTACGAGCGATGCTTGCTTTAGACAAGGAACGCCTTCGGGCTGCAGACAGGGCTGTAAAGAGTCTAGAAATACAAGCAAGAGTAAACAGGAGGAGGAACAAGAGGAAGCTGGAGGAGGAGTTTGCAGAGGATGAAGATAATCCATCCTATGGACCTGGAATGCACTAAAAAGTTAATCCAATCTTTGTCACTCGATTCCCAAAACTTTTATTTTCTCATAGTAATTACATGTTTTCTAAGGATCTTCCAAACATATTTGTTTCAAACTTTCAGTAAATGTTACACAGTACCTTCTGCATAATTTAACACAGCCTTTTTCCAAAAAACTGTACATTTTTGAATACATAAATAAAAAATTGCAAAAAAGATGTTGTGAATTTTCATTACAATTGAAAAAAAATCATCTTTAATAACTGAACTAAAATTTTGTAAAATCCCCGTGTTATGTTGTAGCCCATATTCCAATAAATAATCTGTAAAAAGTTCAACTTCCTACCTCAAATACTTTGTGAGGGAAGATGTAATTTATAAGCGTTATTTTAACATTGCAAGTATAGGGCGTTCCGGAGCCCCTTAAGGTGATTAGGGCAGGGTACTAGTTAAGATTTATATGGCCAGAGAAACAATGTGGCAACAATGTATCAACTCATAATTCACCACAGATAGTTTACAGAACCCAAGAAAAACATAAATCAGAATGCATGCAGTGAGATTTGAATCCTGCTCCTCCTGAGACTCAGATACAAATGATCAGTTTCAAATTAAATATTAAGTATCTTAGTACACAAACACACTTCAGAAGTAAAGTATGGTGAAGCAAAGAGAAAGCATGAAAAAAATTATACTGCACTCTAGTACACAAAATACATGCTCCCAAATTATGAGACCACAAATGTGATCAGAATGACAACTTATTACAAGAAGAACTTGTTACCACAAGTCCACAAAGTGGGGCAAGATGGGTCACTTTTCCCTCCTGGACTCTGGAGCACAGAAATTTTATTCATTACAGAATTCATTTCTAAAAGCGATTTTCTGTGCTTCTGCTAAACCACTCATTTAGCTAATTGTAGCATTATTTGGCTGATAGTTGTGAGGCCACGCTGTGGTTTCAGCAACTGTTATATAAAATGAAAATTTTGGAGTATTGTTCTCCCTTCACAGGACAAACTTCTGTAGTGCCCTTGCTGGGTAGGCTGTTCTTATATTGTAAGAAGGTGTAATAAGCACATTACTTGTCACTATTTACACAGTCACTTAATAAACAACATTAGTAGCTCTTTGAAGCTATGAACAGTATAGTTTAACTGTAGAGGCACACAAATAGTTTACAAACTAAGCCATTTCAGAAATGCTTCCACCACTGGTCCAAAAGTTATGACCAACAGTTTATGTTCACCCATACACCTCTCCAGAGCCACTGTTCACTGTTGTCATCTATAGCCCATGATGCTTCAAAGTTGCCTTGGTGCCAGTTTTGGATGTGCCATTTTGCCATGAATGGTATAGTTTAACTGTAGAGGGGCACAAATAGTTTACAAACTTAGCCACTTCAGAAATGCTTCCACCACTGGTCCGAAAGTTATGAGCATGCCCTTTTGGAGTTCAGATAAATCACTCTGTTTCCACATTATGGCAATGACTGAACTGCTTTCCATGTTCCCCAACATGCTTTATATACCCTCTACTACTAGTGCTGCCACCTGCTGTCTGTGAGTGTTTATTGCACATGGACATCAAGCATAGGCAGCGGTCACATTAATGTGACTGGACCGTGTATGTAAGGAGGTTATTTAATCAGAAATTTGTTGTAAGATGCAAGAAGACAAACAGGTACCCAAAATTTAGACAGAAGATGGGCCTCTGATCTCCAACATAAACAAATGTAATGGCATGCATTTGAATAAGCAAAAATACCCAATATTGTTTGATTATACCTCCACAAACAAATCACTAGAGTATTTGACAACTGTTAAATATCTAAGGATATTCTCCTAGAGTCATGTACAATAGTATGACTACATACATATAGTAATTGGTAGGCAAATATCAAACTTAATCAATCATTGGGAGAACTCCAAGGATGCCAGTTTTATCCACGAAGGAGGTGCATAAAGAATTCTCCTGTGACAAAGTCTTGAGTACTGTTCATTTTTGTGTAACCATCATTACTGTGGATTAATAGCAAAGATTTTTAAAAAAGTATTGTAATAGGATTCATCATTGACTCATATTTCTTAACACATAAAAGGTTACTGTTAACATAATGGGAGAAATCAATAAAATTTGACATTGTCAAACTGGGAGATGCAGTTTATTTTAAATACTTTCTTTTGATTGCACTTGGCAGACGTAATTACAGTTAACCAGTTTTGAGTCTTGACTGCAGAGAAATATAAAAGTATACTTGGTATCTTGTTATGGAACTAACATAGCAATGTGTCATAAAGTACTCATTGTGATCACTTAAAATAAACTATGATTCCTCCTCATGTGTCATAGTTCAGTAAGTAATGCAACACTTTTTTTCTCAGCCAGTTTTGGTTGAAAAAATATGGAATTGGTTGTGCAGCATCATGGATATTCCTGCTTCAGCCATTATAGTTTCTTGAAGTTCTGATACGTGGCAGCATTATACATAGCCTTCAAAATAGCATCTGTAATACCTTCCATTGGAAAGCTATCATTGAGTTTCTTTTGGCAGAAAACCAGAGCACTGCAGATATTTGTAGGTGATTGCAGAATGTCTACAAGAGACCTGGTAGTGAACAAAAGCACAGTGAGTCATTGGGTGAGGTATCTCATCCTCATCACAACAAGGTCAAGCAAACCTGTCTGATATCACGTGTGCTGACCGGCTACACACAGCTGTGACTCCTGCAATGTTGGTACTTGCAGACAGTCTCATTTGAGGTGCTCAATGCATCGTAATCAAACACCTCACTGCTCAACTGGACATCTTTGTTAGTAATGCTGACACACTAGTCTACCAGTACTCACAGGTTTGTGCCCATAGGGTTCCCTGCCTTCTGACTTCCATCTCTTTGGCCCAGTGAAGGATGTACTGCTTCCTGTGGGAAGCAGTACATGGCTGATGGACATGTTGTTGATGCAGTATGTACCATGCAGGCAGACAGGCCTTCCCAGTAAGGTGGCCTAAGGCTGTCACTGGGATGTAGATTATGTTGAAAAATAGATTTTTTTAGCCAAAAGAGTCGAAAATAATATGGTGTATTGGAATCTTGAATAAAATCAACCAGCTTTCAGAAAGAAAATGTGTTGCATTACTTGCTGGTTGCACTTTGGACCTTAAACCTGGATCAATTATATTTGCAGAGGGTGGGTGAGTATGCTTGGCTTACAAGTGCAAGAAGTGCAATGTAAGAAATTATTTATGTTTTATTTTTTTAATAAACACAATTTCAAGTATTCTAAGAAACTTAGAAAACCACAGACCACACATCTAGTAAAGTAAAATGAACATATTATTTCATTTCACATGGCATGTAGATAATTAACCCTGGTGTCATATGGAACATTTGTCATTTAACTCTACTTTTTCTTTCTATGGCCCTTCACTGGAAAAATATTGTGTCTTCAAAAATAAAGTTTCCCTTATTATTTTTTAATTGTATATGTCCTGTAATTACTGTAATTAAATAAAATATTCATTTTATTTGATCAAATATGCTGTCCTCAGTAATCTAAGTTTTTTCAGCACTCTAAATAGTAGCTGATAAAATTTTTAAATTCAGAATAGTATTTACATTCTAGTTTTTTAAACATAAATAATTTTTTAAATTGTACTTCTTGCACATGTTAGCCAAGCAACCTCATATGTCGACTATGAATGTAACTGTTCCAGTTGAAATTTTCAGTACAAGAGGGGCATGGCAATTTATATTAAACGACCACAATGAATACTTGATAATGTGTTCATATGTTACATCCATGAAACATACCGCACATATTTTTATTTTTGTATTTAGCTTGCACTTTTTGATATTTTTGTAACTATTACAGCAGTTTTACATATTTGCCTTTACCAGATATTTAGTGCTGTAATAGTTGTCTAATTTTATTGATGTAAGGGAATGCATGATGCATGTAACACAGGGCTGGCAGAAGTATGAGCTGAGCATGCAGTATGCGTCCCTGAGTCATCTGGAGTAGTGCCACAGCTGAGTCTCAATGTCACTCTAGGGTGACACTATGATACTGCCACAGAAATGATCTGGGAAATCTGTACACAGTCAAGGAAGGGTAACTGAGTTTCTAATAAATATTCAGCTATGTTTATTATCTTGAACTTTCTGCCTGTCAGAATATAGGGAGGAACAAGAGTATTCTTGGACTTGTCTCCAATTGTGAGTAAGGTATCTAATTTTGCACAGTTGCAACAAGTAGCAGTTGATATCATGTGCCAAGCTTGTCTGAAACATTTTGTAAAAACAAATGTATTTGTAAATTTTAAGGAAATAATGGCACACTGTGTATATGTCCATGAATTATTTTAGAGGGAGAAGTACCACGGCTGTCAAATTTTATTAATGTAAGGGAATGCCCGATACATGTAATACAGGTGGCAATTGAAGCAGGCCCAGGTGTGTCAATGTGCAAAGGGGAAAGTTGCACACCTACAGCCACAGTCACTGGAGTGCAATAAAATGTCTGTTGGTAACAGTGGTCAGAAAGCGGCAGAAATACAGAAATGTTGAAGAGGCCAGCTATGTGTAAGAATCATTCTGTGGCATCATTACCACAGACACCAAGCTCTTCACTCCACATCATATTCAAGGTACGGACAGAAAACAACATTTTTGGTGACAGTAGGTGTCACAGTATACAGACTGGCATGTAAACCTTTTTTCCCATCAACTAGCCCAAAAGTGTAGACTATGAGGTTTTGATTGCTGTATTAGATTATTACTTTGATGAACAAGTGAACGTGGCTGCTGCTTGATACAAGTTTTTATGAACTGTTAGGAAAGCCTAAATTGTACAAGTCACAGATAACTCTCTCAGCTTCTAATGGTCATTATACTCCAGTTCTTGATGTATGTAGACTTCCTGCCAGTTTTTCAATCTTACAGAGGCAGTTTCATTCACTGTGTTGTGCTCAAAGGACAACCAAAACGTTTTTGGTATTGATACTTTCGATATTTTTGGGTTGAAAATTCAGGACAATCTAATTTCTGTGAATTATTATGTGCCCCAGAACAGTATTTCAATACTCAATGAAGAATTTAGTGAACTTTTTATGGCTGGCCTAAGCAAAGCAACTAATTTTGAGGCTAATATTACAATGGTGGAAAATGCAAAGCTTCGGTTTTGTCGGATACGCCCCTTGCCTTGCAAAAATGATAAGGGCTGACTGGCTGTGCAAATATAACTGACTTTTTCACAATGACATTAGAAGGGACTAGGGTTTTGCGTGTGTGTGTGTGTGTGTGTGTGTGTGTGTGTGTGTGTGTGTGTGTGTGTGTGTGACAGAGAGAGAGAGAGAGAGAGAGAGAGAGAGAGAGAGAGAGAGAGAGAACATTAACGCTAACAAATAATGAATCCAATCTCTGTGAGCGCTTAGAAATGCATATCACTAGTAAAGGATTACAACTGCTGAAAACTGACATACACAAAGAAGCAGCACCACCCAGTCTCGTGTGACCGGAAGGATCACTATAATGCTAAGTTCACTCACTGAAGAGCCTGCAAACAAACTGTAAACATGAAAGCAAGAGCCAGTTGCAAAAGGTGCTATGTCAGTATGTGAGGAAGTTCAAGTGGTCCAGGAAATAGATAATATCATACAGCCACATTTCAGGGTAAATTGGACGTGCTGTTATGACACTGATGCATATATAGGACCAGTGGACAGAAGAGGGCCATACACAGTGAGAAGTGGTTTGGAGCATTGCATTGTGACCACAGCATGGAATTATCACTATTTAGCCCACATGGCCCAAACTGACGGTAAAATTAAAATTCCACATAACGTGTTGATTTGATGCTGGTTTACAACTACGTATTGACTTGACTTTCCTGTTGGTGTAATACCATTTACTGTGATATGGACTTGAGAGAACCCCTGACATTGTATCAGCCTTCTTGGTTCAGAAGTTATAAATACCTCAAGACTACAATGGTCACTGAACCTCATTCCTTCTATGATGAGTCACAAAATTTAGTGTTTTAGGATGTATACTGCTTCAGTTTACCTTTCAATGTCAAACACCAAGTGTGATACTTTGAAATGTGTTCAGGTCCAACATTTGACCTCAGGTACTACATACTAAATCATGTGTAATTTTTAACTGGTATATTTATGCAATACTTTATTACAAAGGTAATCATAAATTTAAAATTTCTTGAATAAACACAATGAATGGAAATATAACTCTATGAATCTGGAGTTCTGATTTTTTATGGTACACATACAGAGACAGTACATTTTGATTTAGAAGTTGTATATTTAAGAAATTAGCTTCTTGTACACCATAACTGTTAATCAAACAACATAAATTATATTATAAGTAAAGCTTTCAACATAAATTTTAAAGAAACCTCTGAGTAAGAAATTTTCAACTGGTAGAAAAATATATTGTTACAGTAGTTAACATTACTCAAAAACACAGATCATTGTTATCCAAAGAAAAAGAAAAGCAACTGAAGAAAGATGGAGCAGTGAAGCTTAAATGGCATGTTGAGATCCATCTTTTTAATATTCTGAGCATATTTTTATTTATGATGAATGTTACTGTTTCATGATAAGTACAAATTGCACAGAAAAATATATTCCAAAGTATACAGCACAGACACATAATTAATCTTTTATAACAGTGATATTAATGACATAAAAATAAACAGTCAGTTTAAAAAATCTCTTACCTCTATCTCAGGTGGCAGATTAGCAAGAACTGATGTATCCGTAAATCCTGTGTTTGTACAATTAACAACATAATACCATTTGTTGAGGTAGCAAGTTGTTCCACAGAAACATTTGTTGTGGAATGTGGGACCACAGTTTTCTATTGTTGACTTGCCTGGTTCATCACCACACTTCTCTACCTCGGCCACTACGGCAGCCGTAAATAGCACTGTGGCTGCCACAAGGAGGAGAAGCTTGCATTCCATAGCTGTTCTGGCAAACTTATCTGAAAAACAAAAGGAACACACATTAGTCAGTATCATGAATTAATTTATTCTACTGATCAGAAACGTACTGCACTAAAATATTAATGCATATGTTAACAGTAACCAGCAAAAAATCTGAATGTACTCTGGCTAAACAAATATAGAAAAAGTGCATTTCAAAAACTTTAGCTAATTATGTGATGCACCATATTTTAGAACCACTATGTGCTGGAATGTTTTACTTTGTGCAGCCATGTTGAGGTACTGAATTATCACATAAAGCCACTGAAATTACTTATATATACAAGGGCAGCAAAAGAAATATTGCTGGTTTTATATGGGCGGGTCAAATGCCCTGTAAAAATCACTAATAGTCTGAGATTCAAAAAAAAAAATATGTTTTGCATTAAATACCCCAAATATCATATTATGAATATCATTGGTAACTGGTCTATTTATCTGATGATGATCAATTTAAAGGGACTCAGTTACATGGTTATTAGTTCATTAATCATCTCATTGTGTTCAAAGATGTAGATATGAACATATTTTCTCTCTCTTCATTTAATAGTATTGAAACTGTCATACGTTTTGTACTCAGTACATGAAAAGGTAACTAGCTTACTACAATTTAACAGCCAATAATAAAACTATGATCATTGCTAAAATTTAAAATGGCATTCTAGTATATTAGTCAATATTACGAGAGTGAGTCAATCCTGTAAGTTGGTAAGCGTGCTACAAACAGCGTGCAGAATGGCCTGTAGGTGGCAGCATAGTGCAGATGCACACATACCGTCGCAGTATCAGTATAAAGATGTCTGCCCCACTTGCAACTTGCACCAGGGAAGGACAGCGTTCTGTTATTCGGTTTTTGCGTAGTGAAGGTGTGAAACCTATTGAAATTCATTGACGAATGAAGGTTCAGTATGGTGATGCGTGTTTGTCACAGCAGCAAGTCTATGCATGGAGTAGGATGTTCGCAAATGGTATAACTTCAGTGGAAGATGCTCCTCGTCCAGGTCAGACACAACGAGTTGTGACTCCACAGAACATTGCAGCAATTGAAGGCATAATAAAGGAAAACCGCCGAGTGACACTGAATGACATTGCAGCATGTTTACATATTAGTCATGGGTCAGCACACCACATTGTGCATGATTTGCTCCAGTTTCACAAACTGCCTGCAAGATGGGTGCCACGGCAGCTGACTCCTGAAATGAGAGAGTGACGTGTTGATGCTTGTGAAGTATGTCTTCGGCGCTTTGAACGAGAAGGTGATGGCTTCCTCGCAAGAATCATTACTGGGGACGAAAGCTGGGTTCACATCCACCAATCAGAAACAAAGAGAGCGAGCAAGGAATGGCGCCATTCCTCATCACCAAAACCAAACAAGTTTCGAACAGAACCATCAGCAGGGAAGGTTATGATGACTCTCTTTTGGGACAAAAAATGCGTTATTTTGGAGCATTAAATGCCTAGAGGGCCACTGTCACCAGTGCAGCATACACAAATTTCCTAAAACATCATCTGCGGCCTGCAATCAAATCAAAGTGATGTGGATTGCTGTCAGCAGGTGTCCTTTTGCAACATGACAATGCAAGGCCCCACACTGCCTGTACAACCGTTGCAACAAACGCAGACTTGAATTTTGAGTGTCTTCCTCATCCACCATACTCACCAGACCATGCCCCAAATGATTTCCATTTGTTTGGACCACTCAAATACGCAATGGCAGGAAAGAAGTTCCGTTCTGATGAAGAGGTACGCCGCGCGGTGCATGAGTGGTTGCGTGGCCTGCTAAAAGATTTTTTTTTTTAAAGGAATTTATGCACTTTGTAAGCGCTGGAGGACTTGCATTGAGCGTGGGGGAGATTATGTTGAAAAGTGATGCAACTTTGTACCACTTCTGCACAATAAATTATATTTAAAAAAAATTTAAGGTTTTCATTTGACTCACCCTCATATAGTATTCGACAATAGAGTGAGAGATTTCTTGTTGTCCACTGCTTGCCTTGCCCCCTCCACCTCCTAAGCCAACATATAATGGTGTCTTCTTTAAATCTTGTTGTAATATCCACTCCTTTGGAAGAATTGGCTTATAGCTATTTCATCATCCACTAGAATCTATGATAAGTGGTGTCCTAGATCCATTGGACATCGCCAGTCTCGGCTAGTTGTATAATCTTCTAGGATGTGGCTAACCATCAACGTTTCTCCGCAGACATACTACGAGGGCTCTTCTCATCATAGTAGAAATTCATGAATTATTTTATTGTGTCCAATTTTGAAATGGCATAAGGCAATACCTTCCTTCCTTGAGTTTCATTGTGAAGTCTGCCGGACCTTGGTGATGTTTTTAATGATTCTTAGTTTATTGACCTGTGTACTGTTTCTCAATTTGTCTTCCCATTTCTTCAGGATGTGGCGTCTAGTGCGTGTACTTGATTCAACGCTTGGAATATCTGGTTGGAGTGTTTCCATCTCTGTTGTTTTTTTTTTATTAATTTGTTAGCCAGCTCATTACCTGTAATGCCAACGTGACTTGGCATCGACAGAAAGGCTGGATGTTTTGGATAACACTTGTTTATTGTTTGGAATGCACTCAAGGAATCGCTGCATATGATGGAGTTCTGTCAGGGGAAAGTTATTGTGTATTGCAGTGTTCTATGTACGGTTATTCACTCTACAATATAGACATAGTATTCATTTGGTAATGGTAGAGAACGTTTTTGTAGAAACCAGTTATGTATGCATGCATATCCGATTTGTTCATTATTTCTGGAGCCATCAGAACACAGGAGATAAAAATGTCGATACTCCTGTATGACTGAATTAAATGGAGAACATTAAACATTTGCAGCTATATCCATCCGTCTTTGGCGTCGCACTATTGGTCCGTCCTTACTACCGGTCAGGGAACATATCACTGAGGGGTTCGCGATTTGGAGTATTGCATGCATGTAATCAGAGGAAACTTTTCTTGCTGGAGGTCTTCCAGTCGTACTGCTTCTAGGCGTCCTGCTTGAAAGTGGTTCATGAGTCACTGGGTCACGGGATTGTGAAATAAAATGGGATGAGCGGGGTCGTTTCGCATTTTATTAATCGTGATTGCTTGCTTAAATAAATTTTGTTGGCATCATATTTTAAATGGTGGTATTCCTGATTCTACAAGAAGGCTATTGGCTGGGCTCATTCGGAGAGCTCAAGTTGCCGAACGGATTCCATTGTGGTATACAGAGTGGAATACTTCTAGGACAGATGGTGCAGCTGAGACATAAACAATGCTTCCATAGTCCAAACGGGATAAACTGAGCGCTTTATAAAATTTTAATAAAACCGTCCGATTCACATCCCAAGAACCGTTACCGGGAAACAGAGCATATTGAGTTTCTTCATTCAGAAAGTCGAGTTTTCGTATATGTGGTTTGCATATAAGTTTATAATAAAAAAGAACTCCTAGAAAAGTCTGCTGGACCACTACGTCCAGTAATTGGTTTTCTAGGATGGGCAGACCGTATTCCACAAAAGAATGTGAGGCATGATGAGATATCCATGGTTCTGCATCCTTTTTTGTCTCTTCTACCGTAAAACGGGGTGAATGGAAACAGCAGGGTGAATAAAAACAAAACTTCATATACACAATTACTTTGAATACTGTAAGGTTGTACTGGACATTAATTTTAACTATTATTGTCTTTGGTTTGGCAGCACTTCAGCGTAACAAGGAAATTATGTTTTGTTGGGTTGGCAGCATTATAGGTTGATGTTTATCCTTGTGTCGGTGTCGATAGTTTTTAAGTTGTTTTCCTACCCACTTTGAACTTCTCTGGTAAGTAAACATGTATTCTACGTATGACAGTTAATGGCATTGTAAGTACTAGGTATTACATCTATATAAAACAGTAAGGGCTGGTTTTTGTTTCACTTTCAATTAAATCAGGTCTGTGAATTTTCAAATTTTTTAGGTTGTCTTTATAAGCTTTGCGGGGCGAATAGATTTTGTTATTGTGGGGTGAATAGAAACACCAGAATTCATGTTTCTATTCACTCCCAATAACAAAATCTAAAAAAATCTATTAATATCCCATATTAATACTATATCATTATCTAGTTATGTTACATGCAAAACTAACATATCCTCCTTTTTTTCAGAGTTGCTGTTCAAATATGCCACAGAAATACAAATCCATCATAGGAGGTGGTTACAAAAAACACAGACCTAATCATATAAACAATGCCCTCACTGACATCAAACCGGGGGTTAGCTTGCGGAAAGCAGCTGGAAATCATGGGATTCATTGTAGCGTACTATACAGGCATCTAAAAAGAGGCGCCAACATTAAACCTCAGGGTGGACAAATTGCCTTGTCTTTTGAAGAAGAGAAGCTGTTTGTAGACAGATTGAAAATATGCAGCGAATGGAGCTATCTTATTGACTTTACAACCTGAAGACTTCCAGTAAAGGATTCGCTTGACAGAAAGAGGAAGGAAGTGAGAAGGTTTACGAATAATCTCCCTGGTCGTGATTTTGTGGAATCATTTATGAGGCGACACGAAGGTCAATCAGCAGTGTGAATGTGCCAAAACATAAAATGCTCCAGAGCTGGTGTTACACCAGAAACTATCAACAGTTGCTTCGACTAACTGTCAAAGGAATTGGAGAATGTGCCGCCATCTAATATAATAAATTATGATGAGACAAGCCTTACAGATGATCCAGGAAAACGAAAGGTAGTCACACGGAGGGGAACTAAATATCCCGAAAGGGTCATGAACTCCTCAAAGGCATCAATCGCCGTAATGTTTGCAGCTGCTGCAGATGGCACTATACTACCCACTTATGTCGTGTATAGGGCTTTGCATTTATATCGAAGCTGGGCCGAAGGTGGGCCAAAATATGCAAGATACAATCAAACAAAATCTGGCTGGTTCGATTCGTTCCGCTTCGACGACTGGGTCCTTACAGTTGCTGTCCAATACCTGAAAAAGCTGGAAGGTAAGAAATTTATCAGTGGAGACAATTTATCTTCGCATTTGTCCATAGAATCAGTTAAGCTGTGTCAGGACAATGACATAAGATTTATATTCCTACCAGCAAATTCAACACATCTGACACAACCACTGGATGTGGCATTTTTTCGACCTCTTAAAACTACTTGGCGCTATATATTAGAAGAATGGAAAAAAGGCCCAGGAAGAAATGAGGCAACAGTTCCTAAGGATAAATTGCCTCTGCTTTTGAGAAAGTTGTGCGACTCCTTGAAGGAAAAAAAATGTTATTGCAGGTCTTAAGAATGTGGGATTGTGCATCTAGACCGCAATAAAGTGTTGTTAATGTTCTCAGGTAATGGCACCGGTATACCAGTAAATGAAAACCAGGATACCAACAATATTGAAGAATCCACTAATGCTGTTGACAACAGTTTTAAAGAACTCTTCCAGAGTCTTAGACAAGACCAGACTCCTAAACAAAGGAGAAAAAGGACCCTTGCACATTTAAGCAAACAAAGACAACGAAAAATAAATACTAAGAAAAACAGAAAACGTCTTGATTCATCATCAGAGGATGAAGATGCATACTCAGTGAGGGGCAGTGATGAAGACTTGATTTTGTCCTCTTCAGATTCTTCAGGTCAAGATGAAAATACTGGTATCTCCATAAGCCAAGGTGACTATATGGTGGTCAAGTATATGGTAAAACATGTAAAACATCATCTTTTCGATGTTATGTTTGCAAAGTTAAGTACCTCAATGTCAATGGTTTTGTTGGAACATTTTTAAAAACAGTTCCTCAAACCAAAACGTTCACAATGACTGAAGAAGAATCTTTTGTCTCAAGAAACAATGTCGTCCTAAAATTGTCGTCGCCGGTTCTCTGTTCAAGTGCTCGTTTCAAAAACATGCTACGTTTTGAGGATGATCTATCTGATTTAACAATTTATTAACAATACAGTAGCAGGCTCATGGTAAACAGCTGTGTTCTGTTTCTTCACCTTAAGTCTGAATAGATTAACCACGTGACACAAATTTTTGTATATTTTATTTACTTTTAAAATTAATAAACCATTATCTTTTGAAATAAATGTTTATCTGTTTATTTTATAATATAAAAAATATGTTTCATAGCTTTTATCGACCTCTCTTTTCTTTTAAAAGAAACAATGATAGTTTTATAACACTGTTTCTATGCACCCCTATCTGTGGGGTGATTAGAAACACCATGTCTAATTTTTTTAATTTATTGAAAGAAAATAATTTGATAATAATATTATAAACTGATAAGAGCAATACAGACCTGAGTTTTGGGTAGTATTTTTTTGTTTAAACTTGAGAAACAGTAAGTAAATTTTTCAACCAAAGTTCAAATTCGTTGCCATTCATCCCGTTTTACGGTATATAGCTATCTGTAGGTGTCGTTCTGCTATACGCGACGATACGGAACTATAATACAAGCAAAGATAATTGACATATAATGATGGTCTGTCTGTAAGTCCCACCATGTATGCTATACCATATATTGCAATTGGAAAAGGCATGACATTTAAAACTGTCCCTGCGGCACTTCATTTTCCTGCAAGTATTAGTTACTAAGGTTCGTGCCCACCCTGACTATAAACTGCTAAAGTGATAAAATTTTTTCGAAAACCCTACTCCTTCTGAGTTGATAAAATGTGACACCTCCACGTTGTATTGCATGCGCTGTGTAACTCGAAAAATACTGCGATGAAATGTCGGTGGTGCCCAAAGGGCTCTCTAATCGCGGACTCCAATCATTTGAGACGATGTGTGGTAGTAAGAGATCTTCGGAATCCACACTGGGATCGGGAAAGGGGATTCCAAACACCAACAAATAGGTGCATTAACCATCCTTTCTGTTAGTTTACCATATTGCGATGCTATCTCTCCATTGGGAGGAAATTCGCCATATTGCTATATCTTGTTGAAAAGTTTTAGAATAGAGTTTTTACTTTTTCTCAGAGATTTTGAAGCATTTGATTATGTATGTTGTCTGGTCCGGAGGACGTATCTCTAAATTGTTTTAAAGCATTACTTAGTTCCCAGTCTGCAAAGGTGAACTGTGGGTTGTCAGGTCTATTGAGATAAGAGACATGGTGGTACATTCTGTTAAACGACTATGCTGAGCGAAATGAGGAAGGTATAATTCCGTCAAACATTACTAAACGCCTTGCCTGAAACTATTTACAACAGTTAATTCGAACTCCCACTCATCATGGAAGTATATTAGACCTAATGGCAACAAATGAACCTGACAGCTTTGAGGACGTCCACATCAAAACTGGTATAAGTGCCTATGAGCGGTTGGGGCAACAATGATTATCAAAGTACAACTAAAACAAGTAGAAAGTTTTATATGTAGAGTAAACTAGATAAAAAAAGCAGTAGTGTCATATCTCAGTGAAGAAACAGAAACTTCTAGCACTGGACAGGAGCATCTAGGGGAACTATGTCTCAAGTTCAAAAGAATAGTTCACGGTGCTCTGGATAGATATATACCCAGTAGAACAGTTCATGATGGAAGGGATCTTCCAAGGTAAACATTAACTGCAAAGAAACTTCCAAAAAACAGAGACTACTGCATAAGATTGGTAAAACAAGGGATAGGACTATAGACAGAGAAGTGCTGAATGAAACGCGTTTGACTGTCAAGAGAACAATACATGTGGCCTTCAGTGACTACCATAGCAGAATATTGTCAAATAATCTTTCGCAAAACCCAAAGAAATTATGCACCTACGTAAAGGCTGTTAGTGGCACCAAAGTTAGCATCCAGTCATTTGTGGATGAGACAGGAACATAAATTAAGAGTAGCAAAGCAAAAGCAGAAACTTTAATCTCTGTTTTAAAATGATCTATTACAAAGGAAAACTCAAGAATATTGCCCCAACGTAATTCACGTATCACTGAAAAGGTGAGTGAAATAGATATTAGTATCAGTGGTATTCAGAAACAGCTGAAATCGTTAAAACTGAACTAAGATCCAGGGCCCAATGGAATCTCTACCAGATTTTATACTGAATTTACGGCTGAGTTAACTATAATGTATCGTAGCTTCCTCGAACAAAAAACTGTGCCCAGTAATTGGAAGGAACCACTGGTAATAACGATCTACAAGAACGGTAGCAGATGTGATTCACAAAACTACCGTCCAATATCATTGAAAAAACACAATGAAGTATCTCTAACAGAATGACCTCCTCTATGCCAACTAACATGGCTTCCGAAAACACCGATCATGTGAAACCTAACTCGCAGTTTTTTCACATGACATACTGAAAGTCTTGGATCCAGGCAGACAGGTAACTGCAGTATTTCTCGATTTCCGAAAAGAGTTGAACTCAGTACCACATCTACGCTTATTATCAAAAGTACGCTCGTATGAAGCATATACCGATATTTATAACTGGATTGAGGTTTTTTTGATAGGGAGGACGCAACAAGTTATTTTGGAGGGAGATGTAGAAGTAACTTCGGATGAGCCCCAGGGAAGTGTGTTGAGACCCTCGCCGCTCATGAAGCAGCTATCTGTAATGTCGCACTGTCTGAAAGAAGCCGCAGAAATATTCGGTCAGATCTCGATAAGATTTAAAAGTGGTGGAATGATTGGCAACTTGCTTTAAATGTTCAGGAATGTAGAACTGTGGACTACACTGAACAAAAAACGTCGTACTCTATGACTGAAACATCAGTGAGTCACAGTTGGAGTCGTCCAACTCATACAGAGACCTGGATGTAACAATTTGTAGGGATATGAAATGGAATGATCACATAGGATAAGATGTGGGTAAAACAGGTGGCAGGCTTCGGTTTATTGGTAGAATACTGGGGATATGCGATCAATCTACAAAGGAGATTGCTTAGAAATGACTCGTGTGACACATCCTAGAATGTTGCTCAAGTGTGTGGGACCTGTACCAAGTAGGAAAAACAGAGGATGTTGGACGTATACAGAGAAGAACAGCACAGACGGTCATATATTTATTTGGCTAGTGGCAGAGTGTTACGGAGCTGATGAAGAAACTGAACTGGCAGGCCCTTGAAGATAGAGGTAAACTACCTCGAGAAAGCTTACTTACAATTTTTCAAGAGTCATTTTTAAAGCATGACTCCAGGAATACACTACAACTCCCTACCTATCGCTTTCGTAGGGATCATGAGGACAAGATTAGATTAATTACAGCAACAGAGGCATTTAAACAATCATTCTTTCCGCGTTTCGTATGGGAATGGAACGTGAAAAAACCCATAATAACCGGTACAATCGGATGTACCCTCTGCTATGCGCTTTACAGTGGTTTGCAGAGTATAGATGTAGATGTAGATGCCGACGTTTCTCCATAATACACTCCTGGAAATTGAAATAAGAACACCGTAAATTCATTGTCCCAGGAAGGGGAAACTTTATTGACACATTCCTGGGGTCAGATACATGACATGATCACACTGACAGAACCACAGGCACATAGACACAGGCAACAGAGCATGCACAATGTCGGCACTAGTACGGTGTATATCCACCTCTCGCAGCAATGCAGGCTGCTATTCTCCCATGGAGACGATCGTAGAGATGCTGGATGTAGTCCTGTGGAACGGCTTGCCATGCCATTTCCACCTGGCGCCTCATTTGGACCAGCGTTCGTGCTGGACGTGCAGACCGCGTGAGACGACGCTTCATCCAGTCCCAAACATGCTCAATGGGGGACAGATCCTGAGATCTTGCTGGCCAGGGTAGTTGACTTACACCTTCTAGAGCACGTTGGGTGGCACGGGATACATGCGGACGTGCATTGTCCTGTTGGAACAGCAAGTTCCCTTGCAGGTCTAGGAATGGTAGAACGATGGGTTCGATGACGGTTTGGATGTACCGTGCACTATTCAGTGTCCCCTCGACGATCACCAGTGGTGTACGGCCAGTGTAGGAGATCGCTCCCCACACCATGATGCCGGGTGTTGGCCCTGTGTGCCTCGGTCGTATGCAGTCCTGATTGTGGCGCTCACCTGCACGGCGCCAAACACGCATACGACCATCATTGACACCAAGGCAGAAGCGACTCTCATCGCTGAAGACGACACGTCTCCATTCGTCCCTCCATTCACGCCTGTCGCGACACCACTGGAGGCGGGCTGCACGATGTTGGGGCGTGAGCGGAAGACGGCCTAACGGTGTGCGGGACCGTAGCCCGGCTTCATGGAGACGGTTGCGAATGGTCCTCGCCGATACCCCAGGAGCAACAGTGTCCCTAATTTGCTGGGAAGTGGCTGTGCGGTCCCCTACGGCACTGCGTAGGATCCTACGGTCTTGGCGTGCATCCGTGCGTCGCTGCGGTCCGGTCCCAGGTCGACGGGCACGTGCACCTTCCGCCGACCACTGGCGACAACATCGATGTACTGTGGAGACCTCACGCCCCACGTGTTGAGCAATTCGGCGGTACGTCCACCCGGCCTCCCGCATGTCCACTATACGCCCTCGCTCAAAGTCCGTCAACTGCACATACGGTACACGTCCACGCTGTCGCGGCATGCTACCAGTGTTAAAGCCTGCGATGGAGCTCCGTATGCCACGGCAAACTGGCTGACACTGACGGCGGCGGTGCACAAATGCTGCGCAGCTAGCGCCATTCGACGGCCAACACCGCGGTTCCTGGTGTGTCCGCTGTGCCGTGCGTGTGATCATTGCTTGTGCAGCCCTCTCGCAGTGTTTGGAGCAAGTATGGTGGGTCTGACACACCGGTGTCAATGTGTTCTTTTTTCCATTTCCAGGAGTATATATTGCTAAAAGTTCAACAATGTCAGAGGAACTGATGTTAATTCCCCTTCGCCAATGATCCCCTGGATTTTATTAGTATACTGAAGTTCACAAATCCGCAGTAATCTGGTCCACGCTTGTGAAGGTGCCGTCATAAAAGAAACGTATCGCTCCGAATACTCTTTCATCCTTTCTTTAGCTAAGTAACTAGAAATTTCGCCCTAGATATTTTGCATAAAATTAATTTTTTTTAATGTAGGGGTGTTGTCTGTGTCTCATGTACAGCCCTTCAGTATTCTCTCATGGCATCTGTAATCTCGTTACACCACCATGGAACAGGTTTCCGCGCCCAAGGATCCGAAGTTCGCAGCTTGCGTGATCGTTTCTGTTGCGTCTTGCACTACTTCGTCAATTCCCTTCTCTGTATTTATTGTGATCTGCGCCTTACTGCTGCAAGTATTCTAGCTGTGACCAACGCGGAAAACAATCGTTGTGATGTAGGAGGGACATTCAATAAGTAATGCAACACGTTTCTTCTGAGAGCAGGTTGGTTTTATTCAGGATTTCACTACACCATATTATTCCCCACTCTTCTGGACACAAAACCCTATTCTTTACATCGGAGCCAACGTCTTGCTGCATCAGTAACTTCCCCATCATCTACGTACTACTTCCCGCAGAGTGCATCATTCATAGGGCCAAACAGATGGAAATCGAAAGGTGCGAGTTCTGGGCTCTAGAGCGGATGAGGAAGAACAGTCCAATGAAATTTTGTGAGCTCCTCTCGGTCGCACAAAGTTGTGTGAGGCCTTGCGTTGTCATGTAGAAGGATAAGTTCGTTTGCATTTTTCTGGCGACGAACACGCTGAAGTTGTTTCTTCAATTTCCTGAAGATAGCACAATAAACTTCAGAGGAGTCATAGTTGTGTGTGGCAGGCAGGCAGGTGGAAGAACGCACAAGTCTGCACGACCTTGTTGCGATGATGACAGACGCCTCGCCCAACGACTCGCCGTGCTTTTGTTCACTGCCACGTCTTTGTAGACATTCCGCAAGCGCCTATGAATATTTGCGATTCTCTGTGCTTGGAGCGCACCTCCGTTACAGACGCCATTTTGAAGGCTACGTATAGCGCCGCCACCCACGATGTCCCACACCAAATACCGTATTTTTTCAGCCGAAATCGGCCGAGAAAAAAGTTTGCATTACTTATCGAACCCCACTTGTACATTTGAAACCGATACAATAATCGAGTAGTCGTCACTATTGCAAAGGACATTGTGAGTGTTCCAATGGATCATAAGTGCGAGATTATGAGTGCAGAATACGTCTGTTGCATGATAAGAGTCATTGGTGGTGCTGAAGTACATTGGGGTTCACGAATCTATTAGGCAGACATTAATATTTCAGAACTGAGAATATCGTTAATAGCTACCCTCTACTGGTCGTTATATCACTACCCTCTATGTTATTACGTGCATTGAAATCTCGCAATAAAAAGGAGGAGGTAACTGTTTCATTAGATCTTCTGTCTCTCTGCAGGTAATTTATCGGACGGAGGGAATGTAATTATTACAGATTGTCATAAGAATGGCTCTGAGCACTATGGGTCTTAACATTTGAGGTCATCAGTCCCCTAGAACTTAGAACTACTTAAACCTAACCAACCTGAGGACACCACACACATCCATGCCCGAGGCAGGATTCGAAGCTGCGACCGTAGCGGTCGCGCGGTTCCACACTGAAGCGCCTAGAACCGCTCTGTCAATCGGGCGGCAGCAGCACGCAATTGACCATAATTATGACAATCTGTGCCGGCCGGAGTGGCCGAGCGGTTCTAGGCGCTTCAGTCTGGAACCGCACGACCGCTACTGTCGCAGGTTCGAATCCTGCCTCGGGCATGGATGTCTCTGATGTCCTTAGGCTATTTAGGTTTAAGTAGTTCTAAGTTCTAGGGGACTGATGACCTCAGATGTTAAGTCCCATAGTGCTCAGAGCCATTTGAACCAATTGCGTGCTGATGGCTATTGCTTCGAGTGTAGCTTGTAGGTATTTGGTCACAGAAGATGTTTGATTTCACTAGTGTGCAAACACCTAGGCATGTTAATTTCGCGTTTGTTCCATTTTTGCCATATACTTTGTATCTTCCAGGAGTAGAAAGATGGGGTTCAAGAAATCGTGATTCTTGTACTGTTACGCATATTGTGGAGTAGTTTATGAGTAATCGTTGAATTTCTTGCAGATGACGATAGCAGCCATTGCAGTTCAATTGAAAAATCATTGAAACGTTGTCGATGTGATCAGTGGAGATCAAGCTGACATGAGCTCATCAGATAAAAAATTAGTCACACGAGTGGGCATGCAAAGGTGAATCGTTAAGCCTTTACAGATGGTGGAGCGATCGCGTCACGTGCCCAGCCGTGCGCGACTGCCATTTACGTGAGGATAAGGAAGTAGCGACCAATCAAATATTTATGTTTCAAGCGGACGATGTACGTAAGCATGGGTATATGTGAAGACGTGCCAGAGTGGCAAGAAGGGGCAATCGTGTCTGGCGGTGTCCATGGCCATAAGATGTGCGAAGTTGCTGGGTTTGTTGATGGTCCGCGGCGGACTGTTCAACGTGTCAACAGGCGGTGGTGTAACACATGTGGCCACAAATCACGTCAGAATTGTGGTCACAAAAAGATCCTGTCGGAGGGGGACTGGAGACGCGTTTCGCGATTTGTGAATCAAAATCGCTTCCAAACCCGACAAGAATCGCTGCAGGCAGTGAATGAATGGATGTCCATCCCAATCTGCAAGCGAGAGAACATCGCGACAGGAACTGCATGCAGTGAATATTTGAAGTTAGCCACCTCGCAAGAGGCCATTGCTCACGCAGGAGCTTAAAGTCGAGTGTCTTCAATACGCTAAAAATCATGGAACATGGTCGGTAACTGACTGGCGGAACGTAATGTGGTCTGACGAATGACGTTTTTGCTTATATTCAAATGATGCACGTCGTCGAGTGCACCGAAGGCCAAATGAAGCATTTAATCCTGAATGTGTGTCTGTGATGTTTTAGGATTGTTTTTCTTATCATGAATTGGGCCGCCTCACCGAGGTGATCACTAACATGAACTAGCATGTTTATTTAAACACTCTGAATGATCAGGTATTACTTTCCAGTCAGCATGATTATGATATTGATAACCCTGTTTCTCAAGACGACAACAGCAAAGCTCACCAGGCTGGAAGAATATGTGACTGGTTTCCTGAATAATCTCCCACCCTATTAAATCTCGACTGGCCTGCAAAATCACTTGACCTGAACCCCACAGAAAATCTGTGGGACATGTTGGAGCAGCGGATAAAACACGCGATCAAATCCTCAGCGAATGGCTTAATCTGGTTACGACGTAGCTGCACATCCTTGTGGCCTCACTTCCTAAACGAATCAAGGTGGTTATCAAATCTAGGGTTGGAATACACGGTATTAAATGATGCTTGTAATTATTTCTCTAAGGGTGACTAATTTTTTTATCCGGTGAGCTTATGTTGATCTGCAGAATTTTCCAATGTCTCTATTGTGGTTGCCGTAGTGACAGTTGATTCTTCTGCTGTCAAGGGGAGTTTCGGTTCCGTCAGAACCGATGAATTAATTCAATGCTTTATACCTTTCTTGCCTTTTACTTCTTTTTATCCTTTTACTGCCCTGATTTGTGTAATTTTTCAGATTGTACATCCGGCAAAAGGAGACCATCAGACATTTCTTTGGTTCGACGTCTTAGTCTCTTTTAAGTACTGATTATTATTTGATTGAACATCTGTTATATTTTTGAGGAAGAAGCTGTAGAGTGGGTCTTCCTCTCTTGTGCTGTCTGAGGGATATGAGGTATCTCCTGCTGTATACGCTGGAAAGTTCCTGCTGGCTTTGTAAGCTTGGGATTCAAGAGGGCTGGAGACCTCTTTTGCATATAATTTTTCGTTTTGGTTGCATGTTCACTGTTTATGAGAAGTGTCTGATTTGGTTTTGGAAAAGTTGAGGTAAGTGGGGTGATAGATGTGATTTTTTCATAATTTGTCATTGTGTCGACTGGATGCATAAGTTTATAATTTTTCTTGCCTTAATATATGACAAGCGGTCCAACATTTATATTCCTGTATTTTCCTTTCTTTTTTTAAATGCTGGGCGATTCGGTGAGTATGAAGGTTGGTGTTCCATACAATTGACACATAAAGGTGGTTGTTCACGACGATGACCTCTGTGAAGTAACCTTCCCTAATTTCAGCACTTTAGGGCTACCGTGCAGCGGTATGACATGTATCCAAAACTTAAGCATCGAAAACACCTTATGGACGACGAGGAGTTCAAATGGCTCTAAGCGCTATGGGACTTAACATCTGAGGTCATCAGTCCCCTAGACTTAGAACTACTTAAACGTAACTAACCTAAGGACATCACACACATCCATGCCCGAGGCAGGATTCGAATCTGCGACCGTAGCAGCAGCGCGGTTCCGGACTGAAGCGCCTGGAACCGCTCGGCCACAGCGGTCGGCGATGAGGAGTAAGGTTTCACGTCACGCCTATACACCGTAACTGTAACTTTTTCAGAGGACATTTTCTTCAAAACCTATGACGAAAGCGCCTGTATCCATCCGATTATCTTCTGGACCTTTTTGTACACATACCAAGTGTACGCCTCGCCTTTCTACACTGAAGAGCCAAAGAAACTGGTACATCTGCCTAATATCGTTGTTGTGTATGGGCCCCCGCGAGCACGCCGAAGTTCCGCAACAGGACGTGGCATGGACTAGACTAATGTATAAAGTAGTGCCGGAAGGAATTGATACCTTGAATCCTGCAGGGCTGTCCATAAATCCGTAACAGTATGAGTGGATCGAGATCTCTTCTGAACAGCACGTTGCTAGGCATCTCAGACGTGATCAGTAATGTTCATGTCTGGGGAGTTTAGTGGCCAGCGGAAGTGTTTAAACGCAGAAGAGTGTTCCTGGAGCAACTCTGTTGCATTTCTGGACGTGTGGGGTGTCGCATTGTCCTGCTGGACTCCCCCAATTCCGTCGAAATGCACAATGGACATGAATGCGTGCATGTAATCAGACAGGACACTTACATATGTGTCACCTGTGGTAACTAGACGTATCAGGGGTCACAAATCACGCCCACACCATTACAGAGCCTCCATCAGCTTGAACAGTCCCCTGTTGATATGCAGGGTCCATGGATTCATGAGGTTCTCTCCATCCGCTCGATACAATTTGAAATGAGACTAGTCCGACCAGACAACATGTTTCCTGTCATCAGCAGTCCAATGGGCCTTCGGCTCCGAAAGCCCATGTCGATGATGTTTCGTTGAATAGTTCGCACGCTGACACTTTTTGATGTCCTTGCCGGCCGCAGCGCCGTATCCTGCCTATTCCAGTTTCTTTGGCGCTTCAGTGTAGATTAACTCGTAGCTCGTCGACTGTCTCGTGCGGAAGATCTCTTTCAGAGATAAATCCTTGCACCACATACAAAATTGTAAGTCGAGTAATAGTCACTGATATGTCACCCAGATTTTTACGCATCTGAAGTGCTTGAGACTGTGCAGCAGTGGAGGCATTAATCAATAGTGACCCACTTCTCCAAAGTTATCTTCTATTTGTTCAACAAAAAAGTAATGGTTTCGTTACCGTATAAAAGTATCTCCATTTGTTCTACTACATACCACGTATTGAATGAATTGTTTCATTCCCAATGTTCTGGCTTGTCCCTCTTCCCATTGGGTAGCCAGAGTAGGAAATCAGTCCGGACTGAAATACCTATACCTACCTACAGAGATAGCCGGATCATTACGGCCATTATGTTGGTTTAGTTTCTTGCGTTTCATGTGCAAAACGCCCGCCCCAGTGCCACCTATTTCATAAAGGGCTCTACCGTAGGTCGTCACCCAGCCGCAGCAAAGGTCGTCTGGCACGATGGCCGTTGTCGGGAGTCCTGGTGCCCCATGACGACGGAGAACTAGTAGCTCAGGCAGGATAAGTGTGATCCCTGTGTTTTCATGGGGTTCTACCAAAAGGGTACATAATGATCTCACTCCATTGGCTTTTAAATATACTTTAAATCTATGTAGTTATTGTGCGAAGATAAGCGGCGTTTTCGCTGTAGGCAACTGGCGCTATTTAAGGCATCCTTCCCCAGATCAAACCACACAACTGAAAAAAATGGGAAAAATGTATATGAGACCTAAAAGGGGGCCAAAAATTACTTCATCCGAAAAATTTCACGGAAAGCAAATAGATAAAGATATATAAAAAAAGAAAGTAGAACCTAGAGAAATAACCAAGTCAACATCACAGACTGCCACCATGATTTAGAGAGCAGAAGAAGTAACAATAATCGGAGATTGCTGCACAGCAAAGGAAGTAGGTGCTGCAGTACCTTGGGGTCCACGAAAGAGTGTTGAGCTCCATGAGGGGACTATTCATCTGAAATAAATAGAATTTTCTGTTATTTTCGGAAAAATATTTCCACTGACATTTGGTTCTGCAGGTCACTGCAGACTTTGTACGGTACATGTCCTTTCTTATGGATGGATGAGTCTAATTTATCGGGCACCGTCTTGAACCATACGTGTAATGTGTCTCCTTTATTGGTGTTTTTACAATGCAATTATGTGAGTCCTCTGATTATTGATTATCTGCTAAACGTTTTCCCGTTTTCCCAGTGAACTTCGGAATTCCGATTACATGCCTGGCATAAATAAGTTTTTTGTCTTTGAGTTTATTCACGGTGCTCAGTAAGAATACCAATCCATTAGTTTTTTTTTCAGTGTGTATTCTGTACTGCTCGTTGCTATAGTGTGTTTCCTTTTCCATTTTTGTTTGGAGACTAAAAAAAAGTGTGTTCCCATACACTATGGTTTCAACGCAGACTTATACCAACATTTATTGAACGTAGGAAAACAAACATTCTGCGTTTATGTTCTGCTACTACTTGTTTATTTCAAACGGGTTTTCAGCTTATTGGACAACTTCAGGAGATAGCCCAACAACCCGAAAAATGATTAGTAATAAACAAATATTAGTAAAAGAAAAACATATTTTTTTATTTCCAAAGTTGGAGAAGACTCACAACGACAGACCAGACAAAGGGAATTCGCAGACGGCGTTTCGAGTGATCCAGCAAGAGACGTACCAAGACTGCTTACAGAAGTGGAAACGATGTTATGAGCCGTGTATCAATTATGGAGGAGAGTATTTCGAAGGAGACCATGCTCAATAAGTAAAAGATAAGCGTGGAAAAATTTGGTGGACAAAGTTCCGGAACTTTCTGAAAAGACCTCGTATATCGCGCACTTACTGAGTAGAACCAGTAGCACTATAAACATGACATTAAGAATTTTGTAATGATGACCTTGATAGTTTTTATGTTAACACGGAGTTTGTTAAAAAGCTTCAAACTTGTGAGCTGTGTGCACTTGGCATTGCACAGTAATGGTGTCAGTTATGTGAAGATTTTCGTAACATGTGGTGTTATGTTTGTGAACAACACAGTTTATTTTCAGTCTTTGGTGTTTTTCAGTTAAATTTTCTTGAAAGAAAAGGAGAGTTTCTCTAATATAAATTCATAGTAAATGAAGTATGTTAACTGCTGTGAAAGCACGTTTGCATGATTCTCTTGTTTTACTTCTATTAATTGTTCCAACTGTCCTCTTCAGCATTCTAAAAGTGCTGAGTGATACTGGAGAGCATCCGCAGATTATTACAGCATAATTTAGGTGGACTGAATGTAGGCACAGTAGGTATTCGTAATTGTTTCCATACTGCTGCAATGTTTCAGAGATCTTAAGACATGAAAGTCTCTGCCTAGCTTTCCATTGACATGACATTCTGCCTCCACGCACCTAGGGATTTTGTTTCTGAGCTAATTAGCACTGGTTCACTCCTAACTGAAACAACAAATTTATGTACATCCTTATTTTGATGAGTATGACAATTCGTTGTGACATTCTTCTTGTCATTTATGATTAATGGATCATAATGTGCCCAAATGCTTATTTGTTTTGTGATGTAGTTAACGGATTGCTATAATTCCTCACTACCCTTGCCATTTAATGTAACTGTTGTATCTTCACCAAACAAGACAGTTTTGCGAGCATCCACATTTAAACTCAAATCATTACCATATAGGAGGAACAGAAGGAGTCTCATAACCGAGTTCTATGGCACCTCATATTTGATTATACCTCACCTGATAATGTTTTTGCAGCTGATTTGGTGTTCTGATGAGTGTACCTTACTGATATCAGTCGTTTTCGATTACTAAGAAATGAAATGCTCGACTTGTTGGACAGATCATGCTGTGACCCAGGCGGTATACTATTCTTATCCAATAATGACATGAAAATTATTATACATAATTTGCACTTAAGACATTGCACTGATATGTAATCTCACTGCCCTCACTCATTTCTGATTTCATGAAGTCTAGAATCACGATTTTTTTAAGATAAGGAAGAGGGTTGAAACATAACACGTGCGTCTGCGGTCTTTTATTTGAAATCGATTGCTCTAATCCGCATCACCATCTGAGGCAGTATAGAAGTAGATAATCATAATCGTCCAATTCACCGACAATAGGTTGAGTGATGACGTATGACATAATATAAGCTTTGTTCGTTACACGACCTTCGTTTAAAACTGCAAATGTTGTCAGCATTAAAATATACTTTCACCACACCAATTAAAATGTACGTATTCAGTCTTGATTTAAATAAAATGAACAAATATAAAGCTTATTATACAACTGAGTTTCGACTACCATTTGACAAAGGTTGTGCCTGAGCTCTGAGCACTATGGGACTTAACATCTATGGTCATCAGTCAAAGGTTGTGCCTCAGCCAACACCCGATCTGTTCTGTTTCAGACGATGGTATGTGACCTTCATTTATGACTTTTTGGACTATTGTGACTATGGATAACGAGATATTTCAGTTTCGATTTAGCATTGCAATAAGAATTCGCTGTATGAAGCAACGGGCGAGGATGTCCAGTGTCGTGCGGTGGGGCGCTTGAGAACGGCGTCATCATGGCGGGGGTTCGGGGCACGACGGGCTGGGGCAAAAATACGATACGGAGATCTAAAAGTTAGACTCTGTTTACGGTAGCAGATACCCCTTGGTGGACGTGTCACAGGCCTCGAAGGCCGGGCAAACAGTGTTCGGAAAGAGTCTCCACTGGAGGAACTGACGTATGACATTACATTATAGTAAGGGAAAAATTAACAAAGCGCTTATCTGATATCACAGCAGTCCAAAATGTCATACATGGAGGTGACAGACTAGTGTGTGAAAGAGAACACGTCAGACGATGGCTGAGCCAGGATCTTCGTCAAATGGCAGTCGAAACTCACTTGCATAATAGATTTATTTTTGTTCACTTTACATAAATCAAGTCTGAATACGTACAGTCTAGTATTTTAATTGGTATTGTGAAAGTATATTATAATGCTGACAATATTTTAATTTCTAGACGACCATAGCTTATGTATGGTCGTCTAGAAATTAAAATATTGTCAGCTTATGTCTTCCCCCATGAACCATGGACCTTGCCGTTGGTGGGGAGGCTTGCGTGCCTCAGCGATACAGATGGCCGTACCGTAGGTGCAACCACAACGGCGGGGTATCTGTTGAGAGGCCAGACAAACATGTGGTTCCTGAAGAGGGGCAGCAGCCTTTTCAGTAGTTGCAGGGGCAACAGTCTGGATGATTGACTGATCTGGCCTTGTAACATAAACCAAAACGGCCTTGCTGTGCTGGTACTGCGAACGGCTGAAAGCAAGGGGAAACTACAGCCGTAATTTTTCCCGAGGACATGCAACTTTACTGTATGATTAAATGATGATGGCGTCCTCTTGGGTAAAATATTCCGGAGGTAAAATAGTCCCCCATTCGGATCTCCGGGCGGGGACTACTCAAGAGGACGTCGTTATCAGGAGAAAGAAAACTGGCATTCTACGGATCGGAGCGTGGAATGTCAGATCCCTTAATCGGGCAGGTAGGTTAGAAAATTTAAAAAGGGAAATGGATAGGTTAAAGTTAGATATAGTGGGAATTAGTGAAGTTCGGTGGCAGGAGGAACAAGACTTTTGGTCAGGTGATTACAGGGTTATAAATACAAAATCAAATAGGGGTAATGCAGGAGTAGGTTTAATAATGAATAAAAAAATAGGAGTGCGGGTTAGCTACTACAAACAGCATAGTGAACGCATTATTGTGGCCAAGATAGACACAAAGCCCATGCCTACTACAGTAGTACAAGTTTATATGCCAACTAGCTCTGCAGATGATGAAGAAATTGATGAGATGTATGACGAGATAAAAGAAATTATTCAGGTAGTGAAGGGAGACGAAAATTTAATAGTCATGGGTGACTGGAATTCGTCAGTAGGAAAAGGGAGAGAAGGAAACATAGTAGGTGAATATGGATTGGGGGGAAGAAATGAAAGAGGAAGCCGCCTTGTAGAATTTTGCACAGAGCATAACTTAATCATAGCTAACACTTGGTTCAAGAATCATAAAAGAAGGTTGTATACCTCGAAGAATCCTGGAGATACTAATAGGTATCAGATAGATTATATAATGGTAAGACAGAGATTTAGGAACCAGGTTTTAAATTGTAAGACATTTCCAGGGGCAGATGTGGATTCTGACCACAATCTATTGGTTATGAACTGCAGATTGAAACTGAAGAAATTGCAAAAAGGTGGGAATTTAAGGAGATGGGACCTGGATAAACTGAAAGAACCAGAGGTTGTAGAGAGTTTCAGGGAGAGCATAAAGGAACAATTGACAGGAATGGGGGAAAGAAGTACAGTAGAAGAAGAATGGGTAGCTCTGAGGGATGAAGTAGTGAAGGCAGCAGAGGATCAAGTAGGTAAAAAGACGAGGGCTAGTACAGAACCTTGGGTAACAGAAGAAATATTGAACTTAATTGACGAAAGGAGAAAATATAAAAATGCAGTAAATGAAGCAGGCAAAAGGGAATACAAACGTCTCAAAAATGAGATCGACAGAAAGTGCAAAATGGCTAAGCAGGGATGGCTAGAGGACAAATGTAAGGATGTAGAGGCTTGTCTCACTAGGGGTAAGATAGATACTGCCTACAGGAAAATTAAAGAGACCTTTGGAGAGAAGAAAACCACTTGTATGAATATCAAGAGCTCAGATGGCAACCCAGTTCTAAGCAAAGAAGGGAAGGCAGAAAGGTGGAAGGAGTATATAGAGGGTTTATACAAGGGCGATGTACTTGAGGACAATATTATGGAAATGGAAGAGGATGTAAATGAAGATGAAATGGGAGATAAGATACTGCGTGAAGAGTTTGACAGAGCACTGAAAGACCTGAGTCGAAACAAGGCCCCGGGAGTAGACAACATTCCATTAGAATTACTGATGGCCTTGGGAGAGCCAGTCCTGACAAAACTCTACCATCTGGTGAGCAAAATGTATGAGACAGGCGAAATGCCCTCAGACTTCAAGAAGAATATAATAATTACAATACCAAAGAAAGCAGGTGTTGACAGATGTGAAAATTACCGAACTATCAGTTTAATAAGTCACAGCTGCAAAATACTAACGCGAATTCTTTACAGACGAATGGAAAAACTGGTAGAAGCCGACCTCGGGGAAGATCAGTTTGGATTCCGTAGAAATGTTGGAACACGTGAGGCAATACTGACCTTACGACTTATCTTAGAAGAAAGATTAAGAAAAGGCAAACCTACGTTTCTAGCATTTGTAGACTTAGAGAAAGCTTTTGACAACGTTAACTGGAATACTCTCTTTCAAATTCTGAAGGTGGCAGGGGTAAAATACAGGGAGCGAAAGGCTATTTACAATTTGTACAGAAACCAAATGGCAGTTATAAGAGTCGAGGGGCATGAAAGGGAAGCAGTGGTTGGGAAAGGAGTGAAACAGGGTTGTAGCCTCTCCCCGATGTTATTCAATCTGTATATTGAGCAAGCAGTAAAGGAAACAAAAGAAAAATTCGGAGTAGGTATTAAAATTCATGGAGAAGAAGTAAAAACTTTGAGGTTCGCCGATGACATCGTAATTCTGTCAGAGACAGCAAAGGACTTGGAAGAGCAGTTGAACGGAATGGACAGTGTCTTGAAAGGAGGATATAAGATGAACATCAACAAAAGCAAAACGTGGATAATGGAATGTAGTCAAATTAAATCGGGTGATGCTGAGGGGATTAGATTAGGAAATGAGACACTTAAAGTAGTAAAGGAGTTTTGCTATTTAGGGAGCAAAATAACTGATGATGGTCGAAGTAGAGAAGATATAAAATGTAGACTGGCAATGGCAAGGAAATCGTTTCTGAAGAAGAGAAATTTGTTAACATCGAGTATAGATTTAAGTGTGAGGAAGTCGTTTCTGAAAGTATTTGTATGGAGTGTAGCCATGTATGGAAGTGAAACATGGACGATAACCAGTTTGGACAAGAAGAGAATAGAAGCTTTCGAAATGTGGTGCTACAGAAGAATGCTGAAGATAAGGTGGGTAGATCACGTAACTAATGAGGAGGTATTGAATAGGATTGGGGAGAAGAGAAGTTTGTGGCACAACTTGACTAGAAGAAGGGATCGGTTGGTAGGACATGTTTTGAGGCATCAAGGGATCACAAATTTAGCATTGGAGGGCAGCGTGGAGGGTAAAAATCGTAGAGGGAGACCAAGAGATCAATACACTAAGCAGATTCAGAAGGATGTAGGTTGCAGTAGGTACTGTGAGATGAAGAAGCTTGCACAGGATAGAGTAGCATGGAGAGCTGCATCAAACCAGTCTCAGGACTGAAGACCACAACAACAACAACAACAACATAGCTTATGTAGTGCCATACGTCAGCACTCAACCTATTGTCGTTAACCTGGGCGATGGTGATTACCCAGCTCAGTACGGTCACTGTGTCGTTAATAAATCGTCGTTAATGACTCGGTCGCGACAGTTGGTTTAGGTTATATTGCCTTGGAGAATAACGGGTGACTTATTGCCAGCAGATCCAGAACTATTCTGGCGCCTCTTTACCAAGCACCACGTGACAGAGTAGCCGTGTTATGGTAATTTTATACGAGAGTTGCTATTTCGGTCTTATCAATCCGAACAAGTTTCGGTCGCGTAGGCTCCCCGAATTCTGATGAGTGCTTCCTGTAGCTTTGGTTAATTGTTGTACATAAACCAAATTGGAGGACAAAGGACCTCAACAACAGATCACGATTTTAGCAGACTAGTCTTTTCTTTATTTGATGGTGTACCAACCTCTCCCAGAGCGTTATCAGTTTTCACCTATGGGAGTGCAGTGTACGAGCAAGGGCATAACGAATAAGATCAGGTGACGTTAATAATAGGTCGAGCATGTTCTGACTCAAAGTACACAGTGTAAGGAGATAGGTCTCTTGTAACTCAGTTATCCACCCTTGTTAGTCCTCCGCTTGCCGTGTCAAGTAGGTTGTTCTATATTACGTTGCAGAAGGGAGTTTTCTGCTTTTATTTTCTCTCTGTGTAAACCGATGCATAAATAGGTCACTTAAAATTAATCATCGAAACGCTGACTGTGGAAGTTCTTATGCAGATTAACATCAAAATTGTGAAACAAATTAAATTAATTATTGGGAGAACTTTTAAAATGTTCTTCACTGATCGGCATAAAGCTATTCATGTCAAATTTCGCACCCTTTTCGAACACTGGAATAGGTTTAGAAGTTTGTGAAACTCAGAAAAAGTACATTTTTGTTGTTAATGGTGTTATTACATTTGAATAGCTCACAAACTGTTCCGCTTTACAAATATTTTTACTTGAATGCCAAACTCTGATAAAAATTTTGAACAACTTATTGTCCTTTTCATATCAGCGAGTGAGGCATGTATAGACATTGCTATGTTTGTTGTAATCCCATCTTTATGCGTATCAAGATGAGAGTGGGCTATTGGTTGTATCCACTCCTCAATCATGACCCATACATTTTACAACAAATCTGTTATACAAGATAGAATATGACCTATAATTTAATATTACTAATAAATTAACTGTTATTAGAACGCTTGATGATGTTGAGACTTATGATTGTGATGAGGTGAATATAATTAACTATAACTAAACTGACCACTGGAGGGTGATGCATTCTATGGGCTGCATCCTGCCAACATCGAATGTTGGAGTGGATCTTCAAAATTTCTCTCACTTGGATGTGTTCCACCACAGTTTTCAATAATAGATGATGGATAATGAAGGTAAAATGATGATCCAATTCGCAGCAGTGTGGCTTTGTATTTCCCTCTCCGGATATTATTTGCATTTTGTTTTACTAATGTTGACAGTCGTAGCATCGACTGCAAATTATTTCTTTCAGCATATCGGTGAAATCGTGGTTAACGATCAACAATGCATCCACTGAATTATTTTACGTGAAACAACTCTGTTGGTAGAATTTGCTTTCACGATCACTGAACACTTCTCGCATGGCTGTCATTACACGTCAACGAAGGAAAATTAGAAGAAATAATTCGTGAAGTCCCTAGTTTTTGTACAGTGGTAGAAAGGAATGTCATGAACAACATACTAAACATCGTGACCGATAGGTAGTGAGCTTTTTTACGCTTTTCTTGATATTTCTAAACCCACGGCTTCGAGCTTGTTTCACAGTCCAAAATTAAACGTCATTAACTTTCCTACAAAAATTGTCCTATTCATTATTTTCTCCAGGACTGATAGTTTCCGCGTTGCAGGGGATGTAAAACTCGCAGATTATTAAAAATAGTGTTTTATTGGTATAAAACTGATGTATATTGTTAAATAACCTGGATTAAGAACAAATATTTAATGTCTGTGCCACGTCTAAGTGCAGCAGAACAGTATTAAGCGATACACTGAGTTCTGAGAGTGTGACAGTGGAAAGGCGAGGGTGGAGTTTAGAAATGTAAAGGAACGCAGGTCGCTGGATAGTGGTCATGCGCTTTTCTCCTTCATAGGTCTGCAAAATGAAGAGCTAGCAGGTAATTTCTCATTCTCTCTACCGTAATATGTCACAAAAAAAAACCAACTACAAGCCGTTTCAGAAAGTTACACTGAGCCTTCTGCAGCTCGCTGTGCGAATCACTTGTGACTCCGTGTACAGACACTCCCGGGCGTTTCTCTTACATAAAGTGCTTTAACACTACATGGAATACAGATATGAATTACTAATAATACTAACGCAAGAAACATATATGGACAGAATATACGTAAATCTCTTCACACTACACTGAGGTGACAAAAGTGATGAAATACTTTCCAATATCGTGTCGGACCTCCTTTTGCCCCGCGTAGTGCAGTAGTTCGACGTGACATGGTCTCAACAAGTCGTTGGAAGTCCCCTCAGAAATATTAAGATATTCTGCCTCTATAGTTGTCCATAATCGCGGAAGAGTTGCCGGTGTAGGATTTTGTGCACGAACTGACCTCTCGGATTATGTCCCATATATGTTTGATGGAATCCATGTCGGGCGATATGGCTGGCCTAATCATTCGCTCTAATTGTCCAGAATGTTCTTCAAACCAATCACGAACAACTATGGCCCAGTGACATGGCGTATTGCCACCCATAAAAATTCCAGCGTTGTTTGTGAACATGAAGCCCATGAATGGCTGCAAATGGTCACCAAGTAGCCACACATACCCATTTCCAGTCAATGATCGGTTCAGTTGGACCTGAGGACTCAGTTCATTCCATGTAAACACAGCCCAAACCACTGTGGAGCCACCACCAACTTGCACAATACCTTGTTGACAACTTGGGTCCATGACTTCGTGGGGCCTGCATCACACTCGAAACCTACCATCAGCTCTTACCATCTGGAAGCGGGACTCACCTGACCAGGCCATGGTTTTCCATTCGTCTATGGTCCATGGACACGAGTCCAGGAAAGGCGCTGCAGACGATGTCATGCTGTTAGCAAATACACTCACGTTGGTCGTCTGCTGCCAGCTGCCCTAACCAATTAACGCCAAATTTTGCCGCACGGTCCTAACAGATACGTTTGTCGTACGTCCCACGTTGATTTCTACAGTTATTTCACACAGTGTTGCTTTTCTGTTAGCCCAACAACTCTCGGTCGTTAAGTGAAGGCCGTCGGCCACTGCTTTGCTGGAGTGTAAACTAGCTCGCGTTTGTAGGACAATACTACACGTGCACCTAAATGAGCTAGAGCCAATCGGCAGCCAGACCAAATACTTGATTTACTGGCTACGAACATGGAGACAGGTCAAAATCAAAAATCTTTATAAAATGGACTGGGTTGCCGTGGTGAGAGGTAATGCCTGAAATTTGGAATTCTCGGCACACTCTTGGGACTGGATCTCGGAATACTGAATTCACTAACGATTTACGAAATGGAATGTCCGATGCGTCTAGCTCCAACTACCATTCCGCATTCAGAGTCTGCTAATTCCGGTCGAGCGGCCATAATCACGTCTGAAACCTTTTCAAGTTAATCACCTGAGTACAAATGACAGCTCCACCAATGCGCTGCCCTTTTATGCCCTGTGTACGCGACACTATAGCTATCTGTATATGTTCATATCGCTATCCTATGACTCTTGTCACCTCAGTGTATTCTGCAATGCGAGAAGGAAACTGATTGTTAGTTATCTTGTAGGGCAGATGAAGTGTCCTTCTGGTATACGCGACTTCCTCCAGCACGAGCTCTGTTCGCTTTTCAGTTTACAGCCAAACTTTATTGTACCCATCATTTCCCGTCCAGTCCTCATACTTAAGTAGAAAAATAACTTCACTGAAATGGTGTTTATATAGTGGAGTTATTTTCAGTTTGTTACGCAATTACTTGCAGCTGTTAAGTGACTACATGAGTTTCTCTCCCCTAGTCGACTTTTTTGGTCTTCGTTGACTGCACTGTTGGCTGCTTTCAGAATTCGACTGTCGGCAAGGGGTACTTTCAACGTGCGAAAGGGAAACTCTCCAAAAAAAACACAAGCGCCATATTCCATTATATTACAGATAGTAGCTTCCTAGGACTGAGAAGAATCGAGACATAGAGCAGGTGTGCCGGCCGCGGTGGTCTAGCGGTTCTAGGCGCTCAGTCCGGAACCGCGCGACTGCTACAGTCGCAGGTTCGAATCCTGCCTCGGGCATAGATGTGCGTGATGTCCTTAGGTTAGGTAGGTTTAAGTAGTTCTAAGTTCTAGTGGGACTGATGACTACAGATGTTAAGTCCCATTGTGCTCAGAGCCATTTGAACAACCATAGAGCAGGTGTGAATGTAGGCGTATCCTAATTTCTTCGAACACTGTACAGATATATAAGATAACTGCACTGTTTGTGTAAAATGCGTGTATATTGCAGTGTAAAGTTACTGTGGCTTATGTTGTGGCATGATCAGAGAAGATGAGTGAATTTCCTATCGTGAGGGATGTATAGATTCAGCACACCGATAACCGCGAAGGTATGAGAGAGATTTTTACGTGAAAAATTATGTGCACTATAGATACTGAGATTCATTCCAGAACTACAGCCATCAAGAGGAGACATTACCTGTACATCGATCAGTGTCAGACTGTAGCAGCAATCGTAACATTTAACTGTAGTTACACTGGTAAATATGTTCCTGTTTCCCAATATTCTTGTGAGTCTTGTATGTATTTGATGATCTGTAGACAATTTTTGTGGGGTTTAACTATCAGTGCAATGTAGCGATCTGTACAAAATAATTTTGGCACTGAAAGTCTCGTCTCCAGAAAACGATGGCGGATGGTGCTCCCACACTGGCAGCAGCAGCAGTTTGGGTAAATTCAGTGATGGACGCGCTGTCCCATTAGGATTGCTAGGAACAATGCAACCTGCGCTATTCTGGGAAGCATTGCAACATCTCTCTCGGCGCTGGACCCGCACCACAGGTATGCATCAGTGTGCCAGCAATGGTGCCTTGGTGAACACGTATTTCGACAGGAATTTCTCAGGTGTCAAGTATGAAAGAGATGCCGCCGCCTCATCCTTGCGGAACCCAAACTGACATGTACACGTCGTCACTTCGCGGGGGCTGCCAATGCATCCCGACTCATGGGGACATGTGTGGAGTCGGTGTCAAGTGTTGAGTGGTGGGATGTGTTTTTTACTAGCGATCTTTTGTTTAAACTATATTCCATCGATTTCAATGACCAATAGGATGCTTTGAATTAAGAAAAAACTACCCCATACATGTGAAGAATATCGATTTAATTAATTTGCATAAATTTTTTATATCAACGTGGTGTTAGCAGTACTGTAGTTTATGGGAGGCTGTGTGTGAGTGGGTGACATGGAGCAGAACAGCAGGTTATGTGCAGAACACTACATTGATTTGCATAATTTTTATGTAAAATACAGTACAATAGTTTAAGGGGATGGGTGACAAAGAAGAATGCGGCAGAAATGGCGGTGTAAAGCATGTGAAATTCGAAAAGTGTATCAGAAAGTGGTGGGAGCACATAACTGATTAGTTAATTTGGTATCAAAGGCGGTATAATAGTTTAACGAAATGAGGGTAACGTGGGAAACCACTTAACAGAACAATAGGTTAAGTGCAGATAAAGGGGCAAACATTAGGTTAAGACACCAGGAGTACAGTGCCAAACATTAGGTTATGCAATATGATTGCCCCGTGTAATTGCTTCTTACAATACCTACATGTTTCCAAACAGCAGAGAATGATGAGCAAGAGAAATCCAACCCCTGCAAATTGATTTTTTTTATAAATAAACAATATACCCTTGAATTTCGTGTTATGAGATCCTTCCTCTCCACCAGTTTCCATATATTCCATACACTGCCTTGAATCCCCTAAATTGTTTAAACAAACAATATTCCATACAATGTCTAAATTGTTTAAACAATATCCCACACACTACAATCGAATTCCCTCCAAATGATCGATCAACTGAGTCTTTTCCCTGCCAACTTCCGGGAGGAAGGGAGGGTGGGTGATGATGGGGTTTATCAGTGGGTGAGAGGTTAATTAACCAATAAATTTAATTAAGTAGTCAATCAAATTGATAAGAGTGAGAGGAGCTATTCCAATAACTCAGACCTGAAAGTGTGCCTGTAACAGTGAGGGAGGAGGGGACATAGGGGGGAGGGAGTGGGTGTGGGACAACAATAAGGAGAACAATAGGTTTGTCCCTGAGTGCATGCCTGCCCCTGATGTAGGCAAACCAGACTAACAAAATGCGCTGATGCTTCAATCAAAAGGAAGGATCATTTTAACAGGACAATAGGTTTAGTACCTGTCAATCAAAGGTGAACAATAGGTTAAGTACCTGTCAATAAAAGGAGAACAATAGGTTTGTCCCCGAGTACATACCTGCCCCTGATGTAGGCAACAGACACTAACAAAATGTGCTGATGCCCCTGTAGCCCCCCTGCCTCTGCGTAGTTGCCATCTGCACGACATCTGCTTTGTTACAACTGTCAGTGGGCCGTTACAGGTGGCAAGACAGTGCGCCCTTTCATCGACTGGCACGTACAAATGAATTTTAATCACACTATAATGAGAATCTGTTTCACAGGATGCTCAAAGATTCTGTATATAGAAGATGCAATATGGACTGTATACATTTGAATAGGTGTAAATATGGACGAGAAAGCTAAAAAAGTACATCAGGAGACACACTAACCATTTACAATTGTTGCCTTTACCTGACCATATAGTCGAATCAAAAATATACTGGAGGAATTATAGCAGGCGGGTGAGAAGTTGGTCGGTTACCTCAGGGACGAAGCTGGTTGTAGGAGCAGATAGATTTGTCGTTGCAGGGTGACGGTGTTTGATAGGGGAAAGGTTTTCCCATTTGTCTTCCAGCACTGACAACTCATGGATGTGTGTGCCCATGCATCAGCTGTTATGGTATGAATTTTAAACGGAAGTAATATGGATTCACGGGTGTGCATTATAGAGACGGTCATCGTCAAATGTGGTACACATTTGTAGCAACGAATCTGAAATTAAATTAAAGCTGTTGTAATACATCGCAATGAGTGGAAGAAAAATTATATTTAAAATATATAGCAAAGGTTTGTAATCGTATCTCCTATTATACAATACATTTAAATATAAGTACAGTTACTGTCATTAATTAGTTAATCATCCACTGACACAGACAGAGTTGCTGAGGGTGGCAGCTATCTGAGTCGACACGAAGTGTTCCGAATGGTGCCGATTTTTGACTGTCAGTACTTCGGGACCAGCGGCTAGCTTTATGTGCCCTTCCTATAGCTTGTCTATTGGGGGCTCATAACATTTTAATTTGCACAGGTTACCAATTAATAATAAGATCTATAATGTCAGTATTGACTCTTGAACACTGATGACTACTGTTACATCCATAATGGGGAACCGGAACATGTTGCTTCTGATATAACACGACGTCATAGGCGCCATTACGTTCCACAGATCAAGAAGAACCTGTACTTCAGTTTCCAACATCCCTTTACCTTAACAGACAAAAATTACTAAACCTGCTAACAGATCGTACATGGGAATTACGTCCTCCCAGGATCATCCACAACTATAAAAGACTTATCCCATCCCTCCTCACCTCTCTCCAGTCCCGGCACACGTTCTTAATCTGCCAAGAAATTTAAATCAGCGCACACAGCACTGCCGTGTGAAAATTCATTCTGTTAACGATTAATATAAAATAAACACATGTGCAGTATGTCGTATGGTTCATTCTGAAGATGGCTCGTCGATTCAGAGCCGAAATACCACAAGAGGAGAAAATGTGGTTTGGTTGCATTCCCATGACTTCATGGATCAATAAATAACAGTTGTATACAAATTACATTTAAAGAAATACGTTTTCGAAGAAGCTCAATAAAGGTGTACCGCCTTCCATGAGCATCATTACATGCTCAGTGACGGTTTAACTGAGTCCATCATGGAAAGGTTGTAATACATGTGGTGAAACCAATCAGTAATTCGCGCAAGCACATCGGGTCTGGTAGCAACAGGAGCAATATGAGCGGCAATAAGTTTAACAATATATAAGGAAATAGAATTGCGGTTAGGCTATGACGAACAGTGTGGTGAACGTATTATCGTAGCCAAAAAAGATACGAATCCAACACTCGCCACAGTTTGGAAAACATAATGTTTTCCCGCAATAGTGACTGATAAATATTCTTTAGTGAACAACCAGTTTCGCTCTAAGGACCACCATCAGGCTCATATAACATTTAAATCATACTAGGTAATATAAAATGAATGGCGTCAAATAAGAAAATCCGTGAGTGCGTCGCTCTTGTCAAATAATAATATAAATTATATCGTCAATCACAAAAATGTGCAAAACAGTGCACTGCTCCATATGATATAACTAGTCGGCACTGACGTTGCGGAGGCAGTCTACATACTGCAATATTGATGATTTGATGGGCTTTATTATTTGATGCAATTGATCGTCAGGATGAACAAACGTCACAAGTTTTGTATAGTTTCCAACAAGAAGTTATAATAGTGAATAGATTATTGAAGAGGAGCCTGGTGGAAGTAAAAGAAAGAAACCTGAAGGTTCAGTATGAACCAGTATGAATATAATTCAACAAGTAACTGCGAACACAATAAATACACTTTCTTTTAAATCTGTTGGTTTTCGGGACGTGCCTATACCGCCGTCTGAACAATGGAATGTCATTTCTGACGATACGAACGTAAGGACAACGCAACCCCCGGTCTTCGAGCGGAGAAGATCTCCGACCCGGCCGGGAATCGAAACCGTGCTCCTTCAGGTAGCAATCAGCCGCCCTGACCGCGAGCTGCCGAGGCAGACGTAAACACACTTGGTTTGGCGTTCTGTCAAAATGTCCAAAATTATCTTTTGCAGCTCTTCGCACTGATGGTTTGGAACACCAATACACTCACGCAATGAAGTACTGACTCATATTGGACACTTTACTTTGAAACTGATGTCAATTCCATTTGTAGTCTATAGTTGCGCTGCCCTAAACACGATTTTCGGCGAAACGGCAAATGAGATTGCGCGGCAGGTCGCTCAGTCTTAATTGCCTCCCAATTATGCTACCAGCAAAACAATAACGTATAATGTATTACCTATCACCCAGGCGCCACGTGCAGCTGTATATACAATTATTTTCTGCGACCCTTCAATGAGAGAGCTTTCTGAACAAATGGGATATCGTGTGATTTGTAATGTCTTTACCAAGGCCGGTCTATTAAAACAGTAGCCTCGGGCGCTTGAATACGACCGCCGCCCCACGACGAGAAACACGAAAAGCAGCGCCGCCACATGACGTAAAGTATGAATACGCACGCCACCCCATGACGAGAAAAACATTTACCAGCGCCGGCGTGAGCTTGTTATATATAAGTACAATTATTCTTACAAGAGACATTTCATAAATAATTTACAGGTCGCTATTACTGTGGATTGTTTGATCCAGCAACAATGAAAATTACGTCAGCTGTAGTTGGGAGCTTAAGGAAGAAGCACGAGTTTTTTTTGTTTTAGAAGACCAGAGTTCGTAGTCAAGATCGGAACTTTACGCGGCAAAAACCCGACAGAAGTCCACAGTGCACTGAGTGTAGTTTTTGGTGATTTTACAGTGGACCGCAGAGCAGTTTCACGCTGGGTTAACTGTTTTATTGGTGGTCATATGAGGATAGGCGATAATCCTTGACCCGGAGCCGGCCGGAGTGGCCGAGTGGTTCTAGGCGCTACAGTCTGGAACTGCGCGACCGCTACGGTCGCAGGTTCGAATCCTGCCTCGGGCATGGATGTGTGTGGTGTCGTTAGGTTAGTTAGGTTTAAGTAATTCTAAGTTCTAGCGGACTGATGACTTCAGCTGTTAAGTCCCATAGTGCTCAGAGCCATTTGAACCATTTTTTGACCCGGAAGGCCAAATACGTCAACAGGTGAACGAAGTTTGAAACTTGTGGCAGACGCTCTTGAAGAAGATCGCAGTATGACTTAAGAGGAACTCTTTGAAGCCACGGGAATTCCCACATCAGTATTTAGTATTCTGACAAATGATTTGAAGAAGAGATAAATTTCTGCGAAATGAGCCCCACACTGTTTGATTGCTGAACAGAAGCGGAAACACATTTACACCGCAACCTTGCTTAAACATTGATTCGACCGTGAAGGTCAAGGATTTTTGCGTCGAATTGTTGCTACTGATGAAATGTGAGTTAGAGACTTTGAACCGGAGTTGAAATCACAGTCCAATGAGTGGGGAGCTTCAGATCCTCCACATCCAAAAACATTTCGACGCGTTCAATCAAAACTGAATCAAATGCTGAGTTCTGCTTGGATCACCAAGGAATCGTCATGACAGATTCAGTCCCTTGTGGAACAAGCGTCACATCAGTGTATTATCGTAACTTCATGCAAAACCTGCGCAGAAAAATGCACAAAACCCGACTTCAGTTGCTCGACGCTGGGCCACTCAATCTCCGAGACAATTCTTGCCTGCATATCGGCAATGTTGTCTCCCAATAACTGCGCAAATACGCATGGGAAGTGTTGCAGCATCCTTCCTACAACCCGGACATGAGTCCACCAGACTTCGACTTGTTCCCGAAGTTGAAAAAGCCTATGCATGGACGTCGTTATCTTCCTCTAGATGAGCTTTCTACCACCGTTATCCGAGCCATTCGGCAGATGAACAGAAGTCGTGTCCTGGATGGAATAATAGAGCTTCCGAGACCTTGGGATTCAGTCGTAGAGAAGCAGGGGGCTATATTGAAAGACTGTACAGAGATATTTAAAAAAGACCGTGTACATACAAAACTAGTGTGCATTATTTATAAAATGTCCCTCGTATTAATAAATTAATCATATGTTTCCACAAACAATGCAACAACACTTCGGCAGGCAGTTACAGTGTCACAACTTTGAGTCGCTGAGTGTGGCAGCAGTCTGAAAAAGAGAACAGTTGACACGAAGTGTCTTGATTGGTGAAGACTTTTGACGATCAGTACTTGGGACCAGCGGCCAGTATATGGCAATCCTACCATAGCTAGTCTATAGTCCTACTATAGCTAGTCTAATTTACACTACTGGCCATTAAAATTGCTACACCAAGAAGAAATGCAGATGATAAACGTGAATTCATTGGACAAATATGTTATACTAGAACTGACATGTGATTATATTTTAACGCAATTTGGGTGCATAGATTCTGAGAAATCATTACCCAGAACAACCACCTCTGGCCGTTATAACGGCCTTGATACGCCTAGACATTGAACCAAACAGAGCTTGGATGGCGTGTACAGGTATAGGTCCCCATGCAGCTTCAACACGATACCTCATTTCATCAAGAGTAGTGACTGGCGTATTGTGACGAGCCAGTTACTCGGCCACTATTGACCAGACGTTTTCAATTGGTGAGAGATCTGGGGAATGTACTGGCCAGGGCAGCAGTCGAACATTTTCTGTATCCAGAAAGGCCCGTACAGGACCTGCACCATGCGGTCGTGCATTATCCTGCTGAAATGTAGGGTTTCGCAGGGATCGAATGAAGGGTAGAGCCACAGGTCGTAACACATCTGAAGTGTAACGTCCACTGTTCAAAGTACACCATCGCAGGCGCTCCTGTCTATGATGCAGCGTCAAGGGTAACCGCAGCCATGGTCTCCGAGCTGATAGTCCATGCTGCTGCAAGCGTAGTCGAACTGTTCGTGCAGATGGTTGTTGTCTTGCAAACGTCCCCATATGTTGACTCAGGGATCGAGACGTGGCGGCACGATCCGTTACAGCCATGCGGATAAGATGCTTGTCATCTCGACTGCTAGTGATACAAGGCCGTTGGCATCCAGCACGGCGTTCCGTATTACCCTCCTGAACCCACCGATTCCATATTCTGCTAACAGTCATTGGATCTCGACCAACGCGAGCAGCAATGTCGCGATACGATAAATCGCAATCGCGATAGGTTACAATCCGACCTTTATCAAAGTCGGAAACGTGATGGTACGCATTTTTCCTCCTTACACGAGGCATCACAACAACGTTTACCAGACAACGCCGATCAACTGCTGTTTGTGTATGAGAAATCGGTTGGAAACTTTTCTAATGTTAGCACGTTGTAGGTGTCGCTACCGGCGCCAACCTTGTGTGAATGCTCTGGCATATCACAGCATCTTGTTCCTGTCGGTTAAATTTCGCGTCTGTAGCACGTCATCTTCGTGGTGTAGCAATTTTAAGGGCCAGTAGTGTATGTAGGTTATCAATTATTAATAATAAGATCGGTACATATGCGGTCCGAGACACCTCGTAAAAATGTCAGTATTGGCTCTTGAGTAAAGAAGTTTGACGATCACTGGTTTAAAGTATTGAAGGAATTTCCAAGAGGAAAGAGGAACCAAAATCTGGAAACAGTTTTTGGCTGCTGTCACTTTGAGATGAGTTAATTATTTACTCAAGCTGATGGCAACCATTAAAAACTGCTCAAGTTTCAAACCGGCGTCTCTTTACTCATAGGAGGTTTAGAGATACAGTGAAAACCGCTATTCCAATGGTTGGAGTGAATCAGTGTATGAAACTCTGTGGGGAAAAAGGACGTGCTCAGTTCCTATGTCTGAGGAGGTAGGCTCCGGCCCCTTGTCCTCCTACGTAGTTGGTAACGGTATTATTTTTTGAAGTCTCAAGTCTACCACAGTGTGGCACTAGTCAGCAAATAAAAGGTTCGGCTGTCGTCGAATTCGTCCCCATTGTGTTTGAGCTTCGAGACGGGCCAACAACTGCAGCGTCGACACCATTCGCAAATCTTGCTATAGGCGTTTACCGCCATGCAGTGGTAGCAGCTTATCTGTTCATTAATTTGAACAGGACATAGCTATGTTGTCCGAATTCACTCGCCGTTTCGTTCGTTCGGCGAATACTTAACATATTGTGTCCTGACTGCAAAGCAACGTTGTGTGGTAAGATTCACCAAAATCGCCCCTTTTGTCTGCTTGATCCGCTTCTTATTGTTCAGCATTCTCTCTCAGATTTGATCGTACTCCTGTGTATCCAGCTATGATTCAGAGCATGTTCTTTATGTAGTTTGTCATTGTGTAACTTCGGCGACAGTTATCATCGGATTAATATTGTGTTTTGTTCTGTCCGGATGTCAGAATGTATCTGTTTGTATTATTCCTTAATTTCTTTCTTATTAGTGTTGTGATGTTAAATCAGGGACCCCTCCTCCACCCCCATCCCCCCACACCCTTTGCAAGCTAGAACGTTTCCAACGCTATTCATAGTCATAAACTGAATAGGAAATCAGTTTACGAAGGCTTACTGAAACGCAATGTCTCCGAATTGTTATATGAAAACTCATAAAACTTTTCAAACAAAACAAACTTTATTAACAATCTAAATATTTATTCCTCATGTCCAAATATTTATTTCTCAACGTAGTCACCCTGGCGACGAACACATTTCTCCCTATAAGTTTGTTCGCACCGTAGCTGCAGAATGTTTGACTTTGTTGACGAGCCACACCCTCTCTCTAGTTGTATCGCTTCATCACTATCAGGGTGAAGTGCTCGAAGGTGTCCTTTAAGTTCTGAAAATTTTGGAAAATTGGAGAGGACCAAGTCGTAACTGTATAGAGGATGATCGATAACAGCGATCCCAAGGCGTCGGATTGTTGCCGGTGTCACAGCGTTCGTGTGTGGTCTGGCAAAAGCAATTGTTGACATATGTCTAATCTAATCTGTTTCAAGTCTGGAGTGACGGAAAAAGGAGCAAATTATTGAAAGTAGAGCGATACAGTTCCAAGACACACAGAAAGAACCATAATCAGAAAGACGAACAAGGCTATTGCAATGCAGATTAACAAAGAGCACTAAATGAAACGAAAATTCCTGAGACAATGACCATTCTAGACAAATTTAAACTGTTTCATGGTTATAGTACAGTGTTGATTCAGAAAAGGCAAAACGCAGAATACGTCAATAAAAAATGAAGGAAAAGCGATTAAGATGTAACGTCCCCTTGGCAACGAGGTCATGTGAGACGGAACACAGTCTCGGATTTAACAAGAACTGGCTCGTGACCTTTCCAGAGGGATCACCCTGTACCCATATAAAGAGATTCAGGGAGGCCTCGGAAAATCTAAATCCGGACAGCTGGTTGCGTTACTGTCGAATGCGAATCTAATGCCTTAAACATTGTGCTTCCTTGCTGGATGCGTACGAAAATAAAGTGCAATGTGCACTAAGATATAGACTTATCGTAAAAAAAGCCAATTTAATCGTGGTGGAGACGCCGATGATTGATAAAATTATTTTTAAAATGGTTTATTTTGTGACACACTCACATTAAATTTCAAAAGGAAATCAGAATCCGAATTGAGATCAAATCCAATTTTACTTTCGGGAATCTTCGCCATGTACTGAATTTTTAAAATCCATAACTTTCACACGTGATAGTCCTTCACACAATAGCTTCTTCGTACAAATGTTATGCGATGTTCCGGACAAATAAACCATTACAAAAACGACACATTGTGCCAGTGTGATGATGTGAGGGTTCATGTCAGTCCATAGTATAGTGGAACTGACGTTCATAGGTAAAACACGAGGTTCCTCCATCAATTATGGCCCTCAAACTTCTCTCCCTGTTCGATCCCGGAACAGCATCGAAGAGGGAGAGAAGTGTAAGGACCGTAATTAGTGGAGAAGCTTTGTTCGCGGATGGCACGACGTGGGATATGATGGTGAGATGAAAATACCTGTTATTTACAGTATATAAACGGAGCGTGGTGGCGCTGTGGTTAGAAATTGGACTCGCATTCGGGAGGACAACGGTTCAAACATGTGTCCTTAAATCGCTTCAGGCAAATGCCTGGATAGTTTCTTTGAAAGGGCACGGCCGACTTCCTTCCCCACCCTTCCCTAATCCGATGGAACCGATGGCCTCACTGTTTGGTCCCCTCCCCAAAATCATCCAACCAACCAACCAACAGTATATAAAGATTTGCATGAGAAATTGTATAAAAGTTTCAAACTGATGAGAATCAAGAAAATTTTTACCGTCCAAAGAACATGGCAGATATTATCCACTACTGCAGCATGGCTCAAATACATTATTCTAGTCTTTAGCGGAATATGTGCTGCGATAGACATACTGTAAAAAGTCAAAATTCAAACATTCGTATCTCATATAATTCATACTCATCGTCACAGTCCCCATAGAGCATTTGTGGGCTGAACTCGACAGGATTCTGAAGAAGTGCTATATAAGTAGCCAGCCGCAACCAGAGGAAGTATTTATTCAAGAACGGGAGAATATTGTCCAGGACATGGCAAGCCTTCCCATTCCTGGAAACAAAACTATTCACAGACGCATGATCCTAGATATTTTATACTTATTACTGTTTCCTGTAATTCATTGCCAGTCACGGTTGCCAACCGTCCTGTGTTGTAAGAGATTTTTCGTTTTGAGGGTTAAAAAAATGATCCTTTATGGACCTTGTAAGGGGTGCTAAAATCCCGTATTTAATATTTTTACTAATTTATCTTCTGTTTGTAACTCATTTGTCTAAATTACATCAATATTAGGCCTGTATGTCGTTGATAAATGGGATATTGAAGTAAGAATTTGTCTTTTAATACGCCACCGTACGATACTTCACATTATTTACTTATTATTGGACATTGAATTTAAGTTTTAATTTACCATATTTAAACAGCAGCCTAATTCAGTTGCAAAGTAACTTAAATAATACAGTCTTCATATTACCAAAGAGTAATTTGAAGTTATAAAAGTTTCGACAGCAATGAACGACGCTTTATATAAACGAGCCGATACTAACTAACGGCGAACGCGTAGACTGTAGGCGTCAATCGTCAGCAGTCGACACTCTACATTAGTTGTGTTTATACGAATACGATTAACATCTAAGTAATAATGTCTAATTCACTTCCCAAGCGAGCTAAACAACTGTGCGTTCATTTAGAAAGTTGGGGAAATTATTTCAATATTTTACTCTAAACTAATTAACATAGATTTTCTAGTTACAGCACTGTACATATCTTCGCTTAATAAAAGCTGTTCGGGATTAAAATTGGGAGTTATCATCGGTGTCCCGTATTGCGATGCTGACGTTGGCAACAGTCGTGTACTCGAACAATACACATAGTTACGTGTATGGTGCACCGCTTGTCTAGGTTGAGCGTCAACTGTCAGTCTCTGACAGAGAGGGGTGGTGCAGTGATAAGACAGTGGACTCGCCCTTGGGACGACTTAGTTCAGATAAATTTCGATTTTTGTGATTTCCCCAAACCGATGAATGACTAATACCGACATGTTTTCGTTAAAAAGAGTACGACAGACTTTCTTTTCCATCGCTTCACAACTCAAGCTTGGCCTTCATCCCAAATAACCAAGTAGTCGACGGGACGATAAGTCCTAATCTTACTTCCTCCTGTTATTTACTGTTGTTTATTAAGTTTTGAAGTGTCTATTAAGCTTCGCTGTTCCGAGTAGACAACTATAACATTCCAAGTCTTCTCTCTTTTCAAACAGGTTTCTTGAGCCCGGCAAAAAAAAAAACTTTTGTTTTAGGTATCATAATGACAAGCTTTTGGGTTTGGAGGAATATAAGGAGATTAAAAACTTTCTGGATTTCAGTTCCATCTGTTACGCAAACAAGATAATAGGCAGACCTGAAACCCAATAATTTTGTCTATATACGCGGTTACCATAAGAACTTCAAAACTGTTTACTGTGGATATTTCCTTCTGAGTCTTTTTAGTGTGCATTTGAAGTTTACGATTTACTCAAGATAAATGTATATTTTTTAAAGTTACCCGAGTGTACATATTTTCCACTAATACTTTAAAGTAAATCTGATGAAGTTTCTTTTCTTGATACTTTCACTCGTCAGGTGTGTTAAAAATAGAGCATTTTATAAAATTGTAATTTATTTTATTCAGGTTTAGTCTTAATGCTGTTATTTAGGCCCGTTGTATGTGCAAAAATGCCGATGTTGAGAAGATACTCATGAATAGATTAATTTATGGCGACATCAGAAGTATGTTGTTGTTGTTGTGGTCTTCAGTACTGAGACTGGTTTGATGCAGCTCTCCATGCTACCCTATCCTGTGCAATCTTTTTCATCTCCCAGTACTTACTGCAACCCACATCCTTCTGAATCTGCTTAGTGTATTCATCTCTTGGTCTCCCTCTACGATTTTTACCCTCCACGCTGCCCTCCAATGCTAAATTTGTGATCCCTTGATGCCTCAAAACATGTCCTTCTAACCGGTCCCTTCTCTTTGTCAAGTTGTGCCACATACTCCTCTTCTCCCCAATTCTATTCAATACTTTATCATTAGTTATGCGATCTACCCATCTAATCTTCAGCATTCTTCTGTAGCACCACATTTCGAAAGCTTCTATTCTCTTCTTGTCCAAACTATTTATCGTCAATGTTTCACTTCCATACATGGCTACACTCCATACAAATACTTTCAGAAACGACTTCCTGACACTTAAATCTATACTCGATGTTAACAAATTTCTCTTCTTCAGAAACGCTTTCCTTGCCATTGCCAGTCTACATTTTATATCTTCTCTACTTCGACCATCATCAGTTATTTTGCTCCCCAAATAGCAAAACTCCTATACTACTTTAAGTGTCTCATTTCCTAACCTAATTCCCTCAGCATCACCCGACTTAATTCGACTACATTCCATTATCCTCGTTTTGCTTTTGTTGATGTTCATCTTATATCCTCCTTTCACGACACTGTCCATTACGTTCAACTGCTCTTCTAAGTCCTTTGCTGTCTCTGATAGAATTACAATGTCATCGGCGAACCTCAAAGTTTTTATTTCTTCTCCATGTATTTTAATACCTACTCCGAATTTTTCTTTTGTTTCCTTTACTGCTTGCTCAATGTACAGATTGAATAACATCGGGGAGAGGCTACAACCCTGTCTCACTCCCTTCCCAACCACTGCTTCCCTTTCATACCCCTCGACTCTTATAACTGCCATCTGGTTTCTGTACAAATTGTAAATAGCATTTCGCTCCCTGTATTTTACCCCTGCCACCTTTAGAATTTGAAAGAGAGTATTCCAGTCAACATTGTCAAAAGCTTTCTCTAAGCCTACAAATGCTAGAAACGAAGGTTTGCCTTTCCTTAATCTTTCTTCTAAGATAAGTAGTAAGGTCAGTATTGCCTCACGTGTTCCAATATTTCTACGGAATCCAAACTGATCTTCCCCGAGGTCGGCTTCTACCAGTTTTTCCATTCGTCTGTAAAGAATTCGCGTTAGTATTTTGCAGCTGTGACTGATATTTCGGTAATTTTCACATCTGTGAAAACCTTTCTTCTTTGGGCTTGGAATAATTATATTCTTCTTGAAGTCTGAGGGTATTTCGCCTGTCTCGTACATTTTGCTCAATAGATGGTAGAGTTTTGTCAGGACTGGCTCTCCCAAGTCTGTCAGTAGTTCTAATGGAATGTTGTCTACTCCCGAGGCCCTGTTTCGACTCAGGTCTTTCAGTGCTCTGTCAAACTCTTCACGCAGTATCTTATCTCCCATTTCATCTTCATCTACATCCTCTTCCATTTCCATAATATTGTCCTCAAGTACATCGCCCTTGTATAGACCCTCCTTCCACCTTTCTGCTTTCCCTTCTTTGCTTAGAACTGGGTTTCCATCTGAGCTCTTGATATTCATACAAGTGGTTCTCTTTTCTCCAAAGGTCTCTTTAATTTTCTTGTAGGCAGTATCTATCCTAGCCCTAGTGAGATAAGCCTCTACATCCTTACATTTGTCCTCTAGCCATCCCTGCTTAGCCATTTTGCACTTCCTGTCGATCTCATTTTTGAGACGTTTGTATTCCTTTTTGCCTGCTTCATTTACTGCATTTTTATATTTTCTCCTTTCGTCAATTAAGTTCAATATTTCTTCTGTTACCCAAGGTTCTGTACTAGCCCTCGTCTTTTTACCTACTTGATCCTCTGCTGCCTTCACTACTTCATCCCTCAGAGCTACCCATTCTTCTTCTACTGTACTTCTTTCCCCCATTCCTGTCAATTGTTCCTTTATGCTCTCCCTGAAACTCTGTACAACCTCTGGTTCTTTCAGTTTATCCAGGTCCCATCTCCTTAAATTCCCACCTTTTGCAGTTTCTTCAGTTTTAATCTACAGTTCATAACCAACAGATTGTGGTCAGAGTCCACATCTGCCCCTGGAGATGTCTTACAATTTAAAACCTGGTTCCTAAATCTCTGTCTTACCATTGTATAATCTATCTGATACCTTCTAGTATTTCCAGGGTTCTTCCATGTATACAACCTTCTTTCATGATTCTTGAACCAAGTGTTAGCTATGATTAAATTATGCTCTGTGCAAAACTCTACCAGGCGGCTTCCTCTTTCATTTCTTAGCCCCAATCCATATTCACCTACTATGTTTCCTTCTCTCCCTTTTCCTACTCTCGAATTCCAGTCACCCATGAGTATTAAATTTTCGTGTCCCTTCACTACCTGAATAATTTCTTTTATCTCATCATACATTTCTTCAATTTCTTCATCATCTGCAGAGCTAGTTGGCATATAAACTTGTACTACTGTAGTAGGCGTGGGCGTCGTGTCTATCTTGGCCACAATAATGCGTTGATTATGCTGTTTGTAGTAGCTTACCCGCACTCCTATTTTTTTATTCATTATTAAACCCACTCCTGCATTACCCCTATTTGATTTTGTGTTTATAACCCTGTATTCACCTGACCAAAGTCTTGGTTCAAATGGCTCTGAGCACTATGGGACTCAACTGCTGAGGTCATTAGTCCCCTAGAACTTAGAACTAGTTAAACCTAACTAACCTAAGGACATCACAAACATCCATGCCCGAGGCAGGATTCGAACCTGCGACCGTAGCGGTCTTGCGGTTCCAGACTGCAGCGCGTTTAACCGCACGGCTACTTCGGCCGGCACCAAAGTCTTGTTCTTCCTGCCACCGAACTTCACTAATTCCCACTATAATTAACTTTAACCTATCCATTTCCCTTTTTAAATTGTCTAATCTACCTGCCCGGTTAAGGGATCTGACATCCCACGCTCCGATCCGTAGAACGCCAATTTTCTTTTTCCTGATAACGACGTCCTCCTGAGTAGTCCCCGCCCGGAGATCCGAATGGGGGACTATTTTACCTCCGGAATATTTTACCCAAGAGGACGCCATACAGTAAAGCTGCATGCCCTCGGGAAAAATTACGGGCGTAGTTTCCCCTTGCTTTCAGCCGTTCGCAGTACCAGCACAGCAAGGCCGTTTTGGTTAATGTTGCAAGGCCAGGTCAGTCAATCATCCAGACTGTTGCCCCTGCAACTACTGAAAAGGCTGCTGCCCCTCTTCAGGAACCACACGTTTGTCGGGCCTCTCAACAGATACCCCTCCGTTGTGGTTGCACCTACGGTACGGCCATCTGTATCGCTGAGGCACGCAAGCCTCCCCACCAACGGCAAGGTCCATGGTTCATGGGGAAGGATCAGAAGTATACAGTACTAAAATTACTCTTGTTGGTAACTTTATGTTGAGCTCCACAAATGTATCGGGAAAGCTATCCATCTGGTTTCTGAATTTTATACACCTCACCTTAAGTGGTCTAGATCGCCTTTATAATATATGGCTCCACGAACCATCACTTAATTGTTTTCGTTTAATACAGATGCTCTAGGTAAGTCCAATGTACTAATCGCATTCTGATATACGAGGTACCTGTCTTTCTAAACATCTGAAAGTAGTTGAACCATAGATACTTTACGTTATTTGGTTGAATAGCTCCGTAATATTTCCCTGTCCCTGCACGTGATTCTGGTCAGCGCCTTAAAGAAGAATGAATTGTTTAACATTTCATTTTATCTTGAAACTCTTCCATTGGTCCGTGTTTGCATTAAAACAGCAATATGGTATTGTGGGTCGCCTTGGTGCAAAATACTTTTTTTTTTATTAATTTACTCCCAAACTAGTTTCAGCCACAATATCGCCACCATCAGAGGGTTATTTAATTCTAAAACATGCAAAAAATAGCATACTTATAAATATTACAGAACATTATTACATGTGTACTGTTTGGTTCCAAATATTGTTTTCTGTGAATAGTTTCCTAATACCTTTTTACAGCTTCTTTTTACGTTTATTTCCGCTGTCTCTGGCATAGGTTCTGTGTTTTCGTTACCGTTTCTTCGGCATACAGCATGCCATCTGCAACTGTATGAATGGCTATTAGTAAACAAATATTAAGAAGTTCACATGTCAGTAGAACATAACGATGGGGAAAAAATGAAATGGAGGGATATGACATTAGGTAATATTTAATGATGAGTGTTAGGATCGTTTTCACTTTCTGTGTATGATAACGACCTATCTTCCATACGCACTTACTGCAACTATTGTCTATATACGGACGATCTTCAGCTGTATCTGATAAATCTAACGACAGCTACAAATTCCATTAACAGTAATATCCGAGCTCTTTACTATTCTGTCAATAACACCGGACTTAGCTGAACTTTCCCAATTGCAACAAATCTTCAATGCGCCTTAACAGTTTATTACTTCAGCTTTCTGTGAAGCCCTACTCTACATGGCTATAAATACAGAAATTCCACTCAGTTTCTGAATTACAGATACTGATGTACACTACATGAACCTTTCAATTAGAGTGAAAATACTGGATGTGCGTGTGTCCCTTCATAACTCACAAACAACATTTTTTCCAGAGATATCGAAAGGAAAATGGGCGAGGACCTAGTTTCGCCTTTCGATTATAACAAGTTCCTAATTGTGACAACTCCCAGGGACTTGACCTTGTCCATATGTAAGACACATAATGACACGCTTCTGTGTGATGACATTTAGTCGAAGGTGCCATTGCTAGAAACTTTGGATTCAGCGACTACTTGCTCGGTAATAACATCCCCAAATATCTGTCCTCAAACATAGCATTCCTGCATCAACAACACTCTCGGGTTTACTGTCAACCCCTTCCCCCCCCTCTCTTCTCTCCCTCCCCCTCCCCCGTCCAAACACATCAAAAATGGCTCTGAGCACTATGTGACTTAACAGCTGAGGTCATCAGTCCCCTAGAACTTAGAACTAGTTAAACCTAACTAACCTAAGGACATCACACACATCCATGCCCGAGGCAGGATTCGAACCTGCGACCGTAGCGGTCGCGCGGTTCCAGTCTGAAGCGCCTATAACCGCTCAGCCACACCGGCCGGCTCCAAACACATCACCCACGCTAACTACGCCGGATCTTTCTCTGTTGCAAACACTCTACCATGGAACTGCCCTTTAACACCAGAGAACCTACACGTTTCCCCTGTTTCAAGTATAAACTGATTGCTTATCTTTCTGAATAATCGTAGTGGAACCTTTACTTCTCATCAAGCCCATATACACCTACTTTCTTGATTTTAACATCATAAAACCTTTTCGCTGCCAGAGTCCATTTGAATAAGAGTCTACTGAATGTGTGAAGGTTACGTGCAATTCTAGCCAAAACGTCAGCAGTTTTGCAGCGGTCACCCACGCGGAAGGTTCTTATTGACATAATGTTAACATAGTTTCCAAATGTGTTAAAACATATTTTGGCCCGCTGACTACCTTTCCTGCTCCTCTTTAGCGTTTTTTCTTCTCTTTTTCTTTTGTCATTTTCATTTTTATTGTAATTTCTTATTTTAGTTACCATAAGTAAGCGAACTGATATAAATCAGTTAAGCCAACATATTTTCTTTGTCAGTATAAATTTGTATGTTTTAATTGTAATAAAATAAGATGTCTGGCCAGATGAAAGCCAAGGGTTAATGCTGTCAACATTAACAACCGTTACAAACGATAAGGTGGCTTGCGGGATATACATGTAAATTTAGAATAAATAGATAAATAAATTGATGATCTTTTCTTTATTGGGGACCACAGCCAGCTAAAAGTTTCTAAATAGAACATTTTCACTGTTTGACTGTGATTATGGTTATTATGCCCAGTATAGGAATTTCGGTTTTGGAGCCATTTTCAATTGCAATAGCGACTCTAAGGAAATGTCAAACATGTCAGACAAATCTGCAAATACACAACATGCTTACGTTAGGACATGTTCGTGTATACTTAGGCACTTTCATCTATTAACGTTACTACAGGGAATGACTGAATAATACCAAGCAGAATGAGTTTAACGATGACATGCACGCTATCTAATCAAAAGTATCCGGACACCAGCATGTAATGCGGAGTTGACCACCTGATGTCACGAGAGGGGGACCTGACAGTATACAAGGAGAGGTGAGTTTTGTGTCGTCAGCAGACATGCATTAACAGCAGAATGGGTGGGTCAGGAGATCAATGTGACTTCGAACGTAGACTAGTCATTGGCTCTCACATGAGTAACAGATCCATCAGGGACATTTCAATCATTCTAAAGCTGGCCAATTCGACTGTTGGTGATGTGACTGTGAACTGGAAACGCGAAGGAACAACGACAGTCAAACTGAGATCAGCACGGACGGACAGGAACCGTCGAACACTACAGAGGTTGGTTGTACAAAAACGCCTCAAATCAGCAGAAGAAATCATTCTTGAGTTTCAAAGTGCTACCAGCAGTCGAGTTGGCACAATGGCGGTGCGTTGGAAGTTAAAAAAAGAATGGGGTACAATGGTCGTGAAACTCCTCATAAGCCACATGTTTCGATAGACAATGCTAAGCGACGCTTGGGGTGGTCTAAAGAGCGAAGCCGCTGGACAGCGAATGGCTGGAAACCAGTGATTTGGAGTGATGAATCACGTTATACCCTGTGCCAATCCGACTAAAGGGCTTTTGTTTAGTGGATGTCTGGAGAACGTTACTTTTCAACAAGTGTAGTGACAACAGTGAAGTATGGAGGAGCTGGTGTTACGGCATGATGGTGTTTTTTGTCGCTAGGTGTCGTCCCTTTATTGCGCTTAACCAAACGCCAAATATGGAAGGATATGAACATATTTTACAGCATTACGTACATAAAGTAGAGGAACAGTTGAAAGGCAACAATTTATTGTATCACCATGAAAATGCACCCTGTCGTACACTGAGGTGACAAAAGTCATGGGATATCGATATGTATATGTACGGATGGCAGTAGTATTGCTTACACGAGGTATACAAGAGCAGTGCATTGGTGGACCAATCATTTGTACTAAGGTGATTCACTTGAAAAGTTTTCAGACGTGATTATGGCCACAAGACGGAAACTAACAGACTTTGAACGCAGAATGGTACTTGGTGCTAGACGCATGGAGCATCCCATTTCGAAAATCGTTAGGGAGTTCAATATTTCGAGACCCACAGTGTCAACAGTGTGCCGAGAAAAACAAATGGCTCTGAGAACTATTGGACTTAACACCTGAGGTCATCAGTCCCCTAGAACTTAGAACTACTTAAACCTAACTAATCTAAGGACATCACACACATCCAGGCCCGAGGCAGGATTCGAAGCTGCGACCGTAGCGGTCGCGCGGTTCCAGACTGAAGCGCCTAGAACCGCTCGGCCACAACGGCAGGCTGTGCCGAGAATACCAGATTTCAGGCATTATCTCTCACCACGGAGAACGTAGTTGCCGACAACCTTCATTAAACGGACGAGGGCAGTGGCGTTTGTGTAGAGTTGTCAGTGCTAACAGAGAAACAACACCGCGTGAAATAACGGCACGCTACGGTCGCAGGTTCGAATCCTGCCTCGGGCATGGATGTGTGTGATGTCCTTAGGTTAGTTAGGTTTAACTAGTTCTAAGTTCTAGGGGACTAATGACCTCAGCAGTTGAGTCCCATAGTGCTCAGAGCCATTTGAACCAAATAACGGCAGAAATCAATGAGAGACGTACGACGAACGTATTCGTTAGGACAGTTCTACAAAATTTGGCGTTAATGGGCTATGAGAGCAGACGACCGACGCTAGTGCCTTTGCTAACAGCACGACATCGCCTGCAGCGTCTTTCCTGTGCTCGCGACCGTATCGGCTGTACCCTTGACGACTGGATAACCGTGGCCTGGTCAGATGAGTCCCGATTTCAGTTAGTAAGAGCAGATGACAGGTTTCGAGCGTGGCCCAGAACCCACGAAGTCATGGACCCCAGTTGTTAACAAGGCACTGTGGAAGCTGGTGGTTGCTCCATAATCATGTGGGCTGCGCTTACATGAAATGGAGTGGGTCCTTGTTTATGTTCGGCTACTTGGAGACCATTTGCAGCCATTCATAGGCGACATGTTCCCAACCCAGGATGGAATTTTTATGAATGACAGTACGTCATGTCACCAGGCCCAATAGTTCGCGATTGGTCTGAAGAACATTCTGGATAATTCGACCGAATGAATTGGCCACCCAGATCGCCAGACATGAATCCCATCGAACATTTAGGGGACGTAATCGAGAGTTCAGTTCGTGCACAATATCCTGCACCCGTAACACTTCCGCGATTATGAACGGCTATAGAGGCAGCGTGGCTCAGTATTTCTGCAGGGGACTTCCAACGACCTGTTGAGTCCATACCACGTCGAACTGTAGCACTACGCCGGGCAAAAGTAGGTCCGACACATTATTAGGACTTCATCACCTCAGTGTAAAGCGGTATATGTAATATATAAAGAGGAGCCGGCCGCTGTGGCTGAGCGGTTCTAGGCGCTTCAGTCTGGAACCGCACGACCGCTACTGTCGCAGGTTCGAATCCTGCCTCGGGCATGGATGTGTGTGATGTCCTTAGGTTACTTAGGTTTAAGTAGTTCTACGTTCTAGGGGACTGATGACCTCAGATGTTAAGTCCCATAGTGCTCAGAGCCATTTGAACCATTTTTTGAGACAATGTTTTGTGGACAGTAACATTCTTGAAATGAAATGGTCTGCCGTGAGACCCAACGGAACACCTGTGGGATGAGTTAGAGCGTCTACACTGCTCCAGAGCCCAGTGTTCAATATTACTGCCTTCTCTGCTTTCGGCCCTTGAGGAAGAGCAGGCTGCCATTCCTCTGCACACATCCCGATACCTCACCAAAAGCGTCCTCAGCAGAGCACAAGCTGTCATGAAGACGAAGGGTGCAGATATCCCATAGGGTATTGGGTATTAAACTGGGGACCTAGAAACGACGAAGAGGCTTCGTCCCGCAGCAGCCTTCAGTGGTTCATTACCCCACAACAGGCCACAGCAATCCACCCACCCCACCGCCGCCCCACACTGAACCCAGGGTTATTGTGCAGTTCGGCCCCCAGTGGACCCTCCGTGAACGTCTCATACCAGACACGTGTAACCCTAAATGTTTGCGTGGTAGAGTAATTATGGTGTACTCGTACGTGGTGGCAGTAAAGCGCAGCAATCGCCGACATAATGTAACTGAGGTGGAATAAGGGGAACCAGCCCGCATTCACCGCGGCAGATGGAAAACCGCCTTAAAAACTATCCACAGGCTGGCCAGCACACTGGGTCTCGACACTAATCCTCCGGCGGCACGCCTTCCCGCTCGGGAAGCAGCTCGTTAGACCGCGCGGCTAGCCGGGCGGGCTGCATACGAGGTGTGGCTAGAAAAAAACCGGACTAGTACTGGTGAAACAATAAAACAAATGCAATAAGGCTGAAAGTCGCGTGGCCTGTCACGTGACTCTCGCTCCGCCTACTGCTCGAGTTTCATCTGCCTCCTGCACTCAGTCTGCCCGTGGCGTCTGTTTTAAGTAGTTGACGTTTTGTCTGTGCGTCGGAAAATGTTGAGTGTACAGAAAGAACAGCGTGTTAACATCAAATTTTGTTTCAAACTAGGAAAATCTGCAAGTGAAACGTTTGTAATGTTACAACAAGTGTACGGCGATGATTGTTTATCGCGAACACAAGTGTTTGAGTGGTTTAAACGATTTAAAGATGGCCGCGAAGACACCAGTGATGACACTCGCACTGGCAGACCATTGTCAGCAAAAACTGATGCAAACATTGAAAAAATCGGTAAACTTGTTCGACAAGATCGCCGTTTAACAATCAGAGCAGTGTCTGAGTTAACAGGAGTTTCCAGGATGTCAGAACAAATCATTCTTCGGCGTTCCTTCTGTTCAATTGTGAGACACTTTGGAACCATTTTTGAACACACTTTGTTCATGTTGAAACTTTCATGAAGAATCTGCCTAACACTTTCCTTGTCAACTCCTGTTAACTCAGACACTGCTCTGATTGTTAAACGGCGATCTTGTCGAACAAGTTTACCGATTTTTTCAATGTTTGCATCAGTTTTTGCTGACAATGGTCTGCCAGTGCGAGTGTCATCACTGGTGTCTTCGCGGCCATCTTTAAATCGTTTAAACCACTCAAACACTTGTGTTCGCGATAAACAATCATCGCCGTACACTTGTTGTAACATTACAAACGTTTCACTTGCAGATTTTCCTAGTTTGAAACAAAATTTGATGTTAACACGCTGTTCTTTCTGTACACTCAACATTTTCCGACGCACAGACAAAACGTCAACTACTTAAAACAGACGCCACGGGCAGACTGAGTGCAGGAGGCAGATGAAACTCGAGCAGTAGGCGGAGCGAGAGTCACGTGACAGGCCACGCGACTTTCAGCCTTATTGCATTCGTTTTATTGTTTCACCAGTACTAGTCCGGTTTTTTTCTAGCCACACCTCGTATACCGTATGTTAACGTCCGCTAATAGGTGGCTGGGTAATTTCGATCGTATAGCGCATACGCAGATTTCAGGGTGATATGCTTGACATGTCATGAGAGATTATGTATTGCACTGAAAATGGCTCCATCGCCAAAATTACAGTTATGGACATAACAAAAATAATTACAATCAAACGGTAAAAAATATTGTCTTTTAAATAAATGAATAACCTAATGTCGTTCTTCGTGATACGAATACTCCGTGCAGGGAAGCAGAATCAGTGTGAGCACAAAGCTGACATGTACTTGGAGCTAGGTAGGAGACAGCGTTGTAAAGAGGGACAGTGGTGACGCGACGGAGACGGGAGGCAGTCAGCATGCCGCGCACGGCCGACGCAGAAGGAGCGCTCAGGGACACGCCAGCTACGCTCCTTCACTGCCTGCCGCAAAGCCAACGCCAGGCACGGCGCCGCGCACTTCACAGTTAAGCCAACACTGCTTCACTGTCAACAATGCCACACATTTGCACGGCACAGAACTTTAGCTCTGGCCATAGGGACTTCGGTACAATATTTACCCATAACGATACGGGAAACCGTACAACTTTAACCAATACTTGCAACGAAACAAACCGTTAGTACATGAACTACAAATACGAGCGCGGCGTACGAAATGGAGCGCTCCACCTGCTGTCAGTTTTCTGTTGATCTGAGACGGAAGACTGACAAAGTAAAACCGGACGAACACGAATAGGACTCGCGCTCAGAGATAAATTGAACTCGAGTAAAACCGCAAACAGTCGCTAATTGATGATTTGTTCACACGACCTATTTCACTGCGTTGAAGAAGCATCTTCAGATGATACTACATAGAAAGGACAGTATCCTTGTAATCTCCTTCTTTCATTCACCTTACTTTGCTGTCTTTAATTTTTTAATCATACAGACTACAAAGATGCTCTCCTTTATACGTATTCTTACATGAGGAAGTTGCTTTAACGTAGCGAAACCGCTCATGTGAATAAATCAAGTAACAGCTGTTTGCTGTTTTATTCGAGTTCAATTTACCACGAATTTCAACGGCTGTGTTATAAAGTTATATGCGCGCTCTTAGGGTTCCGCATAATATTAATTATGTCTACAGGTAGTTCACCTACAGGTTTCGATGCGTGAGTTTGCCAGTATCAAATATGTAAGATAAATGGCCGTATTTTCTGATTGTATTGATTTAGAAGCTCATGTTTTTTACACCGCCAAGAAACCGCAGGCCTTCTTAACAGAGGGCCAGACAGACGGACAAGAAAGTGATCCTATAAGTATTTCGTTTTTACCGACTGAGATATGGGAACTCTAAAACGTATGTTAGTATTTGCCGAGGATTAGAAGGGAAAAGGAAGGAACACTGTAAATTAAAGAGAAGTTCCAGTTCGGAATCAACATGGTTGGGGCGTAAAACCAAAGGAACCATCCAAACGTTCAATGTAAGCGATTTATAGAAACTACAGAAAGTCACTGTCGGAAAGCACGGCCAGGATTTAAACTTCCGCTTCTTCGAGAAGAGAATCCCGTGCGATAAGCAATACCGAAACTCGCTCAGTAAGTAGATGTTACTTTCGGGGAGATCATGGAATTCGTCTGGGACCGATAAGAACTTCGCCATATATTGCCTGTGTGTGAGCATTGTACTCATTTTTTTGGAAGGCCTTTTAGTTCGATTTGTAATACGATATCAGGAGATAATAGTATACATTACTTCACTCAAACATTAAAATAATATTAAGAACTATCAAATACACAACGTTTAAGCTTTATGATCGATGAGATGACATTTCTTTGCAACCCAAGACAGAGACATGAGTAGAAAGGTAAATGGCACAGTCGGCCCATTGTCTTAACGTGTTTTAATCAACAATGCGTATCTCTAAGCACATATTCAAATTCAAGGCTTTAATTAAGAGACCTTCATTGTGATTTCAGTGTAAACGAAATGTTCCCATCACAATGAAGCCCCCGCAATAGTCAACTGAAATCCTGAGTAAACAGCTGTACTTCAAACTACTTTTTTACGCAAAAGCATCACGTTAGAAAGGATAGCTTTTTCTGAGGTATTACCCGCTGCGCATTCTTTCCGTAGCTAGAGCAGGGGTTCTTACCTCCTTAGGATTAAAATGAAATGTTATGAGGGGTAAAAAGTAAGCAATTCGATTCTGTTTCAGTCAGGAAACAAAATTATTTTCAAAATATCATTACTATTATCACAATTTTGTAATACTTTAATACTGATAATATGAGTTATCAATAATTACTTTTTCTCAATTAGTAGCATTAGTGCGGTGGAGGATACAGTGTTCCACACATACACAATCCACTACACACATATGTTGTGCTTTGTCCCTTACATCGCTGATTATAAAAGTGAGACATATACGTGACAAATGCCAAATATCTCAAGAAAATGTCTTCTCCAAGTTGTAGATAGCACCTGCAGTAGTCCGGAAATTGCTTCATTTCTCGCTTCGAGACAGATAAATAAATTTTACCAACATCACACAACAATAACTACATAAGGCTGCACACAGCATTATTAATATTATTATTACTATTAGTGGCTATGGTCAGACACAAGGCATTAAAGCCTGAAGTATTCCATTTTCTGCCATTTCGGAAGTACGGAGCGCACCAATCAAGTGATTTACGAACAGTAGGTATAGTGGCCACATTTTAACCTGGTTGATTTTAAATGGGGTTGCAGTGTGCAGCTCAAGTGAGTGCCGCAATGGAGGGGAGGAATGCAGGGGAAGTACGTTTTGTAACAAGTGGCTACACTCACTGTAGATAGTTACCTTTCTTATCTGAGAAGGAGTCGTGGGTAGCACTTGCGATGCATTACGAATTCCTTCGTCATTCATTATAATACTTTCATCATTTTAAAAATAAAAGTGTTCCAAGAAAAGTCTTTCATTCTACACTTTAGTTAAGAGCTACAGTTAGTGATAATGTGGGGAAGAGGGGTGGGGGTGGGGGACAGACGGCAAGGCAGGAGAACGGCGGGGGCACCAGCTAATGTCTAATTGCACTCAGGGATAATAGTATAAAAAAGACTGGGAACCACTGAAGTAGGGTCCGTTATTGCCAAACTTTGCAATGTAGGTTAGGACAGGTTCCCAGTGAAAAGACACGTTTCTTGTCGGCGTCGTATTAAGCCAATTAATTAATCAGGGGAGAAACACTTTCTGTGCAGCAAAGATTTACATATTATGGGTGAAAAGTGACGGCGATGTTTTAATGTTGAAATTTAAGTCCAGTAGAATACAGACCAAAGGATATGGCTTTGAGTTCTCCGACTGTCTAGAATTAGCAATTGCCATTGGGGACATTTACAGTCAATAGTGACCAAATTGCCATTCTTATCGAAGGTATACCGCACCACGAGACTGCCATCTGCCTGCAGAGGTGCTTCAAAGTGTACGCAGAAACACAGCAGTCACTTAATAACGTACGTGATCGAGACTTGTGACTCTTGAATTTTTCCCCGGAAGAGTGAATTTTCGATTAATTTGCGCAACTGCGGCTTACCATAATTACTTATTGGACCAATATTTCGGCCGGTAACTGCTTTGAATATGGCTGGATGATGTCTGACCGGAACACTGATATAAAAGATAAAGATCATCTGATTGTATTCTCGAAACCAGTCCAATAATTAAGACTTCACATACAAGCGGTCTGATTACATCCCTGCGTTGTTGACCACCTCCACGTACAGGGATTGGACAAAAATATGGAAATACCACGAGAAATGGATGCTTAAACAGGTTGTGTTGCAGTATAAGGGCGATCAAAAAGTTTCCGTTCGAAGGCCATACTAAGCCATTGCCTACATGTCGGTGTTTACACACTCACATCGAAGTCATGATGGGTAGTATATATGCTACAGCGACGCCCTCAAACGGAAATTTTTTAATCGATCCTTCTACACTGAGGAGCGAAAAAAAGCTGGTACACCTGCCTACCTGCGTACCTGCCTAATATCGTGCTGCCCCCCCCCCCCCCCTTGACGGCTACCAAACCCACGGTCCTCGGCGGTACTTTTGGGGCAGCCACCACAAATTGTATAAAGCGTGGATAGTGACTAGGATGTAGCTATGTCTGTTGGCCGAAAAATAATTAATGACAAGAATTGCGCCAGCTAGAATGAAGAGATAACTTATCTTTATTTCTGACGAAACGTGCACCAGCAATACAAGTCCAAGTAATATCCAAGAGTAATCCGTGTACTGAGCCTAGTAGAATACAATAGCAAATATCACACTGCAACGGCTAGCAATAGACAATCGACCATCGACAATAGACTGTCCATCTCGGGGCCAGCGCTCCTCCTTATATGCAAAAGGCAGAGGGCGCTGCGGATCCGTGCTCAGCCATGGCGCGACATCTTCCGTCGGCGGTAACGCCTTGATACGCCGACGGCCGCGACAGGAACTGTGGCCAGCGATGTCACGGTCAGGGCGCACGAGCGCGAGTTGGTTAGTTGGTTGGGTCCGAGGGTACAACACCCCGAGCACGCAGAAGTGCCGCAACGAGATGGGGCATGGACTCGACTAATGTCTGAAGTGGTGCTGGAGGGAACTGACACCATGAATCCTGCAGGGCTGTCCATAAATCTGTAAGAGTACGAGGGGGTGGAGATCTCTTCTGAGCAGCACGTTGCAAGGCATCCCAGATATGCTCAATAATGTTCATGTCTGGGGAGTTTGGTGGCCAGCGGAAGTGTTTACGTGTCACCTGTCAGAGTAGTATCTAAAAGTATCAGGGTCCCTTATCATTCCAACTACAGAGCCCCACAACATTACAGAGGCGCCACCAGTCCCCTGCTGATATGCAGCGTCCATGGATTAATGAGCTTGTCCATCCGCTCGATACAATTTGAAACAAGACTCGTCCGACCAGCAACATGCTTCCAGTCATCAGCAATCCAATGTCGGTTTTGACGGGCCCAGGCGAGGCGTAAACCTTTGTGTCGTGCAGTCATCATGGGTATACGAATGGGCCTTCGGCTCCGAAAGCCCACATAGATGATATTTCGTTGAATGGTTCGCACGCTGACACTTGTTGATGGTCCAAAATTGAAATCTGCAGCAATTTGAGGAGGGATTGCACTTCAGTCACGTTGGGCGATTCTCTTGAGTCGTCGTTGGGCCCGTTCTTGCAGGATCTTTTTCCGGCCGCAGCGATGTCGGAGATTTGATGTTTTACCGGACTCCTGATATTCACAGTACACTCGTGAAATGGTCGTACTGGAAAATCCCCATTTCGTCGCTACCTCGGAGAAGCTGTGTCCCATCGCTCATGCACCGACTATGACATCGCGTTAAAACTCACTTTAATCTTGATAACCTGCGATTTTAGCAGCAGTAACCGATCTAACAATTGCGCCAGACGCTTGTTGTCTTATATAGGCGTTGCCGGCCGCAGTGTCATACTCTGCCTATTTACACATCTCTGTATTTAAATACGCATGCCTATACCAGTTTCTTTGGCGCGTCAGTGTATTTGACCACGAACGGCAACTGTGCAATGTCCTCTATCTGTAAAGTTGTAAGTGCTTTATGTTCAAATGGCTCTGAGCACTATGGGACTCAACTGCTGAGGTCATAAGTCCCCTAGAACTTAGAACTACTTAAACCTAACTAACCTAAGGACAACACACACATCCATGCCCGAGGCAGGATTCGAAACTGCGACCGTCGCGGTCGCGCGGTTCCAGACTGTAGCGCCAGAACCGCTCGAGTGCTTTATGTGGGAGCTAAGAGAAATCGAAAGCGGGCAACTAGTTGCTGCATGTGTTGCGGGTACTTCCGAAACCAACGTGGTTTAAATGTTTGATGTTTTAAGAGGAATGGTATCAAAGATTTATACCGCATACAGAGAAAGCGTAAAAACATGATTCGCTAAGACACAACGCGGGCGAAAGTGTGTGTTGAGTGCTCGTGACAGACGGTAACTGAAAAGGTTCTTGATGGAAAATGAGAGTATCACAGTTGCAAAAATCGTTGCAGAACTGAACGTCGCACTCCGAACACTGTCAGCACAAAAACAGTACGAAAGGAGCACAACAAACAGGGGAATGCAGAGCGAGCTGGAATTCCATAACCGTTCATCAGTTATGCAAATACCCGTAAAAAGAAAACGTAGTGCCGAAGCCTTAAAACCTGAACAATGGCGCTATCGAAAAAAGTCACTTAGTGGGATGAGTCTTGTTGCACACTGTTGCACACTTGTTGCACATTTGCGGAAAAAATTAATATGTGGGTCAACATTTGTAAAACTCTAATTCCTCTCTCTCTCAAACCCCACCCTATGGGGAGAGAGGGAGAGTTTTAGTTTTAGCGAATCAATATTTACGAAATAAATAAGAATTTTTTATTTATCCGTAACCATTTTCCACGCAAAAATGAGAACATAAATTTTCTTGAATTACAGCGCCAACTACCAAGAATCAAAACAAATGTTTAAGACAAAATGTACGTAGTTTTTTAATGTAGAATCTGATTGTGCAATAAAAACTGGGGGTTCCCATTTGAAAGTTTAAAGTGGCGGGCTAATTTTAGCACCAGCAGATGTCCCCCTCGAAAATAATGAACTTTGGATTCTACACATTTTTTTCGTGTGAAGCTTGTTTTTAGATTTATTCTGGCTTATAAACTTAAAATTTATACCCTATATATATATAGTACATGATAAATTGCCAACAGGGACAACCGTTTCCCCTGACACTGTAACGACACTGGTGACCTGGATCAAAGCATCGTGCAAGAGGTATGTAAGAAACGTATAAAATGCACTTTGAGTTCATGTCGCGATGGAAGGAAGCTTGTATTTCAGCTTAAGGTAGCTTAAAGAAATACTTATCATATTCTCGTAACTTGGTCATGCCTATCTGAAACTTTAACCGTTGACTTAAACAACCATTAATCTAGGATAGCATGAATTTCATGTTTTTCGACGCAGTATGCTTTGTGTTGTATTTTAGTTTCAGCAATGAATACCAGGAATAAGAACAACCTTAATAAAAATTAAACTCACTCACTTTGTCGTCCATTACTCAGAAACTTATTTATTTTTAACCCAGATGAAATTTTCTTCGGCTTCCATCCGAGTGGCTGCATTGACGTTCCCCAACATTTCGATGAGTGTCACTCTCATTTACCGAAAACCCAAGATCACGCGGGCGTCACACATACTGATCATCCAGAACATTATGACCACCGGCCTACTATCGATATAAACCCATCCAGGCGATAGTAGCGTCACCTAGCGAGTAATGACTGCTAGTGAGTCACACGCACGATGCATGTAGTATCAGTGAGCATGCTGTCCGTGTGTAGAATGAGGAAAGAGCGCGATTTATCTGAGTTTGACTGAGGGCAGATTTTATGGTCCGAAGGCTCGGCACGAGCATTTCGCAAACTGCACGACTTGTCGTGTGTTCGAAGATTGCTGTGGCGAAGGTCTTAAACACGTGGCGAAACCAAGGTGAAACCTCATACAGACGTCGTGGGGTTGGGTGGCCACCCCTCATTACAGATGTCGGACGTCGTAGGCTGGACAGACTGGTAAAACAGGATAGGCGGCGCTCTGTGGCGACCGAACACTCTTAACGATGGGCCTCCCCAGCCGACGACCCATGCATGAGCCAATGTTAACACCATGACATCGGAAACTACGGCCGCAATGGGCACGCGACCATCGGCCCTGGACGTTGGCGCAGTGGCAGAGCATTGCATGGTCTGATGAATCTCGATACCTTCTTCACGCTGCCGATGGGAGGGCACGAATCTGTCGTCTTCCAGGGGAACAGCTCCTTGACACCTGTACTGTGGGACGCAGACAAGCTGGTGGCGGCTCCATTATGCTCTGAGGAATGTTCACGTGGGCATCCGTGGGTCCAATGCAGCTCGTACAAGGCACCATGACGGCCAGGGTGTATCATGCATTTGTTACAGAACACGTACACCACCCCTTCACGACGATCACGTTTCCCAACTGCAGTGGCATCTTTCAGCAAGATAATGCGCCCTGTCACAAGGCCAGAAGTGTGATGGAGTGGTTCGGAGAGCACTGTGGCGAGTTCGAATTGATGTGTTGGCCCCCAACTCGTCAGATCTGAACCCGACCTAACACGTCTGGGATATGACTGAACGTGGCGTCAGAGCTCGTCGCCCCCCTTCCTGGAATTTACGAGAATTAGGTGACTTTTGCTTGCAAATGTTGTGCCAACTCCTCCAGCGACCTACCATTGCTTCTGTCACCACGCGTCGCCTCTGTTATCCGTGCCAAAGGTGGACATAGAGGCTATTAGGTAGGCGGTCACAATGTTCTGGCTGATCAGTGTGTCTATATTGCTACGAGACTATCCCAGAACAAACAACCTAGTACCAGCTGCTGATTGCACAGATAACGGCTTCTAGAGGGAATGAAAATGTGATTTTCAGTACGTCGCGTGGTTATTGACGAATTTAAAAATTAAAATGCCGTCTTAATCTGCCCATTAAGAAGTATACTCTTATGTTAAATGTTCAACAAAATAAGACAAGTGTTACAGTTTGAAACTGTGTGCTTGTCTTGAGACAAATACCCGGACTTTATTCATCCAGTATTTGAAAATGAGAGCATTTCGCGACTGTCAGCATAATTCACACATAAGTTCAAACTTTTACAAAACTTTTTATTGTTGACACCCACCACAAAATGATAAAAGGAAAAAAAAGTTTGGCCAAGCGGTTCTAGGCGCTTCAGTCTGGAACCGCGCGACCGCTACGGTCGCAGGTTCGAATCCTGCCTCGGGCATGGATGTGTGTGATGTCCTTAGGTTAGTTAGGTTTAAGTAGTTCTAGGGGACTGATGACCTCAGATGTTAAGTCCCACAGTGCTCAGAGCCATCTGAACCATTTTTGGAAAAAAGTTTATCGCTTAATACATTTTCACTTTTGATGCAGTAAAACTCTAGCATCATACATGAAGGTAGGAGACGAGATACTGGCAGAAGTAAAGCTGTGAGGACCGGGCGTGAGTCGTGCTTCGATAGCTCAGATGGTAGAGCACTTGCCCGCGAAAGGCAAAGGTCCCGAGTTCGAGTCTCGGTCGGGCACACAGTTGTAATCTGCCAGGAAGTTTCATCATACATGAAGTTTTAATTTACTACTTCTTTACTACCAACTCTAACGCAACACAGTTACGGACAGTATCTACATACATGACTGAATATACCTGAAACATTATATCATTGTACGACGAATAGTTCAGAAGTGACTTATTCCTCCTAAAATATTTCATGGAGAAACACGTAATTTTGCATATTTATAGAAATTCCCAGCGATCCCGGCAATGCTTCGCAGTTTCTAAGTATGTATGGCAATCACACATACACCCAAATAACTTGCCCCGCTCTCTCTGCCCATCTTCTCATCCCCCCTCTCTCTGTACATCTCCTCCTCCCCCGTCTCTCTGTGCACAACCTCTTCAGCATATCTATCCATCTCCCCCCCCTCCCCCCCTCTGTGTCCATTTATGGCTGCTGAATGTTCGGTAGAGTATCGTGTAATTACAAAAATATGTAGCCCACGTCCATGCGAATGTTCATTAGAGTATCGTGTAAAAATTGATGGTAAACTGGCCAAGAACTTTTCGAGATTTGTGGTAACAACTTTTCCCCCTTTATATTACACATATATGTATATATTACGTATATTATAAAAATATATAGCCTATCTGCGTATGTTGATCCGACTGTTAGAATATCATGTAAGCATTTGAAGTAAATTGGTCAAGAACTTTTCGAGATTTGTGGTAGCTACGCTTCCCCTTTACATATTACATATATACGTATATATTTCATATACAAAAAATACAGGGTGAGTCATGTAAGACGCAACACCCCTTTGATTTAGTGAATGGTTACACAAATGGAAACGCGGTTTTCGGCAAATGTTAGAGCGTCGAGGGTCACGTATTTTCAACATTCATTTCATGCAGAATGTACACCAATGAGGAGAAGTTGGATATACTAATTTCATATGGAGAGTGTAAAACATTGCCGTAAAAAGAGTACAGCGGTGTAGGGCTGTCTATCCGGATCGCCAATATCCGACGCACCAGGCAACTGCACGAATTATTAAGACGCTAGTGTGGACAGGCTGCTTGAACGTCAGAAAGAAGGCAAGAAATAGGAGTGCAACTGACAGAGAACACGAAATAGCTGTTCTGGCTACGACGCTAATGAATCCGCACAGTGGTACGAGATGTGTAGCCAAGGAATATGGAATCAGCCAGATGAGTGCCATTCGTATCCTGCATGGGCAGAATTTCCATCCCTATCATCTGTCACTACATCAGGCATTCGACGAACGTAATTTCGAACGTCGTACAGAATTTGTCGGTTTGCCCTTCAGTAACTAAGAGCCGACCCTGCGATTTTCCAACGTGTGCTGTTTACCGATGAAGCAACGGCTACTAACCACGCTAATGCAAATTTGCATAACATGCACTACTGGGCAGCCTAAAATCCACACTGGCTTCGTCAGGTGCAACATCTACGGCCATGGAGAGTAAACGTATGGTCTAGCATCGTAGGAAATTATATTGTGTGACCTTACTTCATCTCAGACGTTCTAAATGGACATCGTTGCGCACACTTTCTGACGAACATTCTGCCGGTTCTTCTAGAAGAGGTACCACTGGATATTCGACAGTGTATGTGGCTGCAACAATACGGTTGTCCAACTCACTCGTCCCGTGTTGCAACGCAAATACTGAATGAGAACTTTCCAGGACACTGGATATGACGAAACTCTGTTGTCACATGACCTGCGAAATCCCCCGATTTGACTCCTCATTTCTTTCTTTGGGGAGCATTCAAAGACGCAGTCTATGACGAAATCCCAATTATGCCAGACGATATGTGTCGTCGAATCGCCAGTGCATGCTCTACCATAGCATCCACCGTAGTTACATCTGTTCATCGTACTTTCGAACGGCGGTTGCAAATCAAATGTGCCCTTCAGTCCATGGTCAACAGTTTGAATACATGCTTCAATAAAAGATAAAGTTTTTTTTTTTTTTGGAAGTCAAAAGTTATGTTACGTGATTTGGGTGGTCATCAAATCATTGTTAGTAAATTGCTTATTTCATTTACGTGTGTTCGAAATTTCATTACGATGTGAAACAAGTCGACAGCATGTATAAGCACCTAACTGGTAACGTTGTCATTATGTGCTTACGTACAGCATGAGACCACATTTCGTTTAGAAGAATATTTATTTTGCGAAATATACAGGTGGTCACCAAAGCATTTTCAATAAAATGTTTAGTTCAACGAATGTATCCCATATGATATAATTTAAGGCAGTGTACGTAGAGACAGTTGTCCGACAGTATATATTTTACCTCTAAGAAGCACACAGCCAAAAGGGATAGATAGGTCAAATCTTCCTTCTAACATTTAGATATTTAACACATTTTGCAGCGTATAAGACCTCTTTATTTTTGAAGAATGAACAGTTGATTTATTTCAGCTCACATAAATCTGGGAGGATATACAAATGTGAAATAAGTTTCCTAAGCTCTTTCTAATGCGCTAGATTCTAGCCTATGTCGTATTTTCATGTACAACATTCGCAGGTGAGCCTGCATCTACGTCGTAAGTTGGTTTAAGGGGAAATAAATCTTTATTCTCGTAGCGCAGGCCTACCTTACGGTATACAACTACACAGCCTCGTCAGAGACCCCCGTTTGGCAGTTTTTGCACCGCAAATGCCACTTTCGGCCACCGTACTCCCACATTCTAGAACATTTCCCGAATTCTTTTAACGATAGGTTTCAGTGACAACATTAATAAACACTATGTCGCCATAATTGTATTCTCAAGAGCAGCTATAAAAAGTATACGGTTCCATTTTTATAAAAAAGTACTTAATTCAATATTTCAGTTGATACCAGCGCTAAAAACATTAACCAAACAAAAACATGCCTTATCCTCGAAGTTCTAACATTTGCCGAAAATCGCGATTCGATATGTGGAACCGTTCACGAAATAAAAGGGTGTTACGTCTTACGTGACTCTCCCTATATATGTCAATAATCTTCCACTTAAAATTCAATAAGTAAATTTGGTACTTTTTGCAGTCGATAATAATGTTGTAATAACACCCATTAAAGAGAAAGCAATAGAAGGATCAGTAAATGATATTTTTCAAAGAATTATTAAGTAGTTCTCGAAAAATGAACTCTCCCTAAATTTTGAGACAGCACGCTACATCAGATCTGTACAACAAATAGAGTGATACCAACAATTGGTGTAGCACATGAGCAGGAGTCAGCAAGTAGAGTAAATGCTCCAAATTGTTGGGTGTATGACGCAAGTTTGAGCTGGAAGAAGCATATTGCTGAAATTCTCAAACAATGATTTAGTTCATCTACTTTTGCTCTTCATATAATTGCTAATCTTGGAAACAAACGTATCAATTTTCTGACATACTTTGCATATTTCCACTCAATAATGTCGTACCGAGTAATTTTCTGGGGTAACTCATCACCTAGAAAGAAAGTACTGATTACCCAAAAGTGAGCTGTGGTGTTCGCCCACGAACGTCGTGTAGGTACCTCTCCAAGGAGCTAGGCATTTTAACATCCCCGCAAAAATATATATTTTTGATAGTGAAATTCGACTTAAATAATCGATCACAATCTGAGAAGAACAGTGATATACGTACCTACAAAAAATGACCTTTATTACCCATTGTTAAAGCTGTCAGTGACTCAGAGAGGAGTTCACTATGCAGCAATAAAAATTTTTGATCATTTGTCTAGTAACATAAAATGTCTGAAAGGTAGCGAAGTAAGTCTTAAATCTAATTTAAAAAATTTAAAATTATTTTTCCTGGACGACTCCTTCCACTTCATTGAAGAATTTCTACTTAAAAACTGGTAGCCTGTTAAAAAACTATAACCTAGATTTTAAGTGTAGTTACATGAGTAGGAATAAAATGATAGTGTTGTCATTAATGTTAGCATTAATCATATATACATATCCTGCAAACTGACTCGTTCCCCATCATTTCGATAAAAGAATCGTTCAAATTATCTATGGAACATGTAACTAACTAACTAACTAGCCGACGTCTACTCTTACGAACAAAAAAAAAAAAAAAAAAAAAAAAAAGGCAACAAAATCGGTTGAGGCGTTCTCAAGTGATGATCTTTCTTATTTGATTTTAATTTCCAACTTTTGCTGTGGATCTTCCAAAAATTTTCTTTCATACAAACATATTCCTGACAATTACGAACACAACGAAGACAAAAATCAACAAAATCTGTCGAGCTGTTCTTAACTGATGATATTTCATACATGCGGCAAATGATTTTTATTTATATAGAAATGACAAGTAACAGTGTTGTGAACGATGCTGAATGATCGAGCCGTTTCTGTGGAATTAACTTTAAAACCATCCCAACAGTAACTTATTTCTTAGGTTCGGTTATTTCCAATCAACTAAGGTTCAAATGGCTCTGAGCACTATGGGACTTAACATCTGAGGTCACCAGTCCCCTAACAACTAACGATATAACTTGTTAGAGCTTTAATAATTCTTTTAAATTATTTGATTGAAATACATGGATACTTTCGTGTGTGCGTGTACTTTTTTCAACAAAAAATATGCTAAAATCAGAATGAACAATCCAGTTGTTTGAGTAGAATTTTAAATTTAAATTGTTGAATCAACAAGTTATTTATTTTGCTGACTGTACTTCAACTCGCTCCTTGTATTAATTTTGACTTGTTACGTCATTAATACTTCGCGATAAGATGTCCTGTAACACTCTGATGTGATTTATTAATGTATACATTTAAGGAATTTTAAACCAGAGAAAAGCTGCCAGATACCCAATCTACATAAAATTCCGAAAGGCTAATTAGTAACTCGAAAAGGAAATTCTATGAGTTCGATGAAATGTGAAATAATCTCAACGAATTGTAGGACAGGAAAAGAATTCCTCAGCTCCACGAGACCAATGCCGGAATTATTCCTTCAATTTGACAGGGGCCGCTCCCTTACGCTTCTTTAATTTTTTAGTTTAAGACATGGGCAAAGCGGAGACGAGGAAACGCAATTGCAGATACATATTAAAAGAAAAAAAAACCACCGACGTGAACAGTTAGTCTTTGCTGTGTCGTCCGAACAAGACACAGCCAGGGCAAAAGCACCACAGGCGCATTTTTGCGAGCTGGTGCCAGTGCAGACTCGTCACTTGTGCGAGTTCCACCAGCGCCACAGGCGGCGCTGAGGATAAAGATATCGACTTCACCTCGGCCAATTGCTGGCCGAGTACAATCCTCCAGTGACTGGACGACAATGGACAGAAGCCTAGTAGGAAGATAGAAGAGCAGCTCTCGCCCACTAGAACATCGTCCAGGACTGACTTGGACAGGGGACGTCGTACAGTGAACTCTAAGAATTAAACACAGTTGTTGTAATTGCATTTGCTACGTGCTATGAAGTTCACATATAATTATTTGCACTTAGTCATTGAGGGCCTTTTGTTTGTGTTATATTACAAGCAGTGTTGCAGACTTAATAATTCAAACATTCACAACGGTAAGTAAACCGTTTAACTCATTTGTGTGACTTTGTTACGAATTTGTTGGAGTGTTGTAGAACCTTAGTTCTCCTATTCTATTATTTGACACTGGGGCTTAGCTGTGCAATAGTGGCAGGGAGAAACTGTCTTAGCGGTGTACTGTACCAAAGGCAGTTTGAACTCACAGACTCGGCCTCCACAGCAGTAGCGCCGAGGCCTTTACAAAACTGGCGACGAGGGCTTACAAAAGTTCCCCATCCCCATCGGCACTTTTGTAGACCCTCGTCGCCAGTTCTGTAAAGACCTCGGCGCTACTGTTGTGGAGGCCGAGTCTGTAAGTTCGTAAAACGGTTTGTGGTGCAGTACACCGCTAAGACAGTTTCTCCCTGCCACTATTACACAGCTATGCCCCAGGGTCAGGCAACAGGATAGGAGAATGAAAGTGTACAACACTCCTAAAAATTAGTAACAAAATCACAAATAAGTTAAAAGGTTTACTTATCTTTATGACTGGTTGAATTATTAAGTCTGCAACACTGCTTGTAATATAACACAAACAAAAGGCCCTCAATGGCTAAGTACAAATAATCATGGGTAAACTTCACGCTACATAGCAAATGCAATTACAACTGTCTGTTCAATTCTAAGAGTTCGCTAAACGACGTTCCCTGTCTAAGTCAGTCCTGGACGATGATCTATCTTCCGAGTAGTCTTCTGTCCGTTGTCGTCCAGTCATTGGAGGATTGTACTCGACCGGTAATTGGCCGATGAGAAATCGATATCTTCATCCTCAGCGCAGCCCGTGGCGCTGGTGGAACTCGCGCAAGTGGCGAGTCTCTATGGCATTGGCACCAGCTCGCATCTTTGCTTTTATGGTGCTTTTGTCCTTGCTGTCTTGTTCGGACGACACAGCAGTTTTACGTAATCGTTGTTTACAGGCCGGATGGGAGGTAAAGACAGGCTGTCAGTGACTGTAGGAAAAGACGGACGCTTAAGGAAGAAGACGGTAAAAGCAAAAGCATGCAGTTCTACGATATTTCGAGCCAAAGAGAGAACGATGTAGCAGCGTGGAGGGTGGAAAGATGAATGCTGAGCCTCAGATCGAAGGAACTAATGGAACTACTGAAGCTTCGTCTTCATCTTCAGGATATCACCACAAAGCTGACGAGAACAGCCCTGTGACCACCGATGATACCAACAATGCTGACGGTGGGCAGTCTACAAGATGTTCAACAGACCTCCACTCGACTGAAGACCTGATTTACGAAGGAAGCTCCGAGAGTGGCAGAACGGAAATTAGGCGACCCGACTCGGAAAATACCGGAGGGGCATCAGCTGCGGTAGTGACCACTGCAGATGGGATGGAAGACGAGCCTAAACTTGAAGACACAGAAGACACAGTTGATTGGTACCGCGAAGATAGCCTGAAATTATTAACGATTGAATTCGAATGACATTGGTCATGTGAAATCATACCGAGCACATAAAAAACGCCGAAAAATGCCCCAAAAACGCGGAAAACCAGCGCTTGAACCCTGTGCATTGCAGCTGTTCTTTGAAGAATCTAGGAAAATTGGTGTCCTCAGAGAGCGAGGAAGTTATCTTCTGCTTTTGTTGCAAACTTTTCTCGTCATCTAAGTAAAACGTGCAAAGAATGGTGCAAGCGACTGGCGGCACCTTGCTTCTTATCTCGAAAGTCATGGGAAGTATATCGAGGACTTGAATTCGTAGAAAACGTGTATAGTGTTCTGAAGGATTGAAAAATTCACAACTGTGACGGTCATCCTCAAAGGCTACTGAATGTTGAAATATAACGATAATAAATTTCCTGGATCAGCAATGTTTGCCTTTGATACGAAGTATAGAACAATTTTACAGCATGACAACGAGAAGTTTTTGAAATTTGTTGAATAATTCGGAAAGTTCAACGCTATGATGATGTAGCAGCTGCACAGAACAAAGCAAGGGGAGAACACAGGTTATCATTATTTTGGAAAAGATACACAGAACGATATAATTCATCTTATTGGTCATCTATAAACATTATTTTATTAACAGCGAAATCTGCAGAGTATTCCAATATCATTCTGGATCGTACTGAACAGAAGACAGATGTGGTACGCTTCTTCCAGGAGACACGATTCTAAGTGGTATACGATGTCTGAATTCGCGAGCATTTCCTGGGATATCTTCCAATGCACGATTCTTCAGACTTCACATTGACGCAGGTCGTACTCAAGTTCTTGGAAGATAAAAAAATTCCGTTGCGTAATATGAGAGGTCAATGGTACGACAATGGTGCTAACGTAAAGGGTAGGCATTCTGGTCTCCAGAAAATAATTTTAGAGTTGAACAAGAGAGCATTCTATGTACCATGTGGCAGTCACTCATTGAATTTTGTTGTAAACGATTCCGCTATATTATCGACAGTGAAGAACTTGTACTATTTCTTCTGTCCTCTGTTCGGCGCTGAGATGTCTTGAAGTGTCTGCCTAACCTGACGCTGAAGCCAATGAGCGATACTAGGTGGGAAACGTGCAGCGATAAACTTACTTCCCTGAGGTTTGAAACTGACGTAGTTTATGACGCGCTTGTTCACATGTCTGAAGAATTCGATGGCATGACGGCTCACGAAGCCATGGTACTTGCGAATCGAATAAAAATTATACCTTTCTTATTTATCTGGGTATCTGGTACGACGTACTGTTTCACATCAGTGATGTCAGTAACACTCACCAAAGCAATGACATAAATGTTTCTAAGGCTGTGGAAGTACTTGAAAGTACGAAAGCATATTTTGAGAACTATATAACAGAAAAAAATTTGTGTCTGTCTTAAGGGATTCCAAAGAGTTGGCACAAAATTAGAGCTAGAGAATCTAACATTAACGCAGGTACGTGTTTCCCGGCGACAAAGCAAGAAGCCAAGACACTTTACCTACGAAAAAACGGACGAGACAATAGAGGATCTAACGAAACGTTACAAGATTGAATTCCACTATTATATGTTAGATATGTCATCACATCTCTCGGCGAGAGATTCACTCAGGTTAAGTCTCATTGCGGCCATTTTGATTTTCTGTACATCGGCAAACAGGAGAATACGCCTCCTGATAACATGGAAGAAAAGTGTAGAAATCTCGCAGCGGTTTTGCAAGACCATGAGTCAAGCGACGTTGATGCTCTGGAGTTGGAGGGAAGAACTTAAAAGTGCTTTCAACGTTGGTGAAACCCAGAATAGGCTTAGCAGAGACTCTGAAGTTTATAGACTGACGTAATATTGACCCCAATGTTAACTTTGCTCTAAGATTCCCCTAACAGTTATGGTGACAGTTGCAAGCGGAGAGAGAAGTTTCTCAAAGTTAAAATTGGTGCCCGCATCTCGTGGTCGTGCGGTAGCGTTCTCGCTTCCCACGCCCGGTTTCCCGGGTTCGATTCCCGGCGGGGTCAGGGATTTTCTCTGCCTCGTGATGACTGGGTGTTGTGTGATGTCCTTAGGTTAGTTAGGTTTAAGTAGTTCTAAGTTCTAGGGGACTGATGACCATAGATGTTAAGTCCCATAGTGCTCAGAGCCATTTGAACCATTTTTTTTTTTAAATTGGTAAAAACATATTTCAGATAACGATAAGCCAAACTCGTTTAAGTGAACTTGCAACAATATCTATTGAGCACGAGGTTGCGAAGGACTTTGTTCAGTTTCTTGTTTCTTTACCGTGTTCACAGAATGAAGGCGGCAATTAGGTTTGTTCCGGCCCTGAAAGCGTACACTGCCGTCCGTGGCGATCACACCATTTCAGGAACGACGTTCTGCCCTCTTTAATGTGCAGGGGACAATTATGAATAGCTGTGTCTTAAGTGTATTGCTGTCGTTGAATAAAAGTGTCATTTCTATTCGTCTCACTGTGTATTTCTCCGTTATCTTCTGTACTATACTGTAGCAGTTCTTTCTATGCATAGTCAAAGTTTCATCGAGCTATATTACTTGGCAGAGACAGATCATGAGTAACTTTCATCCTTAAATTTTGCACACCTGTTTACGTATCGCGTTTCACGTATCACGCATTTTAAAACTGAACAATCATTGACTGAAATGCCATGCAGAGATTCTGCAGGCAATTGAATAATGTCACCATTTACCCGTAAAGGTTCGAATACACACCTTGTACATTATTTTTGTGCTATTATCGAGCTACTTGTGTGGCTAAATATTTCTCTTTATATCAAGAGAAACAGGTCTTAGTATAAATGATAATTAATTTAAACCCGCAACTGCCGACAGGTGTTGTTGATATACCTCGATGGTGACAGCTGAAAATGTGTGCCCGACTCGGACTCGAACCTACATGGCAGACGCTCTATCCATCTTTTTTTTTCTTTTTAATCTCATTTTGTTCGCTTTCTTTCGTTCTATCTGCTCGGAGCGGACGTCGTAAGACACCCGTTTAAGTTCCTTGTTGATCGATTAACTGAGTTTTTTTTTATTACAGAGGGCACACAGCCCTCTGACCGAACACCCTGAGCTACCGTGCCGGCAAGGACACAGATGAATAGCGCGACTGCAGGGATTTATCCCTTGCACGCTTCCCGTGGGACCCACATTCCCGTAAGTGCTCGGGCAACCTGTGCGCATTTGCACAGACGAAGGTCAATGGCTGGGTGGCCTTTAACTATATATATGAAGATAGTAACTGTTCTCGAAAGAACAGATACCATTGATGACCGTGCAGCTTCTCTAGAATACATGATAATTAATTGAAACCCTCAGCTACGGACAGGTGTTGTATGATCATCTAGTCTATAAATTCGGCTTCTTCCTCGTTTCCCTACATAGCATCTTCTGTAACGTACTAGAAAACTGTTAATCACACTGCAACGGCTCTCAAGTGCTGACGATATCATATGCTTATTTTACGTGTCAGTGTCTTACAGAAACAGAAGATCCAATTTTGAGACCCGACATTAAAGGCCGGGAGAGCGATTTGCTGACCCTATATCAACCCAACAGCGCTGTAGAGAATAAGGAAGAACCAGCAGACCACTGTAGTACACGGACGGTAGCGCCACAAAGCTTAGCTTTTCTAGTTCTCTTACTGCCTATAAACTTGTGAGAAATTGCAAGTAGCGCGGCCTCATCTCTGGAAGGTGAGGAGCTCTGGCGTACCACCCTCACAACCCTATGTCATCCCAATCCAGCACTGTCATAAGAGATATTTACTACGTCTCAAACTACTGTAGGTCCACGGATGTCCAATGTAACGAGCAAGCCGTGAAAAGTGCACTTGTGTTTGAACATTTCCCAAATCCAATTGGGTATCAGTTGCTAACATCTGACAACTGTCGACGTTTAATACGTTATCCCTTTTTTCTCTAGCTCCCTATTGCGGTTAGTCTAAGTCGACCAGCGAAGCGTAATAATAGCATGAGGCACACGTTCGGAACCGGAGAGGAGTTCCGCTGCATTGTTGTCGAACGAAGAATAGAGCGGGCGCAGCTGCGGCAGTTTACACAGTGTCCAAGGCCGCGGAGTGTAGGGCGTAGGCGCTTACCTGGGGCCCAGTGGCAGATGGCCACATTTCGCCAGGTGCGCCACGTTTCGAAAGATGGAGAGCAGAGATCGCCCACTCACTAGCGTATCCCTGAGACGACTAGCGCAGCAGCTTGGGTGTACACGAGCGTGTCCTGGAACTTCACTGGGCGAATGGCTGGTTGCTTTAATCACTGTGTAGTGTAGTATGACTCACAGACAAAAGCAATCTTCTCAGATTGGCACCACCTTAAAGGATTACGTGTCAATGCTGATCACTATTTATTCATATAACTGCACATTTCAAAATGCTGCAAATGAAGCAGGCCAAAAGGAATACAGAGTATTGGTGGTAGTTATGGCTGAAACAACCGTTTTCCTTTATCGTTGTTTTTTTTTCACTCCAGTTGAAAATGACTTTTAAATCCGCACAAAATAACCGGTTTCTGAAATAACCGATTTTCATAATTTTATTCCTGTTGTTTTCTGTGATAGACGTAGAAATCGAACAAAGACTGAAAATTTTTGGCTCAGTTTCAAGATACATAGAATGAAGATATTGAATTAAATATGCCCGTTCGCAAATTTTTTGAAACTCTGTTCAAAACTGATGTTGTAATTGGGGATCATACCACTCTTAGGGCCTTACAAGCAGTCAGTGCTAAAGGTGATAGCTGAGGTTGAAGAACTATTTGTCGCGTTAATTTTTCCGTTCTCAAGGGCTACAAGCAGATAAAGGCATATTACGTAGAGACTGACAACACGTCAGCTACTTTCTGTTTGTATTGTATACTATGAATGAATTGTTGTTAACTTTTTAATTTATTACTGTTACCATAATTTCCTTCCTCTTTTATTATTTCATGGAAATGGTATACAAATATTTCATATTTTAAAGCAAATGAAGCATTAAACTTCATTGTTACGTCACTTCGTAAAGATATTTCCAGACTAGGCTTGCTGCCATTTGCAATACAAGGGATGTCTGGCGATGATAGCGGGAAACTACAGTACAGACAGGTGGGGCAAGTCTTGCACACTGCACTAACATGTATACCTTAACAGAATGAGATTTCCACTCTGCAGCGGAGTGTGCGCTGATACGAAACTTCCTGGCAGATTAAAACTGTGTGCCGGACCGAGACTCGAACTCGGGACCTTTGCCTTTCGCGGGAAAGTGCTCTGGTAGCTCGGTCCGGCGCACAGTTTTAATCTGCCAGGAAGTTTCATGTATACCTTAAGTCAAGACATACGTAAGGCCGTTACTAGGTTTTTGCTGCCCTAGGAGAGAGTTGAAAAATGACGCTTCTTCCTTTTTACTACCATCGATCTCACTGATATCCTCTCGGGCCCCCACCCCCTTTCCTCTCCAACACCGCCAACATCCAACGGCACAACAATGCTAATCTCCTATTATACTTTTAATGATTGAACTAAGGTGACCAGACGCCCTCATTTTCTGGGGGCAGTGCTCAATTTTCATGCTTTGTCCTCAGTTCCTTTAAAACTGATTAAGGTCAACAAATGTTCTCAGTTCGTTATTTTTGGTCCTCAGGTTTTGAAATTTCCCAAAATAATTGTAATAGGAAGAATGTGCTGAACGTTTTAGACTAGAAATCAACTAGTGCAACAAAATTAGCATTAATTACTTTTTTCTTTACTTGTAAGAATGTGGACCAATAAAATCATGGATAAATTTACTTTTGCAAACGAATATTTCCTTGAATTTAGAAACTGTGCTATGCTGACGGGAGACATGTCGAAGCATAAAACTAGCTCATCTGGATAACCGAGGTGTTACTTCGTTTTTAACTGAAATATTGTTAGAATGAGGGATAAATCTCATCTTTTTCAGCATCCACTTTCATCAAACTAGGTAAAGACATATTAAGTGACTCTTCTGTATGCTTTTGAAAAGAACTGAGGGTTTTAATTTTTCCACTTTTCATTTTTTCTCCTCATTTGCTCAATTTTGTTTCACCTGAAATTAATTGTTTCCGCCCTTGCTGCTCGTAAAATTTTGACGCCCTAGGCCGCCGCCTAGTCTTGCCTAATGGTATAAGCGGCCCTGGACGCACGGCAACAGGTGTGATGATATGACACGGCAACAGGTCTCTAATGACCTCGTTGTCGACGGGACGCTAAACACTAATCTCCTCCTCCTCCTGTTTATAATTAACTGTAAATTCTTCAGCATGTCATGCCGTTTTGCTTCTGTGAAGGGGATATTGGAAAGTGCTAAACGAGAAATAAGCTTCTGAAAACGATAGATTAATCTTTTGAAACCAGCAAAGCGAAATAAATTTCCTAACTGTGCAATTGACGACTGAGTTTTATTTCGAAAGAATGTCAAAGAGCTCAAATGGCAAGCCAGTACGAATTAAAGAAGGGAAGGCTGAAATGTAGAGCTAATATATGGAAAGTCTATACCCGGGTAACGAAATTAAAGGCAGTATTATAAGAGGGTGTGCTGAAAAGTAATGCCTCCAGATTTTCTGTATGAAAATTATTACGCTTTTTTAAACAAAACAAACTTTATTAACACACTACGTCTGTTTTCTTCGTTGCTGTTTACTTATTTCCCAAGTTAGTCACCCTGGCAACGAACACATTTCTCCCAACCAGAGACCAGTTTGTTGATACCGTCACCGTAAAATGTCTGACTTTGCTGACGAAGCCACGATCTCACTTCTGTTTCCACCGCTTCAGAGTGAAGTTCTCCAAGTAAGAAAGGGATGCAGTAATTGAAAAAGGAGTGAATCAGAACTGTAGCTTATCGCCAATGTTATTCAATTTGCGCACTGAACAAGCAGTAAGCGAAACGAAGTAGAAATCTGAAAAACGAGAAGAAATAAAAACTTTATGGTTTGCTGATGATATTGTAATTCTGTCAAAGACTGCAAAGGACTTGGAAGATCAGGTGAACGTAATTGACAGTGTCTCGAAAAGATGTTACAAGAAGAACATTGATAAAAGTAACAGAAGGGTAATGGAATGTAGTTGAACCAAATCACACGATACTAACGGAATTAGATTAGAAAGTAAGACACTAAAGGTAGTAGATGAGCTTTACTATTTCGACAGAAAAGTAACTGATAATGGTCAAAGAAGGGATGCTACAAAATGTAGCAAGGAGAACATTTCTGAAAAAGACAGATTTGTTAACATTGAACACAAATTTAAGTGTTAGGAAGTCTTTTCTGAAGGTGTTTGTATGGAAAGTAGCCTTGTATGGGAGTGAGATGTGGACTAAAAGCAGTTCAGAATAAAAGTTTCTGAAATGTGGTGCTTCAGGAGAATGCTGAAGATTAGATGGGTAGATGGAGGAAATAATAAAGAGATACCGAAGTAAATTAAGCAGGTTCAAATAGAATGAGATTTTCACTCTGCAGCGGAGTGTGCGCTGATATGAAACTTCCTGGCAGATTAAAACTGTGTGCCAGACCGAGACTCGAACTCGGGACCTTTGCCTTTCGCGGGCAAGTGCTCTCCCAGCTTTTTTGTTTATTTTTTTTTTAAGATCTCATTTTGTTCTATATTGTTCGTCGAATTTGTTCTGGGCGGACTTCCTATGACACCCGTTAAGGTTCTTTTGTTGATCCGTTCACTCAGTTTTTTTTATTACAGACGGTAGCTAACCCTCTGACCGAGCACGCTGAGCTACCGTGCCGGCCGTTGCATTTGTTCGAGGCAGACGTCCCATGACAGTCGTTCTAGTTCTTCGATGATCGATTCACTCAGTTTTTTTATTACAGAGTGCAGCTAACCCTCTGACCGAACACGCTGAGCTACCGTGCCGGCTGTTTTGTTCGTTTTCGTTCGCTGTATCTGCTCTGGGCGGACGTCGAAAGACACCCGTTTCATTTCGTTGTTGATCCATTAACTCAGTTTTTTTTGTTAGAGAGGGCAGCTAGCCCTCTGACCGAACACTCTGGGCTACCGTGCCGGCTCTGCGAACCAGGAGAACTTCTGTAAAGTTTGGAAGGTGGGAGACGAGGTACCGGCAGAATTAAAGCTGTGAGGATGGGGCGTGAGTCGTGCTTGGGTAGTTCAGATGGTAGAGCACTTGCCCGCGAAAGGCAAAGGTCCTGAGTTCGAGTCTCGGTCTGGCACACAGTTTTAATCTGCCAGGAAGTTTCAGGTTCAAATAGATTTCAAGTGCAGTAGTTACGCAGATATAGAGAAACTTTACCAAGACAGGCCAGCACGGAGAGATATATCAAACCAATCTTGAGACTGAAGACCACAACAACAGCTTTGCGTTCAGTAGGGCCACCAGTCGCTCATCAGGAATCGAGGTTAACAAGAAGATCATGTATCAAATCTAAGCAGGCAGTAAAATATATGAGAATGGTTGAGTCTAGCTGAGACTTTGGTTGAGGTTAGTCTACACCGAACAAAGGAAAGTATGGGGCTTAAAATCTTGTCGATGACGAGGTCGTTAGAGGCAGAGTATAGGCTGTATCTCTAATGGGAAAGGACACGGAAAGAAATCGGCTTGTGCCTTTTCAAAGTAATCATCCTGGTTTCTAGCACTACGCAATTTAAAAAATCCATGAAAGGCTCTGAAGAACCTAAGTGTCTAGCAATAGTCTCGTACTGTCCCGGTCCTCGTGAGAGAGATACTGGAGTATTGTAACGGGTGATCAAGAAAGTTTTGGTTCGTGGGCGTTGCTGCAACGTATATGCAACTCAGCGCGAATCCTCTGCGGTTACATAAGCACCGACATGTAGGCAAGGGGTTAGTGTAGCCTACGAACGGAACCTTTTTGATCGTCCCTTATACAGGGTGGTCAGAAACAGTCTGGAAAGTTAGTAACGGTGTTGCAGGGTAGATTGTGCTGAGAAATAATTGTGAACAAAATTTAAAACAAGAACGTCTGTGATGCAACTGTAGCAATAAATAATCTGTGTCGAAACACAAGGACCACAAAGTACTTTTTCTTTGCAAGAGAGAAAAATTCGCACACATTCTTACGAACCAATTTGTCACTGAGAAAAGTATAACGAAAGTTGTAAAGAGCAACAGCTAAAGCACAAAAAACAACTTTCAGAATCTCACAAGCGAGCTAAAGCAGCGAATAGACAAAATATTGCTGGAACTATATGTAGAATTACTGTAAACCATTTTGCTGTATGTTTAGCTAAACTTTCGCGGCTATGTGCTCATATCGTCATTGTGTCATGTACACAAACATGTGTCACTGATACGGTTGCCTTTATCAGGGGGTGTAACAATCTAATAGAAGTCGAAACATTGGTCTATATAACAACGTGACGCTGCCAGTGCTAAGGAACGGTTTTATATATATGATAGTGGCGTCGGAAACCTACTGTCGCACATATTTTCATGATTACTCGTGGGACGCGCGGTATTACTGATGTAGGGTCATTCTTCTTTCGCTAGCACAGTGTTTCAAGCGCGCGTCTGTGTCGCTTGGCTGACAGTGATGAGCGTTTGTGTACGAGGGGGCTTCACAAACTATGGTACATGTGTCGCCCCACGCTAAGACAACTGGGCAACAAGAGTGGCACATTGTCAGAAGAGAGTTTGATGTGATATCCCGATGCTTTGAACTTGGTAACTTTGTACAACCATCATTTGTGGATTTAATCGAGGCGCTGTTGAATAAATAGACACTTATTCACAGTTTAACTCTCCCGTCTCAGCTACAAAAAAAAAAGTTCAAATGGCCTTAACCACTATGGGACTTAACATCTGAGGTCATCAGTCCCCTAGAACTTAGAAACTACTTAAACCTAACTAACCTAAGGACATCACACACAACTAACTAACCTAAGGACATCACACACATCCATGCCCGAGGCAGGATTCGAACGTGCGACCGTAGCAGCAGCGCGGTTCCGGACTGAAGCGCCTAGAACCGCTCGGCCACAGGGGGCGGCGCACTGCCCAACAGACGCGGTGAAATTAATTGTGAAAGTATGCGACCCACGCTAGAGTTGAGACAGTGACCCGAGGTTTTCTGTAAGGCAGCACATTTATCCTTTGCTTCGAAACGATATACAGGCAATACATTTAAAACACACAGGGTGCAGACTTAACAAACTTTCAGCTCAACTGTTTCAGAATCTGGGTTTCCTATTTCAGATTGATACATTTGCCCTTCCCATCGGTCTGAAACTTTGTATCATCTATACTGTTTCAGTCCCTTTCATCTTTTTATCCGATAGTTGAAGTTCTTCGCATAAGACATTATAGTAGCACCGATAGGTGCATCAAGAGTGGAGATTTCAAACAAGATTATGCATTTTGCTAACATGCCCATAACACATTCTATGCACGGTCACCCTCAGTTCCTAAATACCCATCCCAAACGTGGTATAAAAAAAAGTGAAACACCCAGAAGTGGAGAAAGAACGAAATAAAACTTCACAGATTGAGATTTCATGTGATGTTATTTCAGAGATTGCAATATCGAGTCAAATTTACACAGAACTTGGCAATTTGAGCCCACTTATACATATGACGCTACATTTCGGCTGGCCTGGATGCATAAGCAGATTCGGTTGGAAAGGTTGTCATCAAACCGTTGTATCCTCTCCAGGAGTAAGCTGATCCACAAATATTGTAACAAGTACTTGATATCCTGGCTACTGGGAGTGGGACGGAGTTGACATCTGAGCTGGTCCCACACATGTTCTACCACTGACAGATCTTCTGAGGATCTTGCTAGCCTCGGATGTTCCTCAAAATCACATAGACAGTACCAGACACGTGTCATGCGTAGAAGAGCATTGTCATGCTGAAAAAGGATATCACGATACTGTCGCATGAGAGGTAAGACACAAGGACACCACATGTCTGTAACTTTGTTGTGCCAACAACGTTCCCCCAATAACTACCGACCGTGACCTGAAGTCGTACCCGATGGTTTCCGACACCATGACACCAGTAGTATCACCCCTGTGCCCCTCCAAAACATAGGAGGAATGGGACCTCTCCCCTGGTCGCGACCATACTCGTCGACGATAGTAATCTAGGGTAGTGCAGAACCGCGATTCATCGCTGAACACAGTGTGACACCATTCATCAGCCGTCGGTTTACTATGTAAACTGGTCAAGATGGCGAATCGGGGCTGACAGACCTCCGTGTTACCCTCTGCCAATTTCGTCATTTCGATGCCGTGTGGTGGTGGTGGGGGGGGGGGGGTGGTTTCAGCCCACCACTCCCCCGGTTGGTGTCGGGTTTCTTAATCTTGGAGCCGCTACTTCTCAATGAACTATTTCCTCAGTTGGCGTCAAGGGGCTGCGTGCACCCCATTCCAGATCTCCCATCAAGGAAAAAATCCATGGTAGTACCGGGAATCGAACCTGGATCCTTTACGAAGCAGTCAGACACGCGTATCACAGTGCTACGGAGGCGGACGGGTCAGGATGTTCTTGGTGCAGAACACGGCGATCATCCATTGTGGTGGACAGACGCGGTCTACCGTCACCTTGACTGCCCTCTCGTTCACGTGCAGTCCAACAGCGGGCCGCTGGCACATCCGAATGCCTCACAAATAGGGATGTTGCACGATTCGGCCAGCTCTTGTGAGATGTTGATAGCACTGCCCCACACGAATATGCGGTATCTCCGTGTCGCCGGCCGGAGTGGCCGAGCGGTTCTAGGCGCTACAATCTGGAACCGCGCGACCGCTACGGTCGCAGGTTCGAATCCTGTCTCGGGCTTGGATGTGTGTGATGTCCTTAGGTTCGTTAGGTTTAAGTAGTTCTAAGTTCTAGGGGACTGATGACCTCAGTAGTTAAGTCTCATAGTGCTCAGAGCCATTTGAACCATCTCCGTGTCCTTCACAGTGACCGTTCAACAACTGGCGGTTTTCACGCCCTTTGTCTACTTTACCAGGTCTGGTAAGAACATATAACATGAACACTAATACAGTCTGGCTGCTGTAATGTAATGTATTGCGAATAATGTAATGTAATGTATTGCGAATACATAGAAAGAAGGATCCTTTATTGTATGATTATATGATAGCGGAACAAACACTGGTAGCGGTTACTTCTGTAAAATATCTGGGAGTATGCGTGCGGAACGATTTGAAGTGGAATGATCATATAAAATTAATTGTTAGTAAGGCGGGTACCAGGTTGAGATTCATTGGGAGAGTCCTTAGAAAATGTAGTCCATCAACAAAGTAGGTGGCTTACAAAACACTCGTTCGACCTATACTTGAGTATTGCTCATCAATGTCTGATCCGTACGAGATCGGGTTGACGGAGGAGATAGAGAATATCTAAAGAAGAGCGGCGCGTTTAGTCACAGGGTTATTTGGTAACCGTGATAGCGTTACGGAGATGTTTAGCAAACTCAAGTGGCAGACTCTGCAAGAGAGGCGGTCTGCATTGCGGTGAAGTTTGCTCGCCAGGTTTCAAGAGGGTGCGTTTCTGGATGAGGTATCGAATATATTGCTTCCCCCTACTTATACCTCCCGAGGAGATCACGAATGTAAAATTAGAGAGATCCGAGCCCGCACGGAGGCTTTCAGACAGTCGTTCTTCCCGCGAACCATACGCGACTGGAGCAGAAAAGGGAGATAATGACAGTGGCACGTAAAGTGCCCTCCGCCACCGTTGGGTGGCTTGCGGAGTATAAATGTAGATGTAGATGTTCCATCTGTCACAGAGAACTGCAACTCTAATTATTTACACAGTCGCCTGATGGTGGTGTACGTGTACGAAATTATATTACATTGATATCCGACCATGTCTTCCGTGTGCATCTTTTATTTATATATATCCAGGTGAGCTAATGCTTCGTACTTAATGAGTGAGATGTCGACGAAATGTTAAGCCCTAACCTTTATTCTCGGCCCCACGTGGTACTGAGAAGGCAAAACGTAGAGTATATTATATAATGGCGGACAGAGCCAGGTAATAAGAAGAGTAAATGCAGAAGAATGTCGCAACTTGGCCTGCCCTTCTTTGGCACACGGGAACGAGGTCGCTGCTGCTTCACATCTGTCTCTACGTTCTCACAGCGGCCTGCCTGCAGAAACCACTCGCCAACAAATCGAATGCACTCAGCGGAGTAATGCTACTCTGAGAATTACGAAGTCATTCGTATACTCGCAAGTTTAACGACTAGATTTTCAGAACGTTTCCTCATTCTCAAGAAGTTTCAGTAAATTTCTTTGGGGATCACGCTACGAACCTGATGAGAATACTGCATCACACAATAAGTTTTATCTGCAGTGCGTGTTTCGTGAGTGTCATTCTCAGTTCTGTTAGAACTAAATTCCTCGCAAGTATGCGGCACCAGGGCAACGAAGGCTAGCCTTCCCAGCGACTGGGAAAAAGCGACAGTCATTCCAATTTTCAAGAAGGACCTTCGGATAGATGCACATAATTATAGGTTGATATCACTGATGTCAGTTTTTTTTTAATCATAGACCACGTTTTATGGTCACGTATTATGACGTCTTCGAAGAAGGAAAATCTCTTCTATAAAATTCATCATGGATTCCGCAGGTATCTTGCGAAGCGCAGCTCGCTCTATTCGTCCATCAGTTCCAAAACACCGTAGACTTGGGCGGTTTGCCTGACGCCGTGTCCCTTGAGTTCAGGGAGGCATTTGATACAGTTCCACGCTGTCGTTTAGTAAAGGAAATACGAACTTAGCGGGTATCACAACAGCTATGCAACTGGAGTTAAGACTTCCCTGAATAAAGAACTCATTGACGGAACATAATAGACAAATGTAACAGTAATTTCAGGAGTACGAGAAGAAAGTAAGATAGGACCGTTACTCTTTACAATATATGTAAATGATCTAACGGAAAACTTCGAAAGCTCCATGAGGCTGTCTGGGAATGATGCAGTTGTCTATAAGAAGGTAGCAACGCCAGGGGGCTGTACTGAATAGTACGATGACCTACAGAAGATCTATGAATGTTGGTGGGACTGGCAATTCACCCTGAACGTAAATTAAGTAACATATTTCTCGCAAATAGACCGGCAAATCCACTACTGTGCAATTACATTATTGGCGACGAAACACTGGAAACCGTAACTAGCATAAAAAACCAAAGAGTAACAATCCAGGACGACCTAAATTGGAATAACCGTACAAACCATTATGTAGGAAAAGCGAATTTCATGTTGAGGTTCGCTGGAAGAATCTTAAGGCAACGTAATTCACCCACGAAAGAAGTGTCATACAAAACGCTTGATCGACCGATTCCTGAGTTTTATTCATCAGTCTGGGACCGTTACCAGCTTGGACTGAGACAGAGAGAGAGAAAGAGAGAGAGAGAGAGAGAGAGAGAGAAGATCCGACGAAGAGCGGGACCTTTCGTTACGGGATGGTTTACTGAGAGCGAGGGCGTTACGGAGATGCTCAACAAACTCCAGTTGCAAACGCTAAAATACAGGCGTGTACATTACGGAGAAATTTATAATTGAAATTGGAAATTAATTCGCTCCAGGAAGCGCTGGGTAACGTATTACGTCCTCCCATATATGAAGGAACCACGAGAAAATCAGAGATAGTGGAACTAATGCGGAAGTTTACCGACAATCATTCTTCCCACACGCCATTCGTGAATGGAACAGGGAAAGGAAGAGAATGGTATCAGAAGTACCCTCTGCTACTTGCCCGGCCGGTTAGCCATGCGTTCTACGCGGTCTAGCGCACGGCTTTCAGGGCGGGAAGGAGCGCCTGGTCCCCGGCACGAATCCACCGGGCGGACTTGTGTCGAGGTCTGTGGATGGTTTTTAGGCGGTTTTCCATCTGCCACGGCGAATGCGGGCTGGTTCCCCTTATTCCGCCTCAGCTACACTATGTCGCCGATTGCTGCGCAAACAAGTTCTCCACGTGCGCGTACACCACTATTACTCTAGCATGCAAACATAGGGGTTACACTCGTCTGCTGTTTCTGACACACTGGAAGTTTAGTTTCCAAAATTCTGTTTAGTTTACTAGAAGTAGTCCAAGCAATCTTTTCTCTTCCATTCGTTTCTTTTATTGTCAATCCTGTTGTCGTCTTCAGCTTCTCTACGCACACAACTCATCACCTACTTCTAGACATTTTTAATTTGCACTACTTTCTTTTCAGTGCGTTGATTATACAGATTACTAACTGGTTCACTGATTTCTAAATAAATTCAGTTTTGTAGCGAACATAGAAGGCATTTACTATGGTATGACTTGCAATCAGAGAAAGTAATAAATTCAGTATTCCCCGTTTGGGTGCCTGCAGAATTAAGCGTTTTTGTACTGGTCCTGAAAACGCCTCACATCATAGTTTAGTAATATCAATATTCATATGACATTACAACTTACACGTTTCTGAGTTGAAACAGATCTTGTAGACCGCAACTTTTTACAGATTTAGCTTGGTTGCTTTATCCTCAACGGCATCGCTTCGAAGTTGTTCTAAAGCCAAAGAGAAAACCACTCTTTTTGGTAATATTCGTGTCCTATAGTCAGCTAGTGCATTAGAGATGGGACACAAGTTGAGATAGGAAGGATGGAGGCAGAAGGAAGACCAGAGCTTCTTAAAAGCCTTATTGCGCGTTTTCCTTGGTTTGGTTAGTGAAAACAACGAAATTGTACATCAAGGTACTTTAACCAAGGTTTTATTCCGACCGTATGGCATTACGTATGACATTTATCTCGATACATGCACCCAAACTGGGAATCATTCTACACAGATACGCCATTAAGGTCTCTTCATTGCAGGTTTTAGAAACCTGTACTTGGGCAGCACTTTGATAATTGACAGAGAGCACTAATGTAAGCAATAACCGCATGGTAGGAATGATTTCTTGAAGAAGTGTTTCTGACATATGCGCTATTCTTTACAGCAGATTCTCATAATACATCATTCTGTGTTACAATATCTCAAATTGTACTCGATAAATAATGACGGATTCTACACTAGTAAACCCACTGGACCTCACGTGTGTCGACAGGCCTTGCACTATCCTAAAGAACGGTACGACATAAGCTTCCCTCAACACCGAAGGCCAATTGGACATTATTCCATGAAACTTAGTAGAAAGCGAATGTTCTACAGACCATGTATGCTGCAGATGTACTGCTTCTTCTGAAGCGTACTACTGTCTTTAAATATTCTAAATGTTTTTATTTTAACACCCTGTGAACTGTGTATACAACAAGCTCAGACTGAACGAGGACAGGGCAGGAAATCAGCTGCAGCCATTTCAAAGGAACCAAGTCGATACTGACTTGAAGTAATGTGGGGAAAACACGGAAATGGATTCGCAACCCGATTATGATGAATGAGAATGCCATGCAGCATCCGGTCGATGTTGAAATTCGACATACAGTGACAACCGAGTGAGGCTATGCAGTGATTAACATTGTACTGTATTGTATTGTATGGAACTGGGGGCCTAGTAACGACGGAGAGGCTTCGTCCTCGCTGTTTCCCGCAGTGATACACAACCTGACAGCAGACTATAGCAGTCCACTCACCCCACCGCCGCCCCACACTCAGGGTTATTGTGCGGTTCGGCCCCCAGTGGACCCCCCACCCCCGGGAACGTCTCACACCAGACGAGTGTAACCTCAATGTTTGCGTGGTAGAGTAATTATGGTGTTCCCGCCCAGTTAGCCGTGCGGTCTGATGCACAGCTTTCCGGATTGGGAAGGAGCGCCTGGCCCCCGGCACGAATCCGCCTGGCGGACTTCTGTCGAGGTCCGGTGAGCCGGCCAGTCTGTGGATGGTTTTTAGGCGGTTTTCCATCTGCCTCGGCGAATGCGGGCTGGTTCCCCTTATCCCGCCTCAGCTACACTATGTCAGCGATTGCTGCACAAACAAGCTCTCCACGTACGCGTACGCGTACACCATTACTCTACCACGCAAACATAGGGGTTACACTCGTCTGGTGTGAGACGTTCCCCAGGGGAGGGGTCGGGGTTCACGGGGGCCGAACCACACAATAACCCTGAAAGAGTGGTTCGGTATGGGGTGAAGTGGACTGCGGTAGTCGTCGTGGGGTTGTGGACCACTGCAGCCGCGGCGGGGATGCAGCCTCTCCGTCTTTTCTAGGCCCCCGGTTAACATACAATACAATTATTGTGTACGCGCCCGTGGAGAAAGTGTTTGCGCAGCAATCGCCGACATAGTGTAACTGAGGTGGAATAAGGGGAACCAGCCCGCATTCGCCGAGGCAGATGGAAAACCGCCTTAAAAACCATCCACAGATTGGCCGGCACACCGGACCTCGACACTAATCTGCCGGGCGGATTCGTGCAGGGGACCGGCACACCTTCCCGCCCAGAAGGAAGTGCGTTAGACCGCACGGCTAACCAGGCGGGCGGAGTGATTTACATACTTATATTCACGGACAGTTGAGTCTATTCCGACACGGATACTCTAAGGCTACGACCCACTCCTTCCCCTCTTGTGTCCAACTAAGCTAGGTTTTAGTCTTTAATTGTTGCCCTTATGGTGGCGACAAGAACTGTATTTCCTTCAATAGCGACTCACAGTTTCTTGTGTAACTTTCGCGTTGTAAGTGAGTAAGACGTTTCTCTCCTGTTTATGAACTGACTTCTTCACACTGTCATGAAAATTCCTGACAGATTTAATTATGAATAAATTAATTTTTAAACACTGTTATTTCATCGAAATTACTTCATGGGTACAAAAGAACCGTAATTGATGGCAAGGAGACCTTGAACATCACGCAAACAGTAGCACACATATTATTGCTAGAATGTGTGAGAAAAAAATTATTTTTCTGCATCTGCATAATATACACTCCTCAAGGCACTGTACAGTGCATGCCGGAGAGTAATTCATGCTAATATCATCGATTTTCTGTCTTGTTCCCTACTGAGCGACAGACTAATGACTCTCTGTACGCCCCCTAATCTCTCTTATCGTACTCTTGTGATCCCCACTCGAGATACACGATGGCGGCGGATCATGGTCGCACATTCTTCTTCGAATATCGATTCATTAAATTTACCTAACAGGGTTTCACGTCGTCTTTCTGACAATGATCCATATTTAAGTTCCCCGAGAAGTTCTGTAACACTTTCCTATTGGCTATGCCGATCTGACACAGTTCTAGCAGCACGTCTTTCAATTATTTCAATGTGTGTTGTGATGTTTATTTGATAAAAAACTCCAAACACTCAAAAAGTAGATCTAAATTTACATTTTTGCACCGCAAGCCACCATGAGCTGCATTGTGGAGGGTACTTTGTACCACAACTAATCATTAACTTCCCAGTTCCACTCGCAAATGGAGCGAGGAAAAAACGACGGTCCAAATGCCCGCATACGATCCCTAATTTCTGTCTTCTTTGTAATGCATAAGTGAAACGCACGTTGGAGGCAACAGAATCGTTCCGCAGTCAACCGCAGATGCCGGTTCTCTAAATTTTCTCAGTAGTGCTTCGTGAAAAAGAACATCGTCTTCCCTCTAGGGTCTCCTATTCGAGTTCACGAAGCATTTTTGTAATACTAGCGTACTGATCGCAACAGCCGGTAACACATCTAGCAGCACGCCTGTGAATTGCTTCGATGTCTTCCTTTAATCCGACCTATTGGAGATCCCAAACATTCGAGCAGTACTCAAGAATGGGTTGCACAAGTGTTCTCGTTTATGGATAAGCTAGCTGCATTGTTCTATAATTCTCCCAGTAAGCTAGAGTCTACCATTCGCTTCCCCATTAACGATTTTACGTGCTAGCTCCATTTCGTATCACTTTGCAACGTTATGTCTAGTACTCTAGAGTCAATCACACTATCGTCTTATATGCGATTTCCTTTACAGATGCGTTGCAGGTTTCCCCTCAACTCTTGGAACAAATCTAAGTCTCCCATTTGCATTCTCCCTAATACTGTATACGATTTACGCGATAATCCCCTTTTTATATGGCTTATTAGTACTTATATAACCCCGAGATACTTAAAAGATGTTATGTGCACAAGATAATCACCACTGATCTTGTAATCACATGCTATATCGTTGTCCCTTTTTTTTTACAGCCATTATCTTACATTTATTGACATTTAAGGGAAGCCACCAATAACTATAGCAAATATAAATGTTTTCTAAGTCTATCAGCAGTTCTTCCGCCGTCGGCACACGGGACGAGTTAGTTAACGTTGATGTGGCGCTCTCCGAGTTTTATGACGTCACTTCCCGCTATTTCTCATTGAAGAGCCATTTCAACACGAGTATGAAATACAAAACAAATTCTTCGATGTTTCGGCAAGGTGCCAGGGCCACGTAAAGCAGAACCAATAGCAAGCAAGAACGCTCCCTAAGTCACAAGCTGGAAGCAAGACGCCATACTGCATTAGTTGTGTTCAGATGAAGCCCATATTTGGTGGATTTTATGTTAAACGTTACACCGTATGAATATATGCTGTTTCTAATGTCTCGAGAACGAATCGTTATTGGTATGATCTGTTGTGATAAAACGACGGGAAACGCCATACTGGTTGTTAAAGAATTTTCGTATTTAGTTATTTTCACGTTATAACCTGCGTGTTATGAGAGTAAGCCATTTTAAGGCAACGGTCCTTTGAAGATTCATGACAACGTGTCGTTCTTGTTAGGCTTTGTTATAATTAAATGTCAGTACCACTTTTGCGGTTAAAGCCTTTAGAAGACTGTAAACATAATATACGAGGCCAATAAAAACTGAGTTTCAGCATATAGTAGTTGGTTGAGGCGCCCTGATCTGGCATCGAGATTCAATTAGTGGAGGGTTCACATTCCAGTGTATTCAATTTATTTTTTCCGCCATGTTACCATTTTCTAAACGAAAATGGGAATTTCCTACGAAATTATAGAAATACAGCAGTTTCTGTAATATTTGATGTCAGGTAAATATAAGTGCCCTCTCTGTCAGGATTGCGTTTTTACATGTGGTGAACTTTTACAAGCTGACTTCCTTGCTGAGTGGACATGTATATCTCATTTTTGTCTTATTACACGTTCACGGATATCGAAGATTTTATTTGTGTATACCACAAACAAAACAACATGACAAGCACATGGTCATAAAAGGGAATGTGCGTTTTATTTAATAGAGTTAAAGTAGGAATTCTACTCGTGTCCATTTTCGTCAACAAATTGTATGGTCTGCGGGCCAAATAAAGCCGACAACTCTCCCCCCCTTCCATCCTCTTTTTTCACCACCTACCCTCTCTCTGCCCCCCTTCTCTCCCCCGAGTCCTTTTGCATCTCCCTCCTCTGCCTTTTCCCATTCCCTCTCGCGTCTGCCCTGCCTGCCCTCCCCCCTTATGAGTCCTCTCCCTCCTTTGGTTCCCCTCTTTCGTTTTTCCTCTCCTCCCTCCCTGTTTTCCCCCTCATCTGTCCAGGTCCCCCCCCCCTGCCCTTGGCTATGGTGTGTCGTCTTTGTGCTGCCATTTTAGTGCAGTGTTTACAGTGAGTGTTGTGTGTCTTTTCAGAAGTGTTGCAAACGGACATCATACTGTCGCTGGGTGTGCCTTTTATATCTCTTGCGAACAGAAACCAGACTGTCGCCTTTTTTTTTAACTGTCTGTCTCCTATGTTACCTGACTTTCCACAATTTTCCACCGTTTTATAATTTAAGTTACCGTTTTATCACCTGCTTTTATTGTTTCTTATCTTCTTCTTACGTTTTAAGAAGTCTGTAGGCTGCAGAGCAGCGTACTAAGCTGCTGCCAGCCCGCCCCCTTCGAGGGGAATCGAAATTCAATAAAGAAAAAAAAAAGAAATCCGACAACTGCTGCTAGAGAGCGCTGAGACCGAAAAATCACAAAATCACGTTAAGCAGCTCGTGGCGTGTGTCGACAGCGTTGTGTCTCGTGATGTGTGATATCCCGTCTGCGTGCACGTCACTATTAGTGGCCTCATCCTGTGTGCTGACAGCCTCACTATCATCTAAAGACGATAATTTCCTGCACACAACTGAACAGTCAGCTAACAACCCTATCTGGTAACACATTTATTTACACAGGGGGTGGACAAAATATGGAAAAAAACATTACATTACCACTCTATACGGCGTAAGAAACCCGTCGTCATTGAAAACAGCTGCCAGTCGTCTCGGATTGGATAAATGTTGGTGTTGTATGGTTTTTAAGGGAATGTTATGGCATCCTTCCCGCAAAATTAGTGGCAAGTTCAGGTAACGTAAATGGAGGTGGAAAGCAATCACACACCCTTCTCTCCAAAGTAGGCCACAGAATCTCGATAATATTGAGATCTGATGGTTGTGGGACCAGGGGAGATGCGACAAGTCGTCCTCCTGTTCACAAAACCAGTCCTGGATGTTGTGAAGTATGTGAACAGGGGGCCATGTCGTCTTGGAACAAACCATCGTTATTGGGGAATAGACACGGTACAGTGGTATGGACCGGATCAGCCAAAATGGTCACATAAACCTTGGCAGTAATGCGACACTGCAGGTTACCCATGAGGCCCTTGGAGCGCCAAGATATGTCTGTACAAATCATCACCCACCGTATTTCATCTTGGGATGTAAACCCGGCCAAAAATTGTAATTCCAGCTCGGCCTGCAAATCACCGCTTATGGTGCTCCCTGCATGTTGTGATGCTGACAGAACTCGCGAGTTACACATACAGTTCTGCAGTGACTTTAGCAGCTGTCGTCCTCTTATTTCTCGTCGCACTCCTCTTCAATTACCGTCCATCACGATCACTCAACACACAAAAAATGGTTCAAATGGCTCTGAGCACTATGGGACTTAACATCTGTGGTCATCAGTCCCCTAGAACTTAGAACTACTTAAACCTAACTAACCTAAGGACATCACACACATCCATGGCCGAGGCAGGATTCGAACCTGCGACCGTAGCAGTCGCGCGGTTCCGGACTGAGCGCCTAGAACCGCGAGACCACCGCGGCCGGCACTCAACACACACTTCTGACCATGTTGTGGCTTAGCGGATGATGTTTTTCCTCTTTCCCTGTATGTGGTATAAATCTTCGATACGATGCCTCTTGAAACATCAAACACATCGGCTCCCTTGATTACGGAAACACCCACCATACGAACACCAACAATTTGCCCACGTTGGAATTCACTTGCTCTCACAAGTGTAGAGAACACTTTTCTGATCACGAATGACATCAGAAACGTATTGAGGACACTGATTAGGCCCGTCCGTGGTAAAATACAGCAGCACAACCTGTTCAAGCATGCATTTCTCGCGATTGTTCCATATTTTTGTCCAACCGCCTGCATATTGAAAACAAACACCTTATTACGCTTCCTTGGCGCACACCCGATGTTACTTTCGATTCTGTGGAATATTCGGCGTCCAGTATACCGTACTTATTTCTATTAGTCAAATATTTCTGCAGCCACTCGCGTCTTTGCGGGTTGTTTGGGGGGAGGAGACCAAACAGCGAGGTCATCGGTCTCATCGGATTACGGAAGGATGGGAAGGGAAGTCGCCCGTGCCCTTTCAAAGGAACCATCCCAGCATTTGCCGGGAGCGATTTAGGGAAATCACGGAAAATCTAAATTAGGATGGCCGGAGGCGGGATTGAACCGTCGTCCTCCCGAATGCGAGTCCAGTGTGCTAACCACTGCGTCTGCATCTTTGCGAAGACGCTCCGTATGATCTGTCTTGGTTAGCAGTCGATGATGTGGTATAGTGACGAACGCTTTACGGAAATCAAGAAAGACGCATTCTGTCTCTTCATCGGTATCTATTGTTTACAAGATATCGTTCATGAATAAGGCAAGCTGAGTTCTATGTGACAAGCTTATTTTCCTCCAAGAACGTCACAATGCTTGAGCTTTGTGTAAGCTCCGGGATCCTACAACAGATGGACGTCAGCGACATTGTCCTGTATTTCTGTGCATCCGATCTTTTATCTTTTTTATGAATAGGGGTAACCTGTACTCTTTTCCTGTCTTGCGGAACTACTCGCTGCTCAAGCGATTCTCAGGAAATATGAGCTAGGGAACGTGCAAATTCCGCGCGTTTTTAATGTAAACTCTAATGCAATTCTGTTTCAAAATACTTTTAGTAATTTTCAGAGAAAAAGAAGTTAATTTTGTTGTGGTTCTGACAGTCGTTCCGTAAAAATGCAGTGTTTCAGTTTTTGACAAACTATTGCCGCAAATGCGCGAAATATTATATAGTCTCAGCCCGCAATAATAGGTAAGGCTCGTGTTACACTGTCAAAATTCTTTGACAAATCTTTTATAAAATCTGGGGCCACGCTTTAACTTTTATAAATGATATGAGAAAAGTACATAAGTACATCGCCAAAGATTATATAAAACATCTTTGATACAAGACGTTTGACAACGATTTTTTTGCAGCGTAATACGAGGCGGGCTGTATTTGATGCGCGCTTAGCGAAGACTGGTTTCTGTCCGAGGGCTTGTAGCGGCAGCTCCCTCGCCACTCCCGTTCGTCGCCCCTCCATTGGATCCAGGTCGTCCCAGCCGGCTAAGGCGACAAAGGCGAAAGCATGGAGCTCGCTAACGGCTGATGACGTAAACCTACGACGTCCACACCCACAACAGTAACTGCTGACTGCCTCTTTCACCTTTGAGGCTAGGCATTACGCACAGAAGGCGCTAGCGGTCACACACGAGGTGTGTGAGAAAAGTAATGAGACTGATTTTTATCTACCAGAGTTTTTATTTTTTTTCAAACAACAATATTATCCCCTTCAAAGTAGTTCCCTTCGATAACTGTACACCGGCGGAATTGTTGTTCCCTGTCTTGGGAGCAGCGCTGAAAGGCTTCAACTGGTAGGGCCTGTAACTCGTCGGTCACATTCTTTTGAATGTTCTCCAAAATCCCAAAATGACGTTCTATTAAGATTTTTTTCAGTTTCGGGAAAAAAGTCACAAGAACGCTGATCGGGTGAATAAGGGGCTGTGGAACAACAGGACCGCCTTTTGTGGTCAAACATTCCGTGATGGAAGTGGCCGTTTGACATACGGCGGTGTCGTGATGCAGCACCCACTTGTCTGCAACATCTGGTCTCACTCGATTCACCCTTTTCCAGATCCTTTCAAGGACATCTTTGTAAAACACTTGGTTAACAGTTTGTCCTGGAAGAACAAATTCTTTATGCACGATACCGCTGTCAAAAGACCAAATCAGCATCGTTTCGAACTTTGATTTGCTCACTCGAGCTTTTTTTGCTGTCGAGGAGATGTCTTAGTGTGTCACTCTTCACCTTTGTCTCAGGATCGTACTCAAAAACCCGAGATTCATCACCTGTGATCACACGACTGAAATATTCGTAGTCATTGGCAGTCCTCTCAAGAGGACCATCACACATGTTTCTTCAATTGTCTTTTTGCTTAGTTGTGAATTTTCTCGGCACCATTTTGTGACAGACCTTTCGCATGTGCAAAACTTCGGTCACAATTTGATGTAGGTGAAAGTGTTTAACATGTCACCCATCACTCTTACTGTTAAACGCCGGTCTGATCTCACAAGAGCAGGCATACGTTCGACGTATTCGTCAGTTTTTTATGCTGGTGGTCTCCCTGAGCGAAGTTAATATCCAACGTGTTCTCGGTGATCTAAAAACGATTTGTGCCGGCGATAACTTGTGCTCTTTATGAGGAATGTTCTCCATAGGCCTGTTTCAACTTTTCTCTTGCAGATTCCTCAAGTTTAACGTAACATGATGGCATAACATTGCTCTAAATTCCATTTTCGTAACACCCAACAAAAACACAATTTCACTGATTGTGCTCTCAAAAATCACACGATGGCTGTACGGAGCTGAACCTCTGTCTGAGCATCTGGAAGGGATGAACACAGCGGTCTATACAAGACAGCGTTGGCACGTCGCTCTCAGTCTTGTCAGTCTCATTACCTTTCTCACTCACCTTGTACCAGCTCATTCTCTAACAGGATTATGTACTGCCGTAACAGTGTTACAGTGGTCCTTGTTCTTCTATGAGTAATAATTAGCCCCAGAGGCCATATTTATCAATGCGCCCTTTCATGTCCTCGGACACGAAGCCTCTCCATCTTCAAAAGTTTGTGCTGTATCTCATTATAACACGAACTGGAAATGCATAGTTCTTTGGACTTTCTTCTGAGACGCATCAGTAGAAAACTGTTGGGAGACCAGAACTGCAATGGAGAAAGATGCCCTGTTAATTAAGAACTCGTCTCGTGTTTTAAAAGAGCAGAGTTCATGTCTCCACCAGTTATCCTAATTTAAGTTTTACGTTGTTTCCCAGAAAAGGTTCAGATGAATTTCTAATAAGTAACTTCAAAAAGATCAAGGTTGATATTCGGTTGTTTTCAAGTCTGTGTCTCCCAATACTGATTTAGATTTTTATTAAACCACTTGAGAGGAGTGACAGATTGGTTCCCTGAACACTGTCACAACCGATTTCTTACGCTCTCATTGTTCGCTCGAAACGTGTACCCATCTATAATGACCTAGACGTCAGTAACACACAGTCTAACATTAATTCCTTCCTTCTTGCAAATCCTATCACCATCTGATGTTAGGTGAAGGACCATACCGTCATTTACTTGAAATTATTTGGGGAAACAGGATAATCAACGTCTGAATGTCTGGACCGGAATTTGAACACTGCTTCTCCATAATACGAGTCAAATCGAGACGAAGTAGAAACCACACTGTTTCAACGTATTTGAGAACTTGTGTTAATGGTTTTATGTTACATATCCACAACAACTGTCTTGTAATTGACTTCGAGTTCTCAGTCCAGTCCTACATTCAACAATACAGGTAAATACTGACGAGCCAAATCATTATGACTACTGCCCACCACCACAAAGAACGCGGCCTGGTGGCGTTGCGGACACGCGATGTGGTAAGGAAATGGAGGAGAGAGGAATGGCGAAACATTCCAGCGAAGATATGAGCCGCAACTGAAGAAATCCACTGAAATAAGCGACTTTGACAAATGGCAGAATGTTATGGCGTGGCACCTAGGAACTGCGAAACAGATCTGCTGTAGGCGTGCTACTGTCGTGAGCATCTATGGAAAGTTGGCTGAAGGAAGCTGAAATCACGAGTAGGCGACGAGGTGTTGGACTCCACACCTCAGTTGAGAACGTGGAGGTTGAGGCTTTCCCACTCTGAGCAGCAGGATAGGCGATGACCTGTGGCCGATACGATGACAGGGTACAATGCTGATGTAGGTACAAGTGTTGCGGAGCACTCCCTGCAGCGCACGTTGTTGAAAATGGAGCTCCGCAGCAGACGGCCCACACGTGCTCTCTTGTTGACTCGACGACATCATCAAACTGCGATTCTGGTAGGCACGGGATCATTGAGATTGGACGGTGGATCAATGAAAATGTGCGCCTGGTAGAATGAACCACGTTTCCTGTTACCTCCGGTGAGCGGCTGGCCGAGACGTGAATCACGTAACGGACGCAGGTTGGTTAGGCGGCCGAGGTGGCCGAGCGGTTCTAGGCGGTTCAGTCTGGAACAGCGCGACCTCTACGGTCGCAGGTTCGAATCCTGCCTCGGGCATGGATGTGTGTGATGTCCTTAGCTTAGTTTGGTTTAAGTAGTTCTTAGTTCTACGGAACTGATGACCTCAGATGCCGGCCGCGGTGGTCTCGCGGTTCTAGGCGCGCAGTCCGGAACCGTGGGACTGCTACGGTCGCAGGTTCGAATCCTGCCTCGGGCATAGATGTGTGTGATGTCCTTAGGTTAGTTAGGTTTAAGTAGTTCTAAGTTCTAGGGGACTGATAACCACAGCAGTTGAGTCTCATAGTGCTCAGAGCCATTTGAACCATTTTTTGACCTCAGATGTTAAGTCCCATAGTGCTCAGAGCCATTTGAGCCATTTAGACGCAGGTTGATGGGGACAGTATTATGCTATGGGGACATCCACCTGGGCTACCATGGGACCTGTGGTAGTATTCGAAGGCACCATGAATGCTGCCGATTTGGGCGAACATTATTGTGGACCACTTACATCCCTCAACGCTTGACGTCTTCCCCGAGAGCGATGGTATCCTCTAGCAGAATACCTGTCCCTTTCACAAGGCCGAAATCGTGCTGCAATCGTTTCAGGAGCATGACAGCGAACTCATATTGATGTCTTGGCCGTACAATTACCTTGATTTGAACCCTATGGACCACTGCTGTGACGCTATCAGGTTACTACTGACACCCACAAACCACAGGCCCGTAATTTACGAGAAATGCGTGACCTGTGCGTCACAATTGGTGTCACATACCTCGGAAAACGTACTGAAGAGTTGTCGAATCCATGACACGTAGAATCACTGCCGCATTTCATTTCAAAGGAGGACCAACATGCTATTAAGCAGGTCTTCTTAATATTATGGTTGCTCAATGTGTGTTATTCGCTGTATAACAGATAATGCTTGTATCTGAGAATTCAGTACTGTGGGAAAACCTTTATGTTAAGTACAAAACGCAGCAGCTGCCAGAACGTTGCCGTTTACAACCTTCTGAAAAATGGTTCAAATGGCTCTAAGCACTATGCGAATTAACATCTGAGGTCATCAGTCCCCTAGACTTAGAACTACTTAAACCTAACTAACCTAAGGACATCACACACGTCCATGCCCGAGGCAGGATTCGAACCTGCGACCGTAGCAGCAGCGCGGTTCCGCACTGAAGCGCCTAGAACCGCTCGGCCACCAACCTTCTGAATGTGAAACGGGAGAGCTAGGTAATCCTCGATAACGTTAGCTGAAACAGTGCTTTGAAACTTCCTAGCAGATTAAACTTTGTGCTGGACCGCCACTCGAAACTGGGACCTTTGCCTTTCGTGCGCAAGTGTTCCACCTACTGAGTTATCGAAGTTAGACTCAGGGCCCGTCCTCACAGCCCTAAGCCATTTTTCTACATGCAAGAAAAGTGACGCCACTTGGCCACCACACGAGTAACATCACCGAAGTTGCGTGTGGAACACCGAAATTCCTTCGTCGCCACTCGAGTGACGCTACTTATAGCTATGCCACAAAAGTTAAACTCGCTATAATTTTATGACGCCACTTTCCTTCCTCCACCACCGATTAGCATCAGAAACAAATCGAGCAGCCACCATCTTGATTTCAGTGATTCAAAAGCTGTCATGTGTATTTGGTGAATTTCGCATTTATACTTGCGTATCCCAAAAATGTGCAGTTTAAATTATATACTGCGTTAAACAACTATCCTAAAAGCGTCGTTTTTGATATAGTTTGTCTTACTAAAATAGCAGGAATAGCTGCCTCGGTACATAAAACCTTTATGGGGACACAATGTTAAATTTACGTGGTGAAAGTATATGATGCTTCTATTATATGATAAATGTAAATGTCGTGTGACTAGAGCCTCCCGTCGGGTAGACCGATCGCCGGGTGCAAGTCTTTCGATTTGATGCACTTCGGCGACTTGCGCATCGATGGGGATGAAATGATGATCATTAGGACAACACAACACCCAGTCCCTGAGCGGAGAAAATATCCGACCCAGCCGGGAATCGAACCTGGGCCCGTAGGATTGACATACCGCCACGCTGACCACTCAACTACTGGGGGGGTGGACTATTGTATGATGAATGGATAATGTTTGTGTGTCAGTAAGAAAATATTATTATAAAGAATTATTGGGTGATTAGTGAAAGGCGATTCACAGCTTCACAGAGCAAAAATGTTCAAATGTGTGTGAAATCTTATGGGACTTAATTGCTAAGGTCATCAGTCCCTAAGCTTACACACTACTTAACCTAAATTATCCTAAGGACAAACACATACACCCATGCCCGAGGGAGGACTCGAACCTCAGCCGGGATCAGCTGCACTGTCCATGACTGCAGCGCCTAAGGCCGCTCGGCTAATCCCGCGCGGCTCTTCACAGACCCTCATTTAATTCTACAAATGGTGGAAATTATTGCATACTGGCTGCATATTCATATTCTGGCAATCCATGCTTGTAAACACTTGCCCAGTGGATCTGAGAATGAAACTGACAAGGTTTCTGGTGGCAGCATAATTTCAAACTGAGTGTAGGTTAAAAGAAATCAAATATATTACAGTGTCCTTTCGTGCACTTACACAAAAGGAATCAAATACACTTGCACAAAGCATATCTCCAAAATTCTGTGAAGAATAAATTTAAGATTTCGTCGTATCAAATGAGTCTTCAGGGCATTGTAAACAACATCAAATGCATAACACAAGGACAATGAAAGTGTAGTTGTGAAGACGTGATACACGGTCCAGTCACATAATGTGACTACCGCATATGTTCGATGTCAACGTGCAATAACTACTCACAGACGGGATGTGGCAGCACTAGCCGTGGAGGGTATGTAGAGCCTGTCGGGGGACGCGGAAAACGTTGCAGTAGTTGTCATAATGCGGAAACAGAGCGATTTGTCTGACGTTCAGAAGGGTATAATCATTGGCTTTTAGGTCAGAGGTGGAAGCATTTCCCAAACGGCTAAGTTTGCAAACTGTTCGCGTGCCGCCGTGGCAATAACACGTATACCTTGCGTGGCAAAATGGTGCTATCCAAAATTGGCGCCGAGGCAACTGCGGTATACCACGGACCATCACTGAAGTGACAAAAAGTCATGGGATAGAGATATGCACATATACAGATGCCGGCAGTATCGCGTACAGATGATATAAAAGACCGGTAGATTGGCAGAAGTGTCATTTGTAATCACGTGATTCATGTGAAAAGGTTTCCGACGTGATTATGGCCGCACGACGGGTATTGACAGACTTTGAACGAGAAATGGTATTTGGTTCTAGAAGCATGGGACATTCCATTTCGGAAATTGTTAAGGAATTCAATATTCCGAGATCCACAGTGTCAAGAATGAGCTGAGAGTACCAAACTTCAGGCATTGCCTCTCCCCATGGACAAGGCAATGGCCGACGTCCTTCACTTAACGACTCAGAAATGCGGCGTTTGCGTAGAGTCGGCAGTGCTAACAGAAAAACAACACCGCGTGAGATAACCGCAGAAATCAATGTGGGACGTACGACGAACGTATCCGTTAGGACAGTGCGGCGAAATTTGGCGTTAATGGGCTATGGCAGCAAACGACCGACGCGAGTGCCTATGCTAACAGCACGACGTCGCCTATAGCACTTCTCCTGGGCTCTTGACCATATCGGCTGAGCGCTGGACGACTGGGATAAGCGTGGCGTAGTCAGATGAGTGCCGATTTCAGTTGGTAAGAGCTGATGGCAGGGTATGAATGTGGCGCACACCTCACGACGCCATGGACCCAAGATGTCAACAAGCTACTGTGGAAGCTGTTGGTTCAAATGGCTCAAATGGCTCTGAGCACTATGAGACTTAACTTCTGAGGTCATCAGTCCCCTAGAACTTAGAACTACTTAAACCTAACTAACCTAAGGACATCACACACATCCATGCCCAAGGCAGGATTTGAACCTGCTACCGTAGCGGTCACGCGGTTCCAGAGTGTAGCGCCTAGAACCGCACGGCCGCTTCAAAGCTGTTGGTGCTCCATAATGGTGTGGGCTGTGTTTAGATGGAATGGACTCGGTCCTTTGGTCCAGCTAAACCGACCATTGACAGGAAATTGATATGTTAAGCTACTTAGAGACCATCTGCAGCCTTTCATAGACTTCATTTTCCCAAACAACGATGGAATTTTTTGTATGACAATGCGCCATGTCACCAGGCAACAGTTTTTCGCAATTGGTTTGAAGGACATTCAGTATAATTCGAGCGAATGATTTGGTCACTTAGATTGTCCCACATGAATCACATCGAACATTTATGGGGCATAATCAAGAGGTCAGTTCGTGCACAAAATCCTGCACTGCACTGGGAACACCTTTGCAGTTATAGACGGGTACAGACAGAGGCAGCTTGTCTCTGTACTTCTGCAGGGGCTTCCAACAACTTTTTGAGTTGCCACACTACAGCGCACAAAAGGAGGGTGGACAAGATGTTAGGAGGTATACCACGATTTTCGTCACTTCTTTGTAGATTAAAGGGGTGAAGGACAGCTTCGGAGATGTGTACGGGCGAATAGAGGTGCAGCTGTTGAGCAACTGACTGCCCAGATGCACCAAGGAGCTACCAACAGTGAATCCTCAACGACTGTTCCGCGAACGCTACTGCATGTGGGCCTCCGCAGAAGGTGACTGGTTCATGCACCCATATTGACTGCTGTTTATCGGCGACGAGGGCTGGAATTTGCTTGCCAATACCACAACTGGGCGTCCACTGAGTGACGACAGGCGGCCTTTTCAAATGAATCCGTTTTATGCTCCATCAGACATATGCCGTTGACATGTGCGGCGTGAAAGTTTTCAAAGCTAACACCTTTCAACAATCATCAGAAGGGTCCAGGCCGCGAAAGGGAGTGCTATAGTCGGGGGAATGTTTTCGTTGCACTCTATGGATGATCTCGTCACTCTGGAAACCACAATGGATCAACAGAAATATGCATCTATCCTTGGGGACCATATCCATCCCGACAAGCAGCTGGTTTTCCCTTGGCACGATGTCATCTACCAGCAGGACAATGCAATGTGTCACATATCGACTGACCGCTCAGATGAACCAAACAGAATTTGACAGAGCGTGTGGGAATAACAGCACACGGCGGCCGTCATGCTACTTGCTGTAGCATCACTTTTGCTGCAAGTGGAAACCCGGTTTTACTGCCGCCAGTACCTCATCTCCTACCTACCACACTTCACAGAAGTCTCCTGCATTCCTTTCGGGATTAGCACTCCCGGAAAGAAGTCGATGGTGATGACGTTTGGATTATGGGGTGCTCAACTGCGCGATTATCAGCGCCCGTACAAATTCCGAACCTTTTCTCAGTCCAGTCTTACACTTGCATGAATAATGATGAAATGATGAGGACAAAACAAACACCCAGTCATCTCGAGGCAGGCGAAAAATCCCTGACCCCGCCGGTAATCGAACCCGGAACCCCGCGCTCGGGAAGCGAGAACGCGACCGCGAGGCCACGAGCTGCGAACTCCCGGAAAGAATTCAGTGATCATCCCTACTAGGAAATTTTACAAGCTTTATACAGGAGATCGTACAGCTAATGGAATTCAAATTACATGCGTTCTCTTACAGTCATCTGGGTCCTTCACGAGTCAGAGACTTACAATGAACAGAAACTAGACGGCAAACCGTTCTGTTTTTGACTCATGTTGTTGTCAGTTAAATATGGAGTGCGTGTTCTTTCTATTGACGTTAATTACTGTTCGATACTGGTAGCACTGATTCCTACAGCTACCACTTCAACATCAGTGCAACGTTGGAAAAGAGGAACGGAGCATGATCATCCTCAGTGAGGTTAATAATTTTGCAATTCAGTGTTATGTCTTCTGTTTGCTTGATAGTAAAATGAACAGTGTAAATAAGTTTGGAGGCATCATTTCGTCATGTAGCCTCCCGACTTGTGATGCGTATCTCCTCATCCACAATTAACGTCGTACCATCCAGCAAAACCTTTTTTTTTTTTTTTTTTAATCCTGTATGGTATCCTGCTTGATATACTGCATGGACCCTGCTTCCACAAAATGACGTGACTTACTGATCATCACATCACGCACTGACCCTCCTGTGCATTGGTTTTTAAGACGAGCGATGCGATAGATGCACTATCGATCAATTACGTTTCTCCATTATATCTCCAGATAGCATTTATTTGATTGAAAACAGGTTTATACACTCCTGGAAATGGAAAAAAGAACACATTGACACCGGTGTGTCAGACCCACCATACTTGCTCCGGACACTGCGAGAGGGCTGTACAAGCAATGATCACACGCACGGCACAGCGGACACACCAGGAACCGCGGTGTTGGCCGTCGAATGGCGCTAGCTGCGCAGCATTTGTGCACCGCCGCCGTCAGTGTCAGCCAGTTTGCCGTGGCATACGGAGCTCCATCGCAGTCTTTAACACTGGTAGCATGCCGCGACAGCGTGGACGTGAACCGTATGTGCAGTTGACGGACTTTGAGCGAGGGCGTATAGTGGGCATGCGGGAGGCCGGGTGGACGTACCGCCGAATTGCTCAACACGTGGGGCGTGAGGTCTCCACAGTACATCGATGTTGTCGCCAGTGGTCGGCGGAAGGTGCACGTGCCCGTCGACCTGGGACCGGACCGCAGCGACGCACGGATGCACACCAAGACCGTAGGATCCTACGCAGTGCCGTAGGGGACCGCACCGCCACTTCCCAGCAAATTAGGGACACTGTTGCTCCTGGGGTATCGGCGAGGACCATTCGCAACCGTCTCCATGAAGCTGGGCTACGGTCCCGCACACCGTTAGGCCGTCTTCCGCTCACGCCCCAACATCGTGCAGCCCGCCTCCAGTGGTGTCGCGACAGGCGTGAATGGAGGGACGAATGGAGACGTGTCGTCTTCAGCGATGAGAGTCGCTTCTGCCTTGGTGTCAATGATGGTCGTATGCGTGTTTGGCGCCGTGCAGGTGAGCGCCACAATCAGGACTGCATACGACCGAGGCACACAGGGCCAACACCCGGCATCATGGTGTGGGGAGCGATCTCCTACACTGGCCGTACACCACTGGTGATCGTCGAGGGGACACTGAATAGTGCACGGTACATCCAAACCGTCATCGAACCCATCGTTCTACCATTCCTAGACCGGCAAGGGAACTTGCTGTTCCAACAGGACAATGCACGTCCGCATGTATCCCGTGCCACCCAACGTGCTCTAGAAGGTGTAAGTCAACTACCCTGGCCAGCAAGATCTCCGGATCTGTCCCCCATTGAGCATGTTTGGGACTGGATGAAGCGTCGTCTCACGCGGTCTGCACGTCCAGCACGAACGCTGGTCCAACTGAGGCGCCAGGTGGAAATGGCATGGCAAGCCGTTCCACAGGACTACATCCAGCATCTCTACGATCGTCTCCATGGGAGAATAGCAGCCTGCATTGCTGCGAAAGGTGGATATACACTGTACTAGTGCCGACATTGTGCATGCTCTGTTGCCTGTGTCTATGTGCCTGTGGTTCTGTCAGTGTGATCATGTGATGTATCTGACCCCAGGAATGTGTCAATACAGTTTCCCCTTCCTGGGACAACGAATTCACGGTGTTCTTATTTCAATTTCCAGGAGTGTATTTATAGGTGTAGCTTATTCTACGCCCCTTGCCACAGTGGATACATCGGTTCCCGTGAGATCACCGAAGTTAAGCACTGTCGGGCGTGGCCGGCGCTTGGATGGGTGCCCATCCAGCCGCCATGCACTGTTGCCATTTTTCGGGGTGCACTCAGCCTCGGGATGCCAATTGAGGAGCTACTCGACCAAATAGTAGCGGCTCCGGTCAAAGAAAACCATCCTAACGACCGGGAGAGCGGTGTGCTGACCACACGCCCTTCCTATCCGCATCCTCACCAGAGGATGACACGGCGGTCGGATGGTCCCGATGGGCCACTTGTGGCCTGAAGACGGAGTGCTTTATTCTACGCCCCAATGGTAACGATTTTCTGTTACGTCTTGTATTTTGTTAACGTCGTGTTAATTTCACGTTGTTTATATGCAGATCATGGCATAAAATATTTATCTTTACGAAAACTACAGAACTATATCGCTCCATACGAAAAGCTTGGAGTTGCATGATATATGAAAACTATCGACGGAAAAAGCGATAAAGCTTCAGATCTATGAAACTGCATTACCAGTGCAAGAAACAATACATCGTAAAGTCACCACGTACTGCAACAAGGGCCTCTCGTCTCGTAACATAGAATCAAGGAGTGTATTATTATGAGCCTGTGACACATTTTGTCAGGTCGTTTTTATGATTGAACATTAAATGAAAGAATGTTATCAGAATCCATTTTACTGTATTACATTTTGCAATGCCATCCCGCCCGGAAAGACGCGAGCGTTAGCTCGCCGCTTTCGAGATTCGGGGAGCGCGTCGGCCCCAGATCGAATTCGCCCAGCGGATTAACGACGAAGGTCGGAGTGTCAGCCAGCCTGGATGAGGTTTTAAGGTTGTTTTCCACGCCCGACAAGGTGAGTCTCGGGCTGATACCCACTTCCCGCCTCATTTACACGATTCGCATGTATTTCGAAAAAATGTTCTCAATTCGAAATTAACATGCCAACCCCGTGGAAACGCAGGATAAAGACAGGAAAAAGAAGAAGATATTTTGCACTACGACGACTTTGCTTATTGATGTCAGCAAGCCTAGGGGAAAACTGCTATTGGAAGTGTTGGAAATTCGTAGCACGCAAGATTCTCAATGATTCCTCATAACGTCCAAGAACATTTCGCAACTAGATTGCTGAGCACGAGCTGAAATGTGATCATATCTGTATTTGCCGTGTATGTTGCGATTCTCTGTGTGCATTGGTCCAGTTGAGACTGTAACGTCGTCGTTATGTGGTAAAGGGAATCTTCACTGAAGAAATGTTTCCAATGCAACTCTCTACGCGCTGCACACCATGTAATCGTAAAAGCGACACTGAGCAATACAATCAAGTGGTCACTTTTTCGAAACCTCGTAATTGGCTCCCATTGGGACGCATAAGTTTGAAATTTGGCTCAAATATGCCTACAACTTAACGGTGCAAACTCGTGGCGCTCTGCGGCGTTATCCGCGGGCTCGGCGACGCTTCAAACAGCAAAGTTTTGACTCAAGCGAAAAAAAGGCCAGAGCTCAGAACTTCATGAGAGGTATAAGGTGGGTTAACGACGTCATATTTTGACCAAATTTCACAATTCTGCCCAGCGCCACCGTGAACGTGTCATACGATGGGAAGCTCGTCACATTGTCTCTTACACACATTTCACGCCTTCTTTTGAAACCTCAACGATGGAGGTCAGAAAAGCGACACCAACCGTTGAAATCACTCGATTTTCTTAAGAGTGACAGAGGAAAACATTTCAGACACACCACCGCTATGAAGTGACACGAGAAAATCTCAGGGAGTGGCATAAAGTGCATCAAAAAGTGCATCAATGGAATCACCCCTCCCCTTGGGGCATTTATTCCCAGACATTACGCGATCTAAAACGACATTTCGTTATGCGATGAGCAACAGGACGATGTTCTTGACAACCATTGAGACTGCTGACGCTCCCAGATGTTTCAGCACTTCTGTAAGGACATCGTGGGCCTGCATCCTCACTGTACGTGATCGCCCCCCTTTGCATTGTAGAGCGCCCGCAAGTGTTGCCCTCGTGTACAGACTGGAAACACCACGGACCGCTCAAAACCAATTTGAACGTGATATAAGACAACAAAGGGAACTTACGTATTTTCAGGCCTCCTGTTTCGCATCTTTTTGTGGTGTGATCAAGGGGAGGTGCGACATTGTGACATGTCCCTCTATGAAACCCCCCCCCCCTCCCAACTCCCAATTCAGAACACCTACAGGGATTTTGGCAATCTAAGGCACCAGTTGGCCAGAATTTGGCAACGATATCCCTCAGGAGGACATCCAACAACTCTGTAAATCAGTGCCATGCCGAATAGCTGCTTGCATAAGGTCCAGAGGTGGATCAACACGTTATTGACTTTCTCAATTTGTGAAGCTCATTCTGTTGAATAGCCGACCGGTGTGGCCAAGCGGTTCTAGGCGCTTCAGTCTGGAACCGCGTGACTGCTACGGTCGCAGGTTCGAACCCAGCCTCGGGCATGGATGTGTGTGATGTCCTTAGGTTAGTTAGGTTTAAGTAGTTCTACGTTCTAGGGGATTGATGACCTCAGATGTTAAGTCCCGTAGTGCTCAGAGCCATTTGAACCATCTGTTGAATAAATCATCCACTTATTCACAAATTATAATCATTTGTTTGTCTATATATGAACATTACACATACTAATTTCCGTCCCATTCGGATAATTACTTCTTGGTGCGTCGCTTTTTTTAATTTTGTCTTAGAGTGTATTTATAGACTCAGTCACCAAATATTGCAAGCCTTAAATGAGAGAATATCGCTAGTTGGTATTTATTCTGATCTGTCCAAGGTGTTTGATGCGTAGATCATGTTATTCTCTTACAGCAGATTAAATTTTATGGAACTGATGGCTTTACTCACAATTGGTTTGAATCATACTTCAACAGAATGCAAGAAGTTGTGCTAAATACGTCAGATAACGTTGGAAGGAGGGAAAATTTTCGCGACAGTGGAGGAACTACAAAGGAAATCCCACAAGTTTCAATTTTGGGTCCATTGCTGTTCCTTACACACAGGTGTAAAAAGTGAAAGGACGAAAGTTATTTTCGCATGATATTTCATTTCCAGGGAGCATAGCTCGACTGGGCCATACGTAAGTACTACAGTACAGTACGGAATGTAACTGAAAGAAATACGCAACAAGACGAACGGAAATGGCACTATTATTCAAAGACAATAACTTCAGCGAAATCAGCACGTCTGACTGCACGACTAACAAGTGCTGGACGGTCGTTGTTGCACTCGGACGTGCTGCAATAAATCTCCCCAACACATCTCACATGTGCACCATGGCATTTAAGAGGGGGTACGGGCAGGTCAGTCCATTCGCCAAACATCCTCTCGTTCCAAGAAGTCCTCCATCTGCGCTGTTCGATGCGATTGTCATCCATGTAGGTGAAGTGAGGGCCGAATTCATTCCTGAAAAGACGCACATGGGTAAAGAGTACACTGTTACAAGAACGTATTCAAGTATTCGAAGGGCAGCACGCCCAGCAACATGATGCTTCCCGACACCATGACACCTAGACCACCACGATGGTCATGTTCGACAATGTTCCTGAGCGCGTTGCGTACGCTCATACGGCGAGTCGTGGGAACACTTAATGCACCTACAAACGTTGTCGAACATGATCGTTTTCGTGGTCCACCTGTCAACGTTACTGTGACACTGTTCAACGACAGGAAGACTATGTCGAAAAAGATACACTTCTGTTCCACTTTTGCCCAATAAAAAAATTAAAAAATGGTTAATGTTTCCACTGACACCTATTCGAATAAATTGATTTTATAGTTACCCTGTCAGTAGCGCTGGGAAAACTGGAGGCGTTTCATTTGATCATATGCTGAGATGTTGCTCTCATTCTGATATCAAGCAGATTTCGTAGAGATGAATGAAAAAATAAATTACACTCAAACGATCGATGATTAACTGTTAAGATTGCGTTTTATCTCGGGAAGCTGATGCAGTACAGGGGCTGGACCAAATTATTGCAACCTATAGTTAGTTATAGTTAGTTACAGCTAGTTACTTGTTTCATCGATCATATTTAAGATTCTGTTATCGAAATGATGTGGAACGAGTCAGTTTACAGGATGTGCATACATGATTAGTGTTAACATTGCCGGCCGTTATGACCGAGTGGTTCTAGGCGCTTCAGTCCGGAACCACGCGGCTGCTACGGTCGCAGATTCGAATCCTGCCTCGGGCATGGATGTGTGTGATGACCTTAGGTTAGTTAGGTTTAAGTAGTTCTAAGTCTAGGAGACTGATGACCTCATATGTTAAGTCCCATGGTGCTTGGAGCCATTTGAACCATTTGTTAACACTAAGGAACATATTATTTTATAGTTCTAATTGTGTAACTACACTTAAAAACGAAGTTTTCTTTGCAGGCTACCAGTTTTTAAATAAAAATTCACTCATGGAATAGCTGCTCAGGAGTAATGATCTTAGTTTAACTTACTTTGGTACCTCTCAGGCACTTTATGGTCTGGGCAAATGATTTTTTTCTTCTAATCCCTTCTGAGCCACTGGCAACTTCAAGAATGCGTAACATAGGCCATTTTTAACTCTAGTGTTGTAGGTATGGACATCACTATTATTATCAAATTGTGATGGATTCTTTGTGATGGATTTTATTAGCGGATATACGAGGTGTGGCTAGAAAAAAACCGGACTAGTACTGGTGAAACAATAAAACAAATGCAATAAGGCTGAAAGTCGCGTGGCCTGTCACGTGACTCTCGCTCCGCCTACTGCTCGAGTTTCATCTGCCTCCTGCACTCAGTCTGCCCGTGGCGTCTGTTTTAAGTAGTTGACGTTTTGTCTGTGCGTCCGAAAATGTTGAGTGTACAGAAAGAACAGCGTGTTAACATCAAATTTTGTTTCAAACTAGGAAAATCTGCAAGTGAAACGTTTGTAATGTTACAACAAGTGTACGGCGATGATTGTTTATCGCGAACACAAGTGTTTGAGTGGTTTAAACGATTTAAAGATGGTCGCGAAGACACCAGTGATGACACTCGCACTGGCAGACCATTGTCAGCAAAAACTGATGCAAACATTGAAAAAATCGGTAAACTTGTTCGACAAGATCGCCGTTTAACAATCAGAGCAGTGTCTGAGTTAACAGGAGTTGACAAGGAAAGTGTCGAACAAGTTTACCGATTTTTTCAATGTTTGCATCAGTTTTTGCTGACAATGGTCTGCCAGTGCGAGTGTCATCACTGGTGTCTTCGCGGCCATCTTTAAATCGTTTAAACCACTCAAACACTTGTGTTCGCGATAAACAATCATCGCCGTACACTTGTTGTAACATTACAAACGTTTCACTTGCAGATTTTCCTAGTTTGAAACAAAATTTGATGTTAACACGCTGTTCTTTCTGTACACTCAACATTTTCGGACGCACAGACAAAACGTCAACTATTTAAAACAGACGCCACGGGCAGACTGAGTGCAGGAGGCAGATGAAACTCGAGCAGTAGGCGGAGCGAGAGTCACGTGACAGGCCACGCGCCTCTCAGCCTTATTGCATTCGTTTTATTGTTTCACCAGTACTAGTCCGGTTTTTTTCTAGCCACACCTCGTATGTACTGCAATGGCGCATTTTAAATGCATAGCTCCTTGAAGAAATGCTTACATGATGACCACGGGTGAACACCACATATTATTCTTACTGCTCGCTCTTTTATGCAATTAATAGTTTCATTCTAAGGAATGAGTTGCCACAGGAAAATATTCCATAAGATATTATTGAGAGGAAATGTGAAAACTGTCAGGAGGCTGATGCGTTTGTCTGCGTGACTAGCAGTTGTACGAAGAGCAGAAATCACTGAAAAATTGTTGTGGCAGCTCAGTAATATGCTATTTCTACTTCAATTTTTCATTAATATGTACAATCAAAATTTTGGAGCATTTCACCTCGTTTACTGACTCCTACTCATGTACTGCATCTATTGCTGGTATGACTCTATTTGTTGTACAGAAATGAGTATAACGTGTGTCCTCAAAATTAATGGAGAGTCCGTTTTCAGAGAACCACTTTATAATTCTTTGATAAATATCGTGAACAATCTCCTCTGTTGCTTTCTCTCTAATGGGATTAATTATAACACTAGTATCGTTCGCAAAAAGTACCAATTTGCTTGAGGAATGGTAAGTGGAAGGTCACTCACATATAGACTGGTGTGTGAATCGTAAGGACGCAAGTAACTTTCACATAACGTGTCATACCACGTAACATATTCCTATAAAACTTGTCCGCAGCTCGTGGTCGTGCGGTAGCGTTCTTGCTTCCCACGCCCGGGTTCCCGGGTTCGATTCCCGGCGGGGTCAGGGATTTTCTCTGCCTCGTGATGACTGGGTGTTGTGTGCTGTCCTTAGGTTAGTTAGGTTTAAGTAGTTGTAAGTTCTAGGGGACTGATGACCATAGATGTTAAGTCCCATAGTGCTCAGAGCCATTTGAACCATTTTTCCTATAAAACTTGGACCATACATAGAAAGACCTGCTACAGTATAGTACAGAAAGTAACGGAAACAAATACGCTATGGGATGAACAGAAATGACACTTTATTCAAAAATGATAATTACAGTGAAGTCACCGCCGTTTATGATGGTGCCCTGAGCATTACAGAAGGTGAACATGGTTCTTTTTGCGGGGTGTAATCACCACGGGCGGAAAGGCATACCCTACAAAGTGCTCCCACGTTGGCAGCAAGATTATAAGGATTGCTTGTGGTCGGGCTTTCCATTCTTCTACCAGCGCGGTTGATAATCGCTGGACGATCGGTGGAGCGCTTTGAAGTGCTGAAATACGTCTCCCCGACGTATCCCAGACGTGCTCGAAGGGATTTAAATTGGAGGAACGAGCAGGCCAGTCCATTCGCCGAATATCCTCCCGTTCCAAGAGTTCCTCCATCTGCGATGTTCGATGCGCTAGCACGCTGAATCCATAACATGAAGTCAGGACCGAATGTACCCCTGAAAAGATGCACGTAGAAAATGCACGAATTCTTCTGAAAAAAAAAGAAATTTTTTGGTCGTATGTGCAGCCATTCATGCACCGCCTGCTGCACTTCTTCATCGGAACGAAATTTCTTTTCTCCTATCGTCTCTTTGGGTGGTCCAGATAGCTGTGTGGCAATCACTCGGTGCGAGGTCTGGTGAGTATGGCGGATGTGGCAGAGTGTTCTGGAATGAGATACCGTGGCACCCATCTTTCAGATTTGTGGCTAAATCATTCACCGTCAAACGGCGATTTTCCATCACAAAACTTCAACTACTGCTTGAGGAATGTGTCACAAAGCGGTGTGCTGAGCGTCTGTCAGAGGAGTCACGCAATTTCTGAACTTTCTACTCCTCTCGTACAGTTGCTGCAGTGATAGACATGCATCACCATACTGGACCTCCATTCGCCGACGGATTCCAATAGGTTTAGTACCATCACTGATCAGAAAACGTATGACAGAAAGCCGTTCTCCCCTGTTGCATGTCGCAAGCGGGGTAACCATTTTGAATTGGTATTGTACCCTGGTCTGTACTATGCTTCCGCCTGTGGGGCATTCCTTACGTCATTCGTAATAGTACAGCCAACTTACTGAGGAATGGCTCGAAATGTCCATTTTTAATTACACTTTTAAGGCTATAATTTGACGCGCCCTCGTAGTATCAGACGGTCTTTCACATGGACTAAATGTCAACTTTCTTGATCATATGTTTTCCGATTTTGCCGTGCCCAAAATTATGTAAGACCAGCATGCCTGCTTGTTAACTTCGGAACACTGTTATACTCTTTGTAACTCACGACTCCTTATTAGCGCTATCGCCTGAGTGGCTCCAGTGAACGACGTGGACGCACTAGCGAAACCGATGTAGGTACACACGCTGGCGAAACCGTGGGCGTGCCACAGCGGCGTATTCTGCTTCCGGGCCGGCTGAGTGTGGTGGGCGAAGGCGCATCCGGCGCTGCTAGAGGATCGGGTACCTCTGCCTCTCTTCTCCCTTTGTGTCTGCGTTGCATTCTTTAGCGGTTGCGGTCGGTAAAGGAGATTACAGAGCTAACTTACTCGACAGTGGATCTCTATGAAAGCAGACAAGACGCACTGCACTCCCACAGATGCCTTTTTATTATAGTTCAGCATCTCGTCTTTAAGGAGGAAGCTCTTGGACAGGAATGGAGAACAGAAATAGATCATCTGTTGAAGGAAGGAAGATTAGAGTTTCGCGTTCCCTCGACACCGAGGTCATTAGCGACGGAGCACAAGTCAGAATTAGAACAGGACGGGGAAGGAAATCTGCCGTGCCCTTTTCAAAGGAACCACCCCGGAATTTGCCAGGAGCAATTTAGTGAACTCACGGAAAACCTAAATCAGGACGGCCGGACGGGGATTTTAACCGTCGTCCTCCCGAATGCGAGTCCAGTGTACTAACCACTGCACCGGCTCTCTCGATCATCATCGGTCTAATGAACAACACAAACATTCGAGTAAAATGGTTTATGAAAAATCACAAGAAATGCCTATCTGTATGGCTGGAACAACAATTTGGTAATTCAGTTCAAAATCTTGTTTTAAAAGTTCCACCGAATTACTAAATAACATCAGTCCTGATAGTTACTGATATGCTATTATGATGGTACGAGAGCTATTCGGAAAGTAAGGTCCCATAGGTGGCCATATGGAAATGAAAGTGAAAATCGGATGAAGCGCCGGCCGCGGTGGCCGAGCGGTTCTAGGTGCTTCAGTCCGGAACCGCGCGACAGCTACGGTCGCAGGTTCGAATCCTGCTTTGGGCATGGATGTGTTGTGATGTCCTTAGGTTAGTTAGGTTTAAGTAGTTCTAAGTTCAAGGGGACTGATGGCCTTAGATGTTAAGTCCCATAGTGCTCAGAGCCATTTTGATTCGGATAAAGCTTTGCACAGATGTGTAGGACAGTGTCTGTAACGTGAATGTCGGTCGCGTCACGTCGTTCTTTCCTGCTCTGAGCACACACTGAGCAATGGTGTCTCCCGCCAAGTATGGGTGCCCGCTACAAGCTTTTGCCTGATTTAATACAATCCAACATAACGTACCGGTCATGCATTTTCTTCTTCACGACAATTCTCGGTCCCACACTGGAAGGGCAATGAGGACGCCCCTGGAGCGTTTCATAGAGAAGTGTTTGATCACCCACCATACAGCCCGGACTTGGCTTCCTCTGATGTTCATCTATGTTCACATGAACCGTTGGCTACGAAGACAAAATTCTGGCACAAACAATGAACTGCAGACCAGCGAAGAGAAGAGGTTGGGAAGCACAGGTGGCTGCCTTCTATGACGAGGGTACTGGAAAGTTCATGCAACGCTACGACACATGTCTAAGTCGGAGCGGCGACAATATAGATAAGTACCTAGAAGTTGCAGCAAACTGTTGCAAATAAAACATTTCGATTTTCACTGTGGTTTTCACTTCTTGACCGATCAGTCCATGCTTTCCGAAGACATCTCGTGTTTTAATCTCAAGGTTCGTGGTTCCGACCCAGGTCTGCCCATCCTGAACTATATTTTCCGTAGTTTTCGTAATAGCTACAGGAGAATGCTTAAGTTATTCGTTACGCAAGGCTTTTGTCGGCTCCTTAAACTCCCTTCGAGGAGGTGTTTCGCAACTTGTAACTTCTGTGGTGAGTTGTGAAATCCAAACAAACAAAAGGAGGGGCACAGTGCAGCCTCTACAGAGAACGACTTCAATATTAGTTTGCTTTTTACTTAGGGGCTAACTTCTGAAAAGCTTTACAAATGAACAACATCTAAAAACACTGAAGCGCCAAAGAAACTGGTAGAGACATGCATATTCAAATACAGAGATATGTAAACAGGCAGAATACGGCGCTGCGGTCGGCAACGCCTGTGTAAGACAACAAGTGTCTGGTGCAGTTGTTATATCGGTTACTGCTACTACAATGGCAAGTTATCAAGATTTAAGTGAGTTTGAATGTGGTGTTATAGTCGGCGCACGAGCGACGGGACACAGCATCTCTGAGGTAGCGATGAAGTGGGGATTTTCCCGTACGACCATTTCACGAGTGTACCGGGAACATCAGGAATCCGATAAAACATCAAGTTTCCGACATCGCTGTGGCCGGAAAAAGATCCTGCAAGAACGGGACCAACGATGACCCAAGACAATCGTCCAACGTGACAGAAGTGCAAACCTTCCGCAAATTGCTGTAGATTTCACTGCTGGGCCATCAACAAGTGTCAGCGTGCATACCATTCACCGAAACATCATCGAAATGGGCTTTCGGAGCCGAAGGTCCACTCGTGTGCCCTTGACTGCAGTTGTAAGTATTAGGTTAGTGCATAAGTTCGCAGCGTTTGCCTGCCGCGGTGGCCGTGCGGTTCTAGGCGCTGCAGTTCAGAACAGCGGGACTGCTACGGTCGCAGGTTCGAATCCTGCCTCGGGCATGGATGTGTGTGATGTCCTTAGGTTAGTTAGGTTTAAGTAGTTCTAAGTTCTAGGGGACTGATGACCTAAGATGTTAAGTCCCACAGTGCTCAGAGCCATTTGAACCATTTTTCGCAGCGTTTTTCCATAAGTTTAATAAACACAACGAATACACATGTCAGACACTTATTCATCATTGAAATATTCTCCTTTACTATTTACAACAGTCTGCCAACTCTAAGGTAACTTTTCGATTTCGCGACTGTAGAAATCACGCGACTTTGACGCGAAGAACTCTTCGAGCCAGGATTGGAGCTCATTTTCATACGGAATAGAAATTCCATGAAGGTTATTCGACAGAGAGCGGAAAAGGTGAAAATTTAAGGCGCAAGGCCAGATGAATAAGACAGGTGCGGAATGACTTCCCAACCCAACTCCTGTATAGATTTTTTTGTCAGTGTAGTAGAATGCGGGCTAGCGTTATCGTAGCATCACTTCATGCTGTCTTCCTGGTCATTGTTCTTTGACTGTGTCTGCAAGAAGTTTCAAATGTTGACAATAAAGGCCAACAGTGATGGTTACACTTCGGGGAAGCAATTCGTAGTACACCACATCGTCGCTGTTCCACTAGATGGGTAACATTATCTTTTGTGGATGCGAGCAGGTCATGTACGTGGAGTTGCTGCTTTGCTTGGACTCAGCCAGTCCTTTATTTTCCTTAAGTTAGCACAAGACACCGTTTCTCGTTACCAGAAACGATAAAGGATAGGAATTGCAGTGTTTTTCACGAGCCAGTTGATGACTAGGGAGCAGAAATCCATACATGGCCACCGACTGATTTTTGTGATTTTGCTTTAGAGAATGCGGTACGCATACACCCGGGTTTCGAACCTTCCACAATTCAAGTAAATGTCACACGATGGTGGAATGATCACAGTCCATCATATTTGCCAGTTCTCGAGTACAGTGATGTGGGTCATTGTGGATTAATGCGTTTAAACGATCTTCGTCAAATCCCTAAGATCTTCCAGGACGTGGAGAGTCACTAATGGCAAAACGATCCTCCTTGAAACAAGGAAAACATTTTCTTGCCGTGCTCTGTCCAGTGGGATTATCCACATACGCGGGGCAAATGTTTCTGGCTGCCTCCGCTGCTGTCACTCCTCTACTGAACTCAAACAAAAGAGTATGTCGGAAATGTTCCTATTTCTCCACTTGGTACTCCATCTTCTAGAGTCCAAAGCTCCACTCGCTATCTCCAAATGACAAGATGTAAACTCAAATAGCAACAGTGAACTACAAATAAAAAGTGACAATCGATAAATAAACCTATAGCAACATGCAAAAGAAAAACGCTACGAACTTATGCATCAGTCTAATAGATTTTAGACTTGTGCAAATGTGAAATATCTTACACGTATCTGAGTAGCGTCGACGAAGAATTCAGTAATGAGAATAAAATTTCTTTTTCGTGACTGCACACGAAAGCATATCAACGAATCCGGGAAGACTGGACCAATTCAGAAGCTATAGTTGAAAGAGTGTAGTGATAATGAAGTTAGGACTAGAAAAACAAGTAGGATTTACAGGATACATGTGGATCTACTTGATATTGCTATTGTTGAAGACCGATGCTTTTGTGGAAAAATGCATAATAAAAAATATAATACCCGGAAAACAAAAAAGTGAAATCAACGATCAAGACTATTGTGACAGTTGATGCTAAGTGATTTTGCCGCTGTCAGTTTTAGTAAAACTCTTTCTTTTTCATAGATCTGTTGTTTCTATTAAATTACTAGACTCGCACCCAACTGACAATCATTCACACATTGCGCATACTAGTTTTACGAAAAATATCCGCTTTGCTTATGTGTTGAATACAGTGATTCCACCGGATTCTAGTGCGGTGGTGTTTAACTCCAAGATAGCCTGTTCGAATCTCAGTGACGGATGAATTTATGTTTCACTAGTCTTTGGTCAACGAAGGGAGAAGAAGAGGTGGAGTCCAGTTCTCGATCAGACGGCAGCAACCATCGTAGCTTATGTTCAAACTTTCATTGGACCTCCCCCTTTGAGTTATGAGACGTGACACTGTCGGTGATCCGTCTCTCGGATAGGAACGTTAAGCTCGGAGCCCCCTTCATGCTTTTCGATAAAAATGAGCTATGCGCTGCCACTTCTTTCACAGGCGAGCAATATAACGCCCCACCAATTAGAAACATATGGATTAGCAACCTCTGCAACAGGTCAGTCGGCGTCTTCTGTAAGCCACCATCACTGAACCGTAGATTCCTTCTGAGAAAGTATGGTACGTAATACTCAGAAACATACCAAACTCTTCTATGATTTGATGCCCACATTAAAATGTCTTACCGAAACTTCGTGTGGCGCAACAAAAAATTACGTCCACTCTTAATGTAGATGACTTCATACACAACCATTAATGGCATAAATTTTAAAGCTTATGATAATTTTTTGATGGCGCAGCAATTTTTGTTTAAAATTCAATGTTAATTAGTTCACTGAGTAATATTTAGAGGTACCAAGAACATGGGATGCAGTCCTGTGCTACTATGATTTTTATAAAAGGCCCCTCGTCCATCGAAGGGAATGCTGTTCTAATTCTCCCATACCTTCTAAAATTAATATTCTGTCGATATTGGAGATATTTTAGACCATTTATACAATTATGCAATTTACCGAATCTCACTTTCAATGAGGGTGGTAGTTTGAAGTGCATGAACATAGTGACCATCAGGTAAACTAAGTTCGCTACGGGTATAGCTAAAGCTGTGCAAAAGACAGCGAAACAACTATTTACAGCCAATACTATTTTCTTACAGAGGTTTTGAGAGATGAAGAACACATGACTGCTTATTAATGCATGTGGTCATTCGTCATCAGAAATGGTGGTATGTCATGGAAAACATATCTGGTTCGTTACAAGACGTCTGAAGCTTCTGAAGATGTGTTTAAGCGAAGCGTTCTCAGTCATTTGTCTAGCATGTGCACGTCATACGCACACTCCCATCAGCGCCCAATATATGCTTGTCGTAGCACTCCCACTGATTTACTGCACGAGTTGATGGATCTTATAAGAAAAGAAACTGACATAGCGCACTGTCAGAACTTTTTAAGAACAGAAACTCTGCAATCGTTTTATAATTTTTATTTGGACTTTGGCTTGACACATTAACCAAGGCTTTATTTAAGCAGATATTCTTATCCACGCCAGTATTAAACACACCATCAGTTGAATTCCTGCTGTAACCTCGGTCCTGTAAAGCTTGCACAGTTATAGTTCATATCGCGAAAAACACAGTGTCACGTTTCTGTGACCTTATTTGGTGTGCGAAAGCTTTTATCATGTGAAGATGCATAAGGTTTTAGTCATGACATAACATGATACGCGTTTTAGTTGTGTGACATCCAGTAGGTCTTATCTAGGAAAAGCAAGATTTTATTCGAGATGCCTTACTGGAGTGTTGCGTAATGCTTTCCTTTTGATAAATGGGAAGTCTAGAACACATTTTTCTATTTCTGGAACGCCTGCGTCTTTGACGCGACATCAAATTCCAGTTTAAACTATTAAGGCTGATCTTCAGTAGTTTTATGTTCCTGCATATGGTGCTTTAACTCATGCTGAAGTGACCCTTTATCTACAATTGTACCTGTTTATGTTGGCATAATCACTGACGTCGTGTTAAACATGCCAAGTGAATGGCGACTGTCACATTTCTGTTCTCTTAATGATTCAATAGGTCCCCGTCAGTTCGTGACAATGATGAGATAGACGAACTGATTTGCTGCATTACGAAGGTCTAAATAGCCGTAAATTCGGCGGCGAAGGTACAAACTTCCGCTACATCATTAAACATTAATTATATCATAATCCCACAATAGTTAGCGAAGTAAGTACCCTTTCTTATTTTTGAACCATTTGAGTATGTTGTGACAGACGTTGACCACGTTGACGCAATAATATGCGTTGGATGATGGTTAGACCCTAGGCTGCAGATGGATATTAGACTTAAAACTGAGTGCAACGCAGCCCAAAATAAACGTCGTTAGTAGAGATTCGTATATCGCAGCAAGCCATGCTTTCATATGCAGCAGTGTCAAAGTTCGGTTGCAGAGCTAAAAGTATACACAGGTGGGCGGGGGAGAAGAAGGAGGAGAAGAAGAAGAAGAAAAAAAAGAATATACACACTTAATTAGTAACAAATATACTACGAGGAAGGGTATGCATTTCTATCCCACACTGTCATCACTGTTTTTTATTTGAGGCTAAACATAAAATTGATCCCGGCGGAGGTTCGAGTCCTCCCTCGGGCACGGGGAGGGGGGGGGGGGGTGTTTGTCCTTAGGATACTTTAGGTTAAGTAGTGTGTAAGCTTAGGAACTGATGACCTTAGCAGTTAAGTCCCATAAGATTTCACGCACATTTGAACATTTTATTTAAACATAAAAGCAACAACTGAACATTTCCACAGCCTTATATAGGTCAGGGAAAATTGTTATGACGATCTTACATTGCAAAGATTTTGCTGATTGTCTGTTTTCACATAAAGACACAACGAGATGGCAGAACTATGAAGGTTCTCGGTGCAAACTGAGGTGCGTAGTGACGTGGATATCCATAATGTTGTCGGAAGACACTGTCACGCACATACTCCAAGAAATTAGCAGACATACGCTAAGGGAACTTGCTGGTTATCACCGCAGCATTCGCGCTACATGCTGATCTTGCTTCATGTGACGTTCACGTTTGTAACAACGTGAAGAACACATTCCTCGATAGAGCTTTGCAGTGACAGCATGCGTGTTTAGCTATGGTTCTCAAAGTGACCGAAAATCTCTTAAGGAAGCTAATTGTTTAAGCTCTCAGGAGAAAAAAATCTTAACAGTTATGAGGGGTGTATAGTTGTGATCACTGATGTTCGGTGAATATTTCTGGAAAATAATTTGTTTCGTGTGAATATCCGTAAGAAACATCTCGGCACGTGTTTTTCAAATATTGTGCGAGGCGGAAGCTGATATCGATCCACAATCATGTTAGGCGATTTTGGAAAATCGTCGATTAGACAACCTTAGTACCCGACCAGTATCAGCTAAGGCAAACCGCGGCCTTAAAAAAATCGCTTAAAGCAGTGAAATTCAAATCTCTCTGGAACCTAACTCGTAGTTTTTACGTAGATTTCCTAAGTTAGGATACAGATGTCAAAAACGGTACTATCTATTGTATCTAAAACTGTCTAATGTGACTTGCTTGACAATACATTAAAATATATAAAGGAAAAGTAAAGTTGTCATGAGCCCAACGATTGGTATGGACGCTGCACTGTTGTACTTGGAGTAGACCCGCTTTAGTGTCTCTTCACCAACTAAGTACAGGGAATCTATAGTTCAGGCGTACTGTGGAATATGAAACCCAGTGCAACTTAAGTTTCTCAGATACAAAAGGCGTTGTCATAGGGGAAAATCATGTTCACCACCATACACAGTATAAAAGAAATGTCACTGGTATACACAAATGCAAACAACGTCCGTTACGGTCCTTATTGGTTAACGCATTGTGCCAGTAAAAATAAAACAAGTCGATAAAGAAGACGTAAAACTTAGCACAATCAAGGTTTTTATGTCAGTGGTGTTGGCTGAAATAGCTTCCAGTACTCAGCGAGTTTTTACTGGCAGAAGTGAACTGAAATCGCGTTAGCATTGCTTAGAAAGTTTACGATTTGCGCACGACACATTTGTCAGGGTCTTATGCACTGTAAAGCAGTGCACAGAACTGCCGCGAGGGAGAGAAAGCCGGGCAATCTGTCACTGAGATACTGCCCAGATAAGCTTGCTTTACGAGTACGTGGTATCCTTGACCTCCCGACGCTACTGCAGCTGTAAACTAAAGTTTGTGGCCTGAATCAGCAACAATCGACTATTATATAAATACGCCAAACCTAGTTATAATGTTCTTTTTTTCTTTTTTTTTTTTGCCACCACAATCTGCCGTACTTTTCCGACGCGTTACACTTGCCTTTCGGGGTCGTACTGTATCGATATACAGGTGTAGATTCCAATTTCGGTCTTTGTTGTTGAGTCCCGTGTGGATGATGGCGATAGGTAATTGCACACTGTATGTTTGTGTTATTATTGTTACTGAAGTCAAAAGTAGGGAGACAAAACACCTGTGTTAATTGAGGCCTTGGACGGGAAAGCAAGTTTATGAAACAAGGTCTCGATACCATAAAAGAAGGAACTTTAATATTAAACATAGTGTGCGAGTTGCGAGGCATAAATTACTGATAATTAAGGTCTTCTACAACACAGCAGCATGGGCTTTTGGTACTTTGAAAGCGATTGTCATTGACAAAGCATGACACTCATCGCCGGTTCCTGTCGGTTGGGATAGTTTTACCATTCGTCTTATATCGTGTTGCATGGCACACCATTCCTTGTAGACACGCAGGACAGTTCACGTCCATACGCCAACAAATATAGCAACTTCACTCATGTTGAGGTCAACATGGTAGCTTCTTCCCCTGCCATTCTGTGATGCTTCGTCGTCTACCCGTGTTTTACGCTGGCACCATACAACCGACTGGCACGTACCACTTCCCTGCCACGATTACTTCAGGGATGGAAGGTCACATGACCGCCCAGTAACAGTTGCACACTTTGTACAGTGCTCCAAGGCGACCACTCAGCTCGTGAGGGGTACCTAATGTTTTACCTAGTGAGCTTGGAATTACAGGACAGTAGGGGAGCTTTACCATGCCTCTCAAACTCGTACTTAAACTCTAATAAAATATATTGTCTTTAAAGGTTTATTCATATGTAGTATGCCGACTGAATAATGTCAATAGCACTGAAAAAGGTAGCACAGAGTGCATAGATTATTGAGCCGGAATGTTGGGAATAGATCCGGCAGACATAGCTTGGGTAGTTGGACAACGGAAAGCATAGGTAATAAGAAGCGTTAGATAAAGAGGCGAGCGAGAAAGAAATATCGTCAAATAATAATACTGCCACAAAAGATTATTTCGAGTTACATCTTCTTCTACATCTACATCTCGACTTCAAGCCACCTTATAGTGTGTGGCATAGGTCACTCTGCGTACTATTGTCACTTCTCACCTTTACGGCTCCGGTCAGGAATGGCTTGCGGGAAGAACGATAGTTGGTAAGAATCTGTGTGAGCTCCAGTCTCTCTAATTTTATCTCCATGGACTTTTCGCACGATGTACCGGGTGGCTATAATTAAAGTGCAGCTACATACGGAGGCTGTGGTGGTGGTGGTGGTTAGTGTTTAACGGCCCGTCGACAACGAGGTCATTAGAGACGGAGCGCAAGCTCGGGTTAGGGAAGGACTGGGAAGGAAATCGGCCGTGCCCTTTCAAAGGAACCATCCCGGCATTTGCCTGAAACGATTTAGGGAAATCACGGAAAACCTAAATCAGGATGGCCGGAGACGGGATTGAACCGTCGTCCTCCCGAATGCGAGTCCAGTGTGCTAACCACTGCGCCACCTCGCTCGGTACGGAGGCTGTAATTATCATACTGCAAAGAAAGTTAGTAGATACGGCAAAACGTTAAAGTGGGACCGATTTACGCTGGAAAAAAAAATTAGTTCCAATTTTGGTCACTAGGTCTAAATCTGGCGCTGTACAGCATCTCGTCGATGTCTCCGGTACTCATATTAAATAAATTGTGAAAGTGTCGGTTAATAATAAAATCAACATTATTATTTCTCACTTGTTTGACCTTTTCTGCCCACGCCAGATTTGCATCTGGTCACCAAAATTGGAACTAATTTTTTTACAGTGTAAATTGAAAATGTGTGTGAAATCTTATGAGACTTAACTGCTAAGGTCATCAGTCCCTAAGCTTACACACTACTTAACCTAAATTATCCTGAGGACAAACACACACACCCATGCGCGAGGGAGGACTCGAACCTCCGCCGTGACCAGCGGCACAGTCCATGACTGCAGCGCCCGAGACCGCTCGGCTAATCCCGCGCGGCTAAATTGGTTCTGCATTAATGCATTAGAGTAACTACCAAGTTCCACTGTCATAAGATAATTATAGCTCAAACTGGACCTCTGTGAGTAACTGGACTTTAATTATAACCACCTGGCACACAGAAGCAAGCAAGATAATAATTGACTCGTCTAAGATCATACGCTCACAGAATTTTAACAGTAAATGGAGGGGCAGCCCGGATGATCTCCATTCGGACGGAAATCGTCGTCTTGGCAATAACTTATAACTTATTAATGATGGTACTTACTGAACCACAAAAAATTCGAGAGAAAAATACCCTTGCACCTGAGCAACGTTATGGTCATCTGTCACATCTGGCACATACATACTACTCGAGATTATAGTTCTTAGCAATTATAATTTCTCTGATTGTTGTGTTTAATCACTTTCCCTACGTAAAGCTATGTAATTATTGATCACAGCATACTCAGTATTGTCCCTCCTTGCAGGTGTGGCATCACAGTGCTATATTCTTTAGTCCCTCATTCACCTTTAACTGAACTAACACTCCGTCCGCTTCGACATGACGTTAAGCTCTAACGTGGCATAGGTTAGAGCTGACAAAAAACCTGCTGATAGATAACTCGTGTCCACATGTCCAGCTAGGACTACAGCATTTCGCTGAAAACTTACACCAAGTTCCCGAAATAAGGTAGCCTGAAGTATTCTGTTTTAATTAGAACGAATATTTTCGTTTTGTGAAGATGTAGATGAAAACATCAGCGAGTGGTTAAGTACCGACGCCTATATACCGGTACTTGAGTAGCTGAGTGACTCGGATATAGTGAACAGACAGTGTTCGGTAGAGGACGAGAGCGAAGACTAGATGATCGAGGAATCCGTGGCTCAAATGGCTCTGAGCACTATGGGACTTAACATCTATGGTCATCAGTCCCCTCGAACTTAGAACTACTTAAACCTAACTAACCTAAGGACATCACACAACACCCAGCCATCACGAGGCAGAGAAAATCCCTGACCCCGCCGGGAATCGAACCCGGGAACCCGGGCGTGGGAAGCGAGGACGCTACCGCACGACCACGAGATGCGGGCGAGGAATCCGTGATCGCTCACATCGATGCACTGAAATGACTGAATCGTCGTTAGGGGAAAAGTGAATGAATAAATACAAAAATTTGACGATTATTTCTCGAAAGTGACCTGAAAGCAAGCGATCTGAGATTCTTTGGGTTTAAATATAATTTTGAAAATAAGTTGTCAGCTTCCCGCGAATAACGCACATGTAATGCTGCAACCTTTCAAACGTGGCATGTAGGATCTTTTGTGAATACCGTAAGCACAATTTACCGATAAAAACCATGTGTATTTTGCATTATCAGTAGCAGTCTCGGATCCGGGAGCCTGCTGTACGTTCAACACATTTTGCACTCCCCTAACGCTCCTGTGTTTAAAAGAAAGATCAGACGATTTCAGACGACGTCATTCTTATTCAACACGCCTGTGATACTGTCAACAGGAATGACCCCGTATTGGAGCAATTGCTACCAGCCTGCATGATCTGTGGGCGATTGTGCTTGAACCAGCATGGCTTCTTATCTCTTTTATTTTGTTGAATGCATACAATGGAAGGACAAACGGTGTCACACAAAGCTGAGGAGGAGTTTATAATTCAATTTTTCAAGAGTATCATACACTTAATCAGCAAACTAAGCCATAATATTAATTCTCTACAATGGGAAGATATTTATTGAATCAAACGAAATGTATTCTTTTCTTACACGAACGTCTGAAATAACAGACACTTGACGATACATGGCTGTACAAAATAATTCTAGATTAATTTGTTGAACGCCGATTTCTTGGCATCAGGCATATTAGATATAGACACACTACCAAATACTGACATGAAAATTTGTGCCCGACCGCGATTTTTCGCTTACCGTGAGCGGTCGCCTTAAGTATTTCGGCTATCCGCGCACGCTCTCCGGACCGACCAAAACTTCCTTATGTCACCGAATAAGACAACGAGGAATCAAGGTCAATACTGTTCTCGTCGTATGCCCTTCTAAGCATTGTCTCATTCTCGGGAAATCCTGGTTCGAATCCCGGTCCGACACAAATATTCATATCTCATTACTGGGAATTATGTCTATACCTATTACAGCTGATATCGAGGAATTTGTATTAAGCGAATTAATTCCGAAGTGCTCTTTCGTAGTTGTAGCTTCCTAAGAAGCTTACAGGGTTTATTTTCATATTATAAAGAACGTTTAGAGTTTTGGTTTCTTCGACAGGATTCAGTTCACATAAACGGCAGAAATCTAGTATCCAACGGACAGTCCGTTAGTTTTTACGAACATATGAGCTGTTAAGTTTCTCTCCGACGCGAGAAGTTATTACTCGATTAATCGAATTACATGCTGCAAGTATTTAAGGTAATTGCTTGCTCTAAACGCTACGCCCAATTAAATATTGCAATAAACTTAACCAAATACCGTTAGATGCCGGTGAAATCGTTCAGATAGCAGCAAATTTTCTGGGAGGAGATGCATAAAGCGTCACAGTCGCAGCCTTTTGGTACACGTTTTGTACTGAGATCAACAAACTTGTAAAATGGAACCTTTTTACCTAGAATAACGGGTTCATAATTTGCGTTTTAACAAAGCGGTTTTCGCGAGTGTGAATTTTGTTTCTTTTCCCCTTGCTCTCTTCTCATTTTCAGCGTGACATTTACGTGATACACTATGTGGTCAATAGTATCCGGGCACCCCAAAAAACATACGTTTCTTACATTAGGCGCATTGTGCAGCCACCTACTGCCAGATACTCCATATCAGCGACCTCAGTAGTCATTAGACATCGTGAGAGAGCAGAATGGGGTGCTCCGCGGAACTCACTGGCTTCGAATGTGGTCAGATGATTGGGTGTTACTTGTGTCATACGGCTCTACGCGAGATTTCCACATTCCTAAACATCCCTACGTCCACCATTTCTGATGTGATAGTGAAGTGGAAATGTGAAGGACATGGACACCACAAAAGCATAAAGACCGACCTTGTCTGTTGACTGACAAGAGACCGCTGACAGTTGAAGAGGGTCGTAATGTGTAATAGGCAGACATCTATCCACACCATCACACAGGAATGCAAACTGCATCAGGATCCACTGTAAGTACTATGACAGTTCGGCGGAAGGTGAGAAAACTTGGATTTCATTGTTGAGCGGCTGCTCATAAACCACACATCGTGCTGGTAAATGCCAAACGGCGTCTCGCTTGGTATAAGGAGCGTAAACATTGGACGATTGAGCAGTGGAAAAATGTTGTGTGGAGTGATGAATCACGATACACAATGTGGCAGTCCGATGGCAGGGATCTTCTTCTTAAGTTGCCAATCCTAAGATTGATTTGCAGCAGCTGTCCATTCAGTGCGATTGTCGGCCAGCCTCTTCAATTCCGTGAAACTTCCACATCCTAGGTCCTGCATTATCTGGCTTATGTACTTTCTTCTAGGTCTGCCTCTTGCCCTTTTGCCCTCCACAAGGCCTTCCGTTATAGTGTGGAGAAGACTTTCAGGTCTCAGAATGTGTCCCATCCATATATCTCTCCTCTTCTTGACCGTCTTCCAAAGAACTGGAAAATCCTCCGCTCTCTGCAGGACTTCTTCATTTGTCATCCTGGCCGTCCATGGAATTTTTAACATCCTTCGCAGACACCACATTGCGAATCCTTCAATCCTTCTTCTTTCGTCCTCTCCAAGTGTCCAGGTTTCGCTGCCGTAGAGAAGCACACTCCCAACAAAGGTCTTTATTAACCGCTTCCTTAACGACAGACTTATCATATTTGATGTGAGGGGTCCTTTCCTTTTATAGAATGCAGTCTTTGCCTGATTTATTCTACTTATTACATCTTTCCTACTACGACCATCTGATGTTATTCTGCTTCCCAAGTAGACAAAGTCTTGTATTTCTTTCAGCTTCTCTCCATTCAGCCTTATATTCGTAATTGCTTGATTATTTTGTTTGCTTGCAACTAAGATTTTTGTTTTTGACTTATTAATTTTCATGTTGTACCGTGTAGCAAGAGTGTTTTCCATTTCCTCCAACACTACTTGTAATTCTTCCTCATTTTCCGCTAGGACAGCAATGTCATCCGCAAAACGCAGCATATCAACTATTTTTCCCTGGATCCTGATTCCATTAGCTTGTCCTAACTTTTCTCTGACCTCGTCCATTGCTTTCTGTATGCACATATTAAAGAGGACAGGGGAGAGTGCACATCCCTGTCTCACACCCTGTTTAATTTTTGCTTGTTGTTGATGTTCCCCACATCGCACTATTGCCACCTCTTCTTTGTATATGTTCCATATCGTTCTCCTGTCCTTGTACTTAGCTCCAGTTTCCCTCAATATCTGGAATAGTTTTTTCCATTCAACCTTATCAAAGGCCTTTTCGAGGTCAACAAATGCTATGTAGGTGTCCTTTCCTTTTTCCATTCGTTTTTCTATTATGAGCCTTAGGGCCATAATGGCTTCTCGCGTACCTCTCCCTCTTCTAAAGCCAAACTGGTCTTCTGTGAGCATGTATTCCACGTTCCCTTCAATTCTTCTGAGGAGGATGGTCGTCAAAATTTTTGATGCATGTGATGTTAGGCTGAGGGTTCTGTATTGTGCACACGATTTTGCTGGCATTTTCTTTGGTAATGGAACAATAATACACTTTTTGAAGTCCTCAGGCAGCTCTCCAGTATCATATATTTGGCAGATGGCAGGGATGGGTATGGCGAATGCCCGGTGAACGTCATCTGCCAGCGTGTGTAGTGCCAACAGTAAAATTCGATGGTGCTGGTGTTATGGTGTGGTCGTGTTTTTCATGGAGGGAGCTTGCACCCCTTGTTGTTTTGCGTGGCAATATCACAGCACAGGCCTACATTGATGTTTTAAGCACCTTCTTGCTTCCCACTGTTGAAGAGCAATCAAGGGATGGCGACTGCATCTTTCAACATGATCGAGCCGAGCACCTGTTCCTAATGCATGGCCTGTGGCGCAGTGGTTACACGACAATAACACCCCTGTAATGGACTGGCCTGCACGGAGTCCTGACCTGAAACCTATAGAACACCTTTTGGATGTTCTGTAAAGCCGGTTAAGTTAGATTTAAGTAGTTCTGAGTTCTAGGGGACTGATGACCTCAGAAGTTAAGTCCCATAGTGCTCAGAGCCATTTGAACCATTTTTGAATACACAATGAAAAGTGCAAGTGAAGTGTTAGACCACTGAAGATGCTTCATAAATAAATGAAGCGAATCGCGTATGGCGTAAAATAAACTACGTTTCAGTTAGCTGCAAAGATGGAACATACCTCCAGGAAGCTAACAGTGCGTACGGCAGGGTAATTACGTTCGTTATCCGTGGTGTCCTATGAACACACCTTTGCGATAGGACGCCAGCGATAAAAACGATAACAGCCCCCCCCCCCGCAGTGCTTCTTCTGCGAACCGGCACTATGCCTGCTTTTATGGGGTGACCTGCATACATGTAGTCACACCTGATAGGACAATGGTACGCAGGTATGTCAAAACGCTGCGCTCACATGAGCAGCGACGTTTATTTATGAGGATAGAATGGACGCTCACTAACGGCGTTTAAGAGGTCACGCAGCAAGCCGATGCTGTTAGTTTATTATTGCAAAGCATTTATCTATGCTGGCAGCGCTAGATACATATAATCGCCGGTGATGGTGTCCCCACATCGTCAAAATTCTTATTTTTTCTGTGAGAGACAAAGCAAAAGTACTATGCGACGGTTCGCCATGTTCGAAACCAGCTCTCTTTCTTGAAAACATTGTCCGACAAACTTCAGTAAAATGTGTATTTAGGAAAACATTTAAGCATGGGCTGAATTGCCTAGTATCTGCTGAAAATTAAAGGAAAGGAAGTTAACGAAAACAGGAAGATTCTACGAAATTACGGTCCTTGAGTAGAGTTCACAAAACTGAACATTTTTATTTCCTCGACATCTTTTTGAAGCGACGATCCCATAACAACGTAAAAAATATTCTTGGCATTGAAGAGTTGCTATAGCGCTTAGTGAAGGCAAAGAAAAAGAAGTTCCGCATCATATTTTGAGTCGTCGGTGTCAGTGGGATAGGCGGAGAGGACCACGCGATGCAGCACGCTAGCTTTCATCCTTTGCATCATCCGAATGCAGTATGGAGAGGCATGTGACAAGCACACCACTGTAGCGGCCGTCGTCAGCTTTCCAGGTCTTGGGGCCATTACTTCTCATTCAAGTAGCTCTTCAGCTGGAATCACGAGGCTGTGTGAAAGTTCTCAACACATTCTAATATTATAAAGCCAGAATGGTATCGTCAAGAGAGATAATACAAAATTATCTGGATACGTATTATTAGGTGTCACGGATCCCACTTGGTTTTACATAGAAAGAAAAACTGGGGTTTGCTTCAGCTATTTTAGAGTCAACAAGGCCAAAAATGACCGAGAGTAAGCTGTGGGCAAATGAGTGGTTAATGCAAAGAAAGAAATTCGCTCACACACTGTTACTTAAAAAACTGGAAGCCGTTGATTTTCGTAATTATCTAACAGTGGATGAAATATGCATTTCGGAGCTGCTGAACATCAAACCATTCTTAATGAAAAAGTTACAGTCGTGAGAGAGGCTGTAAACTGCGAGGGGAGGCTGTTAGCTATATTACTGTTTCAGAAGTTAAGAAGACTACATATTCAATGCTGTTGTATCCCCGCAATTATTACCTAAAATGATTCCTGAAATCTACAACTTGATTTGCAGTTGCCCGAGGAAATACGTCGTAGTGTAGTAAAATAAATATAACAAAAGATGCACTTGTAAACTTTATTTATTTATGTAGCATACAAGATCCCCCTCATCTCGTAAGTTTAAGAAAATAACTTCAAATTAGAAGAAGAAAGACATAAATAGTCGTGGCCCACATCATCTAATAAATACAACAGCCACATAAGAAATGAAGTATTTACCAACTTTTAGAACAGGAAAAGAAATCTCACACTTTACTCTTCATTGCAGAATGCTTGAATATTTGCTGGACTATTTTAATAATTAGAACAATGTACCAGTATATTTTATGAATAAAAGTACATTGACCGTCTATATTTGGGTTTTTAGGTTTTATTTTCGAGATGTATCGGAAATGAAATCTCAGACCTAATCTGCCTGTATTTCGATTTTTAGATTTCATTTCCGATAAGTATCGGAAATAAACCCTAAAAACCGAAATACAGGAGGTCGACTGACTTTTATTTATAAAATCTCTAGCCCTCTCTCTCTCTCTCACTCTGTTCAACATGAAACCACTATCGGTTCGTTAAGAAATGAAACTGAAGGAAGTTGTTATTTCTTACGTCTCAACTGTTTTACGCCTCACACGACGGGTGCCACAAACATCTGCAATCTTTAAATTTTTCCAGAAACTGTCAAAGTTTTGTCCGGCTCGCACTCTGTCATGTATATTAGAACAGCAGTTGATCCTGCAAGCAGTGACAAAAGTCGAACTTTTGTCAAGCAGTTGAATGGTTCAAATGGCTTAGCTCTGAGCACTATGGGACTCAACATCTGAGGTCATAAGTCCCCTAGAGTTCAAATGGTTCAAATGGCTCTGAGCACTATGGGACTCAACTGCTGAGGTCATTAGTCCCCTAGAACTTAGAATTAGTTAAACATAACTAACCTAAGGACATCACAAACATCCATGCCCGAGGCAGGATTCGAACCTGCGACCGTAGCGGTCTTGCGGTTCCAGACTGCAGCGCCTTTAACCGCACGGCCACTTCGGCCGGCAGTCCCCTAGAGCTTAGAACTACTTAAATCTAACTAACCTAAGGACATCACACACACCCATGTCCGAGGCAGGATTCGAACCTGCGACCGTAGCGGTCGCGCGGTTCCAGACTGAAGCGCCTAGAACCGCTCGGCCACACCAGCCGGCTCAGGCAGTTGACAAGAGAGCGCTACATATGGCACAATTTGTTAGGTGGGATGGTGAAGGAATCGGCTGTCGGATGGTCCTATCCGACCGACATAGTGACAAAAAGGTAGATCGGTCCCTTGGCCAAAACGCCTACATATTCAGTTTGTCGGTCGGTCGATTGGTGCGTGTGTAGGAGCCTTAACAGATATGCAATTAGGTACAAACTTACAATGAGGTAAAAAGTAATCTGGAACCACAAGGTGTTATCAGTTTTTACAGTAACTAAGTGAAATACATAAAAAAAACAAAAGAAATTAAATTTGTAAAATTATTAAAGAGGAAATTGGTAAGTGGCATTATGTGATACAGCAACGCTATTGCGGTAACTTTTGATAAACAGCAATAATGTATCCAAGTCCCAAATTTTAGGAGCAAAGAAAATTACATAAAAATTATAAAATAATGAGAAGAAGCCAAACGAACAAGACTTAAGACTGCATTAAGTAATCTGCGACCTCTGTAGGCGTAGCCCCCGAAACGCGTCGTAGGCAAGACCTGACCCGAGGAACGCAACCACCTGACGGCCTCTCCTACGCCACCATAGGTCGCGTCCACCAAAGGGTCATAAGCCATGGTGCCTCATTATTGCTTTGTGCATGTGCCGGCTTGCGGAAATTCCCAGTTAGCAGTGTATTAGATCTTCAGGCTCTTTCTCTGCTTTTCGAATTTTTTTTATGTGCAGCGAAATTCCTGCTCAAAGAAATTTTAATGTTTTGACCTCGCTGACTGTCTTAAACTGCTCTCCTGACCACAGTTTCCAATTGTCTATGAGTATCTATGTTACTACAAAGATCAGGGCACTGTCTCTTCCGTCTGTCCTCAGACAAGGAAATCTTACCATCCTCTCCTGCCACTAACATTATAGAAATAATGAATTCTATCTGTCCATTAACAGCAGATATCCCGCTATGTATGTATACTGTTTTGGAACGTAATCTTTTGTCTTCGAAACTTCGAATGCGTAGGAACGAAGACGAATCGGCAGCAAGTTCACTAGTCAAGTAATCCCTATTGCATTGAAAGCACATGCCTCCCACACATCCTTGGCATCTGTCAGTGTTTATTAAGCAACAGTGACGAGAGAGACACAACATGAAAATTTCCATCGAGCAAAGTCTTTGATTCACAATCAGGATATGCGAGGTTCACGTGGAAACTGTGCTTAATTTTTTTTTTCATATTACACGAATGTATACCATATCGTGGCAGTGGTTATGATCTCTGGATTTTTAGTGCTGTGCGATGGAGGTCGCATCTTAATGGAAGTGATCAATGGTCTTGTTCCCAATGGTAAATGTTAGGTCACGGAGTTGAAATAAATCTTCCACGATCAACCTGTAAGTAACACAAACGCTACTTTTAGAATATTGGCGACTGGAAGAGAATGTTGTCACTTTAGTAGAGAGCAAGTCAGCGGGTATTACGGTCAAAGATCCGAATTTTTATTTCTGAAACATGGCTGTTTCACTTGATAGTTAAAACTCTGCAAATATCTGCAGCACGCATGACAAGCTTGTTGTAACATAAAAGTTCAGGTGCCTAGCGAAATGGAACAGTACAGTAAATTCATTACATATTGAGTCCACTGTCATTTACTGACAATGTCAGCTTAATTTTATAAAATAGTAACCAAGAATGGAATCATTCATAATAAAAAGTAGCGTATCCTACACGAAAATGGACCGTGTGATTATCCTGAATGCGGCGTTTGCTGTGGAGGTAGTTAACAGAATAGGGTCGCTAGTGACGCAGAGAAAGTAACATTGAAGAAAAAAAAGTTGGTGAAGTTCAAAACAACCAATGCCTTCTTCACTATTTGGGATGGGTGCAGCACACAAGCAGTTACGTTGCGCGATCAAAGCTGTTGACTAGAGGTACAGATGTATGTTCACTACCTTCCCTTCTTTTCAATTTTCAAACATTTCTACGCAATTAAGTATTTTTACTCCGTTCAAAACGGCAGAAACCTTCCCTGGTGTAAGAGTTACTATAAACCCATCAACAAACGTGGTTTTCTACATATGCAGTTCAAGTAAATGCTGGAGCAAAGGATTGTCTCGTCCCGAGATTTTCTAAGGCCAACGACGTCTTCGTCAATATTTGATTACTGCTGCAGGTTCGAGAAGTATTATTTGCTCGGCCGCTGTCGCACTAGCGTGGATGTCGCCATCTTCTGCCGTTTTCTCTCCATCGCTTTGGACCTTGGATACACAAAGCAAGTTTTAAGTGTTTTACGTCACAGTACATTGAAACTTAGTGTCTATATACCGACCGACATGAAAAGTCTGATGGGAAGTACAAATATTTCCAAAAGTAACTAAATTTTCTTAACAAAATTTTAGTTATTGGTGTACGTGGCTATTCGTGCATTATGACTTTGGTCTTGCCAGAATATGCGATTAAGACTACAGCAAAGTTCAGAGCGTCCAGTGTATTCTTTTCAGGATATTTTTTCATCTTTATCTATACGCAGATATACTAAGATTTAGAATTCAGAATAATACGAGATATAGAGTAGCTTTCCAAGGTAATATATTAGACATCTGCAAATCCAACATTATGAAAGTCAAACACATAGTGCCCCATCGAAACACACTTTCTGAATTGAAGTATGACATTTCATGACAGCATTGGACGGTATTGTGAAGTACACATGACGGTTACTTCCCATTTCCATATAAAGTTTTAGATAGATGCTTTCGTTTCAACGAAACTCGTTACATTCGAAGACAACATATGTTTACCATCTTAAATATAGAAAGTTCGTAATGTAGAGCTATGCGATCAAGAGGAATGTTCGATACGAGTTGTCATCTTGGATCAGGGACAAACGGCGTACACATAGTCACTGTAACCCGCCGATATCAGCGGCGCCAGCTGACATCAAAACTGTGAATATACGCACCAAACATACACTAACATTACGTCACTGGTCAAAGCCGATGACTCGTATCCAATATTCCTCTTGACCCGATCTATGATTAAGCCCATTTGTTATTTTAGCCTCCTTTTAAATGCGCATATTCTGGATTTTTTGATTTCACCTGCGGCTGTTCGCTGTATGAGTCATTTGTCATGTATGTTAGCTAAGAAAAAAACCAATTCCGAGGTATACTCAGTGAAAATAAAAATAGAAATTCCATCAAGTTCTAATGATTTGTTACTTTTCGGCACTTTCAACTGATTTAAACATTAAGAGTGCTTATTGTTACATCAAACGTTTGAGAGTTAAGGTAGAATTACCGGATAAATTGACAAAATTGTGGTGAATGACTCTAATTTCTTAAATTCCAGAGAGGAGCTGATCAACAAAAGATCAGTTGCATGTTTTTGATATGTAAAGTGTTTGAAGTCTTTAAAGTGAATCAAATAAGAGTCGAACCGCCCATCTCGAAGGTCACGTTGCCACTTGATGTAGCCCACCTTGCGATCAAAATCGTCAACCGAAATTGTAGTGGTTCGGTAATCGTGTCTCTAAATAGACCCAAATCAAATTTACTTTACAGGGGAACGGGGAGAGCTGCAACCTAGATTACAGTTATAAAGTTTTTTATTATATTTTACTTCATCACGGTAGCTATGCTGTAGAATATACAGATAGCCATAAACGGGGGATTTCCTAGGCTGCTCTGGTGGTGTTCCTCGAATACGTCAGATTCGCCTATTGCATAGGTTTTGTAGTTTATGATGCAGACCTACATTCTTTCCATCTGTCCGGCACATACAACAGTTAACAAAGTCAAGTACATCGTGAACTCATTTATCATCTACAGAGACGGGAAGGCGAAGTCATTCTGTTGACTGTCAGGGAATGTTGCAGATACTAGCTAACACAATATGCTAGCCCCCCCCCCCCCTGAGGGCTATAGCTTTGCTGTTGAGGCAAAGGATGCTATGTCACTGAAAGTAATAGGGTCTGGGGTTGAGGGATAATGGGCTGCGAATGGTTAATGTAATGACCTGACCATGATGTTCTTCTTAAAAAGGGTAATTGCAATGCGCTTCCAGGCATGGATTCCTCCGCCGGGGGAATCCAACAGTGTGCGGAACACATGGCACAGACGGTTCCTGCAAGCCACATATTAACTGATTGTTTTCAAAGGCGACAGCAGTGTAGCAAAGGACTTGCCAGATCTCTACCAAGACTAGTCACGAATGAATGCGGTACTTATTTTATAATTCCGTGTTTTGTGAAGACTCATAGCTGAATTCATAGGAAATTTAATGCTGACCGCTGACAGCTAGACTCGTCCATTTTGTATGTTTATAGCCAGCTACATTTTTCAGATCTATTATTTTATTGTTTTCCTACAGCTCATCAATATTTTATCATTAAAATTTGAGAGAAAGACTAAATTAGTGATTCTAAGTTCTGTGTGCTTAAAAGTAAATGTAGGGCCTACATCCGTGGACGTGAAATACAGGGGGTGGGCCAAAATACGGAAAAGCCACAACCACAAAAACACTAGATCATACCCAATACCGTGCAGACACTTCCAGTCATTACGCAGTGGATAAATTCAGGTCCTATATGGTTTTCAAGGGAATCTTATACCATTCTTCCCGTGGAATAGTGGTAAGTTCAGGAAACGATGACAGAGTTGGATAGCGATCACGCGCAATTCTCTCCAAAACAGACCACAAACGCTCAATAATATTGAGATTTGGTGACTGTCGTGGCCAGGGGAGATGCGAAAATTCATTCTTCTCATGCTCACAAAACCAGTCCTGGATGATGCGAGCTGCGTCAACAGGGGCCCTCTCGTCTTGGAACACAGCATCACCACTAGAGAATAAACAGTGTAACATGGGATGAACCTGATCAACCAAAATCATCAAAGAATCAAAATGGCTCTGAGCACTATCGGACTTAACATCTGACGTCATCAGTCCCCTAGAACTTAAAACTACTTAAACCTAACTAACCTAAGGACATCACACACATCCATGGCCGGCCGAGGTGGCCGAGCGGTTCTAGGCGCTTCAGTCTGGAACCGCGCGACCGCTACGGTCGCAGGTTCGAATCCTGCCTCGGGCATGGATGTGTATGATGTCCTTAGGTTAGTTAGGTTTAAGTAGTTATAAGTTCTAGGGGACTGCCCGAAGCAGGATTCGAACCTGCGACCGCGGCAGTCAGGCGGTTTCTTCGCTGAAGCGCCTAGAACCGCTCGGCCACCGCAGCCGGCCATCAAAGAATCCTTGACAGTAATGTGACCTTGCAGAGTATCCATGGTGCCCACGGAATACCTCTATAGCGCCGTCCAAATGATCACAGAACCCCGCCGTATTTATCACTTCGGACGTAAACTCGGCCAGAAGCGGTAAACAGTGTGAAACAAGACTCATCCATTCTTCCACTGCTCCATAGTCCAGGTTTTATGGCTTCGGCGCAACGTTTTCCTGTTACGGGCATTTGCATCACTGCTGAATGGCTTTTTAATTGCAGCTGGCCCTACAATTCCTTGCTTATGTAGCTCCCTCCGTGTTGTCTTGGTGCTGACAGGGTTTGCGAGTACGACATTCAGTTCCGCAGTGATTTTTGCAGCTGTCGTCCTCTTATTTTTCGTCATAATCCTCTTCAATAACCGTCAGTCACGATCACTCAATACACACTTTCGTCCGCGTTATGGTGTTTTTCCGCTTTCCCTGTATGCGGTATAAATCTTCGATACGGTACCTCTTGAAACACCAAACATTTCGCCTATCTTGGTTACGGATGCACCCACCATACGAGCACCAACAGTTTTCCCATGTTGGAATTCACTTGGCCCCGACATAATGCTCTCAAAACCACACAGAACACTGTTTTGACCGCGTAGTGAGGGCATTGCAGAGATTCAGTTCGTAGTGAGATACAATAGTGCTATCTGCAGGCTTGATAGCATCTGAATTTATGTTCAAATATGGCTTTCTCGCGTCGTTTTCATATTTTTGTCCACCCCACGTGTCACGAGAACAAGTGAGGGCTGATCGCGCACAAAGCCATGTTTCACATACTTTCCTTCCATTTCTTCTGTACACAGATCGCGAACGGATGCTGGTTCCTTATACCATTAGACAGGCACAAAACCGATTGTTCGGTGTCGAAAGTAGGAGACTGATCATAACGTATCCAGCAGTTACTTTTAAGTTACGACGTAGTCCAAAATGCATACGGACATTTAAACATCGATATCCTCTACAATACTACTGTTAAAATGTTGAGACTACTACGTAGAACATAGTGCATGATACTCTCTCCAGATTTTGTTTGATACTGTTCACGAATATTCATCTTATAAGGATTTGAATTTTTAATTATCAGTGCACATATAATGGACCGTTTCTCATAAACTAATCAAGCGTTAACGCTGAAATTCTACAGCACACATCTGCATCAAGGACTGGTAAAACGTGTGCAACAAATTTTTATTTAAGAACGCAGTTACTTTCAAATTAATTTTTCAGTTTTATATTAACCGAGATTGCTCTGTCTTCCTCAGGCAGTAAAGGGGAACTTTTCATAGACACAAGATAAAAAAAAAAGTGGTGCACAGGATTCATTAGTAAGTGATTTTTAAGAATTGTGCCAAATTTCGGGATGTTAGCTCTTACAGTTCCTGAGAAAAGGTACATATATCTTAAAACGTCAATCTATGGCAAATCTCATTTAAGGTTTTTATTTCAAATTTTATCAATACTGCCATAAGTCTAGTTACTAATGCTGTCCATTTCATAACCTTCATTCTCTTCCTTGTCTTGCTAGAGTATTCTCTTCCCCTGTCTCCTTTGCCTAGCTAACTTTTGAATATTTTCTTCTATTGCCTGAGCTTCATCGATACTTCTGAGTACCTTCGGTGAGAATGCACCCGGATGAAAGCCTAATCTCTGAAGACATCCTATCTACATTTCCACTAATCACTAGACAAGCATCACATGCGGCTGTCTTCACAACATTTGAGGAGACACATACGGTTTTCGGACAACTCATCCATATAAGGCGATTGTAGCTCTTATTCGTATTTTGTGTTTTCTCATATATATGCTTTTCCAGCAGTTCAGGATTGGCTAGGTATCTGAGAGTTGGCTTTGTAACATTTAAAATAGCATGTGCCAGACATTGCATATTGGCATATGGCCCTCCACTATCTTCTGCTGAAGATATTTGAACCACGATATGTCACAGAGGAAGTGCTGAGGATCCTCATCTGTGGAACATTTGTGGAAGAATATTGACCACACTTCTTGCTGCATTGTTTTTACACTAAGTACATTATCCCTGATGACTTTTCCATAATATATTTGTAACGTGTGAATTTCTTTGCCTGTAAGTCTTTAAGCACCTCCCAGTGGTTTTTCATCTTCAAATTTCTACGACAACACAGGCAGGTATAAAGTTTGTCACAGCCTTTTAGATACATTTGCAGTTCGCTTCGATTGTGTGGCCGGAAAATTAAAAGAAAAAATGTGTAGCGTAGAAAATGTGTGGATCACAGCATGGAAAAAAGGGGCTAGCAGGTGCAGACGGCCAAAGAAAATTTTGTAAAACATGATTCTATAGAGATTTCGATTGTGAAACTTTGAGATGTCATTATTCACCCATCAATCTAATAAATAAAGCACTCAAAGTTTTTCCATTTTTTGCTGTTTTGCCCTACATCTGCCCATAAAGGCTGTAATCCGTAGTTAATCAAACGAATGCTTAAAGGCTGTAATCCGTAGTTAATCAAACGAATGCTAAGAGAACTGAAATGAGTTCAGTAATTCCGTATCGTATGAGTAACGAAGAAAGAAAATAACTTCTGTACTTCGAGCAGACTGCAGCAGGTGATGCGAGCATGTGGGCAAGTTCTGACAGAGAGAGGCCATCTGCGACTAACTTTCTGTGCTATGTCGGTGGATTTATTTATGGCCATTGTGAGACCGCGCCGCTTCAAGGTAGTGCGACTTTTCCGGTTCGCTCATCACGCAGGAAGACGCTAACAGGCTCCTCCGCTCGCTACCTCTTTCGCCACACACTGAAAACTTATTCCACGAGTTTCTGCTTCCTCCATCCCGATTGTATCGCCAAAGATAGAACCCTCAGAAATTCTAAGATCCCTTTCCTTAACAGTACAGTTCAAACAAACATCCTAAAAACTTAACTTATATTTCGGCAGCTTAGTATTATAACCAGCTCCAATTTTTTTAAAAAAATTCCGTTCATGGTCTGTCGTTCCGGGAAAGGCTAGCAGTTAAGTACATCTTTCTCTACTACAGTAGTTTTTGTATGGCACGAATGCTGCCCTTGACGCATTCAGCTCACTGCTGAGACCAGAAATGGGCAGAGATAATGAGATGCATCTACAAGAGACTTAAAGGTCACAAGGCTACTTTTGTATTAAAGCTACATAGTACACACGAGACTAATAATTTCGTTACCTATGTGTAGCCATTCAGGAGACCGTTTCTGTAGTTCGTGACTGCAGGAATTGCTGACGCAAACTCTTGACTAGTCATTGTACTGATACGTGTATGTGTTTTTGAATGCTCCAGCCACAAAGTGACTGTAACTTTGCTCTTTACAGCTGTCCATTTGATCGAGCTCCTTCAGCGTCCATAGTATAACGCCTGGTAGCTATAATACTTACTGGCATACCCTTCCATTATAATTACAAAGTCGACATGAAAGTAGTGCCCCCTTTTATCATCATTATTAGAAATCAAATGGCCGTTTATCATGGATGTCAATACACTATACAGATAAGCACAGTATGTACAACCCTCACAATACGATTCTTTGTCAGTGATGAAAGCGCGCTCGAACTGGATGCTGCATATGTCTGTCACTTTTTCTTATCCCAGCAAACTATTTCTGCGTTTTTTTTCTTCTAAAATAAACATTGTGACCTAGTAGATAGTACTGAGTCAATAAGTATAGCGGTGCATGTTATCAGAAGTTTCGAAATACAGTAATTTGCAAGCCACAAAATCTATGCAGACATTTTTACTGTAAGAAAGTGGTAAGGCGTTCATCTACACTTACGCAGGATCCTGTGTTGAAGCAAAAGGACATTAACTCTGGAGAGCTTTGTCAGCCACTATGCTTCCTGAGGAAGTGAATTAAATTTAAATGTGATTGTAGTCTCTATGCCTTCTTCATTTCTATCGTTTGTTTTGTTTCATCGTCCCATCGGACCAATATCATTTGGAATTAATAAAATTACAGCTAATTCACTTTAATGTTCTTTGGCCGAGGAAAGTAGTTGTAATTTGTGATTAAAGCTTAGAAATTTTGTTGGAAAATCATCCTTGCTGTAATGTGTCAATAGTTGCGAACGTATGATTGAAACCACAAATCGGCTTGCTCTTGCCTAAAAATTTACGCTTCGATTTATCAACATCCTGGCACCACGATGGACTAAAAGCGGATCTTGTGGAAGTTTCTTTTAAAATATAATTCACATGCAGTTTTTAAGTCGGTAGGTTGGCTGACCCGGGGGAGGGGACCAGACAGCGAGGTCATCGGTCCCATGGGATTAGGGCAGGATCGGGAAGGAAGTCGGCCGTGCCCTTTCAAAGGAACCATCCCAGCATTCGCCAGAAGCGATTTAGGGAATCACGGAAAATCTAAATCAGGATGGCTGGACGCGAATTTGAACCGTCTTCCTCCCGAATGCGAGTCCATTGTGCTAACCACTATGCCACCTCGCTCGGTCAATTTTTGCGTGCATCGTTAAATGAGATTCGGTCTCTCTACGAGAATGCTTCAGTTGATGTTCAGACATTGGTGACATGTGATGCACTGACAACTTATCAAACAATATTTACTACATTTTTACACGTTAATAAGCATTTGCAGCATGTCACGTGCAGCACAGCAGTTGTCGGCACAGAATTCCTCAAATAATTGAGGGCGTTCACATATGCTCGAGTTTGTTTCTGAATGCCCTTGCGCGTATCGCCTTTAGTTACTATAATTTGTAATCCTCAAATGTTTGCTCTTAGTCGCTAATTTTTCATGGTAATCCTGCAGCATGAGGTTATTTTTCGTTGTTTCGAGCATTTACCAATTACGTGGTGATAATATTTCTACAGAATATATTCTGTACCTATTTATGCAGATCTTCCCGATGTTAACTTTATTTACGTCTAGTGTAAAATTTGTTGCAGTAGATTTTGTGCATTTTAAAGAACACTTTTCAAGTTAAGATATTAGTCATTTTCGAGGCACTGTAATTTTGTTGTCCTTTGCTCCCTAGCTCGAGTAGTTCAAATAGTCCAAATGGCTCTGAGAACTATGGGACTTAACATCGGAGGTCATCAGTCCCCTAGAACATAGAACTACTTAAACTTAACCAACCCAAGGACATCACACACATCCATGCCCGAGGCAGGATTCGAAACTGCGACCGTAGCAGTCGCGCGGTTCCGGACTGAAGCTCCTAGAACCGCTCGGCCACCGCGGCCGGCTCGAGTAGTCAGGCTAGGACTTGACAGATATCGTCTCTTAATTATGATTCTGTAAAACATGCTGAAATGTGAGGTAGGCGTGTTACTTTCCACAGCGTACCATGTAAAATTTGCATGTGTCTGTATCCTGCAGACAACTGATAAGTATTTCTCTATCGTAGTGTTGCATATGTTTTTAATAGATCCTTGTAGAAAAGAAAGGAGATGTTAAAACCGTTGCCGTTCATAGACCTACTTCTCTCAAATAACACGAATGAGAGCACCACGCCCGCAGACGATCGGTGGATATTCACTGAGTGTTGCGTTCCATATGCCTTTACTCCATTAGGCACTGCATAGAGGATTGTAATTTTAGACGCGCTTCTGGAACACCACTTGGTGCTCAGGAATTATACGAGTACTTCAGAATTCCTCCTCCCTTTCGCACACAGATACTGAGGATGAAATTTACCTTCACCATCAGGCTGTGACGTCGCTAACTCATTCATTGTACTCGTGTGCGTCAGTATCCTCTGCTGCGGAGCAGGATATTACTCACAGGAAATGTCATTTAATGAAATGATATATAACGCAAACATTCTCCAGTTGTGGATTTTTTTATGAACTATGAGGAAAAATGGGGCGGCACGTGTAACTGCTGTATCATACGTCCGTAAAATTCAAAACAAATACTAGGTGAGGACAAAGAACTCGCGATCAGGGATACCACCCTCGTCTCCGAGCTTCATGTTTCCGCGCCTAGCTTATGCAAGAGAGAAGAGCTGCGAGTAATTAAATCCAGAGTATTAAGCATTGCCATTACTCAGTTTGCTTTGTATAGAAATGCTAAAAACTTGGTATCCGTACACATTGTGAAACACCTTCATAGGGACAAAGAAAGTCGTCTGATGCCTAAAAACACATCTCTTGAAACAATTAAATAGGGAATTTTTTTTAACGCGATAATATAAGGCTCATAGTCCATCATCTTGTTGGCCCCGATGACATTTATCCTTTGTTCCCTGTCGCACACTTTTTGGTTCTGAGAACACAATAGGAGGTACCACTCTTACTCACAAGTGTTAGACGCTTTCGGAAAGAAGTCAGCAGAGAGTTTATTTGACAATGTTATTGTTATACAATGCGCAATAGTTCACGAAAGTAACGAAACGTCTAAATAAGCTTGATTCGCAGTCAGACTCTTGTATTCCAGTTTAATTTCTACGACGAATCTAACTGGAAACATAGTCACAGAAGCTTTAAGACATCGTTCTCAGGAGATTCGGCAACCATCTTAAGTATTTGAGTCTCGTCGGCTAGGACATCATTTGAGAGTGAGCATTAATTTAAATTCGACGAGGAATGGAGAAGTAATGGACAGCTTCTTTCTTCAGAGTCGTGACACTCGTTTTCACTGATTTATATCAACCATAGAAATTCTAAATCAGAAACAAACCTAAAATTATGAATCACTATTCTGCCGATTATGGGTCCAGCACATTCCGGCAGCGACTCAACGCTTGGTGCTCGCTGACGCACTACATTGACTAATTTGTGCTGGAACGCAATCTCCAGTGACCTCTTCGCAGTCGTGCCGTTCTGCATATAAACCACAGCCGCTGTCCTACGTCACATAATTATATGCATGCGACGTTCGCTCTTGTCGAGAATTAACATCAGTAGCTCAGTCGTCTTGCTTACACAGTTGAAAGCAGTCGCATACTTTTTTTACACTGGATGAGTATGATCGATGATTAACACAGCGAATTCGTACGCGGAAGAAATTGGGCTCAAAATTGGTCCAGCCATCCCACATTTGGTTCCCATAATCTCCACAAAGCATACAGACAAACGTTGGTAGCCTTTCTTGAAAAGGGCCGCCTCCTCCTGTATACGTCCAGCTGACCTGGCGCTCCGTTGCTAAGGTGTTCTATCTCAGCGGAAGGTTACACTGTAGTCCAATTAAAATAACTTCATAATTGGCACTTCACGCGTTGTAGATGGTTTCCTCCAAGCAGTGCGCTCAACGTCACGCCCGAACCGGCTGCCGTTGCCAAATTGCCGCAACAATTAGTTCACTTCCAGTTCCTTGTCCAGCTTTACACAGCACTAACCAAACAGTACTGGATCGTTCAATCAGAGACCGGCTTACATTAGATAAGCTTTGCACGACATTGTGTGCAGCCGAATTTTTGAAGGCTGCAATTAATCTTTGCGACTGGGTCACCGGAGTCATAAATAAAACTTTCCGCAGTATAACGGTGTAGTGCAGTGGTTAGCGTACAAACCTGATCTGTCGAAGGTCGTGAGTTCGAATCGCCTCAAATGCAGCGATTTTTTGTATTTTTATGCATCCAATCAAAAGACCTCATTACTTTTATTCAATTAATTTCTTTAAATGTAATTTTTTATTTCTCGTGCTATGCCATGTCATTTTCATCAGCGTATTGACCTTTTTTATTTGTTCTTATTTTTCTTCGTATCATTCTCTTTTCGTTTGCAATCAGCAATGCTCTTCGGTTGGTAACGCGGAACCTTGTATAGCCAGTGTGAGGATAGTTTCGGGTAACCAATGACAGCGAGAAATTACAGTTTGGTTTTACCGCTGAAACTGAAATTTTTCTGTTTTGAGTTTGCTCGTAGAGGTTAACGTTAAACATCGTGAACAAAGCGATTGTGATTTTCAGTCTGCCGCAGACTGCTGACCGCTGTGTTCTCGGATACACTGTACATAAAAAGGTTGTTGCAAGATTAGGAGACGAGTTTAAATTCAGGGTTACAAAACGCGTCGTCTGCCGCTGTTCACTAATTGGTCACCTAAAATCAGCTGTCGACAGAGCGTCTCCCATTTCCGTCATACCTCGCGGCGGTCGCTGCCAAAGTGCTCCGTGTTTCACGTTAATGGCATTTGTGAAGTGACCCGCAGTTTGCGAGTCGCCTACAACCCAGCGGTAGCCGGCAGCGGATGTGGCTACACTGTAGCAGCAAGTGACAGACGTCAACTATTCAAGTAATTTTAATCGGACTATAGTGTCCCATCCTTCCACATATTGTCTTTACCACGACTGCAGATTCGCATACAAACAGAAACAATACTGAAAAACTGACTTACTCCCGTGGATTTTGTGTGTACTGGTGCTAAAATACCTTCCTACATCTCCCACAGCATTTTAACTGGCACCATCAGAAGCCAATAGTAACGTAAGAAGTCCGACAAATGAGGGGACTTCAGAAAATAAGTGACGTATGTCATCCCATGCTAAGACCATTACGCAGCGAGGAGTGGCCCGTTGTCAGAAGAATGTTCATGCACGGGTTACCTGAAGGCACAATCCTGCTGCGGCACGGATAACAGGTGTATCACGGCGTGGGAGTAAAATGGCGCGACAACTTGAGCCGGCCGGGGTGGCCGAGCGGTTCTAGGCCCTACAGTCTGAAACCGCGCGACCGCTACGGACGCAGGTTGGAATCCTGCCTCGGGCATGGATGTTTGTGATGTCCTTAGGTTAGTTAGGTTTAAGTAGTTCTAAGTTCTAGGGGACTGATGACCTCAGACGTTAAGTCCCATAGTAATCAGAGCTATTTTTGCGCGACAACTTGAAACGTACGCAGGGCAGTGCAATTCTTGTGAGCAAAATGCCTAAACTGTGCACAGAGCGGCCATGGAATTCTGGCGATATATGGACCAAATGCACTAATGAGTCCAGCCGTAGTGGAATGATGCCAACAATTTAGCCAAGGGCGCACAGCCGTGGGTGATGCTGACCGGGAAGGAAGGACGTCGACATCGACCACAGAAAGCAATGTCGAATAAATAGAGCAACTGATTCGCCGTAATCTCGTATATTCCTACGATGAGGACGCCCACACAGCGGTTCTCGAATGGCTCCATGACCAAGGAGCGGGTTTCCATCGTCGAGGAATTGAATGATTGGTAGGACGTACCCACCGTTGCTTACAAAGGCTTAATGACGATGTTGGAAAAATAGTCTAAACTATCTGTCACTCTGAAGTGTAGTGCAGCATTTAATAACAGTTACTTGGCCTGCAATAATAATGTGTAAATTACATTTTGAAGTTAAATCTGGCATGCTGTTTTCGTCATTTCTGCAACAATTACCTGACCTATTTTGCGTAATATGGGGGGACCTGTTTCGCCTCTCAGTAAACAACATGGTATAAAACTCTCGATTGCCGTCAACACTATTTCTCTGATTTCGATCCACATTACATAGCACATCTGGAAAAACTTAAAAACTTCACCTCCTCTGAAGTTGAAATATATCCCACAGACTGGTTGGTGTGTGATCTCACAAAATTATTCCGCTTGGATCACTGAACTGGAAACCGCTCTTGTTGACTACACACCGACTTCCAGTATCTTCTACAGCCTAGTTATTTTACGTGCTCAAACGCAGCAGCACTGTCAGCCCCAATGAGGCCGTAATAAATACTGTCAAACCGGTGAAACAACTAAATTTCGGACACCAGTTTTGATGTGTCAAAAATCAAATGGTTCAAATGGCTCTAAGCACTATGGGACTTAACATCTGAGGTCATCAGTCCCCTAGACTTAGAACTACGTAAACCTAACTAACCTAAGGACATCACACACATCCATACCCGAGGCAGGGTTCGAAGCTGCGACAGCAGCAGCCGCGTGGTTCCAGACTGAAGCGCCTAGAACCGCTCGGCCACCGCGGCCAGGCTTTGATGTGTCCCGTGCCTCACACTTCTTGTAATTCACGCCGCAAGCAAGCAGCCGACAGCAACCAACATAATCCGACCTGGCCGTAACTACAACTGACGGTGAAGGCATTCTTAAAGATATCCTTTGCCGTCTTTGAGCCTATTTTTCCTTTTAGGATTACCCCAACAAGTACAGCATGTTGAGGTCATCACACCAAAGGCAACGTCTGAGCAACCTTAGTAGAAACGCTCAGGACAGAATAAGAAAATATGAATACAGGTTTTCAAATAACAAATCAGAAATAAATTTACGGCTTTTTGACAGCTTTCCATGTTGTTACAAACATCATTCAATAAGCCATTCAGCCGGCCGCGGTGGCCGAGCGGTTCTAGGCGCTTCAGTCCGGAACCGCGCGACTGCTACGATTGCAGCTTCGAATCCTGCCTCGGGCATGGATGTGTGTGATGTCCTTAGGTTAGTTAGGTTTAAGTAGTTCTAAGTCTAGGGGACTGATGACCTCAGACGTTAAGTCCCGTAGTGCTCAGAGCCATTTGAACCATTTGGACAATAAGCCATTCATGTCAGTAATTGATCCATAAACCATAGACTGAAGGTGACTAACGACGTTCTTATACGGTATGCAGCTACAGTCGTGCACTTAAAACTCAAGGAGAGACTTGCAAAGCGGTGCATTTTTTCTCTGTCAACTATGTAATATTAAAGGATAGTAACTGTGAAGAGCAATATACGTCTAACAGAGCAATGACATACAAGCAACTGGCATCTAACACGGCGACATACGCCTCTGACGTCCCCGAACTCTTTACTTTCAAGATGAATTTTCTAGATGTTGAGCTAGATAATTAAGTTGGCGCTTCCCCGATATAATGATTTTAGTCAGTTCGTTCGCTGTCTTAGAAATCGGCTGCGAAACACCACCGAGTTCTCACAATCGTCCAATAGCAAATGAATTGTTTATTGATGCACATGCAAACCCAAACGCTGACGTCATTTTGAGAGCTGACGTTTTTTAACACATTCTATTCCTCATGTGTGATACTGTTCTCCAAATAAGATTTGTATAATTGTTTAACGGTACTAACATGCATGTGTTATACATCCCCTGAAGCTTCTCAAATTGCTTCATTCCAACTTGCGTGGAATGAAAACCTGAGAGAATATTTAGTTCACAAAACTTTAACTATCCTCTCCTTCAAATGACTTGAACTAAATGATTTTCAAAGTGGATATTCCAGTGTATGTATTCTTCTGCATGAAGTTGGGCAGCCATTTCATAAATTTGGTCTTTGCTCCATAGCCACAACATTTAGGTTAGATTTCTTGGGGACGTGTGAACAAAGTAAAACGAACTGGCTGCTAAAGATGAAATATTACATTTGGTGGATTGGCAGTAAAGTCGAAACAATAACGGATTGTTACGGTGTATCAAGAGTGTTCGATGTCCGCCCCGGTAGCTGAGTGGTCAGCGCGACAGACTGTCAATCACAAGGGCCCGGGTTCGATTCCCGGCTGGGTCGGAGATTTTCTCCGCTCAGGGACTGGGTGTTGTGTTGTCTTAATCATCATCATTTCAGCCCCATCGACGCGTAAGTCGTTTGCCGGCACGGTAGCTCAGCGTGTTCGGTCAGAGGGTTAGCAGCCCTCTGTAATAAAAAATGGATAAACGACGAACTGAAACGGGTGTCTTGCGACGTCCGCCCCGCGCAGATGAAACGAACAAAGAAGATTTAAAAAAAAAAAAAAGAAAAGAAAATAAAGTCACCGAAGTGGCGTCAAATCGAAAGACTTGCAGCAGGCGAGCGGTCTACCCATAATTGCTTTGTTTGTAAATATTTTAAGCTCACCTGAGCTTTCGTTCTTCGAAGTCACAACCAATCTACGACCGTGATTAAAATAGCCTATTCTGTTGTGTTTGAAGTACTTAACTACACAAAATTGTTCTAAAATTTTGTTCTGTCTGTCCTGTGTATCTAATACTTTCGTAGGATTCCCTAGCCTGTCAAATGCTAACGCTAGTTTCTCGATTCATAAACTGTGGAGGTACGTCATCTGTACAGTACATAAGTGAAATCAAAATTTCAACAATGTGGCCGTCTAACCTGTACTGGCGTATTCTGGATTCCACTTTAGTTCAATGCCATAGGGATGGAAATGGCTGTCAAGTAACAAGCACTTTAAGGAAAGAAGAGTTTTAACGCAACGGTCGGCAGGATGACTAGATTGTCACATTTAGGATGAATAACATGAAACGCCTAGGCGAATGGCCACGGATATTTAACAAAGAACAACTGGAATTCTCGAGACAAGTGAATCGCTGACTGTGAAATACAAATACGTAAATCCACGGTGTGATTACACAGATCATCATATGGCACGGAATAAAACTGTAAGTGAGAAAATTAAAATGTGAAGAAGCAGCCGATAGTGATTCCTAGACAGGGCGTCGTCTTGATTTTGTTTACGATAGTATCGAACCGAGAATTAAAATAAGTTGCGAGTTCGATCGCGACCAAGTATAAAGCTGTCCAAACACCTTTTAGAACCTGACATAGCTTCCGCAGATCAGACATTGTATGAATAAAGATCAGTAACACTTCGAACTATCACATTCACAAAAATTACAAAGATTTAGCCGTTCTGTGACGGCTGTTCGCGGAATACGATGGTTCAAATGGCTCTGAGCACTATGGGACTCAACTGCTGAGGTCATTAGTCCCCTAGAACTTAGAACTAGTTAAACCTAACTAACCTAAGGACATCACACACATCCATGCCCGAGGCAGGATTCGAACCTGCGACCGTAGCGGTCTCGCGGTTCCAGACTGCAGCGCCAGAACCGCGCGGCCACTTCGGCCGGCGCGCGGAATACGTGTCGTTACAGAAATGTATGTAGCCAAATTTCGTGATGTGTAGATTTCGAATAAAATCATGTGTGGGAGTCTGCAGTAACAACTGGCAGAAGCTCGGTTACCAATAATGAGAGTCTACTTTCTATCTGTGTGTACTTGGATTTACACAGTTACTGGGCATTCCAACATAACGTGGCAGTTTTTAAACACTACCGTACAAACAATGTATAATGAAAGCTATATAAAGCAAATTTTATACTCTAGTTTTACAATAAATGACAATGTCACTCGAATTGAAACGGACCTCTATTCGCACGTACTTAAGAAATAACGGGTATGCCGTTACGCCTTTTGTCCTGCAGGAATGACAGCCACATTGCGTCACAACCTACTTAAAGAAACAGGGAAAGTAGCCTCAGATTAGAAGGGTAACAACTACAGGACACACTTAACTGCTGATGAACTCTAAATGAAGCTGTAACAACTTGCGCAGAGCTATGACTAAGTTGTTGGAGACAATATTCACGATAAACAATATACTAAACGTAATTTCATCACCAACTGCATGCTCTTTGCAGTAACCACGTACTTTTATATTCAAAACTTCACCCCGCGGTTTACGTAGGAATATTTTTGGGCAACATTGATACTGGCCGCTGTCGAATAGCGAGAACAGTAAAAATTGATAGAAAACCAATAGCAAAACAGGCGAATAGTTTGGGTTGCACAGCTTAAAATTATGGGTCTTGCTTGGTGATATCAATAAGATAATAGACTGGTAAATGCAAGACGTGTACTCTGTCATGTATTCCGCTGTGAATTTCGGGCTCGCACGGACTGTCACTGCTGCATTATAACTACCTGTTGCACAAATCAGCCTCTGCTCATTACCGCTTACCTGTTTTTTCTCACACTAGACGTTCACAAAAACCACCGAAAATGTAGTTTGATAATCTTCGTTTCGCAGGCGACTAACTAAACTAACTTTACTTGTTTACAGTTGCTGTTACAGACAAAACAATTTTTTTACAGTTGTGAAGGGAAGAAAGTCTCACTTCGGAATTCGACCCGCAGTGACTTTCTGCTACCGGTATATTGAATGTTTACTAAACGAAGGTCATGTGTGATGACAAAAAGTTTGTGCTCAGCGAAAACCACGGGTCGTTTGTTCGATAACCGAAAACTCAAAAGAGTAGGATTATAGGAATCGAGAGGTGTAAGGTGTAGTCGCGGGCCACTCGATCACCAGGTGGTAGGCACACAATGCGTGGGCGAACACGGACGCGGGCGTGGCCGCTGACTCAGGCTGGTGTCACCGCTGCTATCGTCACGGAGCTCTGCGGCTGGGGTGTGTGCCGTAGCGACTTTCGAGGGCTGGTACTTACTGGTGAGCAGGAATGCTACCTGGGCCCGGTGCAGCTGGGCGGCCGGACGGCGGGCTGGTCGGCAGGCGACTGGTGGCAGAGGCGGCTGCAGACTGCAGACTCACCTGGCGCCCCGAGCGCCCACCTCGCGCAGCACGGCGCACACCGCGGTGTTGCCACGCGCCCGCCAAACACCGGCTGCTCGCAACTTTCCGGCCGCAGCAGGCGTTTTTACCTGGCTGTGTTACCGACCGTGCCCAGCCGTGCACCCATCCACTCTTGCGTTCAATTGAGGTCAAGCCTCCCCCCCCCCACCACCACACCCATAGACATTTTAGTAAATGCGTTTACACTTTTACTTACATCAATTTCCAAATCTTTCGGAGAATAAAGTAGTCTGTAAGCACAGGGTCTCGAAAATGGCACAATTTGTAGAAAAATAGTGAACTATTTTTAACTCAGGATACTTTCTGCCGGCCGGGTGGCCGAGCGGTTCTAGGCGCTACAGTCTGGTTCCAATCCTGCCTCGGGCATGGATGTGTGTGATGTCCTTAGGTTAGTTAGGTCTAAGTAGTTCTAAGTTCTAGGGAACTGATGACCTCAGATGTTAAGTCCCATAGTGCTCAGAGCCATTTTGATACTTTCTAGTTGCTACCCCACGTGAATGGGCTTGGGTCCTGACTGCATGTGAACATTCCAGCCCGTTCACGGGTCGACTGTAACTGCAGGTGCGGATGCAGAGTGGGGGCGTGGAGGGGGGACGGACAACTCTCGGAGAATAATAAAGTGGGCCTAGAAAATGACAAGAAATTCTAGAAGAATAGAAGTAGCAGAAGCAGAAAGTTGAGGAAGACAAAACAGAAAGGCATTATATTCGCCATAGACTGTAGAGAGTATTTATTTTCGTAACTGCAGTTTCGGTCTTAGAGCCATTATAAACTTTAACAATCCTTCGACATCTACACATGTCATCGTCGTATGTGAGCCTTATAACAATGTTAACAATATTAACGTAAATTCCAATAAATCACTGTCTTTACGCACCCTAAGACCGAAATTGTAGAGCAATACTTTGTACAGTCAGTGGCGAATATAAGGTTTTTTAAAAAGTTCTACGTGACTGAATCCCCGCCATGAGAAATAACTCAAAACGGAAGAGGAAAGTCCCTCCACAAAGACAAAAAGTACGAACTCTGACTTTCGCAAATAAAGGCGGAACAAATATCATTATCTACCATTCGCGCGTTCGCATAGTGCTGGTCCACAGACAACTTCTCACTATTATTGTATTGCTAAGTGAAATGTTGATAATGGTGAGTGCATACTTCCGCCGAGCGGTTCTAGGCGCTACAAAAAAATGGTTCAAATGGCTCTGAGAACTATGGGACTTAACATCTGTGGTCATTAGTCCCCTAGAACTTAGAACTATTTAAACCTAACTAACCTAAGGACGTCACACACATCCATGCCCGAGGCAGGATTCGAACCTGCGACCGTAGCAGTCACGCGGTTCCGGACTGAGCGCCTAGAACCGCTAGACCACCGCGGCCGGCTCTAGGAGCTACAGTCTGGGTCCGCGCGACCGCTACGGTCGCAGGTTCGAATCCTGCCTCGGGCATGGATGTGTGTAGTGTCCTTAGGTTAGTTAGGTTTAAGTAGTTCTAAGTTCTAGGGGACTGATGACCTCAGAAGTTAAGTGCCATAATGCTCAGAGCCATTTCAACCATTTTGCATACTTCCATTTTATATAGTTTAGACAACAACAACAAAAAAAATGGCTCTGAGCGCTATGGCACTTAACATCTAAGGTCATCTGTCCCCTAGAACGTAGAACTACTTAACCTAATTAACCTAAGGACATCCCACACATCAATGCCCGAGGCAGGATTCGAACCTGCGACCGTAGCGTCGCGCGGTTCCGGACTGAAGCGCCTAGAATCGCTTGGCCACCGCGGTCGGCTATAGTTTAAACCATGACATCAAATTCGTGGGAGTACGTTGCTATTACAGTTCTTAAATTCGATGTAAATTTCATTTTTGGGACGAATTCTTTTCCAGTTACGTATTTCTCTGTACTGTAATTTCTTGGACGTTATGTTAAAATAATGAACAAACTACTGATCCAAACAGGGCCCGGGTTCGATTCCCGGCTGGGCCGGAGATTTTCTCCGCTCAGGGACTGGGTGTGGTGTTGTCCTAATCATCATCATTTCATCCCCATCGACATGCAAGTCGCCGAAGTGGCTTCAAACCGAAAGACTTGCACCAGGCGAACGGTCTACCCGACGAGAGGCCCTCGTCACACGACATAATAATAATATACTATAACATTAAGTGGTATTTTATAAGATCAATACCAGGTGTAGAAGTATGAAACCGGAATTTGGTTGCAATAATTACACGTCTTTTGTTTTAAACTGATAAATAATATTTTATTCAAAATAATCTCCATATCAATTACCTCTCCGGCAGGCTATGAATGCCACGCGGAAAAAAAAAAACAGTTCTTCTTTTCAAGCGAACCGGTCAGCGACCCATTTTCATACGAATTGAAGCGTTGTTCAGCGAGAGCGTGTCCCCGTGATGCAAATAGATGCTAATCGGGAGGAGCCAAGTCTGGAGAATAAGCCACATGCCCTAGCATTTCCCAATTGAGCCCCTCGATTGTTTCCCTGATCCATTTTGCTGTGTGTGATGGGGCGTTATCGTGAAGCAATATGACTTTGTGTTGCCTTTTTCCATATTCTGTTCGTTTTCCACGTAATGGTCGATTTAAATCGATCATTTGCTGTTGGTAGCGATCAGTGTTGAAGGTTTCACCAGGTCTTAGCAGCTCATAATAGATGACACCCTTCTGATCCCACCAAACACAGAACGTTGTCTTCTTTCCAAAGCGATTTGGTCTTGCAGTGAATATCGATGGTTTGCCTGGATTCAGCCATGATTCACGACGGTTAGGATTCGCGAAATATATCCATTTTCCATCACCTGACTCTATTCGATGGATAAACGACTTTCTTTTGTATCTGGCGAGCAGCATTTCACAGGTGGTCTTTCGAATTGCTTGCTGTCTTTCATTCAGTTCATGCGGAACCCATTTTCTGCAACTTTCCCATAGTTTTCAACCGAAGAGAAACGGCTTTTTGCGTCACATTCAATTGTTCCGCAAGTTCCTTCATCCAGTAACGCCTGCTATTCGTTGTCTTCGAACATTTTCGGCTGTTTCCTGCGCTCGTCGTTTCTCAAGTCAAAATCACCACTTTTGAATTTTTTCAACCACTCGAAACACTGAGTTTCCCCAAGAGCATGTTCGCCGAAAGCTTTTACAAGCATTCCATGCGATTCTGCAGCAGTTTCCTTCAAATGATAGCAGAAAACCAATGCTGTCCGCAAATCGTAGTTCGTAGGCACAAAACTCGACATTTTTACGGGTTTGAAACAGATACCTGTGTATCGAACTTGGTTTACTGTGTGCTGACATTCGTCGTCAGCCGTTATAGGAAGCAGATGGCGCCGCAGACGCGGTCTCACGGGACCTACGCTGACGGCTAGAACCAGCTATAGGGAAATTTTCGGTTTCGTAATTCTACACCTGATAGATTAGAAAAGAAACAAACGAAGAACTCTTCAAAACAACTGGATCGTTCGCCCGAACAACGCTGAAACCAACACTTTTGTCGAAAGTGATTTAGAGCTGGAAGAGCGTTGTATTTGGCATCTGTTGGTTGAATTGTTACCGCATGGCGTTACTTTTGGTACCATTGTCGAACTACAATGTTGTTTGTTGCGACGAACAACGTTGTAGAGGAAAGCATAATGGGTGACGCACATAATATTGTGGTAACGATTGGAGAGCAAAAGTGCCTGAATAAAGGAAGCAAACTAAAGTTAACACTGTTAGTGGAAGGACAATAAATGCGAGACATGGGAGGGCAATGAATGCTTTTTCATATATCGAGGAAAAATGATCCTGTTCCATGAAAGTTTCCGCCTGATGGCATGAGTGGAACAACGCTGTAACTGCTACTCGCAATCAATAAAGTTCCTCACAATTCGCGTAACCAGAAAATTGTGTTCAATACAGTGTTGTAGCTCTTCGTCGAAACCGGAATATCAGTTTCGCAAATATTTCACTGCAATAGATCATAAATTGGTCATTGCAGGGCATGGTTTCCTGCCACGCGAAAGGGATGCTGTCTTAATAGAGTGAAACAAAAGATCTTTCCGTATGTTGAGCCAGATGATTTGATTCCAGTCACTGCCAACGCCAGGAACAACAAATTCCTTGTTCGCAAGGTGGATCCAGGGGATTTTAGGTATCTCTACGCACTAGATCAAAGGTTGCATAGACTCCTAGTCAGAATAACTCTGTCTGGATACAATTATCGTATGATGACCCTACTATACCAAGGAGAAGAAAATGTCATAACACTCTTCAACTGTGGGTTTGTCAAAGCATTACAAAGAAACAGAGAGGTGCTCGGCCAAGAAATCTGCTGCCAGCTAAGATTTCAGTTTTCCCTATCTTATATGATATCGATCAAAAACGCCTAGATCAGGTGTCAGTATTTTCCAGTTGAAAAGCGGAATTACTATGAAGTGCATAGCGGATTTGCACGTCATTCTGACAAAACTCTTTGATTGCAGACTGAAAATGTAATGCAGAATCTTCACGTTTAGTGCAAATGCAACTGAAATGGTGTTAAATTTTTTGTGCCTTTTTCTTCTTCTGCTGCTGCTGCTTGCGCATATTTATGTTGCAATAAACGTTTATGTTTTGACTCGTTTTTTTTTGTGTTTTCTCAAAATAAGACTTCTGTTTCTGCAATCAGTAACACAGATGAACCAACGTGTTTCAGCAGTACAACTACGCAGAAATTTCGGTGTTCGTCCAGAAATATTAAAATAGTGCTATTTCTTCAGAGTTAACGTATACAGTTGCGTAATAACTGTTACAAAATTATGCAGAATGGCGTTTTATCTCATGTATGTATACTCGTATATCTCACATATACTTTCACCATCAAGAAAGCTCAAATATGTAGACATGAAACAGTTTTTGTTCTCCTGTAAAATTTACTTTTTGGTAGTTATGACGTTGTTCAGGTGGAGGATTGAATTATTAGAAGGAGTATGACATGTGTAAGAGAAGCATGGACAACGAAATCCCAATTAATGAAATGACTAGTGCCAACTGAGATTGACTTTTCGAGACCGTCTGCATGGATAACCATCTACATCTACATCTACATTTATACTCCGCAAGCTACCCAACGGTGTGTGGCGGAGGGCACTTTACGTGCCACTGTCATTACCTCCCTTTTCTGTTCCAGTCGCGTATGGTTCGCGGGAAGAACGACTGTCTGAAAGCCTCCGTGCGCGCTCGAATCTCTCTAATTTTACATTCGTGATCTCCTCGGGAGGTATAAGTAGGGGGAAGCAATATATTCGATACCTCATCCAGAAACGCGCCCTCTCTAAACCTGGCGAGCAAGCTATATCGCGATGCAGAGCGCCTCTCTTGCAGTCTGCCACTTGAGTTTGCTAAACATCTCCGTAACCCTATCACGGTTACCAAATAACCCTGTGACGAAACACGCCGCTCTTGTTTGGATCTTCTCTATCTCCTCCGTCAACCCGATCTGGTACGGATCCCACACTGATGAGCAATACTCAAGTATAGGTCGAACGAGTGTTTTGTAAGCCACCTCCTTTGTTGATGGACTACATTTTCTAAGGACTTTCCCAATGAATCTCAACCTGGTACCCGCCTTACCAACAATTAATTTTATATGATCATTCCACTTCAAATCGTTCCGCACGCATACTCCCAGATATTTTACAGAAGTAACTGCTACCAGTGTTTGTTCCGCTATCATATAATCATACAGTAAAGGATCCTTCTTTCTATGTATTCGCAATACATTACATTTGTCTATGTTAAGGGTCAGTTACCAATCCCTGCACCAAGCGCCTATCCGCTGCAGATCTTCCTGCATTCCACTACAATTTTCTAATGCTGCAATTTGTCTGTATACTACAGCATCATCCGCGAAAAGCCGCATGGAACTTCCGACACTATCTACTAGGTCATTATATATATATATATATATATATATATATATATATATATATATATATATATATATATTGCGAAAAGCAGTAGTCCCATAACACTCCCCTGTGGCACGCCAGAGGTTACTTTAACGTATGTAGACGTCTCTCCATTGATAACAACATGCTGTGTTCTGTTTGCTAAAAATTCTTCAATCCAGCCACACAGCTGGTCTGATATTCCGTAGGCTCTTACTTTGTTTATCAGGCGACAGTGTGGAACTGTATCGAACGCCTTCCGGAAGTCAAGGAAAATAGCATCTACCTAGGAGCCTGTATCTAATATTTTCTGGGTCTCATGAACAAATAAAGCGAGTTGGGTCTCACACGATCGCTGTTTCCGGAATCCATGTTGATTTCTACAGAGTAGATTCTGGGTTTCCAAAAACGACATGACACTCGAGCAAAAAACATGTTCTAAAATTCTACAACAGATCGACGTTAGAGATACAGGTCTATTGTTTTGCGCATCTGCTCGACGACCCTTCTTGAAGACTGGGATACCTGTGCTCTTTTCCAATCATTTGGAACCTTCCGTTCCTCTAGACACTTGCGGTGCACGGCTGTTAGAAGGGGGGCAAGTTCTTTCCTGTACTCTGTGTAGAATCGAATTGGTATCCCGTCAGGTCCAGTGGACTTTCCTCTGTTGAGTGATTCCAGTTGCTTTTCTATTCCTTGGACACTTATTTCGATATCAGCGATTTTTTCGTTTGTGCGAGGATTTAGGGAAGGAACTGCAGTGCGGTCTTCCTCTGTGAAACAGCTTTGGAAAAAGGTGTTTAGTATTTCAGCTTTACGCGTGTCATCCTCTGTTTCAAAGCCATTATCATCCCAGAGTGTCTGGATATGCTGTTTCGATCCACTTACTGATTTAACGTAAGACCAGAACTTCCTAGGATTTTCTGTCAAGTCGGTACATAGAATTTTACTTTCGAATTCACTGAACGCTTCACGCATAGCCTTCCTTACGCTAACTTTGACATCGTTTAGCTTCTGTTTGTCTGAGAGGTTTTGGCTGCGTTTAAACTTGGAGTGAAGCTCTCTTTGCTTTCGCAGTAGTTTCCTAACTTTGTTGTTGAACCACGGTGGGTTTTTCCCGTCCCTCACAGTTTTACTCGCCACGTACCTGTCTAAAACGCATTTTACGATTGCCTTGAACTTTTTCCATAAACACTCAACATTGTCAGTGTTGGAATAGAAATTTTCGTTTTGATCTGTTAGGTACTCTGAAATCTGCCTTCTATTACTCTTGCTAAACAAATAAACCTTCCTCCCTTTTTTGTAAATTCCTATTAACTTCCATATTCAGGGATGCTGCAACGGCCTTATGATCACTGATTCCCTGTTCTGCGCTTACAGAGTCGAAAAGTTCGGGTCTGTTTGCTATCAGTAGGTCCAAGATGTTATCTCCACGAGTCGGTTCTCTGTTTAATTGCTCGAGGTAATTTTCGGATAGTGCACTCAGTATAATGTCACTCGATGCTCTGTCCCTACCACCCGTCCTAAACATCTGAGTGTCCCAGTCTATATCTGGTAAATTGAAATCTCCACCTAAGACTATAACATGCTGAGAAAATTTATGTGAAATGTAATCCAAATTTTCTCTCAGTTGTTCTGCCACTAATGCTGCTGAGTCTGGAGGTCGGTAAAAGGAGCCAATTATTAATCTAGCTTGGTTGTTGAGTGTAACCTCCACCCATAATAATTCACAGGAACTATCCACTTCTACTTCACTACAGGATAAAATACTACTAATAGCGACAAACACGCCACCACCGGTCGCATGCAATCTATCCTTTCTAAACACCGTCTATACCTTTGTAAAAATTTCGGCAGAATTTATCTCTGGCTTCAGCCAGCTTTCTGTACCTATAACGATTTCAGCTTCGGTGCTTTCTATCAGCACTTGAAGTTCCGGTACTTTACCAATGCAGCTTCGACAGTTTACAATTACAATACCGATTGCTGCTTGGTCCCCGCATGTCCTGACTTTGCCCCGCACCCTTTGAGGCTGTTGCCCTTTCTGTACTTGCCTGAGGCCAACTAACCTAAAAAACCGCCCAGTCCACCCCACACAACCCCTGGTACCCGTGTAGCCGGTTGCTGCGTGTAGTGGACTCCTGACCTATCCAGCGGAACCCGAAACCCCACCACCCTATGGCGCAAGTCGAGGAATCTGCAGCCCACACCGTCGCAGAACCGTCTCAGCCTCTGATTCAGACCCTCCACTCGGCTCTGTACCATAGGTCCGCAGTCAGTCCTGTCGACGATGCTGCAGATGGTGAGCTCTGCTTTCATCCCGCTAGCGAGACTGGCAGTCTTCACCAAATCAGATAGCCACCGGAAGCCAGAGACGATTTCCTCCGATCCATAGCGACACACATCATTGGTGCCGACATGAGCGACCACCTGCAGATGGGTGCACCCTGTATCCTTCATGGCATCCAGAAGGACCCTTTCCACATCTGGAATGACTCCCCTCGGTATGCACACGGAGTGCACATTGGTTTTCTTCCCCTCTCTTGCTGCCATATCCCTAAGGGGCCCCATTACGCGCCTGATGTTGGAGCTCCCAACTACCAGTAAGCCCATCCTCTGCGACCGCCCGGATATTGCAAACTGAGGGGCAACCTCTGGAACAGGACAAGCAGCCATGTCCGGCCGAAGATCAGTATCAACCTGAAACAGAGCCTGAAACCGGTTCGTCAGACAAACTGGAGAGTCCTTCCGTTCAGCTCTCCGGAATGTCTTTCGCTCCCTGCCACACCTCGAGACGACCTCCCACTCTACCACAGGTGAGGGATCAGCCTCAATGCGGGCAGTATCCCGGGCAGCCACAGTCGTAGTCCGATCGGGGGATGCGTGGGACGAGCTGGCCGTCCCCGACAAACCCCCATCCGGACCCCCACAGTGATGCCCATTGGCAACAGCCTCAAGCTGTGTGACCGAAGCCAACACTGCCTGAAGGGATGCCAACTCAGCCTGCATCCGAACACAGCAGTTGCAGTCCCTATCCATGCTAAAAACTGTTGTGCAAAGAACGTCGGAACTAATCTACAGAGAGCACAAACAAATCGACAAAAAATTTAAACGGTTATTAAAATACAAGATTGCCTAGTAAATGCAGTAATGCTGCTACTTGCGCACTGCTGACACACTGCTCGGCGGCGGAAGGAGACTACGCGATTTTACACTATTCAGGTACTAAAACGCGATGCTACAACTCTCAAATACTATAATACGCCCGAAATTTATGAATTAAACAATACAAGTACCAAAAACACGGAAAGAAATTAAGAATTAAACTATGTAACAAATAAGTGAGCTAGGAGTATACGACTTTCTGCTGGCAGCTGCTTATCCAACTGTGGCAGGGAGCACCAGGCGGGAAAGGGTGAGAAAAGAAGTAATCAGGAAGAAACTGAATGTAATATGTTACATTACTGATTCTGTGGAAGAAAAACAATTCATGTGGTACGGATATACGAAAAGATTGTCAGAAGAGAGGTTGCCACTGTGTATCATGGAATGGGAACCACCAGGGAGGAAGAAAAGAGGGAGCAAGAAATTCAGACATCAATCAGAAGAAGGAATACTAAAGAAAATCCGTGGACAGATAGGCACATATGGTGATTGAAAATTAAATTTTATCCACAATGTTGGGTTGCTGGAAAATGAAAATACATTTTACAACCAGGAATAATAGTCATTATTATTATGGTATTTGAACAATTTATATGCTTTATTGTTAAATTATTAAGATCTTTGGCATTTGGCATGTTGAATGTGAATGTCCGGCAAGGGAGGGGGGTGGGGTGTTAGAACCAATTATAAACTGTGATCCTCTTCCCCCGCGCCCTGGCCAGAACAGAATCCTGGACGCGTACCTGCTGCCGAAACAAATCCGACACACTTGGAGTGCTCGCAGGTAGACCAGGCAAACCACATAAGTTGCGTAATGCAAGATAGAAAGGAAAACACTCTAGACTATAAAAAAGCTGACCTTTGAAAACTTAGTTGTAAACGACTGAAACAAATAGAAACAAATTTGGAAATTTGTGGTAAGGTCTTATGGGACCAAACTGCTGAGGTCATCGGTCCCTAAGCTTACACACTACTTAATCTAACTTCAACTAACTTACGCTAAGGACGACACACGCACCCACGCCCGAGGGAGGACTCGAACCTCCGACGGATGGAACCGCGTGGACCGTAAGAAGATGCCCTAGACTGCGCGGCTACCCCGCCCGGCCAACAAATAAAATTTACATGCTTGCATATCTATAGTTTGCAGACCTGTGTCCAAAACTGTACTGTTAGGTGAATTACGGATAATGTTGAACGCACGTTTCGATTTTGTATTGTGGGGGTTTCGATGTTGTCAAAGAAGTGATAGTCTGTTGCTATTACAGTTTTTAAATCATTTGGGTAACGCTTCTACTTCTCAAGTTTTCGAATGCTGCATTTCTCTGAATTTTAATATCTTGGAATTTGTGCTAAATTGATGTACTAAGTACTGATGTAAGCAAATTATTACTAACTTAAATCATTTTGTATATCATCATCATCGTCTTAGGCGGTACTGGGGAATGAAATACCCATGGTAGACCAAATACTAACACAGGGCTAAACCCACTAAGTGCCTGCTCTGGCTCCCAACGGCTAGTGGTCAGCGTCTGATCAAAAAGTTCGTGCGGCTGCTACAAATATGAATATGTCTTGACCTCAACAACGAAGTCTTTAACAGTTGTGATCTAATTTGAAGAAAAAAAGTGAGGGAACAACAGAAAAGATATCCATCACCCAGCCCTTTTCCTGGCGATCGGATTCTGGGACACCAGGAATATTTTGAAAACGAGAAGAGTTGGAGCATCTCAAAACCTTATCGCAAACACTAAATTGATACACCAACACAAATACACTGGTCGAACTAGGCAAACCTGATCAGCTTACTGATGCAATAGAAAAGATTAGCATAAAAATCCTCACAGTAGAAGAGACGTGTTTCACAGATGAAAAACACTTCAACGCAGAAAACTACAGAATATACAATAGAAAACGTGCTGTCAAAAGAGGAACACCGATAATGTTTGGCACAGGATATGCAGTACTAAAATCAGTCATAGACAACATCCTTGATTTCAATTCGATACCAGAAAGAATGTCCACAATTACTCTCAAATCAGGAAACAAAAGATACGCAGTCATCAACAAGAAATACACTTTAAAATTTTGTTAGGAGACTTTAGTGCAGAACTAGGTAAAGAGGTGTGCAAGAAAATCACTGCCCCACACACTGCACGCAAATGCACGACCAAGAATGGGGAACATCTCACACATTACTGTCAAATTTTTAAGTTGAAAGTTATGTCAACGGAGTGTCAAAAGCCAAGGCGAAAACTCACAACATGGAAAATGCCCAAAAATACGGGGAAAACTCAAAATACATCACGTAGGCATAACACACAAAAGCAAGATAAACTGTGAACGGGAGAAACAGAAGACAACACAGAACAAAATTATAAGCCTGGACCCAAAATACTTGGAGATAAATAAAGACAAAATAATTGAAGAAATTAGTCGAAATGCAACAGAAAATATGACAGACCTCGCGAAGACAGTTTAAAAAGCAATGAGTTCGGGTCAACCTCCCAGGAAACACAAACATAGGCGGGACGCAACTTGTGATCAGACCACTCGACGAACAATTCAGACATGGAAGAATTTCAGCAGTAACATAACAACAGAAACGTGGCAGAATTTCCAAAAAGTTCAGAAACAATCCTCGAAATGTGTCGGAAGAGTGAAAATGCCATACAGCAAAAAGAGAATGAATTAAATCGAAAAAGACTTCAAGAGAAATAACATGAGAAATTTCTACAGAATTTTCAGGGAAAATATGAAAGATTATCAACTTCCAAATAACTGCTTAAAAAGAGCTGAGGAATCTCTACAAACAAATATTAAAGAAAACTGCAAAATTATTAAAAAATACTTTAATAAACTCCCCAACTGTGAGAAGATGTACTTCATGAAAAGGATACCAAATACATATTCGAAACCGCCTCAAATCGCAGGAGTAGAGAAGGTTTTAAAACAACTAAAAACCAACAGAGCCGCAGGAGAAGATGGTATTATCGTCGAGATCTGGAAACTCAAAGACTAAAACACAAAGAAAACTCATAAAAATCTCACAGAAATATGGATTACAGAGAGAATTCCACAGGAATGGAAACGGTCATTGATTCATCTACTTCACAAAAATGGCGGGGAGACAGACAATGATAACTGTAGTGGTATCTCATTATTATCGGTCATTTACAAAATTCTCCCCAAGGCACTACTCAACACACTAGAACAACGAGCTGATACAAAATAGGAGAATACCAAGTGAGCTTCAGAAAACGAAGACCCTCTACTGAACAGATTTGGAATTTGCGAACACTTCTGAAGGTCAGACAGACGAACGACACTGTATTCCAGACTTTTCATGAGTGCATCCGGGAAATTATTAACTCTTGTACCGATAAATCACCTAATAACTTTTCAGCCATTCTCAGGGTGAGTCGCTTGCAAAATTTTTAGAGAACTTTACGCTGCGGAGTAAACGCGTATGCATCAGAGATAATACTGTTGGTAACAAGAGCGTCAGCCATAAATAACTATTTGCGCCTCTAAGAGGAAAATAAAGCAATCGCAGACATAGCGAATCCACGGTGCTCACGGAGTATTTGGGTGACTATTGAGGATGGCTTACGTTAAAACGCCAGGCAGTGAAGACCTAGAACAATATTTCCTTTAAGAGTGCAAATGTGAAATGAGGGGTTTGCGTGGCTGTTTCCAGCTCGACAAAATATTTCACTTCTGCTCTCTCAAAGGAAATATTATTCTAAGTCTTCACTGCTTGGCATTCTAACATATGAAATTCATAAATAATCAGCCGCACATAACATACTTATACTCCTAAGAACCGTTGAAAAAAAAAAGGACGAGTGAGAGAATATTTTTGTTTGAAAATAGTTTCAGATTGAAAATATTCAATTTATAGCTTATGTAAAGGGACTTTTTTTTTTTTTTTTTTTTTTTTTTTTGTACAGCCGTTTGATATATGGTCACTTCTTGGGCCGCATGCTGGCCGCGGGTTAGGCATCTCTGCACTAGAAGAATATGGAATAGACAGAAAAACTAGGGTACTCATACAACAGACCCTTGCAGACACCACATCCAAGCCTGCCGTTGTGGCCGAGCGATTCTAGGCGCTACAGTCTGGAACCGCGCGACCGCTACTGTCGCAGGTTCGAATCCTGTCTCGGGCATGGATGTGTGTGATGTCCTTAGGTTAGTTAGGTTTAAGTAGTCCTAAGTTCTAGGGGACTGATCACCTCAGAAGTTGAGTCCCATAGTGCTCAGAGCCTGTTTTTGAACCACACCCAAAATAAAATTTATGGTAGAAATGTCAGAACCATTCGAGATACACATAAGGACCAGACAAGCAGATGGCCACTCACATCATTTATTCAACATGGTCTTGAACAAAATCAGCAAACAATGGGAAGAAAAGGTAAAAGGGATGCAGTTACGAAGAACAAGTGAAGACAATACAAACATAAAATACCTGGCATTTGCAGATGACCTGGCAATACTCAGCAACAATAGACAAGAAGCAGTGCAATACAACAAACTAGCCATGCACACAATATACGGCAAGGTTAACAGAGTGAAAAAAATCAACAATTTAGGGGACTATATACAAATACGAGGATCGAACAAGGCACCCCACATAGAACGAACTGAAAAACTCCAGAAAGCCTACAAATTCACATGGACACACTACAATAAAAGAAACATATCAAAACAGGGCAAACTCAACAAGCGCTACAATCAATGGTGTACCGTGAGGTTTGAGTGCCTGGGACTATATAATACTGCACCTCCTCATAAGCTGTTACCAATTCAAGATTTAACCTTTTTTGTAAACCTGCAACTGTAATTATAAAATCAAATTACTTCTCTAAAGTCGTTAATGTTTATTCCGAAACTGTAACAGTTTAAAGGCACCAGTATAAAGAATAACAAAATGAGGAAACAGAAAGCCTTAAGTATTATACATTTTCAGTATATAAATTTGCATTTATTCGGAATCTTCTAGATTTTGTTCTTGTAAATTCTTCAATATCGTTGTTAAAACTAACATTTATTTTTCCTTCAGTTTATAAAATTTTAAGTTATTTAACCTTAGTGATTATTAAAAAATTCATGGTGCCACATCAAACTTAACTAAACTTCCTAGCATCTTACACTTCATTATCCAGCTCAATAATTCTAAAGCTGTCCATGCAAAAATGTTCTCTTTTGGATGAACTTTTTAAATATAGGAACGTGGTGTCTGATTGTATGTATTCCAGCAATCATAGCTGAAGCATTCAATTCAGAATATTTCTCATGTAAATGCCGAGTGTTTCCAACAATTAATTCATTTTTTCCAATAGTATTTGAATTTGAAGGCAGGAAGATACCTCAAAAAGTATATTCACTTGTAATGTAAATTGTTTAAATTCTGATGCTAGCTTATCTACTGCCTCAAACTGTTTTCGACTAGATTCCTGAAATTTAAGTCATATTCAATACTTTTCTCACGAGACTTTTCTCTCGTCTTCCGATTCTTTTTTCTGTTGACATATCAAATAAAATGCATATCTGCATGGCATCCTCAGCTGCTTGTGTGATTAGATAACCATGATTTTCCTAGTGCTTTCAGCTTTTGAACACAGTGATGAAGCCCTAATTGTCTTTGTTATAGGTAATCTGAGCATCATTCGCTTCAGTAAGCACTTGGCTCCTAAAATGAAGGAATCGAAATACAGGGTAGGTCATAAAGCAACGCAACAAACTGCCTGCATCTCCTTCCATTTCTGGAGTTTCTTCTGATCGTCCCTCAAGACTTCCAAAGCTTCTATTATGCTTTTAATGTACTCAGCATGCTTTGAACTCCACCATTTCACAGGATCGCTTCATATCAACTGGCACATGTTGTTTAAGAACATACTACCTAAGTGTAGACTTGAGAAAAATGTGTACACATTTTGCACAGTGCCAAAACAGTCACCGACTTCGTTGCAGCAGTAGCTACATGTGCTCCAGGAAGATTAAAAGAGTGATGGTTACATGGCACAAACATTGCTTTGGAGTTTATATCTAAAATACATATCTCTACACCACTTGTGTGTCCAGCCATGGTCGCAACATTATCGTATCCTTGTTCATAGCAGTATTCCAGTATTAGACCATCTGATTTCCAATTGTAACAAGTTTGTTCTGTAATTATATCAGCTGATTTCCCATGTAATAGAAGTAAACGATTCCTCTACTATGACTTCTGAACCTGCAATGTGTACGTAACGAATTACTTGAGACATTTGGTTGGTATGTGACGTATCTGGTACTATGAAACATGATGAAGAAATACTTATGCTTAGAAATTTTCTTAAATATCCCTATTCTGATATGGTCGCCAACTAATTTGATGAATTCGTTTTGGTTTCGGGAAGGGGAGGTGGGCTGTGGGAACATCATATTTGGTAAGTAGCTTGAACCAAAGTTATCACTTCCACAAAAGTCTTCCAGTGACCATACAAGGGTATGTATGGATTGTCTGGCTAAATACAATACACAATCAAGATTTCTTGTTTATACAGCTTTCCAGTTCTCAGATGACTTATGTTGTTTTTACAGAACCCATCATCGATTGTTTCACATCTCTGTAGTCGCTTTCCAAGCCCTTTCCAATTTAAAATGCTTCAACATGATGACAGGATTTTTCGTGATCTAATATTCTGCGTTTAAGCTGTCTCCATGTTTTAGAACCATATGGCTGTAGAAAAGAACTTTTAGCTAAAAAGAGAGAGAGAGAGAGAGGGAGAGAGAGAGAGAGAGAGAGAGAGAGAGGGAGAGAGAGAGAGAGAGGAGGGGGGGGGGTGGAAGGAAAGCGATATACAGGCTGAACATTAACAAAACTGACAAACTGCAGGGACCGATTCTCACTGGAAATGAGGGAAAAAAGGTACTATGAACATGTGTCCGGAAATGCATCGTTATCACGGTAGATGGCTTTGACGAATAACAATTCCTCTGACCATGGGATGTCTGTTCCTTGTGAGTTGTAGGCTATGTGATTGACGCAGCGTACTGTAAGCAGCAGAACGGTCCTGTGTTTCTGTCGGAAACAAGCCGAGATGGTGTTTGTGTACGACCAAGCACCTGTAAACGGTTTAGAGGTAGCACGGCTTCACCAAAACAAGCACAGTCACAGACACTAACAACATTACCCAACATTTCAAGCCCTTTTTGGGCGTTCGTGTGATCATGGGTTCTTTCTGACAGACGAACGTGCAGATAGGCGGCGGACTGTGCGCACACCCGATTTGGAGGACCGGGTTCTACAGGATATCGAGACGAATTTCAGTGCAAGCTCCAGGCAAGTGGCCCGCCAACACTGTGTAAGCCAAAGTACGATTATGTGTATCCTACGGGACAACTGCTACTATCCCTATCACCTGCAATCCCATGAAGACCGCTTTAACGTCTGTTATGACGTGGATGCGATGCAGCTCTGTCCTGTGTTCCGGGACGATTTGCTGTCATTGCACGCACACCGTCCATTTCTGGACACGTGTTCGTAGGACCTTTCTCCTCCATTTCCAGTGAGGAATCTGTCACTATAGTTTGTCGGTTGTATTAATGTTCACCCTGGATAGCATATATGATGCGGACTTTCTCGGAATATTCCAAAGGTGAAATCTCATCGGGTTATCAGACGAATGGTGGCGTAATCTTCATGCAACGTTTCAACGACTTTCATACCCATCATCTTCCGCAAGTTTCGTCGTTTGAAAATAATGAGTACGAAACTTATTGAAACGTTGCGACAAGAAGATGCCATCACTCAGCTGATTACCTGGGCAGCATAGGACTTCGTTTTCTAATTTCATATAAAATGAATCCTTAGAAAGTGATCTACCAGTATTACCTGCAGGAAAAAAAGCATCTTTATTCTGTAGTTCACACGTCCCTCTCTCAATAAGTTCATTTTTCAAGCTCTCGCTTACGCAGGGTGTACATGAAGTGCGGGAATTCTTGCAATTAAACATTGTACAGATGTCATACATATTGCATTTTGTAGAGAAACTCTGAAAGTTTTTTTACAAACATTCGATATGCGAACCATGATTGACCCGACAGACGTCGGTAATCGAATTCTTGCCATACCCGTCCCAGCATGGCATCGTCGACTGTAGAAGTCGCAACCCGTATTTTCTCCTGGAGCTCTGATACATGACGTGGTAGAGGTGGTACATTACACCAGATCTTTAATGTGTCCCCACAGACAAAAGTCACGCGGAGTGAGATCTGGTGGTTGGGGAGGCCATTTCATGAAACAGCTGTCCCCGCCGGCCGGAGTGGCCGTCCGGTTCTAGGCGCTACGGTCGCAGGTTCGAATCCTGCCTCGGGCATGGATGTGTGTGATGTCCTTACGTTAGTTAGGTTTAATTAGTTCTAAGTTCTAGCCGACTGATGACCTCAGAAGTTATGTCGCATAGCGCTCAGAGCCATTTGAGCCAAGCTGTCCCCTTCTGTAGCACAGCCGATCCATCGATGCGGCAGCTCCGTGTTGAGGTACCCACGAACTTCACGATGAAAATGAGGTGGAGCCCCATCCTATTGAAAGATGAACGGAGAGTCCGATTGCATTTGAGGCATCAGCCATTGCTGCAACATGTCCAAGTAGGAATGTCCAGTGACAGTGCTCTCGGCGAAGAAGAATGGCCCATACAGTTTTCGACGAGACAAGGCACAAAAAAATTTACTTTTGGGGAATCACATTCAAATTCAGTGCATTCGTATGGGTGCTTTCTACCCCAGATTCACAATTATGCTTGTTCACTTTCCCATTAGTGTGAAAAGTGGCTTCGTCGCAAAAAATTAAGCGATCAACAATGCCATCCCCATCCTCATTCAATTGTTGCAATTGTGAACAAAACTCAAAACGCTTGTCTTTGTCGTCATCATTGAGCTTCTGCATTAGCTCCAATCTGAACGGTTTCATAGACAGCTTCTGTCACAGGACTTTCTACACTGTCATTGGAGCCATTTCGAGTTCACAGGATGCACGACGCACCGATTTCTTTGGACTCCTTATGAATGTCTCTCGTACCCACTCCACATTCAGTTCACTCACACTGGGACGTCCGCTTCTTTTTGCCAGGCACAACCAACCTGTCGTAACGAATTTGTTGTGCCAGTGGTAAAAGGCCTTCCTTGTTGATGGCTTCTTACGGGATTTGGTTCTAAACATCCGTTGAACAGCTGTAGCGCACTTGTTTTTGTCGAACTCCTACACACAGAAAGCTCGCTCCGCACCTGAACTCGCCATGTTTGCGACTAGCGCAGGCTATTGGCAAATTACCGAACTACGCTGTGGCGGTATACACGGAAAAAAAAAATCAGGGTTTCTCTGCAAAACGACATACGTATAATATCTATACGATTTTGGTTCTAATGCAATAAATAACTGAAAATGTTCCCAAACTTTATGTACACTCTTTATTTTCCGACCAGTAAATAATATCCGTGAAAAATTTCAAAGCGAACTGCACTGAGAGTGATTTTCTGCGTAGTTTCTGTTGAAGCATTTTCAGGCAAAGTTGTCTCTGCTCCTACTGTAAAGAGTGAACAGCTTACAAATTCTTGATTATACGAACATGTCATTTTGGTGCAATTACAGAGCTGGTGCTATAAGCAATTCTCACAATAAATCTGTCGACACTTTCAGCTAGTTTAGCAAGCTGTATCTGTTCTCTTTTACGTCATCGCCTGCACTGGGCGGCAGATTCGTTCTTAAAGATATTATGGATGAGATAAATTCTGCAAAAAATAAACAATTGTAATAAATGCATTTAACAACTAACATATAAACACAACTAATAGGCAAATAGAGCTGAGACTTTTAATCGGCATAGTGGCATTACTGAAGGCAAGAAGACAACTGAAGCTACAATACGTGTCAGTACATATGTACAAGTCACGACAGGAACGGCAAACAGGACAGGACGTTCACAATAAGTCCTGTAGCTAGCCAGAAATCACTGTTACGAGGAACACCGAGTGAGGTACTCATGCTACCACAGCCTTTTCTGTAGATAATTGATTTTTCCGGTCTACATCAAAATATAGTTTTTCTTTTAACAGGTACTTCAATGGACAGACACAAAAAGATGTAGTCCATTAATTGCAAAAACTATAAATTATGAAACAAAAACTTGTTTGGGTACACCTTCCGGAGAAGATCAACCTTAATAGCTGCTGCTTCCCAGGGGAAACTCACTTAAATTATTTTGGGAACTGCAACAGTTTATTGCCAAGTGTTGGTAATTTTAAAAAAAGCTGCAATTCCCAGAATTTAAAAACAAATTCATCAATACATTTTCTATGCATCGTTCAACAATATAGAAATGTTTACCCGTGCATTGTTTTTAAACTCTATGTTTTGCTCATGTCTTTTCAGTCCTGATATAGGCTAGTAGGAAGAACCTTTATTTCCCAACAGAAACACAACAGTGTCGTGAAGCAAGCGGCGCATGCGCCACGAGCGAAAGCGGGCCACTCCAACCAGTTGGAAATCTCACGAACCATCTTTATGAGGGTGGGGACAATCCCGACTACCACAGCCAAACATGTAAAATAATAGTTGTTGAACAACACTAACGTAGGCTGTTGATTATGAAGCGGACTATATGCAAGCCCTGAAATACCGTGCTTTATTTTATGATAAAACTGTATCTGACAATTCTTTTAGCACCCCTACTGCCGAACCCCCCCTCCCCCATGGTACGCCACTGACTAAAATACAGTTGTAGTAGCAGAAGTACTTTACACATCAGGAACGACCTCAATCGGAACATTGGCCACCACAGTGACAGCAAAAATAGAATGCAATATTTTGGGGTCAATACACAAAGATGATATATGGTTGAAGAGACCAACAGAAGAATTATATGGACAAACAGACTCACATACATGATTAGAAAACGCCAGTATTGGGGCAAGGCGCGAAGATGACGTAATCCAAGATGGCGGCCATGATGTCATCTGATGATGTCATGCAAGATGGCGGATATAGGCGGGAAGTTTGAATTTTGGCGGGAAGATGAGTCAATTGCGCTACCTCCACTAACCTAATACCCTTCCCCTCCCCTCCCCTAGAAAATGGTGAGAAGTTCAAATTCCACCAGGACAATGCAACCACTAATAACCTAAGAAAATCGCGTGAAAGAAAGGGCAGTTGGGTTACCTCCACTAACCCAAGTCATCCGACCGCCACGTCATCCTAGGAACTGGCAGGAAGTTCAAATTCCATCAGGATAATGCAATACACGACGGTTATCTCTACCAGCCTAAGAAAATGGCGGAAAGATAGGACACTTGGACAACCTCCACTAATCTAAGTCACCCAACCGCCACCTCCTCCTATGAATTGGCAGGAAATTTGAAATTTGGTGGGAAGATAGGTCAATTCGCTTATCTCTACTAACCTAAGGAATTGGCGGGAAAGAAAGCGCACTTATGCTACCTCCACTAACCTATGTCACCGGGCCGCCACCTCATCCTAGAAAATGGTGGGGAGAGGACTCGACCTGTGCTTGACATTAGTCTTTATTAGTTTGCATGCACTATTTTATTTAAACAATTAGAGGCACTTCCACCATCCAGTGTGGCCCCCAAGGGGTCCAGACTCCAACTGACCTCGACTGAGGCCGTATCAGTAATCTCTGAGCTTAGATTGAGGGGTATCATCGAATAAGTACTGAGATGTACTACGTGCACTGCATAAACCAGTACGCAAAACATACCCTCATAGGCATGTTATGATTAAAGGTTTGGATGACTTATAGCAGGCTGATCTTGTAGGTATGAGGGAATATTCACATGAGAGTAATGGATTCAGATATATGGTAATGGTTATTGATGCATATTCCAAATTGGCCTGGGCATTACCTCTTAAAACAAAACCGGGGACAAATGTTACAGGTGTGCTGGAATGTTTGAGCATTTGTTGCAGTCAGAAACAAACCAATGTCCAGGAAACATTCAAACCGATCACAGTGGAGAGTTTTACAATAGGTAGTTAAAGACCGTGATGCAGCTCATCGAGAGAGTCATAAGACGTCGAGGAAATAGAGCGCTAATCAAATGCCTTGGTTTTCCTGCAGCACAACACAGTTGGACTGATGCTAACAATTTGCTTTATAATGGGGTGCACAGTCCACTATCACCACAGTAACATAACATGCGTGCTAGGAGACACATTAGAAGAGGTGGTGGTATTCTAGACAAACTGTCAATGGAATTACACATTCCAGGATATAACTACTGTGGACCTGGAACAAAGCTTCAAAAACGCTTGGCACGAGGTGATAAGGGGATTAATGTGCTTGACAAAGCATGTATGGGACATGAAACTGCATGCACTGCAAATAAAGATATCCCAAGTCGTCACATTTCGACCGGATTTTAGCTGATAAGACTAAGGCGACACTCAGCAGAAAGGATATTGGTATAGACTAATGCAACGCAGCACTTTCAGTTGATAAATCCATGTATGGATAAATTCAGTTGGGTTCAGGAGTAATGAATTTCAAGTGAGTTGTGAACGCTGCTCATTGTGCACCAAAGAAGGAGCAGACTGGGAAGCAAAGATGTTTGGAGAACTGTGTTCTGACAGCGATGTATGCAGCTAAGAACGCTCTGAAGAAAAAAAAAAGTGGGAAAAAGAAAAGGATCGGTTAAAGCACCTCGAGTTCTACCAATATCCAAGACGTCTTGTGGTTTCCTTACATTCCTCATCCCAGCCCTCTTCGCTCTCTCGACGGTGGGGTCCCTCGCTAGTGGTGCTGCAACTATTGCTCGGACACTCAAGAACGCGCGAAACTCCCAACCGCATTTAGAAGAAGGAAGAAGACATAACGACATGATGGAAGCCGCAGCTATCGGAAAAGGACTAGAAAACGAACAGGAAAGGACTAGGTCTGTTCAAAAATAAAATAAAAGTCTGTTAGCAGTTCTACAGATTGGGGTCTCACAAATACTGATCTACTTAAGTTTGTTAAAAAAAATTCAACATTCCAAGATTCCATGGTGTTCAAATGGTTTATGAAACGTCCCCTTTGAAAAATTTATACACGACTGTGCTTAACCTGATACACAATATTTTTTAGCGCAACGCAATCTGACTTTCAAAATTCCCTACAAAAGAATGGCCCTGACTAACATTAAACTATACCTTTCACAAATCACTTACCTCACAAAAATCTTCGCTACTCAAGCTACTGCAATACAGCGAGCGCCACTACTGCCAGCTAAATAAAAGATTCAAACTACTGAAGGCACTAACTACTGATAGGGATAGTTAGCAAATGAAAGATATTAATAGAGAACAAACAATGTATTTACCTTGATATCATCATATATAAATATAGCAGTTCATGACAAATTTCAAAACTCCGCCATCTCTCTCCCCACATCCACCACTGCTGGCGGCTCACCTCCAACTGCGCAACGCTACGCGCTGTTCACAGCCAGCTGCCTAACACTACAATGGCGAGTATTACAACAATGCAAAGCAGCCACAGACTGCACACAGCACAGCCAGTGATTTTCATACAGAGGTGGCGTTACCAATAAAAAAACCTAAACAGCCTACTTACATAGCCCCCATGCTCCCCACAAAAAATTTTGCAAATTGGTTTGGGCAGTGGCCAATACAGATTTGAAAAAAATTTTTTATAATTACAATAACAAAGAAATCAAATGCACACACTTATTGATACAATTTTCTCACAGTCCATAAAGACAGTCCTGATCATTCATCACATTGCAGTGTTTTTCTCAAAGTCTGAGCAGGAAAAGAAAGTGCACACGGAAGTAGTGGATTTCCATGCAATCTTGAAGAAGTAGCGTTGTCCTTCCAACGGAAAGACAGTGCTGACTCTCGGCATGCAGACAGGTCATGGGCCACAACAGAGCAAACCCACAGCGGAGTCAGTCGACGTTTTGAAGAGTATTGGTGGGTAGGTCATCACAGAGCAGACCCACTGTAGTCCTGGTAGAGATTACGGTATTGGTGGGCCACCAGAGGTGCAGACCCAATGCAGCCCTTGTAGAGATAATGGTACTGATGGATCATCAAAGACGTAGACCCACTGTAGTCCTTGTAGAGATAATGGTACTGGTGGGTCATCAAAGATGCAGACCCACTGTAGTCCTTGTAGAGATGGCCAGCAGCCATCTGTTGTGACTATGCAGGTGCACAATCACCATCGAAGAGTCTTGCGGATAATAGAGCAAGTCCATAACCACCACTTGTGCACTCACAAAGTTTTTGAATTGTCCTGAGAACCAGCAATGCTGTTAACCAGTCCCTTGCCGAATTATTAACACACGTGCAAACACTAACAGTCCCTACTTCTCACATATTGTCCATATACTATGACCAATAGAAACGTGTGCAGTGAAATGTAACTTACAAGTTACTTAATTTGATGAACTGCTGTCAATTACAATTTTATAACATAAGAATACAATAACAAGGTACAAAATACATCATTCAAGAACATAACAATACAGATAACATTTGTAGTACAGGCTTTACAACAGAATAGAAATAAACATATACATCAATGTTACAGGAATTATGAGATAAGTAGATACATAAAAGTTCAGAATAACTTTCGAAACATCAACTTCACACATGAGCATTAAAACAAAACAGAATAAATAATGTCTAAACATCTTTACAAAGAAAATAACATATTATTAATGCAAATTATATTTGAGGATAACAGTATTCCTCATCATAGTGAATAGTATTAGAAACAAAATTCTATGAAACTACACAGAGACAGGAAGGAAACAAATACGCAAGGGTACACAAACATATAGTGGGAAAACACAAGGAAAGGACAGGGTTTCTTTTACTGCAGTATTTGGCAAACAAAACTTTCTTTACTTCTCGGAGATCTCCCTTCGTTCCTCATTATTTCCAAAAAGTCCTATCAATACCTGTTTTCTCTACCCTGTTCATATTTCTTTCAAAATAATTACGGATCATTGTACAATACTCATTTTGGCCCAAAACGTTTTCATATACCTTCAATGCATTTCTTTCCATTCATCACAACTTGTTACTTATATAGTCTACCCCCTCTTAAGCTAACTTAAATCTACTGAGCTCAGATGCTACACTAAGGGACGAGGCAATGCAGCAGCACATAAAACAACTAACGCAAACAGCAATGACAAAAAAGTGCAGATTTGCAAAGGAAGCAGCATTTTAGAAATTAGCGAAGCAATTGCAATATTACGACTAATATAAGGCAATGTGCAGCAAACAAGAAAAATAAATCTGGCTTAGCAGAGTAACACAAATTAAAATTCAGTAGCACTATGCCTGGCAAACAGCATAACTTATACCTAAACATGACAAAGTTCAAGCAGAAAAAGTATTACACTAAAAATGGCCATGTCTAATACCTATGTCACATCTTAACACTAGAGTGATGCATCACAATTTATTCTACAAAAGAAATTAACAAGTACTTGAAAAGAAAACTATGATTGCAGTTCCTGTGAAGGTAAATGTCTTTTTGTGCTCCCTCATTTTTTTTAAAAAAATTATTATTTACTCGATCTGTAGACAGAAAATATTTATATTAGTACATCTATAAAATTTTATTTTAACCAATGCTGCAGTGCAGCTAGAAACTAGATATTAAACAAAATGAGTAAATATGTACAAAGGAAGGCATGAAACATCATTCATTAGCCATAGGGCATTTCATAAGGTAGTACAGAAAATCTCTCAACTCTCGTAGAAAGACGCTTGTCATAATCAGGTGTGCAGATGTAAAAATATTTCTCGTCATTTCATTAGGCATTTCTGTAAATATCATAAATTAAGAGCTCCACAGTGTCAACATATGTTTTCAAGTTCGACCGTGTCGTTTTTGCGATGCTCTCTACAAAGGAACGTCAATAGCGAGGATAATGGCCTCCCCTTTTTTTTTTTTTTCTACCTGTGCCGCTGAAAAGGGCTCGCAATAATGGCTTTTTCTCCAGGCGTCTGACACACCTGGCCGCTCACAACGAATTACTTCACGGTCACTTACCTTTCTTAACGAAATATTTACGACAGCAGTTTTCGCTACAGCGACAGTCTCATATAAAAATTTCATAGGTCAAGAATTTGCGTTACAAATCTGTAGAAACAAAATCGTATGAACACAGTGTCCAAAAAATTTTCGCCGGCGTTGTGATACATTCACGCATTTACACACATTTCATAACTCTTAAAGTACGATTCTCGGTTTACAACATCCTTTTTCACCAGTCAGAGTCCCTACCTTCTATTCATTATTCATATACATATAAACACGTAATCACATTCCTTATATAGCATCATTTTATTGATCATAAACATACCGCAACAGCATAATACACATCGTCGTCGTAAAAATAACATCATAACACCTCAGTCAAATCTCAAAATCTTTTCAATAGTGTCATCTACCTCAAATGTACTTTAAAATCATGCTCCCTTACCAAATACATCATTCAAAGCTCTCATAGTATCACAATGGTTCCGAAAAAATGTGAGCATTTCACAAAGTACAGACAAAATACAATTTCATAAGTGTGAAGTTATCCAACTGTGTAATTACGTAAACATCTGTCACTGACGTAGTAAAAAGAATGTTTGTTTCTCTGTCAAATAATCAGATAGCTGTGTAATTTATGTGTTAGAGAAATATGGTACCGATGTGTAAAGTTGTATAAGCAAATACCATATTAGCTAGGGCTCCTTGTGCTCGCCAAACACATGGTACACAAAGTAAGCGTGTACCCCCCCTGAGGATTAATGTAATTATACCCTCAGGTGTTACAGATTACAGCAATGGAATGAAATGTATCATGGAAAACTTTCTTTGTAATTCAAAAATCTTGAAAAATAAATGGCTTAAGTACAAAATTAATCTCTCAAATGCTTGTCCTGTAGCGCTAAATGTGCGTCTTGCTGTAAGATAATTCTGTGGAAGTGTCGTAGTTATCGTCCTCCGAAAGCTAAGTTCTGCAGAAGTCAATGTACTTACCTCATGATACACAAAAGTGAAATGCTTTGCGTATAGATATCTTAGTTATTACGCTTATTGCCGTGATGAGGAAAGTACTGTGCTGTAACGTATTGTTGTGCTACGGAAAAGGCAGTCTCATTGTAGCTATACCACAAAAGTTACTACTAAAACTTGTTTTTCTTTCCAGAAGAATTCAGAAAACTGTGTAGATATAAAACAGATACACCGCAAAAGCAACATTGTAAATTGTCACTCATTAGTAGCGTCGTGATAAAATCGTGTAGCTGTCACATAAACTAACCTCTGTGTCATCTGGTATCTCTCAGAAAGCACTTTAATTTCAGAATGTATTTTCAAATAAACCAAAATGTAGCATTAAAATCTCATTAACAGTACTGGTAAATGTTCTAAGTATGTGAGCCTTATAGTCGTTACGTAATCGTGCAACAAACAAGCAAGAATGCACACACACAATAACACTGTGTCGTCTGTTCACAATAACAATGCATTCGTAATTTCTGTTTAAAAATGTTCCCTAGGTTCTAGACTGGATATTTGACTTCAAACATTGTTGTATGTTAACAGATTCTAAGTCTGACAAAGCTTACTAGCAATGTAAAGTGAAAAGTTATATGGCAAAGACAAAGTTAAAAAGCAGATTATCTTTCAATAAACGGTTTTACATGTGAAATGTGGTGTAAACCTTTACTCTTCATAGTACTCAGACTTTTCAACTGAAAAGCAATTGTCATGTTTTATACATCGGTAAAGAATGCTAAAATTTTTCTCAAGGCTAGCGTCTTTTGTTATTTTTCTCGGAGCCAGCGGGCGCACGCGGCTGCCTGCTGTGCGGGTCATTGTCTGTTTCTTTGTTGACGCGCGTCGTAATTGGGATTAGGAGACCTAACTTCTACAAATTCACGTTGTCGAAAATGCCCTGCTCTGTTTGAATCCCGCCAGTTCTGATGAAATTCACGTCTGTCGTTATGATTATCTCGTCTGTCGTCATGTCGGTAGATTTCATAATTTCTTTCTTGTCGGTCATGTGGTGGAGAATTTCTTCCTGAATCGTAGCTGCGCGCTGAACTGTTGCGTCTGAAGTTATTCTGTCTCCCTTGATAATAATTATTTTGGTTCCCAAATTTTCTGTTTCTCTGATTGTCTCTGTGATAGTCATTACCGCGGAGAGGTGATCTTTCCCTGTAATTATTACTACTCTGCCAACGGTTGTCATACGGGTGGTGTCTGTTTTGGTCACGATTTACGTTATAAGAATAGCCTTGTCGTGTATTATTTCTGTCATCGCGGAATTGTGACAGATGTGACCTGTAATTGTTGTGTTCCTGTTCTCGCGTTCCGCGATTGTCACTGTCAATTTCCAGTTCTTGTAACAGTCCCTCAAAAGCTTCAATGTCGTCTTTGCAACGTCCTGCCAAAATAATATGTCGTAAATGTTCAGGCAGTTTGATTAAGCAAATTCGGATGAGTTCTGAGGGGCTGTATGGGTTTGAAAGATACTGATTCTTATGCAACATGTCTTCAAAATATTTCATAAGACTGGAAAATTCAGATTGTTCGAAACGTTTCATCATTATGATGCTATGTTTTACTCGGTCTTGTGTAGCTTGAGACCAATACGCTGAGAGGAAGGCATGATAAAATTCTCCTTCACTGTGACAATCGTGAATGACCGATCGCATTCTTACAGCTGGTTCATTCTCCAAGTAGCCACACATAAATTCTAATCTGTGTTCTAATGACCAGTTGGGAGGAAAACAATGAGAGAATTGATGGAGCCATGCTTGTGGATGAATGTCGTTGCCAGAATTCTTAAATGTTTTGAATTTACGTGTAGTAATGAACAGCTTATAGTCAAAATCATCATGTCGGCGAGTCGCATATCGGTCATTGTTAGGTCGTGTCGGCCGTTCCATCTCAAAATTCGGTGCACATTGCCAATTTCTTTCATAACTTCCGAAATGCCCTGTGTTATTATTTTGCGGCTTTTCCGTATTTCTAAGTCCCTCATCCCGTATTGGGGCGCGAGTGTCCTCTGAAATACGTAATTCTTGTATTACCTGTGTCAGCTGATCTTGTACTTCCCGGATTTCTCTTTGGTGTTGATTCAGATTTTGTTTCAGTTTCCTAATTTGTTCGCTCTCTTCTGTGTCATTAAAGACTACCGGTTTTGTGTCATTCAGATTATCATCTACCTTCGTAGATAAATTAGTGAACTGATCCGAAAGTCCGGCTACTTTCTCCGATAGTGTACTTATTTCCTCAGTGTGTTTTTCTGAACCAAGTTTCAGAGTATCTACTGTGTCCTTTAAGTTTTCCTGAGATTTTGCAAGTTGCGTAACCGAATCGGTAGATGCAACTGAGTCAAATTTAGCTTGCAAGGTCTCATGATTTTCATGAACAATAGTTTGCAGTTCTTTTATGGCTGCTTCGTGATTCTGTAATGCATTTTCATGCCGCGAAAAAATAGGTTGAAAATGCTCACAAATTTGTGTTTTTACGTCGTTACAGACTTTTTGACATTTCGATTCGATTTTATGTAACTCAGTAGTTAAATCTTCACGTGTTTGTTCAAGTGTGGTGTGAAGATTTTGTTCCATTGCGTCTAACTGTTGCTGTGTTTGTCTCTGGTGTTGTTCCATTGTGTCTAACTTTTGAAGATTTTGTTCCACTGTGTCTAACTTTTGTAGCTTTTGCTGTGTTTGTCTCTGATTTTGTTCCATTTGTTTCTGATTTTGTTCAAGCGTTGTGTCTAACTTTTGTAGCCTTTGTCCCATTTGTTGCATTAACTGTAATAACAATGCACTGGTGTCTGAAACACGTTCCTCAGTGCTTTTCGGCAGTGAAGTTGCACCGGCAACATTCACATTTTGACAAGCAGAAAATGTGTCTTGACTTATTTGAGAAAACGGTGAGGACCCAAAACCTGAATCTACAGTATTTGCAAAATTGTGTCCTGTCATTTCGGATTCCTGAGGCGAGCTGTGGCCGACCGATCGATCGATAATGCTTCCCTCTTCACTAATTGTTTCACTGTCCACGCCATTGTTTGCCGCCCGCTCCATTTCCCTATGCACAGTTACCAAATTACTACTTTGAACATCAGTTAATTCATTACTCGGTGGCGCTAACACACTGCTTTCATTTTCACTGTCATTTCTCAGTTTACTTTGGAGCCTAGTATTACGTTTTTCACACGCCATTATTGTCACAGTATTTCACGCGACAACACAGAAAAACACAATTTGAAGATCAAAAAATAAGAGAACACATTAACATAACACTGAAAATAATATCTAGTTAATTGCAAGCGCAGCTGCGAAATACTTGGTGCAAATCTACATGCATGCCACAACTGTTTTACTGTACAACAATGAAAAACTACAACTACAATGGAAATTCTCTCTATAATTACGCGCTAGCAATAAACAAAAGCTACACTAATTACACAAACTACAAGAAAAAAATCAGAAGATTCCAGTGAGGTATCCTAGGCTAAGGGTCGACATATGAAACGTCCCCTTTGAAAAATTTATACACGACTGTGCTTAACCTGATACACAATATTTTTTAGCGCAACGCAATCTGACTTTCAAAATTCCCTACAAAAGAATGGCCCTGACTAACATTAAACTATACCTTTCACAAATCACTTACCTCACAAAAATCTTCGCTACTCAAGCTACTGCAATACAGCGAGCGCCACTACTGCCAGCTAAATAAAAGATTCAAACTACTGAAGGCACTAACTACTGATAGGGATAGTTAGCAAATGAAAGATATTAATAGAGAACAAACAATATATTTACCTTGATATCATCATATATAAATATAGCAGTTCATGACAAATTTCAAAACTCCGCCATCTCTCTCCCCACATCCACCACTGCTGGCGGCTCACCTCCAACTGCGCAACGCTACGCGCTGTTCACAGCCAGCTGCCTAACACTACAATGGCGAGTATTACAACAATGCAAAGCAGCCACAGACTGCACACAGCACAGCCAGTGATTTTCATACAGAGGTGGCGTTACCAATAAAAAAACCTAAACAGCCTACTTACAGGTTCAAATGTCTCTGAGTACTATGGGACTTAACATCTTAGGTCATCAGTCCCCTAGAACTTAGAACTACTTAAACCTAACTAACCTAAGGACATCACAAACATCCATGCCCGAGGCAGGATTCGAACCTGCGACCGTAGCAGTCCCGCGGTTCCGGACTGCAGCGCCTAGAACCGCACGACCACCGCGGCCGGCTTCCATGATGTGTTTATGCGGGATTCATTACTGAAGACTATGTGGGAAACCTGGAGAATGTGGTATTGTGAATTTCGATGTTGATGGAGGTTCCAGCACACACTGTGTCATATGTTACGAAAAATGCAAATACCATCTACTTTTTCGACTCATTTGGTGACCTGCAACCACCAGAAGAATTACAGCGAGTCTTCACGTGCAGAAGACGTCTGTTCTACAAATTTCGATGCGTGATTTAATACACGCCTCTGTGGGCATCTATGCATAACGTTTATCATGGCGTTTACAAAGAAGAAGAATAGATAAGAAAGAGCTTTAAACATTCTTCCATCAGTTGAGGTTCAAATGCAGTGCTGTACACTTTGACGTTAAAAGAACGATCATCTGTATTACGTGCAAATTACTTCCCACCACTTCATTTGAGCATTGGTGAACGGAGTATTGCATTGACTGTACTGGAGACATACAACAGAATCCCACCTATCACCGAGGCTGCATCTGGATATTAATGGCGAAAAAGACATTGTGGAAATAGGAGTCAGTACATTTGATATCATCGACGATTTAAATGAAGTCTTGAATCAGTCTGGAAAACGTACTGAGCTACGTGCAAACATCAATACACTTACATCTGAAATAAGGACTGTGAATGCAACAATTGACTTTAAGCAGAAAGGTTCTATAGGGCTCCTACTGGGTTACACAAAAGGGCAGGTTTTGAAGAAGGAACCTAGTAAATTTTACAAGTCAGATCAGGCTGTGGACATACTATCTGCCAGTAAAATCCGTGTTGAGCGTAAAATTGCTACGAATTTCTATCTCAAGGACAGTCTTATTCATAATATTTACGGATTCTTCCCCTCAGTTGCAAGAGCGTATAAGATTGTTGAGACTCCCACAAATGCAGTATACCTTCCAGTGACAGTTCAGACATTGGCCTATTTGGAGTTGGATACGGTGGACCAGAATAATCAACTTGTTGACTTTCGAGGTGAGGAAATTATTGTACAATTAGATTTATGGAAGGATGGGCGTACGGTATAAAACCAGTGCATGCAATCCACAGCACACCATTTCACTGCCAAACCACAAACTGATAACACGTACGATCTACTAGTTACTTAAATCAGTTGCCTTTAAACGTCGCAATGACATCCTCACTGAATACAACCAGTCGAATAGAGTATGATGAGCGACTTATCCTTCAGAAATACTTCTTGCATGAACGTATGCACCAACAACATTTAACAAGAATCATGAAATTAGAATTGTCATCCAGCACCAAGACATGCTGACCATTCCATACAAGAGTTTCACATATTTGCAGGGATCATTCAAGAAAATCGATGGCAGCACTACAGTGGGATCCAAGTTTACACATAATGCTTTAGCATTCCCTTTCAAAAAATACGCTATGAACTCAGTAGGTTTGAGATTGTACACGCATTGTCAGCATGACACCAACCCTTAAAACATACGCGATATGCAAGTATTTTGCATCTTAGACCCACAACTCCACAACTGGCAATCCATTCGTCTCATGTTTCATTAAGCCAATAACCTTCTTGTTCTCAGAAACTCTACCACAGGGATTATCGGCTATGTATCCAGGTGCGACGAAATAATCACTGTGAAACCTTATTACTTCATATAGATTGCAGTACTTCACCCAATGATGACGCCATCTGTATCCATACAAGATAAATTTGGTTCCACGAAATGAATTTTACCAAACACATAGTGGAACTGGTACATGTAGAATTTGGAAATGTCCAGCACACACATCCCTAAGTAGGCAGGTTTCGTAAACTGTATGAAAACCTTCGACACCTACGCAGCGAAAAAGTTCTCATAGAACACAGTAGTCTGCTTAAAATTCGGTCTGGCGATGCAATTTCTTACACCATAGCGCCTCTCCCATTCGGTCCTAATCAAAATATCGTGTTCATTTCTTACCTTCTGCATAGTTTTACCGAACATGGAATTATTCATCAATTTATAAAAATCTTTTTTGAAATCACAAATCATGCCCTCCCCCTTTTCGGTATTTAATTCAATATATTCCTTCAACCAGGTGGACTGCTTGAAGGAGATAGCCCAGGTGGTTCTACATAGCTCCATCCCTAAGCTGAAACACTGCTGCAGATTATGATAATGAATTAAATACCTCTGCTTGTGTCCAACAGTAGTCATCAGTTTGAAGACAGTGTTTCCTCATGGAAGTTGTTGCTCTAGACATAACAGCAAGTCGCTTGTCATTTCATGCATACTAACAAAGTTTATGAGGTCTGCCTGCACCACACACTCTACATCATAATCATTCGCCAGACCCATTATTTTTCCACTTAATCGCCCTAATCCATTTTCAGGCACCCATTGAAACCTACCAACCGGCAGTGGCTGCATCATGGCGTGCACATATAAGTAATTCACAATCAAATATAGAATATAACTTGAATCGAGGAATGTATTGAACCCTGCATCCATACATGGGTTATTTGCCTTGGCGTGTCTATGGACACACTGGCAAAGTCCCTCATGAATCCTGCGCTCAAAGAAAAGAAGCATATCAGCATCAGTCAAAAGTTCGATGCTGTGCCTCGTTTTCTTGAGCATTGCGCCCCAGGACAACCAAGGTGTCATGTAATAAAAGGCAGGGTCCAGAGAGTACGTGGCCATGCATACACTCTGCAACTTTTCAAAAACATCTACAAGCAAGTTCACATTGGTGTCCATGTATAGTCTTGCGTACTTACCCAAATTGAGCATGTTGAATCCCCGCCAGACATTCACAACATGTTCATAATCTGTACTACTTATGGCATTGCCTGTCAGAGTACTGGTAAATGCAGATATACCGGGTAGCCTGGTTTCGCTGAGTTTTACCTTGTTATCCAGTTACTCATAAGGGAAGACTATTTTCCTAGTCACAAGTTGAAACTTTCCTTCATTGGAGTGTGCAGATTGGGTGATGTGCATATCCTCCAGAGGTAGAGAGTCAACAAGTTTCTGGAGTGAAGCCTGCATGAAGTGTAAAGAGCATGATTTTTGGCGACATTCGTTTCAAGAAAAAAATATACTTCTCTACACTCTCAGGCAGAACACTGACCCGATCTTTCTTCATACCAAAATTAGCCAACTGCTCATCTAAAAGGGGAGCGTCATATCTGCTTAAGTTATGGAGGAAAACAGGTATGTGTCGTGGTAACTTGTACTTCAAATTCCTTGCATTGTGAGCTACACTGTGGAACTCCCCTGTGTGATGACAATGATCTCTGCTGTTCTTCTGTCTAACAACAACCCACAAATATGACAGGAAACCGTATCATTATATAATTTTTTATTCTTCTCTGATTTGGTCATGGGAATGTTGGTGCTGTAAAGCCTAGCAACATTCCATGTGAGTTTTTCTACCTCAGTGAACAACAAAACTGCAGGATTATCCCCCACATAATAGTCGTAGTGGTTAAGTCTTGAGTCATATGTGCATACAAGTTGGCATACTGCCACATATGGCACATGTTTTTGTGTGAAGGTGGTATGTGGGACTAAGGGGTTCGCTTCACAGTGGGTAATAGGGGCAAGGAAACATTCGAAATCAGCATATACAACAAACGGACATTGCTCCTGGTGGTGAACATTCATGAATTTAATGAACTTGTTTTCTTCTGAAGGCATAACATGATGTACCAGTTCCTTGGATTCACAATCCTTTAGATGCCTTTTTAAATACATTTCTTCTGAAAAGCTATTTAGACACCTGAAGCAAATTTGACATTTACCATTGTGTTTATTCAGCTGAAATGAAAGAAGATGGGACATGTCTTTGATCCGTATGTAATGCTGATCATCACCTTCAGAGAAAAGCAGCGTGTTTACACGAAGATCACACTCACTTGCATATTTCGAAAATGTAGTGGTCCAACTACAGTATACTTGTCCCGTTTCTGCTGCTGATTGTCATCGTCATCATCATCATCAGCTGCATCTGGTTTGTTTTTCTGCTTCTTCAGGCTATAAACATAAACCGATATTCTGGAATTTTGTGCCTCAAATTTTGGTATGTCCTGAATCTTTACGGGGAACTCGATACCGTCAGAGTTATAACGTCCACAAACGTTAAGAACTGTTCTGTACCGAGATGTGCGCTGTATAAATTGTTTCACAAGCTAGAATCCTGATCCTTTTCATTTTGGACAATAATACATGGCTTCTTATCAGCTATATCCTTAAGGAGCTAGATATAACTGGACGCTCCATTTAATGGATCATAGACATGAACATGGATGTCGAGGTTCGATATTTGGCTGAGTGCTCTAGCTGGCCTCTTATTTCCACCTCGGAAAATCAGGGCACTATTGCACCCAAGGTGGATTCACGATACCACTCGGCGATTGATGTGCTACGAGATATAATGCTATTATCGTCCAGATGTAGTGCAGGCTTTTCTCTTCAGCAGCACCCTGTTTGGGAGGATGAGGCAACTCACAGCAGACTACTGTGTTATATTTAATGGCGTTAAATATCAGATCATCTAGAGCTTTGAGGATCTCTGTCTCCAGCAACAGGATGCACATTTTTAGAAACCTGACTGGGTTTCGATGTTCCCTGGCTGGATTCTTACACTACTGGCCATTAAAACTGCTACACCACGAAGATGAAGTGCTACAGACGCGAAATTCAACCGACGAGAAGAAGATGCTGGGGTATGCAAATGATTAGCTTTTCAGTGCATTCACACAAGGTTGGCGCCGGTGGCGACACCTACAACGTGCTGACATGAGGAAAGTTTCCAACCGATTTCTCATACACAAACAGCAGTTGACCGGCGTTGCCTGGTGAAACGTTGTTGTGATGCCTCGTGTAAGGAGGAGAAATGCGTACCATCACGTTTCCGACTTCGATAAAGGTCGGGTTGTAGCCTATCAAGATTGCGGTTTATTGTATCGCGACATGGCTGCTCGCGTTGGTCGAGATCCAATGACTGTTAGCAGTATATGGAATCTGCTGGTTCAGGACGGTAATACGGAATGCCATGCTGGATCCCAACGGCCTCGTATCACTAGCAGTCGAGATGACAGGCATCTTATCAGTATGGCTGTAACGGATCGTGCAGCCACGTCTCGCTCCCTGAGTCAACAGAGGGGGACGTTTGCAAGACAACAACCATCTGCACGAACAGTTAGACGACGTTTGCAGCAGCATGGACAATCAGCTCGGAGACCATGGCTGCAGTTACCCTTGACGCTGCATCACAGACAGGAGCGCCTGCGATGGTGTACTCAACGACGAACCTGGGTGCACGAATGGCAAAACGTCATTTTTTCGGATGAATCTAGGTTCTGTTTACAGCATCATGATGGTCGCATCCGTGTTTGGCGAAATCGCGGTGAACGCACATTGGTCACCCGAGTGATGGTATGGGGCGCCATTGGTTACACGTCTCGGTCACCTCTTGTTCACATTGACGGCACTTTGAACAGTGGACGTTACATATCAGACGTGTTACGACCCGTGGCTCTACCCTCCATTCGATCCTTGCGAAACCCTACATTTTAGCAGGACAATGCACGACCGCATGTTGCAGGTCCTGTACAGGCCTTACTGGATACAGAAAATGTTCGACTGCTACCCTCGCCAGCACATTCTCCAGATCTCTCACCAATTGAAAACGTCTGGTCAATGGTGGTCGAGCAACTGGCTCGTCACAGTACGCCAGTCACTACTCTTGATAAACTGTGGTATCGTGCTGAAGCTGCATGGGCAGCTGTACCTGTACACGCCATCCAAGCTCTGTTTGACTCAATGCCCAGGCGTATCAAGGCCATTATTACGGCCAGAGGTGGCTGTTCTGGGTACTGATTTTTCAGGATCTATGCACCCAAATTGCGTGAAAATGTAATCACATGTCAGTTCTACTATAATATATTTGTTTAATGAATACCTGTTTATCATCTGCATTTCTTCGTGGTGTAGCAATTTTAATGGCCAGTAGTGGAATTCTAGTGAAAGAGATACGCCCCTCAAAGGTCCTAGCAACTGCCAGTTATAATAGAAGAGCCATGACGCCGATAATCTGATGTCTTTCACTATCAGGATGGGAGAGAGAACTCCCGCTAGCCGCAGGTTCATCATCATTAACACCATCATTGATACTGTGTCTAGGAAATCAAGCTGATGACTGCATCCACCCTGTAGTTTACTACACTGGAGAGGAGGCGCCTGCTGTGGTGAGGGCTATGTATTGAGGCACACATGCCTTTTGTTGCCAATGAGTGTGAACAGTTGGAGCCGGAGTAGGAGGAGGTGTTGGTGGCGGGGTACAGTGGGAGCAACCAGGTTGTGGTGATGGTGTCCGGCTATGCTGCTGTTGCTGCTGTATGCTGGAACCTTCACCACCGCCTGTGTATGGGGAGAGAGATCGTTGCTGTTCCTCTTCCTTCCTTACTGAACCACCCAACGATGCCAGAGGTATGTGACGGTGTGGAGACCGGCGTTACAGCAGCTGTAGCTGATTCCGCCACTTCTCACGCAGCCACGAGCGGTGGTTTGCACAATGGTGCTAGCTGCTCAGGGTCATGTTTCATTCCTGCCCTCACAACCACCATTCTAAGTACCCGTGACACAGCTAGCTGTTGTAATGCATTCCAGAATAATAATTATATGCTATAATGACAGCGATTGCAATATAATCACCTTTTACACTCTGGGTCCAAGGATTGAGCAGTTTGTCATGATTTCTGGTAGTTCTCCCACTCAATCCAGTATTTCGTCCTCCTCATCCAAAAGGGCGAGATGGTATGGACCTGACTTTCAGCTTCCTCAGCAGCCGCCATCTCATGCACCCATTTCAGTATTTCACCCCCGCCTTGAAGCCGTCTACCCAGTTCAATGACACTGTCTACAACAACATCAATAAGATAATGAATGTAATTATTTCCTCAAAATGTTAGACATACACACAGACGATCGTATTGAAAATCGTATTCCTTAGCTCACTGAAATATAAACATAAAATCGCATTTTTCAGCTCAATGAAATATAAACAGAAAATTGTGTTCTCTAGTTCACTAAAATTAGTTATATATGAAACACACACAATGAATTTGAAAATCATATTCTGCTACTTACAAAACTGAATCGATGCATCCTAACTTTCGGACCGACACATACTCCTACTTCAGCGTCCATAGAAACACCCAGAAAAGTAAAGAATATGTCTCAGACCACTGAACGCAACAAGTTACGAAAAATAAATGTATATACATTCCCTAGTCATCATCACTGGAACCACAGTACCTTACATTAAAAAAATATTTTTTTTAACAGCCAAATTTTAGAAAATAAATAAATACATGTACGTTCTTGCTGCGCCGACTCAATTATTGCTAGAGGCTGTTGCTGCAACAGTTTCTCAGACTCCAACTGATAATCTAGATCGGCCAACATCTCGAGGATGAAGGCTGCAACGACACGAAACGGAAAGGAGGGCTGTAATACCAGCTACAGAATAAAAATTCGTCACAAACCAAAATTACAGCAGCAAACCATTCAAAAGGTCAGTAGTACGGAGGTTTGCTTCTGATGACTACGATCCAAACAATTGCTGTGAGGGCTACTAAAATTACGGAGCACACAAGTACATTGAATAATAGAACAATGGCAGACTGTCCTGGCCAAGGCGTTTGCTGCAGCTACTGCTGCTGATGCTGCCGTTGGAATTTGAGCACTTCATTTTTCAAAAAAAAAAAAAAAAAAAAAAAAGAGCGACTGCACCATGATGAGGGTTTATATAACCTCTATCCCCTCCATCCACCATTCCACTAAGGAAGCCAAAAGGAGTGCAGCATTCCTCCCCACCTGCTGATGAATGCTGGTCTGAGCACACAGGAGAAGTTGGTGCTGGTCTGCCGATCAAGGATTTCACGTGCTTTTGTATGGTGCACTCTGGAATACCCGCTTCTTCCACTGAGCTGTTCCTTGTGCTGGACGTGCTCGTCGATCCAGCCAGAGCCCGCTTCTGGTCGCCGGTTCACTCTGTGGCGAGCTAATGCCACTGATTGACGCGTCGCTTCACGGTCCCGGATTGTGACAATGTCTCATGTAGCAGACTACTGTGGTAGTGTATTTAACAATATTTTTACGTGACGTATTTGCACTCACTTATTTCAGTTTCAATTTATAAACAAGATTCTCACGCAATGTCTTTTAAAATGTATTTGCATTCATTTATTTTAATGCGATGCACCTGAGTTGACTGCTATGCTCGCGTGCGGCGACAGAAAAATGGGTACTGGAAGTAAACACTGAGAGCCGCAAAACATTCCAAGACGCCCGACAGTGGCTCGGTGCTCCGCAACTTGTGAGCGAGTGTATTTTGAAACAAATTCTTTAAAGCAACATTTGAAAGTGTACTGAGGCGTGAACACTTTATCTAATTTGTTTATGCACGCAAATATTCAAAAGCTGCCTCGATCTGTAGTTTTAATTAATATTTGCTATTGTGCAAATGTGTATTCAATTTTTGAAACCCACCCCTGAAAATTGCTTAACAATTTATTTAAGATGCATCTTGAAGCAAACTACTGTGCAGCGATCTCTTTGAAATTGTATTTAGAGACATAATCAGTTGGATTTAATAATTCCTGGAGCATGTTGCGCTCAAAGACAAGGGAAGGCTGGGATGTTTCCCACAAAATCGTACAAAGTGTTTCAGGGAAGAAGGCTTTCGTATTTCCCACGCACGAAGTATCCCAGGGAGGAAGGCTGGATGATGACTGGAAGGTTTCATAAGTGTGCCATAAGCAGCCGTGATCTTTTTAGAGTCTGTGTTGAAGTACAGCGGTATTCATCAGAATAAAAAGTGTAATTACATCCCAAATTGTTTAAAAATTCTTGTCATCTACAAAGTGCTCTCTCTCTTTGTGCAGTGCTACATTTAGTTTCTGTGACATCTTCAATTTATAAACTGTGTGAAAATATTCCACACTTGTTTAAATATTCCGTGCAACATTTAGTTCCAATCTATGTAGTCAGCCTACTACTAGCTGTGTGTATGTGTGTGTGTGTGTGGAGTTGTGTATAAACAGTGTCCCTGCAATCTGTTTAAACACCAGTGACAATTTCGATGTGTATTAGAAGTAAATAAACAATATCTATGCAAATTGTTTAATGCATTGTGATTGACACTGTATTAATCTACCATCATGATATCCTCTTAGTCCAACAGCCAGACACAGACTGAGGAATTTTTCCCTCAATTTTTTTTCTTGACCGCCATCTTGAATTATTTCATAGCAGGGGGAGGGGGAGTGGAGGGACCTGGGAGTTCTCTGAAGGGGACCTATGTACCAGCTATGAAAAACTCGTGATGTCATCAGGGGTTGGAGTAATTAATCGATGAATTAATTAATAACTCTCTTTATCCCACTATTAATGTGGGGGTGATTTCGAGGGGGGGGGGAGGGAGAGCGGGGAAAGGGTAGTAACAAACTGTAATACCTGGATCGGCGCCTGCACCTATCTGCGACTGCACTTTCCAAAGTGTGTGGCGGAGGAGACTTTCTAGTGTATCATATGTTAGGGTCTGTTCCAGTTATACAGGGTGTTTCAAAAATAACCGGTATATTTGAAACGGCAATAAAAACTAAACGAGCAGCGATAGAAATACACCGTTTGTTGCAATATGCTTGGGACAACAGTACATTTTCAGGCAGGCAAACTTTCGAAATTACAGTAGTTACAATTTTCAACAACAGATGGCGCTGCGGTCTGGGAAACTCTATAGTACGATATTTTCCACATATCCACCATGCGTAGCAATAATATGGCGTAGTCTCTGAATGAAATTACCCGAAACCTTTGACAACGTGTCTGGCGGAATGGCTTCACATGCAGACGAGATGTACTGCTTCAGCTGTTCAATTGTTTCTGGATTCTGGCGGTACACCTGGTCTTTCAAGTGTCCCCACAGAAAGAAGTCACAGGGGTTCATGTCTGGCGAATAGGGAGGCCAATCCACGCCGCCTCCTGTATGTTTCGGATAGCCCAAAGCAATCACACGATCATCGAAATATTCATTCAGGAAATTAAAGACGTCGGCCGTGCGATGTGGCCGGGCACCATCTTGCATAAACCACGAGGTGTTCGCAGTGTCGTCTAAGGCAGTTTGTACCGCCACAAATTCACGAAGAATGTCCAGATAGCGTGATGCAGTAATCGTTTCGGATCTGAAAAATGGGCCAATGATTCCTTTGGAAGAAATGGCGGCCCAGACCAGTACTTTTTGAGGATGCAGGGACGATGGGACTGCAACATGGGGCTTTTCGGTTCCCCATATGCGCCAGTTCTGTTTATTGACGAAGCCGTCCAGGTAAAAATAAGCTTCGTCAGTAAACCAAATGCTGCCCACATGCATATCGCCGTCATCAATCCTGTGCACTATATCGTTAGCGAATGTCTCTCGTGCAGCAATGGTAGCGGCGCTGAGGGGTTGCCGCGTTTGAATTTTGTATGGATAGAGGTGTAAACTCTGGTGCATGAGACGATACGTGGACGTTGGCGTCATTTGGACCGCAGCTGCAACACGGCGAACGGAAACCCGAGGCCGCTGTTGGATCACCTGCTGCACTAGCTGCGCGTTGCCCTCTGTGGTTGCCGTACGCGGTCGCCCTACCTTTCCAGCACGTTCATCCGTCACGTTCCCAGTCCGTTGAAATTTTTCAAACAGATCCTTTATTGTATCGCTTTTCGGTCCTTTGGTTACATTAAACCTCCGTTGAAAACTTCGTCTTGTTGCAACAACACTGTGTTCTAGGCGGTGGAATTCCAACACCAGAAAAATCCTCTGTTCTAAGGAATAAACCATGTTGTCTACAGCACACTTGCACGTTGTGAACAGCACACGCTTACAGCAGAAAGACGACGTACAGAATGACGCACCCACAGACTGCGTTGTCTTCTATATCTTTCACATCACTTGCAGCGCCATCTGTTGTTGAAAATTGTAACTACTGTAATTTCGAAAGTTTGTCCGCCTGAAAATGTACTGTTGTCCCAAGCATATTGCAACAAACGGTGTATTTCTATCGCTGCTCGTTTAGTTTTTATTGCCGTTTCAAATATACCGGTCATTTTTGAAACACCCTGTATTTGTGGATAGAAAGCAGAAAACAATATTGCTTGTCTACATGGTGTCAATGTCAATGGCATCGGTACAGAGAGGACTGAAGAATGTTTGTAGTTTCCAACTTTAATACTTATTCCCTAAGCTGTATTTCATGGTATGTTACAAATCTGTCTTGGAGTCACTACCTGTTCAGAATTTTAAGTATTCATTTTCACTCTTTTGCCATTCAAACCAGTCTTTTATTATTTGCGCCATCCTTTTTTCCCTGCTCTCGACTGTTCGAGTCAGACTGATCTCAGTTGGGACATGACACGACCACTCACGCAGTTGCTAAGGAAAGGTGTAAAATTCGCATGGACAGAAGAGTGTCAAGGCGCATTTTAAGAATTAAAGAGAGTTTTCATATCCAGCCTGTTTCTAGTATTTCCAGACTTTCAGAAGGAAATTTTCCTTTCGTGTGATGCATCTGATTATGCTTTGGGATGTGTTTTGAGCCAGGAGATTTACACTGAAGAGTATCCTGTAGCCTACACATCAAGACATGTAAATGCAGCGGAGAATAAATATTCAGTGACTGAGAAGGAGACTTTGAGCCTCATTTATGGTGACACGTATTTTAGATGTTATCTGACTGGAAAAAATTTCAAGTAGTGACCTACCACGCTGCTTTGAAGTGGTTGTTGGGAGTGAAGGTCCCATGTAGTAGGTTGACAACATGGGTTCTGCATCCGCCATGACCAGATAACATATGATTATGTGCTTGCTTCCAAATTTCCTCTTTAAACCTTGCTAGAACTACTAAACACGGCCCTAGCCTCGCTTCCTTGCTCAACAGTCCATGACATGTGCTAAGCCATGATTGTGCCCTGTATTGTTTACAACCTCTGTTAGCACTCTTCGGTAATTGGACTACGATGTAGCATACAAGCTAGGGAAGAAGCATGGGAATGCAGATGTATTAAGCAGGAAGGTAGTAGTGCTGAAATTTCGTAGTCATGGTCTTGTAGAGCTACAGGGAGCACAGAGTGCTGACAGAGGTTGTAAACAATGTAGGCCACAATCACGATTTAGCGCATGTGATCGACTGCTGTGCAAGGAAACGAGGCTAAGACCGTGTTTAGTAGTTCTAGCAAGGTTTAAACAGGATATTTTCAAGGAAGCACATGATCGCATGTTATCTGGTCATGGTGGGTGCAGAGCAAGAAACTGGAGAGTAGCCGAGAGATACTACTGGAGAAGAAGCAAATCGTATTTGGGTCAATACGTGAGGAATTTCATATGGTGTGCACAGTGAGCTGGATCATGAACAAATGTGGTTGCAGAGGCTACTGGAAGCTTCAAAAGCATTTTAAATGCTTGGGATTGACGTATTAGGATCCTCCATTTGTACGACAACAGGAAACCATTTCGTATAAACAATAATAAATCATTTTTCTCGGCACGTGTAGATGGTTGATATGATGAACTAGCAGACAGTGACAGTCACACAAGCAGTGGTTAACAACTGGTTTGTAGTTGCAGGTACGACAAATATGGACCAGATTGTGATATAATGTCGGATTTCTTGAAGGACCAGTGTTGGTTATTGCGTGTGAAGAAGTTAAGATCTAGTCCTCTTCATCCGCAGGCCAATGGTAGAATGGGACGTCTACACAGAGCAATCAGAACAACTGGGAAAATGTTAAGTTACCATGGCAACACACGCCATATGGACTTGGATCTGACTCTAAGGTGTGCTGTGTCAACATATATTTCAAAAGTACACACGAATAATGGTTTGTTCCCGTATGAGATGGTGTATGGTCGGAAAAAGCCATCATCATTCGATTTGATAAAGGCAAAGAAAGGTACAGATGGAGAGTCGGTATGCAAGTTTGCAAAATCAGTATGAGAAGTGTGAAAACGTGCACAGAAGGTGAATAATATGACGTTAGAGAAGCAGGAGGAATCAGTGAGATGTACAGCCACTTTATTGCAGTGTAAAATAGAACACTGGGTGATGTTATTCAGTTCTTACACGTTGAAAAGAGAGACAAAGGAGTTCATCGAAGGTATCAAGGACCCTATCAGATGGTAGAGACTACTTTGCCAATCAATGTGAAGCTTCAGTTGCCAAAAAGAACGATAATAGTACACGTTGGTCGTCTACAACCTTTTTGATGTAGTCCAGAGTCGATTTCAGGATTTTCAAGGGTGGAGCCAGAGAAGAACGTGAGGAGAAGGAGTCAAAGGAAGGGACAATGAGATGTGGTTGAGCCTGTGCCCAAAGTGCTGAATTCGTTAAGATCAAGAAGATGAGGCGATTTTGTTTATATGTTTGCCTATGTATAGGACTGTAGGGATTAAATTATTTAGTGTAAAGATTTTTCTGTTACTTTTTGTCTGTGAATGGGCAGTAGCCTTCTATAGAGGGTAGAAAGGTGGTATTTGTGCCAGTCCTCATGTTGTGATACTTCAAGGGCAAGAATAGATGAAATACAAGTCAGACTAGTACAGCACTTTGTTGCTTGAGCAGTACTTGTCGGGTTCACAGAAAGCAAGGAGCGAGCTACCTCCTGAGTGAAACTCAATCATGGAACCCAGCAGACAAAAACCTATCCCCCTACTACCACACAGCATCAGTAGAAGTGAAAACTGACCAAGCACGATTGTATATTCTAATTCGATTTACTGTAAAAGGAAGACATGTACAGTTTAAGTATTATGCTATCAGCACTTAACTGAATGAAGCAGGGAGTTCTTGGGAAATTCGTGCAGTTGAGGATCCATGGGATATTATTAATTTCATGAGATGGTAGTAGCATTCAGTAATGACGGAGGAGGAGTTACAACATTGCTGAAGGGGGAAGGTCGTGGCGTGACCAGGATAATACAAACCAGAGAGAGCACACATGCAGTAGGGTTGGTCTCAGACAGACAGAAAGGACAAGGTTGTCCAGAGGATATCATGGAACCCAGACTGCATTTCCAGCAAGCAAGTTTTCATTGGATTTACTCTACTTAAGATGGCATGGTAGTAGTGACGAGTTGCTATGTAGAGGGGAGGCTGACGGAGGCCAGACAGATTGAACTTAGGAAAGTCAGTTAGTATTCAATGGGATTACATGAGACATAACATAACAAGCCCAACCTTCCATCTACCAGCCGTGGCTATGGGAGTCACACAAGTGCACATCTCATAACCACAGTTGTATTGGCCAGATGTACCTTTGGAATTATTTCCGACACCGAATGTAACATGCCTAAATCGAAGTCTAGACTCTGACCTAATCCATTCCCTATACAGATTCGTTGCCACACAGGAAGGATGGATTTCAGCACAGCAGTTAATGTAGAATGCAGAGCAGCTCAGACAAGGACAATGCTCTGTGACGGTGATTTCGAGTGTTGTAAGACCAAGCGCCACAGTGGCTCTAACTCTGTTGTGCGTAGCTTTTATTCTTTTGAAGCAGAGGGCCGACCATCACCAAGTGCCACACTGGCACTTGAAACTACGTCCATTGTGGGAAAATGCCCTACTGACTGACCTACCCAACCCCGACTCCTGACCAGATACTTTCGCAAGTATCTCATCTCCTACCTTCCAAAGTTCGTCTAAGTTCTCCTGCATACTTAGCGGGAAACAGTCATTAACATTTGAATGATCATGAAGATTTGGAAATTTGTGGTAAGGTCTTATGGGACCACACGCTGAGGTCATCGGTCCCTAAGCTTACACACTACTTAATCTAACTTACACTAACTTACTTACGCTAAGGACGACACACACACATACCCCTGGCCGAGGGAGGACTCGAACCTCCGACGGGGGGGGAGCCACGTGGACCGTGACAAAACGCCCTAGACAGTGCGGCTACCCCGCACGGCAAATGATCAAGAATAAGCTGAAGTAATAGCAGTTTATTTAATTTCAGCTAAACCTTTTGTTACATGTTCCTAGCAATGCATTCCCAGCAGTTTTCTAAATTGACAAATAATGCCTAACATACTTTTGGAGTTTGCCATTGTGAAATACTTTTGAGAATTCCTCTTACTGTGATAGTTGTACAAATTTTAGTCACTGTAAGTTAATACTAGTGCACTTTGAATGGCTCAATAATTATGGAAATGGTAACGAAATTTGGGATAACCTGCTTCCTGCCTAAATCGAGTATAAATTCTTATACTTGCACTTCCCATTTCTTGACGCATCATTTACTCTACTAGTGGTAGGTGGTTTCTCTACAACAAGTAGTTTTAAAATCTCTATGTTCGCCTTGTTTCGTGATACCTCAAAATACATGGCTGCAAAACAACTCTCACCGCACATCACTACTCGGGCTAACTGTCAGGATAAATGTTGTTAGCAGCATTCTGGCAATGACTTCCGAACTTGTAAACTGTCACGAAGCGTGGAACCTTTTACCAAACCATAGGCACTGAGGCATACAGATGTGATTCCACATGTATAGCAGGATTAATATCAGAACCCTTACAAGCAAAGCTATCTATCCTTAGCACAATAAATTATACTAATATTAATTCAGGAGCCCTTGACAAAAAGCTGCAACGATTTAATACTACTTGGTACTTTAATGTTTTGTTATTGAGAACAGTCAACTGCCTAGTAACAAAAAGTTTGGACCCTGGGACATGTGACGCCAACCACTTTAAAAAGTGTCGTAAAATTTAATGTGCAGAAACCACCATACACTAGCTACAACTTTTCTATGCATTTTTAAGTAATATAAATTGTTGAAAGAAAACGTCAGCAAGCTGGAGTTCCCCAAGGCTCCATCCTTGGTCCATTACTCTTCTCACTGTACATTAATGATATTTATTCAGTGATTCACTCCTGCAACTACCATCTATATGCCGACGACATCTAACTGTACATAAGTGCAAGCCCCAAGAACATTACTGACGCAGTAGCGAGTATGAACGCAGACGTTTGCTCTGTTTCTCGATGGGCACAGAACCTAGGTCTGAAACTAAACCCCAAGGAATCCCAGGTCATACTTATATCTCATCCAAAGTTAATCAGCCGGTACTTTCGCGAAACAGTCCCTCAAATACTCCTCAATGGTACCCAACTACCATACCAAAAAACAGTAAAAGACCTTGGAATAATCTTGGATGAACACCTAAACTGGGAAGAACAAACAGTCACAGCTTGCCGGAAATCGCTCTCCTCCCTACATGCAATTCAAAAATTTAGAAAAATATTTCCAACCCATGTTAAAGAAAAATTAGTCCAGACACTAGTCTTGCCTAATCTTTACTACTGTGATGTAGTTCAACACGGCACAAATAGTGAAAATTCGAGATGCCTCGAGCTAGTGATGAATGCTTGCGTTAGATACGTGTGCAATATACGGTTGTATGATCATATCAGTCCTTCATACTCCCAGCTAGGTTGGATACGCCCACATAAGGCACGCGATCTCCACACGATGTGCTTACTTCATCGATTTCTTAGCCACTGGTGCCCCCAATACTTATCTTCTCACATTAAACATCTATCATCATTCCACAACCGCAATACCAGATCCGATACGTCTAGCATCTTGGCTGTACCTTTACATAACACAAAATCTTTCTCTGTGCCATTCTCCATCTCAGCCATACGACTATGGAACGCGCTCCCCTGTGATCTGCGTCTTATCCAGAACCACTCAACATTCAAGAGGGAACTCAAAACTTACATATTAGGGACGGTATAGCTACCATTGTTGTGCTCCTCTCATCTCTTTCTTTCTGCTCTCCATCATAGCTTCGAATTTTACCATTCTATTTCTCTTCCTCTAACCTGTCTACCTCTTCTATATCTCTTTCACCCCATTCTATCGTCTTATGTCTCTGCTCGATGAGAATAACTCACAAGCTGCAAGAACATAACGAGAAAATTCCCAGCTAGCAATAGGACTGAGATTCATAAAAGAAAAATATGTTTACTTTCATATACATAGTCATTACTATTATTATTATTATTATTCTTGATTGTTGTAATTACTTTTTTGATTGTTATAATTATCAATGTACTACTGTTATAATCTCTATTTTTTTGCTTTAACATTAATACTGTATAACACGTTATATGTCCTTAATGTTCTGTAGAAACTGTAATTAGTTCAATCTGAGTATGCCTGGTTAGGTGTAAGAGAGGGCCTGAAGGCCCTAATCTTGCCAGGTAAATTAAATGAATAAATAAATAAATAAATACTTTTCAAATAAAATGCTCTTTAATGAATGTTGTTAATAATAGCTATATTGCATGGTAAATATTAAAAAATAAACTTATATTAATAATACATATTTCTTTATTATCATATATATTTTGAACAATAAAACTTGAAAAAAGTGCTATATAAATAAAGAAAAACTTTGAATAATAAACAGTAAAACTTGGGCATGGCACGCACTGTGTGTGAATTTTCAGTTTCAGCGCTACTAACAGCCTGAACCTCCAAAATTTCTATTTTCTAATTTTTTATAATAATATGATGAGAAACGAAGCAAAATACAAACGTTTCAAAGAGTATAAAATCCTTGCACCATACACTTTTTTTGACATCTTTGAAACGATGCTGACAGTGTTGGTCCTAGTTAGGAGTTTGCTGACCTTTTCTATCTACAATTTATATTAGGAATTACACATAAAAACAAGTTTGTTTGCGTGTCCATCCTTCGCAGCAAACACAGAAATATTTGTCTTGTAAATAAGACCGCCTTTTCTTGCTGCAACGTAATTTATTTTTACCAGATGCTCTCTCTCTCTCTCTCTCCCCCCCCCCCCTCTCTCTCTCTCTCTCTCTTTTATTTTACTCTAGAGCATCTTCAGTGGGATAGTTTGTTGGCACCTGCGTTTCCTCTCATCTGGTCTGGAAGTCGCACTATCACTTCATTTCCGAAACATAAGCACAATTTTTTATTCCGAACTTTTGCTTTACACTGTTCTCTAAGTTTCTCCTCCTTCTTTGTGGTGCACTATTATTCCTTATAGCACAGTGTTCGAACAAATAGCTGTAAAAGTATATAGTGGTAAAAGAATAATAGTGCACCAGAAAGAAGAAGGAGAAACATGGTGAACAACGTGAAAGAAAAAGTTCAGAATATTAAATTATTATTTTTCGGAAATGAAGTGACAGTGCGACCTCCAGACAAGATGAGAGGAAACACAGATGCCAACAAACTACCTGCTGAAGATGCCTTAGGGTAAGAAAAAGGCGAAACGCGTCTGGGAAAAATAAGTTAAATTACAGCAAGAAAAGGCGATTTTATTTACAAAACACATAAAGCTTTAGCTAACATCAGGTAGTTTCTGAACATTACATTCTATGAAACGTTTGAAAATATGTAGGCATTGCTTTCCCAGAATCTAAACTTTTTGATACTGGTCTTTTATTTGTTAAGTCATCAATGACAACATATCAAAACAAGTAATATAAAATAGTTGCACTCTTCGTCAGGGGCTCCCTGATTATATAGTGCTGTAGATGTTGATCAGAATATGCAGCAAACAGTTCCTCTGCCAAGAGTGAAATAATTAAATCACTTACAGAGTTTACTTGGAGATGCTAGGAGAGTACATGCAGCTCCCAAAGGGATGAGAGGTTTGTTAGAGGATTTATGGTGTTGGAAGGCATTACCGTCACTAAAAGCACGTTATTCATTAAGTCACGAGAACGTGTACCTGGCTCAATTCGTGCATGTTATTTGAGCGAGATCTTTACTGTGTATATCAGATGATTTCATATCACGGCGTGTACACAGTTCCTCCTGATTTCTGAAAACGTCCAATGTCAGAGAGCTGTGTTGCTTGAGATGTTCCTTCAAAGTGAAGAAATTATTTGTAACCAATTAATAACCGAGTTGGCGCAGTGGTTAGCACACTGGATTCTCATTTGGGGGGACAACGTCTCAAATCCGTGACTTCCATCCAGATTTAGGTTTTCCATACTTTCTCTAAATCACTCCATGCAAATGCTGGGATGGTTCCTTTGAAAGGGCACAGCCCATTTCCTTCCTATCCTTGAAACATTCAGAGCTTGTGCTCCGTCCATAATGACCTAGATGTTGATGGGATGTTAAATCCTAATCGTCCTTTCTTGTTTTTTTCGTAACGAATTCTCCACTGATGCAGATTCCCTAGAATGACATTACCTAAAAATTGTTAGCATAATGCGTTATTGGGTATTTCTCAGCTGCGAAATATGACTGAAGAGATGAACGATTGCACATGTTCTGAGAAGAGTTATACGGTTTGTGACTGTGTTGTTTGGTCGGCACGAGCGTATTATTGCGATGTCTACCAGAGCACAGTGTTTAATAACACAAGAGAGAAATATCTATTTCCATAAAGCTGTTTCTAAATTCGTGAGGTAATGTTACAGAGTATTCAATCACTCTTTACTTCAGACCTAATTTGAAAGAATGAAAACTGTTAAATTAGGTAAATCACAACACTTACACAATCGATCAGATATAGGAGGCTACGTGTCAAATACTACACAATCATTCTAAGCCAACTGCATGAAAATAAGGTAAGACGAGATCCGATTTGTAAAACAAAACTATTATCATTCATCAGAACTTTGCGCCCACTTGCAAAAGTGCTTTTTACTTGGTGGAACTGAAGGTTTCGAAGTATGAGTTGCTGGATATATATTTTAACACTTCCAATTGTCAGTGGAATAAGTTTTGAGTCTACCATGAAGATAATTGCAATCGTTGAGGGATATTTCACAGATATTCCAGAATCGCAATTTTTATGAAATAAGTCAAGTGACGAATTGGCCAATACTTAGCATACCCTGCAAAGTCAGTCTTATTATATAAGTTAAAAGAGATTGTGATATCGACTAATCAGTTGCCACATGTCTGATGTTCGCTATAGCTAGATGTTATGTTTGATATTTACTACAAAACGAAAGTGCTAATTCAGTCAGATGTTATGACAAAAATTTATAGATGTCTGAGGGTATATCATCCGGGCCAGAGCCTTTCAAGACGTGCCTGTGAGAGTGATGAAAAGGCCATAACGAGATACGTTCCTTTCGTTTCATTCTCGGAGCTACCACGACATTGCACCAGACAGTGGCGTTGGCCAGAATATTCCCACTCTCGCCAGTTACAAATATTACACCAAACCTTTTATTAGTATATTCAGACAATACGAGGGCTAGGCGATTTCTGTGACAAAGAACACATTTGTTCTCCTTATGCAAACAAACAAGCCACACGCCCTAGCTCCCCTTATGTAAACCAACCACTCACTTCAGCTCTGTTTTTTTATTTTTATTTAGACCATAATTAATGATCCATAACTATCATTATAATTACGGTAATTTATACCCAAAATGGCGACTGGTTAGTCTATATTTACACAGCTGTCCCAGCCTTAAGTAATAGCTGTCGTCATAATGATAATTTATGACCCAATATAGCATCCTCATCGCTCACTGGTGCAGTGTATTCCTATTGGTGCTCCCACCACCACACCCCCTTCTTCTGTCCCCAGAATCCTGAGAGGGGACTTGGCATTCAAAGTCTCTACCTCACCTGAGCAACACCATCAAGTTTGGATGAGCTTTGACGTTTCCGGCCGTGTATCACTCCCAGTACTATTTACCGATTTTCGCGAATACAAATGTAAATAGGAGACTTAACAGCTAACACCACAATGGATACCCTGCAATCACACTGGCCCAAAAATATTCTCTTAGCACACTGACACTATAGTATTGTGGTAAATAACGGTAGGATATGTGAGATATTCACTTTATTAGGTATATCTTCCATACACACACACACACCCGGTCTTTGGTCAGTTGTGACGAGGCGGCGGTGGAAGCAGGAGCAGCTGTGTTCCGTTCCTCCATCCGTGCTATGGCTAATGGTGTGTGCTTCAGCTGACACAGGCAGGCTGTTGTGTGTGGCTGGGAGCCATGGACCTCTCGCTAATGTTTCCACCCCTTGCTTGATTAAACATCTCGTGCTACTCCCTTACAGCCTGCATCTCTCTCCACACGATCTGCACCTAATTCATAGTGCATAAAGATGTGCAGCCAGTAAGGCACTTACAACAAATGAAAAAGAGTAGTTCCATTACTAATTGACTGAGCTATATATTGCACAGTTTATAGGTATAAAAGAAGAAGATGATGAAGACTATTTATTTTATTTGCTCCCTTTTACACATTCACAGCATGGTTTAACAGGAGGAGGTCCATCAAACTGACGTTATGCATCTGACTGAAAATGCCTATTACAACAGTCATATTTGGAAATAAACTAATCACTCTGAAACACCAGAGGTAACTGGTGAAATTAATGCGTAACATTACACAAAACAGGCATCAGTTCTTTTTCCACTTATACCACTCGTCCATAAGTTTTTTATAAATTTCAAGAATTACCTTAAACACATTCTTTAATTAAAGCCAACTGAATGTTTAATATGCATCAACATTCTCTGTCTCGTCGAATCCAATCTTCTAGTCACACCATCATCATGTATTCAGGTACACTCATGTTCAGAAAAAGCAGAACAACTTGAACGACTAGAGGTAGGGTTTTCATATTCACAGGACATGTACATTAGTATGTTCCGGAGAAATGATTAGCGTTTCAGTCACCTCAGTTGCCTAGTAGACACTGTGTCTGCCATGGGCCTTGATAATTTGTTCCATGCATGATACTACTGACGCGTATAAGGTGTGAATGGCGTCCTGTGGTATAGCCATCTACCTGTATGCTTCCATGGTTCCTCAGTTCATCTGTGGTGGTTGGCATTGGATCACAGTGCTGCACCTGTCGTTTCATCATATCCCACACATTTTCACTTGGTGACAAGTCTGATGATCTGTTGGGCCAGCACAAAAGGCTAACATCCTGTGACACCAAGAAGGCATGTGTTCATGCAACAACATGTCGTGCATTGTCTTGCTGAAAAATGGCACCTGGGATGTTGGGCAGAAAAGGTATGGCTATGGGTCACAGGACGTCACTCATGCAGTTCACACTGGTCGCAGTGCCCTGGAACACACCAACTGGGATTTGTGGTTGAACCCAATAGCGCCCCACACCATAAGGCCTTGAGCTGGCGCTGTATGTCTTGTGCAAATGCAGTCACTGTGATGCCACTACCCCTGTCTGCTGCGAACCAAAGTTTGGCTATCATTTTCAAACAAACAGAACCAGGATTCGTTCAAAAAGACTATCTGATGCCATTCCCATTCCCAGTGATGTCGTTCCACACCCCGTTGCCGTCTAGCATGTTTCTGCACATTCATCAAAGGTAGACAGAGAACTGGACGACACACGTAACCCATGCCATAACAAACGACAACGGACCGTCACACCTGATAGTGTACGACGTGATACACTTTTCCATTGTTGCGCCAGAGCCAAGAAGGACGCAGATTTGTCCTGCAATGCCATTCGGATGGTGTGTCGATCTTCCCATAGGGTGGTCTCGGTGGAGCGACCTGACCCATCTTGTCGCGTTCTGCAGCCTTCCGTGAATCATTCTACACACACCTGATGCACTGCAAAAAGACTTCGCCCCACTGAGCAGCATTTTCCCGGATGGATGCATCACATTCTCTCATGCCAATAGTGTGGCCTCTTTCAAACTCACTGATTTGATGGTACGGTTCGTGTATACGTCTGCAAGGTATCCTGCACGTCTCCTCAAGTCACACTGATCCATTACCTTCGGTTCATAGCGACAGCGAGAGCTGCAAGCACATTGTACTAATAGATGGTGTTGTGCTGTGGTATCGATGTTGACCTTGAACTCGCGGGGGGTCAAATGCTAAAGATTTCTACAGAATATACTAATGTACGTGCCTTGTGAATATGAGTGTCCTATCTCTAGTCGTTCAAGCTCTTCTGTTTTTTCTGAAATGAGTGTTTAATTTATTACAGTCTATTTAGAGCAGTTGGACTTAGCAGAGTCCCTTAAAATATCAATATCCTGCAGTCGCCATTCTCCGTTATCAGTGTCTTACTGGTTGACTTCAAAGTGTTGCTGCAGTGCTGAGAACTTACATTATAAACTCGTGACCTGAATCTAAATTAAGGAATCTCAGCCTTATCACACTTACCGCATAGTATCATAACTTTATTCATTGTTTCAAACACTGTCTATGCAAGTCATAATGATGAACTGAGTTTGGAGCTCTGTGTGCGCTTCTTCTTTATATACCTGAAAGCAAAGATGATATACATTTATTTTTTCGTATTTTAAAGTTACCTACGTTGTGTTTAATGTTATACAGGGAATTTGTTTTAACTTGTGCCAACTAAATATCTCGAAAACGCCGCATCATACGGAAAAAAAAATGTTTGAGGTGAAAGGCAGTACTGCAAAATGGTTCGAGCCTTACATAATTAACAGGAAACAAAGGATGTTGTCGTGAAATACATGTGGAGTAAGCAATCGTCTTCATCTGACTGGGAATTAATTGCATGTGGTGTTCCTCAAGGTTCCATCTTGGATCTGGTGGTTTTTCTTGTCTAAATTAATGACTTTTAGTTTGTTACATTGCCAGATGATAAGTTTGGTTGTTTGAAGATGATACAAACATTGCAGTAAACATCAAGTGAAGTACAGATTTGGAAATTGTTGCTAATCAAATTTTCACTAACATTAGTAAAAGGTTAAAAGCTAAATTAACTGTCATTAAACTTTGAAAAGATCCACTAAATGCAGTTCAGAACGTGTAAGAGGTTTCCTTCCAGCATGTGATAACATATGGTGACATGAAGACATGCAGATAGAAAAAGTTGTCAGTGTTAAATTTCTGAGATTAAAATTCGATAATAAATTGAGTTGGAAAGGGCATACCACAGAATTACTGAAGCACCTGAACACGTCTGTATCTGAAATGTGAACAATGCTAGATATAAATATAAAAAACTTGCATACTTAGCTTATTTTCGTTCTATTATGTCACATGGAACTATATTCTGGGGTAGCTCATCAAACTGAGCAAAAGCTTTTAGACTACTAAAGCCTGTAATGAGACTTATTTGTGGCGAAAATTCAAGAATATCCTGCACAAACCTCTTCAAGGAACTGGATATTCTAACCACTTTCTCTCAGTATATTTTTCCCTTAATGATATTTGTTCCAAAAAATATATCTCTGTTTCCAACCAATGGCTCAATACATAGTATCAATACTAGGAATAAAAATAGTCTACATAAAGACCTAAAAACCTTGGTCCAAAAAGGAGTTCAATATACAGGAACACACATTTTCATTAAATTGCCATCAGCATTTAGAAACATGGTTTCAGACAAAGCACAGTTTAAACAGAGTTTGAAAGACTTTTGGTAGGCAATTGCTTCTGCTCTACAGATGCTTGCCAAGGATGATGTAGATGAAATGTAACCCGTCCAGAGATTATGTAGAAAGATTCGACCCAATTCAAACGATAACTTTTGAAGAAGACAGAATGATCCAAACATGAAGTTAGTGGAAAGCTATGCTGGTATCGATGTTTATGAAGTAAAGGTAGAAAGTTATGTTGATGAGGACGGCCCAGTTAGTAGCAGAAATGGCGAATTTTTATTCACTGAACAAGATATATATAATGAAACAGACAACAGCGAAAGCAGAGCATAGTGAAAACGGAGAAAATGAGCTATCTGATGGTTGAGTGGCAACTTTAACCCAAAATACATATGTTAATGTTGATATGATACAGGAATATATTATAACCATGTGGGTGGATGGCGATGTAATCTACGATGCTGATGGTTTCATTGTAGAAAAGAGTGAGTTCGAGATGAAGGCATAGAGATTCACAGAATATCTTGTGTTAACATGCCAGAATATGAATAAGCAAACTATAATGAGAGTGAAATAGAGGCTAGCGAAAATGAAGGGGAAACGTACTTACTACAAGATGCGTTTGCAGAGGTTACCGCCACTCATTAAGAGCTTGTAGAGTTAGAAGCTAAAGTTGACGAAACCAAAAATCAAGAATACAATAATATTCAACAGAGGGAGATGGCACTGAAAGAAGAGAAGAAGAAGAGGTAGGAACTTCTAGACAAGGGTCAAGTAGTAAAAGTAGGATGTATTTCATGGAAAGACCTTGAAGTAGCAAATTATTTGTTGTGGGAAGATAACCAGAACAGAAAGTCGACTACCTAAACACAGACTATAATTCCTATAAAGATCTATGGGAATCATTAATTTGATTTACTGGCTACAGAACCACAAATAAGTGTCGTATCACACACATTGTTGGAAATAATCAAAAATAATTCTGCTGTAGGAATTATACTAATAAACACTGTGAAATAGGTAGACAGTGTCATACATATTATCATGACAATCACCAATCATGGGGCAACTATGTGTCAGAATTAGAAAATGTTATGAATGCTTTGAAATATGAGAGCACAGGATTTTCTCCTGAGGAGATCTTGCGAGAAAGAAAATCCAAATAGTTAGTGGAGGAGCTGATAGAGTTCCCTCCATGTATAGAACCTACTGTTGATGAAGAGAAAGAGATTCTTAAAACTAAGAGGAGTAAGCAAAAAAAAAAAAAATGGCTCTGAGCACTATGGGACCTAACAGCTGAGGTCATCAGTCCCTTAGAACTTAGAACTACTTAAACCTAACTAACCTAAGGACATGACACACACCCATGCCCAAAGCAGGATTCGAACCTGCGACCATAGCGGTCGCGCGGTTCCAGATTGTAGCGCCTAGAACCGCTCGGCCACTTCGGCCGGCGTGAGGAGTAAGCAAGTAGAAGCCAGGATCCATAGGCATTATGAACAGTTAAGGAGTACAAACCTTAATCCTAATGACTCAGTTTTGATTGAGATAAACTATTGAGTAAGTAAATTTAATTTTGTGTATAACGATCCATTTGTAATTGTAAAGTGTCCCAATACCAATGTACATTACTTACAGTTTCCTATATCAAGAAAACAATTAAGAGTGTGGAATATTACAGACCTAAGAAAAGATGAAACAAGAATTGTGACTAATGTTAACCACACTTGAAAGAATAGTCGGAATGAATGAAAAATAAATAAATTAACATGTCATATTAATGCAGAATAGTATTTAAAAATTTCAGATGCCATACTCCTATGTATGCATAAAATTACTATATTTTTTAAGTATCTAAAGTATGTATTCTAAGATTTAGATACAATAAAATACAAACATGAAATATAAAGGTATGATGATATGAAAAAAGAATCTTTACGACAAAGGTTACATCAAAAGTGAGTAATAAATGTTGAGTAATATTTAAACTGCAGGAAAAGCACTTACTGAATAACCAGAATTTGATAAAAAACGTAAGAAACACATAGGAACATTGAGCACTACAAGGCGTTTCTTAGCGAAAACTGTAGATGTAATATAAGTCTTGAATTATTTGTGTACACTGACACTGAGAAGGTTATGCACATCTTTGTAGTATATAAGGAAAAAAGTTTAGTATATATGAAGAAATTTTAATTTGTAAATAAAAAAATTACCAGTTTATAAAGCATAACAAGTAAAACCTATGAAACAAACATACAGTGTAAAATGACTCTCCACATGTTTCACACAAACAGTGTATATACAGAGTTCACATACTAATGTAGAAAGTGAATATGATAGTTACATATTCAAATGATAATTTACAGATACAAGTCACGTAAAAATTATATGTATATTCCTGATACCCAGAAGTACAGTTGTTGTGGAGAGAAATTTTATGAGTATACTTTTGTGTGTAAGTCAAGAAAGTGTAGGGCATATGTACAGAATAAGTATATCATACACATAAACAACAATTCTTTTTAATTGCTTTCGATACAAGAAATATCAATCTATTACTTTTGAAACTATATGTTCAGGTTGGCAATAGAGATATCTTCGCAAACTCGTAAAATGTATTACTTTCTATAAGTGTGTTGTTTTGAAAAGATGAAAACAGTATAATAATTATTTTTCACACTGTAAATAACTGTTCTATTCCGAGATTAAATTTTTGCTTTAACTAAAAGAAAATTCAGTACCACGAAAACTAGCGATCAGATTGGACGATTGACCTGGTGCGCTTGGTGGTGCCATGCGCAACTATAGCGGGAGAAGGAGACAGTGGCGACGTGTTGAACGGAGTAGATGTATTGTGGATGGTTGTGGATGTAAAATTGTTGTGATGCTAAAAGTGCGTCGAATTTTCATCGGAGTAGTGTGGCTTTTCTCTTACATATTTGTTAGTTGTCTCTGCAATCATCAAGTCGTATATGCAAGAACTTCTGTAGTTATGACACTGTGAAGTTTCGTGACCTGTAGCTGGAACAATGAATCTGGGAAGCATCATGTTGCTTATCGTGTTTTAAGCTATCAGAAACATGAAGAAGGTGTGTAAGATCGTCATCCACCACACTTCTAGGATGCACACTCACAATACAGGAGTCCGCCTGCGTATAGAAGCAGTAACGTGTTTGTGTACCATGCAGCGGGCCTGGGTTCGATTCCCGGCAGGGTTGCAGATTTTTCTCCTCTTTTGTGTTATCTTATCCTCATCATCATATCATCATCACTGACACGCAAGTTGTCCAGTGTTGCGTCGCCTGGAATAAAACTTACAACTCGGCGGACGAACTTCCCCCAGATGGGCCTCCCGGCCATCAATGCCACACGATCATTTCATTTCCAATGACGCAAACCACGACAAGGCAACGCTTCAATTTTGTTTAGTAAAGTACTTTTGTCACCGGAGTATCAGTAACGACAGGTCAAAGTGAAATGAAGTTTAATCCGACTATTATACTTTTAGTAACAGTAACTAGACTTTTATTTGATGAGTCCATCACTGTTAGATCCTCAGTCCTTTGTCATTTATTCATAACAAGAGCATGCATAAAATTATCGGTCTTTCGAATCTTAATAATATTTTCACAGACTATAGAATTGCTGAATATATTGCTAACAATGGAGTTCATTTAAACCCTAATTTTAAGTACCTATGTATTGGCCACCTTTGCTTGTCAATTTGCTGACGTAAATTTTGCTAATTGAAAGATGATAATCGAGTTAAGAAATTTCAGTACTCAATTACGTGAAACAGCTTAAAGATGGCCACCAGAATATGGCGTTAGAATCAGTTCGGCTTGGTAACATCTTAGATTTTAAGGTACAGAGTACAGTTAACAGCTTTTCTACCCAAAGGAATTACAGATGTTGGCTGTGAGTGGGCATTGACAAATTCTGCTGGACTGAAATTTGCAGCTGGTCTCCTACTTACTTTGTAGATGCGTTGATCACTGTACCAGGTGGACAAAGTGTTCTCTCAGCTGCACGCACTACCCTAGCACACCTTCCATCAGACTCAAATTCTCAACTTATCCACTCACTACTAATGTAGTGCCCCTTGTCCATTGTCCTCATTAATCGCTGCATTTCGTGAATTCCCGTAGGAGTCGAACCTCGTGTGCATTTGTAAAGAGAAAACCATTGGCCGCCCTCGTCTTAATCGTACACATGTAGTATGTTCTTTCGGACATGTCCGAGAGAACAGTTTGGTTGACTGCCTATAGGCGCATACCCCACATAATCCATGCTTCACAAAAAGCAATTTCATCTATTCCAACATTCGTCTATACTTTCTCCCATGCCTGGGATGCATTTAGCATATCAGTATGAATGCATACCGCCAGCAAATGGTTCTGTTGACGTTGTTTGTCCATAGGAGCAGCAAAACCTGTAAGTAGGCTGTTTAGGTTTTTATGTTGGTAACACCATGTAGCGCTCTTATGTAAGTAGGCTGTTTAGGTTTTTATGTTGGTAACGCCACGTAGCGCTCTATATGAAAATCACTGACTGTGCTGTGTGAAGTCTGTGCTGATTTGCATTGTTGGAATATTTGCTATTGTAGTGTTGGGCAGTTGGATGTGTACAGTGCGTAGCGTTGGGCAGTTAGAGGTGAGCTGCCAGCAGTGGTGGATGTGGGGAGAGAGATGGCAGAATTTTGAGAGCCGACGATCTGGACGTGTGTCCATCAGAAAGAGTAAATTTGTAATATTGGACACCATGAACTGATATATATATATATATATATATATATATATATATATATATATATATATATATATAATGACATTTGAATATTATTAAGGTAAATATATGGTTTGTTCTCTACCAAAATCTTTCATTTGCTAACTGTGCCTATCAGTAGTTAGAGCCTTCAGTAGTTAGAATCTTTTATTTAGCTGGCAGTATTGGTGCTCGCTGTAGTGCAGTAGTTCGAGTAACGAAGATGTTTGTGAGGTAAGTGATTCATGAAAGGTATATGTTATTGTTAGTCAGGGCCATTTTTTGTAGGGATTATTGAAAGTCAGATTGCGTTGCGCTAAAAATATTGTGTGTCAGTTTAGTGTTGATCAGAATAAGTAAAGAGAGAAATGTCTGAGTACGTTCAGTTCTGCTCAGCTGTTTGAAAATCAAATGACGTAAGAGGTTTATCAGCACTGTAATTCATAAATTTTCCTAAGGGGAGGTTTCATATGGTGACCCTTAGCCGAGGATACCTCACTGGAATCTTCTGATTTTTTCTTGTAGTTCGTGTAATTAGTGTGGCTATTGTTTATTGCTAGCGCGTAATTGTAGAGAGAATCTCCTGTGTCGTTGTAGTCTTATATTGCTGTACAGTAAAACAGTTGTGGCATGCATGTAGATTTGCACTAAGTATTTCGCAGCTGCGCTTGCAATTAACTAGATATTATTTTCAGTGCTATGTTAATGTGTTTTCTTATTTTTGCTCTTCAAATTGTACATTTTTTGTTATCGTGTGAAATACGTGATAATTATGGCGTGTGAAAAACGTAACACTAGGCTCCAAAGTAAATTGATAAATGATAGTGACGACGAGCGTAGCTTATCAGCACCACTGTGTAATGAATTAACAGACATTCAAAGTAGTAATTTGGTAATTATGCATAGGGAAGTGGAGCGGGTGGCAAATGGTGTAGACAGTGAAACAATTAGCGAACAGGGAAGCATTATCGATCGATCAGTCGGCAACAGCTCGCCTCAGGAATCCGAAATGACAGGACACAATCTTGCAAATACTGTAGATTCAGGTTTTGCGCCCTCACCGTTTTCTCAAAGAAGTCAAGACATTTTTTGCTTTTCAAAATGCGTATGATGCCGGTTCAAATGCACTGCCGAATAGCTCTGAGGAACATGTTTCAGACACCAGTGCATTGTTATTACGATTAATGCAACAAATGGGACAAAGGCTTCAAAAGTTAGACACAACGCTTGAACAAAATCAGAAACAAATGGGACAAAAGCTTCAAAAGTTAGACACAATGGAACAAAATCTTTCAAAGTTAGACACAGTGGTACAAAATCTTCAAAAGTTAGACACCACGCTTGAACAAACACGTGAAGGTTTAACTGCTGAGTTACTTAGAATCGAATCGAAATGTCAAAAAGTCTGAAATGACGTATAAACACAACTTTGTGAGTATTTCCAAACTATTGTCTCGTGTCAAGAAAATGCATTACAGAATCACGAAGCAGCCATAAAGGAACTGCAAACTATTGTCCATGAAAATCACGACACCTTGCAAGCTAAAATTGACTCAGTTGCATGTACCGATTCGGTTACACAACTTGCAAAAACTCTAGAAAAATTAAAGGTCACAGTAGATACGTTTTCAACACAAATGGACACTCTGAAACTTGGTTCAGAAAAACACACTGAGGAAATCAGTTCATTATCGGAGAAAGTAGCCTAACTTTCGGATCAGTTCACTAACTTATCTGCAAAGGTAGATGATGATCTGAATAACACAAGACCTGTAGCCTTCACTGACACAGAAGAGTATGAACAAATTAAGAAATTTAAACAAAATCAAAATCAAATTAATACGCAACACAAAAGAGAAATCCGGGAAGTACAAGATCAGTTGGCACAAGTAATACAAGAATTATATATTTCAGAAGACAATCGCGCTCCAACACGGGAAGAGGGACTTAGAAATACGGAAAAGCCACAAAATAATAATACAGGGCATTTCGGAAATTATGAAAGAAATTGGCAAGGTGCACCGAATTTTGAGATGGAACCGCCGACACAACGTAACAATGACCGATATGCGACTCGCCGATACGATGACTTTGACTATAAGCTGTTCATTAGTGCACGTAAATTCAATACATTTAAGAATTCTGGCAACGACATTCATCCACAAGCGTGGCTTCATCAATTCTCTCATTGTTTTCCTCTCAACTGGTCATTAGAGCACAGATTAGAATTTATGTGTGGCTATTTGGAGAATGAACCAGCTGTAAGAATGCGATCTTGCATTCACAATTGTCACAGAGAAGGAGAATTTTATCATGCCTTCCTCTCAGCATATTGGTCTCAAGTTACACAAGACCGAGTAAAACATAGCATCATAATGATGAAACATTTCGAACAATCTGAATTTTCCAGTCTTGTGAAATATTTTGAAGACATGTTGCATAAGAATCAGTATCTGTCAAACCCATACAACCCCTCAGAACTCATCCGCATTTGCTTAATCAAATTGCCTGAACATTTACGACATATTATTTTGGCAGGACGTTGCAAAGACGACAACGAAGCTTTTCAGGGACTGTTACAAGAATTGTAAATTGATACGGGACACGAAAACAGGAACACAACAATTACAGGTCACATCCGTTACAATTCCGCAATGACAGAAATAATAACTGGACGCGACAAGATTATTCTTACAACGCAAATCGTGACCAAAACAGACACCACCCATATGAAAACCGTTGGCAGAATAATAGTTACAGAGAAAGATCGCGTTTCTGTAGTAATGAATATGACAGAGGTAACCATAGAAACGGACAATATGGGAACCAAAACAATTATTATCAAGGGAGACAGAATAACTTCAGACGCAACAGTTCAGCACGCAGTTACGATTCAGGGAGAAATTCTCCACCACGTGACCGACAAGAAAGAAACTATGGAATCTACCGACATGACGACAGACGATATAATCGTAATGACAGACCTGAATTTCATCAGAACTGGCGGGATTCAAACAGGGCAGAGCCCTCTCGACAAGGTGAATTTGTAGAAGTGAGGTCTCCTAATCCTAATAACGACGTGCGCCAACAAAGAGACAGACAATGACGCGCACCGCAGGCAGCCACGTGCGCAGGCTGGCTCAGAGAAAAATAACATAGAAGCTAATCTTGAGAAAAATGTTAGCATTCCTTACCGACGTATACAACATGATAATTGCTTTGACGTTGAAACTCTGCGTACTAGGAAGGGTAAAGGATTGCACCACATTTCACATGTAAAACCGTTTATTGAGAGATAATCTGCTTTTTAAATTAGTCTTTGATATAAAATTTTTCACTTCACGTTTCTAGTACACTTTGTCACACTTAGAAACAGTTAACATGCAACAATGTTTTGAAGTTAACTATCCAGTCAAGAACCTAGGCAACTTATTTAGACAGTAATTACGAATGCAATGTTATAGTGAACAGACGACACAATGTTGTTGTTTGTACATTCTTGCTTGTTAGTTGCACGATTATGTAACGACTATAAGGGTCACATACTTAGAACATATACCGGTACTACTAATGAGATTTTAATGCAACATTTGGGTATACTTGAAAATACATTCTGGATTTAAAGTACTTTCCGGGAGATACCAGATGACACAGTGGTTAGTTTATTTGACAGCTACACAATTATATCACGACGCTACTAATGAGTGACTTAATTTAAATTATTGCTTTTGCGCTGTATCTGTTTTATATCTGCATAGTTTTTCTGAATTCTTCTGGAAAGTAAAACATGTTTTAGTATTAACTTTTGTGGTATAGCTACAATGAGACAGCCTTTTTCGGAGCGCAACAATACATTACAGTATAGTACTTTCTTGATCACAGTACTGTACGTAATAACTACAATATCTATACGCATAGCATTTCGCTTTTGTTTATTATGAGGTAAGTACATTGACTTCTACAGAACTTTGCTTACGGACGACGATAATTACGACACTTGGCACATTTTTTACCCTTAAGTAATGACAGAGATTATCTTACAACAAGACGAACAGTTTAGCATACAGTACACGTACTTGAGTGATTAATTTTGTACTTAAAACATTTATTTTTAAAGATTTTTTAATTACAAAGATACAAAAAAAGTTTTCCGTGATGCATTTCATTCCATTGTTGTAATCTGCAACATCTGAAGGCATAATTTCATTTATCCTCAGGGGGGTACACGCTTACTTTGTGTACCATGTGCGTGGCAAGCACAAGGAGCCCTAGCTAACATGGTATTTCCTTATACAACTTAACACATTGATACCATATTTCTCTAACACATACTTACACAGCTATCTGATCATTTAACTGAGAGAGACAAACATTTTTTTTACTATGTCATTGACATATGTTTACGCAATTACACAACTGGATAACTTCACACTTATGAAATTGTATTTTGTCTGTACTTTGTGAACTCTTCATATTTTTTCGGAACCATTGTGATACTATGAGAGCTTTGAATGATGTATTTGGTATGGGATCATGATTTTTAAAGTATGTTTAAGGTAGATGACAATATTGAAATGAGCAGAAATTTTTTTTAGGTTATGAAATTATTGCAGAAAGCTACGACGTTTTTGAGATTTGGCTGAGGTTTTATGATATTATTACGACGACGATGTGTATTATGCTGTTGAGGTATGTTTATGATCAATAAGCTGATGCTACCATATAAGAGGAATATAATTACGTGTTTATATGTATATGAATAATGAATAGAAGATAGGGACTCTGGTTTGTGAAAAAGGATGTTGGAAACCAAGAATCGTACTTTAAGAGTTACGACTTGTGTGTCTATGCGTGAATGTATCACAACACTGCTATTCATGAGATTTCGTTTCTACGCATTTCTACTGTAATTATTCGATCTGTGAAGTTTCTTTATATGAGACTGTCACTGTAGCAGAAACTGCGGTCGTAAATTTTTGGGTAAGGAAGCTAAGTGACCTTGACATAATGCGTTGTGGGCACCCAGCTGCATCAGTCACCTGGAGAAAAAGCCATTAGGTGGAGAAAAAAAGAGGCCATTAACCTTGTTATTGACATTCCTTTGTAGAAAGCATCGCAAATATGACACGCTATTACTTGGAAACATATGATTATACTGTGGAGCTCATACTTTGTGCTACTTACTGAAATGCTTATGAATTGATGGGAAATATTATTACATCTGCACGCCTGATTATAACAAGTGTCTTTCTATGAGAGTTTAGGGAATTTCTACTGTCTTATGAAATACCACATAGCTATTGAATGATGCTTTTATGCTTTGCTTTGTACATAGTTGCTTATTTCATGTGATATCTGGTTTCCAGCTGTGTTGCAGCATGGGTTTTATCAAATAAAATTAAATGCATTTGCTAATGTCAACACTTTCTGTCAACAGATCTGTTAAATAATAATTTTATGATCCACATTCTTCAAAAAAAAAAAAAAAAGAGCACTTGGAAAAGAAAGAACAATAAGAAGGAACTAATAACAGTAACTGCATACATAATTTTCTTTTCAGGTACTTGGTAATTTTTTTTGTAGAATAAGTTGTTGTGGTGCACCACTTTAATGACATAGACATTAAGATGTGAATAGACATTTCCCTTATCTGCATTGTTGTCTTTAGTGTTCTATTATTTCTGCTTGAGCGTTGTCATGTTTAGATACAAGTTATTGCATTTGCTGCTGCTGTTTGCCAGGCATAGTGCTACTGAATTTCACTTTGTATTACTCTGTTAAGCCAGTTTTACTACTGATTTATTTTTCTTGTTTGCTGTACATTGGCTTATATTAGTTGTAATATTGCATTTGCTTTGCTAATTTAGATATACTGCTGCTTGGTTTGCCAATTTGCATTTTTGTTTCATTACCGTTTGTGTGTTTTTTTTCTGCTGCTGCATTGCATCGTCCCTTAGTATATATATATCTGAGCTCAGTAGATTTAAGTTAACTTAAGAGGAGGTAGGCTATATAAGAGAACGAGTTATGAAGAAGAGGAAAAGAATGTATTGAGAAGTTATATGAAAAAGGTTTGGTCCAAAATGAGTATTGTACAATGAGAAATAATTATTTTGAAAGAGGATATGAACAAAACAGTAGGCTATAGGGACAACAGGTTTGGATAGGATTTTTTTTTGTGGGAACAAATGTTGAAATCAGAGGAAAGATCTATGGAATGAAGATTTGGGTTGGACTGCAGCACCAAGTGTTACACTGAAAACGAACCCTGTCCTATCGCTTTGTGTTATTCCGCTATGTGTTTGTGTACCCTTGTGTATTTGTGTTTTTTCTGTTTTTATGTGTTTAGCTAGTGAGATTTATGTTGTAGAATTTTTCTAGTACTAAGCTACATTCACTATGATGAGGAATACTGTTATCCTCAAATATAATTTGCATTAATAATATGTTATTGACTTTGTAAAGATGTTTAGACATTATTTTCGAAAGCTATTCTGATCTTTTATGTATTTACTTATGTCATAATTCCTGTAACACTGATGTATACGTTATTTCTATTCTTTTGTAAAGCCTCTATTACTACAATTGTTATCTGTACTATTATGTTCTTTAATGATGTATTTTGTACCTTTGTAATTGTATTCTCATGTCGTAAATTTATAATTGTATAGACACCAGTTCTTCAAATTAAGTTTCATTTCACTGCAGACGTTTCTGTTGGTCATAGTATATGCACAATATGTGAGAAGTTGGGACTGTTAGTGTTTGCACGTGTGTTAATAATTCAGCAAGGGATTGGTTAACATCATTGCTGGTTCTAAGGACAATTCCAAAAACTTTGTGAGTGCACAAGTGGTAGTTTATGGACTTGCTATATTGTTTGCAAGAATCTTTAATGGTGATTGTGCACCCGCACAGTCGCAACAGATGGCTGCTGGCCATCTCTACAAGGACTACAGTGGGTCTGCATCTTTGATGGCCCACCATTACTATTATTTCTACAAGGACTGCAGTGGGTCTGCAACTCTGGTGGCCCACCAATATCATAATCTGTACAAGGACTACAGTGGGTCTGCTCTGTGATGACCTACCTACCAATATTCTTGAAACCTTCGACTGACTCTGCTGTGGGTTTGCTCTGTTGTGGCCCATTACCTGTCTGTATGTCAAGAGACAGCACTGTCTTTCCGTTGGAAGGACAAAACTACTGCTTCAAGACTGCATGGAAATCCACTACTTCCGTGTGCAATTTCTTTTACTGCTCAGACTTTGAGAAAAAATAAAAAGAAAACTGTAAGTACTATTGTGATGAATGATCAGGACTGTCTTTATGGGCCGGCCGGAGTGGCCGTGCGGTTCTAGGCGCTACAGTCAGGAGCCGAGCGACCGCTACGGTCGCAGGTTCGAATCGTGCCTCGGGCATGGATGTGTGTGATGTCTTAAGTTAGTTAGGTTTCATTAGTCCTAAGTTCTAGGCGACTGATGACCTCAGAAATTAAGTCGCATAGTGCTCAGAGCCATTGGAACCATTGGAACTGTCTTTATGAGAACAATTTTTGCTTTTGACCAACATTGCATCAATAAGTGTGTGCATTTGATATCTTTGTTATTGTAATTATGAAAAATTTTATGAAATCATTATTGGCCACTGCCCAAATCAATTTGTAAATTTTTTTGTGGGGAGCGTGGGGGCTATGTAAGTAGGCTGTTTAGGTTTTTATGTTGGTAACGCCACGCTCTATATGAAAATCACTGACTGTGCTGTGTGAAGTCTGTGGCTGGTTTGCATTGTTGGAATATTTGCTATTGTAGTGTTGGGCAGTTGGATGTGTACAGCGTGTAGCGTTGGGCAGTTGGAGGTGAGCTGCCAGCAGTGGTGAATGTGGGGAGAGAGATGGCAAAATGTTGAGAGCGGACGATCTGGATGTGTGTCCATCAGAAAGAGTAAATTTGTAATATTGGATATCATGAACTGATATACAGGGTGAGTCACCTAACGTAACCGCTGGATATATTTCGTAAACCACATCAAATACTGACGAACCGATTCCACAGACCGAACTTGAGGAGAAGGGCTAGCATAATTGTTAAATACAAACCATACAAAAATGCACGGAAGTATGTTTTTTAACACAAACCTACGTTTTTTTAAATGGAACCACGTTAGTTTTGTTAGCACATCAGAACATATAAAAAAATACGTAATCAGTGCCGTTTGTTGCATTGTAAAATGTTAATTACATCCTGAGATATTGTTACCTAAAGTTGACGCTTGAAACCTCCGACGGTCAGTTGCGTGTTGTAACAAACACGGGCCACGGTCGGCGAGCAGCATCTGCAGGGACATGTTTACGATGACGACCGTGTTTACGAGTGTGGCTGTAGTGCACTGTTGTGGTTTGGTCCAGCCGTCTCAGTGTCCGCATGTAGCGCTTGCTGCTATTGTTATTCTGCATTCGTCTCCGCACGCAGGCCAACTGTAGTACACCGTGTTACCAGACGTCTGTGATAGTGCAGTGTTGTAGGAACTGTGACCATGGTGTATACGAACTCTGAAAAGGCGGAGATGATACTCATCTATGGCGAGTGTCGACGAAATGCAGCTGAAGCCTGCAGGGTGTATGCAGAATGGTACCCGGACAGAGAGCATCCAACGTGCCGCACATTGCAAAACATCTACCGCCAACTGTATGCAACAGGTATGGTCGTAGCACGCAAACGGGTCCGTAACAGGCCCGTCACAGGAGAAGCGGGTGCAGTTGGTGCGTTAGCTGATGTTGCCATGAACCCACACATGAGCACACTGGACATTGCGAGAGCCGGTGGACTGAGTCAAAGTAGTGTCATGCGCATACTGCATCGTCACCGCTTTCACCCGTTTCATGTGTCGCTACATCAGCAATTACATGGTGATGACTTTAATCATCGAGTGCAATTCTGTCAATGGGCATTAACAGAGAATGCGTTGCAGTTCTACCTGTTTATCGATGAAGCGAGTTTCACAAACCACGGGGCAGTGAATCTACGGAACATGCATTACTGGTCCGTGGACAATCCTCGCTGGCTCAGACAGGTAGAGCGACAGCGACCGTGGACTGTAAATGTATGGTGCGGAATCATTGGCGACCACCTCATTGGTCCACACTTCATTGCAGGGGCCCAAACAGCTGCAACATACATCGCGTTTTTACAGAATGATCTGCCAACGTTGATCGAAAATGTCCCACTGGAAACGCGTCGACGTATGTGGTATCAGCATGATGGTGCACCTGCACATTCCGCTATTAACACTAGGCAGACCCTTGACAGGATGTTCGACGGGCGTTTCATAGGACGTGGAGGACGCATAAATTGGCCAGCCCGTTCTCCTGATCTTACACCTCTGGACTTCTTTCTGTGGGGTACGTTAAAGGAGAATGTGTACCGTGATGTGCCTACAACCCCAGAGGATACGAAACAACGTATTGTGGCAGCCTGCGGCGACAATACACCAGATGTACTGCGGCGTGTACGACATTCATTACGCTAGAGATTGCAATTGTGTGCAGCAAATGATGGCCACCACATTGAACGTCTATTGGCCTGACATGTCGGGACACACTCTATTCCACTCCGTAATTGAAAACGGAAACCACGTGTGTACATGTTCATCACCCCTCATGGTAATGTACATGTGCGTCAGCGAAAAAGACCAATAAAAAGGTGTTAGCATGTGGACGCAGTGTGCTGTTCCAGTCTCTTCTGTACCTAAGGTCCATCACCGTTCTCTTTGGATCCCTACGTAATTCGGTGCTCTCCGATACACACGATCGAACAGCGGAGGAGTGGTACTCAAGCGTCAAATTTAGGTTACAATATCTCCGGATGTAATTAACATTTTACAATGCAACAAACGGCACTGATTACATATTTGTTTATATGTTCAGATGTGCTAACAAAACTAACGTGGTTCCATTTAAAAAACGTAGGTTTGTGTTAAAAAACATACTTCCGTGCCTTTTTTAATGGTTTGTACTAACCAATTACACTAGCCCCTCTCCTCACGTTCGGTCTGTGGAATCGATTCGTCAGTATTTGATGGGGTTTACGAAATACACTCCTGGAAATTGAAATAAGAACACCGTGAATTCATTGTCCCAGGAAGGGGAAACTTTATTGACACATTCCTGGGGTCAGATACATCACATGATCACACTGACAGAACCACAGGCACATAGACACAGGCAACAGAGCATGCACAATGTCGGCACTAGTACAGTGTATATCCACCTTTCGCAGCAATGCAGGCTGCTATTCTCCCATGGAGACGATCGTAGAGATGCTGGATGTAGTCCTGTGGAACGGCTTGCCATGCCATTTCCACCTGGCGCCTCAGTTGGACCAGCGTTCGTGCTGGACGTGCAGACCGCGTGAGACGACGCTTCATCCAGTCCCAAACATGCTCAATGGGGGACAGATCCGGAGATCTTGCTGGCCAGGGTAGTTGACTTACACCTTCATTCACGCCTGTCGCGACACCACTGGAGGCGGGCTGCACGATGTTGGGGCGTGAGCGGAAGACGGCCTAACGGTGTGCGGGACCGTAGCCCAGCTTCATGGAGACGGTTGCGAATGGTCCTCGCCGATACCCCAGGAGCAACAGTGTCCCTAATTTGCTGGGAAGTGGCGGTGCGGTCCCCTACGGCAGTGCGTAGGTTCCTACGGTCTTGGCGTGCATCCGTGCGTCGCTGCGGTCCGGTCCCAGGTCGACGGGCACGTGCACCTTCCGCCGACCACTGGCGACAACATCGATGTACTGTGGAGACCTCACGCCCCACGTGTTGAGCAATTCGGCGGTACGTCCACCCGGCCTCCCGCATGCCCACTATACGCCCTCGCTCAAAGTACGTCAACTGCACATACGGTTCACGTCCACGCTGTCGCGGCATGCTACCAGTGTTAAAGACTGCGATGGAGCTCCGTATGCCACGGCAAACTGGCTGACACTGACGGCAGCGGTGCACAAATGCTGCGCAGCTAGCGCCATTCGACGGCCAACACCGCGGTTCCTGGTGTGTCCGCTGTGCCGTGCGTGTGATCATTGCTTGTACAGCCCTCTCGCAGTGTCCGGAGCAAGTATGGTGGGTCTGACACACCGGTGTCAATGTGTTCTTTTTTCCATTTCCAGGAGTGTATATCCAGCGGTAATGTTAGGTGACTCACCCTGGATATATGATGGATTTTGAATATTATTAAGGTAATGACATGGTTTGTTCTCTATCAAAATCTTTCATTTGTTATATATGCCTATCAGTAGTTAGAGCCTTCAGTAGTTAGAATCTTTTATTTATCTGGCAGTATTGGCGCTCGCTGTATTGCAGTATTTCGAGTTACGAAGATGTTTGTGAGGTAAGTGATTCATGAAAGGTATAGGTTATTGTTAGTCAGGGCCATTCTTTTGTAGCGATTATTGAAAGTCAGATTGCGTTGCGCTAAAAATATTGTGTGTCAGTTTAATGTTGATCAGAATAAGTAAAGAGAGAAATGTCTGAGTACGTTCAGTTCTGCTCAGATGTTTGAAAATCAAATTATGTAAGAGGTTTATCAGCAATGTAATTCATAAATTTTTCTAAGGGGAGGTTCCAAACCCTCTGAGAAGGTGGAGCTGTTGCCAGCCATATTGCTATAGCAGCCGTCAACAAAATAGGCATCGGAAAGTCAAACCCACTGCGTGACGTATTCAGGTGCGAAGCGTGTGATTTCTCCACTTGACAGCCTCCTTCTCACATCCACAATGTAGCAGTGAAAGAGATTAGCGCCAGCTGTATGTTCAGCGTTTGTGCGCGGTATTGTGTGTTCACATGAGATGTCATGGTTTCAGTCTTCCGTTGAAAAGCCATATTAACAGTGCTGTAACATCGGCAGAATTTGCAGATGTATGTTTTGATTCTGCAGGAAGAGGATATAAACGAGAACGAAAATCTCTAGAATCTGACGATTTTAACAAAAAGTTAGTGCATAGAAGTTATTTCGTTACTAGCAAGTAGGTAAGTATTCGGCGGCTAGAAAAGTACAGAGTGATCGCAGTGAAAAAATTAATTATTCAGGCTCAGAGACCTCATTTCTCCGTCTTCTTTGCTCACTTTATTTTCTAGTTCAGAAAGTGTAGTGATGGACAAAAATTTTTAATGGACTGCAGAGATACTGCAGCACCAAGAGCAACGTTTTTGCGTACAATGTTCGTATTGCGTGCTGAAGAGAATAGGTCTGTATTATACTTAAATATCACTTGTGTTTCGGAAAACTATACGAACAAAAATAGGTTACTGGAATTCCACGGAATGCCGGACTTTGTTCCAGTACCTAATGCCTTTTTTCTACAGCTTGTATCGGCGTTTTGGGTGATGCTTGAGGAGATGAAGAGTCTATATGCAGGCAGACTCTGACTTTTATGTCGGTCTGTCTAGCGAATAGGAATGGAGGACTTTTAACAATAAAATGTGATGGTTAGACGAACGGTTGAATAATTGACACTTGTCACATCAGGCTCTTTTGAGGAAATAAGAATACCCACTTCATGTGTGTTTTCAGGCAGTAAACGGACGTACAGCTGTTTCTAATTTTCATGACTTTCTATAAACTACTATTGCATTAATCTGTTTGTGAAGATCAAATCCCTCATCATACTCGACGTATACACAGTCTCATATTTTTAGGATGTTGATTGGTAGCAAACCGAGACATTAGCTTTTCTTAACCTGCATAAGGAAATGCAGCCTTCAACGTTTTTAGGTGAACAGTAATAATAAATCAGTCAGTCGCGGTCGTGTGGAAATTAACATTGAGAGTCACTACTGAATGACTCTGGTACCGCCTGCCACGGAATTTGAATCCCCGCCAGACGTCATGGACGTCGAAGCCCCTAGAGGTCTCCGCCCGCGTTTTGTGTGAGTGCGCCACAGTGGAACATGTGGTTCCAGCTGCCAATAGCGGCGCCCCCGATAGAGTATTTAAGCGCCTGCCTCTCGCTCAGCCAATCACAGTAACCCGTAACTTCGGTTACAAACTTAGCGAGAGTATCTCGTTCCGTGTTAGGGTTGATCAGTGCCAGGGGCCCGTTCACGTCGGACCACCCCGCGTACTGTAGGCCACTTCTCTTCCTCCACACCTCCTTTAGGTGCCGCGCCACTGCACCAACGGCGCACGCTAGGCCGTAGGGCATTCCCCCTCTTCTGTAGGACCTACTTGTTAGCCTTTCCTTTTCAGAAAAAGCATAATTGTCGTGCCCACCCACACCAAATAAAGCTCCTGTAAACACTATGATGGCAGATTCCGCCGGTGTTTTCCCCGCCCTAACCCGCAGCAAAACTGCAGCTAAAGAGGCGCGAGAGTCGGCTGTTCCCGTCGACGTCAGCGTCCCGCTTGCCGCCGTTGAGGAGGTGTTGGCCGACAAGGACCGGCAGATCGCTACGCAAGCGCAAGAACTGCTGAGCCAGCGTCGATTGATAACCGACCTCCGCGGTCCAAGTGAGTCCCCCACGCGGACAAGTACACTGCACATAACACTACATTCGCCTGCATCTGGTGACTCATGCACCACTGTCCCACTGCGGCAGCTGACTCCAACGGCGGAACCAGCAGCCGCAGATGCGGACACAGAACAACACTACACTGGGCCCTGGCAGGTGGAGGGCCCACGTCGCAAACAGAGAAACACCACGCAAACAAGCGAGCAACCACACTCGCAAGGTAGCCGAAAGGCGCTGCTACCTACACCAAAACCCGCACTTCCGGTTAGGAACACCAACACAACAACAAACACGACCCGACCTGCGGTCAGCAACACCACACAAGTACCAACCGCAGCTACACCCGCACAACAAAAGACTGGTTTTCCCCCAGTCGTAATACAGAACTACGGGAACCTCAGCGTCTTCAACGCAACATTCGCGGAAAGGCACTCACCTTGCACGCTACACACGAAGTACTCTGGGGATAGGGCCTCACTCTACGTATCAACTAACAATGAATATAAAGATCTCCTTATCTTCCTCAAAGAAAAGGAGATCGAACACTATACGTACAGGACCGCCGAAGAACGGACACAGCAGTACGTGGTAAAGGGAGTGGACCCCAGTACCCCAAACAACACAGTACAAGCGGCGCTCAACTTCCTTGGATTCGACTGCAAAAGTGCTTCCAGGATGACAGGCTTCCGCTCCCACCACCGTCTACCACACTACCTGGTCGAGATGGCCGACACGGCCGCCTCCCGCGGCCTTCTGCAGATAAAAAGCCTTCTGCGGATGGACGTAAGGGTAGAAATCTACGAACCGCCACAGGTCCCACAACAATGTAACAACTGCCAGCGGTTCGGTCATTCGGCCCTCCGCTGCGGCCTGGCACCCCGTTGCCGCGGATGCGCTGGCAAACACGCATCCAACGCATGTACACTAATACACGAAAACATACGCCGTTGCGCCAACTGTGGCCAAGGCCATGCGGCCAACTACAGGGGCTGCAACGTATACAGAGAGGCGCAGAGACGCAAAAACCAACAGTCGAAGCCACCCAACGTCACAACACGACCAAGGCCCGCACCAAACCCCGTCAGGAACGGAGTGTCGCTCGCCATGGCTACACGCCCTGGAGGAGCGGAGCAGGCCGCGGAACCTCTGCGCCCAGCACACGCACCTAACACAACCGCTGCGACAGTAACACAATCGTCTCAGCCAACACACGACACTGCAACCACACCGGTACCAACACCAGCCCCCAAAAACAACACGACCCCGCCCCCTGAATCCACTGGCTGCGAACCTACACACGACACACAGGAAAACACACTTACACAAGGAACCCCAGAACCAAAAACCCAGAGAAGGCGTAGGCGAACACGCGGAAACAGGAGTGGGAACACACGTGCACCACAACAACGTACCCAGCGACAACAAAACACTGACACACAGACACACAGTCAGCAAGCCAGCGACACCAGCACACACACTACCCCACCCCCCACCACGTATGACACACAGGCACCACAAAATGTTCCACATAACGTCACAAGCGCCAGCCCACACATAACGCCAACACCCGCACCAGCGGCCGCCAACACCACAACCGAGCCACAGGCCGACACACACAACGCCAACACAACATCTGGGGGTTTATTGGAATCAATATTCCCCCGTCACACGACCGCTCAGATCTTTCACAAGATCTTGACGGTCGTCGCCACACTCTGCACACAGTTCATGACTGCTCAACCGGGACCGATGACCTTTGTAGTTTGGTCCCTTTAATCTTTTTTTTTTAAAAAAAAAAACTGCTCAACCCGGGCAGCACTGGGCTGCCATACAAACAGCGCTCACCACACTGATTACACCCATACATGGATAACACGCCACACCCCGCCCCCATCGCAAACAACCAGACACTGACACAGATCCTGTTTCCTGTTCTGGAATGCAGACGGGATCAATAACAAAAGGGCGGAATTTGCCGCGCTCATGGAGCGTAAGGGTATAGTATCCTTATCGTACTATTGAGCGAAACTAAGCTCAAACCACGCAACCAACTAAACTTCACCGGCTACTGCGTCTATCGTACCGACCGACCGGACGGCTCCCGTCACGGCGGAACAGCCATCATCATACACAAAGACATAGAACACACAAACATAGTGCTCCCTGAACTTGAAAAACTAGAGGCAACCGCCGTCAGGGTCATGTTCAACGGAACGTACACTACACTGGTGTCAGTATACAACAGCCCTAAAAACATTAAAACACGCGACATCAGCACAATACTCAACATATCACCGCGCGTAATAGCCGCTGGAGATCTTAACGCAAAACACCCGGACTGGAACTCACGAATACGAAACTCCAACGGCAAGAAACTATACGAACACGCACTAGGACGAAACTACATCACACTAGCGCCGACCGAACCGACGCACATTCCCTACCGGAGGGGACACAGGCCAGACGTGTTAGACATGGCCCTCATCAAGGGCATAACAACGACACTCAACGTTGCCGTTGAAAACGATCTGCCTTCAAATCACCAACCCGTTATACTGTACATTGAAGAAACACTGCAGCACATGGAACAACGCAGGATGTTAGACTACAGGCGCGCGAATTGGACCCAGTTCAAGGAAACGCTTGACAGTCGCATCCTCCCCACCCACGCGATTAACGAGACAGCCCAAACTGACGAGGCAGTCGAAACCCTCACCGGCGCCGTCCAGGACGCAATAGCCGACACCATCCCAATCCGCACGCCACAACAACACAGTGCTGCCCTGCCCCAGGAAATCCTGGGCCTAATCTCAATGAGGAACCGCCTCAGGAGACACTGGCAGCGTACCAGGCGCCAGCACTTCAAACGGCACATTAACAGGCTCCAGGGTATAATCCGGGAAAAAATACAAACATTCAAGACACAACAGTGGGACCAGAAACTCGAAGGGCTGGACACCACGCGACCTGGCGTGTGGCAGCTAGCCCGACACTTCACCAGGGAGAAACTGTACACCTCCACGTTACAAGGGCCCGACGGGCCAGCATATTCTGCGGAAGAAAAAGCGGAACTGATGGCCCTCACACTCGCAGCGTCATTCACACCGAACCTGGATCCCTCAGACCCAGCGTTCACACTTGCTACGGACCAGGAGGTCACACGCATCTTGGCCCAACCAGCGCGCAACAACATCCGACAAGCTAGTACAGCAGAAGTCAAATGGGCCATCATGCATAACACCGCTAGGAAGGCCCCTGGTCACGATGGCATTCAAAACCGTGTCCTCCAGGAGTTCACGGACAAAGCTGTAGACTACCTAACACACATCACGAATGCCATACTCAAGCACCAACACTTCCCCGCCTTTTGGAAGACGGCCAAGGTCCTGATGTTCAGGAAGCCGGCGAAGACCACTCCCTCCCACAAAATTACCGACCCATCAGTCTGCTGAGCGCGCTCAGCAAGATCGTTGAGAAGGTAATATTAGAACGACTCACCAGGCACTGCATCACAAACGACACCCTGAGACCGGAGCAATTCGGTTTCAGGAATAACCACTCAACAACACAACTACTCCTCCGCGTCGTTGAATACATAACACACGGATACAACACAAGCAAGGCAACTGGGGCGGTGTTCCTGGACATCGAAAAGGCTTTCGATCGTCTATGGCACAACGGCCTAATACGCAAACTTAGTGACGCAGGGTTCCCCGACGGGCTCGTACGTCTCATACACTCATATCTCACGGACAGGAGTTTCAACACCGACGTGCAGGGCAAACAATCGACACGACATGGTATACAGGCAGGAGTACCCCAAGGAAGTATCCTAGGGCCCTTACTGTTTAACCTCTACATTAACGACCTCCCAGCTACACATAACACGACGGTAGCAATCTACGCGGATGGCACTGCCATCCTTGCGCAAGATTGGAAGCCGTCTAACATTAACTCACGACTACAGACCGCACTCAGAACGGCGGAGCCTTGGCTGGTGAAATGGCGTGTTAGAGTAAACGTCGACAAGTGCGAGGCCGTTCTGTTCACTAGAAGACCGAAGCGACTGCGCAAACATCAGCACTGCAAGCCAGTAACACTACACACACGCCCAATACGTTTCCGCGAGAAGGTCAAATACCTCGGTGTCTGGCTGGACAGGAAACTACTCAACACCTGACCAACAAAGCTAGCTCGAGGCTCAAACAACTCTACCCTATGCTTAACAGGCGTAGCACACTGAACAGGAGGGTGTCTAGGTCCATGTACATGACACTTATTAGACCCCTGATGACGTACGCAGCCCCTGTCTGGGGATACGCTGCGCCAACTCACCTGCGCCGTCTGCAGCTCATACAGAACAAAGTACTCAAAATCATAAGCAACGCTCCGCGCTACACACGCATCGCGGACCTTCACCGGGAATACCGGCTAGATACTATCTTGCAGGTATTCCAAAAACTCTCCACACGACTGTACAATAACACGAGACACTCGCGCAACCCGTTTATCCTTTCTCTGGGTAACTACGACCACAACCATAGATGGAAGCATAACAGACCAAAGACATTACTGGCTAGGAACTGAACATCTATGGTCTATAGAACGCTAACACGACAGTACTGGCGAGCCCCTGCAACACAGTTATTACTGGAAACCCAGATGAGCGAGTAGCCGAAAAACAGGCAACCGCAGGGAAACCGTACTGTACACAGCACGCAAACCAGCCACACACACACCCTACACCGTCTGTGAGCCGATCTATGACCGATCGCCCACTAATCCACAACGACCTTGAAATGTTGCAGGGACGCAGCAACTGCAGCAAGCGCCGCAACAAGCTCCAACAACGACAAAGGTAACGATGCACGATACCTCGAACTAACACAACCACACCTTGCATGCACTGTCGCAGATAGCAAGCCGCTACTGCCCTTACTACCCGTCCTACTGTTGCAGAGGTTTTTTTCCCTTGGCTCTTGCCTTGGCACTTTTTTTCCTCTGCCCTTACAACCGCTACCCTACAATCGTTTTCGACCACTTCTATCTCCTGATGGACCATGTTAATGAGTAATCTTACCCAGACGCATGGACAACATCACAGCCCGCATCCTGTGACGCCTGATTCAAAAACTAACATGTTTACGGAGGTGACAGTAGAACTTCTGGTTTGGTCACCACGTTGGTGTGGGCGTGGAGGGGCCCCATCCATTTGTGCTCAGCCAGCCAGTGTCCGGCACGAAAACCAAACTGCTCTGGTTTTCGTGCCGGACACAGCACCATCTCACAGGCTACCCGTGTGGTGGAGCAGATCTGCAAGGCTAGGGCAAACAGGCGCAGCACGGGGGCAGTCTTCTTAGACATTGAAAAGGCCTTCGATCGCGTCTGGCACGACGGCCTGCTTTACAAGCTCCACCAGTATGACTGTCCCCAGCATCTGCTGAAGATCCTCCACTCGTTCTTAAGCAGTAGGAAATTCTTTGTGAATATGGATAGATTTAAGAGTAGTATTAAGACAATCGAGGCAGGAGTGCCCCAAGGTTCTGTTCTGGGACCCATCCTGTATAGCTTGTACACAAATGACATACCGAAGCGGGACAGCACCCATCTAGCCCTCTTTGCCGACCACACAGCTATTTACGCCAGCCACCCGAACCCAAATTACATCGTCCTGAACATACAGAGGCACCTTGACCAAATCTCGCAATGGTGCAATTTCTGGAAAATCAAACTAAATCCAACTATGTGCAATGCAATTATGTTCACAATCAGGAGAAGGCCACCCAGCCGTCAACTCTCCATCGATGGAAGGGACCTCCCCTGGTGTGACACAGTAAAGTACCTTGGACTAAAAATTGACAGCAAACTTTTATGGAATGCACACGTAGCCGACGCATGTAATCGGGGTTCGGCTAGGCTGTACCAAGTTATATCCATTGCTCAAGGGCAATTGACTGACCACCGAAGTAAAGCTAAAAATCTGGAAGATGGTGGTCCTTCCTGCAATTCTTTATGGCTGTGAGGTCTGGGGCATGGCCGCAGACACTCACCTAAGAAAAGTACAAATAGTACAAAACAAGGCCCTCAGGATAATCACAGACGCTCCCTGGTTCGTAACAAACGCACTCATACACATAGGCACAAACACACCCACAATCACCACAGTCATCCAACAAAGAACACAGTCTTTCTGCTCAAATGCAGAAAACTCACCATACGAGACCATCCCTAGCTTGGGATCTGACCCACTACATGTTAACTACAAGAATCCTAAGAATACACTAACCAGACACTTTAGGTACTAAGTCATACTAAACCACAAAAAAAATAATTATTATAAAACATGTTAAAATCCAACAAAACCATGCATCTGGAAACCCTAGCTGAGACAGAAGGCATTAAGGCAAAAGCCACAGGACCTTCAAAACTACATGGGCAGATGCCCAGACATGAGCAACGGCAGCCTGCCAGTCTAATCTTGCGTACGTCTCTGGACACATCGCCTCGCCTTAGACAGCTTATTTACTTTCTTGTTCTGTGTGCGAGTGGACGTGATTGTTAGGTTTTCTTGTGACTCTGTTGTTTCGATCTTGTGGTTTTTCGTTCTGTCCTTCGTTGGTCGTGTCCGTCCTCTCACGCTGTGTTGCTGTTAGCGGGCTGCTCCGCATTCGGTCACACGCTCGTACAGTCATCTCAGTAATATCTGGAAATTATCGTCATCCTGACTGAAGCCGGCCGCGGTGGTCTAGCGGTTCTAGGCGGTCACTCCGGAACCGCGCGACTGCTACGGTCGCAGGTTCGAATCCTGCCTCGGGCATGGATGTGTGTGATGTCCTTAGGTTAGTTAGGTTTAAGTAGTTCTAAGTTCTAGGGGACTGATGACCACAGATGTTAAGTCCCATAGTGCTCAGAGCCAATCATGACTGAAACTTTCACTCTGCACGCCGTTTTGGAATCTCCTGGCTAATTAAACCAAGGTCGACCGAGCATTCTTAACACAGAACATTGTCATCTGTGGGCAGTACTCTTGGGGACAGAACTAATTTTTGTGTTTCATTGAGTGAAAATATTTCTTTCTTTTATCTCATTTGTTAAAACATTATAGTTCCCATGGAAGATGGAAGACGTTAACTGATATAACTATTTCTTTTCATGTAGTAACTTCTTTTCTTACCAACAGCTTTTCTTTATAATTTATTCGTCTTCATTGAAAATTAAATAATAAGAAAAAGTTTTCATTTTTTGGAACTGAAAAAGGAATAAAGTCATAAAGTCTCTTTTGATGACTACACATTCCTTCATTGACACTTGAGCCGCAGCCATTGCCGAAGTGGGTTAACTTGCCTGCCTCAACGAAACAGGTTGCAATCACAATTGAGGGCTACCTGTGGGGTTGCCAGACAAATACGTGGTTCCTGAAGAGGGACAGCAGCCTCTTCAGCAACTCCAAGGGCAACAGTCTGAATGACTTGACTTATCTTGCTTTACAACATCAGCCTTGCTGTGCTGGTACTGCGAACCGCTGAATGCAAGGGGAAACTACAGTCGTTACTTTTTACTGGGTGTTTAAATGGTGGCATCCTCTTCGGTAAAATATGCCGGCTGTAAAATAGTCACCCATTTGGATTTCCGGCGGGATTACTCAGAGTTATGTCGTCAGTAGGAAAAATAAAACTGGAATTCCACGGATTGGAGCGTCGAATGATAGAGCCCTTAATCGAATAGATACGTTAGAAAATTTGAAAAGGGAAATGAATAGGTTGAAGTTAGATATAGAGGGGATTAGTGAAGTTGGTTGGCAGGACAGACGGGACTTCTGCTCTGGCGAGTACAGGGTTCTAAATACAAAATAAACAGACGTAATGCAGGAGTAGGTCTAATAATGTATAAGAAAAAAGGAATGTGGGTAAGCTACTATGAACAACAAGTGGACACATTATCGTAGCCGAGGTAGGCACAAAGCCAGCACCCAGCACAGTGGTAAGTAGCTCCACAGATGATGAGATGGTTGAAAGTATGTGTGATATAAAAGGCAGACCCGACAGTGCTTCACTTCGGTGATATAAGGGGAACCGGCGATACAACTGCGACAAGGCCGCACAGCACACAACAGAAAGTAATGCAAAAAGGTCAGATACAAAAGTACCGTGATGTGGCTGCCGTCGGTACGGGAACAACTCACCATAGCGTGTTATGCCGATCTTCCATTGCATTCAGTGAATTCATACACGAAGTGCATTTCGGCCAACTCTTCATCAGAATGCCTATCCATAGTACGACTGTGTACCGCTATTGACGCACGACTACCATTGCCGGAAAACAAAACCGTAGACAGAAGAGAGCAGTACCGAACGCAAAACATGAGGGCAACGAGTTAAACAGGGCTCTCCTATTGTCAAAAACTGGTACCGTGAGCAAATGGAAACAAGACACACAGTACCTACCGTCAACATTGCACTCTTCTACGCTCTTTTCATTGCAATACGGGTACAAAGCTAAACAGGGAAAGAAACCGAACGAAATGCATTACCTCTGAACGATCCGATGGAGACCTTTTGTTCCCTATACCAAAATTCTCAGAACATCTGAAAATTTGCTGGTGGAGTTCTGATTTATGGTGTCCAAATAAGATAAGGGCTAAAAGTACTAATTTTAAATAAATACTAAAAAGTAGAGAACTTAACAATGTATTGAAATCATCAGTAACCAACTGCACAGAAGAAATATTATTTCTTTATCGATTTCGGGCAACTAGTGCCCTTCTTCACAAAGTTATCATTTTCCATTATTTGCGAGCCTGTACTGGTGCTATGAACCACACGACGACATCAATACGTTGCACACATCTTACTTTTGACACTTTTCAATAATGCGATACTTATGATCTTCTGAAGAAGGGCGCTAGGTGCCTGAAACCAGTAAAGGAATAAAATTTCGTTTGTATTACTAGTTGCTGATTATTTCAACAAGTAGAAATACAGTTGCTGATAAAATACCACAACTCTACTTTCTACATTATGTTTATAATATCTTAGATATATGGATACCATGCACTTGTGAAGGTTTTTCTGCAGTTTTTGGTGCAGTGTTGTTGATCTACACTTGAACTCGGTGTTTATGATGTTTTCGCATAGTGTGTGGATTCTCTCCTTCGTAAAATTATCTCACCGTATTAGAACCGTTGGATGCTGGTCAATTTTAGCATAGTTGATGTTCTGTTTACATCTAAAGTACAAACTTTATGATTTTGATAAGTCATCATCGTCTATTTCTGCTTGTAAATTGTTTCTCTTCAGTTCTGGTAACAATACCTCTTGTTCCTGATCTGATCTGGATTTTAGATTCAGATTAGGAATTTCCTATATTTTCCCTTGATCTGCTTGACCCTATAATCCGCAACTTCTGAACTTAAATTCCCCCCTTTACGATACTCCACAGACGATTGATATTCAGTTTGGGAGATCTCGTCTGAATCATATGTTGCTGTATGGTCAACCTCGCTTTCCCCTTTATCTCTATTTGAAGTTGACCATGGCTCTGTGTTTACATCGTTTTGCCCTGCTTCTTCACTACTCGCAGGAATTTTTTCTTAGACATTTTGGTCGAAAGTTGACTCGACTTTTCTTTACCAGCAGCACTGTTGTGTCTATCTGTGATTTTTCTGTTGTATCTGTTGGTGAATACGCAATTACTTCTGCTGGATGTACTATCGATCGCGTTTCAGGACCTGTCTCGATAGCACGGCCCATAGCATCACTCTCCACAACCTCCATCGCAGATATTTCTGAGTTGTTTGCTGCAAATTGTCAGACTGCAACGTCACTTTGAAGGTCCTTTCCAGTTTGTTGCCTCGTCTTTGCTAGTAACAGGTGTAATATGATCATCTATACTACTAGCTCTAGGTTTCTATTGTTGTTTATAGTTTTTCACATACTTAGGACCCCCCCCCCCCATGAGCCATGGGCCTTGCCGTTGGTGGGGAGGCTTGAGTGCCTCAGCTATACAGATAGCCGTACCGTAGGTGCAACCACAACGGAGGGGTATCTGTTGAGAGGCCAGACAAACGTGTGGTTTCAGTAGGTGCAGGGGCAACAGTCTGGATGATTCACTGATCTGGCCTTGTAACATTAACCAAAAAGGCCTTGCTGTGCTGGTACTGCGAACTGCTGAAAACAAGAGGAAATTACAGCCGTAACTTTTCCGAAGGACATGCAGCATTACTGTATGGTTAAATGATGATGGCGTTCTCTAGGGGTAAAATATTCCGGAGGTAAAGTAGTCTCCCATTCGGATCTCCGGGCGGGGACTACTCGGGAGGGCGTCGTTATCAAGAGAAAGAAAACTGGCGTTCTACATATCGGAGCGTGAAATGTCAGATCCTTTAATCGGGCAGCGAGATTAGAAAATTTAAAAAGGGAAATGGGTAGGTTAAAGTGAGATATAGTGGGAATTAGTGAAGTTCGGTGGAAGGAGAAACAAGACATCTGGTCAGGTGATTGCAGGGTTATAAATACAAAATCAAATAAGGGTAATCCAGGAGTAGGTTTAGTAATGAATAAAAATAGGAGTGCGGATAAGCTACTACGAACAGCATAGTGGACCCATTATTGTAGCCAAGATAGAAAATGTTAAAATGTGTGTGAAATCTGTTGGGACTTAACTGCTAAGGTCATCAGTCGCTAAGCTTACACACTACTTAACCTAAATTATCCTAAGGACAAACACACACACCCATGCCCGTGGGAGGACTCGAACCTCCACCGGGACCAGCCGCAAAGTCCATGACTGCAGCGCCTGAGACCGCTCGGCTAATCCCGCGCGGCGTAGCGAAGATAGACACGAAGCCCACGCCTACCCCAGTAGTACAAATGTATATGCCAACTAGCTCCGCATATGGAGAAATTGATGAAATATATGATGAGATAAGAGAAATTATTCAGATAGTGAAGGGAGACGAAAATCTAATAGTCATGGGTGACTGGAATTCGATAGTAGGAAAAGGAAGAGAAGGAAACGTAATAGGTGAATATGGAATGGGGGTAAGGAATGAAAGAGGAAGCCGACTGGTAGAATTTTGCACAGAGTGTAACTTAATCATAGCTAACACTTGGTTCAAGAATCATGAAAGAAGGTTGTCTACATGGAAGAGACCTGGAGATACTGGAAGGTTTCAGATATCTTATATAATGGTAAGACAGATATTTAGGAACCAGGTTTTAAATTGTAAGACATTTCCAGGGGCAGATGTGGAGTCTAACCAGAATCTATTGGTTATGAACTGTAGATTAAAACTGAAGAAATTGCAAAAAGGTGGGAATTAAAGGAGATGGGACCTGGTTAAACTGAAAGAACCAGAGGTTGTAGAGAGTTTCAGGGAGAGCATTAGGGCACGATTGACAGGAACGGGGAAAAGAAATACATTAGAAGAAGAATGGGTAGCTATGAGAGATGAAATAGTGAAGGCAGCAGAGGATCAAGTAGGTAAAACGACGAAGACTAGTAGAAATCCTTGGGTAACGGAAGAAACATTGGATTTAATTGATGAAAGGAGAAAATATAAAAATGCAGTAAATGAAGCATGCAAAAAGGAATACAGACGTCTCAAAAACAAGATAGACAGGAAGTGCAAAATGGCTAAGCAGGGGCGGCTACAGGACAAATGTAATGATGTAGAGGCATACATCACTAGGGGTAGGATAGATACTGCCTACAGGAAAATTAAAGAAATCTTTGGAGAAAAGATAACCACTTGTATGAATATCAAGAGCTAAGCAAAGAAGGGAAAGCAGAAAGGTGGAAGGAGCAAATAGAGGGTCTATACAAGGGCGATGTACTTGAGGACAATATTATGGAAATGGAAAAGGATGTAGATGAAGATGAAATGGGAGATATGATACTGCGTGAAGAGTTTGACAGAGCAGTGAAAGATCTAAGTCGAAACAAGGCCCCGGAAGTAGACTACATTCCATTAGAACTACTGATAGCCTTGGGAGAGCCAGCCCTGACAAAACTCTACCATCTGGTGAGCAAGATCTATGAGGCAGGCGAAATACCCTATGACTTCAAGAAGAATATAATAATTCCAATCCCAAAGAAAGCAGGTGTTGACAGACGTGAAAATTATCGAACTATCAGTTTAATAAGCCACGGCTGCAAAATACTAACAAGAATTCTTTACGGATGAATGGGAAAATTGGTAGAAGACGACCTCGGGGAACATCAGTTTAGATTCCGTAGAAATGTTGGAACACGTGAGGCTATATTGATCCTACGACTTATCTTAGAAGATAGATTAAGGAAAGGCAATCCTGCGTTTGTAGCATTTGTAGACTCAGAGAAAGCTTTTGACAATGTTGACTGGAATACTCTCTTTCAAATTCTTAAGGTGGTAGGGGTAAAATACAGGGAGCTAAAGGCTATTTACAATTTGTACAGAAACCAGATGGAGTTAAGAGTTGAGGGCTATGAAAGGGAAGCAGTGGTTGGGAAGGGAGTGAGACAGGGTTGTAGCCTATCCCCGATGTTATTAAAAAAAAATGGTTCAAATGGCTCTGAGCACTATGGGACTCAACTACTGAGGTCATTAGTCCCCTAGAACTTAGAACTAGTTAAACCTAACTAACCTAAGGACTTCACAAACATCCATGCCCGAGGCAGGATTCGAACCTGCGACCGTAGCGGTCTTGCGGTTCCAGACTGCAGCGCCTTTAACCGCACGGCCACTTCGGCCGGCGATGTTATTCAATCTGTATATTGAGCAATCAGTAAAGGAAAGAAAAGAAAAATTCGGAGTAGGAATTAAAATCCATGGAGAAGAAATAAAAACTTTGAGGTTTGCCGATGACATGGTAATTCTGTCAGAGACAGCAAACGACCTGGAAGAGCAGTTGAACACAATGGACAGTGTCTTGAAAGGAGGATATAAGATGAACATCAACAAAAGCTAAACGAGGATAATGGAATGTAGTCGAATTAAATTGGGTGATGCTGAGGGAATTAGATTAGGGAATGAGACACTTAAAGTAGTAAATGAGTTTTGCTATTTGGGGAGCAAAATAACTGATAGCGGTCGAAGTAGAGAGGATATAAAATGGAGAATGGCAATGGCAAGGAAAGCGTTTCTGAAGAAGAGAAATTTGTTTAACATGGAGTATAGACTTAAGTGTCATGAAGCCTTTTCTGAAAGTATTTGTATGGAGTGTAGCTATGTATGGAAGTGAAACATGGGAGATAAATAGTTTGTACAAGAAGAGAATAGAAGCTTTCGAAATGTGGTGTTACAGAAGAATGTTGAAGATTAGATGGGTAGATCACATAACTAACGAGGAGGTACTGAACAGAACTGGGGAGAAGAGAAATTTGTGGCACAACTGGACTAGAAGAAGGGATCGGTTGGTAGGACATGTTCTGAGGCATAAAGGGATCACCAATTTAATATTGGAGGGTAGCGTGGAGGGTAAAAATCGTAGAGGGAAACCAAGAGTGAATAAACTAAGCAGATTCAGAAGGACGTAGGTTGCAGTAGGTACTGGGAGATGAAGAATGTTGCACAGGATAGAGTAGCATGGAGAGCTGCATCAAACCAGTCTCTGGACTGAAGACCACAACAACAACAACAGGAAAGTGGAAAGACTATCACTTTCGGCATAACGCAGCTGTGTAGTAGCCTCTAATCGACGAACAACACTCAACTGAACGCAAATCAGTCACTACCCTTGTTCAGTCCTCACAGCTTTACTTCTACCAGTACCTCTCTCCTAACTTCCGAATTTCACAGGAGCTCTTCTGCATACCTTACTGGATTAACACTCCTGGAAGGAAATTGTGACTCTCCAGCTGGGTGTAAAATGCCCAGATAGCTCAGGTGCCACCAAGTAGAGAGCGCGAATCGATCTAAGCCGCATCAGTTCCCATCTTAGACACCTACGCTCATTCTCCGCTGAGTGTAGCCATATAGAAAAATCAGTCTTAGGAAATCCAACAACTAGAAAAGTGTGCAGTGCAATATGCCAACAATACACGAGCAAAGTTGAAACTGTGCATAACTGCAGTGATTGGGAAGAGATATAGACAAACACAAACGTCTGCCGGCCGGAGTGGCCGAGCGGTTCTAGGCGCTACAGTCTGGAACCGCGTGACCGCTACGGTCACAGGTGCATGGATGTGTGTGATGTCCTTAGGTTAGTTAGGTTTAAGTAGTTCTAAGTTCTAGGGGACTGATGACCACAGGAGTGAAGTCCCATAGTGCTCAGAGCCATTTGAACCAAACACAAACGTCTGGACTGGAAGAAATACAAGGACAACTTTGCCCGATTTTTGACCGCTGTATTACCCTACTGGCTTTGGACAAATCTGCACTTTTAGAGATAAAATTTTGTAAGTTTATATATTCTGGAGAAAGAAGAATTTCAGTTTTCTGTTTTCCTTGCTGAAGAGCAGGTCAACGACGGTAGAGAAGCCAAGATTAATTTGTTCATACGAAACGAATCTTAATTGAAAGAAGAATATACTTTTTACGAGTCGAAATCATACATTTGTTTTAAGAATGTAAGAACTTTTAGATTCGTAGAAGAAGACATTTACTTTCATGTTTTACATTATAAAAACAAAGAAATAATAAAGCAACGAAGCTAGCCGTAGAAGGTAAAGAATGAGAGAGTATCGGTAGATTATAACAGGAGATGGGAGGCACAAAAAAAGTCGTAGTAGCATTGGCCGCGAAAGCAATGCTTGTGTGTCACAGCCGCGATCCACCATTCTGTTTTAATATGCCAGGAAGCTACAGAACAGTCATCGTTTCACAAGCACACATTAATATTATTTGTTCCTGATCTTTTGAATTACATTCTTAACTCATAAACCCGAACGTTTCAGATACAGAAGACACACATAGTAATAGCAGATTTAAAACGCTCGCCAGTGCTCGGTGCGGGAGTCAAAGGGGTGACCTCCGACTCAAGAGGCAATAATGGAGGCCAGTGCTGGCGCAAAATAAGCAAATCGAGTATCACATTAATCTCGGCAGTATTTAATGAGAAGTCCTTATACTGTCACAGATCAAGCCGTGATCTCTGGCATCGTCAGTAAACTGTGTCAAGGACCTCCACTTCTCAGAGGCATTAAACAGGTCGACAGGGCAGAGCAGAAGTTCGTAATGCAGCACTTGTACCAGCTGCGTAACGACACTCACTGCAAACAGCGCAGTATAACTAGTGAGCAAACTTAAATATAGACTGGAAATGAGTTTCCTGCTTGATATTATTTTAACATTTAAACGGAAGTCTCATAACGTCTATCAGAACTGTCTAATCCAAACGAGTTGTACAGCTTCACTATAAATTCTGATTGAGTAACACATACATGAAAGTTGCGCTTCTTCATTTATATCTTTAGTTAATGTGTGGGACGCCAGAGTTTTCATAGAAGGATCAAAAAACTTTTTCATATTCTTGTAATTTGTCTGTCTCGGAACAAGCTAAAATGATTCTGTTAAATCAGTTCCCTTTACCGGTTTTGAAACTGCTGTGGACTATGTAATAAACGTGACATTCTTTTATTTGATAAATGATCAGAGGGCACGAAATTCACATAGGCTATGCTGTAGGGGATTTGACCGTTAACGAATCAGGGATTATCAAGTACGTCCGTCGAATGTGGAAGGTCTGTGACATTTGAAGACCTCGGCTATAAACAGTAGTAAGGCAGTCGATGAGTAATATAGTTATTGCATGTAAAACATGGTAAATTATGTGTTTCATTGGTATTAGTTGATAGTTCACAATAAACTGAAAAATGACAACTGTCTCAAATTTCAGATTCTCGTCAATGGCAACTTTGTCGGGAAGTGTGCGTGCAAACAGTGATAACGGCCAAAAACGTGGCTGCCAGTAACCACTAATAGTAATGCGTGTGATGTTCCCGCAAGGAAAATCCTTTTTCATGGACGATTTACGAATCTGACGATGATGTGGATAATTATGAGACAGATAAAGATCCTGAATATAGCCACGAACGCAAATGCACTTCATAAGTTGTTGCTAATTACGTAAACGTGAATAATTATTTAAGGAAGTAAGCAATGTTAAGATGTGTCCCTTACCGTAGGTTACGTGACTTTACGTAACAGAGTGATGGTATAAATCTTAAAACCATCCTTAACATTGTTTACGTGTAAATTGCTAACTAAAATTAATTTTATATTGCGCTGAATCATAGATTAAATTTTGTGGTTGTTATAATTTATTACTACAAAACCTATTAATGTCTATCTTAGTATCAGAAACTGAAACAATTTGGTCTTTTTAAATTTGTATTTTTTAGAGGTTTCGCAGTAATGTTTCTTTAGTTCGCCCAGGAAGTAAACAGTGGTAAGTCAGTGTTAATCCATGTCAAGTGCACTCAGTTTGGAAGTAAACAATGTTAAGTACCCACTAACGAAACATAAAAATAAAATTTTGGGTGGAATTTACTGTTTTAAAAATACATGAAATGTATCCGCAGTTGCGACTACGAACAACCGTCAGCTGTATAAGGGAATGAGAACAATGAAAATTTGTGCTGAGCCAGTCCTCGAACCCAGATTTCCCACTTTACGCGAGCAGTCGCCTTAATCGCTTTTTTTCCGCTTTGGCTGTCCATGCACGGCTGAAGTACAGATTGAAGCTTCCATATGACGTCGTTCCTGCGTCACAACCAATACTCGTACACACATTATTTAATTCCCATATGGGGGAGAGATTTTAATGAACAGTCGCTGCCTGGTATCGGTGGATAAATACAAAGTCGCAGTGCCCGTTTTGTTAAAAAAAATCCATGCATGTCCACAGGCACTGAGGCAACTACAGCCGTTATGAGATACATGAAATGTATTCGCAGTTGCGAATGTGAACAACCACCAGCTGCATATGGAAGTGGCAACAATGAAAAATTTGTACGCTACTGGGACTCGAACTAGGATTTTCCTCTTTACACGACGCGTCCCGTGACCGCATACATGCGTGCATGCGTGTTGTAGAGTGTCAGATTTGACGTAAGTTAAAATACGTTGTTCGCCTCCCCATTTATGCTACGTCACGTGAGTTATAGAGAGGAAATACGAAGGGTTTTAATGTAATTATTATGTAATTGTTGCCTAAGTATTTTTGTGTATATGTCGTAGATATCCAGACCGACAAACAGCTACAAAACCCATCAACTGTGCAGCAAAGTAGAGATTGGGCAGCGGCGACTGCGGAGTACAGAGGAGATGCACCATTGCAGATATCTGGCCTCCACGACGCCGCGAGAGCTATTTTCTACAATGTGAACACTATTGTGAAGAAAAAGAAACACTGTGTCTGTGATATGGTTCTTGGATATTTTGGCACTGTCAGACAGTTGAGTCCCTGTTTTGCCATAGGCGCCACAGACTTTCCGACGGGAGCTAATATTGGTAACAGTTTGCCTGGGTCGGTAAGTCTAACTGCTGACAGATGTCACGGTTTACTCATTCCGAAATTTTTACTGTTTACGAACTTTGGTAGCGTTCCTAACCGTGAGGTTCCGCATGTTGAAATCCGAATAATTAAGTTGCGAATGCAGTTACGTGGATTAGGGAGATGGCTATTTGAGTTAGGAGCTGGTTCAGTAAGCTGTGTGTTTGTCAGAATGGACAATTCCAGTGGAAGTTAGGTTATTTGGTCTTTATGGATCCTACAGCTCCTTGGAAGGGTGTTAGCGAATCTGCTGGACGACTCTGAGGTGCTTATTTGGTGGTTGTTAACTGTAGGATTATTGTGGTTTCCGACCGAAGGTGACGATGTAATAAGGGTGTTAGCGAATCTGCTGGCCGACTCTGAGGTGCTTATTTGATGGTTGTTAACTGTAGGATTATTATGGTTTCCGACCGAATGTGTCGATGTAATTTATATTTTGTTTGGCAGTCGCTACCGATTCATAAATCGGGAACTGTGTCTTATTTTGCTACTGCACGCAGCGTGTGATGAGAAGTTTGTGATCTACCGTAAACGGGTAAAGAAAAAGGAATTGAAGGTCAGAAAAGTTTGAACCATATTACGAGGCACTCTATACCCATTTTAAAACTATTTAAGAGATCCGTGACGAATTACTTTCGTAATTTGTTTGAAGTAGTGGGACAGCGTATTGTCAATGTCTGAAGTGATTGAGCTTTGAATTACCATTCAATTGCAGTAATTAAAGTGGCCTTGATACGTAGGTTCTTTTTCTTTTTCTTTTTTATTCCATTCGTGGGGACATAGTTTTCTTGCTGTCACTCGATGACACATGTATTCATAAAGTGTATTGAGAACTGGATTTTACAATTAATCACCAAAGAAGTGAGCCGAGACTGGCTAAAAAAAGTAAAACTTAAAAATTCGTCTTCTAATTTCATAGTGTGAATGTATTAACGTGTGCTATAAGAAGCAACAAAATTTTAAAGAGTGTGGATATTTGTGCTGTTCGAGACTTTCCCGACATAGTAACTGCTTCATTGGTTCACGGGCGTCGCATCGGATAATGTTGTGGAAGCTGCACAATATTTCAACGAGACAGCTGCTGGTCATCTTCAGTTGCTTAATAAAACGTCAAAATTCCACGAACAGTTGCTGATTATTTGAAAGAGGTTTGCTTATGAAAAAGTGTTTGCGAGTGCGTCTGACGTATAACAGTATTTTGAACCAAAGGTATTTTTCATTCTTTGTGTTACGTCATGCGAACTCGCGTTTATTAAAAAGATGAAAACTTGAAAGTTATTAAAAGAGGTCATATTTAACAGAAATTAACTCCAAAGTGGAGATTAAAAAATGGAATTAAATAAAATTATCGTTAATATTTCCGTAAAAGAGCTCCAGACCAAAAACGCTATTTACATAGTAGTAGCACCTGAGTCCGAAAGTTCATTATTTTTATCTTTGAGTTAACAAAAAAACGATATTTTACGCTAAATAACAAGACTCAGGGGATAATTACATACAAAAGGCATTAAAGCAATTTAATTTGAATCAATTTAGCAAGGGTGTCAGTATATTCTACACTCAGTAATAGTATACGAGAACAAATCTACAATCCCTTAACATTTTGCTGGATTAATTAAACTGTATTACGTCGTATTGTCATAGTGTGAAGGTACGACTTAGCATTAATTACAGTGGGTTTCTATTGAGAATAGCTTTGCTATAGTAATTAAAAGAGTTTCTGAGAGTCTTTGCAAATAACAGAATTGCCATTAAGGCAGTAGTTTTGATAATACGTTACATAAGTGAAGCTGTTACGTATACATTGCGTGTAGGTTTGAAAGTTATAGTATGACATCTTTTATTTACACGTACACCATGGGTTTTATGATGTGTTGTCAGTCGCTAGAGTCAACCGACTTTAGGAATAGTAGATAATGTTGTATCCTTCCTACTCGTCAAATATTGTGTGCCTAGGAAAACTGCTTTTCGGATCGCTAGACAACAATTCAAGGAAATCGTATTAATGAAGTTTATTATAAAAGTAAATTATTACAATACTTAACCTTGTGAAATACAGATGTGTTGTAGGCAAAGGGAGGGCGACACACAAAACAAGAAATCTCTTCAGTATGGATGATGCTACACAGTAGAAGCGAAATGACTAGTCTTGATGTTATTCTGGATCTCGCTACTGTAGAACTCGTACAACTGGTAATCTTTACTCTTCAACTGGCGGCGGCCAGTTGGGTGCAGCGCTAATGTTCTCTTTGCCTAGAGTGTGCTGCCGTCGTGTTGTCGTCCTAGAGACGGGTCGGTCCGCATGCAACTGGCTGACATCTTCTTTACAGCCCTCTCTGCTCTAACGTTCCCTGCCAGCGTGCCGGCGCTTGACTTTACGCTGGAACAGTTCAAATCATCTCAGCTGAACTTATCTCAGAACGATTGACCTTTTGCTGCATGCTGGACGCTGTGAAAGTAGTTGGACACGACTGCGCATTGCGTATAAAAGTTATTATTATTTTGCTGGGTGTAATCTACATCGTTCTTCTTTCTACAATATCGTATTTTAAAAATGCGTTTTTACTGTAGATATATCTGAAAATACTGACATTTGAGTAGAATACCCACATTCCATGTACTTGAAATATATTATTTATGGTTGGTTGGTTGGTTGTTTTGGGGGAAGAGACCAAACAGCGAGGTTATCGGTCTCATAGGGTTAGGGAAGGATGGGGAAGGAAGTCGGCCGTGCCCTTTCAAAGGAACCATCCCGGTATTTGCCTGGAGCGATTTAGGGAAATCACGGAAAACCTAAATCAGGATGGTCGGACGCGGGATTGAACCGTCGTCCTTCCGAATGCGAGTCCAGTGTGCTAACCACTGCGCCACCTCGCTCGGTATTATTTATGACATTTTGTTGAAACTACTTGTATATTGCGCAAGTTCTCAAAACAACCAACTTGTCGCTTACCTTTGTTTGTAGCTGGGGGTATTCATTTAATAACTTCAATAAATGTGTCACAAAAATATTTTTTTCAAGTGCAAGTACGATCGTCACGTCCGACGACTTTTATCATTAGTAACGTTTTAGAACCATTTTGCTTCAACAGAATGTTCAAACAATCTAGAAACTACAGGGTGTGACATTGCTAAACACTTAAGGACGCCGGCACGGTAGCTCAGCGTGTTCGGTCAGAGGGTTAGCTGCCCTCTGTAATAAAAAAAAAACTGAGTTAATCGATCTACAACGAACTTAAACGGATGTCTTATGACGTCCGCTCCGAGCAGATGCAACGAACAAAACCGAACAAAATGAAAAACAAAAAAGCGGTTCTAGGCGCTTCAGTCTAGAACTGCGCGACCGCTACGGTCGCAGGTTCGAATCCTGCCTCGGGCAGGGATATTTTTGATGTCCTTAGGTTAGTTAGGTTTAAGTAGTTCTAAGTTCTAGAGGACTGATGACCTCAGATGTTAAGTCCCATAGTGCTCAGAGCCATTTGAACCATTTTTGGACTTAAGGACTTCAAATGATCGTAGAATAGTAAGACAAACTAGTAAACAGGTGTAACGCTGCAAAGCAACAAAATCCCCGAGTAGGAAATCAGGAATACAGATTCAAAGACGTATGGCAGATTAAATTAAGCTAAATGTTCGTGGTCTTGGAACATGTAGATTGTACGACCGAAAAGACAATTACTTGAGAAAGTACTTAGGCAAGCAGGAAAAATGTATGTTCGAAGAAGGGATAAAAAGAAAATATCAAACGGTATGAATAAACCATTCAAGAGAAGAGAAGATACAAGCAAACGATAAAAAGAAAAATGATAGAATACGCTGAACCAAATAAAGCTGTTCAGAGATGCCTTCGATATGATGTGACAGGATACATTGAAAATTTGGTTAGATGAGCGATTGAAAACATTGGGAGTGAGAAAAAGACAAAACAGAAATTAATGTTGCATAGACATTACATTTCCACAGTTAAGATGGTAGGTGTCACAGTAACTAACAATAGAGAGGAAATTATACAGATATTTGAATATACCTTTAATTGTGTACACTGTTTAAGAGAGGAATCGGAAACATAGGCCGTTATTAACATAATGCATTGTGAGGTGTATAAAGCTATTCGGGATGAGAAGAACGCAAAGAAGCCAGGAGATGAGGGTGATTCAATAAAATGATTAAAGGTGGAAGGAAAGTAATACAGATATTTTAACTACAATATCTCTGGAAAGTAACACCATTTCCCAAAAGCTGAACAGTGCTGTAAATGTTCTCCTTCACAAAACAGATTACGGTCAAGAGACAGAAACTATACACTGATTAGCCAGAACGTCATCACAACCTACCTAATAGCCGGTATGTCCACCTATGGCACGGATAACAGCGGCGGCACGTCCTGGCGTGGAAGCAATGAGGCCTTGGTAGGTCGCTGGAGGGAGTTGGCACAACGTCTGCGCACATATTTCACCTGTGTCTCGAACCGCTACATCACACTCCTGGCTGGTGACATGGCGCAGTGTCTTGCTGAAAAATTCCACTGCCATCGCTAAGCATGATCGTCATGAAGGTGTGTACGTGGTCTGAAACCAGTGTATGATACTCTTTGGCCGTCATGGTGCCTTGTACGAACTCCACTGGACCCATGGATGTGCACGTGAATGTTCCCCAGAGCACGATGGACCCACCGCCAGCTTGTCTTCGTCCCTCAGTACAGGTGTCAAGGAGTTGTCCCTCTGGAAGACGACAGATTCGCGCCCTCCCATTGGCGTGATGAAGAAGGTATCGTGATTGATGAGACTATGCAGCGCTCTGCCACTGCGCCAACGGCCAGTACCGATGGTCACGTGCCCATTTCAGTCGTAGTTGCCGATGTCGCGGTATTAACATTGGCACATGCATGGGTCGTCGGCTGCGGAGGCCCGTCGTTCAGAAAGACTTGTACTAATGGTTCAAATGGCTCTGAGCACTGTGGGACTCTACTTCTGAGGTCATCAGTCCCCTAGAACTTAGAACTACTTAAACCTAACTAACCTAAGGACATCACACACATCCATGCCCGAGGCAGGATTCGAACCTGCGAACGTAGCGATCGCGCGGTTCCAGACTGTAGCGCCTAGAGCCGCTCGGCCACTCCGGCCGGCCCACTTGTACTCTGCCCAGTATTAAATTCTAATGCCAACTCCGCCACATTTCGCCGCCTGTCCTGTTTTACCAGTCTGCCCAACCTACGACGTCCGACATCTGTAATGAGGTGTGGGCGCCCAACCCCACGACGTTTGGACGTTGATTGACTTTGGTTTCACCACGTGTTGAAGACACTCCCACAGCACTGCTCGAATACCCGGCAAGTCGTTAAGTTATCCGAAACGCTCGCGCCGAGCCTCCGGGCCATCACTATTTCCCCTCGATCAAACTTAGATGAATCGCGCGGCTTCCCCATTCTACACACGGACAGTACGCTTACTGATACTAATGCACCGTGTGTTTGTGTGACTAGCAGTCTTTCCTCGCCAGGTAATGCTGCTATCGCCTGGACGGGGTTATATTGGTAGTACGTCGGTGGTCATAATGTTCTGGCTGATCACTGTAAATCTAAGTGCTTTCTCTCCGTAACCCACAAGATATTCATTAATTTTATTATTAAGTTCACAGTTAAAAAGTTACATTTTAATTAGGCCTAAGAAAAAACGGGCCCTATTATGTGATATACTGTAACATACAATGCGTAAATGCTGATAGTTGCCCACATTGTAATCTCTACTCATATGTGAAGGGGACACGTTATTAGCAAAATTCTTAATAAGTTCTTGACTGATTTGCTTCAAATTTTTACATGATACTCCTAAAGATTCCGACGGACATAGGCTATTTATTTTTTCAACAACAATGTAAAGATTTTCTGTTAAAAGCGACAGCGCGGAAGAAATTGCCATGCTGTGCTGTGAAATTGGGTGGTTTCGTTTCCTTTCCCGCAGTCGGTTTGATGTACCTTAGCAGGGTATTTAAACCACTAGATAAATTGTAAGCAAAACTGTATAGACAACAAGAACTATCTTGTTTTCTTCCTCGCAGTCGGTTTTAATAGAAAACACATATATTATGAAAGCTCTATTTATGGTTTATGGGGTTCTGATTAGAGTACTACTACGCAACCTGATTCATCTGAAACTTTCTAAAGCATCTGAAATAAACAACATTATTTTAGGAAAAGTAATTGGAGAACATAATGAATACCAATCCATCGATACTGTAGTCATAACTGAAGATGCAGTTCAATGTTCACAAGAATTCCTAAATTCACTGAATCCAGCTGGCTTTGCGTCACATAGTTTGAGGCTTTAAGTTGGCGTTCCTGTAATACTACTGAGCAAACTCAATCTTTCTAAACTTTGTAATGTTATCTATTTGCCAATTACATTTATGAGAAGTAAGGTCATTGAAGCTACTATCCTCATAGGTTCAGCATTGGGGAGGTCGCTCTCATACCCCGTATATCAATGGTCCCAACAGATTTAACCATTCATTTTAAGCGGATTCAATTCCCAATCAAGGTCTCGCTTGCAATAACAACAAACAAGACTCAAGGACAGACATTCAAATAATTTGGAACTGATTTAAGATAAAGGTGTTTTCTGCACGGTCAGTTGTATGTTGCTCTTTCACGAACTGGTAGTTCAGAAAACCAGTTCATACTCTTAGAACGTAGTATCCAATAAACGAAAAATGTTGTGTACTCTGAAATTTTGTAATTGTATTGTTTAAAATGCTTAAAAATCAGCTTAAAGCAATAAAACCCAAAACCGAAAACAAAGGAGCCTTTTTCATTCACATTCTACGTAGGTTGGAACTTAAATAGTGGCAACTATTTATCCTTCAAAGTAGTCACCAGCGTTGTGTAGAACCTGTTGCCAGCGATGTGGAAGGCATTAGCAGAGCCTGTTCTGTTGATGGTGCGAATGGAGCGGTCTACTGCCTGTCGAAGCTCTGGAACAGTTCTGAAGCGAATGCCACTAAGTGGTTCCTTCATCTTCGGAATCAAATCAAAGTCACAAGGACGTAAGTCCGGGGAGTATGGTGGATGGCACAGTACTTCCCAGTCCCATCGAGCGAACAGAGCAGCCACAGCTTGCGCTGTATGCGGCCGCGCATTGTCGTGCAAAATGATGGATGGGTTGTGCAGAAAATGTGGCCGCTTCTTTCGCAAAGCTGGTCGTAGGTAATGCTCCAAAAACACAGGAACACTTCAAAGAAGTTAATGAGTGTTACGAACAAAGCGAGAATTCCACCCTGCTACCCCAGGTAGGGCCTTAGTGACGATAACTGCTTCAAAAAGGGTTTCACCTCATGGTTATTTCAGAATGTTTGTGGGCTTAGACCAAAGAGGAATAGGAAGAAAGTATGTTTAACGAAATACAGTAACTTCACTGTGGAAGAAAAAGAAAATTATAACCAAAATAAAAGCAGCCTGTTTGAAAGTGCACGTATTTGCACATTTGTGAAAATAAAATCTGTTGCTGGATAATATTTAGTACCACTTCGCTCTACATCACACACTGTTATACACTGAAGGAAAAAAATGTCGCATCGCCAAAGAATAATTAATACAGAGTAATGAAATTTCTGAACTAAATTTGTATAGGGAACATATTTAAGTGATAAAAAGTGTGAGACACATGTTAATGCAAGCGCGAGATAAGCCGTCGCAAATATGAAATGCTGGTATATTAATAACAGGTGTAGCCGCCAGCATATCGAATGGAAGCATGTAAATGTGCGTACATTGTGTTGTGCATGTGCCGGATGTTAGTTTGTGGTATGGAGTTCGACGCCTACTACATTTGGTCGGTCAATACAGGGACGGTTAATGCCGTTTGTGAACGACGCTGTAGTTGTCGTCCGATAATGTCCCTTATGTGCTCGACTGGAGACAGATCTGGTGATCGAGCTGGCCAAGGCAACATGTTGACACTCTGTAAACCATGTTGGATTACAGCAGCGGTATGTGGGCGAGCGTTATCCTGTTGGAAGACACTCCCTGGAATGCTGTTCACGAATGGCAGCACACAGATCGAATCATCAGACTTACGTACAAATTTGCAATCAGGGTACGCGGGACCGAGCGAGGTGGCGCAGTGGTTAGCACACTGGACTCGCATTCGGAAGGACGACGGTTCAATCCCGTGTCCGGCCATCCTGATTTAGGTTTTCCGTGATTTCCCTAAATCGCTCCAGGCAAATGCCGGGATGGTTCCTTTGAAAGGGCACGGCCGACTTCCTTCCCCATCCTTCCCCAATCCTATGAGATCGATAACCTCGCTGTTTGGTCTCTTCCCCCAACCAACCAACCAACCAACCAGGGTACATGGGACAACCAAGAGAGTGTTCCTGCTGTCATACAAAATCCCACCCCAGACCATAACTCCAGGTGCAAGCCTAGTGTGCCTATCATGCAGACAGGTTGGCTGCAGGCCCTCATCAGGCCGCCTTCTAACTAAAACAAGGCCATCACCGGCAGTGAAGCAAAACTAGCTTTCATCAGAAAACACAACAGACTTCTACCCTGCCTACCAATGAGCTCTCGCTTGACACCACTGAAGTTGCAAATGATGATCGTTTGGTTCAGTGAAATGCACGCTACAGGGCGTCTGGCTCGGAGCTGTCAATAAAGGAACCGATATGTAACAGTTCGTTGCGTCACAGTGCTTCTAACTGCTGCTCAGATTGCTGCTGCAGATGCATACGCTGTATACAGAGCCATAGACCGACCACCATTGCCTTCCCTCTCGTTAGTGCCACGTGGCCGTCCGGAGTCGGTCATCTTGCGAACGTACATTCTCATGACCACCACTGCCAGCAGTCATGTCAGTGGGTACATTACCGCTAAGCCTTTCTGCAGTAACACAGAAGGAACATCCAGCTCATCGTAGCCCTGTCACACGACCTCGTTAAAACCCAGGGAGGTGTTAATAATGGCGTGTTTGTCGCCTTAAAGGCATTCCTTACTACACTACTGGCCATTAAAATTGCTACACCAAGAAGAAATGCAGATGACAAACGGGTATTCATTGAACAAATACGCTCCTGGAAATGGAAAAAAGAACACATTGACACCGGTGTGTCAGACCCACCATACTTGCTCCGGACACTGCGAGAGGGCTGTACAAGTAATGATCACACGCACGGCACAGCGGACACACCAGGAACCGCGGTGTTGGCCGTCGAATGGCGCTAGCTGCGCAGCATTTGTGCACCGCCGCCGTCAGTGTCAGCCAGTTTGCCGTGGCATACGGAGCTCCATCGCAGTCTTTAACACTGGTAGCATGCCGCGACAGCGTGGACGTGAACCGTATGTGCAGTTGACGGACTTTGAGCGAGGGCGTATAGTGGGCATGCGGGAGGCCGGGTGGACGTACCGCCGAATTGCTCAACACGTGGGGCGTGAGGTCTCCACAGTACATCGATGTTGTCGCCAGTGGTCGGCGGAAGGTGCACGTGCCCGTCGACCTGGGACCGGACCGCAGCGACGCACGGATGCACGCCAAGACCGTAGGATCCTACGCAGTGCCGTAGGGGACCGCACCGCCACTTCCCAGCAAATTAGGGACACTGTTGCTCCTGGGGTATCGGCGAGGACCATTCGCAACCGTCTCCATGAAGCTGGGCTACGGTCCCGCACACCGTTAGGCCGTCTTCCGCTCACGCCCCAACATCGTGCAGCCCGCCTCCAGTGGTGTCGCGACAGGCGTGAATGGAGGGACGAATGGAGACGTGTCGTCTTCAGCGATGAGAGTCGCTTCTGCCTTGGTGCCAATGATGGTCGTATGCGTGTTTGGCGCCGTGCAGGTGAGCGCCACAATCAGGACTGCATACGACCGAGGCACACAGGGCCAACACCCGGCATCATGGTGTGGGGAGCGATCTCCTACACTGGCCGTACACCACTGGTGATCGTCGAGGGGACACTGAATAGTGCACGGTACATCCAAACCGTCATCGAATCCATCGTTCTACGATTCCTAGACCGGCAAGGGAACTTGCTGTTCCAACAGGACAATGCACGTCCGCATGTATCCCGTGCCACCCAACGTGCTCTAGAAGGTGTAAGTCAACTACCCTGGCCAGCAAGATCTCCGGATCTGTCCCCCATTGAGCATGTTTGGGACTGGATGAAGCGTCGTCTCACGCGGTCTGCACGTCCAGCACGAACGCTGGTCCAACTGAGGCGCCAGGTGGAAATGGCATGGCAAGCCGTTCCACAGGACTACATCCAGCATCTCTACGATCGTCTCCATGGGAGAATAGCAGCCTGCATTGCTGCGAAAGGTGGATATACACTGTACTAGTGCCGACATTGTGCATGCTCTGTTGCCTGTGTCTATGTGCCTGTGGTTCTGTCAGTGTGATCATGTGATGTATCTGACCCCAGGAATGTGTCAATAAAGTTTCCCCTTCCTGGGACAATGAATTCACGGTGTTCTTATTTCAATTTCCAGGAGTGTATATTATACTGCAACTGACATGTGATTATATTTTTACGCAATTTGGGTGCATAGATCCTGAGAAATCAGTACCCAGTACAACCACCTCTGGCCGTAATAACGGCCTTGATACGCCTGGGCATTGAGTCAAACAGAGCTTGGACGGCATGTACAGGCACAGCTGCCCATACAGCTTCAACACGATACCATAGTTCATCAAGAGTAGTGACTGGCGTATTGTGACGATCCAGTTGCTCGTCGATCATTGACCAGACGTTTTCAATTGGTGAGAAATCTGGAGAATGTGCTGGCCAGGGCAGCAGTCGAACATTTTCTGTATCCACAAAGGCCCGTACAGGACCTGCAACATGTGGTCGTGCATTATCCTGCTGAAATGTAGGGTTTCGCAGGGATCGAATGAAGGGTAGAGCCACAGGTTGAAACACATCTGGAATGTAACGTCCACTGCTCAAAGTGCCGTCAATGCGAACAAGAGGTGACCGAGACGTGTAACCAGTAGCACACCATACCATCACACCGGGTGATACGCCAGTATGGCGATGACGAATACACACTTCCAATGTGCGTTCACCTTGTTGTCGCCAAACACGGACGCGAGCATCATGATGCTGTTAACAGAACCTCGATTCATCCGAAAAAATCACGTTTTGCCATTCGTGCACCCAGGTTCGTTGTTGAGTACACCATCGCAGGCGCTCCTGTCTATGATGAAGTGTCAAGGGTAACCGGAGCCATGGTCTCCGAGCTGATTGTTCATGCTGCTGCAAACGCTATCGAACTGTTCATGCAGATCGTTGTTGTCTTGCAAACGTCCCCATCTGTTGACTCAGGGATCGAGACGTGGCTGCACGATCCGTTACAGCCATGCGGATAAGATGTCTGTCATCTCGACTGCTAGTGATACGAGGCCGTTGGGATCCAGCACGGCGTTCCGTATTACCCTCCTGAACCCACCGATTCCATATTGTGCTAACAGTCATTGGATCTCGACCAACGCGAGCAGCAATGTCGCGATACGATAAACCGCAATCGCGATAGGCTATAATTCGACCTTTATGAAAGTCGGAAACGTGATGGTAGGTATTTCTCCTCCTTACACGAGGCATCACAACAACATTTCACAAGGCAACGCCGGTCAACTGCTGTTTGTGTATGAGAAATCGGTCGGAAAAACTTTCCTCTTGTCAGCACGTTGAAGGTTCAAATGGTTCAAATGGCTCTGAGCACCATGGACTTAACTGCTGAGGTCATCAGTCCCCTAGAACTTAGAACTACTTAAACCTTGCGAGGTGCCGGGGCTAGCAGTGCATTTAACACTAAATTCTTCTAGAATTTACATATGTAAATGATGCTCTAAGCCCCCCCCCCTATTCTAACTCCGACTTTTGCTGTTGCACATGGATTGAAATGATACGCGAACTGACTGTAATCAACCCTGCAAGTGGAGTAGAAAAGAATTTGGCACCTGCAATAATTTAATTTGATAAATAAGTTAAATAAAGGAAGATTTCATTAACGTATTGAGAAATGATAGGGTTGCTCACCGATTAACAGAATGAAAGTTCTGTCCAAAATAACAATATGATTTATTAAGACTAAACACAAAATAATAAACAAAAACACATGAAACATTTACAATACATCAAATTGGCTCAAATTGGATACTCAAACAAACGCTGTGAAGGTGAAGTTGTCCCTAAACTAGATTGTGACGTTTATGACGAAGTGGTATGTGGAGCCAATTCCTTGCCACTCAAATCTTAAGAGAGACACACAGCTAACCCAACATTAATTGCTGCTACATTAGTGAGAACTCAGACAATGAACACCCAAGATAGAACAAAGTTAGAAAAGACGAACAGGCGCGCTCTGCTGAGCTCTGATTATCGCCTAGCAAAAATGCCTGCTTTGCCGGTGCTGTGGACGTACATTACCAAGCTGTCTTCTTAGCTGCAAGGACATGATTTGGCGTACTGAAAGCGATGGCTGGTTGCTTCGACGTCCCGTCGTGGTGATGATAATGTCGCGAGTATAGCCTGAAACAAATTGTCCTGGTCTGGTTGTTCCAGACTAAAGACTTCCTAGCAATACAAACGCGCCTCTGAGGGAGACGAAGAAGGCTCCCCACACAATCACTGACAGTACAGTGATTGATTTTCACAAGCGAAGTCACCCAGTAACTCCGATACAATCAACTTTAGCCAAAACTGCCCAAGACAGACAACATAGGCCGCTTGTAAGCAGAATGCTCAATTGCCAACTGCACTCGGGAAGTTACGTTGAAGTCGAAACTTCAGCAACTTCGTTAAACAGTTACAATCAAATAAAAGTATATTAGACAGCCAACGGAAGGCAGGCTGTCCAGAGCAGCGAGAGCTCAGTGTTGTAACCTACTCCGACTGAAAGGCGAGAGCCGACTACCCACAAAAGCACCCGTACAAACCGAACACAGAACATTCCCGCCCCCACGACAGTGGTCGTGGTTAACTGTTCCAATCAGCAACTCGAAAACCGGCGGAAAATTCCACTCTATTGCTGGAGCACTACCATTCCACCAATGGAGATTCTTGGCGCCAATTTCTGCGCCGATTTTGCTACGTCACGTAGCTATGCCCTAAGCAAGCCAATCACAGTTACGATTTTACAGAAAGCGCGGGAATTTGCCCGCCACAACTGCCTGGGTATACAAGTCATTCCCACGCCTCGCTGGTAGCCCGCCAGAAAGTGTTTTCGCTAAGTTTCTACGAAGTAACGGAACCTCTAGCCCAGCCGCTACTTCAGGCCCCTCCGAGCATGTCTGCCGCTATTCTACAATGTCGGCGTCTGGAAAGCATTCACTCGACTCCCTCACACCCGTCGGCTTACCCTTTCAAGATCAGCAGAGCCCGCCTGTCACCGGACCACCCGGGTGATGAGAGATGCTGCGTGGGAAGCCCACGTGTGAAGGAATAGCAACTTTTCACTGCATGCAATTAGAGAGGAAAATCGTAAGATAGAAATATGAGAGGGGGCTCATGCCACCTCTCATAGCCCCTACACCATTTTAAATTGTAATTGGTGAGCGGTTGGCTCACTCAGGAGCAAGGTAGTGAGTCAATCGCTCAAGAACAATCTTGCAAACTGACTCCACATGCCGCATTCTATAAAAAATCACTGCAACTGAAAAATGCAGCTCATAGAGGGAGAATTATTTATGATTTAGCCAACTTCACCTTCTTAATATGGAACTCTAACACTCACATCACACATCCATACCCAGGGAGCCCCTTCCAAACACTGATTCACACAGACATTCACGCTCTAAATATGGCCCTGGCATGTGAGCCAAATATGGAGCAGTTTATTCTTTACAATCAGAGTTGGAGTGCTCCGCAATTAAATGCCCAAGATGTTACAACAATTTGAATCGTTAAACTAACCTGAACTCACTCACACATGATACTATTTAAGTTAACAATCTCTTTGTGAGCTTTCAGAATCTAATCACAACCTCCGATTCATTCTGTCTCCCTGAAGCAAGAATAACCTTTACAAAATGTTCCCTGAACTGATGGTCCATTCACAATGACAGTGGTGGTATCTGCTTCAGTTTATGGGGACTTCAGGCACACTGTTTGCATACACACAACAATAAATACAAAATTCAAATGGTTCAAATGGCTCTGAGCACTATGGGACTCAACATCTTAGGTCATAAGTCCCCTAGAACTTAGAACTACTTAAACCTAACTAACCTAAGGACATCACACACACCCATGCCCGAGGCAGGATTCGAACCTGCGACCGTAGCAGTCCCGCGGTTCCGGACTGCAGCGCCAGAACCGCTAGACCACCGCGACCGGCACAAAATAAAAAAAAAAAACAACATGGTGTGGAGAACAATACAGTAATTTGTAATTTGTGCGCCCTACTCTATCACATACATAAGAATTACAGTGTAAAACACAAACACATACAAGGTATAACATACATTACAAAAACAACACTAGAGAAAAAAATTTAAGAAAAAAAACAAGGTTCATGGGGCGTCAAGTTGTGCTTGCACATTGCACAATGTTCACGACTGTGCTGAGAATGAGGCACTAAATCACATTGTTAGAAATATTCGAAGCACTTCACAAATTGGTAAGTTTCTCTGAGGGGGTTGGTATGTTGAGTCACATGGATTGATGCACGTGGTTCCATGTCTTGAGCATCGGAGGGGGGCTTTTGGGATTGGGCCACAGTACTGACATCACATAGGGCTAAACGTTGGGTGTTGTTGCTACGTTGTTGCAACAGCAATAGTGAGTGCTGGAGCATCTGCAGTACGCTGTTGAGATTGCAGTCAGACCCACGCATATGATAACGGCAGTACGGTAGGAAGACATAGTGATAGGCTCTCCTCATGTCGGTTAAATGTCTCTGAGGCCTACTAGTTGGGATGCATCACTAGTCCAGATCTCTTCTCTCGCTGGACAGTACTTTACGTTTCCCAATATTGAAGTTTGATGGGGGATGATGGCATGTGGAGTGACTCCACAAGTGTGTGAGGTCATCCAGACAGGATCGAACTAGGAGCGACGATTGCTACAACTGCTCTCTAATAGAGAGGAGAAGTTAGAAATGAGACAATTCATTTTTTAGAGTTTGTGGCACGATACTGCTTTGTGTATGCCGATCGACCAATGCTAGTGAGTTGTAAAAACCCAAACAGGTGAGTACATAGCGTCCCTTTCTGTCCTGAGGCACATGAGGTGCAGGTTCTGACACCATATGTGATCTTCTTTGTGTACTCATGACAACGTGGTCTGCCGCAGGGAATCCCTCCAAACGGCTGCCGCATCCGGAGAGCTAGCTGGCTGTTGCGTGCTGGTCGCGTGTCAGTGTCAACGGCCAGCCACACTTTTGCTTGTGGCCCGGCGAGGGCTGTCTGCCGCCTAATCCCTCAGGTATACGGCCCGGTGACTGTCAGCTTGTAGGACCGGACGCTGCCGCATCTTTCTCGTCAGGTGGCGCGCTGACACTCCCCTTCTTGCAGATAGCCGATGACCTCTTGTTTTTTTTGCTCCGGCCGGCCTCTGCATTGCCAGGATTCCCGTCATCTGCACAGTTCTGACAAAAATCTTATGCCTAACTTTTTCCCATGACCTTGTATGTTATAATAAATTTACATAATGACACATTGATGGTGTGTCATTTCAGACACTCTTATTTTAAATTTATAGTTATTAATCTATGGCTATCATTATAACAAAATCTTGGTGTATCTAATCTAGACATGGAAATAATTTACCTGTATATTTGTGTAAAGCACGATCTCCATACTGTACATGATGTGTGACAACTGATGCTATGTATTGGATGAACAACAAAATGTGCGGGCCCGCACTAATATTACTATTAATTATATAGATTGACAGTAGACATGCTCAAGAATTAACTACCATTTGCCAACGATCTACATTCTATGTCTTTTAATTAAATTATGTTGTTATGCAGGTCTAAGTTTTACTGTGCGATAAAGAACATGCAACTATTCTACTTTCGCTCGCCCGTCGTCCCTCCATCTCGGGTCTGTGGTTTGGTGACATGAAAAATAGCATCCCAACAGGTGCGCGCCAAACACTTGTGGTAGAAAACCACCACAATATTAAGGATCTAGTTATTGTTAAATCCTAAAGTTTTACTTATCCTAGTATATGGTACTCTCTCTCTCTCTCTTTTCTCTCTCTCTCTCTCTTTTATTTTATTTTATTTTATTTATTTATTTATTTATTTATTTTACCTTATACAACACTCTTACATAATTCCTGTTACGCTGAGATGTCTCGCTGCTCGCCGCTATTGACGACAGTGATGTGCGCGCCGTACGACATGGCCTCCGAGTTCTCACTACGCCTCACTGAAACTCCAGAGACTGGGTTAGCCATGGCTATACAAGACAATAAATTTATAGTTGCAACTTCTTTTTCTATGTTATGCGGTATTCGCGATCCAAGCACACCTTTCCAGAGGTAATGTAATTTGACCAAGCCAGGACTGGTTCCTGTTGAGGATTCCGTCGCCCACCACACACCAGCTACACAGTATGTTACGAATCTCCAAGTATAATTCCTTGGTTATTCATCTGTGACAGTCACAAGCAGCACGCTAAATCCCCAACCAGCACATTGGCATGGTAGGCTTTATGCCCGCATTTCTACCGTCTAGGGCACCATTGGAGTCAAACGCTCACAGGTTCACCCCGACTTGCAAGACAACGATGCTGGCGCATCACTGTAAAAACTATACTACCCATGTTCATCCTCGAAATCACGCAATATACCACATTCTTGCAGTGCACTGACGCGTGCCTGCAAGCATTGGTATGAACGTCTCACGAACTGGTTGTGGCCGCTATGGAGCGTATCACGACTTCTCAGAACGCTTCTAAGAGCACGTTCTTGTATGCGCCCATTTGTGCGACATCTCCTCACTCATCATTATCCCTCAACATGGACACCAGACAGGAAAGGACTAAAACATTGCTCATGGAATGATAGTGTCTCCTACTCCATCGACATTGGAAGTCGCGAACAGAAACAAAAAAAGGATAGCAGCAGTAAATTCTTATGCGAGACAACGCAGCGTGTTAATACTTTAGCAATCTGAATCTATTAATGCAACGATTATTGTTCCCCGAAGAAAGGTTCATATATTTGCCTATTCTACTATGTACACCACTTACACTACTACTATAGCAAGGTTCATGTATTTGCCCGTTCTACTATGTTCACCACTTACACTACTACTATTCCACGAACTCCTTTATGTGAGAGATGTGGTGGAGTCCTATGGACTTCTTTCCTTTCAGCGTCTCCAATTCATAAGCATTGTGGTGAGCTGCTCTCCTTATACGGTACGGGCCGTTGTAAGCAGAATAGAATTTTTGGCATTTCATTTTTTGTTTGTTAGAGAGTCGGAAAGACTTCACGAGCACCCTTTGTCCAATTTGGAAGTGTCGTAGACAGGCTCCCCTGTCGGCACGTCTCTTCCTGACCTCTGCTGCAGCCCGTATCCTCTTGAGAGCCAAATCCACTATGGCTCGGTGCTGCGTTCGCGCCCTTGGTGGGAAGTTTACGACTTCGGTTATCAAGTCCTTAGGAATCCGGTTTTTCAGTACTGTAATGGGTGCCAATTTTGTTATCCCATGGGGTGCCTCATTGATCACCTCCTGGAAGTCTTTAAGGAAAACGTCCCATGTCGTGTGCTGTTTGTTACAGTACAACCGGCACAAGTTTCCGAGTTCCTTAATAACCCGTTCTGCAGCATTCGAGCTCGGATGGTGTGAAGATATAAAAATGGGATCAATTTTACATCCACGCAACGTCTCCTTCCATGTTTTTGACTTAAACTGTGGCCCGTTATCAGAAATAATTCTACTCACATGACCAACCTGTGGTAGGAAATCCCGGATTAGGGCTCGTGGTTCAAATGGCTCTGAGCACTATGCGACTTAACTGCTGAGGTCATCAGTCGCCTAGAACTGAGAACTAATTAAACCTAACTAACCGAAGGACATCACACACATCCATGCCCGAGGCAGGATTCGAACCTGCGACCTTAGCGGTCGCTCGGTTCCAGACTGTAGCGCCCAGAACCGCACGGCCACTCCGGCCGGCTAGGGCTCGTGGTACAGTTCGTCCTGTCGCCCTCTTCAGTGGCGTAAAGGTAACGTATTTGGACGTTAGTTCAACAAACACTAATACGTAAGTATATCCTCTTCTTGTTCTTGGCAAAGGCCCCATCAAATCTGTTGCCGCTATTTGTCTTAATTTGGTCGGTACGATTGGGTACAATGGTGCCTGCATGCTCACAGTGGTGTGCTTAGCCTTTTGGCAGTCTTTACACACCGACAGTACCCGCCGAATTCGACGCTCCATGTTTCGAAAGTAACACATGGTCCTTAGCTTGAGATTGCACTTGCGTGGTCCGAAGTGTCCATAGCTGAGGTGAGTATGCCATATAACCTTGTTTATTAGGTGTTCAGGGATGCATACCCCCCATTCAGTGTCATTGGGATAATTTCGGTGGAAAATTATGCCTTTCCGCAAGAGGTAGAACTGCCTGATGGTGGCGTGTCTTCTGTCTATCCATTTCTGTTTCAATAACATTAGGGCAGGGTCCTTGTCTTGCTCCTTCTTGATGTCATTTTCAAAGGCTACTTTCTGCATATAGAAAAGGCAGTAGTGATTTTCCTCCAGATCTTCTTCCATGTTGTGCTCAAATCCGATCGGTGACCGTGATAAGGCGTCTGCAATAATGTTCTGACTGCCGGGGATATATTCTATCGAAAAGCTGTACTGCTGCAGATATGATGCCCACCTAATGAGCCGCCTGTGATTAAGCTTTACAGTCATCAGGAACTCGAGTGCCTTGTGGTCTGTGTAGACCCTCGTCTTGCGACCAAACAGAAGGTATCTGAATTTTTGAAACGCCCATACAATGGCCAGCGCCTCTAACTCGGTTACTGAGTAATTCCTCTCACTCTTGGCTAGTACTCTGCTACCAAACGCAATTGTCTTCCACACCCTGTTTCCTTCATGTACTGTACATAGTCTTGGAACACCATGACACCCAGACCTGAGTATGAACTGTCCGTTACTATGCAAAGCTCTTCTGCTAAATTAGGGTGTGAGAGGATGGGTGCTTGTAATAATGCGAATTTTAATGCTTTCCATTCGGATTCGGCCGCCTCATCCCATTTCCAAGGAATCTTCTTTCCTGTAAGTTGATGCAACCTAGGACTGCTCTGAGTTTTGACATGTATAAAGCGGTTGTAAAAATTTATGATCCCCAAGAACCCCCTTAACTGCTTCTTTGTCGTAGGAATGGGAAACTTTTCAATCGCTTCGATCTTTTCGGGATTTGGCGCAATGCCCTCACCCGTGATGATATGTCCTAGAAATTTGACAGAGGACGTCCCAAAATTCGATTTTTCGATATTGATAGTCACTCCGTATTCCTTAAATGTCGCAAGGAGTTCGCCGAGGACCGCATTGTGCTCTCCCCAAGATTTCTCCGCGATCAGCAAATCGTCCACATAGCTGGTGACATGACGTTTCAAATTATCGCTTAGTATGCCGTCCAGCCCCCGAATGAATGCGGTAGACGAAATGTTCAAACCAAATGGTAGACGACGAAACCGGTAACATCTTCCAAATGCTAAAAAGGCTGTGTACTGTCTGCAATTTGGATGGAGCTCGATCTGCCAGAAACTCGATTTTAGATCAACTGATGAGAAGATTGATATTCCATGGAAGTTTTGTAAGAGTTCCTCTAATCGTTCCGGTCTGTCTGTTTCGGGTTCTATTATGGTATTAATTTGTCGCGAGTCTAAGATTAAACGAATACTACCATCTGCCTTCTCGACTACTCTTAACGGGTTATTATAGGCTGAAGCCGTAGGTTCTATTATTCCTTCACTCAACATTCGCGTAATTTCAGCTGCTACTTTCTGTCGATATGCCAAGGGGATTGGATAGGGTGGCACACGAAACTGGTTGTGCGGACGTACACGAAATTCATATTGGAAGTTCTTTATTGATCCTGTCTTGGGAATGAAGACCTACGCATGTTCTACTAGTAATTTATGAAGTTCTTTGCGGTGGTCGCACCTTATATTCTTTATTGTTTCCACTTTTTCTCCTATTTTCTCCTTTATTTCTCTCATTATTCCGACTTCATTCTCATCCGTGTCCTCTCCCCTACCCGCAACGTCGACCTGTTCTTCCTTTCTGTCTTTCAGACACGCAAAGTTTATCCGTACACAGTTAGACGGTAGTTGAGCTGGGATTAGCTGGTCGTCGAATTTAATGTGGACGGGATTCCCTTTCCTCAAAACCACTTCACCTCGTCCTAGATCAACTATCGCTTCATGTTCATTTAGGAAGTCCGTTCCTATTATCATGTCGATCTCCAGATTTGGCACGATCCAGAAGTTAGACTCTATTTTGTGTCCTTGGCAGGAGAATTCCAGTCTTGTTTGTTGGGTGACCTCCGTACATTTACCCGCTAATGGCCCTTTATTTTGGTTTTCTTAACCGATAGGACAGGCCAGTCCATCTCCTGAGAGCACCTCTTGTATGCTGCCTCAGATATTGCTGTTATGAAGCTTCCACTATCTATTATCGCATTCATACTCTTTTCAGCTATTGCTACTGTGATAAGAGGCTGCCGATCCTGTCGAGGAGTTGTTTTATGTTCTTCTCTGATAAATCTTCGTAATGTATCATCCGTAGTTGGCCAGGTCCGAGATTACGTGCGAAATTCCGGTGGCCTGTGTTCGCACTAGTCTGGCGTCAATCCCTTGTTAAGCTCCCCCTCCTCTGACGTGCATTAGGATTTGCGGGTCTAGTTTCAATCTCCTGGTTCCACTGTTGTCCTTGGTTTCGCTCTCTCCAATTACGGTCGCTTTGCCGTTCGTTATTCTTCCTATCGCAGATTCCTTGTCTAGATTGACCCTGCTCCCTGACGTTCTGGTTTCCGTGTCTTTGGTTTCCATAACCTTGAATAGCATAACCTTGACTTCCGTAACCCTGTTTTCCTAACTGACCAGTGCGATTATGCGATCTGTTGTCGTCTTCCCTTCCTGCCTGTGGTATTTGTTACTTTGCCCCTTCTTCCTGTCATTTGCGTCTTGTTTATCAAAGACTACTTCGAGTTCGCGCAATAGACTCTTGAATGCTTCTATGTCAGATCCACACTTCCCGACAAGTGTCTGTTGGTACCTAACTGGCAATTTGGAAAAGCAAAATTTAATGATTTCTCCGTTGCTATATGGACTATCTAAAAATTGATTCTTCTTGAGTAAATCATCAAGAAATTTGGTTGCGCTCCTATGCCCGGACACTTCCAGTTCAGGACAAAATATTATTTCCTCTTTAATCCTGTCTTGCGTTTCCTTTGACCAGTAGGTCCACAGGAATGCACCAACAAATTCCTGATAAGTCCGACACGTCGCTGCTACACCTCGCATCTTTTCCGCAGCTTGGCCTTCGATGTGTCCACACATGAATTCTAATTTTGCCTGGGTTGGCCATGATTCCGGTAATGAATTTGTAAACTGCATCACCCAGCTCTTCGGATGCATCGACCCTCCATTTTCTTTGAACTTCTGGAATTTTAGTATCGACAGGAAGTGATTGTGATCAAAATCCTGTCTGATCCTCGCACTGGTGTTGTCACTCGTTTCCGATACTTGCACGTCTGCTGAGTGTCCTGTACTATCTTGCTGATAACTGTGATGTGCTACCTCTGTATCACAGTGGAAGTGGCACTCATAATTCACTCTCCTAAGTGGGCTACAATTATTGGAGCTATTACTCGCTGTTTCTGCGTGTGCATTGTTAGTTCCGCACTCGGTCATTGGCCTAGAGCACGGCGGGCTTTTCCTCGGAGACACAATTCTGTGTACTCCATCATTGGTATCCGAACGCGCAGTGCTCGTCTCTACTTCTTCCATTCATTTCGTGTTGATCGCAACCGCGATATTACCCTGAGTTTTTAAGAACGCTAGGGATTTTGAGTGGGATTGTGTTGTACGTCGCAAGCGCCCTGCGAGTTTAGAAGTTGCTTCCGCGACTTTCATTGCCCCTATTGCCGCCGTTTTGGCCAGGCCTGCTACTTTTTGTGCAGCCATTAACACTTGTTTTACTTCTCCACATTCTTTCTTTATTGTTAGTAACTCCCCTCGCATTTTTCCTATATGCGAAATTATTGCCTGAGTGTCCTTCTTACGCTGTTCGTCAGCTTCTTCTTTCTCCTTCTTACGCTGTTTCTCAGCTTCTTCCTTCTCCTTCTTACGCTGTTTCTCATCTTCTTCCTTCTCCTTCTTACGCTATTCGTCAGCTTCTTCTTTCATTGATCGTAGGAAGCTCAGTATTGGGTTAATGTCATCATTTTGATCCTCGTCACACATGGGTGATGTAACTCTGGACACCTGGGCGCTAGAGCTCTGACGTGACCGAGCTGGCCTCTGTCTGCAATCGTTCGTTTGATTATAAACTTCTGCTGCTGTCTCGACCTGTGTGCCTGTCTCTGTTTCATCCTCTACCTCACTATCATGGTCGCGACGTTGCTCTAAGATCGCGTCCAAATCACCTTCCTCATCAATGACCCTGTCGTCCTGTGCTGCTAAAAATGTGCCCATCTCATCTCCGAACCTATCCTCGTCAGTAACCTGCTTCTTATCCATTATGCTATTCTCTTTTGTTTTAGTTTCGCTTGCTAATAGTCGTGCCTTACTTCTCGTGATCATTCATGAAAAAACAAATTAATCTAAAAATTCACAATAAAAATCATCTACACCCAATATTTTTTCACATAGACATAAAATTTCAACAACGCCGTTCCAACGCTGTAACTACAAGCACGATTTGTTGTGGTACAGAAACTGCACACAAACCCGACAAAGTGTGATGTGGTACGGACACCACATCAAAGAAACACAAAAAACAATGAACAAACAAAAAAATATATACACTGAAAACAAAAACTGAAATCATGCGCCGCTAATAAAAACTAATCACGGAATTACAAGAAAAAGAACTTGGGTACTAATCATTAAAAAAAAAGTAGAGGAAAAAAATTTGAATGTTCCTACTAAGAACACTGTTAGCTTATCAGTGATTCACAGGAAAGATCCGAGGCTAAGGGTCGCCATTTTATGCGAGGTGCCGGGGCTAGCAGTGTATTTAACACTAAATTCTTCTAGAATCTACATATGTAAATGATGCTCTAAGCCCCCCTATTCTAACTCCGACTTTTGCTGTTACACATGGATTAAAAAGATACACGAACTGACTGTAATCAACCCTGCAAGTGGAGTAGAAAAGAGTTTGGCACCTGCAATAATTTAATTTGATAAATAAGTTAAATAAAGGAAGGTTTCATTAACGTAGTGAGAAATGATAGGGTTGCTCTACCGATTAACAGAATGAAATTTCTGTCCAAAATAACAATATGATTTATTAAAACTAAACACAAAATAATAAACAAAAACACATGAAACATTTACAATACATCAAATTGGCTCAAATTGGATACTCAAACAAACGCTGTGAAGGTGAAGTTGTCCCTAAACTAGATTGTGACGTTTATGACGAAGTGGTATGTGGAGCCAATTCCTTGCCACTCAAATCTTAAGAGAGACACACAGCTAACCCAACATTAATTGCTGCTACATTAGTGAGAACTCAGACAATGAACACCCAAGATAGAACAAAGTTAGAAAAGACGAACAGGCGCGCTCTGCTGAGCTCTGATTATCGCCTAGCAAAAATGCCTGCTTTGCCGGTGCTGTGGATGTACATTACCAAGCTGTCTTCTTAGCTGCAAGGACACGATCTGGCGTACTGGAAGCGATGGCTGGTTGCTTCGATGTCCCGTCGTGGTGATGATAATGTCGCGAGTATAGCCCGAAACAAATTGTCCTGGTCTGGTTGTTCCAGACAAAAGACTTCCTATCAATACAAACGCGCCTCTGAGGGAGACGAAGAAGGCTCCCCACACAATCACTGACGGTACAGTGATTGATTTTCACAAGCGAAGTCACCCAGTAACTCCGATACAATCAACTTTAGCCAAAACTGCCCAAGACAGACAACATAGGCCGCTTGTAAGCAGAATGCTCAATTGCCAACTGTACTCGGGAAGTTACGTTGAAGTCGAAACTTCAGCAACTTCGTTAAACAGTTACAATCAAATAAAAGTATATTAGACAGCCAACGGAAGGCAGGCTGTCCAGAGCAGCGAGAGCTCAGTGTTGTAACCTACTCCGACTGAAAGGCGAGAGCCGACTACCCACAAGAGCACCCGTACAAACCGAACACAGAAAATTCCCGCCCCCACGACAGTGGCCGTGGTTGACCGTTCCAATCAGCAACTCGAAAACCGGCGGAAAATTCCACTCTATTGCCGGAGCACTACCATTCCACCAATGGAGATTCTTGGCGCCAATTTCTGCGCCGATTTTACTACGTCACGTAGCTATGCCCTAAGCAAGCCAATCACAGTTACGATTTTACAGAAAGCGCGGGAATTTGCCCGCCACAACTGCCTGGGTACACAAGTCATTCCCACGCCTCGCTGGTCGCCCGCCAGAAAGTGTTTTCGCTAAGTTTCTGCGAAGTAACGGAACCTCTAGCCCAGCCGCTACTTCAGGCCCCTCCGAGCATGTCTGCCGCTATTCTACAATGTCGGCGTCTGGAAAGCATTCACTCGACTCCCTCACACCCGTCGGCTTACCCTTTCAAGATCAGCAGAGCCCGCCTGTCACCGGACCACCCGGGTGACGAGAGACGCTGCATGGGAAGCCCGCGTGTGAAGGAATAGCAACTTTTCACTGCATGCAATTAGAGAGGAAAATCGTAAGATAGAAATATGAGAGGGGCTCATGCCACCTCTCAACCTAACTAACCTAAGGACATCACACACATCCATGCCCGAGGCAGGATTCGAGTCTCCGACCGTGGCGGTCACGCGGTTCTAGACTGTAGCGCCTAGAACCGCTCGGCCACCCCAGGCGGCACCACGTTGTAGGTGTCGCCACCGGCGCCAACGTTCTGTGAATGCTCTGAAAAGTTAATCATTTACATACTACAGCATCTTCTTCCTGTCGGTTAAATTTCGCATCTTTAGCACGTCATCTTCCTGGTGTACCAATTTTAATGGCGTAATATCAACTCACCACGTCCAATCTCAAAGGTAACTAACGCTCACGAGCGTTACAGCATGCATTTAAAGCAAACCTATTTGCACCCTCATAGTGGCGCTACTAGCGCCACTCATGCGACTGGTTTGGAATTTTCATAAACAGTATCTTTCAGATGTAGAAATACGCTTACCATGTTTCGTTTAGGTTGCCCAACTCCTTTCTGGCGTTGCAATTTTTTCCGTCAGTGTATCTGTGGACCGTCCTTGGCATGTTGTCCCAAGTGTGCACAATCGGGGTCTTGTTAGCAGGTACTGCAGGCCTTTAAATTTGGTTGACTTGTGCCTCCTGGGCCCACTGTCTTGAAAGACCACCCCGTCGCCAAAATACTGACTATAGACATCGACAATGGGTTGTTGGGTTTTATCCTGGTACCTCCTCGTAGTAAAGCAATTGTAAGCCAAGAATTTCCACTCACAACCTCTGTAGTAGTGCAAGAAAAATTAATCTTACACCCTACAAAAACAATAGGTCCTCCGAGCAGTTGCTGTTGTACAGGTTGTTTAGGTTTGAAATCGAATGTATCTAGATTCTTGTAGATCGGTAATCTCAGTCTTCTTGAATATCTTCTCCTTCGGTATGGCATGGCTGTCTGTACTCTGCAGCTGCCTCGAGTCGACTGACGTGCAGCTGCCTCATGTGCAGTGACATAGTTACTGATAAGATGGGCGCGGCAGGAAGTACGTGCCCTGATAACTGCAATGGCGTCACCGGAAGTACCCTTTAGCAGCGGATCGCGCTCTGTTAGAACTAGAGCGCGATCCTCGAGCCCTGGCGGCAGCGAGGCGAAGCTCGTTCAAGGTCACCCGCCTTCTGTAGCTGTAGCGGTGGTCTAGCGGTTCTAGGCACTCAGTCCGGAACCACGCGACTGCTATGGTCGCAGGTTCGAATCCTGCCTCGGGCATGGATGTGTGTGATGTCCTTAGGTTAGTTAGGTTTAAGTAGTTCTAAGTTCTAGGGGACTGCTGACCACAGATGTTAAGTCCCATAGTGCTCAGAGCCATTTGATACATTATGGGCGAATAAATATGATTTTTCGTCCATATTGTTTTTTTTAATTTTATAAACAATACAGTACAAATTCCCCCCCCTCCCCCCACATGAACCATGGGCCTTGCCGTTGGTGGGGAGACTTGCATGCCTCAGCGATACAGATAGCCGTACCGTAGGTGCAACCACAACGGAGAGGTATCTGTTGAGAAGCCAGACAAACGTGTGGTTCGTGAGGTGGGGCAGCAGCCTTTTCAGTAGTTGCAGGGGCAACAGTCTGGATGATTGACTGATCTGGCCTTGTAACACTAACCAAAACGGCCTTGCTGTGATGGTACTACGAACGGCCGTAATTTTTCAAGAGGGCATGCAGCTTTACTGTATGATTAAATGATGATGGAGTCCTCTTGGGTAAAATATTCCGGAGGTAAAATAGTCCCCCATTCGGATCTCCGGGCGGGGACAACTCAAGAGGATGTCGTTATCAGGAGAAAGAAACCTGGCGTTCTACGGATCGGAGCGTGGAATGTCAGATCCCTTAATCGGGCATGTAGGTTAGAAAATTTAAAAAGGGAAATGGATAGGTTAAGTTAGCTATAGTGGGAATTAGTGAAGTTCGATGGCAGGAGGAACAAGACTTCTGGTCAGGTGAATACAGGGCTATAAATACAAAATCAAATACGGGTAATGCAGGAGTAGGTTTAATAATGAATAAAAAATAGGAGTGCGGGTAAGCTACTGCAGACAGCATAGCGAACGCATTATTGTGGCCAAGATAGACACGAAGCCCACGCCTACTACAGTAGTACAAGTTTATATGCCAACTACCTCTGTAGATGACGAAGAAATTGATGAAATATATTATAAGATAAAAGAAATTATCCAGGTAGTGAAAGGAGGCAAGAATTATTTTACTTGTGGGTGGCTGTAATTCTATAGTAGGAAAAGGGAGAGAAGGAAACATAGTAGGTATATATGGATAGGGGTTAAGAAATGAAAAAGGAAGCCGCCTGGTAGAATTTTGCACAGAGCACAACTTAATAATAGCTAACACTTGGTTCAAGAATAATGAATGAAGATTGTATACATGGAAGAACCCTGGAAATACTAGAAGGTATCAGATCGATTATGTAATGGTAAGACAGAGATTTAGGAACCAGGTTTTAAATTGTAAGACATTTCTGGGGGCAGATGTGGACTCTGACCACAATCTATTGGTTATGAACTGTAGATTAAAACTGAAGAAACTGCAAAAAGGTGGGAATTTAAGGAGATGGGACCTGGATAAACTGACTAAACCAGAGGTTGTACAGAGTTTCAGGAAGAGCATAAGGGAACAATTGACAGGAATGGGGGAAAGAAACACAGTAGAAGAAGAATGGGTAGCTTTGAGGGATGAAGTTCTGAAGCCAGCAGAGAATCAAGTAGATAAAAAGGCGAGGCCTAGTAGAAATCCTTGGGTAACAGAAGAAATATTAAATTTAATTGATGAAAGGAGAAAATATAAAAATGCAGTAAATTAAGCAAGCAAAAAGGAATACAAACGTCTCTAAAATGAGATCGACAGGAAGTGCAAAATGGCTAAGCAGGGATGGTTAGAGGACAAATGTAAGGATGTAGAGGCTTACCTCACTAGGGGTAAGATCGATACTGCCTACAGGAAAATTAAAGAGACCTTTGGAGAAAAGAGAGCCACTTGTATGAATATCAAGAGCTCAGATGGAAACCCAGTTCTAAGCAAAGAGGGAAAAGCACAAAGGTGGAAGGAGTATATATAGGGTCTATACAAGGGCGATGTACTTGAAGACAATATTATGGAAATGGAAGAGGATGTAGATGAAGATGAAATGGGAGATATGATACTGCGTGAAGAGTTTGACAGAGCACTGAAAGACCTGAGTCGAAACAAGGCCCCGGGAGTAGACAACATTCCGTTAGAACTACTGATAGCCTTAGGAGAGCCAGCCCTGGCAAAACTCTACCATCTGGTGAGCAAGATGTATGAGACAGGCGAAATACCCTCAGACTTCAAGAAGAATATAATAATTCCAATCCCAAAGAAAGCAGGTGTTGACAGAAGTGAAAATTACCGAACTATCAGTTTAATAAACCACGGCTGCAAAATACTAACACGAATTCTTTACAGACGAATGGAAACACTGGTGAAAACCGACCTCGGGGAAGATCAGTTTGGATTCCGTAGAAATGTTGGAACATGTGAGGCAATACTGACTCTACGACTTATCTTAGAAGGAAGATTAAGGAAAGGCAAACCTACGTTTCTAGCATTTGTAGACTTAGAGAAAGCTTTTGACAATGTTGACTGGAATACTCTCTTTCAAATTCTTAAGGTGGTAGGGGTAAAATACAGGGAGCTAAAGGCTATTTACAATTTGTACAGAAACCAGATGGAGTTATAAGAGTTGAGGGCTATGAAAGGGAAGCAGTGGTTGGGAAGGGAGTGAGACAGCGTTGTAGTCTCTCCCCGATGTTATTCAATCTGTATATTGAGCAAGCAGTAAAGGAAACAAAAGAAAAATTCGGAGTAGGTATTAAAATCCATGGAGAAGAAATAAAAACTTTGAGGTTCGCCGATGACATTGTAATTCTGTCAGAGACAGCAAAGGACTTGGAAGAGCAGTTGAACGGAATGGACAGTGTCTCGAAAGGAGGATATAAGATGAACATCAACAAAAGCTAAACGAGGATAATGAAATGTAGTCGAATTAAGTCGGGTGATGCTGAGGGAATTAGATTAGGAAATGAGACACTTAAAGTAGTAAAGGAGTTTTGCTATTTAGGGAGCAAAATAACTGATAACGGTCGAAGTAGAGAGGGTATAAAATTTAGACTGGCAGTGGCAAGGAAAGCGTTTCTGAAGAAGAGAAATTTGTTAACATCGAGTATAGATTTAAGTGTCAGGAAGTCGTTTCTGAAAGTATTTGTATGGAGTGTAGCGATGTATGGAAGTGAAACATGGATGATAAATAGGTTAGACAAGAAGAGAATAGAAGCTTTCGAAACGTGGTGCTACAGAATAATGCTGAAGATTGGATGGGTAGATCACATATCTAATGAGGAGGTATTGAATAGAATTGGGGAGAAGAGGAGTATGTGGCACAACTGGATTAGAAGAAGGGATCGGTTGGTAGGACATGTTCTGAGGCATGAAGGGATCACCAATTTAGTATTGGAGGGCAGCGTGGAGGGTAAAAATCGTAGAGGGAGACCAAGAGATGAATACACCGAGCAGATTCAGAAGGATGTAGGTTTCAGTAGGTACTGGGAGATGAAGAAGCTGTCACAGGAAAGAGTAGCATGGAGAGCTGCATCAAACCAGTCTCAGGACTGAAGACCACCACAACAACCACAAACAATACAACTTTGTTCGTTTTGCCTGGAAGTGGACTTCGAATTGGAGCTGGAGTCGGAATAAAGCTGAAGTTGGAGATGGAATTAGAGGTTGAGTTAGAGCTGCTGGTGAAGTGGGAGGTAGGACTGGAATTATGGCTCGAGGTTCGTTTAGCTTTTTAAACATTTTCTTGGCGCTGCTTTCTTATATCCTTTGTCCTCACAACATATATAACATCATTATTTGATCAAAGTATCCGGATAACCGTATGTAATGGGACATTGACCACTAGATGTCACAAGAGGTTGACCCGCCAGTATGAATGGAGGCAGGGAGTATTTGAGCTGTCAGTAGTGAGCAGTAACAGCAGAATGCGTCGGTCGGGAAAGCTCAGTGACTTCGAACGTGGTCTGTTCATTGAATATCACCTGAGTAACAAATCCATCAGGGACATTTCAACACTTCTAAAGCTGCTTATATGTCGACTGCTTATGACGTGATTGTGGAGTGAAAATCCGAATAAATAATCACAGTCAAACGAAGACCAGGCAGGCCTCATGTACTGACAGTCGGGAACTGTCGTTGCAGAAGGTGCTTGTAAAAAATCGCATGAAACCAGTGGCCAGAATCACTTGTGAGTTCCAAAGTGTTACCAGCAGTCCAACTAGCACAATTACTGTGCGAAGACTGTTAAAAACATTGGGGTACAATGATCGGGCAGCTTCTCACAAGCCACACATATCTGTAGTCACTGCTAAGCGACAGTTGAGGTAGTGTCAAGATGCGTCTCGACAGTGGATGACTGGAAACGAGCAATTTCGGGTGATGAATCACACTATACCGCATGGAAATCCGATGGAAGGTTGGATTTGGCGAATGCCTGGAGAAAATTACCTGCCATTACGTGTAGTGCCAACACTGAAGTACGGAGGGGGTACTGTTATGGTATGGAGGTCTTTTACGTGGTTAAAGTGTGGTCACCTATTACACGTAAGAAAACGCTAAACGCAAAGGGATGTGGACACATTGTACATCATTGTGTACTTCTTACAGTAGAGAAATTATTGTTCGTCCGAGGGCGTGCTGGAAAGTAATGCCTCCGAATTTATTATGTGAAAACTCTTAAATATTTTCAAATAAAACAAACGTTATTAACGTTCTACTTCTTTGCTTCTCATATCTACATATTTATTTCTCAACGTAGTCACCCTGGCGACGAACAAATTTCTCCCCGTGTGTTGATATGGTCGCTGTAGAATGTTTGACTTTGTCCACCGAGCCACAGCCTCACCTCTGTTTGCACCACTTCATCACTATCAAAGTGAAGTCCTCGAAGGTGTTCTGTAACTTCTAGAAACAGTTTAAATCGGATGAGGGCAAGTCGGGCCACGGCGTCAGACTGCTGCATCTGTCGCTGCGCTCGCGTGTGGGATGGTATTGTCATTCTGAAGAGGTTGCTTCATATGTGGATGAACTTTTTGAATTCAAAATTTGCTTACAGAACGCTGTTTCTCAAGCACCTGCATAATTACATTATACACAGCTACGCTACTAGCTACAATTAGGATCCCTCTAGCGGCACAGGGCTGCAGATGTGTAGATATGAAAAACGAAAATGTAGACTGTCAAGAATGTTTATTTTATCTGAAAATCTTTAAGAGTTTTCACATAAAAATTTCTAATCCATTTCTTTTCAGTACAGCAGGACGCCCTTGCATCAACCGAAGAATGGACACTCTCATAATGCAGCATCTGTGAGGCAATCGTTTGTGTACAATAACATTCCCGAAATGGTCTGACTTGACCTGAACCCAGTGGAACGTCAACCCAGTGGAACACCTTTGCAAAGAGTCAGAACGTTAGCTTCGCTCCAGTCGCAGAGTTCGGCGCTTGAGGAAGAATGGGCTGCCATTCCGCCGCAGATATTCAGACACTTCACAGCCGCGTTCAGTCGATAATAAAGGCGAATAATAGACACACCCCATATTAATGTCCACGAAGAGGTGTCCATATACTTTTGATTGGATACTTTGCGCTAAGCTCTTACTCGATTTCATCACACTCGAACGCATACTTTAGGAGCCTATGCACTGTTTATATAAAATAGGCCCCTTTCTATTTCTTTGCATTACTAATGTCTGTATTTAAGATCTTATCTATATTCGTCGATGTTCTGAACATTCCAAGTACATACTCAACACCTTTTTTGGTCGCCTTGAGGTGAGAACGTTAATGCAGTTCTCTTTTTCGAAATTCAACAGTCAATTTAATTTTTGGGCTCACTGCACTCATCTTTTCAACGTATTACTACTTCGTCATATCACTACTTTTAAGGAGTGTAATGACACAAACATATCTTCTGTAATAAATTATTTTGTCAAGTACTTCAGGGTTCGTATCAAAAGAGCCTTTTTCTAGGTCTCGCCAAAGTTCTTTCCAAGGCTAAATTTTTATGTTGGTCAAACATTTTATCACTAAATTTAGGATAGTTAAAACACAGAGATAATTCTAAAACTCCCATGAGCTCAGCTCACTAATCATAACTGATCTTTTTATGTGTCAAGAGATTCTCTCCATGCTATCTAACTTTTCTCTGACGTGTACGTTTCTTTACAAGTTTCTGTTGTCGAATGAAGCAAGTGTTACATCTTCTGAAATCCTACTAATTCCACGAATTCATAACTGTTATTCGCGTGTAGTGATTTTCTGGAGATATAAGCTACTTAAATTCGCTTGTTACATTCCTTATTAATTTTATAATTAGGAGGTGACGCATTGTTGACCGTAGGTCTAACTGTACGGTATATAGCTTAGTTTGGCCCTTGGTTGTAGAATGACCAACTTCATCATAATCATTTTCTTTTCGTCTCTAATGCCATTGAACAAGAAACTATTCTTCGTAATTTTGTCTTTAATGTCATTCTGAAATTTGGTGACTGCACTCCTTTTAACCTGAAATTGTTAACGATAACATTGAAAAGCTTCATCATTCATTGTTAATAGTCGTCCTTGTATATCATGACGATGGATTTCTCTTAGATTCTGAGAAGTGGCATGCCACTCTCTCACTTTAACAACACTGTCAGTCAGATTATTATTCATATTTTAGGTCGTGATCTTGGTGTTCCCCAGTACTACATTTTGCATGTGTGATTCATGACTTTTTTACATGAGGAAATTGTGAGCAGAATGTTCATGTAACTGCATGTGTAGCCTGTAGAGATCTTGTACCCGAGGGGCCATAGTGGAGGCGACGGAGACCAGGAAGAGAGATGGACTGCGAGCCTTGATGCTGAGTCCAGCGACCTGACTGTCCGAGTGATTCTGGAAAGCAGTACTCTGTGGATTGCACTTGCAAAGGGACTTTGGGTCGTGGCATTCCCCTCTTTCCACTTAGGGTCGGAGCAGGGGGAGACGGTTCGCAAAACATTTTACCTGGACAGGCGACGGTCCTCGCGAAGGTGGCCAGTTGGCGCAAAATTGGTGGAGGAAGCCATTTAAGAGATGATGATGATGTTTGGTTTGTGGGGCGCTCACCTGCGCCGTTATCAGCGCCCGTACAAATGTCCAACCTTTGCTCAGTCCAATCTCGCCACATTCATAAATGATGATGAAATGATGAGGACAACACAAACACTCAGTCATCTCGTGGCAGGTGAAAATCCCTGACCCCGCCGGGAATCGAACCTGGGACCCCGTCGTCGGGAAGCGAGAACGCGACTACGAGACCACGAGCTGCAGACGCCATTTAAGAGAGACTGCTGTAATCTGAGCTTCTGTGCAAATCGTGGGAACCTCATAAAACACCGGGCATTCTCATGTTAGAAGCTGGGACGATACAGACAGAGCGGCTGGTGCACGTGTTTAGTGGAGGCAAGATGGTGACTTCTCTGACGCTAGGAAGTCGCCAGGTTCTTTTAGCGAGCGGCAAAAACATATCTTTGACGGGCACGACTTTCTGGGAAGCTTAAGAGCCTTCTTTCAGAAACTGGAAATGGTCGGCCTGGAAAGATGTGATCTCTCCATAAATGAGGGTCTGAGTTCCCATCTAGGTAGACATTTTTTGTCGAAACATGACCATGCTTACCGTGAGAAGGACGCCTCTCTAGTCTAAAATCTTCTTCTTTCAGACAAGTGAGATTCTGAGTAACTGATTGGCTCCTCTGAGGATAAGCAAAGCAGAGGCATGCTCAGTCCCCAGCGTGGGAACCTGGTGCTGTGTCTGGATTGGCTACCCGACCAACAGGGGAGTCAAGAGGGGAGATTCTAATAGCAGAGGATAATTCGATGGGTTTGTACAATGTGGAGGCGGTTTAGTTTTTGCTACTTCGGCTCATGTACCAGGACTTGATGGAAAGTGGTTGTGATTGTTTGGTTTCTTCTTCTTCTGACCCTCCCCTGGTGGAGAATTCCAGGTGTTTCCCAGTGGGTGAGACTTGTAGTCTGTAACTTGTGGTGGACTAAGGGCCAGTGGCAGTTCCCAACTGTACCTAAAGTGGAATTGCATATCAGTGGATTCATGTAAACAAAGTCAAACTGCATTGTAAAAGGAATTAACTCAGGGGAGAATTTGTATAATTTCCACCCCAATGAATGCTTTGCCTATAACGCACCATCCATTTTCTGCATTTGTGTTTGCAATTTTTTTGTAAGATTTATCAGCTTATTGTAATTATAAAAGGATTGATAAGTACTTGTCATTATTTTTGTAAACTTAAATATGCCACTGTTCTCATTCATACTTCCTCAAGTTTTTATTTTATTGTGGCGATACATGAGTACACCAGCAATTCAAGGTTTAATCTTATTAAATTAGTTAATTTTGTTATTAATTTGAGTTCTGAAAGTGACCGCAGGCATAGGCAACAAAAGTGCCATGAGTAAATTCACTAACTTCATGTATAAAAATTGAGGGTGTAGCTCACGATTTGAAGGTTATTGAGAAGATAATACTTCCCTTTATGAAAAGATAATAACATTTAACTTTATTTGGTCATATATTTATGATTAAAGCAAGCGACGGCTTGCAATTCCTTTGTGATTATTGTTTTATGATGTTCCTTCTTATTGTGCAGCTTTTTAATTGTACTTATACCTCCATCCTTTACAGCCCCAATAAACACAACGATCGCGAGATGCAGCCGATATTAATGTCCGCTATTCCGTTTTAATTTTAAGATCTTAATGCCTTTGTGATATACTGTAATAATAAATTCAACATTATATCTTATAATTCCTATTTTATAAAATAATATTGCAGTAGAGTTTTCACAGGCGTTTATAATGGTACTAAAAAGAGTATGCTCTGTCTTGCACAGATGTTCCAGGAGGAATAGTCATTATTAAGGGATAGGACAGGAACGATCATTCGAAGCATAGAAGTCTGCTAAAAAGGGCTCTAAAATGCATTCCTTTAGAGCTATGAGCGCTTCTTCATCTTTGATACAGTGAAACAAATATCTTCTACTGCAAGCCCTTAGCCTTCAATATTTTGAAAGGTGCTAATATGGACCAAAATGAGAAGAAAAGTCCATTAAACATGGGCACTAAAGAGCATACCCTAAGAGCTCAGAGCACTTATTCCTCTTCTCTACTGTGAAACACGTCTCTTCTACTGAACGAGTGCTCATAGCTCTTATGAGGTACGCATTAGGGAGCCTATGTTTACTAGACAATTTTTTCTTGTATTCGTCCAGTCTATCCCCTCCCAAAGCATGGAAAGCAAAGAGTTTGCAGTGGAAGAGATTTGTTTCACAGTAACGAAGATGAAGAAGTGCTCACAGCTCTTAAGGTATGTATTTAAGATTCCATACTCACTACATTTTTTTGCTTAAAATGATCATTCGTAACCCACAGTATATTTTATTATTTCTATAGATTTTATTTCTGTGAAATGACTGTAGGGCTGATACTAAAATTTTAGATGTTATCTAAAGTTATGTTATCTTTATAATGTTATCTTTAACATTAAAAGCGCATTTCTCAAACGCCACCTGACCACTAGAGTTATAGTAACTTAGGCAGGCTGCATCATGAACAGCTATCACTAGTACATTGTACGGTTCTAAATTGTAATCTGACAAGATACTATGTATCGAGGTACTTTTCGTGTCGTACGTTTCGTTTTATATTTGTGTCCTGTAAAAGACATCTCATTTGTTTCATTTTTGTGTGACACTCTCTGATGATGCTTAACTTAAACACGTTGAATTGTTTAGTTTATAAAATAAAAAATCAGAAAGAAAGTAAACTATATTAATTCGTACTGTTTTAATCGTAGACTCATAAAGAATTTTATGTCATTTATTGAATCATATTGTCTGCCAGGAATGTATCCTGCCTCCCTTGTTCTCGTCCGCATTCGGCGAGTAGATCATGAAAAGCGTGACATTTCCTCCCAGCATGGGACAATACAGCGAGATTTGATTTCCAATTGACGAGTTTGAAGCACAGTTTAAACAACAGGAACTGTTCTGTATCATCCGTCCTACCTTCTCGGCCAATTCTGGTGATGAAAGTTCTTCCACTATATGGCCTCTCCCGGCTACAACCAAAAGAAGTTTAAATTTTGAACTTGTGAGGATCAACAGCCTTGAGATGCTTGATAAACGTAAACACGGTCCGTAGTAGGCTGTAACGTGATTTTTATTTAATTGTGTGATTAGCTAATTTCGACTACTTGTCATTGTCAAGCATTTGTAAAACCAACATGGAAAAGCACTACATTGCATGCATGGCATGTATAACTCACATGCGTTATACATGTGACGCATGCAGACAATGCAGTGCTTGACAGTGACAAGTAGTCGAAATTAGCTAATCGAACGACTAAATAAAAATAACGTTATGGCCTACTACGGACCATGATTACGATTAATAACCAAAAGAAGTGGTTCAGTGCATTCTGGAAGATGGAGATCGAAATCCCCACCCAGGTAATTACATTTAGATCTTGGATGGTTTCCCTAAACAGCTTAAGGCAAATTACAGGATGATCCTTTTCGAAAGGACAAGGCCGGTTTCCTCCCTCATTCTTACGCAATCCAAGTTTGAGGTCTACCTCTAATGGTTCAAATGGCCCTGAGCAATATGGGACTTAACTTCTAAGGTCATCAGTCCCCTAGAACTTAGAACTACTTAAACCTAACTAACCTAAGGACATCACACACATCCATGCCCGAGGCAGGATTCGAACCTGCGACCGTAGCGGTCCTGCGGTTCCAGACTGTAGCGCCTAGAACCGCACGGCCACCCCGGCCGGCCTACCTCTAATGACCCAAGCATCACGTGACCAGTAAGCCCTAATATCCCACCCTTTTCTTCGTTTCTAGTGCCATCGCACTAGCGCACATTAGAGACTTTAGCTGTGGGGGTGAATACATAATCTTTCTTGAACATTATTTTTATGGCCTCAAACTGAAAATGGTTGTTGAATTTTATTACTATGTGAAATGATTTGAAATGATTCATTTTCATACCTTCAATGACAGCAGGTGACAAACTGAGGTAATACACGACAAACCTACTAATGTCACTGATCTCAAGCCCGAGAACTCATAGAGTAATAGAAGTTGTCACGATACTCGTGGACTAGCTTTGCTTGTTAAAAGTAGGAAGTTCTTAATGGAAGTTTCATTGGACCATAGAATAGGTAAACTGCAAATTCGGACTGTTGGAAGTGCATAAAGAACTGATTTTTCCTTATGTGAGACTTTTCGTGGGCGTACCGAGGTTTCAAGAAGAAAACTAGGTATTCTGACATCTGCCGCTGTTGTGATCTGAAACATAATTCGGATCGAGATGGTAGAATTGAGAGATTGTAGGGCACTCTCACTTCTGATTCGGTGTTATGCCGCTTCATGTTCTTAGGGAAGATGATCTTTATTATGATTTGACTTCATACATCATGATGAAATGGTGGGCAGTAGTTAATGCTCTTGCTTGAGTGCTCTAGGGTAGGAATAACGGTAACCTTTACCTGCTTTCAAAGTAATAGGGTGCTGATTTAAATGACAGCAGTAAAAGGGCACAGTGAGAGTGGGCCAAGGGAAGCGCGTTTTTTCTGCTGAACCTGGGTGGAAACATGTCCAGACGGCCGAGTTCCGCGGCCTCATTGTGCACACACATTGGTTGGAGCCAGTCGGTCGGCATCCACGTCCAGGTAGACTGACTAGCGCCGAGAAGTCGCCGCTGCAATGCCCAATGCATTGTAGACCGACCCTTGTTAGGCAGGAAGCCGACAAGACAACTGTGCACATTCTGCGAATTTCCGTGGGACAGGTCACAGGCCCCCAGACGTCCAGACTCTGTTACAAAACATATTTGTGAAAGCACAAAGCTTTTAGCAAGTTTATGGCCGTTCTCTGGAAACTTCGAAATGGACGCAACAGGGGAGATATCAAGCTTTTTATGGAGGGCTGTGGCCGCGAAGCTGAATCTTTTTTTTTTTTTTTTCAATTAACTTCAAATTCTCTGAATGGTCCAATCGGTGTACGCAGAGCAAAGGGCGCTCTCGCAACTTCAAAGGCCGTGCTCCAGCTCGTGATTGGCTTGTGGTAAAGTGGGGGAAGTCTAAGATGTAAATGTGCTTTGCTACCAAGCTGATGAGGAAGGGGACAGAAAGAGAAGAGATCACTCTTGTACTGGCGCTTCGCTAGTAAAGAACTGCAGGTCTTTACCTAAACGGCGAGACTTGTGTCCTTTGCTAGTGTGCCGCTTAGAGTCTGTGCCAGTCACCTTCTGAACCATCAGAAGTACTGCTTCTAGCATCACGCACGCAACAAGTGATGTGTGGGTGTACTTATTTGTCTTGAGTCGGCCGTCTAGACATTTGACATATGCCATCACGCATAGTCGTGGCATGGGGTCAAATTGGTTTGGCAGACCAGCAAACGGGCCCACCTGCACACTGGAATCCACCGGGCTTTCAGAGGCTCATAGGGAAGTACCTGCGTTCCGAATTAACCGAATGCGAGACCGCGTACTTGCATTTTTCGGGCGCGCCATTAATAACAGATTGCGGCCGTCCATGACTTCAGTCGCCGAACGCATCGTGGTGTGTCGCCCTGACCAGCAGGAGCGTAAAGTAATCGCTGCTACGGCGTAGGGCTCCAGTATATGTTTCTCAGCATGCTGTTCTTTCAAACCATATATATATATATATATATATATATATATATATATATATATATATATATATATATATATATTTTAATAATAGGGTATAGTTGCTTGATGGTGGCGTAGCTTTTGTGCCATAACCCGGACTCACGTGTCAGATAAAGCGATTAGAGTTCCGGTTAGTGTCGATCCCCAGCTGATCACTTTGTCCACCATAGACCCCGTGTTAGTGAAAGCGTTTGTCAAAAAATATGTTTGTGTGACGTTTCTTTAGTCATTTTTGTTCTCTTGTGATGTTAAGGATGAGTAAATCTATTGCCATTTAGATCACAACTTCTCCCTGTGTTCCGATTAACAGTACCTTGCCATGTTGTTAAAGTCCAGATTCTAAAAAGAGTGTAGCAAGCTTGCAGAATCTTACGTATCATTGATGTTTCTGCACAAGAGACAACGCACTGGTAGTTATGTTTCATGAAAGATCAAATTTCAGTCCATAATTGGAGACGTCTACCAGTACGCAGTAAATCTGTGTCTGCGAGAAGGAAGGAAGGAAGGAAGAGTGATCAACAACACTGTCTTTAGAAGCGGAGTACTAGCTCGGATTATGAAAGGATGGGGAAGGAAATCGGCCTTGCCCTTTGCAAGGGAACCATTCTGGCAGTTACCTGGAGCGATTCGGGGAAATCACGGAAAACCTAAATCTAAACGGCCGGACGGGGATTTGAACCACCGTCATCCCGAAAGTCATTCCGGTGTGTTCACCATGTGCCACCTTTCTCGAGTCTGTGTCTGCACATGTAAGTAAGTATGTGCAGGAGGTGAAAATAATTTTCTTTTCTTTGGCACAGCAGTACCTATTTGCACGACACGAGAACGACTGTACTATTGGAAAGATATAATACTTAAATATGTATATTGCTTATTTTTTATGTTATTTATTTCATCTACACACATTTCGACTCGCTAGTCAGAGAGGTAAAAAGGGTACAAAATATTTCAATTATTTTTAAAAATGATAAAGGCACTTACATTACTTAAAAACTACAACAGTATTTATCGCTTAATGATGTTACAATCAGCTTGAGATCACAATGACAGTATTTTAAATTATACTAATCTCCGCCCGGAGATCCGAGGGGGGACTACTTTACCTCCGAAATATTTTAAATTGAAAGATTCCATCATTATTAAACCTTACAGCTGAGCTGCATGTCATGTCAACCATTTTCTTGAAAGAAAAACACCTGACTACAACGTATTTTTTCCTTTTCCTGAGTTCTAGTGGAGTCCATTGTCCTCCCTTTCCCTGGGGTACCGGCGTCCTCACTGCTTGTCACTTGGTTGCAGATTATAGGCGACACAGGTAGATCCCAGATGAAGAAAGAACGATAGGAAGAAAAGTAAGAGCAAATAAAAAAGTCCACACTATTATAAAGATGGAGCGGAAAAGAGTTAGAAATAAAAAATTACATTCAAACCAATTAATGGATTAAAATTATTAGTCAAAGTCATTTGATCAGATTTAGAAATAAAAGAATTTTACTGCATCTGACGAGATTTGCAGCTACAACCTTCTACCCAGCAGGTTTATACGCTAACCACTGCACAACGCCTCTAGACTGCAGAACAGTGTTATATGTATGCCTCAGGTGATCCAGTCGCAACGATGTATTAGACCTTTCAAAAATTCGGCTTCATGTAATGTTGTGCAACGCTTATCTAATGTAAGCCAATCTCTGTGATTATAACATCTCTGTATGTGACGCTGAATCGCGTTTTGTGCGGAAGGATCCAGTGGTGTTTGGTTAGTGCTATGGATGAAACGTGTGTATTCCGTTAACATCATTGTGAGTGTCTGTGTGTGTGTGTGTGTGTGTTTGTGTGTGTGTGTGTGGCCGGCCAGTGTGGCGCTTCTAAGTTCTAGGGGACTGATGACCTCAGATGTTAAGTCCCATAGTGCTCAGAGGCATGTGAACCATTTGTGTGTGTGTGTGTGTGTGTGTGTGTATGTGTGTGAGCGCGTGTGTGAGTGTGCGTGTGTGTTGTTTTTGGTGTGGTTATCAAGTGTGATGAAATGCAAATAAATGGCCAGAATTCGGGACACAAACACATCAGGAAAGGAAACCAGACAAGAGATTAGAAGTAAACTAACCAACAATTTGTAAATTGAGTACCATGTTTACGTTCCAGGTTACAAACGTTATCAATGTGACGACCATCTGCCTCCACGACAGCCTGGAACCGCACTAGAGATGTCATTTCACAGTCGTCCGCAGCACTTTTCGAACGGGGGATCATGGAACGTTCCGCTGTTGTGACACAGCTCGTGCACTGCTTGAAGATTGCATATTGCGTCCAGCATTCTCAGCCATGACAACGATAATATGCTCAACAATTTGTGGCGCAATTGGCTGTCGGCATCTCACAACAGCAATTCTCAAATGAGCAGTTAATTCAAACTTCCGAGCCATGTTCTTCAACACCGGTGCGGAAAGAGGACCTCTCTATATTCGTTTAATTCGTCGATACTCTCGAAGAGCAGTAGCACTTGCTATTGTTTTGATACAACAGCTTTTACGAGTAAAGCCCGCTAACCTTATCCAGATCTATGTTGACTTCTGCAGTTATAATGTACACTGTTGCCAATTCGCCGATACGACAGTTTGTTGGGGGAGGGGAGGGGGTGGCTAGTCCTGGGGTATGGACTGTTTTTAATATTTTGGAAGACCAATGGCGACTTTCCAGAAGTCACAAAAAAGTTCGAGTTCTGACCCCGTTACAGACGTTCATAATGCCGACTTGTACATCATTTTTTCGGAAGAAAAACACTTGACAAAGCCTTTCTTTCACATGTTCGCAGTACATACATAGCAAGGTCATGTTGGTTAACGTTACACTGCCAGATCAGTCGTTCGCCAAGACTGTTGCCCTGTAACTACCGAAAAGGCTGCTGCGCCTCGTCGGGAACCATAAACCACTCCGGCCTTTCCACAAACATTTTTCTACCCTTTCGATGTATTTGTACAGGCTACACGGCTATCTGTATCGTCGAGGCACGCTACTCCCCGCTGCGACGAAGTCAATGGTTCGTGTGGGGCAGACAGCCGGGTTATGAACAACATAGTCCACAGGAGGAGAGATTTATGCAGTGTTGAAATTCAGAGGGATAGTGCTGGTGGCTGCGTCCATAAACATTATTTAAATGGCGTATCTTTATTGTTTTTAAATGACTGCATCAGAATCTACACATCAAGTAGTTGACAGCTACGTATAAACTTTTATTACAGCTAATGGGCGTATCTCCTGCGAATAACAACAAGAAGAAAACAAAGTGATACATGTGTTACAATGATCAGACCAACGCCATCTCAGCGTTCAGTGCAAGTATGGAAGTATCCATATAGATGGCACCCTGCGCGACGTGTCTGACAAAATAATTCCGGATTTGTGTCAGTACAGCCTACAGGTACAGTTATGCAACAGATTCTTGATCAATCTCGTAGATAACTAGCAATAAAATTCACTTTCCCGACCTTCCGCACTGATTAAGGTTTCTTACATGTGTTCCATAAATCCCTTCAGGCGACTGCGCGATTATCTCCGTCAACATGTGGCATCAGATTTCTCCCGACATGCTATTCCACCTGAGCTGGGGCTTTGTGTCCAAAGATCTCGATGTCAAAGGCACTTGAAATTCTACCTTACCTCCGTTCTCGGTTGAACGCTTGCATTCAAAGACCGAGCATAGTGACAAGGTTAGGTAAGTCCTTCAGGAAAGTCCGATTTCTTTCCTATGATTTGTGATTCATGTGACTAGGGTACAGCGTGTTGGTGAATGTGATGACAGAATAGGCTGGACGGTTTTGTGTTTCGCTGTAATTGTGAACGGGTATGGAAATCAAAGGGAGAGGGTCAAACCCAGTGCTGGAACATAGCATACTTTTCTCAGATAGCACTAAGGTAATTGCACTTAACAACCGTAACTGGGAAATTAGTTAAAGACATTTAAATATTTTTGAGTTGTATGTGGCTCACCTCTCTGTCCAACCATTTTGATTTAAGTTTTCTGTCATTTTCCTAAACTGCTTCAGACAAGCGCTGAAATGATTTCAGCGACAGCCAATTCCTGCATCCACTCTTCTCCGTCTGAGCTAGTGCTCCATATCTGATGCTCCCTTTGAGAACAAGAAACTTGGCTTCTCGTCCAACAAATACAGAACGGTAAAGAAAACGAGTCGTATTGAAAATTTAGTCCACGTATTTCTGACAGGACCTATTGATAACTGTTTCCAGCGCATGCTTTAGCGGCAACCCGAAACATTTACTTGATGAGTAGTGTCGTTGGGACTTAGGTCGTTGTATCGACCATAATTTTGCGCCTGATATTCCTGGTTGTTCTCCGTAGCAACTCACTCCAGTGGCAGCGAACGTGTGTATGGAAAACTTTGAAGAAGAAGGTCTCCGGACATCCAAGAGGAAAATTTCATGAATTTGGTTCACTGATGACATATATCACACGGTGTCTTTGAAAAATCAAATTCTCAAAATTTTCAGAATGATATTAATTTCAGCGTACAGTTAAAGTTCACAAGAGAAAAATCAATAAAAGGTTTGATCCCCTTTTCTTTAATTTATAGGTATTCACATTACCTGATGGTATTTTGTGGCAAAAAGTCTGTAGAAAATTCCTTCATATAGATAGATTTTTGTACAGAAACTCCAAGATACATTCCATACAGAAGATAGGATTAATGAAGACATTCGTGAAATGTGGTAGAAGAATGAATGAGTCACATATGTAGGAAGAACTAAGTTATTTAAAGGTTCCCTTGAGAAGAAATGGCTTCTCTAACAAAGAGGTAAATTGAGTATTAAATCCTAAAAGATCGAACGCAACTGAAGAAAAAAAATCCGTTCATGGAAATGTTTAGCGCCCGTCCGATCAAACTGTCAAAGATAGCATTAGCATTGTCACAAGAAAATATAGGAAATACACAGTATTCTAACAAACAAACAGAGATGCATGAATAATCGAATCCCGTACAAGATCTGAAAGCTAAGGTGTGTTCTCTAGTTCAGCTCTGTATGCTAGCCACAGGAATGGTACACATATATCTCCAGTATGGTAACGTGCATGTTTGAACCACTAAGAGAAGCGTTAGCACCCGCCACAGGAAACGCGAGGGCAATAAATTATCTACTAACCAACACAGTCAAATACGCCAACTGCGTACTATACTCTGGGGTCATGGAATAGAGAAACACGATTCTTCGAGACTAAAGTTTGGTCCAGGTATAATCCTAACGATGCAACAGCGCATAGCGGCAGGGCCAGCTCTAGCGGCTACGTCACTCCGTACAAAAAGACAAACTGCCGCCCCTATATATATAAAGTTTTCACTAAAAATGAAATCAGTGTATTTAAATTGTAGTAAAAGCGTATTTTTAGAAAGGAACATATAACATAAGGTAACATGGATAATCAAGCAGTATAAAAAAAAGTAGAAATTAGTTAAGAAAAACCTGTACCTAGCCACAAATAATTAGCCACATAATTTTTCAATTTTAAATTGCCATTATTCTGAAAATAAAACAAGGTAACACCAACTACTCTGAAACCACAAAAAGCTTTTTTTCGGTTAATTTCAGTTCTGCAAACTTTCTTATTACATCTTTTAAATGTGCTTGATTAGTAATTTCGTGCTCAAATGCCAAAATGGACAAATCATTTAGAGGGTTTTCTGTAGTCGAACGTAAAATGTTTTTCATTAATTTTATCTTAGAGGAACTCCTTTCGCCAATCGCTACAGTTATTGGTGTCGTTAGCAATTTTCTTAACCGATTAGTAAGATTTCGGGCAAAATTGAACATTGTTATTAAACTAAGTACATCGATTAGGCTTCCTTTTTTGCCCAAAAGGGCAGATACTGCAGAAATTCCCTCTGCTAATTCTATCCCATTTATGTCACCATCAGTTAAAATACGTTCTAAATGCTTACAGTATTTTAGTAGCATTTCTTTGGACATGGTATTTAAATCGTATATATTATATAATAATTTAAAATATTTACTATGACTGCTAAGTTGTTCAAATCTATTATCTAGGGCATTTAGTGCTCGATCTATTGTAAATTTTTAAAAAAATGCAGTTTATCTTGTTCTTTTGGATCTTTGATGGGTTCGTCTCGTGCTTCATTCTTATGTCAAATTCTTATGCGAATGGCGCACAGCTGCCACTCGACTTACCGCGAGCCACGAAACAATAGGTCACACAACCTGATAGTGGTATATCGGAGCGAGAGAAGAATCTTCGAAACCGCAGAGAGCGGCTAGGATCAAACAGACGCTCTGGATCGCGCAGCAACAGGACGCTCCGCCATATACATCATCATAATAAAGAAAATGTAGGTAACCGACGTGACAGAAACCACTCGTATGACTGCAACTTATATTTTATATTTGCCTGCATCTGTTACTGAATATTTAACAGACCAATATTTTTCTCACACACAAAATTGTGCCACTGAATTATGTCGCCCCAGACAAATGCCCGCGTTGTCCGCCCCTAGAGTGCGGCCTGATAGCGAGACCATAGAAATTCATAAATAACAGAACAACTCCATCAGGAAAGAAGACGAGCTCAAAAAAGACAAGTTGTGGGGTGTGGTGTTAAGTAGTGAAAACAGTTTTAACTCACTCACTGATAAGCCGAAACATTATGACCATTGCTCACGGCAACAAAGGACATATTATTACACGGAGTCTGTGACCGAGTATCTCGAAAACGACAAAACTGGTCGAATGTTCACGTGCTATTGCCAAGAGCATATACGGAAAGAGGTAGGACAGTGAAACTACCACTAGGTGCGAAATGGTTGGACGTCCACGACTCTGCACAGAACGTGGGATTCGGAGGCTTGTCTGCTCTGTAAAGTAGGATAGATGGTGTTCTGTGGCACCTCTGCCGAAAGAGCACAATGCTGGTGCACGCGCAAGCGTTTCGGAGTACACCGTTCATCGTACATCATTGAACATGGAACTCTGCAGCAGACCACCCCTATGTGTTTACATGATGACCCAAAGACATCGTCAGTTACGATTGCAGTGAATACAGGACCATCGGGATTCGACCATCGATCAATGGAAAACTGTCGGCTCTTCGGATGAATCACATTTTTCCTACACTAGGACGCTGATCGTCTCTACAAACGCCGCCATCGAGGTGAAACCTGTAGCACGCCACAGATGCAGGCTGGCAGGAGCAGTATTATGCTATGGGAGACATTCTTCTGCGCTTGCATGGGAACTATGGTAATAATCGAAGAGACGCTATCAGCTGTGAACCACTTGCATTCCTTCATGCCTTGAGTCTTCCACGACGACGATGTAATCTTTCAGCAATATAACTGGTCGTGGTTGGAGCCAAAACCGAGCTACTGTGGTTTGAGGAGCGTGAACTCACCTTGATGTCTCAATAACCAAATTCGCCTGTTTAATTGTAATAGAACTCTTCTGGGTCTCTATCGGGCGCCACCACCGAGTATGGAAATCAGCGGCTCGTTATTTACGTGAATTACATGACCTGTGCGCTCGACATCTAATGCTACATACCTTCACAAACCCACCAACAAACTGTCGGATCCCTGATAAACAGGATCAGTGATGTATTTCCTTCCAAAGACGGACAAACAAGCTGTTAAGCAGAGGTTATAATGTCTTGGCTCATCAGAGTACTCCGAGAGAACTCCTTTTCCCAATTTCGGCTTCGACAAAGCGAATTTTTACTACTTTATGATGATGTTTCGACATGACGGTTGTTGTGAGGGTGGGAATAAACAAATCAGCAACCCTCGATAGTGGTACCAGTGAAATGTTAGAACGATTCATTTTTCGAAGCATTTACCTTACTAGAATTTAATCATTTGGCACCACATTCTCGGACGGTGTACCAAGCGGCAAGAACTTAAAGGGAAGAAGAAAATTATGTTTAATACCATGGCGTAACTTCCAATAACCTTACGTCACCAGCGAAGATTGCAACGGTCTTGAAAGCCTGTGTCGTATAACATACGAGGAATTTGTCATTTTACAATGCTGTTGAAGATTATGTCATTTACTCTGCGTTACAGCATCGAATGAAATAAGATATCTGGTAGCTTTTATATATGATTAAGCCATTGTGCAGTACATAAAGTAACGGAGTAAGTCGAAGAGAGTCTGAAATGGTAGGTTGTGAGGACGGCGCGCGCACGATTGGACGGATGTGGGCCGGCAGTGTTTTTGAGGTGAGGCTGAGCACGGCCACCGTGCGGCAATGCGTGTGGCCGCTGGGCCTGCATTCTGCTGCCACACATTGGTCATGCCCCCTGCTCGCTGCTCAGACTGAAAACTGTTCAGTGTGGCAGTCCTCACGTCAATAACCCTAGCAATAACAACATATTTTCCATGACGCGTACTACCTAGGGAGGGCGAGGTACTTTATCCCCACCATAATAAAATTTATGAAAATTCGTAAATTCTTGTGAACTTTTACTAACAACATCTTTTTAAATAGGTGCTGATGTATAAGACGGGTCCAGGTCGTGAAAATATCTGTTAGCACAAACTTAACAGTGTCAACGCACTTTCTGTAACGTGTAAACAACGAGGAAGGGTACTTTACGACCACCACAATTTTTTTTTTAATATAGATTTCGTTAATGATCGTCACGTTCTATTCACAGCATACATGTTAAAGATATATGTAGTCGTGTAAGAGAGGTCCTGAACTTGAAAATACGAATATGACATCTGTTGCAAAAAGTCACCTTTACTACTAAGACATAAATTTTTGGGTTACGTTTAACTGAAAATTTTTGTACAATTACAGAGTGTGTTATAAGGAAACATTAAAAGCAATAAATATATTTTTACAAATTTCAAAATACAAAGTACATGACCACATTTCAATATTTTCAAGATGTTGGCACTGCGATGGTTGAGCAGTCAAGGGCAATTATTACCATGTCAACTAAAGAAGAGATCATAGAGCACCAAAATTAGAACCGGTGAAGAAATCATTATCAACAGTTGCGATTACTTCCGGATGGGAATACGACGGAAATACGTGTATTTTTTATTTTACACGCCTATTTCCATAGGACCAGATCGAGGAGCAAATCCGCGTGGTGATGGAGCGAGTCAATGTGTAAAATTAACACCAGGAAACTAATGTTTTCCTCGTGTTCTTCAGTCCAAAGACTAGCTTCATGCAACTCTCCATGCTACTCTAACCTGTGCAAGCCTCTTCATCTCCGTATAACTACAGCAACCTACACCCTTCTGAACCTGCTTACTGAATTCATCTCTTGGTCTCCTTCTACAATTTTTAGCCCTCCACACTTCCCTCCAGTACTCAATTAGTGATCCCCTGAAGTCTCAGAATGCGTCCTATCAAGCGATCACTCTCTTTACTCAGATTGTGCCACAAATTTCTTGTCTCCCCAGTTCTACTCAATACCCCTTCATTAGTTATGTAATCTACCTACCTAATCTTCAGCATTCTTCTGTAGCACCACATTTCAAAAGCTTCTATTCTCTTCTTGTCAAAACAGTTTATCGTCCTTGTTTCACTTCCATGCACGGCTACACTCCAAACAAATTCCCTCAGAAAAGACTTCCTAACACTTGAGTCTATATTCGATGTTAACAAATTGCTCTTCTTCAGAAACGCTTTTCTTGCAATTCCCAGTCTACATTTTATATCCTCTCTATTTCGGCTATCATCTTATATCCTCCTTTCAAGACACTGCCCACTCCGTTCAGCTGCTCTTCCAGGTCCTTTGCTGTCTGACAGTATTACAATGCCATCGGCGAATCTCAAAGCTTTTATTTCTTCTCCATGGATTTTAATTCATACTCCGAATTTTTCTTTTGTTTCCTTTACTACTTTCTCAATATACAGATTGAATAACATCGGGGATAGGCTACAACCCTGTCTCACTCCATTCCCAACCACTGCTTCCCTTTCATGCTCATCGACTCTTATAACTGCCATCTGGTTTCTGTACAAATTGTAAATAGCCTTTCGCTCCCTGTATTTTACTCCTTCCACCTTCAGAATTTGAAAGAGACTATTCCAGACAACGTTGTCAAAAGCTTTCTCTAAGTCTACAAATGCTAGAAACGTAGGTTTGCCTTTCCTCAATCTATTTTCTAAGATAAGTCGTAGCGTCAGTATTGCTTCACGTGTTCCAACATTTCTACGGAATTTAAACTGATCTTTCCCGAGGTCAGCTTCTACCAGTTTTTCCATCCGTGTGCAAAGAACTCGCGTTATTATTTTGCAGCCGTGACTTATTAAACTGATAGTTCAGTAATTTTTACATCTGTCAACACCGGATTTCTTTGGGATTGGAATTATTATATTCTTCTGAAAGTCTGAGGGTATTTCGCCTGTCTCACACATCTTGCTCACCAGATGGTAGAGTTTTGTCTCCCAAGGCTATCATTAGTTCTAATGGAATGTTGTCTACTCCTGAGGCCTTGTTTCGGCTTAGGTCTTTCAGTGCCCTGTCAAACTCTTCACGCAGTATCATATCTCCCATTTCACCTTCATCTACATTCTCTTCCATTTCCATAATATTGTCCTCAAGAACACCACCCTTGTACAGACCCTCTATATACTCCTTCTCCACCTTTCTGCTTTCTCTTCTTTGCATAAAACTGGGTTTCCATCTGAGCTCTTGACATTCATACAAGTGGTACTCTTTTCTCCAAAAGTCTCTTTAATCTTCCTGTAGGCAGTATCTATCTTATCCCTAGTGATATGTACCTCTATATCCTTACATTTGTCCTCTAGCCATCCCTGCTTAGCCATTTTGCACTTCCTGTCGATCTCATTTTTGAGACGTTTGTATTCCTTTTTGTCCACTTCATTTACTGCAGTTTTATATTTTTTCCTGTCATCAGTTAAATTCAATACATCTTCTTTTACCCAAGGATTCTACTAGCCCTCGTCTTTTTACCTACTTGATCCCTGCTACCTTCACTAGTTCATCCCTCAAAGCTACCCATTCTTCCTCTACTGTATTTCTTTCCACCATTCCTCTCAATCGTTTCCTAATGCTCTCCATGAAATTCTCTACAACCTCTGGTTCTGTCAGTTTAGCCAGACCCCATCTCCTTAAATTCCCACCTTTTTGCAGTTTCTTCAGTTTTAATCTACAGTTCATAACCAATAGATTGTGGTCAGAGTCCACATCTGCCGCTGGAAATGTCTTACAATTTAAAACCTGGTTCCTAAATCTCTGGCTTACCATTACATAATCGATCTGAAGCCTTCGAGTATCTCCAGGCCTCTTCTATGTATACAACCTTCTTTTATGATTCTTGAACCAAGTGTTAGCTATGATTAAGTTATGCTCTGTGCAAAATTCTACCAGGCGGCTTCCTCTTTTATTTCTTACCCACATTCCATATTCACCTACTACGTTTCCTTCTCTTCCTTTTCCTACTACCGAATTCCAGTCACCCATGATTATTAAATTTTCGTCTCCCTTCACAATCTGAATAATTTCTTATATCTCATCAAACATTTCATCAATCTCTTCGTCATCTGCGGAGCTAGTTGGCATATAAACTTGTACTACTGTGGTAGGCGTGGGCTTCGTGTCTATCTTAGCCACAATAATGCATTCACTATGTTGTTTGTAGAAGCTAACCCGCACTCCTATTTTTTTATTCATTATTATACCTATTCCTGCATTACCCGTATTTGATTTTGTATTTATAACCCTGTATTCACCTGACCAGAAGTCTTGTTCCTCCTGCCACCGAAGTTCACTAATTCCCACTATATCTAACTTTAATCTATCCATTTCCCTTTTTTAATTTTCTAACCTACCTGCCCGATTAAGGGATCTGACAACCCACGCTCCGATCCGTAGAACGCCAGTTTTCTTTCTCCTGATAACGATGTCCTCCTGAGTAGTCCCCGCTCGGAGATCCGAATGGGGGACTCTTTTACCTCCGGAATATTTTACCCAAGAGGACGCCATCATCATTTAACCATACAGTAGAGCTCTGCCTTTCGCAGTACCAGCCCAGCTAGACTGTTTGGTTGGCGTTACGAGGCTAGATCACTCAATCATCCAGACTGTGGCCTCTGCAACTGCTGGAAAGGCTGCTGCCCCTCCTAAGGAACCATAAAACTTAACGAATCCGATATAACCTACAAGCTGCAAGCATGTATTAGCATAATCAACGATATAACACCGGAATTAGATTAATTTTTTTTTCAGAAAATCTCCGACAGGATAGAAGTAGTGAGCTATGAGAAAATTGGTTCAAAAATGGTTCAAATGGCTCTGAGCACTATGGGACTTAACATCTATGGTCATCAGTCCCCTGGAACTTAGAACTACTTAAACCTAACTATCCTAAGGACATCACACAACACCCAGTCATCACGAGGCAGAGAAAATCCCTGACCCCGCCGGGAATCGAACCCGGGAACTATGAGAAAATTCTTCAGTTTTGACTTGACTGTGCGAGGATTACTGCTAACACCTTTTAATTCTTCTGATAACTTACTGAAAACGGATGCAGCAGTTTACTGCACGCCTTTCTACAGACGATTCAAGGAGTTGCGATATAACTGCAGATTATATTTGTGCGTAGTACTAACTGAGTGAAAGCTGCTGATTCTTGGGAATAATTTCATATTGTTAACAACAAACATCCTTAAAGAAAATAAATATTGAGTGACCAGTATCGGAATGCCAAGACTCCTGAATACGAGTCTAAAAGAGGTTCGCAAACTTACATCACATATTGTTCGGGCTGCCCGTTTCTAAGACGAAAATATCCACTGGAAATGGGATCAGTTACCCCAGAACATAATGCCGTATGACATAAGCGAATGATGATAAGAAAAGTAGATCAATTTCCTGTTGGACTACCACTTATAGCAGATACCGTTCTAATGGTAAATATAACAGCATCAATTTTTGAACAAGATCTTGAGCATGGGCTTTCCATGATAGCTTATTATCTATCTGAACACCTAGGAGTTTGAATTTTTCCTGTTGACTAATCGTATGTTCAGCCTGTCTAATTCAGATTTTAGTTATTGCTGAATTGTGTGTTAGAAGCTGTGAAAACTGAGTCTGGCTCTGATTTAGCATCAATTTAGTTTGCATAAGCTACGAACTTGTGTCTTGAACTGCACAATTTGATATCTCGTCCATGTTGCACTCAGCATCCGTCAGTACCAAGCTAGTGCTATCGACAAACAGCGTAGTTGTAAGTGTAGTAATTCTTGTAGTATTTATTATTGCCTAGTTCTGTAAGTAAAAAGTCAACATCTCATAGAAGAAGAGAGCTGTCCTACTGACTTTTATCGTACTCTTACTGCAGTGAGTCGGTAAAACAAATCGCGTTCAAGACGTTGAGTCCGACCCTTTCCAAGGTGCTGCTCCAGTGCTTGGAGTCGTTATCAAGTAGACGTTACTATAGACACAGAGCGAATTCAGGGATACTTTCTAGGACCGTTACAGGTCGATATAGGCTATACTAAAGTATGACATAAATGTTTGGAGAACTTAAATAGGAATTCCTGGAAAAAAGACGTCGTTGCTCTCGCAAAACCCTGTTGGGTAAATTTAGAGAACCTATTCCCAGAGAAGACTATGTAGCCGTCATACTGCCACTATCTTGTGCCTCGCGTAGGGGTCTTCAGTTTTCTATCCCGCCTGGAAGGTGAGGTAGAACACTTGGTACTGCAATTAACTTAACAGAACATTTAATAGAGAATATTAGTCACTGACATACGTAACTTTACACTGGAGAGCACGTAGGTGTGAAGCTGTACATCAATCAAACATCGGCTAGAAGGTACAAAGGCAAAATCTGAAGTGGCTCGCCCACTATGAAATAGAAACAACGTTGCTTGGTCGTCTCCTTGGAATCAACTGGGCTGAATCTGGAGCGGCGCTCGTAGAGCTGCACAGTGCCGGCTAGAGGGCGCTGTCGTCGGTGTCGGTGTCGTAGTGCCAACCTACGAACTTGCACCTATGCCGTGGCATCGTAGCTATCGATACCACAGTCAGAATAAGACTAAGAGAGGTTAGGGGGCGTAAAGGGAGATATAGACAGTCTTCTTCGTTCCCCTCACTCATTGCTTATAATGAGTGTTCAATCGAAAAGATCCGAAACGTTGTAACAACAAAACCGGTTGAAACTTGCATATGCCGCTTTGAGATAACGTAGTGAGACATCTAGGGACACGAAAGTAGTGTACAGCATGGTTGTACACGTGTGTCACCTCCCCTTCAAACATTCAAAGCTCTGGCCTCAGCAGGCAAGGTGATGATCACAGTCTTTTTCAATTTCCGAGGTTCGGTACTCATCGAATTCCTTGAGCACGGAAAAACCATTAATAATGACGTGTAATGTGAGACGCAAGTCCATCAAGCGCAAACGGCCTGGGCTACTCACGGAGGGAATGATTCTACTCCGCGATAAAGCGAGTCCGCACGTCTCCCAGGTCACACGAAGTATAATGGCCAAGTTCAATGAGGAGAAGCAGTTTGATCATCCACCCTACAGCCCGGACATGTCGCCCTGCGACTTATATTTGTTTGTTCCACTACAAAAGCATCTCGAAGAAAAGCACTTTAACACGGACGACGAAGAGAGGAAGAACACATTGGAGGACCGTCTCCTGTTCCACCCACATGATTTCTCTGAATAGGAAGACAATCGGCTTTGAAACAGTGGGATAGCTGCGATAGGTTCCTACTGATTAATATAGAATGGAGACTTTAGTTATACCCACAGTTTAGTTTCATACCTTTTCTTTTGAACACTCCTCATAGATTATATGAGAATGCAGGCTTTCTCGGCCAATCTCTATGATAAAATCTTCTCAGGTTGACAGCCAAGTCAATGCGCCCCATGCGCTGCAAAGCTACGCCGCTGTCCCGGTTGACTAGATTGTCATTGACTCGTATCTTCACTGCGTCTTTAAGTCCCAGAAAACGTTCGCTCCACACGGCACCTTGGTTTGTTCAAATTGAAACGTGTGCTCTTCTTTTTGTCAGAGACGAAAGTTTCTCACCTGTTCAGAGAGGCATTGTGTGATGCAGCGCTGCATCGATATATTGTTTTCTACATTCACAGGGGTAGCAAGATTCAGTAGGTTCTAGATAACTTTCCATTTTCTAGCTCAGTCACTCGTTTTACTCGTTCTTTCACTAGAAAATGGAAACTTACACAGAACCTACGGAAAATCGCTACTATAATCCACTTTTCAGGTGTAGCTCACTTAATTTCATTTAATTACGTAGGAAAATTAGTAAAAATGAATATTTTTTCGTATCACGTTCACCAATTTTCAAAATAATTATTTTTTAACACAAAAGGTGAACGTAATAAAATAAAATTGAATATTTTTTTGTAAAATGTGAATGCGAAAAAAATTAATATTTCCTTATAACACATGAATGTAAGAAAATAAAATTTAATATTGCTTTATAAAAGATGAACATAAGGAAATAATTAAAATGAATTATGGTGAATGTTAACAGTATCTATTATTTTTCCAGGGCGTAAGCTCATACATTTATTAATCTCTTTTGAGACACTTGCATTGTTGAGCTCCTTAGTTAGGGTCCCCATTTATATAGAAAATTTCTAATTAGATTTTTATAATTTGTAATGCCCATATGGTAATGTATCTACTTTATTTTCCAAAACATATCTTTTGTCAACATGAGGGCTCAGTGCTTTCTTGTTTATTTCAACTGTGTGTATTTTGTGTTTTTCACTTCAAATCATATTAATTCCTCTGTAATGTTCTCTATTGTGGAACAATCTTTATAATCTACTAAGCTTATTCTATTTTTGACAATACATTTCTCAACTCCTTTAGATTTTTTCTCTATTTTATTACCAACTCTATAAGCACACAATTTTGCTCTCAGATCGCAAAATTCTTCTATTACTTTTTCATTGCATTTATCTTTCATTTTTCCTACAACTTTCTTATTAACTTGCGAAATACATAAATATTATTTTTTGGATAACCACTAGTATCAAATTTATCAATCATCGTTTTCATATCTTCATAAATACCTGAAGTTTGTACATTATAGATATAATTGTTCATATCTTGATAACACAATTCAATATTTTCTCCATATTTCAGTTTCATTATTCTATAGTGAAGATCCTATATCAATTCTTCAGATAAATCAAGTATACTCATACCAACACAGATGGGTTTATTTAATGTGATTTATGTCTTATTCATATGAATAGCAGCAAGATTTTCATTAAATATACTTCTTGCTTTAAAGTTTGGCTTTGCTATTAATGTACCACATTCTTCTCCATCTGACAATAATTTTATATCCACTCTATTTCTGATATTTTCCATTGTCTTGGCAAAGACTGTATTACTCATAAGTTTATAGAAATCTTTTCAAAATCATTTTTGGCTTTAGTTCTCACTTCTGTCATTAAACCTATATACCTCCACAACCAATCCAATTTTTTAAATTTTATAACTCTAGATATTTTTGTTTATTTCATTCCTAATGATAAATACCACTTAAGATTTCTATAATAAATTACATACTTATTTTTCGTTTCTAAAGTAGTTAACAATTTGCTTGCTTTTGTTTAGGCACAATTTTATTTTCAGGAGTGAGTGGTAAATGTTTGTGTAAATCATCTAATTCTTTAGGATAGTCTAAATCTACTTCAAAAATAAATCCAATTTCATCAGTATCTGAAATTTCACTATCAAAAGAATCTGGATTATTCCAATCAAATTACTGACTCATAGTATACCTATATAAATTATTTGCATGTAAATATGTTTGATGATTTGATATCTTTTTACTATCAAAGTCCTATTTATTGTTTGCTTTAACACATTTTTACAGCATTGTGATAGTCCTCCTCTTATTCCCTTTTCAGCCATTAAAATCACATCATAATCATGTAAGTATTTCTATCTGCCACGACCACGTTCAAACCACTCCACACTCTCCAAGTCTCTCACGCGACCGTGCGTCCACCGCGCCGTCCAGCACTTTCTGTGTCCTGTCCCGTCTGTCGCGCCCCACTCTCCCGAACTCCCTTCCATCCAGTCTCCCTATTCAAGACCGATGTGATTGCCTAGAGCACACATGCCATGGCTTCATGCCAACGCACCCACAGAAATATAATGAAACACATTCGAAGTAGTGGATTTACATTTAAATTACTAGGTGTTACTTGTATAATTTACCATCAGATACTAAACTTTAAACTAATAAAGATATTGAAAATATGATTACACCATCAGAATCGTCGTGCTAATAATAGTAATGTGCATGTTTCTTTTTGAGGTATCATGATTCATCTGGCTACTATTAATTTCTATACGAACTGTGAAATGCCTGCCATGATGGTTTCACAAAGTCCGCCATCTTTAGCACTCTTGGCATACAGTCCCGTTCATTGACACATCGCCGACTCACAAATACTTGTTACTACAACACCTTCCTTACTGCAATTGCTACTGTTTCCTAATACCTCTTCAGAGCTCTCCACACAATTTGCTTTCACAAAATTCTTCTCCTCTTTAACTTCTTTTTGAACCATTGAATCTTTCCATTTATTACCATTCACACAGTCATTCATTACACATTCATAACTTACATCATTCCCTGCAAATTTATTTCCATTACTTTTACTTAAACCTCTCACAAATCTATGCTTCCGCCGTTCGCGCCTGCTTTTATTGAAAGAGGCACTAATATAGCCTTCCTCTTTAACATAGTCCATATTACATATATTTAATATTAAAAACAGTCTTGATCACGATTTATTTATTAAGGTGACCGGTTTCGACCACTACTGTGGTCATCTTCAGATCATTGAGTAGGAACTTCTTTCTGCTGGAGTAGTGATTCTTAATAAATAAATCGTGATCATGACTGTTTTTAATATTAAATATTTGTAACACATTGATCACTGTCACTCCCATAATGTATTCAAAAGTAATCCATATTACATATTTGTTGCCTTTCTCCAAACATATCAACATTTCTACCATTACCATTATCTCTAGTCCTTTTCATTGCTTGTTTAGATCGCCATCCCCAGACCTGAGATGTGGCGAACATCAGTTTCCCGACCGGTTGTTACGCGATTGCACTTCGCGCAAATTTCTCCCGTCAAATTTGCGTTCTTTACTTGGATTCTGTTCACGGAAGTTATCACTCCTGTTCGTTCTCTGACCATTCTGCTCAGTCCAGCTACTGTTTCCCTGAGAATTCCTTTGATTTCTCTCACGATTATTATTTTGGCGATGGTTGTCTGGCTTCCCATTTTGATAACTACCGCCCGGTTTGCTCTTAGGTTTGAACTTCAAAGCCCTCTCTAATTTTTCTACAAATTCTAGAAATTCGTCCGCGGAATCACATGGACTATGGACAAGATCCCACAGCAAATCTTCCGGTAGTCACCTTTTCAACATGGTGATTTCTGTTGAAACCCCCAACGGATTTTTCACGTGCATAAGCTTGCCAAGTTCGCACTTGCAAAAATCTATCATCGTCCCATGACCGCACCTATAACTTGGCCCATTTAAGAATTCATTTTGGATCCGCGTCTGTTTTGCCTCACTCCAAAATTTATTCAAAATACACTTTTCGAACTCTTCGTACGATTCGCACGAACTACATTTAACATTTGCCCAAGACTGTAGGTCTCCCTCCAAATACCGTTTAACATATATTTTTATAGCCTCGTCCGACATGCCGTGAACAAAAGCATCCCTACACGCAGCCAAGAAATTTACTGGGTGATATCTTCCGTCATCTGCGTAACATTTCACAGATCCGGTATTTGCTCAAGGGATATTTATAACCGGCTTGGCCTGTTGGGAGGCTAACGAATTTAATTCGCTTTTTATCTGTTGCATTTGTTTTTTAAATTCGTTTTCACTAGTGATACAGGACTCTATTTTATCTTTAATTTTGCTCACTTCTTTCTCCCCCTCACCTACACGGTTGGCAATGTCACTAATTGCCAAATTTATATCGCCTTTATGTGCATCTTGCGCTTTTATACAGTCGCTTACCTTGCCCCGAAGTTCCGTCTGTATCTTATCGCCGGCCGGAGTGGCCAAGAGGTTCTAGGCGCTGCAGTCTGGAGCCGAGCGACCGCTACGGTCGCAGGTTCGAATCCTGCCTCGGGCATGGATGTGTGTGGTGTCCTTAGGTTTGTTAGGTTTACGTAGTTCTAAGTCTAGGGGACCTCGGCTGTTATGTCCCATAGTGCTTAGAGCCATTTGAACCATTTTTTTGTATCTTATCCATTTTTTCCCCAACGTATTTTTCCACTGATTCGATTTTAGATTTCACTATTACAACTTTGTCTGTAATTTTCCCCATATCCACTCAGACACATTTTAATTTATTATCAGTTGCTTTTTCAAGGTTACCCATAACCTTTTCAACTTCCTCTTTCACAGCGGAGCCTATTTCCGTTCGCATTGTACCCATATCTGTTCGAATTGTACTGATATTATTTGCCATTCCCTGGATCATTTGCATTAGCTGAGACATCATATCGCCTCCACATTCATTTCCCTTACGTGAATTCCTACTAGTTACACTTTCGCGCTCTGATTTCGGACTAATAGGCTCACTTCCTTTTGCAGGTGTCTGTTTTATATTCGCGAGATCTATAAGTGGAGCTTGAATTTCAGAGTTTAACACTGTTCAGTGTTTGCGCAGGCACTTATCTGATTTGAAATGGTTCCCTCTGCCATGGTGATGCCGTCGGTTGTAGTAGAAGTCGACATTGAAAAAACTGTCGTGTGAGGAGGGCCTCCCGTCGGGTAGACCGCTCGCCTGGTGCAAGTCTTTCGATTTGACGCCACGTCGGCGACTTGCGCGTCGATGGGGATGAAATAATGAAGATGAGGACAACACAACACCCAGCCCCTGAGCGGAGAAAATCTCCGACCCAGCCGGGAATCGAACCGCGTGTTCCAACCGTCTCCGATACCGCTGTCCGTTAAACGCGCTAACCCCTACTGTTCCCTGCACTCAACTTATTTAGACTCTGAGCGCCCACGGAAATTGCCTTTAACGTGATAGATTAGGACCTCTATCGATAGCATGTGTTAATTGCGAAAATTACTGCGTAACTTCACTATTTCCAGAGACCTATTTGCGAAAAAATACCCGATCTCACACTGCGTTTTGCGAGAGGTTCACTCTACAGAAATCTCTACTGGTTTTTCAAAGGACTTTTACACTTCGAATATTACACTGAATAACAGAGAGAGCAAAGGAACTACCACTTTGCAGGGCACAAATCCTGAACGAGCCCCCAATTGCGGGCTTTCAAACAAAATGATGAAAGGATGTGAGGTGATGTTGGCCCTCAACTACGCACCCTCAGACTCAACGTTGAAATATTAAGTTTTGGCTGGTTTCGTTGTCTAGGGGCTGGGATACGTAGTTACCGCATTACAGGCGAAATACTGCTGAGTCTACATCTACATCTATATTTTTACTCCGCAAGCCACCCAACGGTGTGTTGCGGAGGGCACTTTACGTGCCACTGTCATTACCTCCCGTTCCTGTTCCAGTCGCGTATGGTTCGCGGGGAGAACGACTGTCGGAAAGCCTCTGTGCGCTCTCGAACCTCTCTAATTTTACATTCGTGATCTCCTCGGGAGGTATAAGTAGGGGGAAGCAATATATTCGATACCTCATCCAGAAACGCACCCTCTCGAAACCTGAACAGCAAGTTACACCGCGATGCAGAGCGCCTCTCTTGCAGAGTCTGCCACTTGAGTTTGCTAAACATCTCCGTAACGCTATCACGCTTACCAAATAACCCTGTGACGAAATGCGCCGCTCTTCTTTGGATCTTCTCTATATCCTCTGTCAACCCGACCAGGTACGGATCCCACACTGATGAGCAACACTCAAGTATAGGTCAAACGAATGTTTTGTAAGCCACCTCCTTTGGTGATGGACTACATTTTCTAAAGACTCTGCCAATGAATCTCAACCTGGTACCCGCCTTACCAACAATTAATTTTATATGATCATTCCACTTCAAATCATTCCGTACGCATACTCCCAGATATTTTACAGAAGTAACTCCTACCAGTGTTTGTTCTGCTACCATATAATCACACAATAAAGGATCGTTCTTTCTATGTATTCGCAATACATTACATTTGTCTATGTTAAGGGTCAGTTACCACTCCCTGCACCAAGTGCCTACATCCCGTCTCTAATGACCTCGTTGTCGACGGGACGTTAAACACTAACCACCACCACCACCACCACCACCAAGTGCCTATCCGCTGCAGATCTTCCTGCATTTCGCTACAATTTTCTAATGCTGCAACTTCTCTGTATACTACAGCATCATCCGCGAAAAGCCGCATGGAACTTCCGACACTATCTACTAGGTCATTTATATATATTGTGAAAAGCAATGGTCCCATAACACTCCCCTGTGGCACGCCAGAGGTTACTTTAACGTCTGTAGACGTCTCTCCATTGATAACAACATGCTGTGTTCTGTTTGCTAAAAACTCTTCAATCCAGCCACACAGCTGGTCTGATATTCCGTAGGCTCTTACTTTGTTTATCAGGCGACAGTGCGGAACTGTATCGAACGCCTTCCGGAAGTCAAGGAAAATGGCATCTACGTGGGAGCTTGTATCTAATATTTTCTGTGTTTCATGAACAAATGAAGCGAGTGTGAGAACACGATCGCTGTTTCCGGAATCCATGTTGATTCCTAAGAGTAGATTCTGGGTTTCCAGAAATGACATGATACGCGAGCAAATAACATGTTCTAAAATTCTACAACAGATCGATGTCATAGATATAGGCCTCTAGTTTTGCGCATCTGCTCGACGACCTTTCTTGAAAACTGGAACTACCTGTGCTCTTTTCCAATCGTTTGGAACCTGACTTGCGGTATACTTCTGTTAGAAGGGGGGGGGCAAGCTCTTTCGCGTACTCTGTGTAGAATCGAATTGGTATCCCGTCAGGTCCAGTGGACTTTCCTCTGTTGAGTGATTTGTTGATTTTCTATTCCTTGGACACTTATTTCGATGTCAGCCATTTTTTCGTTCGTTCGAGGATTTAGAGAAGGAACTGCAGTGCGGTCTTCCTCTGTGAAACAGCTTTGGAAAAAGTTGTTTAGTATTTCAGCTTTACGCGTGTTATCCTCTGTTTCAAAGCCATTATCATCCCACAGTGTCTGGATATGCTGTTTCGATCCACTTACTGATTTAACGTAAGACCAGAACTTCCTAGGATTTTCTGTAAAGTCGGTACATAGAATTTTACTTTCGAATTCACTGAACGCTTCACGCACAGCCCTCGTTACGCTAACTTTGACATCGTTTAGCTTCTGTTTCTCTGAGAGGATTTGGCTGCGTTTAAATTTGCATTGAAGCTCTCTTTGCTTTCGCAGTAGTTTCCTAACTTTGTTGTTGAACCACGGTGGGTTTTTCCCGTCCCTCACAGTTTTACTCGGCACGTACCTGTCTAAAACGCATTTTACGATTGCCTTGCACTTTTTCCATAAACACTCAACATTGTCAGTGTTTGAACAGAAATTTTCGTTTTGATCTGTTAGGTAGTCTGAACTATGCCTCCTATTACTCTTGCTAAACAGATAAACCTTCCTCCCTTTTTTTATATTCCTATTTACTTCCATATTCAGGGATGCTGCAATGGCCTTATGATCACTGATTCCCTGTTCTGCGCTTACAGAGTCGAAAAGTTTGGGTCTGTTTGTTATCAGTAGGTCCAAGACGTTATCTCCACGAGTCGGTTCTCTGTTTAATTGCTCGAGGTAATTTTCGGATAGTGTACTCAGTATAATGTCACTCGATGCTCTGTCCCTACCACCCGTCCTAAAAATCTGAGTATCCAAGTCTATATCTGGTAAATTGAAATCTCCACCTAAGACTATAATATTCTGAGGAAATTTATATGAAATGTATTCCAGATTTTCTCTCAGTTGTTCTGCCACTAATGCTGCTGAGTTGGGAGGTCGGTAAAAGGAGCCAACTTTTAACCTAACTCAGTTGTTGAGTATAACCTCCACCCATAATAATTCACAGGAACCATCCACTTTTACCTCACTACAGGACAAACTACTACTAAGAGCGACAAACACGCCACCACCGGTCGCATGCAATCTATCCTTTATAAACACCGTCTGTGCCCTTGCAAAAATTCCGGCAGAATGTATCTCTGGCTTCAGCCAGCTTTCCGTACCTATAACGAATTCAGCTTCGCTGCTTTATATCAGCGCTTGAAGTTCCGGTACTTTACCAACGCAGCTTCGACAGTTTACAATTACAATACCGATTGCTGATTGGTCCCCGCATGTCCTGATTTTGCGCCGCACTCTTTGAGGCTGTTGCCCTTTCTGTACTTGCCCGAGGCCATCTAACCTAAAAAACCTCCCAGTCCACGCCACACAACCCCTGCTACCCATGTAGCCGCCTGCTGTGTGTAGTGGACTGCTGACCTATCCAGCGGAACCCGAAACCCCACCACCCTATGGCGAAAGTCGAGGAATCTGCAGCCCTCGCGCCCCACTCTCCCGAACTCCCTTCCATCCAGTCTCCCCGTTTACGAGCGCTGTGATTGGCTAGAGCACTCGTGCCACAGTATACGATAAGAAAACACACATGAATCGAATGGTCAAAAGTTTCTATCACTCGGCAATTGCGAATTATGAATGTAACATATAAATTTATAAATGAAAGATTGCAATTAAATAAAATCTGCAGGTACTATCTTAACGACTTTAAATGATGAGTACGATAGTAGAAGTACTTTTGAGAATGCGGTATATTTCTGCAAAACACTTATTGGTGTCGATGGTCCAGCAATTAAATAAAATATAAGTTGAATAACAGGGAAACAATAGATTCCTACAGCACATAATTAGTTATGAACAATAACACAGCTCACGAGATATTCACTTCTAAATGCACACTACGTCTTCACTGTAGAAGCCACGGAAATCTCACAAGTGCGCAAGTCGGCACTCCAAAGTATTTCTATCTGCAGCGACCACGCGCAAACCTCTCCACACTCTCCAAGTCTCACACGCGACCGTGCGTTCGCCATGCCGTCCTGTCCCATCCCTCGCGCCCCACTCTCCCGAACTCCCTTCCATCCAGTCTCCCCATTCACGAGCGCTGTGATTAGCTAGAGCACTCGTGCCATGTCTTCATGCCAACACACCACACAAACATAATGAAACACATTCGAAGTACTGGATTTACATTTCAATAACTTGAAATTATATAAATATTCCTACGGCTGGACCATAAACATGTCTAACACTCATTATTAGATACATAAACAAATTAAATAAACATATATCAAAGGAATGGAACAAAAGGTAGGCCAGTAGGCTAACATCTCTGTGCTTTGTATAACACAGTTTGTATTGAACCAATTTCTTCATGAATAGTACATAACGGATAGAAACAAAGACATAGATGAATAAATATATTTATAAGCATACTGCTACCGTTTTTTCGTGTAACTGTGAAGTACTTAAGCCTGATGCCATCGATAGTAATCAGCCACTTTGATCTCCAATAACTCATGTACTATTAAATTACATGCCTTTTATTTATACCAATTTAGGTTTACACTAATAGCTTCCTAAAGACACATCGATGGACGAATCGGATGAAGCGTTTAAATTTTGGAAATTCTTTGCTGGGTGTTACTTGTATAATTTACCATCAGATACTAAACTTTAAACTGATAAAGATATTGAAAATCTGATTACACCATCAGAATCGTTATGCAAATAATAGTAATGTACATGTTTGTTTTTGAGGTATCATGATTCATCTTGCTACTATTAATTTCTATATGAACTGTGAAGTAACTGCAATGATGGTTTCACAAAGTCCGCCATCTTTGGCACTCTTGGCATACAAGTCTCTTTCATTGACACAGTGTCGCCGTGGTTGCTGCCGGGCCGCGGCTTTGACGAGCGTCCTGTGTGGCCGCCTCAACTCCAAACATATATTTCCAGGGCGCCACAACTCGCCCATTACCTCACACACTACAGCACCCTGTTCTCCTTGGTCCGTGTCACAGGGTTCCGCAATGCTGAGGCCACCTCCCCAGCAACCCAGAGCAATGCGCCTTGTAGGGCCGCATTGTCAGTGCTGCTCCTGCAGTCGGCTGAGCGATCTTCTTCCCCATTTACGCAGTGCTGCTCCTCTGGGAGCCGCCGACGGCGCCCTGCGTCCTTCCTCGCTGCTGTAGCTGGCGGTAGCGAGCCGTGGTGTGGCCCACCGCTGCCTAGCTGCGGACCCCGCATCAGCCTCAGAGGGATCGAACCAAAAACACTGTGGACTGGGATACTGGTGACCCATCTGTTGCTGCATGTAGCCAGTGGTGTGACATGTCCCGCTGTCCACGAGAGCTGCCACCCTTGAATGCCCCATGTTGGCCTCAGAATGTTGAACCAGTGACCTGTCATGGACTGGAATGCTGGCGCCCCATCTGCTTTGCATGTAACCGGTGATGCGACACACCCCATCGTCCAGGAGAGCTGTCACACATCAATGAAACTCATTAGAAAGCAGTACCTATTCATACTCGGCGGTGCGCCCCTGTTTTGCTAACACGCCACTCCAAATCAGATTCGCTCCACATCTGGGATGCGCCTGGGGGCCCCTTCTACCTGTAACTTGCGACATCCAAACCGCTGTGTTAACTCTTTTCAACAGTCCGATGGCCTTGCGGTCTCCTTTCTACTTCGCAACCGCTGGTCAGCATAACCTACTGTCAACCGACTCGCACCTGGCTATAATTTGTGCACTCAGAAATGTTGCACTGAATATAACTTAGCTATCTTAAACTGAGGTGCCAATATAATATTTTCAGAGTGTCAGATATTTGACAACCTGCAAAAAACACGAAACAATTTACATAAGAAAGTCAGCAGTCGTATATTATGATCACTGAAATAAGAATAAGAAAAACTGTAATTTTTATTGAAAAACCTACTTCAAGTTTTTTAATAAATGCCAGCTATTCTAGTGACATCTAATTCAGAATCTTCTATGTGGAATATATTTGAATTTATTCAAAAGGAAGATTATGAGTTACATTTAAGAAATTGATTTAAGGATATTTGTATTCCTTTATTTGTACAAAGAACTGTTTGATTAGTAATGATGTTTTATGTTTTATTCATTATGGAATTGCAGAAGCTACAATGCTAGCATCAGAAAAATTGTAACCATTGATGTGGAGCAGCACTCCAGAAAATATTAAAAATATCAAATGAGATTTACTGAAATCTTTGACAAATTATAACCTAGAATACACTGAAATAAAATATGGAGACCTTCAACTTTAGAATATGAATATATTCAAAAAGCTATCAAACAATTAACATCAAATAATGTAGTTCTAAAAATGTAGATTTTGGTATCAGTCAGAAATTTTAGAAAACTTGTAATGAGTTTAAGAACTAAAGTTACTGATGACATAAAAGATTATTATATAACAATTGAGGATATTTTCGTTAATCATCTGAACTACACAAAAGAATATGAAAATATTGAAACAAAACAAATTTCTATCGATTTTCAACTAAATTAAAAACTGATAAACAAGAAAAACAACAGCAAGTAGAGGAAAAGAGAAAGAATGTTTACATTTAAAAGAGGTAATAAATAAATCGCAAAATGGAAAAATAGGAAATAATTTATATAGCAACTACTAAACATTATTCTAGAATTTTTTTAAATCTATGGAGTTTGATCATAATTACACTTGAATGTGCACTTTTCACTTATAAAAGTGGTCACTTAGCTGATGACAAATTAGTTTTTCTATACACACAAGTTAAATTACAAAATAATTGGAAACCTAGTTGATAACTTTCTAAATGTACATAAAGATAATAAAGAGAAGGAAATGAATCAAATGCAATTTGATGATTTAAAACGTTATATTATTTTATTTTGAGAAGATACTAAAAATGTTCTCATTAATTCGAATAGAGAAACAATTTATGCAAATATTCAACGCAAAGAACCGATAGAATTCGAGTCAATTATTATTCAACAAAATGAATTATTGTACAGTTGCAGATTGGTACTGTACTAGATACTTTGAGAAAATAAAAACCGGCTTCAGTTGGTTCTGAAGTGTTTGAAGACTATCCATCTAAAAATAATGTGGTTAAAGAAACATTCAAAGCACTGTTAGAATCAAAAGGGTATAAAATTAACAGAAAGATAAAGTTATGAAAAGAGATAGCAGATATTTTAAGAGTAAACATTACACAGTAATTTGCTTTTTAAAGTATTCATAATTAATAAAAATTTTCTCTCCATTGAGACTGTGTAACTAATTCACATTTTTGTCAGTTAATTTATTATTGAATTTAGAGACTACATCTGCATTGTCATCAGGATAACATACAGACAGAAAAAATGAAAGAGCTAATTTTTTCATTCATGTCGTTTTGTACATTTATATGTAAAAATTTTTATAATATATTTTTAAATTTAGGTAGTTGATGAACATGATGAAAATACAAAAACAAGGATCTTCGAACAGTTAAATTAATTATTTCTCCAAAAAGTAAATTTGAATAAATTTTTTCATACTTAAATTACATATAACATTCATAACTATCTTTATATACTTTTAATAGGCAAAACTGACTAAATCCATCATTTAATTCCATCAACTCAAATTTAAAATCTTCAAATAATCCTGATATTGCATCGTTTTTTTAACTTTTATTTGAATATCAAAATATATTTTATCTTCTTTAATAAAACGGTTACCAGAATGAATTTTACAATCAATATCAAACTCATTTAAAGTTTCAATAAAGGCTTCCATTTATATATAAACATTTTATAAGATAGTATTTTTTTGCTGCGGGTAAAGTAGTCCAAATACTGCATCGTTATTTACCCAACTGTTGTGTTAATTATCAAATCCTAACCATTTAATGTAAACTTGGTCATCTTCCTTTCTCAGAACTTTTTCAACGAGATATACATCAGGACATTTTGTTTTCTGTGATTCATGCTCATGAAAATGTCCTTTCCCTTCTTCACCTTTTAAAGCTTTCATTTTATCTGATTTGATCCATTATAAATGGTTTTTGAAAGCCTGTGACTGTAGATACAGTGGTGCAGTTTGTACCTGGGTTTCTCTTCATTTTGTCTAAGATTGTGTCAACCATGGAAGCATTGTAACCATTGGCAACTGCAATCTTCTTCACTCTGTTTATTTCTTGTTGCATATTTTCTTGGTTCAATGGTATTTTTGTTGCCCTATGCAGTATTGACCTGTAAGCTGCCTGTTTATGAATATTTAGGTGACATGAGGTTGCAGGGATTGTGGTGTCAGTCATTTTGTTTTTCCTATAAATTTTGAATGTGCATGTGTTGTTGTGCACCACAGAAGAAAAAGAGAAAAACAAATATATATCTAGCATTCCATACATAGGCAATGTATCACAGAAGATTGCAAATATTTTCAAAAATCACAGAGTAAAAATTGGCTTTTCTACATCCAATAAACTACACCAAAAACTAATACATAATATAAAGTGTAATCATGATCCATATTCAGACTCTGGAATATACAAGGTAACATGCCAGGAATGCTCCAAGGTCTACATAGGACAAACAGGCTGAAATATCAACACCAGGTACACAGAGCACATTAGAGCATACACACACAACAAACACACTACATCAGCAATAGCAACACACATACATAATACAGGACATCCATTTGGAAAAATAAAGCAAAATGTCAAAGTACTACACCGACTAGATAAAGGACATAAAATGGATTTGCTTGAAGAACTGGAGATATATTCACATTACAGAAAATATGAAGATAAAATATTAAATGAAAAACTTGAAAGTGAATCAATGAATTTCTTCAGAAGTTTCGATAATATACTTAAATAAGAATAGTAAAACATAGAAATAAGCACAATTGTAAAATCAGTATAAGTAATTCATGAGCCAAATTGTAAAGATAAATTAACCTCTGTACAAAAGCATATCATAATCTGTGGAAGACCTATAATGTTATCTCTGTGAACTACCTATAAGAAGATCTTTGTAACTGTTTTGTTTATATAAGATATTTTCGATGTGTAAAATGTACAAGTTGTGTGTGATGTTAAGTGTGTGTGACTCTCTACACAAATGGACCATTATAAAATTGTAAGTACAAATTGTTCTCAAACTTTAGCCACTAACCTCACAGAAAGAATTGATATGCAACTAAAAATCGCGTTTCTTATGTATTACAGTAAAAGTCAACAAAATGAAGCAGACTCACACACACTGACAACATCAAAGGAAATGGCTTAACACACTTCATAAAAACGCACTTGAAAATGGGAATTATTTCTCGAAACGCGTCATGTGAATAGTAAAATAAAGAAAATCGTGACTGGTAGCAGAAGATTTATTTATTTGTAAACAAACTTTCATTTTATATGTTACTGGATTAGACACAATCTGAAGACTGCTTTGACTGCTGCCAGAAACAATAACATTTCCTTCATCAAAACTACCTTAAGTTTACTAATTCAACTTAATCTCCTTTTTTAAATTTATTTTTATCTTTATCGTAAACAACATTTAGTTTATAATTATTTTCATTACCTTCTGTTGGTTTCATTTTTATAGTTGAATGTCTTGTAGTATTGTATTCATCAAATGGACTTTTAACAAAATCAACTCATTTATAACTTCCTCGAAGAGTAAGTTTCCTCGAATTTTTCTCTTTCAATGTTCCATTATGTCATTAAACAACATATGCTTTTTAATTCCGTAAAAGTTGAATAATAATTGATATTATATTTTTAATAATACTTGAAAATCTTTATTATAAAATTCTTTACCGTTATCTGTTTAAATTTTTTGGATTGCGGCCTTCACTAATTTTTTTCAAAACAATCAACTACATTTTTACCTTTTTTATCTTTAACTGGAATATACCAAGCAAATTTCCAAAAAAACATCTATAACAATTAACATATATTTGTATGCTTTATATATTTTTGAAATTCCTTTTTGATTACTTGAGACCATTTCAATTAAATCAGCTTGCGATAAATCTTCTATTCCAAATTTAAACTTCTTCTTTTAAAATTTTTTTTCTCACCAGTATGAAATTCATTCATAACTTCTTCACAAATTTTAAAGGTGTGCGATTTGCACACCCCATTGCCTATTACATTTTTTAACTAATTTATTCTTTTTAGTTTTACATAGTGTACAAAGACCTTCAATACTTTGTCTTCCATTTTTAGTTGTTACTCTGTGAGGATAATTTGTTTCAATAATTTTTTTAGACTTAAAACAGTATATATGGTTGCCCACTTATGTAGAACAAAAATTTAATAAGATTTAAATTATTTCACCAAATGTAATTAATTTAGCATCAACTGGAAAAGTTTTAACAGACCTTTTAATCTTTCAGTTAGAAAACTTGATTTATTTACTATTATAAACTGATTAGTAGTAGTTATTTCACAAAGATTATCATAAACACTTACTGTAATATCAAAACTGTTGAAAGGTAATTCCTACTTTATATTTCGAACAACAATTTTTATAAAGAATAAACTTATACCCGAAATTTTGTATTTTTTCACCTACAGTCATAAAAGTAAACTTTATAGTTTGTTTAACACGTACTTTCCTTTAAGATTACTGAAATCGTTTAAGTATGAATTTAAATCTCTTTTACTGACATGATTATCCATCTGCATTATAATACTCATATCCTCAGGTTTTGTTACACAACCGTTTTCTATTGCTTAGTAATACCATTATAATCATTTACTGGATCATTTCTATGCACTGTTCTTCTACCTGTAAAATTAGTAAATCTTTTAGTTGTTTTAAAAATGGAACATAATTCTTTATGAATTTGTATCATTAAACTTTCTATCTTTTGACAATTATTGCTTCTAATTCATCTTTTATGTTCTCTAAATTTATTTGTGCATTAATCATGCGACCTTTAGGCTGGACATTGTTTCCAAAAATGCCCATTTATTAAAGCAAAATATCATTAAGCTAATAATTCAGGCATAATAGTTTAGCAACAAATAGACAAAAAATCTCCACATATTACAACGTCAAAATTCTGAATTCGTTGCCCATTGTAGTTCAACTCACTTGAACTGAGATATTTAATCACCTATTTCTGAATGTTTCCACCAAATGCATCAATTTAAATTTTTGGTCTTATCGTAAGAAACCCAGTTAGTCCCAGAATAATCAGATATATTTAAATTAACTATTCCACATTCTAAGTTTTTTGGCTCATTAGGTAATTCATTAATCATAAAAACGCCTTGAAAATATTTAATTTTAATTGTTTAACTAACTCTTCTATGTGAAAATAAATAAAGAATTATTATATTTTTTTATTACAATTTCAAATTGTTTTTCGTGATCCTGCACCTTTGTTCCTACATTGCTTGATTATGTCTTTTCTGTTCTTCCAAAATTGCATTGGCTTCTTTCCTGTTTATTACTGCATTTGCGATTGATGCAGAACCACCAGCAAGTGAACCAATAGTTGTTAGATATGGTGATGCAGCTAATAGTAATGGAACAACTCCACCTTCATGTTATGTTAGTCTTCCACTTTTCTTTCTTTTTGTCATATATACAATATTTTCTCACAGAAACAATACCTAATCTAATAAGTAAATTTCCACCAGTTTTTTATCTCTCTTTCTTTTCTGTGCATCAGTTAAAATGGTTAAGTACTATGTAATTGTTCATTATTTAATATAATTTTAATTGATATTTGTTTACTCTTGTCACTAGGTAGCAAACTACAATCAATTGAAAAGTTATTCATTTATATAGACAAAACATTTATAAGGATTATAATTTTTACAATACCAAACCATTTTTATGAACATCAGTGTCCATTCCTAATTTTCATTTTCCATACATTATTCCCGTGATTGCAGTTGCAGCTATTATTACAGCTAATGAGGCTTTACCTACATGCATTCTTTTTTTCACAGCTAATTGAAGTTCTTTATCAGCTTCACATCTTTTTTCATATTCCTTATTATCTCTACCGAAGGTATCATGCTCTTTCCATACTTCATCTAATGGATTAATTCCTTGATCTCCTCTAGTTAATCTTTCTTCTGATTTGGTTCCTGGGCCACAAAATCAATAGCCATCAAGATGCATCACAAATGGTAATTTATTAATCAAAGTGTTTACTAATCCTTTACCGCGTTTTTCACTTTTCCAAAATGTATATGGTAAATTACTGTAAAATGTAATCAAATATTGAATTCATTTGGGATTATTAATAATAAAGTCACTAAATTTGTTTTTTGAGATCTGTGTTGTTCCAACATTTTAATTATGATAATTTTTATTTCCAGTTATTTCTTTTCCATGAATTACAGCTAATCTATCGATTTAAACTCTTTTATCACTCATCCAAACGCATTCATACGGTTTTTCTGTGTATTTTTTAATGAAGCCATCACCTGTTTTTGCATCTGAATAATCTGAAGAATAAGAATCTGATGATACTTAAAATACTTTTGGAAAACAGAAGTTAACAATTTCTTTTATCAGTTTATTGTATTTTTTACTTTTACTTGATTTTCTTTTCTTTAGGTTACTCTTGGAATGTAATGCTCCTCTACAGTACAATATATGTACATAATTTTATAGATCTACAGAATCAAATTTTTCACCCATATCATTCATAATAATTTTTTTTAATTCAAAGATTCATTAGACTGCCTCTGTCTTCATACACTTTTCTACCAATTTTTAATTTATTTCCATCGAAGTCAACTGCAAGACGCCCAACAAATTTAAATCTATCAACAGGTTTAAATCCAAAAGTTGGATATTCACTATGATTAATATACTTTAACTTACTTTTACTAACATTTATTTTTTTAACATCATTCTGGTGATTGTGTTTTGACAGCGCCCCTTTTATTTATATATTGGACTGTATCTCCTTCATTTTTTAACAGCACCTTTCTTCTCCTCTTCATATTTTTTCATTGCAGCTTGAATGTTTGATTCACTTAATGTAAAATGATATACAGGGTGTTCCATTGATCGTGACTGGGCCAAGTATCTCACAAAATAAGCGTCTAACGAAAGAACTACAACAAACAAAATTTGTCTAGCTTGAAGGGGGAAACAAGATGGCGCTATGGTTGGCCTGCTTGATGGCACTGCCATAGGACAAACGGATATCAATTGCGATTTTTAAAATAGGAACCCCATTTTTTATTACATATTCGTGTAGTACGTAAAGAAATATTAATGTTTTCGTTGAATCACTTTTTTCGATTTGTGATAAGAGGGCGCTGTAATAGTCACAAACATATGATTCAATATTTTAGACAAACAGTTGTTAACAGGTTAAAAATTTAAATTAAAATACAGAACATAGGTACATTTGAACATTTTATTTCGGTTGTTTCAGTGTCATACATGTACCTATATCGACTTATCATTTCTGAGAACATATGCTGTTACAGTGTGATTACCTGTAAATACCACATTAGTGCTATAAATGCTCAAAATGTTGTTCATCAACCTAAATGCATTTGGCAATACATGTAAATACATTCCTCTCAACGGCGAGTAGTTCGCCTTCCATAATGTTCGCACATGCATTGACAATGTGCTGATGCATGTTCTCAGGCATTGTTGGTGGGTCACGATAGCAAATATCCTTCAGTTTCCCCACATAAAGAAATCCGGGGATGTCAGATCCGGACGACCAATCGACCTGTCATGAAATATGCTATTCAATAGTGCTTCGACCGCACGTGAGCTATCTGCCGGACATCCATCATAATGGATGTACATCGCCATTCTGTCATGCAGTGAAACATCTTGTAATAACATCGGTAGATCATTACATAGGAAATCAGCATACATTGCACCATTTACATTGCCATCGATAAAATGGTGCCAATTATCCTTCCTCCCATAATGCCGCACCATACATTCATCCTCCCAGATCGTTGATGTTCCACTTGTCGCAGCCATCGTGGATTTTCTGTTGCCCAATAGTGTGTACTATGCCAGTTTACGTTACCACTGTTGGTGAATGACGCTTCGTCGCTAAATAGAATGCGTGCAAAAAATATAGCATCGTCCTGTAATTTCTCTTGTGCCCAGTGGCAGAGCTGTACATGATGTTCAAAGTCGTCACCGTGCAATTCCTGGTGCATAGGAATATGGTATGGGTGCAATCGATGTTTATGTAGCATTCTCAACACCGACGTTTTTGAGATTCCCGATTCTCACGCAATTTGTCTGCTACTGATGTGTGGATTAGCCACGACAGCGGCTAAAACACCTACTTGGGCATCATCATTTGTTCCAGGTCGCGGTTGACGTTTCACATGCGGCTGAACACTATCTGTTTCCTTAAATAACGTAACTATCCTGTGAACGGTATGGACACTTGGATGATGTCATCCAGGATGCCGAGCAGCATACATAGCACACCCTCGTTGGGCATTTTGATCACAATAGCCATACATCAACACGATATCGACCTTTTGCAGAATTGGTAAACAGTCCATTTTAACAAGAGTAATGTATCACAAACCAAATAACGTCCGCATTGGTGGAATGTTACTTAATATCACGTACTTATATGTTTGTGACTATTACAGCACAATCTATCACAAAGCGAAAAAAGTGGTCCAACTAAAACATTCATATTTCTTTATGTACTACACGAATATGTGATAAAAAGGGGGTTTCCTATATTAAAAAAACGCAGTTGATAACCGTTTGACCTATAGCAGCGCCATCTACTGGGCCAACCACAGTCCCATCTGGTTTCCCCCTTCAAGCTAGGCGAGTTTTGCTCTTTGTAGTTTTTTCGTTTGATGCTTATTTCGTGAGATATTTGGCCTGGTTACTATCAATGGGCCACCCTGTATATCAGGAATACCATCAGACCAATTGTGTAGTTTTCCAATAGTTAGTAAATCTCTAAAATACTCTAGATGGCGAAGTTGATGATAAGGAACTGGTTGAACTTCTTTTTTGTATTTCTCATATACTGTTCATTATTGTTTCTTACAGAGCTTGAGTTGTTCTTTCAATTCTTTAGCTTTTTTTTTGTATTTTGTTTAGTTTTTTGACAACATCTGGGTAATATTTTAGAAACATTTATTACAGATGAATGAACATTAATTAAGCATTTTAAACATTTATGTTTAACATTTATATTTGACCTTTATGTTATAAAATTCTGTATCTCATTTCTCAACTTATCTTCATTCGGTTTCCTAGTATTGTTTATCATAAAAACTCCAGATTGATCATTCCAACATTTGCTACACACTGCTTTAAAACCATCAAACTTTAAATCACCACCAATGAACTCATGAGAAATATGTTTCAAATTTGCATCATTGTGTCTGAAAATATGTAATTAATTAACATTAGCTCTAATTGTTATGGTATTTTTGTATAAGTATGAGGTAAATAAAAACAATATATTCCTTTATGTCTTCCTCTAGTAAAATATTCTCTAACAATATCCTGATTTCCAAGAATGAAGTCATCAAATACTACTGAATTATCTTGCTACTGATGTAGTGGAATAACTGCTTCATTATCTTCAAAGAAGTAGTAATTTTTTCACTTGTTTATCTGCAATTTTTTCACATCTTTTTATAAATTCTTTGAATTTTAATTGATCTATTCTTTTTGAATAAATATATAAATGATTAATCTTATTCCAGTTCAATCTTCCTGGAGCTAGCATATAATTGTCTATTAATAATGTAGTTATTCCACAGCCACATGGTCCTATGATTACACATCAAATAGAATTTGGTAGAAGTCTACCATGTTAATTTTTCGATTTATTTTCTGGAATTCTTATTTTTGGTTTCCAATCTGTCATTTCTTTAGATAATTTTTATTAATATAAATGGAATGCCTATTTCAATCGAGTGGTAATTCATCTATTCTAGTAAAATCCATTCCAGTGAAAGAAACTTTAAAAATCTATCATTAGTTATTTTTTATTTAACTTTTTAACTCCAAATATTACATCGAAAAATAATAAATTATATTATGATGGAGAATTATATGAAATTCCTGTAGGTTAGTATAGTGTAAAAAAATTAGAAAATTTTATTCATAAGGACAATCCAAATATTCAAATTGATGCTGATGAAATTTTAAGTAGAGTTTCTATTGAGAGTGATATTAAGTGGTATATGGATAAAAAAGAAAATAATATTGCAAGTGTGCTAGGATTTAATAATTAAATTATTGAAGGTAATAAAAAGACTGTTGCTAAATATGTTCCTAAAATTATTCCATTCAAATTAATATACATAAATTTTAATCTTGCTGATGGGATGTTTGTTAAGCATACTGATCATTTTCATCAAGAAACTAATATTATTGCTTCATTTAAACTTAGTGCTGAATTTTTTGGCCCAATAATGTGTGAACCTCATTATCCTGTAAATATTCCATTTTTTGATTCTATTCAAAATTTAGAAATTAGTATAACAAATGAAAAAGACAATCTGATTGACTTTAATGTAACAGTGGTTTTAAAAATGTCTTAATAAATTTCATCCATAATAAATCCTGAACAAAATTCAGAGTTATCACTTTTACTCATTCCCTGTGAATGAGAAAGCGAAGAATAAATTAAATACACTAAACAAGGATATCGAGATTGAAATAAATATTGGTGTTGGATGGCTTGATTCGAATGATGCATGAACTTTTGAATTGCTGTAGCTAATCCAGATGGATCAGAATCAAGTTATCCAATGTATGACAGCAAATCAATAAAAATTAATCGATAATTTTGTGGCAAAACTGTTTGATTTTGTGGTGATAAAGAAAGGAAATATTACTTTATCTAGAATCAAACATCCTGTCATTCCATCAACAGCTATGCTGTATTTGAGTTTATCTGTTACTGATAAAATATGCTTGGAAGATCGTATTCTTAATAATGGAAAAATAAGGAGCAAGACCAATGAAGTACTTTATCTAATCCCAGTGCTCAGTGAATTTTTTACAGATCATAAAGAAATTATATGTTAAGGAGATTTAACAATAATTTCTAGTAGGTCTTCTAGTTCTGGAGATGCAATTCTTAGATGGCCTAATAATAATGATGCTCGAGTTGAAATTAAAGATACTTCCTAAGGAAGGAGAAATTGTAATAGCATCAATGGGAATTCGTTCCCCAATTGTTAAATATAAATCAACTCACGAGTTACAACAGCGGGAAAATATTCTGAAAAATCCAAAAGGTCCAATATCTTTTTATGTACTACAAAATGTAGAAGTAGCAGGATTGAGTGGTAAGAAAAATTTCGAATTAGATGTCACGAATTACTGTAACTCAGTGGAACTTGATATGCCACATTTCCTATTTGTTACATTTCAGATAAATCGTAAAAATAACCATTTACTTCATATTTGACCATGTTAATCTACAGAACATGTACTTGAAAAAACTAAGAAACGACATTTTTTCTAAGCATATGGTGCATTTCTCGATTTTAAATGAATTACACTATTTGGATCGGACACTGACATAACTTCAGATAATTTCATAACGAGCTATCCTATCTGTGTGATTATCATGACTTGTAGACAGAATATTATATGTTCAGAGAAAACAACTGTGAAATCTTATGCAACTTTTAATGAAAAAATTCCTACAGATACTTTAATGTATGTATGGCAAGGTAAATTTAACTTATGATGCACATCACAGAATTCTTACTGAAAATTTTTGCTTGAAATGAATAAAAAATTAGAAAAAGTTAAAGAAAACTTTACAGTTTGTTTGTATTTCATTTTGAAGTGTTTTCAGAAAGACAGAGAAAATAAAAACTGAAACATTTAGTATGTTAATTAGAAAATGATATCCAAGTCTCATTTTTCTGAATAACTCTTTTTATGTAGATTATGTTAGCATTTTGAATTTTCAAAATCGGTTAATATTTGCATGAGATTAATGGACAGCTAGTTCACAACTTGTAATTATCTGAGAGCATGTGGCCTCTAGATGAAGATATTGCAACACTTTCTGTCAGTGCAAGCAAGGTCACATGATGAGTGAAGTTATGTAAAGAACCTTCTCTTGCACCGAACTAAGCAATTCATAACTTCATTCAGATATGGCGCTGATGTACGATCCATTGAAAATAATAGGTGAACATGTTTCACTTTCAACACAAATTAATTATTTTTTAAAGTTGTTTTCAGTATTCATACTAACTTTTACATGCTATTTACATTTCATCACTTCAAATAAAATACGAAAATGTGAGGTAAATCATTTATTTACATACAAGAGAAACTGATGAACTTTTAGAATGTACTTTGCCACTCGAATATCAACTATATGTATAATCTTAGATGTTCTTTTCTCTGTCAAACCTCTAAGCTGAGTACATGGACTGAAGGATTTTGGTGTGATTATCTCACAAAGTCATCAAAACGTCAGTGGTTGGACGAAAGCTAGCGATTTGACAAAACAATCAACAGTCTCGCCTATGTACTTAATAACAGTATGAATAAATAAAGTGGTTCTGTTAATTCAGAACTTAGTCTTTGTGTAGTGCTGGGTGCACAAGGTTAGAGGAGTCCAAAAAAGGACAATGTGGTGGTTGTTTTGCAGTTTTTGAGAATGAATTTTCATTTTTTCCTATTAAATTTTATAATCTTTAAATGGACAATACCAAACAGCTAAAGCAGTAGAAAAAGAATATTAATGGATTTCGTAAAGATAAGTATCAAAAATGGATTTTGTTGGATTTGTAATGAATGTGTATCTAGATATCAGACAATTAAAGTTACATGTGAATGTGCTAAAACCGTAAATAAGTCTTATCTCAAAAAACATATACAAACACCACATCATAAAAATTTTATCGTTGCTCAAAAGGAATTAATGATAAAAATTTTGGGGGAGAAATAGATTTCTTATGATCACCATAATTCATTTCATTTATTTTCTTACTTTCACCTTTTATAAAGTAATATTAAATTGTATTTTCTTACATTCACCTTTTTTATGAAAAAAGTAATTATGTTGAAAATTGGTGAGCGCGATACGATTAATATTCATTTTTATTAATTTTTCTGTGTAGTCTAATTGAAATTAAGTGAGTTAGTCCCAAAAAAGGGGATTTCAGTAGCTAGAGTCAGTAGGTTCTAGGTAAATTTTCATTTTCTAGTGAAAGAACGAGTGAAACGAGTGAGTGAGCTATAGAATACTGCTGTCCAAGTCGTTGTGGGCTTTCTTGGCTTTGTAGCCGCTACTTCTCGATCAAATAGCTCCTCAGTTGGCCTCACAAGGTTGAGTGGACCCTGTTCCATTCCTCCCACCAAGTCCGGGAATCTAAGCTGGGTCCTCCACATAGCATCTAGACATGCTGACTACTAAGATATGGAGATGGACGAGATATACGAGAAGGCAGCGGAATAATCGCGCAGTCTTCCTCAATATTAGTTCTCTAAATTTGCCAAACATAGTTTCGCTGATAATAACGTCAACTTTCTGCCAACGATTACCATTTGAAGTCCTGAGCATTACTGTTACGCTCTCGTACACGCTGTACCTCTCTGTAATGATCCCACTTCAGCCACTATGAGTCTACTTAATCCCTACTGGCAACGTTGAAGCAGTGCCTTGGAATTTGTCGCACTAGCGTCTTGTATGCAGTTTGCTTTCCAAATGCACTGCACGTTCGCAGAGCCATTGCAACAAATCGAAGTCTTCCATTCTTAGCTACTATTAATTTCTATGCGTTCGTCCCATTTTGTATCACTTCTTGTTACTGCCAATAGCAATTTAAACTAAGACTCCAGGCTGTTACAAACATTGCCTGGGAGTAGCATTGATTTAAATCAATTGGGAAATTGAAAATTTGTGCTGAACCGTGATTCAAACCCTGGTCTTCTGCTTACTAAGCAGATGCGCTGACCACTGTACCATCTTATTGTTTTTTGGTTTTTTTTGCAAAGAAATCATTCTGACGCCCAAAGGGAGGGATGAGGCATAGTGGCCTTGGGTCGCTACCCGAGGCCTGGCCACCATGCCCCTTTTCCTCCGCAGGAACTAAGGAAAGCGTAGGGTACTTGGAGTAGAGATACAAAGCATATCAATAATTTATTTATTATGTATGTATGTACTCGCGAAGAGGAGTGGCAAGTCACAACATTCGGTGGAACCATCGATGCACAGTTTTTGGGACAAAATATTCCAAGGACCAGAGAATAACCGGTACTAAGAGTGGAAAAGGACTGTATCAACTCCTCATTGCAGTAACATCCCAACTCAGGGATGGGTTAAGAAAAACACTACAAAGAAAATTATAGAAAAATAGTGTGTATTTGGGACTGCAAACAACTGCACAACGATAAAATTTTCTCGGGCTCCTTGATTTCTCTGCCTCGTGATGACTGGGTGTTGCGTGATTTCCTTAGGTTAGTTACGTTTAAGTAGTTCAAACTTCTAGGGGACTGACAACCATAGATGTTAAGTCCCATAGTGCTCAGAGCCATTTGAACCATTTTGTCGGGCTTCCAGCCGCTTCCAGTGGTTTAAAATCCACGAGCATTCGCCCCAGTTCTCCTCGGCCATTGTCAAGTGGTGACTGTCGAATGGTTGCTGCTGCCATCCTTATATAGCAGTGCTGTCTTCAGTGATGTCGCTGGTGGTCGCTCCACCGCCATGTATGGTAATGTTTTCATTACGTGCTTGCCGCGGCCGATTCAACTTTCAGATGGCTGGGTTTCAAGCTGTGCTTAGATGCAGGCCGCCATCTTTAATAAGGGTGTTATCAGAAATTTTTAACTCCATCGTTTCTTTTATAGCACTGTCCCAAAAACTAGTAGTCCGCTTAATAACAGATGTCTCGCCAAATGCAACGCGGTGTTCGTTTTCTAACGTATGTTCCGCCACCGCTGATTTCTCAGGATACCGTAATCGAAACCATCTCTCGTGTACCACACGGCGCTGTTCAATAGTACGTACAGTCTGTCCTATATAAAACGGTCCACACCCACATGGTATTTTATATACGCCTGGCGTTCTGAGTCCAACATCATCGTTCGCAGGCCTCATTAGCTGTCGAATTGTAGCCGGTTGCCTAAAAAGCGTATCGATTTTATGCTTCTTACAAGCCGGCTAGTCTTTCCTGTTATTGGGCCACAGAACGGCAAGAACGCAAGCTTCTTCGTCACCTCCTCGGACGTCTTCTGCTTATGCTTCTTCGGCAAGATGGCTTGCGAAATCTGGTGGTTGTTGAACCATTTTCTTTGAAGACTTTCCGTACGTGGTTCAGTTCCTTCGGAAGGCTTTCGGCGTGTGGAACGGCTTCCGCTCGATGCACCAATGTCCTCAGAACAGAACTTTTCTCCGATGGGTGGGGATAGCCGGTAGCATACAGATATCAGTCAGTGTGGGTGGGTTTCCGATAAATATTATGACTGAGGCACCCATTTTCTTTCCGGCGGACGATGACGTTTAGGAAAGGCGAGGCACTATCTGTCTCTAGTTCCATCGTGAATCTGATGTATCATGGATCCTGTTGTGGTTGAAAAATTCTCCCAGGTTTTCACGCCCATGAGGCCAGACAACAAATGTGTCGTCGACGTAACGATGAAAGCAACTAGGCTTTGCAGGAGCAGTGTCCAGGGCGATGTTCTCGAAGTACTCCATGAAGAGGTTGGCTGTAACTGAAGCTAACGGGCTTCCCATTACGTCGCCGTCCGCCTGGTTAAAATAATTTCCATCAAACAAAAAATACGATGATGTTAGAATGTGCTTAAATAAATCCAGCGTAAACAATGGCGCCACATCAAAGCTAACCATCTTATCCCCTTCTCCGAGACGCAAGCATTTAATTCGACTAATAAAGTAGGTCGTATTATTGATGTGGCGCTCACAATGGACAACGTGCAGAGTAAGGAGGCTGGCCAGATGTTTAGCTAGTCTGTACGTTGGTGATCCAATGGTGCTTACAAAGGGGCGAGAGGAGTGTCCTCCTTATGAACCTTGGTAAGGCCATACAAAGTAGGTGGACGAGGTGCCTGAGGGATGACTTTTTAACGACATTCTCATCCTCTGAAGAACGCTTTAGAAGTTCGGACGTCTTCCTCGTTATTCTGGATGTTGGGTTCCTTGAAAGTTTTTGATACGCCTCCTCCTCCAGTATCAACCGGATCTTTGCGTCATAGTCAGATCGATCCATAATGACAGCTGCATTGCCCTTGTTCGCTAGTAAAACTACGATGAGAGGAACGTTGTGAAGCACGTGAAGATCATTACGCTCACCTCTTGTCAAGTTCGAGGTTGGTGGCTTGGATTTTGAAAGACTGCGGCTCGTCTCGTGGCGGATTTCTTCTGCAGTTTGACTGGGTAACTTACGAACCGTTTGCTTCACACCACTTATGATGGTCAACGAAAGGGATGCTTCTTGGAGATGGTGTGAAGTTAAGTCCCTTCTTGAAAGTCGACATAGCACCCGCGTCGATTTTTCTCGTCGTCATGTTTACAACGGCACATTCTGTTCCTTTACCTTGTGCCCCAGTCTGTTCTACATCTACATCTACATCCATACGCCGCAAGCCACCTGATGGTGTGTGGCGGAGGGTACCTTGAGTACCTCTGCCGGTTCTCCCTTCTATTCCAGTCTCGTATTGTTCGTGGAAAGAAGGATTGTCGGTATGCTTCTGTATGGGCTCTAATCTCTCTGATTTTATCCTCATGGTCTCTTCGCGAGATATGCGTAGGAGGGAGCAATATACTGCTTGACTCTTCGGTGAAGGTATGTTCTCGAAACTTCAACAAAAGCCCGTACCGAGCTACTGAGCGTCTCTCCTGCAGAGTCTTCCACTGGAGTTTATATATCATCTCCGTAACGCTTTCGCGATTACTAAATGACCCTGTAACGAAGCACGCTGCTCTCTGTTGGATCTTCTCTATCTCTTCTATCAACCCTATCTGGTACGGATCCCACACTGCTGAGCAGTATTCAAGCAGTGGGCGAACAAGCGTACTGTAACCTGCTTCCTTTGTTTTCGGATTGCATTTCCTTAGGATTCTTCCAATGAGTCTCAGTCTTGCATCTGCTTTACCAACGATCAACTTTATATGATAATTCCATTTTAATTCACTCCTAATGCGTACTCCCAGATAATTTATGGAATTAACTGCTTCTAGTTGCTGTCCTGCTATTTTGTAGCTAAATGATAAGGGATCTTTCTTTCTATGTCTTCGCAGCACATTACACTTGTCTACATTGAGATTCAATTGCCATTCCCTGCACCATGCGTCAATTCGCTGCAGATCCTCCTGCATTTCAGTACAATTTTCCATTGTTACAACTTCTCGATATACCACAGCATCATCCGAAAAAAGCCTCAGTGAACTCCCGATGTCATCCACAAGGTCATTTATGTATATTGTGAATAGTAACGGTCCTACGACACTCCCCTGCGGCACACCTGAAATCACTCTTACTTCGGAAGACTTCTCTCCATTGAGAATGACTTGCTGCGTTCTGTTATCTAGGAACTCTTCAATCCAATCACACAATTGGTCTGATAGTCCATATGCTCTTACTTTGTTCATTAAACGACTGTGAGGAACTGTATCGAACGCCTTGCGGAAGTCAAGAAACACGGCATCTACCTGTGAACCCGTGTCTGTGGCCATCTGAGTCTCGTGGACGAATAGCGCGAGCTGGGTTTTACACGACCGTCTTTTTCGAAACCCAAGCTGATTCCTACAGAGTAGATTTCTAGTCTCCAGAAAAGTCATCATACTCGAACGTAATACGTGTTCCAAAATTCTACTACTGATCGACGTTAGAGATGTAGGTCTATAGTTCTGCACATCTGTTCGACGTCCCTTCTTGAAAACGGGGATGACCTGTGCCCTTTTCCAATCCTTTGGAACGCTACGCTCTTCTAGAGACCTACGGTACACCGCTGCAAGAAGGGGGGCAAGTTCCTGTGAAAGCCGACTGAATTTCCCTTTCTGTGGTTTTCCCCTGCGGTTATATCTGTTGTGCTACTGTGGCTGTATCAGTCCAGTCCCAATCCAAAGCTGAGAGCATGTCCTTCATCCGCAGGTGAGTGGCCATTATTTCGTGGTCGTTTGTATCAAACTACTTTTTGGTATGATGTATCCTCTCTCGCAGCAGGGTGAAGCCGGTACGACAAAATATTCTCCCGGCCGCAGCAGTGTTGACAGTGGCTCACGTCGGCAAAATGTGGAATCATCTTCTCCTCACGGCAGCGTAATAGAAAGGCTAAAGGGCATGTACCTATACGGGCAGGAAACATGGCGCAGCATCAAACGTCTGGGGAAGCTGCGTGTTAAGAAGGTTAATGTATTAAGGTCTTTATCCTTTGGCCTTTCAACTGTTCACCTATCTCTCGAACGACAACTGCAAACCAATGTAGTTATGCAACTGGGTACCAACTACCATGTTTCATATTTATGGTTCTCTGTTGCAAGCCGAGATGGAATTCTGTGTATTATGTCATGCAAATTAGAACCAATTCCACTCCATAACGTGCTGCTCCCTAGAGAGGTCTCAACCAAGTACCAGTTGGTGTATCCATGTGGCAGTGACTTGCAATATTGAACGAAATCCATGCAAGAATGTCAGATATTATGCTTTTTTATGTACTGGAGTGGAAACATAAGTAATTAATTGGTAATTGTGAGGAGTGTATTTTCTTGTATGTTACTGTTTAAAAAGACAAACTGTTGTCACAGAGATGTCATTCAGAGGAAGGTCTTCGTATCCATGTGTACCACAGAATATACTGAAAGCAGTCGTTTTCAGGTTAGTATGGCCATGTTCTAAATTAAACGTATCATGGTTGTTAGCGGCTATATTATATTATATAACATTTTAATTAATAACATTAATCTCTAAATTGTCTTAAATGTTGGAAATAAATAATTTTAAGTCACAGAATATTCTAATATGTATATGTGCATCATTACAATTGCCATTTTTTTAAGTTGATGTTTAATATGACATTACCATGCAGTTCTGAACCAGGTTATGAAGATGAAATTGTACATACAAATGCATCAGTCGTTCCAGAAAGGTCATGAGTCACAAAATTAAAATTTTATGAGAAAAGGCAAAAGCTTCGTATGGTATTAACCATCTGTGTATTTATTGTTATTTCCATGTCAGTGGTTATTGAGTCTTCAAGGACTGTGTAGCATTGTGTAATTTTATTTTGTAATTTATACTTTACCATAAAAGTAAATCAAAAATTGCTGACTCATGACCTTTCTGCAATGGACAAGTATTCTTTACAATGAATGAAAGCTATACTTGGAAAAACATGTTCATTTTATCACAAAATAAGTAAATATTTTGAGTTGCAAATTCAAATGAAACGACTACTATTTTATTCACCTTTTGAACTGTAGGAGGAGGTTAGTGCTTGACATCCAGTCGACAACGAGGTCATTAGATACGGAGCACAGACTCGGATTAGGGAAGAATGGAGAAGGAAAGCAGTCGTGCCCTTTCGAAGGAACTGTCTCGGCACTTGCCTTAAGCGATTTAGGGAAATAACATAAAATCTTAGTCAGGATGGCCAAACGCAGGTTTTAACCGAAGTCCTCTCAAACGCAAGTCCAGTGTGCTGACCACTGTGCACCCCCCCCCCCACCCCTGTAATTTTGAGCTGTAGCTACGCTTATTACAACAATAGTGAGACAAAACACAGTAAAACAAATTAATCTACTTGCTCATCATTGACATTGTTTGTTTCCCCTGCTACTGGCCATTCTTATAATTGTCATAAAATTTCATATACTTGGGTGGAACATACCTTTTCAGTTTTAATATATCTTGTAGTTTTTTAGCATTGATGAGCACCCGTTTTTAAAGATATGCTAACTCATTAGGAAGTACAGGATTTTCGGTGAAACTGTAAAGGAGCTGAAATATCTCTGTGACAGCACCTTCAATGAACTGCTATGTTTTCACTTGCCCAGGATAATGTGTATCATACTCAGAACTCACCCATTTAGAAGAGGAAAAAGAAATTTTATGTTTCTCGGGAAATTTTCCCATGCTTGATTCCGAGAGGAAAGACTTTCTAAAATAGCCAGGCCATCAATTTTCAAATGCTGATATAGCAACGCATCAGCAGTTTCCATTAAGAACTAATTTGATCTCTTTTTGATCATTATGGCATACTCTTCAAGTACGTAAGTCCTGTCATGATGGCTCACCAACTTCTTTGTAGTCCCATCTCTGTCATTTGAGAGAAATCTATGCATGTGGCTAGGGAAGTAATGTTTCATCTTCTTAAGTCTCCAGTTAAACTAAAGCGAATCATTGTGTTATTCTTATTCTGACAGGCACACTCTTTGGAGAAGAGGTGAAGCTCTTTCACGTCTTTTGGGATATGTTTCTAGTCATAATCGTATAGAAACTAGCAAACTTAATTTCCACTTATCTTGGCTTGACCCTCATGGTATCTGTGAAAGTGTGAGTGCTTACTTTTCGTATTATGTATGTCAAAAACATTGACCTACAACTTTTTATAATAAAAATGTATTGTACATGAATATTTGGTAATGGATAATTTTTCATGTTGTCAAACTTAAGCCTGCAGACAATATTTTCCCTTTCACTGCATAGAGGAACTTAATTAGCGTAATTTTATTGTAAAATTCTTGGAACCTTCTGCGGTGAACCATTAACTGGGTTGCTGTAGTTTAAAGAACTTAACAGGAAAATATATACGTGAAAGCAGAAACAGGCCACCAATGTCCTTTGCTTTCAGTTAATCACACTCCCATATAGTCATTGCAAACTGGGCATGAGTCAGTGACTCATGGAGTGAAATTTCGAGTTCTGATAGTGACATCATTTGATGGTTGACTATTACCCTTATTGCATGTATTAATCTGGCTACCCTTCCTCACCCATTTCCAATACATAATTCCTTTTTGTAAAAAAGTTGACTCATGACCTTCCTGCAATGACCAGTTCAAATTCAAATATTGTTAATAAATCCACATCAAATGACGTGAGTAATATACTTGTTAAAACTTTATTCCATTCACATGTAATATTATTTAACCGCAAATGATGGATGATTAAACTAAAAATGTGATTTATATCCTTATGCAATTCGCTTCAGATGCCTTTATCTGGGAATGGGGATTCAGCTTCAGTTACAATAATTTCTGATTCCAAGAATGGTGACATAAACAATTCAGACCTGTCTCAGTGTGATAAAGGTGCTCTTTCAAATATTGAGCACAGTACATACAGTGAGAGTCAAAATAGTGTTGTTAATGACCATGGAGAGAAAGAGAGAACCAAGAAAGGGAGAAAGAGTAAGTTCAGAGGATTATCAAGACAAGAAAGAAAAAAGAGAAGAAATATCAACAAAAGCTACATTAATGTGTCAAAGCAAGCTGTAGAACCAAAGCTGTTCCATGATTATATATATAATAACTGCAGAAAAAAATGCAATGAGAAAATAAGCACCGACAGAGTAAAGACTGTTTTAATAAATTTTGTAACACCGGTGGTTATAACATCCAAACATCACTGTTGTGCAATATGATTCAACAACTTGCAGTCAGCTGGCACAGAGTTAGTGCCAGTAGTAAGTGGAGTTACAGCAGAGTATGAGCATACAGAATCAACAAAACCGAAGTTTGCAGGGACTTCTTCTGTCAAACATTACGAATTTCAACGAAAAGAGTGAATACTGCATGTTGAAGCCCTCTCAGGACTATCATTTTTTGACCAAAGGAAAAATAATGGTGGGAACAACAGAATAACAGATAGGCAGACTCAGGATATAATACAACATATAGAGAAATTCCCAAAATATGTAAGCCATTACAATAGGAACAACACAGATGCAAAGTTCATTCCGCCAGACTTAACTGTGAGTAAGATGCATGACTTGCGTACAAAACAGTACGATAACATCGTTGCTTTCTCTAAATACAAAGATATCTATATCAGAAATTTCACTCCCAGAAGAAACAGAATGAAGAAAGACACTTGCTTTGTCTGTGACAGGCTTAATGCAGAAATCCACTCCACAAATAATGAAGTTAGTAGGGAGCAGCACAAGGCGGATGATAGGATACATGTAAGTAAAGCAGAGAAAATACAAAAGTAACTGAAACAAGATATGAGAACATTAACAGTAGATGAAGAAAAGGAACCCATCACATTTGACTATGGGAAAACTTTACCCTTACCCCGAATTCCAAGTAATAGCAGAGAAAATACAAAAGTAACTGAAACAAGATATGAGAACATTAACAGTAGATGAAGAAAAGGAACCCATCACATTTGACTATGGGAAAACTTTACCCTTACCCCGAATTCCAAGTAATAGCAGAGAAAATACAAAAGTAACTGAAACAAGATATGAGAACATTAACAGTAGATGAAGAAAAGGAACCTATCACATTTGACTAGGGGAAAACTTTACGTTTACACCGAATTCCAAGTAATATAATTTTTATAAGCTGTAACTCTTCTTGTGTGACTGCAGAATTATCACAGGAAAAAATAACGAAGCTCGCTGTTATGTATGGATTGAAAGAGCTGGTGGCCATAGAGTTCAAGAATTAGAATCCTGTCTAAGAAGACACATTCTTAGGAATGTTAGTGAACGACTTAAGTCATTAATTTTGTGGTCTGATTCTTGTACAGGGCAGAACAGAAACATGAAAATGAGTCTGATGTTAAAGAATGCTCTACAGGAAAATGCCACCATTGAAACCATTACCCTTAAATTTCTTATTTCCAGTCATTCATTCTTATCGAATGACATCGACCTTGATTAGATAGAAAGTGCACTAAAAATGTAACGATGGCTGTATGTACGCAAGAAGATTACATCACTGTCATACAAAAAAGGAAGACCCCTCTTTCAATCCATGGGATGGAAAAGGAAAAATTTTGGAGTACTTTACCGTTAGAAATAAAACATGACCAACAGAACGCATGACATACACAACATCAAAGTTAACTGGCTGGAACTTCGTCAAATAAGAATAACCAAGGAGAAACCTTATTCAGTACTCACGAACAAGAATTTAAATCAGAATTTGGTTGAAGTAAATATTCAGAGACGTACTGCAGGCAGCCCAAAGTCTTCCCCAGACCTAAGGGCATTCTTGGTACCTTTATAGTCAAATGATAAACCGTCAAAATTGCAGGACATAAAATCGACAATACATTTCATTCCAGGGGATGCCTCACAGCTTTATGAAAGCTTAACTTCAGACCCTGACGTTTTGGATGACATTTGTATTGTGTGACATGTCGTCACTCATTCTGAATAAACAGTTTGTTTGGTTTATGCAAAGTGTATCTATCTATTTACAGTTTCGAGTAGTATATATTGACACATCTGTGTGACAGCAGGTGGTTTACTTTAAGAAGCATTCAGGCTTCTCCAGGCATAGACAGGTCATATATTATTATTGTTACTATTATTATTATTATTATTATTATTATTATTATTGCAAATCTGAGAAAGTAAAAGTAGTAGTTTCCTAGTTTCCTTTTGTCCCCTGAATGCGGCTGTTTGTCATTATGACGTATGAATGACCGCCGTTTCTGTTCCAGCTTTGGTAAGTAAGGAGAAACGGGGAGGGTTTATATGGCAAACCGCCTGAAGAAACTATAGTTGTTTCCACAAAACCCTGGCAACATACAGACATTTGAAATAGTTTTCCTGAGCACCATCTGATACCCGAGAAACTAGCATATGCAGTAGTTCCATGTTCAAAAATCATAGCTGACTGTGTTTCTATGTCGTATAGGAAATAAGGTTTTATCTTAATACCGTAAGCCTGTCTTGGTTCATGTAACAGTAGAGCCTCACATGAGAGCATTACTTGGCTGTGCCGGCCGAAGTGGCCGTGCGGTTAAAGGCGCTGCAGTCTGAAACCGCAAGACCGCTACGGTCGCAGGTTCGAATCCTGCCTCGGGCATGGATGTTTGTGTCTCCTTAGGTTAGTTAGTTTTAACTAGTTCTAAGTTCTAGGGGACTAATGACCTCAGCAGTTGAGTCCCATAGTGCTCAGAGCCATTTGAACCATTTTTTTACTTGGCTGTGTTTACACCGCACTAGCTGACTGTGGTCACATCTTTCCAATTTTAGCGCATTTCTCAGATTCTTTTGCGAAGAGTTCCAACCTCGACATTAACTTGCGTTATATCACTGTATTCGTCTCTCCAAGCACTTTAGGATGCCGTTAACAAGTATATCAGTCTGTTTAAAAAAAAATACTTGCTTCAGTGTCTACACTGATACGTGAGTAAGACACTTTATCACATACCAAAAGTCTTGCCCCTTAGCGTACTTTCATTTGCCGAAAACTTCGTTTCGATATCAGGAACCCTTCGCGAAAGAAAATGGGTGTTATGTCTTACCTGATTCACTCCGTATATGTTAGAGCGATTTCCTAGAGTGTCCATTGTGGGAGTGGTACTTTCAACTATACCTGAGACTCCCCCACTAGTTTCTAGCAGCGTGTTAGCGTGTGTCAAAGAAATGACGCAATTGCTACGACCATTTAAAAAATATCAAAGAAATTTCAGGGGGCGCTTACGTTACAGCAAGCAGAGAGATCCCTTTAGTCAGCTGTGTTCGAGACACAGTCGAAAATGTGAAACCTAGAAATGAAATGTTTGTTCAGTTAAAAAACGAAATAAAGAAACAACCGGTAAGAAGGTTCTGCTACTTAGAACATTTCACCATTCTGGCAATTTGAACAACTCTTGACCCAAGACTCAAACTCATGCTCTTCAAAGATTCTGTTGCTAAATAAAAGGTTACGTAAAGAAATATGTACGTAAATTTAATGTACCTTCGATCAAGAAAGACAAATCCGATGATTCTGATAAACAAGATTTAGAGTTTGACATCTGGAAATACTTCAAGCAGTTGGCACATATAAATATGGAAAAAAAGTTAGCGTCTGTTGGAAGCATTAGTGTACTGCGGTTCAAATGTACATGTCTCCTATTACATCAACAAAAAGAGACCCCAATGTTAATTTGGAAGAACAAGCAGTTACATTTCCCAAAACTTGCAAAAGTGTATATTCACATCGTCGTCGTATCTGTGCAAGGCAAGCACGTGTTTTCTACAAGACCCATTTTATTTAGTTTCGTAATACGATTCACATGAAGATAGTTAATCATAGTATCAGTAGGTATCATTGCGCCTAATGTAAGTTAACATATGGGACGTTGGGTAGGTTTGTGAGAAAAATAGGTGACTATTTCATTTTCCTTTGTGCTTTAAAATATCTCTCACCACACATCTTATGTTCTTTTGTTATACTAATTAAAAATAAGATCATTTTTTCTAATATTTCTAAGCTACATAGAAACACTGGAAAGTCATTGATGTATTGTTTCATTAATTTTAAGAGGGATGTTTTTAAGAGTGATGTTACAACTCTAATAACCACACTACCAACAACACGAGGCCTCACTTAACTTATGTGATAAATCTCTCCCAACTTTATAACACTTTCCGCTTGTACTTCAATTGCACCAGCACTAATCGTCACTCTTTCCATAACATGCAGATTTAATTAGATGTCCTTCATCACTGTGATTAATTTTTTTCCCTTTATTGTGATTTCATTCCCCTGCCCCATATGCGCAGGGGAGGGCTGGCAGTGGCACAATCCGCTGCTCTTCAGCTGCGTGATAGATTTAATAAAAAGATGAAAATGATACATATAAAAAGTGATGAAAAGGGGGACATAAGAACATAATAAGGGGAGACACTTACCCGGAGACGTTCATATGGCACAGTTAAAAAAAGTCCACTTAAAGATAGAAAATATAGTTTGCTATTTGTGGTGCACGTAAAATACACTGAAGTCACACACACAAGTCAAAAGTAGGCCACAGTATTAAAACACTTCAGAACGAAGACTCTTCAAAACCAGTGCACTAAATGGATCACACATGACGAAGAAAAAAACTTCTGGGAGGGACCTGCCAATGGAGGGGAGGCCTGAGAGGAGCGAAAAGAGGGGAGAGAAAGGGCCGTAGGGGGAGGGAGGACTGCAGAGGGTGACATGAAGAGAAAGGGGGTTGGGGGCATACAAGGGGTAGAAAATGGGCGAAGAGAGAGTTAGAGAGGGAAGGCAAGTCAGGAGGGAGTGGAGAGACGTAGAAGGGATGCACTGGAAAGGGAGGGGGTGGAGAAGGGAGGAAAAAACCGCTCAAGGAAAAGGAAGATGATGTTAGAGGGAGCGTAGAGGAGGGGGAATGGGAAGGTGGGGTTAGAGTTGGTAGGAGGGGTAGATATCAGAGTGAAGCTCATCATCCAGAATGGGTAGGTGCTGAAATTTGCTTTGGGAAGGGAAGTGGAGGGTGTGGAGATGGGGAGAGGGTGAGACACCACAGTAAAGTCGCAGCAACAGCCAGGGGGTAGAGAGGACAGGAGACACCAGGGTGTAGTGGGGTCAAGTCTGCAATGTGGAAGGTTTCAAGGAAAAGGAGACGATTTGGGATGGGGATGAGGTCGTAGAGGATCTGTGTGGGGGACGGGAGGTGGATACAGAAGGTGAGGTGGAGTGCATGGTGGTCAAGGATTTGGAGAGCTTTATAGAATCTGGGCAGAGTGAAAGTCCAGACGACGACGGCATAACGAAGAATGGGGTGGATGAAGTATTTGGAGGTCTGAAGGATGGTGGAAGGGTGCAGTCCCCAATTCTAGCTGGACAGGAGTTTTAGCAGGTGTAGTCTATTGTGGGTTTTGTGTTAAATAGTAAGGAGGTGGGGAGTCCATGTGAGATGGTGGTCGAGGGTGAGGCCAAGGTATTTCAGGGTAGGAGTGAGGTGGATAGGACGACCGTAAATGGTGATTTAATATTCCACATGTTTATATAATAGCCCTTAGTAAAGAACAGAAGTGAAAAGACATGCGTCATTTGTGGTAAAATGTACAACATAAATACGTAATTATTATTTCTGAGGAATCTGTTAATTGTGTAATTGAGTACAGGGACAAAAATTACAGTATGTGCCTTCCTATTGTTTTTCTATGTTTGTTATTCGACCGACTGTATACTCGAGTAACTTGACTCAATTGCCACTTGGGTTAAAAACGTATTGCTTGTTGCAACTGTATTTTTCAGACGGCAGGAGAACGCTCGAAGCGCTTGCTCATGATCTGTGTCTCCGTGCAGCAAGCAGAGGTAGTTCATCCAAATAGCACACACTCTATGGGCGCGTGCTGCCCATTTTTCAAGACAAATGTAATCAATAGCAATTTTAACTTGAAGCTAATAATACTGTTTATAATTGTGTGTGTAAGATAATGTAGCATTTTAAACCTTGTAAATAATAGTGCAGTGGTATGTAATAGCATGTACTTTTCGAACATATGAAGAATACCTTCCTTGTAATTCCAAACATTTAATTGCTCAAGCATTTGTTCATAACTATATGATAAACACAACTCAAGTACCAACTGAGGAAGAATGGCTGCAAATAGCACCAGTATTATTAAACCATGTTTTACTCATTACTAATTGGCACAGGAGTTTTAGTTGGAAGTTTTGTTCCGCTCTGGTCTTCTATGTATAATTACAAAATTGCGACACGGTTTTGTCGACAGGGCGTATTTACTTTAAATTATTACCAAAGGTCACCTAAAAGTCGTTTGTTGATATACACAAGCACGGAACAGGAGTTCATCCGAAAGATGTGGGGGGAAGGGGGGAAGGAAGTTTGTCTAAAGGTCATAACTTCCCCAAACATTTTGCTACAAGTGTTTATTTTTTGTTTTTTGGATACAACTATTTCCAGTTTCTCAGCTAAATCTCTGCGAATAAAGTAGCATCAAAATTTCGATTTTCTGAAATGGCATGGCTATGCTATGTTGAACCAGGATACATCTTGGTAAAGGCGCTCATTCACATGCTTACATAAGTGCCACCAACAATAAATATCCTACATGGTTCGCCTGACCACAAGTAGAAGTGGCAAACAATATAAAAATGATTAAGACAAGACAGAAAGTTAAAGAACCGCCATCAGTAAAAGAAAAAAAGTTACTGAAAGACCTCACTTTCCTGATAGTAGGCCACAGTCTACAAATTGTGTTCGGAGTCGTAGCCGTGAGTACCGATAGCAGTGAGTGCTCACTTGAGTTTTATATTCTGCTTATTATGATGCTGTCGAGTTGTGATACTTTGTTGGTATTATAGTTCGTAAATCTGCTACGCTTCACCAAATACATTTCATATGTTTGTAGAAGATTATGTTAAAACAATGAACTAAACACTGATGTAAACAAATTATTATTATTATTATTTCTTTCTTTTCTCAGACGTTATGTCTGGTCAAAAATGAAAAGTGACGCGGACCTTGATCAAGCGTGACTTCCTTTTAACTGTACGGTATATGTTATATTGCATTTAGGAACTTTTGGGTAATTGAACATGTATAAATAATTACGGATTTCTGTAGTTGTATATATAAGTCTGGATGTAGCTGTATTGCGTTGATGTACTGGTGGATATTGTGTGGTATGACTCCTGTAGTTGATAGTATAATTGGTATAATGTCAACTTTATCCTGATGCCACATGTCCTTGACTTTCTCAGCCAGTTGGATGTATTTTTCAATTTTTTCTCCTGTTTTCTTCTGTATATTTGTTGTATTGGGTATGGATATTTCGATTAGTTGTGTTAATTTCTTCTTTTTATTGGAGAGTATGATGTCAGGTTTGTTATGTGGTGTTGTTTTTCTGTAATAATGGTTCTGTTCCAGTATAATTTGTATTCATCATTTTCCAGTACATTTTGTGGTGCATACTTGTATGTGGGAACGTGTTGTTTTGTAAGTTTATGTTGTAAGACAAGCTGTTGTTGTATTATTTTTGCTACATTGTCATGTCTTTTGGGGTATTCTGTATTTGCTAGTATTGTACATCCTCTTGTGATGTGATCTACTGTTTCTATTTGTTGTTTGCAAAGTCTGCATTTATCTGTTGTGGTATTGGAATCTTTAATAATATGCTTGCTGTAATATCTGGTGTTTATTGTTTGATCCTGTATTGCAATCATGAATCCTTCGGTCTCACTGTATATATTGCCTTTTCTTAGCCATGTGTTGGATGCGTCTTGATCGATGTGTGGCTGTGTTAGATGATACGGGTGCTTCCCATGTAGTGTTTTCTTTTTCCAATTTACTTTCTTTGTATCTGTTGATGGTTCAAATGGCTCTGAGCACTATGGGACTTAACATCTGAGGTCATCAGTCCCCTAGAACTTAGAACTACTTAAACCTACTTAACCTAAGGACATCACACACGTCCATGCCCGAGGCAGGATTCGAACCTGCGACCGTAGCAGTCGCGCGGTTCCGGACTGAAGCGCCTAGAACCGCTTGGCCACAACGGCCGGCTATCTGTTGATGTTATGTGATCTAAAGGGTTGTAGAAGTGGTTATGAAATTGCAATGGTGTAGCCGATGTTCAAATGGCTCTTAGCACTATGGGACTCAACATCTTAGGTCATAAGTCCCCTAGAACTTAGAACTACTTAAACCTAACTAACCTAAGGACATCACACACACCCATGCCCGAGGCAGGATTCGAACCTGCGACCGTAGCAGTCCCGCGGTTCCGGACTGCAGCGCCAGAACCGCTAGACCACCGCGGCCGGCTGTAGCCGATGTATTTATATGAGTGATTGCTTTGTGTATTTTGCTAGTTTCTACTCGTTCTAGAAAGAATTTTCTTCAATTGTCTACCTGTCCATAATGTAGGTTTTTTATGTCGATAAATCCCCTTTCTCCTTCCTTTCTGCGTAATGTGAATCTTTCTGTTGCAGAATGTATGTGATGTATTCTATATTTGTGGCATTGTGATCGTGTAAGTGTATTGAGTGCTTGTAGTTCTGTGTTACTCCATTTCACTACTCCAAATGAATAGGTCAATATTGGTACAGCATAAGGATTTATAGCTTTTGTCTTGTTCCTTGCTGTCAATTCTGTTTTCAGTATTTTTGTTAGTCTTTGTCTATATTTTTCTTTTAGTTCTTCTTTAATATTTGTATTATCTATTCCTATTTTTTGTCTGTATCCTTGATATTTATAGGCATCTGTTTTTTCCATCGCTTCTCTGCAGTCGCTGTGGTTATCCAATATGTAATCTTCTTGTTTAGTGTGTTTTCCCTTGACTATGCTATTTTTCTTACATTTGTCTGTTCCAAAAGCCATATTTATATCATTGCTGAATACTTCTGTTATCTTTAGTAATTGGTTGAGTTGTTGATTTGTTGCTGCCAGTAGTTTTAGATCATCCATGTATAGCAAATGTGTGATTTTGTGTGGGTATGTTCCAGTAATATTGTATCCACAATTTGTATTATTTAGCATGTTGGATAGTGGGTTCAGAGCAAGGCATAACCAGAAAGGACTTAATGAGTCTCCTTGGTATATTCCACGCTTAATCTGTATTGGCTGTGATGTGATATTATTTGAATTTGTTTGGATATTAAGTGTGGTTTTCCAATTTTTCATTACTATGTTTAGGAACTGTATCAATTTAGGATCTACTTTGTATATTTCCAATATTTTTAGTAACTATGAGTGGGGTACACTCATTATTATTATTATTATCGTTTTTGTTATTCAGATGTGGGCCCCACTGATCCATGCAATGTAGAACTTGGGGCGTTTTCAGCTCTTTGTTTCAGCTTTCATTTGTGCCAACATTGTTTTCATTTCCTCAGAATGGCCTCTTTTCCGCACATCAGAACAAGTTGTTCCGATCTTCTTGGGTTTTTCTGTGCGGATGGGGTTGCCATCCGTCCAGATATATCGGGACCGTCACTGTTATGAACCTTCTTGTCCCCACATCTCGACAAGGGCCAATTTTGTCCCGATTTTGAAAAACAGTATTACGAGCTTGGCTCAAGTACTGAAGTAACGCCATCTGTTTGCGCAACATGTAAATGTAGCCTCAGTTAGTTTTATTTGTGTCAACAAGTTAATGTTGACAAGGTTGTCTCACAGACGGCGCTGCACGTTCGTATCCCCATATTACGATCCAAGCGACTTCTAGATATCGCGACATCATTCGAGAAAATACGAGACTTCGCCAGTAGTACGGGGCTGGAACTATTTAAGCAGCCCCACGCGGAAGAATGGGGAAATTGCCATCTGAATAGCAATCTGGTAAGAAAAGTCTTTCTAAACATAATACGAGCAACGAGTGCAAGTCACTAATGTTTGAAGTGTTTACTGCGAGTACACAGGGCGTGAAGTGTATACTGACTGTACTTCGATGACTAAATTATTATTGTCGACTGTTTACCGTCTAATAAAGTTATCTTATCATAGCTTACGAAAATTCCTAAGGATGGAAAAAGAAAGCGTCACTTATCGGAAGATTACACAAAAGAGTGGTCTTTAGTCGAAAAAGGACGTAGGGATCAGGCGGCGTTCTGTGAGATTTGTAGCTGTTACATCTCAGTAACTCACGAAGGTAAGCCAGATGTGAGACATCACATTTCTACGTAGAATCATACAAATAGATTCCCAGTAGCATCGACAAACCTATTCCAAAATCCATGATTAAAAATAAAACCCAAGAAGAATTGTTCATTGCTGCTGCAGAGCTAACAACAGCTTATAAAGTTGTGAAGCATCGTCAGTCCTCCAGTTCTCCTGACTCTACCGTAAAACTGTATGTAGCAACAATGTATCCTGACTCCGAAGCCGCCGCAAAAGCAGTCTACAGCCAGGAGCAAAGATACAGCGATTGTTAAAAATATTCTGGCACCACACTCTGTTCTCGAATGCATAACACAATTATCTCAAGCGGTTTCATTTTACGGCATAGGCACCGACGCATCGAATCACAAAACTGAAAAAAATGTTTCCTTTGGTTGTTCAGTACTTTACTGAAACTGACGGAATCCAACAGAAGCTGCTGATGTTTGATTCGCTGAATAATGAAACACTGAGACAATTGCAAAGTTTTGTCTAGACATTATAAGACAACTGCAAATTCCATTAGATAAATAATTGGCTTTTTGTGGAGACAATACAAATATGAACTTCGGAAGGCTTCATCGATGCGGTCAGCGAGATATGTTTAACCAAATTAAAGAAAGACTGGGAAAGATGTAGAAGGAATTGGATGCCCTGCCCATTTTCTCCACAATACTACACTCCTGGAAATTGAAATAAGAACACCGTGAATTCATTGTCCCAGGAAGGGGAAACTTTATTGACACATTCCTGTGGTCAGATACATCACATGATCACACTGACAGAACCACAGGCACATAGACACAGGCAACAGAGCATGCACAATGTCGGCACTAGTACAGTGTATATCCACCTTTCGCAGCAATGCAGGCTGCTATTCTCCCATGGAGACGATCGTAGAGATGCTGGATGTAGTCCTGTGGAACGGCTTGCCATGCCATTTCCACCTGGCGCCTCAGTTGGACCAGCGTTCGTGCTGGACGTGCAGACCGCGTGAGACGACGCTTCATCCAGTCCCAAACATGCTCAATGGGGGACAGATCCGGAGATCTTGCTGGCCAGGGTAGTTGACTTACACCTTCTAGAGCACGTTGGGTGGCACGGGATACATGCGGACGTGCATTGTCCTGTTGGAACAGCAAGTTCCCTTGCCGGTCTAGGAATGGTAGAACGATGGGTTCGATGACGGTTTGGATGTACCGTGCACTATTCAGTGTCCCCTCGACGATCACCAGTGGTGTACGGCCATTGTAGGAGATCGCTCCCCACACCATGATGCTGGGTGTTGGCCCTGTGTGCCTCGGTCGTATGCAGTCCTGATTGGGGCGCTCACCTGCACGGCGCCAAACACGCATACGACCATCATTGGCACCAAGGCAGAAGCGACTCTCATCGCTGAAGACGACACGTCTCCATTCGTCCCTCCATTCACGCCCGTCGCGACACCACTGGAGGCGGGCTGCACGATGTTGGGGCGTGAGCGGAAGACGGCCTAACGGTGTGCGGGACCGTAGCCCAGCTTCATGGAGACGGTTGCGAATGGTCCTCGCCGATACCCCAGGAGCAACAGTGTCCCTAATTTGCTGGGAAGTGGCGGTGCGGTCCCCTACGGCACTGCGTAGGTTCCTACGGTCTTGGCGTGCATCCGTGCGTCGCTGCGGTCCGGTCCCAGGTCGACGGGCACGTGCACCTTCCGCCGACCACTGGCGACAACATCGATGTACTGTGGAGACCTCACGCCCCACGTGTTGAGCAATTCGGCGGTACGTCCACCCGGCCTCCCGCATGCCCACTATACGCCCTCGCTCAAAGTCCGTCAACTGCACATACGGTTCACGTCCACGCTGTCGCGGCATGCTACCAGTGTTAAAGACTGCGATGGAGCTCCGTATGCCACGGCAAACTGGCTGACACTGACGGCGGCGGTGCACAAATGCTGCGCAGCTAGCGCCATTCGACGGCCAACACCGCGGTTCCTGGTGTGTCCGCTGTGCCGTGCGTGTGATCATTGCTTGTACAGCCCTCTCGCAGTGTCCGGAGCAAGTATGGTGGGTCTGACACACCGGTGTCAATGTGTTCTTTTTTCCATTTCCAGGAGTGTATATCAAGCACTACTGGAGTCTTAACTGTCGACACTGAAATAATCGTCATGAAAATATTTAATTATTTTTCAGTATACAAGGTAAGGAAAGAGAAGCTGAAAGAGTACTGCTTATACATTACGTGATCAACAGTATCCGGACACCTGGCAGAAAATGACTCACAAGTTCGTGGCACCCTCCATCGGTAATGCTGAAATGCAATATGGTGTTGACCCACACTTAGCCTTGATGACAGCTCCACCCTCGCAGGCATACGTTCAATCATGTGCTGGAAGGTTTCTTGGGGAATGGCAGCCCATTCTTCACGGAGTGCTGCACGGAGAAGAGTCATCGGTGTCGGTCGGTGAGGCCTGGCACGAAGTCGGCGTTCCAAAACATCCCAAAGGTGTTGTATAGGATTCAGGTCAGGATCTTGTGCAGGACAGTCCATTACAGGGATGTTATTGTCGTGTAACCACTCCACCACAGGCCGTGCATTCTGAACAGGTGCTCGATAGCGTTGAAAGATGCAATTGCCATCCCCGAATTGCTGTTCAACAGTGGGAAGCAATAAGGTGCTTAAAACATCAATGTAGGCCTGTGCTGTGATAGTGCCACGCAAATCGAGAAGGGGTGCAAGCCCCATCCATGAAAAACATGACCGCACCATAACACCACCACCTTCGAATTTTACTGTTGGCACTAAACAAAATGGTTCAAATGGCTCTGAGCACTATGTGACTTAACATCTGAGGTCACCAGTCGCCTACAACTTAGAACTAATTAAACCTAACTAACCTAAGGACATCACACACATCCATGCCCGAGGCAGGATTCGAACCTGCGACCGTAGCGGTCGTTCGGTTCCAGACTGTAACGCCTAGAACCTCACGGTGGCACTAAAAACACGCTGGCAGATGACGTTTACCGGGCATTCGCCATACCCACACCATGCCATCGGACTGCCGCATTGTGTACAGTGATTAGTCACTCCACACATCGTTTTTCCACTGTTCAATCGTCCAATGATTACGCTCCTTACACCAAACGACGCATAGTTTGGCACATACCAGCGTAATGTGTGGCTTATGAGCAACCGCTCGACCATGAAATCCAAGTTTTCTCACCTCCCATCAAAATGTCATAGTACTTGCAGTGGATCCTGATGCAGTTTGGAATTACTGTGTGATGGTCTGGATAGATATGTGCCTCTTACACATTACAACCCTCTTCAACTGTTGGCGGTCTCTGTCAATCAACAGACGAGGTCGGCCGGTACGCTTTTGTGGTGTACGTTTACCTTTACGTTTCCACTTCACTATCACAACTTAAACAAGTGGACCTAGGGATGTTTAGGAGTGTGGAAATTTCACGTACAGACGTATGGCACAAATGACACCCAATCACCTGACTATGTTCGAAGTCCGTGAGTTCCGCGGAGAGGTCCATTCTGCTCTCTCACGATGTCTAATGACTACTGATATCGCTGATATGTTTTTGGTGGTGACCGTATACTTTTAATCACATAGAGTACGTTGATGTGAATCATCAGACTATCTCACTAAAAAAAAAAAAAAAAAAAGATGGGTGTCGTTAGTGCCCGCAACTGAGGAAATCCTCAAGCCTTGGATTCCATTAAAAATTTTTTTGACGCCGAAGACAGGCCACCTAAAATAATTTCAGATTTTTTCAGTAGTTCGATCAGTGAAGCATTCTTCATGTTTTTGCAGTCTAACTTGGCTCTCTCTGAAGAAAATGGACAAAGCGTGGAGAAGAGTAAAGTCCCGTTAGTTGAAATAAGAACCATATTAATCGACGCCCAAAGACGTCTGAATGAAAGGAAGACTGCCAATTTTATTGGCATGAAACCAAGATGTATTTGAAGAAATTAAAGAATGAGAGCCCTAACCAAGAAATAATTAATTTGATTTCGAAATCTGAGGAAGAGGAAATGACTTTCTGTACCATAGCATTTGATTACTTAGAGAAATGGGATAATTCTTTTAATGAACATCAAGTATTTGACTGGATGATACTATCTGAAAACACAGATTGGGTGATGACTGAAAACACAATTACTGTATATACCTGAGTAAAATGATGTAGAGATTCCAGGTGACAGTTGTTTTCAAGAATATATGTAACTGAAGAGATTCATAGAAACTAAGCGTGACTCGGAAGAATGAAAGTCCAAACGTTCTGTGGAGGGAAGCTAGATTTACTTTCTTAAGGAAACTGAAAATCCTGAAGGCAAATGCCAGCTTCTAAAATTATACGAGTATTTGTTTCCTATTCTCGCATGAAACGGCACTGTGGAAAAAATATTTCCGCCGATGTCGACCCAGTGGACAGATGAAGAAATCAACTGATGCCGGAGACTGTCGAATCAGTCTCACAGTGCCGGTTTAATTACAAGCTCACTTGGATGGAGTTTTATAAATACGTAAAAGGGAAAAAAGATTTGCTGAAAAAGGTGAAATCTTCCGAAAAATATGGTGTACCAACTACTTCTGCCGTAACAAGATCAATATAATTGTGCTCTAAATAAAAAAACAATTATTGTAAATAATTTTTTACTTCAGTTCCCCTGCCCCATCTCACAAGGGGAAGGCCTCATACACGGCCAACCGATTCGGCTCATATTTGGCAGGTCGCTTGTGTACAACCTAAAACGGAGGAATCTAAGATATTTTGAGTCAACACCTCTGCGTTTTTGAGAAAATCGCCCCTAAAGGCTATGACGAGCAATGGACTCAAAATTGGCGGGCTCGATAGATAATTGTAAGTAGAGCATTTTTCATCATCAGGCATGGGGTCCTAAAACGCATACTTTTCCAGAAATCGAGGTAAGAAACTTTTACAACTTCCGCTTCTGTACCCATATGGTAAACACTTATCGGCTACAGCACCGGCAGCGCAATGGCCAAGGTAACTGGCTCGGAATCAGAGAACCCGGGTACGAAACTCGAAGGAAGTTTGCGGATGTTATTCTTTCCGTTTGTCTATCTCAATTGATAGGGACAGGAGGGTTAATATGGTTAGTAAATCAATAAGAAATGATAATAATAAGGTAGGCAAACTAGTTTCCCAAACGCCGTGAGTTAGTAAAGTATTAAACTTTTAAGCCTTGTCACATGAAAACAACTCCGAGTAAGAGTGCTGCGAATTCCTCACGAGGGATCACAGATAGCTAACCGAGCGACGCTTGTTTACAGCGAGGCACGGGACAGAAGGCACGGAGGGAGAGTCATGTTGTCCCGGTTGCCTCTTCGTCATATCATAGTTGTGAACCTGGAAGAGTGAAGGTGTCCAGCGCGAGCCTTATAGAAGCCAATCGGAAAGAATTGTTTTCCGTTATTAGGCTCCCGCGAACCTTGCGGATACATGTGGTGATTTTTCCATTGTTAATACGCCGAATGAAATACGTTTTGTGAATGAATACAGTGTTCTTCCGTATGTAGTTTGTAGTAATTAGCTCGTCTGTTTATGCCGTAGTAACTAGCTATTGTTTGCTGTGTCATATCTTTCAGATGCATAATCTGAATAATGGAGGATGTACACCCTTCGACTAGCGCTGTAATATATAGTTGGGTGCCTGTCACAGACGATGGCAAGCGGGAAGTTACCGACGCTGTGTTTTGGTTTGTAAAAAAGGTTGCAAGACAGATGCATTATCAATGCACTACCGGAAACAGACAGTTCTGTTTCTCGGCGTTCCAGATTGATAGGAGCGGCTATCGTCGAGCGATTTTTGGAGCTGACGAACGAAAAGACTTCTGTTGATACCGAAGTACTATACCATGAAGACGAAGCAGAAGGTGATTCAGTAGAAAATATCCCGACTAGTGAATCGCAAAATGGTCATAACACTGAAAATCTCCACGTCACTGGGAATATGTGCATCATCTGTTCCCGATGAGTATTACGAACCGGTTACTAAACGATTGAACAACGGCGCTAAATCCCTTGACGTAAAAGTAAAGGCGATAGCGATAGCTAGGAATCATCCAAATTGGAACTTACAAGCACTGCAAAAGAATGGAGCAACAACAGCCCTGAAAAGGAAGAAGGACATGAAATTGTGGGAAAGTGATATCGTTAAAGGAGGGACAAGATACGACAATTACCAGGCGATAAATAAGTGGACATACGACCGATTTGTCGAATCTCGGTCCGCAGTTCGTGGTCGTGCGGTAGCGTTCTCGCTTCCCGCGCCCGGGTTCCCGGGTTCGATTCCCGGCGGGGTCAGGGATTTTCTCTGCCTCGTGATGACTGGGTGTTGTGTGATGTCCTTAGATCAGTTAGGTTTAAGTAGTTCTAAGTTCTAGGGGACTGATGACCATAGATGTTAAGTCCCATTGTGCTCAGAGCCATTTTTGTCGAATCTCGAGAATGTAACAACGAGAATACTTCAGGAGAGGGCTGCAGGTGCAGCACTTCAACATACGGCCAACAAGGATTTTACGTTTGTTGCATCATTATCTTGGGCAAGAAATTTCAAATCAGAGTATAAAATTCGTCAACGGCACGTCACTAGATACGTCTCTCATAAGGAGGTACAAAATATAAAAGATATACAGAAAGTGGCGGCTCTTTTCAGCACATAAACGTCGTCACTTAATGACCGGTTTTAATCGTGATTACGTGATCAACACCGATAAAACAGGATGCGAGTATCGGGTGAACATTAGACGCACGTTATCGCATAAGGGAGAGAAACGAACCCTTGTCGCAGTTGGTAGTAAAAAGAAACTAATACATTCGTACACGGCGCAATATGCCATCACATCCTCTGGAAAAGTGTTGCCTAAGGTTTTCCTGTGTTGACAGGAAACGAATGTTACATTTGGTCCTCGGGTTATAGAAGAGGTCAATCGTTTAACCGACTCGTTGAAAAATGTTTACATTACCTGCTCCAAATCCGGAAAACTGACGAATGCGATTTACAGAACCTTTCTTGAGAATGTTTTAAAACCATACGTTTCTGATAACAAGTTTTGTCTAATATTGGATTCCTGGAGTGGGCAAATTAATACTACAATATATGACACAATAGATGGCGAGGGTCAGCCGACGTGCACAGTAAAAGTAATACAGCCGAACTACACACCTGTGTGCCAGCCGTGTGATGTTTATTTCTATCGCAAGGTGAAAAATTTTATTTCCAGGCTTCAGAATTGCAATGTGCTTCTGGAAACCCAGCGGGAATTGCACAACCGCACGGATGCAATAACTATTCGCAGCACAATTCATAACCAACTTTCAGCACCGATTTTTCAGGCAATGATATCGTATGCGTTGTACGTATCAAAATTAATTTCCGAAAAAGACATATTTTTAAATGTAAACCAAGTTTGTTTTCTGCCGACTCTTCGGAAGGAACAGTGTAGTTGTCGAAAGATTGCATTCATTAGATGTTCTTGGTGCCGTGAGTATTATTGTTTCGAATGTTTTCGAAGAAAAGTGAGGACACGTAACAGTGACTGGAAGAACCATTGTAAAGTGACCTGGAGTAACATTTTAGTTGCTTACTATCCAAAGAGGTTCGAGAAATTTATTTGCTTACCTTATTATTATCATTCCTTATTGATTTACTAACCATATTAACCCTCCTATCCCTATCAATTGAGATATGGAAAAATACAAACGGAAAGAATAACATCCGCAAACTTTCTTCGAGATTAGTACCAGGGTTCTCGGATTCCGAGCCAGTTACCTTGACCATTGCGCTACGGGTGCTGTAGCCGGTAAGTGTTTACCATGTGGGTACAGAAGCGGCAGCTGTAAAAGTTTCTTACCTCGATTTCTGGAAAAGTATGCGTTTTAGGACCCCATGCTTGACGATGAAAAATGCTCTATTTACAATTATCTATCGAGCCCGCCAATTTTGAGTCCATTGCTCGTCATAACCTTTAGGGGCGATTTTCTCAAAAACGCGGGGGTGTTGACCCAAAATATCTTAGATTCCTTCGTTTACGTTGTACACAAGCGACCTGCCAAATTTGAGCCGAATCGGTTGGCCGTGTCTGAGGCCTTCCCCTTGTCAGACTGTCCCGACGAGGTCACAGCTAGACGTGGCAGCCCTATGCATGGCAGACTGTCCAATCGTGAATTTTCTGTCTAAATATTTTCCAGGCTTATATATCAAGTTGTGTTAGTCCTGCTTCCTTCAGGTGCTTTATTTTTACTGTTTTATGTTGCAATTTTTACTTTACTGTGAATTTCGTAGAATACCACAACCTGTCTAGATAATCTGGATGGTTCCATTCTTTTAATATACCCACAGAACACATGTTGGTATAATTTTACATTTCTGTATTTGCTTTTAGTCTGTATATTCATTCTTCAATATAATTTGGATCAAGCATTTTCATAAATACTTTTCGATATCTCTGACTTGCAGGTAGACGTCAGTCAAAGTAAACACGTGGACGGCCGGAGGCGTCTCACATGTCCTGTTGGGATCATGAGGAACAGTGCACCCTGTGCTATTCTGGCAAGCATTGGAACAGATTTCTATAGTGCGACCGTGACGTCAGTATCCACAGGTAGAGAGGTATCACTCCAGCAACAGTAAACACGCGCGCAGCCCAGAGGGTGACTTGTCTCTTATTTACATAGACATGTGACGTCAGTATAACACTCGAAGAACTCTACCTGCATACCCGAAAATAGACGTGACTTTCAAATGCTGGCTGTAGGCGATAGTAGCCTCAGAGCAATGGCTCACACACCTCCGCTCATCTGTCTGGCGGAAGCTCGCGGCAGCGTTGTCACTTGTCACATGCGCGCATTGGTGCCTCTGATACGTTGCGGTTGACGGTAGTTCGAAAGCATTTTTCACGTGCACTGACTGTTTGTGAACTACATTATTTTCTGCTGTTTAAACGTTGTGAGCGTGTTGCCAGAGCGTTACACATGCATTATTTCGGTGATTTACATTTAGTGAGCGTGTTTACAGAGCCTTTTACATGCGTTATTTTGATAATTTACGAGTTGTTTTCTAGTCTGCACAGCAGTGTACTGCATTACTTCGGTGATCTACGAGTAATTTGCAGCTCTGTATGCTGTGTACTGAATTATTTCGGTAATTTACGAGTTGTTTTCTTATCTGCACACCAGTGTGTTGCCTTATTTCGGTGACTTACCAGTAGTTTGAAGTTCTGTAGCTGTGTATTGTGACCCCAAGCACATCACAGCGAGTGTTTTGTATCAATGTAATAAATATGCTGTGTCAAATCTGTCCCTAAAGAAGTTGCTCCAAAATAAATGAAGTACACTCCTTCCTCTCTCCAACAGCCCAGCACAGGCTGAGTCCTTTTCCTGCCAAAGTGACCCTTTTCCCGCCATTTTCTTATGTTAGTGGCGGTAGCTGTGGTGTGTTACATCGTCCTGCTGGAATTTGAGCTTTCCATCATTTTCTGGGTGAGGGGTGGGGAGGGGGGAGGGTTGGGGAGGGGAGGGGTTAGGTTAGTGGAGGTAGCCCAATTGACCAATTTTCCCATCGAACTTTTAACTTCCTGCCTTGATGTCATTGCGATGTTGCCATATATATCGCCACCATCTTGGATCCGCCATCTTGAGTATATTTGGCAACAATGCAGAGTGGGTCCATACACTGTTTGCCCTACTACTTACACTGTCCTCTTCAGACATCCCACGATACTCGCCTTCAGGTGGGTGGACGTCGAGTAGTGATGTATTCCACACCACTCCATCACAGTCTTCAAATATCAGTAGTAGAACTCACACCTGTGATCAGTTTGAAGGTTGTCTGGGTTTCGATTCATCCCCATCTGCAGTAATCCATCAAACACATGCTCGATGTCCTTCCCTGTTTTCGCTTTCAAGGGCAATGGCCAGGCATATTTAAAATTAGTATCAATGTCCATTCAAATATATTGGAATCCGTTATTCACACGTGAATATTGACTCATGTCGACAAGATTACCTGCCATATGTCGTTCAAACCTTCAATCATAACATATCTTTGAAGGTATATTTTGCATGCTGATTTGTGCAGTTCTGGAACTACAGTCATCAGGCTTATTCGACAATGCCTCTCTGTAAAAGCTCAGAAACTATTGAAACAACTTCATTCGAATGAGCTGTATTATCAGTGGCAGCTGATGCTATTAGTAGTCGTAGCTGGTCTATTAGCTCATTGCGGTCGTCATAATATATGTACTGTGGGAGTTGATTGCTCACTCTTTTATGCTGAGAGTCAATACCATCACCATTGCTATTTCTTTCATCAATATAGGTTTTATAATGGATTTGTATTTTATATTACTTCGGCTTTTTGGATTCTTAAGCAGATCAGTCAGAAGCAATATTTCACGATACATTTCCAGACCTTTAGGCGAATAATTTACAGTTTTTGTGGGTCTTAGGAAAATAAGGTTCAGTAGACCGGGTGTTCTTTGAAATTGTTTATCACCGATCTGTATTGGTTTTACATTTAAAGTTATAGGCTGCATCCCCAACATGTATGGTTTTTACTACTTACACCAAATTTTTTTTCTGTCCTAGCGTCTGTGTGACAGTTAATGAAATCGGCAATAGCGTCGTTGTCGTCATTGTGGAATTTCGTTGAGAGTTCATCGAGAGATTCAGTAACTGGTTTAAAGGTTTGTCGCAGTGTCTGCTCCCACTTCAATGTCCTAACCTCAGCAACCGTAACTTCTAGTGAATGGTCTTCCATGCCTTGATGACTTTATGCTTAGCCGACATCTCAGTGTACATTAATTGGACTTCTGTGCAGCATGAGGTTTTACTTATCTGGTCTTCTTCTTCTTATACTGCTCCCCCTTCGCGGTAACAGCTATTTTCCCTTCCGTTAAGTCTTCTATTTTCTTTCCAATTGCGTTAACCCGTTCATACAATGTCCTTTTCTCAATAACAGCTATTTCACCTTCAGTTAAGCTGTGTACTTTCTTCTCGACTGCATTAACCTATCATTCAGTGTACTGTTCAGCCTCAGAAGGGTATGACAATGTTCTGGCTATCGACAAGCGCCAGCACGAAGGTAAAGAACGCAAGAGCAGAGAGGGCTGTGAGACGACGTCAGCCAATAGCACGCTGACTAGGACATCACCACGACAGGAGCGCCTCTAGAAGAAAAGAATATAAGCGCCAATCCTGCCCGCCTCGGCCAGCAGTTCCGCCTGAATAACCGTGGCGAGCAGGTTTCTGTAGCTGAGTGCTCACTACTGTTAACTGCCACCTAGAGCCCGAGCAGTCGAATTGCCGGGTGAAAAGCGCGCGCACACTGCAAATGGTCATGTTGCTGTTTTAATGGCAAGAGCAAAATTGTTGTGTAGCGTGTGCACTGCACCATGGGCAAGAAATCGAACAAGAATAGGACTATAGTAACGATTAGTAGCCAGTCGAGCGACGGAATCACTGCGGAGGAACGAAGTAGAAGATACAACTCGCGAAGAAGAACCATCTGTCCAAGACAACAAGCTGCCATCCCCGCCGATCTATATCCAATGGTGAGACGATCGGTGGGACAGACACGACAAAATGAAGAATGTTCGAGAGGCCCGCTGAAGGTGAAGTGTCTGGATAATGACACTTTACTGGAAGTGCAGTCGAGTTGCATGTATGACTTAAAGGTGTTCATCCCTATCCTGGAGCATGCAAAGCACGAGGGAAGCCCCAGTCGAAACTGAAGAAGGAACAGTCAAGGCCCTCCTTAGAGGGCTCCCCTGGCTGTGCTCCGAAGATACGGTACAAAGAGCAGTACGTGACGATGGTTTCGGCAACGTAGCGGCAAAGCTCCACAACCGAACTAACAAGAGGAGGCCGCCGCTATTCATCCTGGCTGTGAACATACCAGCGATGTAAGGGACGCCCTTAGCGAACCAAGTCTACGGGATTAACAGCATCCTGGGCTTCAGAGTGACACTGGAGCCTCTGCCTGCGGAACTGGACACCAGGCCTCATGCTTTAAGTGTCAAAAAGATGGGCATGTGGCAAAACACTGCCAGAACCAGTTGACCTCTGTCAAGTGCGCTGGAAATCATGACAGCCACACATGCACAGGGCCACGAGAAGAAACACCGACTTGCTTCTGCTGTGGCGGGTCGCACGTGGCCAGCTGGCGCGGCTGCAAGGCCTTCGCACGCAGCGCCAACACCGCCGACAAGGCGCAGAACTCTGCACCTGGAGTACAGGCCGAGTACAAGAGACGACGGAGAAGGAGACGCAAGAAAACCGCGCGCTCGCCTCCAGAGCAGAAGAGCAGCGAGATGGCAATAAGCCGTCCCCCTGAGCGACCGGCTACCCCTACCGCCAGTGAGAGTGGTAAAGAGGCGGGCTGGCTGACCGCAAAAGGGCGACGGTAGCCAGCCCCAGACCGCCGAGACGACAAAGATGCCGCAGTGGCAGAAGGCAGCGCACGAAAGGACAGCAGCGAAGAAGAACCGCATGCAACCAACGAAGCTGCACTGAAAGAAGCGGAAACACGTTTCAAGATGGCGCTGCATGCGGAGATGGAAGCTGCTTGCCTCATACTGCGGAAGGCATACGAACACAGGCCACGAATAGCGGTGCAAACGGAATCACAACCGTGTGCTACGGAAGCATCTCAGGCAGAAGATCGTACGACAAGTGACCAAGCCACGCAGACGAGAGCAGCGAAGAAGTTGTGGACAAATCGCGCTTCGCAGACGTAGGCAGAAGGCAAGCCAACGCTGGTCAGCAAGGAGTTGATGACCAAGGAGGTCATCACAGAGAATAGATACATAGTCTACCGTGATAAAGTGGCAGAAGTTTGTCCAAACCCAGAAGATGGGAACATCTATAAGCACAGCTGGCTGGAGAACAAGCAAAGGGAACGAGAAGAACAGGTTCTAAGAGAAGAAGCAGAACAACGGCCGCCACTCTCACTACCACCACCACCGCTAACGGAGAGCAGCGCGAGGGAAACGGACGACCCGAGGCAGCTGAATCAGTGAAGACGTACGCCATCGAAGCGCGTACAGGAAAAGTGCGCAAGAAGCGGCAACCAAACGGTGGCAACACCAGCAGTTCCAGCCATGGTTTCTATAGGTTTCCTCTCAGCCGTAAGGCGAATGCCAGAACTGTCCCTAACACCTTCCTCTGCTCCCTATTGGGAAAACTAAAATCCCCCTCCCCAACAAGGCTTAGAATCAAAGATAGCACCAACCCCAATCCCAGATATCGCACGAGATACAAACTTATTTAAATAAAGAATATGTGGTGTCACCGCCAGACACCAAACTTGCTAGGTGGTAGCCTTTAAATCGGCCGCGGTCCGCTAGTATACGTCGGACCCGCGTGTCGCCACTGTCAGTGATTGCAGACCGAGCGCCACCACACGGCAGGTCTAGAGAGACCTCCTAGCACTCGCCCCAGTTGTACAGCCGACTTTGCTAGCGATGCTACACTGACAAATACGCTCTCATTTGCCGAGACGATAGTTAGCATAGCCTTCAGCTACGTCATTTGCTACGACCTAGCAAGGCGCCATTACCAGTTTCTATTGAGCATATTAATGTACCGTCAAGAGCGATGTACTCCAATTATGGATTAAAGTTAAGTATTACATCAACTACGTACTTTATTTGCTACTAAAAATTCCCTTAACTGTTCCAGACCTCACGCCAGTCTGCGTGTAATTAAACGCGTGCATTTCAGCCTCCTCTAGCAACACGGTGTTGGCTCTTCTGCCAACACAGCAGAATACATACGATTTACCTCACCCATATGGCTGAAGAGGGCACTGTATGCCTTCAAACAGGCCGCCCGCCTCCCTCAGAGGTGGGAATAAAATGGCGTAAAAAAAATTTAAAAAGTAAAAAAAAATTTAAAGAAAAACAGCCTGGGCCGGACAGTATTAGACCAGCAGAGGAGACCCGGATTAGAAGAGCCATCATCCTAACTGTTATACTGAGACAAGTGCCTTATATTAACTGCTTGCGTGGACATTGCCTATAGCGAAGGACATTGATTATTTGCATGTCACCCATCGATTGCGACAACTCCTTGTAAACCAAAGTTAAGTATTGTCATTCTACTTTATTGTAATAAAAGCTTTTAATGTGGCTTGCTGGAATTGTTGTACAGCTATCTGAGAAAGCAGCAGCCTTTAGGCACCCTATAAGAGACGAATGGGCAGGATCCCACAGACAATACGTCTCTAGTTTCTTGCGTACGCCTACAACTTTACGTTCGAGAGTTTGAATTTTCGCGTCCATGTATAAACGAATGTTTTGTTTATGCACATCCATCCTATCAAACTGAGCTTCCGGCATGGGTGCGAATTTATCCGTGGTGATGCGTATACTGATGTAATCACTTCTTTGCATGGATATATATATATATATATATATATATATATATATATATATATATATATATATATATATATATATATAGGATCTCCTGGAAGTTCCGTTTATACCTGCCATTATTCAGTTTTCTTGTTTTATGAATAACCAGAAACCTCTACTGGCTCAAAATGGTTCAAATGGCTCTGAGCACTATGGGACTTAACATCTGTGGTCATCAGTCCCCTAGAACTTAGAACTACTTAAACCTAACTAACCAAGGACATCACACACATCCATGCCCGAGGCAGGATTCGAACCTGCGACCGTAGCAGTCGCGCGGTTCCGGACTGAGCGCCTAGAGCCGCTAGACCTCCGCGGCCGGCAGAAACCTCTACTGCGATTGATTCCTGCAATCTGCACATATCTTTACAAAATCATTAAACGACATGTCGGTTGCTACATGAGCCTATTTTAAATTAAGATTGTCCTGTTTGACTGCTATAATCAGGTTTGCATTATCCCTGGGATTCTCGAATATGTCTGACTCAGATAAAATACATCAACAGCCATATAGCGACCGAAACAGAAATATCGCCGAATTGGATCTTGGTTTTCCACAGCAGTAACATCGTCAATTGTGAACACTGTGTTTGGCTTTACTTTTTCCGGTGGTGGGATATCACTGCTCTCACTGAATATTGTGTATGTCACACCGTCTACACCCTGCAGTATCTCCTGTAATAGTTGGTACTTGGGCCGAAACGGTGTTTTTGAAAATACATATACATGCTCAAAGTGGCCTCCATGTAGATGTGTTAGCAGCGAAATGAGAACATTTGTCTTGCCGCAGTTGGATGGACCTACAATTATTGCACGTATTTTGTCGGCAACGAGTACGCCATTCTTCTTCTTCCGGTCTTCTTGTACACCGTCACAGCTCCAGTCGCTTACAACAAAGTCTTGATGCTTCACCCACCCTGACATGATACCTGCTACATCAGGTACTGGTGTCCAATGGGTTTTTATAGAAAATAATGAACAGGATGCCCTTCAATGATACCAACTATGTCAGGACTGGTGTGCAACGGGCTTTTACGGAGAACTTAGTTAAATGACATAATTTTCTGCTGTTGCATGTTTGCAGTGAAAATACTGGTGACAATAGCTATAGTACTTGCAATATAATGACAGGTAAGAAATAAAAACACATACATGGCCGTATACATTTTTATTCAGTAATTATACACAGGATGTATTGCATCAACTGGTTCTTTCTTTATCTCAACACCAGTACAGAACATAGAAAATAGAGCCTTCTTATAAGTACTGAATTCAGCATGTATTTATCTCAAACTTATTGCCAGCATTAGTTTTCGCTAGCACCATATTCACCCACTGTTTAAAGTCGTCTACATGCGCACTGTTTGTAATGTCTCTATACACACCTTTAACACAGGGCAGCCATCTATTCAGTCTTTCCATGCAATGAATAGCACCATCTGTAGACCGAACAAGTTTGTAGTGGTGGAGTGCTGTAGATACAGTAAATGGATGTGGCACCCAATTTCAGACGGAGTACAGAGTCATTTTACACTGTTGTAATGGATAGAGTTTAGAGCAGCACAGTAAATGTCCGGAGGAGGACAGCTCGAATTATATCCGGCGGTCAACGGCTGCTTGATGTAGGCTTTTGCACAGCGCAGTTCATCCCATTCCACCTCTATAAACTGCACTTCAACACTTTTAGCTGTTTTCTCGATCTCTATCGCAACACGCCACTCTCTGTCTGTGGTTGCTTCTACACCAATATGTAAACGCTTCGAACCACTAGCGGTTAAATTATACACTGAAGTGAACAGTAGTGGTGGACAGGGCTTAACTGGTATCTTCACAACCATTACATCTTCACTTTGTCCATGCAATATCAAAGAAATATTCTGCGATGGCGCGTATCATGGGATCCAGTACCGACCTGCGTCTTGCTGATTAGGACCCCCGGTACATTTCAGCAAGTCAGAGGCTGGCTGGGTGTCTTCAACCGACAATAACAGCTGATTCTCCTGCTCCATCAAGCTGATCAGGTGCGCAACAGGATCCCAGAATGCTGCCGCTGCTGTGGGTCCCGACAGGCTGGAGGACCTCGCATCCACTGACGAACAAAGAAGAAAAACCGTTAGAAGCGATAACAGCGACACAGACTTCATCTTATTCAGATAACAGTAAACACAGGCATTAAACACAGGGTACTTACTCTTCCGATACATCTTTCCATTCTGATGCTGCTGCAGCAGGGGCGGCGCTGGACGACCTCGACTGGCTCTTCGTGCTGACTGACTGACTGCAACTGAGGATGCAGATCTGCTGGGTCCACCTTATATCCCCGATGTGCTCGGATACTGCGTTCCTATTGGATACTGCCTATTTCAAGCCCCTCTGGTAGTATAATTGTGTTAGGGGGTGCACTTGGGCTTTCCTTCCAGGATGACTGATGTTCGAGTTCCAGAAAGGGAACTAAGATTTTTAATTTTCCACCAGTTCACAAGTGTGGGGTGGGGTGGGACGTCAGCACAGCCCTGGGACAAAGAAAGTCCCACCAAAATTCTCAGTTCCAGCAAAATTTCGAAATTACCTCCAAAATTTGAAATTCCCGCAAAAATTCGAATTTCCCACCAATAGGGTAGGTGGGGGAAGGGGTGGGGATGGGGGCCGGGACCCACGTGCAGGCTGAGAAAAAAACATGACGTCACTCGGGGTGGAGGTGGGCGTGCTTGGGGACGGGCGGGAGAGTTAATTGATTGATCAATTTAATTAATTTGCATATCAATTTGATATCCATTTGATTTCAAAATTGTACCAGCACCCCATCTCCCTACTACTAAATCTATCCTCCACTCACGACTGGAAATAAGTCAATTTTTTACATGAACAGTAATCTGAGTACTTCCCACAAACGTCTGGTGATATAGCGGAAAATAAGCCACAGTACCTTTCCGTTCAAGCAGCATAACATATCTGGCTACCATTTATAAGTGTATAAAAAATATATATACTACATCCACACCCGCCCTAAATGGGTGTTATTTTCACACCGCCCAGTAGCAAAACAGCCACGCGCTATCACATATCACATATTTGTCGATGAATAAAGGATGTAATTACAGTTTAAAAAAGACCTAGCGTCTTTTCGTTTGTTTTATTGATTTCACCACTTTCACGAAACCTTTTCGTATTTTTGATCCTTGTAAATCCAGCAACACACAGTGGTGTCTTATATTTATTCAGATCGCCAAGTCGGGGTTTGCATAGCTACCGTAGACCGACCTACCACCACCCAGATCATGTAAATTTCCCCTGACTAAGAAATCATTGCGAGTGCAATATATACAAGAGTATGTCCATTCGGAGTTAATTTTCAGGAGCCAACCAGATGGGTGGAGAAACCACAAAACTGTTCTAGTCTAAGCACACTTTTAAGTTCCTGTTGTTAAGCACAGTACCTGTTCAACACTTCGAAGCACGAAGAAAATGACCGTTAGACGGGTCTGTTGTTGCAGCCGGCAAAATTGAGTTTGTTATGAGAAAACAAAAAGAGTCTGTTAGAAACACATACAAAGATTTTTTTGTTACATGTGTGGGATAAGCTGGATGGAAAGAGTGAGTAATGAAAGTGTATTGGAAAGGGTTGGTGAGAGAAGATGTCTGCTGAAGGTTGTAAGACAAAGGAAAAAGTACTGGTTGGGACATTCATTGTGAAGGGAGTGCTTGCTAGCAGATGCTTTGCAAGGATTGGTTTGTGGGAGAAGACTGAGAGGAAGAAGAAGATACAAGATGATAGATGACATAAAGGGAAGCAGAAATTATGCAGACCTGAAGAGGTTGGCAGAAGACCGGACAGCCTGGAGAACTATCATGTGAAAACCTGTCTTTTGGCAGAACACTGCTGATGATGGTGTGTGGGTAACGGCGATTTAATGATACACACCTGTTTAGACCCTATAACCTGTGTGCGGAAGCTGACTTTTCAACAAGGAATACCATGTTATGTAGGAACCTCCTATAGGCTTGAATGCAAAGAATGCTTTATTCCAAGCGTACAAAAGACTTATGTTTGTCCTTTTTACCGCAACAGCTTTATGTAACTGAATAATCACTATCAGTCCATCGTCATTCGGTTATTCAACTTCGAGTGTGTGCAGGATGTCTATGAATAAGATAATGCCGCAATTCTAATACTGAATTTGAGGAGTGTTAGTGAGCGTATTGTTCAAAAGTATGGTCATGCTTTAGTTATCACTATTAAAGGGGGACAGTGACTGTGCAACTCTGCTTATTCAAGAACAGAGCTGCAGTCACAAATTAGAAATTATATTCTAGAGCTCTTACTTCCTCAATACATTACGACAGGTAGCCTTGAGGTCTACGGATTCGCTGGTAAAAGAGAATGTTACTGCTTACAGCGTGTCTGAGCGATTGAAATGAAGAAATGTGTGTAGTGTGCTCTCGGACTATTGTATGAAACTGATTAAAGTATCGCTGCCACGTGAACGGTTTTGATTACTGCATGTTCCCTACATAACTTGTACCATTACAGTGCGACATACATCACACAAATTTCATTTGCTACCTGACGTGCTTAAAAGGGATGAACTCATTTCAACGTATAAGCCCTGCTTTAAGCAATATGACTCGAATGCGCGATGCCACATTGATCGACCACCACCAACGTCCCTTGTCTCACTTTAGTTTCAGCTTTGCAGCATCGTGAGTCTCAGTTTCTCTGAGTCGCACCGCGGCTAATTTGTTATGAAGGTGTTTGATTGTCTTAAGTGAACTCAGAAAGCCGAAGAGGAAGTGTTCATTCCAAGAAAAATATTCAAATGGATAGTTCTTCATAAAACGAGCGAGGCATGACTATGAAGCAGGATGTATTATGGTTTTATTGGAGATGGGGAAGAGCAGATATTGAGGATCATTTAGCTAACGTAAAGTACAACCAAACATGCACTCTGGAATCACTTAAAGAAATTGACATTTACTTTGGTTCAAATTCATTCAAACAGGGTCAAATAGTAACAGCAGCGAAATTAGTAACGTACTGTCATGCTGTAAAAGGTCATCATGTCTTTGAAATCAGTGAACTACACTTTCATGCTAAACTCCAAACTTTTTAATGTTTTGGAAGCCGTAAGAAGATCTGACGTTGGGCATAACAAACTCAACAGCAATTGTGAAATAGTTGTTAGCGGCCGACACTGTCAAACAAATACCCAGTGATAGTTCAAAGTTCCGTTATGTCTAGTGTAGCTGCAACTGTACGCAACTAAAAGCGGCAATTGCTCCAATCTTCCACTTTCTAAGCGTAAGAGAAGTAGCCCGCTTGGTCCCGATTTCTCCTTCCCAAATTACGTCCATTTTTAGTCAATTTGGGGGAAATGTCCCGGTTTGTCAGACAGAAATTATGGCAACCCAAGAGACATAGAAAGCTGAACATAGAATTATCGCGAAATGTGAGCAGCATTACCTACATTTCATCTTACGTTCGGTTTTGTCGAATAGCAAAAACCCCACCACCAGCAGGACAGGGGCAGTGCTTGCAGACCGGAACAGACTTGTCCAGCGCTCTCAAACCGGCGCCGACCTGTCCAGCACGCACAGACCAGCAGTCATCTGCAGGTGGTGTAGAACGCTGCGTTCATATTGGCTCCCTGGGGGAAGTGGCAGGTGAAGGGGGGGGGGGGGCGCCAGTGTGTCGTTAGAGGTGGTGGAGTTTACAGTGTTACGTGTTTCTTCGTGAAAAATATGGCATGTGACAGTGACAGTGAGTTTGAGAAGGCTTTTGACGAAGTGGTGGGTGAAATTGTTGTAACTTTAAGTGAGGAGCTGAGAACCATTTTAAATCAACATAGAGTGTGGCTAAAAGACTGGGTAGGTCGAAGAGAAACCCTTGGAGCATCATCCACTTTGTTTCGTGAACTGTCAGTGGAAGATCCTTTAGAATATAAGGGACAATTGAGAATGACTGTTGAACAATTTAATGAGCTTCTGAGCATAATTGAGCCACAGATAACCAAGAGAGATACTGTTATGAGAAATGCAACAACACCCAAACAGAAACTAGAGGTTACGCTGAGGTATTTAGCAAGTAGTGATAGTTTTCAGTCTCTGGCAATCAGGCAATCATAAGTGGATTACGACACTACTTAAAGGTGAGTTTTACTGGTTGATTATTGTGCAATTTGATAAAAGTAGGCGTGTAGAAAGTCGTCTAGACATACCTTCTAATAATTATGTAATTATTTAACTGATTATTTTATCACTGTTATTTAGAAACAAAAAATCCTCATCCATAACCGACTATTACAAAACTTTTTCCGCCTCCGTAGGTCAGTCGACAGCGTTGCGACTAACAGGCAGAGGGTCCGGGTTCAAATCCCGGCAGGAGACTGGGTGTTGTGTGTTTGTCATCATCATTTCATCATCATTGACCTGTAAGTCGCCGAAGTGGCTTCAACTAAAGAGACGTGCACTAGGCAATAAAATGCCACACGATCATTTCATTTCATTATGAAACTTTGACAAGGCAAATAAAAAGTTCGTCTCATTTTTCTCAGGTATTGTAATTGACGCAAAGTTTTCTACACATGAAACATTACTTTATACACTCCTGGAAATTGAAATAGGAACACCGTGAATTCATTGTCCCAGGAAGGGGAAACTTTATTGACACATTCCTGGGGTCAGATACATCACATGATCACACTGACAGAACCACAGGCACATAGACACAGGCAACAGAGCATGCACAATGTCGGCACTAGTACAGTGTATATCCACCTTTCGCAGCAATGCAGGCTGCTATTCTCCTATGGAGACGATCGTAGAGATGCTGGATGTAGTCCTGTGGAACGGCTTGCCATGCCATTTCCACCTGGCGCCTCAGTTGGACCAGCGTTCGTGCTGGACGTGCAGACCGCGTGAGACGACGCTTCATCCAGTCCCAAACATGCTCAATGGGGGACAGATCCGGAGATCTTGCTGGCCAGGGTAGTTGACTTACACCTTCTAGAGCACGTTGGGTGGCACGGGATACATGCGGACGTGCATTGTCCTGTTGGAACAGCAAGTTCCCTTGCCGGTCTAGGAATGGTAGAACGATGGGTTCGATGACGGTTTGGATGTACCGTGCACTATTCAGTGTCCCCTCGACGATCACCAGTGGTGTACGGCCAGTGTAGGAGATCGCTCCCCACACCATGATGCTGGGTGTTGGCCCTGTGTGCCTCGGTCGTATGCAGTCCTGATTGGGGCGCTCACCTGCACGGCGCCAAACACGCATACGACCATCATTGGCACCAAGGCAGAAGCGACTCTCATCGCTGAAGACGACACGTCTCCATTCGTCCCTCCATTCACGCCCGTCGCGACACCACTGGAGGCGGGCTGCACGATGTTGGGGCGTGAGCGGAAGACGGCCTAACGGTGTGCGGGACCGTAGCCCAGCTTCATGGAGACGGTTGCGAATGGTCCTCGCCGATACCCCAGGAGCAACAGTGTCCCTAATTTGCTGGGAAGTGGCGGTGCGGTCCCCTACGGCACTGCGTAGGATCCTACGGTCTTGGCGTGCATCCGTGCGTCGCTGCGGTCCGGTCCCAGGTCGACGGGCACGTGCACCTTCCGCCGACCACTGGCGACAACATCGATGTACTGTGGAGACCTCACGCCCCACGTGTTGAGCAATTCGGCGGTACGTCCACCCGGCCTCCCGCATGCCCACTATACGCCCTCGCTCAAAGTCCGTCAACTGCACATACGGTTCACGTCCACGCTGTCGCGGCATGCTACCAGTGTTAAAGACTGCGATGGAGCTCCGTATGCCACGGCAAACTGGCTGACACTGACGGCGGCGGTGCACAAATGCTGCGCAGCTAGCGCCATTCGACGGCCAACACCGCGGTTCCTGGTGTGTCCGCTGTGCCGTGCGTGTGATCATTGCTTGTACAGCCCTCTCGCAGTGTCCGGAGCAAGTATGGTGGGTCTGACACACCGGTGTCAATGTGTTCTTTTTTCCATTTCCAGGAGTGTATTAACATTAACTCAGTATTTATTTCTGGAGAAGTTATTGAAGATTTCTGTATATCATATCTTCAACTGTGAATACCTCTGACTTCAAACTTCTTCTTCTCCTGACACATGAGAAGACGTACTTCCGTATGGTGATGCATAAGTAACTGGTGAATATGGTGGCAAGTAATTTAGCTTTTCTTTGGTGATAAGGCTCTGGAACTTTTCTTGCAAGATTGCAGAGCTTCTGGCAGGAAGTGTTCTCAATTGGCCAGCAATGTGTTGGCCAAACAGGTCATACTCGTCCACTACCGACTAGGCATGGTTGAACTACAGACAACACGAGCCATGTACCTCCCTCCTGGTGGTATGACTGGACTGATCGGCTGTCGGACCCCGTCTAATAGACGTTGCTCATGCATGGTTGTTTACATCTTCGGGCAGATTTAGTGACATCTATGAGCAGACAAAGGGACTGTGTCTGTGATAGAATATCCACAGTCAACGTCTATCTTCAGGAGTTCTGGGAACTGGGATGATACATTCTTTCGTCTCTATAGTACTGTGTATTAAATTTCATCGCATATGTAATATGGTGTTGTTGTAGATGATTTCCTGGCAGACGAAGAAGACGGACCGGGAGGGGGTGGGGGGGGGGGGGGGAGTATGTGCTGGAGATATGCTGGAGCCATCGCAGATGTCATGTAAGTGTATATTCTAAAAAAAAAGTGTCCTGTAGTTTCTGTGTATATATTTTTTTATTATTAGATCATTAACTTATAGACGATATCAGTGAGATGAATCGATGGGCTCTCCCCAATTCAGGCGAGCACGAAATGCCACAGTGGGTGGAGGAGATGGAGAGAAACCCTCGCCGTCATAAGGAGATGAGAGCGATACCAAGGAGTCAGAGCGAAATAGATAATTCATACTTAGTCCGCTTACAAATAATCAATCTTTCTTTCCTTCTAACAGCTGCAGCAAGCGATGTCTAGAATGTTGTACTACTTAATTGTGTTCTTTATTCTTTCTTTCCACTACAGCGGCTCCGTCAGGGGAACAATTCCCGAAACTCTACGTGGCTCGAGTACAGGCGGCGGCGAAGCCTATACCATCGAAGCGAGGTCCTGTGCAGCACACTTCACCAGCAAGGGCGACGCTAGTCGCCGCGCGGGTAGCCGCCGCCACCGCCGCACTCGCTCCCAATGCCACCCCCACACCGGCTCCGCACTGGCGTCCATGGTCGACGCTTCCTCTGGCAAGCGGGTCAGAGCTGCAGCACCAGGACTACTCGCACTGGCTCGATTCCTCAGCGTCTCCTCCTCCTCCTCGTCCACCCCGTCCTCACCGATCTCGCGAGGTACGGCACATCACCGCAAGCAGCTTCGTCATCTAGTGGTAGTTACAGTATTAGTAATAGCAGCCACCTGTGGCTAGTGGCAGGTCTCTCTCCTGTCCTTTTAATGAAAGACATCAGGTCAGTGACACCATACCGCAGTTAGAATACTCGGTGATTGCACACGCCTTTGAGGAGCGAATTTCGTCCACAAGGATACAGAATTCGGCAGGAGGGTACAGCGACCCTGTCGGGTTTCTTAAAGCGTGCCTTCCTGTCGTGGAAAAGGAGCTCGTCAAGGCAGTCAATGATCATCAGTATCTCGCCATTAAATGCGGTGCAGTGCTCTGCATCAAACTGTCGCACCTCCCCAAGTTGATTCTGGTACTGAAGAGACAAGTTTTCATTATCTTCTGGGTGAGAGGGGGAGAGGGGGGGGGGATGGCTTGATAACGCGGGGCACGTCAATCGCCCAGTGGTTTAGTGAATCCATCTTGAGTGCTACAACGGACCGGTTTTCCGAGATGGAAGTTAGGGGGTCAGCTAAAGTACTCAGCCGAATACTACACCTGGACATCCATACACATGTCTGTGATCCGGTAAATGGAGGGTACAGCTATACAGAGCTACCTAAAGATATAGCTGATGAGAGGGCATGTATTAATGTCGAAAATAGAAAAGACCAGGCTTGTTTTGCATGGTCAATCCCGACTTGCGAGAGAAATTACGAGAAAGATCCGCAGCGTACACGTAAATACAATGTACCCAAAGATATTATCCCTGGAGGGTATAACTTAATGGTATCGAGTTCCCCATCAAGATCCAGGACATACCTAAATTTGAGCTGCACAATACTAGAATATCGGTTCATGTTGAACGCCCAGAGATGAAAAGCAAGTCAGATGAGAAGGACAAGTACATTGCCGTAGCCCCCCCCCCCCTCCATTTCTCAAAATTTGTGAGTGAGCGTGAGATGCACGTAAACATGCTCTTATTCTCCGCTGAGAAAAATAAGTAGAAAGGCAATTATCATTATGTTTGGATCAAAGACATGTCTCGACTCCTTTCTCCCCAGCTGAGCACATAAGCAGCATATTTGCTTAAAGTGCCTCAATGCCTTTTCCTTGGAGAAGTTATTAGCAGAGCATGTAGTAGATTGCGCTTCCAAGGACCTGATACGTGTTAATATGTCTACTGAGGAAAAAAAACAAATTCATAAAGTTTAAAAATGCTCACCACCAGGAATGATGCCCGTTTGTAATGTATGCCGACTTTGAACCCCTACTCACTCCTGTGACCCGCTGTGAAGGTGACCCCACGACCTCACATACCAGCTTCACAGAAAAGTATGTACCATTTGTGGCAGCTTACCAAATTGTAGCCGGCCGAAGTGGCCGTGCGGTTAAAGGCGCTGCAGTCTGGAACCGCAAGACCGCTACGGTCGCAGGTTCGAATCCTGCCTCGGGCATGGATGTTTGTGATGTCCTTAGGTTAGTTAGGTTTAACTAGTTCTAAGTTCTAGGGGACTAATGACCTCAGCAGTTGAGTCCCATAGTGCTCAGAGCCATTTGAACCATTTGAACCAAATTGTATCGTCCTATGACTCAAGTCTTAACCGCTACAAATCTTATGTCGGGGATAATCCTATGGTTTGGCTGCTAAATGAACTCGAAAAACGTTCATGGGAGGTTGATAAGCTTCACAGCTACAACGTTCCCATGACCAAATCGAAGGAGAATGAGGATTTGTACAATAACGCGGATGACTGTTATATGTGTGAGCTGCCGTTAGATAGAAAAGCGGAAACTCCTCATAGGGACCACTGTCATCTTACAGGGAAGTTCGGCGGCGCAGCTCACAGTAGTTGCAGTTTGAAGTACTAGTTACCAAGGCACATACCCGTTTTCTTCCATAATTTAAGTGGGTACGACACTCATTTTCCAGTTGAGCACTTGGCTGTTTCGCCATGGAGAAAGATCAGGTCAGTGTCCTACCTGAGGGCGTCGGGAAATACATTTCATTCTCCAAACGAATGACGCCAAGAATTACGCTCCGCGTCCTTGACAGACTACATTTTATGCAGGTGCCACTCCAGAAACTCGTTGAAACTCTACCTCAGAAGGACATGCATATCACTCGAGTTGCATTTCCCGATGTGGAAAAGTTTCAACATACGACTAGGAAGGGATTTATCCCATATGAGTATGCGGATAGTATGGGAAAATTCAACGAAACCAGGCTAGCCAACATTACTGCATTTTCCAGCAACCTTGCGGGCGATGCCATAACGGATGCAGAATAGGAGTATGCTGTGAATGTCTGGCGGGAATTCAACATATCCACTTTAGGAGAGTACGCACAGCTTTACATTGAGACAGACGTGCGCTTGATTGCGGACGTCTTCGAGTAATTCCGGAGTCTATGCACGACAGCATATTCTCTGGATCCCTCCTTTTATTACACAACATCTGAGTTGTCTTGGGACACAATGCACAAGAAAACAAAGAGCAGCATCGAATCATTTACCGATGCTAAAATGCTTCTTTTCTTTGAGCGAGGGATCCGTGGGGGACTTTGCCAATGTGTCTATAGGTATGCGAAGGCAAATAACCCACAGATGGATGACAGATTCAGTGCATCCCTTGATTCGAGTTACATAATGTACATGGATGTAAATAACTTACACGGGCATGCATGCAACAATCGCTGCCGATTGGTGAGTTTCGATGGCTACCCGAAGGCGAATGCAAGGGATTAGGTGAAACAATCATGAGCGGTATGGCGACTGATTCTGATGTTGGGTATGTGGTGGCGGCAGAACTCACATACCCTATTAGTTTGCATGATTCGCACCCCGATTTTCCACTGTGTCCAGAGCAACTAGTTCCGTGAGGAGGCTCCACGCCAAAACAGATGACAACGCTAGGGAATAAGCGGAGATACATTATTCATTCTCGTAATATCCAGCAGTGTCTCAGATTGGATATGGAACTGGTTAGAATCACTGGGGCTATTCCTTCCAGCAGCCCCTCTGGTTGATGGAGCATATTGATTTGAATACAAGACAGAGAGCTTCCACGACGTGTGACTTTGAGAAAGATTTTTATAAAATAATGAATAATTCAGTTTTCGGTAAAACAATGGAGGATTTGAGGGAGCGATCGACGTGAAATTTTGATTGTAACTGAATGGGATGGGCGCTATGGCGTAATAAAATGCATTGCCAGGCCAAATTTTAAGTGGGTCACCATATTCTATAAGAATTTTTTTGCTGTGGAGATGGAGAAGACTGCAGTAGAGTTTACGAAACCTGTTTACGTGCGGATTTGCATACTAGACCTATCCAAACTCGACATGTACCGCTTTCATCATGAGTATGAGAAAACACATTTCGCAGATCCTAAATTACGTTATATGGATACAGATTACTTAATCTGTTGGGTGAAGAACTGTGCTCTATATGAAGTAATGGGGGTACCACGGAAATGAATTCGACACGTCCTCATACACGGCGGATAATCCTGATAGAATTGTTCCACAGACCAAGAACGTTATCGGCCTTATGAAAGACGAGGTGAATGGATTGCCGATTGTAGAGTTTGTAAGTCTTCGATCAAAAATGTACGCGTATCGCACATTGGAATGTGCCACTCAGAGGTGGCCTAATGCTGTTCGTCATATCGCATCGAGAGCCCTCTCTATCAAAGACTACTTGCGGTGTCTGTACAGTGGTGCTCACAGTGCTGCACCACAGCCTCCGCATATGGTACGGCAAAGTAGTGTTCGATCGAGAGGACACGAAGTGTCCACTGTGCTGCTGTCTAAAAGCGGCTTGTCGCCTCATGACGATAAAAGGGTCATTTGTGACGACGGGGTTGAAATTCTCCAGTACTCACACTACTTACTTGTTGCGAGAGAAGGGACTCTGATTGAGTGAGAGGGAGAGAAGGAGAGAGAGAGAGAGAGAGAGAGAGAGAGAGAGAGAGAGAGAGAGAGCGAGAGAGAGTAAGAGAGAGAGAGAGTGAGACAGAGAGAGTGTGTGTCTGGAGAGTAGTAGTATGACCCTTTTATCATAGTGTAAGTAATTTTCTGTGTATGTGTGTGTGTGGTGCAAATATTTATTTATATGTACTATGTACACGTAGATATACACACACGCCATGTGTGAAAGAAAAAGATAAACATGTGTGCGTGAGAAAAAGTAAAAAATTTAAAAAAATCATAAACAAAAAAATGTATTTATGTTTATTTAAAAGACCATAAACAGAAAAAGAATTAGTATACAGGGTGAAAAGTATTTAAACCGACAAACTCTGGGAGGTTGTAGGGGACATCCAAAACAAATATTTTTCCTAATGTCATTTTTTCCTATGAGGATTATTTAAACCGTCGGAGGCCGTATTACGATCTTAGCTGCTGTCCACCAGTGTAGTAGTGCATTGTCTCTGTTTACTAATGGAGCGATACATATGGGGTGAGTACACTGATATGGTTGGTGCGTACTACGTAGCGCACCACAACGGACGAGCTGCACAGCGGGTTTATCAACAACAATATCCTAATCGCCGTATCTCGCATCATACGACCTTTGCTGCTGTGTACCAACGCCTGCGTGAGACCGGGTCATTTAGCAGATTACGTGGACAGGGACGCCCTCGCACGGTAAGAACGCTGTAATTTGAGGAAGATGTCTCGCAGCATGTGGAGCGGGATCCTTCAATCAGCATTCGTGCAATTGCACATAACATGGAGACGAATCAGACGAATGTAAGAACAGTCCTTCGAGAGCAGATTTTACGTCCATTTCACTTACAGCGTGTCCACAACCTGGAACCAGTTGATTATCCACCCAGAGTACAGTTTTCGCAGTGGTACCTGGAACAGTGTGAAATGCATCCTACATTTCCATCCTCTGTGTTGTTTACCGATGAAGCAACGTTCGGACGTGATGGAGTCATCAACATGCACAATGCGCATGTTTGGACTGAGGATAATCCTCATGCCACAGTTCCTAACGCTCATCAAGTGCGGTTCTTCGTTAATGCGTGGGTCGGTGTTGTTGGCGACTGTTTAATTGGGCCGTATCAGCTACCTAGACCATTAAATGGCAGGCACTATTACAATTTTCTCGCCAGAGCATTGCCAGAATTGCTGGAAGACGTCACGCTCCCTACAAGACAACGCATGTGGTTCCAACATGACGGGGCGCCGGCACATTTCAGTCGTCGTGTGCGTCGATTCCTGGACCGACGGTTCCCAGAAAAGTGGATTGGCAGAGGTGGTCCTGTGCCATGGCCTGCTCGATCCCCAGATATGTCCCCTCTCAACTTTTTTGTGTGGGGAGAGATGCGCAACATTGTTTACGTAACTCCTGTTGCATCAGAAGAGGATCTGGTTGCCCGGATAATAGCAGCAGCAGGAACAATTCAGGATACTCCTGGGGTTTTTGCCCGTGTCAGACAGAACATGATCCGACGGTGTACCCTTTGTTTACGTGTCAGTGGAGGCATTTTTGAAAATCTACTGTAATTGAAATTGGGTTGTGTTAATGTGTTGTGTCTTGGTCATAAAAAAAAGGAAAAGTGTTTGTTGGTTTAATTAATTTGCCGCCAGAGAAATCTTCCTCTACCGGTTTAAATACTCCTCATAGGAGAAAATGACATTAGGAGAAAATATTTGTTTTGATGTCCCCTACAACCTCCCAGAGTTTGTCGGTTTAAATACTTTTCACCCTGTATTTCTTTATTCATACGTATGTGTACCCTGTGAATACACTACTGGTCATTAAAATTGCTACACCACGAAAATGACGTGCTACAGACGCGAAATTTAATCAACAGAAAGAAGATGCTGTGATATGCAAATGATTAGCTTTTCAGAGCATTCACACAAGGTTGGCGCTGGTGGCGACACCTACAACGTGCTGACATGAGGAAAGCCCGCATCTCGTGGTCGTGCGGTAGCGTTCTCGCTTCCCACGCCCGGGTTCCCGGGTTCGATTCCCGGCGGGGTCAGGGATTTTCTCTGCCTCGTGATGGCTGGGTGTTGTGTAATGTCCTTAGGTTAGTTAGGTTTAAGTAGTTCTAAGTTCTAGGGGACTGATGACCATAGCTGTTAAGTCCCATAGTGCTCAGAGCCATTTGAACCATTTGACATGAGGAAAGTTTCCAACCGATTTCTCATACACAAACAGCAGTTAACCGGCGTTGCCTGGTGAAACGTTGTTGTGATGCCTCGTGTAAGGAGGAGAAATGCGTACCATCACGTTTCCGACTTTGATAAAGGTCGGATTGTAGCCTATCGCGATTGCGGTTTATCGTATCGCGACATTGCTGCTCGCGTTGGTCGAGATCCAATTACTGTTAGCAGAATATGGAATAGGTGGGCTCAGGAGGGTAATACGAAACGCCGTGCTGGATCCCAACGGCCTCGTATCACTAGCAGTCGAGATGACAGGCATCTTATCCGCATGGCTGTAACGGATCGTGCAGCCACGTCTCGATCCCCGAGGCAACAGATGGGGACGTTTGCAAGACAACAATCATCTGCATGAACAGTTCGACGACGTTTGCAGCAGCATGGACTATCAGCTCGGAAACCATGGCTGCGGTTACCCTTGACGCTGCATCACAGACAGGAGCGCCTGCGATGGTGTACTCAACGACGAACCTAGGTGCCCGAATGGCAAAACGTCATTTTTTTGTATAAATCCAGGTTCTGTTTACAGCATCATGATGGTCGCATCCGTGTTTGGCGACATCGCAGTGAACGCACATTGGAAGCGTGTATTCGTCATCGCCATACTGGCGTATCACCGGGAGGTGGGGGGGGGGTGGTATAGGGTGCCATTGGTTACACGTCTCGGTCACCTCTTGTTCGCATTGACGGTACTTTGAACAGTGGACGTTACATTTCAGATGTGATACGACCCGTGGCTCCACCCTTCATTCGATCCCTGCGAAAGCCTACATTTCAGCAGGATAATGCACGACCGCATGTTGCAGGTCCTGTACGGGCCTTTGTGGATACAGAAAATGTTTGACTGCTGCCCTGGTCAGCACATTCTCCAGATCTCTCACCAATTGAAAACGTCTGGTCAATTGTAGCCGAGCAACTGGTTCGTCACAATACGCCAGTCACTACTCTTGATGAACTGTGGTATAGTGTTGAAGCTGCATGGGCAGCTGTACCTGTACACGCCATACAAGCTCTGTTTGACTAAATGCCCAGGCGTATCAAGGCCGTTATTACGGCCAGAGGTAGTTGTTCTGGGTACTGATTTCTCAGGAGCTATGCACCCAAATTGTGTGAAAATGAAATCACGTATCAGTTCTAGTATAATATATTTGTCCAATGAATACCCGTTTATCAACTGCATTTCTTCTTGGTGTAGCAATTTTAATGGCCAGTAGTGTATGTAGCTACACAGCACTTGTGTCTTGTAAATAAATTTGTTAAACCATTTGCTTGTTGTAAATAGAATATTTTATAAGTTTTTGCCTGCCGATAGCCATCGAACTCATATTAGTTTTTAAGTGTATATATATCTATATAGCTCACAGTCCACAAGAATTAGTATTATTGTAAATAACTTTGCCATTTACACTTTGTAAATTGGTTACTAAGTGTGCACAGTTCATAAGAATTATTGTAAAAGCTATGCTACTGGGACTGTGGAATTTAGTTGTAGTAGTAAAATAAGTATCTCCGCATTAGTGTTTATCGTAGATTTATATATCAGTGCTCAACGAGTTGTTACTGTTGTAGTATGTAAGTTAAAAGTATCTCTTCATTGGAATAGCAGAGTCAAATTTAACTCAAGAACTATATTGTACCTCAAGAACTGAAATGTAATCTCAAGAACTTAACTCTATTTGTGTGAACTGAATAAACGAAAAAAATTCGTTACCATACATCTTTGCTGTTATTTACAAATAACCTATCCCCATTGCATTATATATATATATATATATATATATATATATATATATATATATATATATATATATATATACGCTGTACATGTCACAAATGACGTTAGTTTTTATGAAGATGCGTGCTATTAAGGAAGTGAAGTTAAGACAGAGAATAACAAAATATAGAGAATGGTGGCCTGGAATTACGCCTGTCGTGCAGCACAAATTGGGTTATGGGAGCAGGATGTACGAGACCGCGTCCACTTCCAATAACATATGGCAAGCATGTCTAAAATCATTTCTAGGAGAACCATAGACATAGTACCTGGATGAAACTGTATACTGTCAAAGTGAGAACAGGGTGAAGAGAAATCATACGAATTTTATAAGGTAAAAATACATTTATTTCTCAAAGTAATTTTACGTTTTCATAAGCAGACACAGCAACACTATTTTCGCACATCTTCTTGAGTCGATGGAGAGCAGGACACCTCTAGAATTCCAGGTCTTGAATGGCAGTAAACCTGAAGATTCAACGCGTCCATGAGATCTTCTCCGCCACTCCCGTGTGGTCGTATAATCGAAGCGACGTCACCGTATCTTTATAGAATATACGAGCATCATCCCAGTGAATTCCACGGTGGAAATGTGTTAACCATTTCACACTCTTGCGTGTTTTAGCACATTTCACATCCTGGAAAGACCTCGGTGATAAAATCCTTGCTGGGAATGTCTATTTTTCCGGCATCGTCAGTGTATGCCATATCTTTAAATATGAACTATCTTCGCTCATCATCATAGAAACCATGAAGTAAAGAAGCAGATCACTAAAAAAGTAATAGCATCTTACTTGGCTACGAAACAGACATTATTATTATTATCATTATTGATCTTTTCAACTATAAGCCAATACAATACATTTTAAATGATGGTGGTCGATCAATGTGGCCTTAAAGCAGGGCTCATACTTTGAAATGAGTTCATCCCTTTTAAACACGTCAGGTAGCAAATAAAATCTGTGTGATGTATATCACATTATAATGGTACAAGTTGTGTAGGGAACATGTAGTAATCAAAACTGCTCACGTGTCAACACTTTAATCAGTTTCATACAAATATCCGTGAGCACATCACACACATTTCTTCATTTCAACCGCATTCATTTCAACAATGACTTGGCTGTCTGAACATATAAGACGCCACTGTGTGTTGCTGGATTTACAAATATCAAAAATACGAAAAGGTTTCGTGGAAGTGGCGAAATCGATAAAACAAACGAAAAGACGCTAGGCCTTTTTTAAATTGTAATTACATCATTTATTCATCGACAAATATGTGATGGCGGGCGGCTGTTTTGCTACTGGGCAGTGTGAAAACGACACCCAGCTGGTGTGAGTGTGGATGTATAATACATTTTCTTTTTATATATCTATAAATGGTAGTCAGATATGTTATGCTGCTTGAACGTAAAGATACTGTGGCTTATATTCCGCTATATCACCAGACGTTTGTGGGAAGTACTCAGACTACTGTTCATGCAAAAATATTAACATATGTAGAGTCGTGAGTGGAGGATACATTTAACGTGATAAATAGTAATTTCAACGCATTGACGAGTATATCCGAACATAAGGAGTGATAGATTCATTTCATAAACAGCTGCATAATATAGGAATGCGAGGATTCTGCCGGATCTGCTGTGGTGTACAAACTGGATGGGCAATAGGGCTGTAACAAAATGGATACCCAGAACGATCTCTCATTGGCTCCCCTAAGCATATCCTCATGTTTTCCTTGTTGCACTATCGAATGCGGCGTTGATTACAGTACACCAAACCGTGTCGGTGACGTCTTTCGAACCCTTTCGTCCACGGGAGGGCTGTTGATTATCACATAGTGCCGGACGCCTGTGCTTTTACAGTACTTGTTTGAGAGAGTCTTGTCAGGATGCAGAACCTTCCAGAAGTGGTGCTGGGTTTCCAAGAGGTTGGGAGGGGTAGGGGTGACATGGAAAACCACTTACGCAAACAGTAGGTTAAGAACCTGTCAAGCAAAAAGATGGATTATCGCCAAAGGATCTTAATCCTCTGAGCAGAACAAAAGCTGAAGGACCTGTCAATCAAAAAAGAGCAGTAGTTTTGCCCCTGAATGTATACTTTGTCAGGATTATTGCAGGCATTGGGTTTACGACATACAGAAAGACATGAGCTACGAGTTATTGATCGTCACCACTTTATTTCTATAAGGGCATTTATAATAACGTGCTCACTACGTTGACCCGTCATAACTGTGTCTGACGCCCTACCACGAATAAATACTGATATGTCAAGACTCCAATGCGAGCCGGAAAAAGACATAAATTCCGCGTTGACACTACGCACGTTGGAAACAGTTCTGCCCGTGTAGGGGGCCGCGTCGCGATGCGACTACAGCGTATATGGCGGCGCTCTGCAGTCGGCGTATAATGACACCGCAGTTCGTCAGCATTCCAAGATAGCTCCAGCTCACACTACACGCCACAAATTGATGAGGCAGTGGATGTTCTTTCTACTGCTGTCCAAGACGCAATGTCTAACGCCATTCCACATACAACACCACAACAACACTCGACGGCCTTGCCCCAGGAAATCCTGGGCCTTATCTCAATGAGGAACCGCCTCAGGAGAAACCGGCAGCATACCAGGCGTCCGTTCTATAAACTACACATTAACAGACTCCAGGGACTAATACAGGAAGAACCACAAACAATCAAAAACGAGCGTTGGGGGCAGAAACTCTTAGGGTAAGATGCCACACGTTCTGGCGTGTGGAAGCTATCTAGGCACTTCACCAGATAGAAACATTATATTCCTACTCTACAACGCTCAGACGGCCCTGCATACTCCGCGAACGAGAAGGCAGAGCTTATGGCCACAACACTTGCAGCGTCCTTCATGCCAAATCTGGCTCCTTCAGACCCAGTATTCAAACTCGAAACGGACCAAGAGGTTACACAGTTTGTACCCCAGCTCACAGGCAACAAAATCCGACGTACTAGCACAAACGAAATGGCTTGGGCTATCAAGCATTCCATGCTAGGTAAGCCCGTAGTCCCGATGGTATTCAAAACCGTGTCCTCCAGGAGTTTATGGACAGAGCCGGAGAATACCTTACACACATAAAGAATGCCATCTTACAACACCAACACTCCCCCGTCCAAATTCCTGATGTTCAGAAAGCCAGGGAAAGACCACTCCCTCTACGCTCGCCCAGCAAGACTGTCGAGAAGGTAATACTAAAACGCATTACTAGGTTGGTTGGTTGGTTTTTGGGGGAGGAGACCAGACAGCGAGGTCATCGGTCTCATCGGTTTAGGGGCGGATGGGGAAGGAAGTCGGCCGTGCCCTTTGAAAGGAACCATCCCGGCATTTGCCTGGAGCGATTTAGGGAAATCACGGAAAACCTAAATCATGATGGCCGGAGACGGGATTGAACCGTCGTCCTCCCGAATGCGAGTCCAGTGTGCTAACCACTGCGCCACCTCGCTCGGTGCATTACTAGGTACTGGACCGCCAATGACACCCTAAGGCCGGAGCAATTCGGCTTTAGGAATCACCACTGAACAACAAAACATCTCCTCCAGGTACCTGAACATACAACACTCGGGCCGGCCGAAGGGGCCGAGCGGTTCTAGGCGCTACAGTCTGGAACAGCGCGACCGCTACGGTCGCAGGTTCGAATCCTGCCTCGGGCATCGATGTGTGTGATGTCCTTAGGTTAGTTAGGTTTAAGTAGTTCTAAGTTCTAGGGGACTGATGACCGCAGCAGTTAAGTCCCATAGTGTTCAGAGCCATTTGAACCACACAACACTCGGTTACAACATGAACAAAGCCACAGGGGCAATGTTCCTGGACATCGAAAAAGCATTCGACCGTCTCTGGAAAAACGGCCTCATACGCAGACTAAGCGATGCTGGTTTCTCCGACAGGCTGGTACGCTCATACTCTCATATCTCACGAACAGGTGTTTCAACACTGACTTGCAGGGCAAACAATCGACATAACACGGTATCGAAGCTGGAGTACCCCACGGAAGCGTACTGGGGTCCATCTTGTTGAACCTCTACATTAATGATCTCCCAGCAAAACAAAACATGACACTGGCCATCTACGTCGATGACACAACCATCCTTGCGCAAGCCTGGAAAACGAACATAAATTCAGGATTAGAGATAGCCCCTTTTTTTGTCATAGTTCGTTGCACCTGTTAGTGGCGGACGTCCCCTGACGCCCGTTGAAGTTCTTTGTTGATCCATTCACTTATTTATTATTATTATTATTATTACAGAGGGCAGCTAACCCTCTGACCGAACACGCTGAGCTACCGTACCGGCAACACCTAGAACTGTCGAACCTTGTTGGAACGATGGCGTATTAAAGTAAATATCGACAACTACGAAGCAGTTCTGTTCACACGCAGACCGAAACTGCTGCGCAAACATCAACACTGTAGACGGCAAACTCTACATGCACACCCAATACGTTTTCGAGAGGAAGAAAGATTGGTGTCTGGATGGACCGGAAACTTACATGGGGAGGGGAGAGGGGGACACAGAATACGCTGCCAACAGTGTGCACACGAGGCTTAGACAACTCTACCCAATGTTCAACAGGGGAAGAACACTAAATAGAAGGGTATCGAGGTCCATATACATGACACTGATAAGACGTCTGATGATGTACGCAGCTCCCGTCTGGGGATATGCAGCTCCTACACGCCTGCGCCGCGTGCAGATCAAACAGAACAGAGTGCTACGCATCATTAGCAACGCTCCATGCTACACTCGCACCATGGACCTTCACAATGAATACCGCCTTGAAACCCTCAAGGATGTATTCAAAAAACTCGTCACACGGCTATACAGGAACTCGATCAATTGTTTCATCCTTAATCTGGGGAACTATGAGCACAAAATAGGTGGAAGCATAAGCGACCAAAGATACTGTTAGCTAGGGCATATCCACCTAGTGCGAGGTAACACACACTCACAAGCGACAACATCGGCAAGCCCCTGCACATCAGCAATACTGCTATCACAGCCGACCAACAGGCAACAGCAGGGACACCAGCAAGCTCGCACACTACCCCACAAACAAACCGCCAACACTAACCTGCGCTGTGAATCCGGTATATGACCAATCGGAATCTAACCGATTATGACCTTAAACTATTACAGGTATGCTGTGCTGGTCGAGAAGTCAACGCCGGCAGCCCGCTACAACCACCGAGTAACAACGCCTCGCTACGTCAAAGATATCCGTCTGCATGATACCCACCACTGACTTACCTAACCCTTGCATGATCTGTCGCAGATAGCAAGCAATCCGCTACTGCTCTTACTACTCGACAAGACTATTTCAGTGGGTTTTTTTCCCTTGGCTCTTGCCTTTGCACTTGTTTTCGTCTGCCCTTCAAACTGGTACACTTCGTTCAACTTTCGACTCAATCTATCTCCAGAAGAGCGCGTATTAAAGGTTAATCTTAACCGGACACAGCCGGCCTGGGTGGCCGAGCGGTTCTAGGTGCTACAGTCTGGAACCGTGCGACAGCTACGGTCGCATGTTCGAATCCTGCCTCGGGCATGGATGTGTGTGATGTCCTTAGGTTAGTTAGGTTTAAGTAGTTCTAAGTTCTAGGGGACAGATGACCTTAGAAGTAAAGTCCAATAGTGCTCAGAGCTACACTCCTGGAAACTGAAATAAGAACACCGTGAATTCATTGTCCCAGGAAGGGGAAACTTTATTGACACATTCCTGGGGTCAGATACATCACATGATCACACTGACAGAACCACAGGCACATAGACACAGGCAACAGAGCATGCACAATGTCGGCACTAGTACAGTGTATATCCACCTTTCGCAGCAATGCAGGCTGCTATTCTCCCATGGAGACGATCGTAGAGATGCTGGATGTAGTCCTGTGGAACGGCTTGCCATGCCATTTCCACCTGGCGCCTCAGTTGGACCAGCGTTCGTGCTGGACGTGCAGACCGCGTGAGACGACGCTTCATCCAGTCCCAAACATGCTCAATGGGGGACAGATCCGGAGATCTTGCTGGCCAGGGTAGTTGACTTACACCTTCTAGAGCACGTTGGGTGGCACGGGATACATGCGGACGTGCATTGTCCTGTTGGAACAGCAAGTTCCCTTGCCGGTCTAGGAATGGTAGAACGATGGGTTCGATGACGGTTTGGATGTACCGTGCACTATTCAGTGTCCCCTCGACGATCACCAGTGGTGTACGGCCAGTGTAGGAGATCGCTCCCCACACCATGATGCCGGGTGTTGGCCCTGTGTGCCTCAGTCGTATGCAGTCCTGATTGTGGCGCTCACCTGCACGGCGCCAAACACGCATACGACCATCATTGGCACCAAGGCAGAAGCGACTCTCATCGCTGAAGACGACACGTCTCCATTCGTCCCTCCATTCACGCCTGTCGCGACACCACTGGAGGCGGGCTGCACGATGTTGGGGCGTGAGCGGAAGACGGCCTAACGGTGTGCGGGACCGTAGCCCAGCTTCATGGAGACGGTTGCGAATGGTCCTCGCCGATACCCCAGGAGCAACAGTGTCCCTAATTTGCTGGGAAGTGGCGGTGCGGTCCCCTACGGCACTGCGTAGGATCCTATGGTCTTGGCGTGCATCCGTGCGTCGCTGCGGTCCGGTCCCAGGTCGACGGGCACGTGCACCTTCCGCCGACCACTGGCGACAACATCGATGTACTGTGGAGACCTCACGCCCCACGTGTTGAGCAATTCGGCGGTACGTCCACCCGGCCTCCCGCATGCCCACTATACGCCCTCGCTCAAAGTCCGTCAACTGCACATACGGTTCACGTCCACGCTGTCGCGGCATGCTACCAGTGTTAAAGACTGCGATGGAGCTCCGTATGCCACGGCAAACTGGCTGACACTGACGGCGGCGGTGCACAAATGCTGCGCAGCTAGCGCCATTCGACGGCCAACACCGCGGTTCCTGGTGTGTCCGCTGTGCCGTGCGTGTGATCATTGCTTGTACAGCCCTCTCGCAGTGTCCGGAGCAAGTATGGTGGGACTGACACACCGGTGTCAATGTGTTCTTTTTTCCATTTCCAGGAGTGTATTTGAACCATTTAACCGGACACAAGCAAAACAAGCAGTACCCTCATCCTTCGAAGACCTCACTTAGCGTAAACTAACCAATATGCAGAGAAGGCTTCACGCCATTGTGGGCGTGGAGGGGCTCCACTGAATCCGTCAGGCGCTGAAAGGTGGCTGGCGGATTGCGAAGTCCAATGGCATACGCAAGTATTTATACAGTCCTATGTATGTAACAAACGTAGTCTTTGCTCGATCATCTGGATGAACTGTCAACTCATGATATCCACTTGTTAGATCACAAACCGAAAAAATTCGACATCTGCCCAAGCAATCCTGGGCTGCTATCAGTGTAAGTAGGCTGTTTAGGTTTTTATATTGGTAACGTCACGTAGCGCTCTGTATGAAAATCACTGGCTGTGCTGTGTGCAGTCTGTGGCTGGTTGGCATTGTTGTAATATTCGCTATTGCAGTGTTGGGCAGTTGGCTGTGAACAGCGCGTAGCGTTGCGCAGTTGGAGGTGAGCCGCCAGCAGTGGTGGATGTGGGGAGAGAGATGGAGGAGTTTTAAGACCGGATGATCTGGACGTGTGTCCATCAGAGAGAGTAAATTTGTAATACTGGATATCATGAACTGATATATATATTATGACTTTTGAACACTATTAAGGTAAATACATTGTTTGTTCTCTATCAAAATCTTTCATTTGCTAACTATGCCTATCAGTAGTTAGTGCCTTCAGTAGTTAGAATCTTTTATTTAGCTGGCAGTATTGGCGCTCGTTGTATTGCAGTAGTTCGAGTAACGAAGATTTTTGTGAGGTAAGTGATTCATGAAAGGTATATGTTATTGTTAGTCAGGGCCATTCTTTTGAAGGGATTATTGAAAGTCAGAGCGCGTCGCGCTAAAAATATTGTGTGTCAGTTTAGTTTTGATCAGAATAGGTAAAGAGCGAAATGTCTGAGTACGTTCAGTTCTGCTCAGCTGTTTGAAAATCAAATAACGTAAGGGGTTTACCAGCACAGTAATTCAATAATTTTTCTAAGGGGACGTTTCATATGTTGATGTCACTGTTTTTGATTTTGTTCAAGCCTTTGTCCCATTTGTTGCATTAACTGTAATAACAATGCACTGGTGTCTGAAACATGTTCCTCAGTGCTATTCAGCAGTGCATTTGAACCGGCAATATTCGCATTTTGAAAAGCATAAAATGTGTCTTTACTCATTTGAGAGAACGGTGAGGACGCAAAACCTGAATTTACAGTATTTGCAAGATTGTGTCCCGTCATTTCGGATTCCTGAGGTGAGCTGTTGCCGACCGATCGATCGATAATGCTTCCCTGTTCACTAATTGTTTCACTATTTACACCATTATTTGCCGCCCGCTCCATTTCCCTATGCACAATTCCCAAATTACTACTTTGAACATTAGTTAATTCATTACTCGGTGGCGCTAACGCACTGATTTCGTCTTCACTGTCATTTCTCAGTTTACTTTGGAGCCTAGTATTACGTTTTTCACACGCCATTATTGTCAAAATATTTCACACGATAACACAGAAAAGCACAACTTGAAGAGCAAAATAAAAAAAACACATTAACATAGCACTGAAAATAATATCACGTTAACTGCTAGTGCAGCTGCGAAATACTTGGGGCAAATATACATGCATGCCACAACTGTTTTACTGTACAACAATGAAAATCTACAACTACAAAGGAAATTCTCTCTCTAATTACGCGCTAGCAATAAACAAAAGCTACACTAATTACACAAACTACAAGAAAAAATCAGGAAGTTCAAGTGAGGTATCCTCGGCTAAGGGTCGACATATGAAACGTCCCCTTAGAAAAATTATTGAATTACTGTGCTGGTAAACCCCTTACGTTATTTGATTTTCAAACAGCTGAGCAGAACTGAACGTACTCAGACATTTCGCTCTTTACCTATTCTGATCAAAACTAAACTGACACACAATATTTTTAGCGCGACGCGCTCTGACTTTCAATAATCCCTTCAAAAGAATGGCCCTGACTAACAATAACATATACCTTTCATGAATCACTTACCTCACAAAAATCTTCGTTACTCGAACTACTGCAATACAACGAGCGCCAATACTGCCAGCTAAATAAAAGATTCTAACTACTGAAGGCACTAACTACTGATAGGCATAGTTAGCAAATGAAAGATTTTGATAGAGAACAAACAATGTATTTACCTTAATAGTGTTCAAAAGTCATAATATATATATCAGTTCATGATATCCAGTATTACAAATTTACTCTCTCTGATGGACACTCGTCCAGATCATCCGCTCTTAAAACTCCTCCATCTCTCTCCCCACATCCACCACTGCTGGCGGCTCACCTCAAACTGCGCAACGCTACGCGCTGTTCACAGCCAACTGCCCAACACTGCAATAGCGAATATTACAACAATGCCAACCAGCCACAGACTACACACAGCACAGCCAGTGATTTTCATACAGAGCGCTACGTGGCGTTACCAATATAAAAACCTAAACAGCCTACTTACATCAGGTTTGGTCAGGTGTAAATGTCTGGTGTGGTTACTGCATTCAAAGCTCGGCAGTCCACGCAAAAACGGAACTGTGGTTTGCTGGAAACAGATTTCTTTTTACGGTGAAAATAATGGTGCATCTGAAGGATCTCTTGGTTCTATAATTCCTGCCTCCAGTTCTTCTTTAACCATTTCTTCTACCAGCTCTCTTTGGCGGAATAGTACTCTGTAAAGTTTCTGAGTGATCGGTGCCGCATTTCCAATATGTTTACGATGCTAAATCAGATGAGTGACGGGTAAATTTCGACGTTCTCGGAAAAGATCCGCATACTCTAACAAACCAGGCGCTAAAATCTTCTGCTCTCCAACTGTCAAATTTTCTATCTTCCACCATACCTTATTCTTTAGTTCACTATTAATTTCGACTCCTGACTGCAATTTTACGGTGCCACTACAAAAATTTGTCTTCGTAATTGCGACATTTGAAACTTCATTTAGAATTTGTGTGACATCATTTTTACTTACGCTCAATACTTCAGCAACTTACGTTTCTCGTGCCAATACAACATCGTCGTTGCTCATGTTCGTTATTGTTATTGGGACTCTTAACTACATTCTGTCTCACCACCGTAGCCCACACTTCTAGCAACATAACAATGCATTTTGTCCAGTAGCTCACACTTATCCCACCATTGGGTCAATAACACGAGTTCCTTTTCTGCATCGGTGTGCTCGACTTCCTGCTCCCTGGGGAAGTTGCTGAGTCTGGTCAATCCGTACATCGACTCGGAGAGTCTGAACTGATGCGTCGGTTGCGTTGATCGGTCCCACAACGTCAGTATTACCGCTCCTTTGAGTGCGATCTGAAGAATGATTTCCTAGGTCATAGTATCTACAGCCTAGTCTGTTCTTTCTATCTGCAACAAATACCTCTGGCCCTTTGGTGGGCAAGAAACCAAATCCAAATAAACCGTCATAGTGCGTTTCATTGTTTGAAACTACTTGCACCCTAGCTGTGTATTTTTCTTGGTCTAAACATAATTCTACGTCAACTCCTCCGTAGTTACGTGACTTCTCGCCGTTTAAGAGTTTTAACCTATCCGTTTTGTCAATGTAGCACAACATTAGTGAGGTGTGCTCCTTTGGCAATAAGTCGATTTGTCGTCCGCGATGTGCAGCACCTCTCACAAAGTCATTGTCGACCTGATTTTCGGTGGAGCTAAAAGGAATCTGTCTCGAGCGCGGAGCGGACGGTGTAGTGTTACGTACGTCCCCGTACTATTTAACGATCTGTCAAGATGTCTGTTGCTCGCATTGCCCTTTCTTTTATTGTGACAATCTCTCGATAGGTGGAGCTGTACCCCACAATAGAAGCAAATTCGTTTCTCCTTACAGTCTTTACGTTTATGACCAGGCTTGTTATATCTGTAACATCCTGCATTTGTGTTGAATATGCGACGCTTTCCTTTTGCATATCAAAATGGTTCAAATGGCTCTGAGCACTATGGGACTCAACTGCTGTGGTCATCAGTCCCCTAGAACTTAGAACTACTTAAACCTAACTAACCTAAGGACATCACACACATCCATGCCCGAGGCAGGATTCGAACCTGCGACCGTAGCGGTCGCGCGGTTCCAGACCGACGCGCCTAGAACCACTTGGTCTAAACATAATTCCACGTCAACTCCTCCGTAGTTACGTGACTTCTCGCCGTTTAAGAGTTTTAACCTATCCGTTTTGTCAATGTAGCACAACATTAGTGAGGTGTGCTCCTTTGGCAATAAGTCGATTTGTCGTCCGCGATGTGCAGCACCTCTCATATGGCCGTCTTAATGCTTCCTCGAAGCCAACAGCTGCTTCTGCTACTTCCCGAAACGTCTTACATTGCGCCAGTCTGACTGCTTTGCTTACTTCCTCGCCATACAACCCGTGGATGAACGTGCCTAAAGCTCTCTGATCGGCTTCGAACAGCTGAATATGATTCTCAGTCTCGTCTTCGACCATCCCGTATGTTTGAGCGTTATTGTTTCGGATCCTGTCGGCAAACTGTGCAATAGATTTGTCCCGACGCATCCGCAAATTATGGAGTTGCTCTCTGTAGAATCTGATAGTATTTTTGCGTTTCAATCTCCGAACAACTGTCGCTTTGAATTCATTGCAATCTTCTGATTTCAAGAAAATGAGTTCTGCGCTGATGAAATCTCGTGCGGCTCCCCGAATTCCTAATTTAGCAATTCCTAATTTATCTGAATCAGTCCCGGAATCCAACAAGACAGCTTCTTCAAGTTTACGGCTTTCCCGATAAGCACTGGTATTAGTACTGATGGCTATAATGAGAGGTTCTTTATTAGGACAGTACTGCAAGAGCAATCATTTGAAAAGTCATGTGGAAGGCTGCGCTTACTTCTATCTCTTTTTAACTACTGAATCTCTTTTCGCAAATCGTTTAGAATAGTTTGGAGATCGACCGTGTCACTCGGGTTAAATTCTGCCGTATTGATTTATGTACGCCAACAAAATCATTCAAAGCAAAAGTTTTACAAATCTATCCCTGCCTTCAGTATTGTAGCAAATTCCAGTAGACTAATCTGAATTCCAGTGTTGGATGATCCCGCATTGCCGGATGACGTCCACGCAGCTGCAACAGCTGCTGCTGCTTCTGATTCGCCATGGAGATATGGCAGGAACTCGGAAACTTTCGAAGGAGGAGGAGGAGAGTAGTGTTTAACGTCCCGTCGACAACGAGGTCATTAGAGACGGAGCGCAAGCTCGGGTGAGGGAAGGATGGGGAAGGAAATCGGCCGTGCCCTTTCAAAGGAACCATCCCGGCATTTGCCTGAAGCGATTTAGGGAAATCACGGAAAACCTAAATCAGGATGGCCGGAGACGGAATTGAACCGTCGTCCTCCCGAATGCGAGTCCAGTGTGCTAACCACTGCGCCACCTCGCTCGGTGGAAACTTTCGGAATTTCACACATCGCTTTACCTCCTTAGGAACTGTAATATTTATGGCTGTGCAGTCATCATATTCAGCTACTTGAAGCTCTTCATAGAGCAGTTGAGAATGCAGCAGTGGGAAGATGACGTAATGTGGTTGACAGATGGTTTTTTTGGTATGGGTATCGTGAGAAAGACCGCCTAAATTGTGGTCCTCCTCCGTCATTGGCTGCTGCATTCGGAAATTGCGTGCCAAAATGATAATCTTCTGTTCTTGATATTAGAAAAACTAGACAGCGTATTTACTTGCATTTCATGTAAAAGCATCTCATAATAGATGGCTATCATTCCATTACTTCAAAAGTGTTAATTACTAGCAGAATAGTAAACAGCTGCTAAACGAAAAGACAGACGAAGCACATCGGACATCTTCGGATCGCGATAAATTGGATGGCGGGCGAAGGGGTTCGACTGTAACATCAGAGCTGGTTGGGCAATCTCGGAAGACAGACATGTCTGCCTTAGTCGGTATCGGTTAAGGGCTTTATTATCAGTCTCTCGTTATTTAGGTGTGTAATTGAGAACAGTTTGATGGAAACTATACAAATATGCAGTTCACTGTTTTGCTTATTTTTTTATGGAAGTATGAAGGGTGGAAATTGTTTGTGATTCATAATGTGGAATAATTGTGCAGTTTCTCGTATTCCGCTAATAAAAAGCGAGTGGCATCCCGTATAAACTAACTAATTGAAATTTTAATTACTCACACAATATCAGTTCCTCGTTAAGAGTTTACTACAGCCTGGAGATAACGGATTCACGACCTGCGTGCTGTTTCCTGCGCAGAGGAGAACAACTATAGAAGACTGCAGGTTGGTAAACATTTATCAGAACTTATGCATTCCACACAGGGCGGTGGAAACAAATAGGCACATCGCGTGTACTGCAATCTTAGTAGAAATGAGATCAGTGACACGTCATCTGTGGTAACACAGAGGAGGTATGAAGGAGAGAAATTATCGTGGGAAGGGGTTTATCGTATCCATGTATTTATCTCCCTCTTTCTTTTTCAACTTGCCGTAGACAGTTGGATTTCCATAACTGATCCCCATGTTGACAGCACTTCTATAAGGTGGTTATCAGGTTTGTGTCCTCCGTCGAGGGCCCCCCTTGGTATCTGTCAGGATTATTGCAGGCATTGGGTCCATGAGATACAGAAAGACGCTAGCTACGAGCTACAATAAGCAAAACCTACAACACTCAACACGGAGTAATGCAACAATCCTCAGACAGATGCAAAAATACTGTGATGTAGTTATTGCTGGTGGGGCCGTTGTGCTGCTCTTCTATTGCATTCAGTGAACCTATACACGAGGTGCGTATCGTCCAACTCTTCATCAGTAAACCTACCTATAGTGATACCGTCGACATTTGCACTATCTTGAACTATTTTCTATGCAATATAGATGCAAATCTAATTGGGCAAGAAACCAAACGAAATACAATAAGTATGTAACCTAATGCCGTAGACCACGGGTCCCTCATACAAAATACTCAGAAGGTATCCCTGAATAACTTTTGAAGTTTGTCGTTGCGGTTCTGGTTCACCCTATATACAAGATGTCTCAGGAGGAATGGTCAGTATTCAGGGATATGACAGGAACGATCATTCGAAGCAAAATCTCCCGTAAACATGGACTGTAAAATACATACTTTAAGAGCTATGAACACTTCTATATCTCCGACACTGTGAAACAGATCTCTTCTACTACAAGTCCTTTGCTTTCCATACTTCGAGAGTATGGACCAATACGAGTAGAAAGTGTTCCAGTAAACATAGGCTCTCAAATGCATACCTTAAGATCTATGAGCGCTTCTTCATCTTCGCTACCGTGAACCACATCTCTTCTACTGAACAAGTGCTCATAGCTCTTAAGGTATGCACTTCAGAGCCCAGATTTACTGCACAACTTTTACTTGTTTTGATCCATACTATCTCCTCCTAAAATATGGAAAACAAAGAGGCAGTAGAAGAGATTTTTTTGCTGTATCGAAGATGGAATGCTCATACCTCTTTAGGTATGCATTTAGACCCATGTTTGCTAGACATTTTTGCTTCGAATGATCGTGTAACTATCAAGTCTGCTCTTTGCTGACGATGGTTACACAATCATTAGAAGCAAAAATGTCTAGCAAACATGGGTTCAGCAGCTGCCTCCTTGCCATTCTGGCATACGGTGACCAATTAGCGGCATCATCTCTTCGCTTTCTGTTGGCGGCTCCAAGTGTCGCACTGCGGACACTTAACACAAAAAATTTCTAGCAGACTTCCACCACTCGGACTATGCTCCGCACCCTTTATTAGGGTATTAGAGAGCGTGTAACTCTCTGTAGTCGCGCCCAATTCCAGTATTGTGCCAGTAATTCTCTGCTCAGCTGGACAGATTCTGTGCAGCAGCGTCCGGCAGTCCGCCAGCAAAGGCTCCCCTCGGAAACGAGATGTTGCCCGAATGCATTCAACAGTTGCCAGTGACTGATACTGACGGTGTCGTTAACAGTCTCGGAAATTCTGTAAAAAGTGTACCAGTTAGGTTCTACTGCTCAACCCACTGAAATGTTCCCAAGTAGGGGGAGTGAATGGAACAGGAGGATACTGTGGCTGGCAGTAACTGAGCTAGCTAACTCTTCTCTGATAGTATTTTGAGAATTTGCTCGTTCTGGAAAAGTTTATCTTTGACATAGCACACGAGATTGCTTGACTTGCTCTGTTTACTCCGGAGGGGCCGGTATCACATTATCATTTTCCTTTGACACTAAATATGATCAAATAATCGTCAAATTTCTTTGACAAAGATTTTTGATGTGGTGGTAAAAAGCGGTATTGCACTATCATCATATTTTTCGACAAAGTTCAAGGTGGCGGACAAAAACATGTTACTAAGCGCTGCAGTTGCTTGCACCACAACTGCATTGTGTGTGCATGCCGGCCGAAGTGGCCGTGCGGTTAAAGGCGCTGCAGTCTGGAACCGCAAGGCCGCTACGGTCGCAGGTTCGAATCCTGCCTCGGGCATGGATGTTTGTGATGTCCTTAGGTTAGTTAGGTTTAACTAGTTCTAAGTTCTAGGGGACTAATGACCTCAGCAGTTGAGTCCCATAGTGCTCAGAGCCATTTGAGCCATTTGTGTGTGCATGACAACTACAAAATTAATAGAAAGTACGAAACAGATAAAGCACTTTTTAACTTTCAGAGTTCATAAATAGACAAAGTAGAATGGAGAGATAATTTTTTTTTTTTTATTTTAGAGCGTGTCGTCTTCTATTCCGGCTCGCTGAAAAGCTCTCTGGATGTTTACAGGTGTAGAGGCAGATGGCTGTTGCTGTGACTGTAGATTTGAAGTCGCCTACAGCATATCCCACATGCCCATCAGCACACGATTAATAGCGTGCATTGTGCCCCTTGCTCGACCCCCACCCCAGTCGAAGCAAGGTTATTATAAAGAGTCGAAGGAACATACCAACTAAACTTTGGAGCCATGTTTACAAACACACTGCAGATGCCAAACAGCTGTAGCGTTGCCAGCGGTCCAAGCAGTTAAATGTCGCATTGCAGGGAACAGAAGACGAACGGCTTTTTATGATTAAATCTACAGCGAAGCCCTAGATTTAATCATATTTCTTTGTCGAAAGGAGAGCTTTGAGAAAGTTCCCTATTACATTGTTAAATTTCTTTGACATAGATATTTGATACATCAACATTGAGAAAGAAATATGATAGTTAATACCGGCTTGGCCAACGCAGATGCTGTCACAAGCAGGAGTGGCTCTGAACAGGAATCCGTAACAGGCAAAGGGGTCGCGTGCGGAGCCGTGGCCTTTGATGAGCCTTCTGTTGTTTGATGGCGCCGTCCGCAGCAACAGTACAGGCAGAGTAGACTTCCTGTGTTTCGATCGACGTAGGCGCTACCGCACCAGGCTCTGAGACCTGTCGGGCAGCCGTAGCGCTGCAGGTATTATCACTAATCTTATTATCTAATATTAATTTCACTACGAAAAAATGGCTCTGAGCACTATGGGACTTAACATCTATGGTCATCAGTCCCCTAGAACTTAGAACAACTTAGACCTAACTAACCTAAGGACATCACACGACACCCAGTCATCATGAGGCAGAGAAAATCCCTGACCCCGCCGGGAATCGAGCCCGGGAAACTTAATTTCACTACCCAATTTCACTACGAGCCGCTTGTGTGGTACAGTGTCAAAAGCCTTCCGGAAATCTAGGAATACGGAATCGATCTGAAATCCCTTGTCAATAGCACTCAGCATTTCATGTGAATGAGTGCTAAAAGGAACTCGTTAAACTTCGGTTACACGATAAATCAGTCTAATCTAAAAGCCGTAAATTCAACTAAATACCTAGGTATTACAATTAAGAACAACTTAAATTGGAAGGAACACATAGAAAATGTTGTGGGGAAGGCTAACCAAAGGCTGCGTTTTATTGGCAGGACGCTTAGAAAATGTATCAGACCTGCTAAGGAGCCTGCCTACACTACGCTTGTCCGTCCTCTTTTAGAATACTGCTGCGCGGTGTGGGATCCTTACCAGATAGGACTGACGGAGTACATCGAAAAAGTTCAAAGAAAGGCAGCACGTTTTGTATTATCGCGAAATATGGGAGAGAGGTCCACAGAAATGATGCAGGATTTGTGCTGGAAATCATTAAAACAAAGGCGTTTTGCGTTGCGACGGAATCTTCTCACGAAATTCCAATCACCAACTTTCTCCTCCGAATGCGAAAATATTTTGTTGACACCTACCTACATAGGGCGGAACGATTACCACGATAAAATAAGGGAAATCAGAGCTCGTATGGAAAGATATAGGTGTTCATTCTTTCCGCGCGCTGTACGAGATTGGAATAATAGAGAATTGTGAAGGTGGTTCAATGAACCCTCTGCCAGGCATTTAAATGTGATTTTCAGAGTATCCATGTAGATGTAGATGTAATTCTAAATCTTTGCAACCATCCCCGTCTGAATTTTTTCCCATTTCCCTTCAGTCTCAATGGCACCTAGAATAATATTGCTAGTCTCGCCTACTCGTTCGTTCAGTGACTTGTTGGGTGTCTATTTGAGTGACAATAGCAGCCGCTTACAGGTCTATTCCCTGGAATTTTTTCTCCACTGAGCCCAGCTTAGATTCAAGATTTTCCTTGATCTCCTTATTCTCAGTGAGTACTTGACCCAACACTTCTCCCTGCCTCTTCAGTTCTACATCATGAGAATCCAGGTGACTAGAAAATTCTTGGCTCTGAGCCTGAAGGGCGTTTGAAAACGATTTTCTCTACTTCCTCTAAAGTGTGCGACTGCTGATCAAGCTTTTCTCCTAACTTGGAAATTATGTCCAGCAACTGACCCAACATAGTCTGCACCGCGTCAGCCGCAACAGCTGGCGCCGTAGCGATACTTGCCTTTAGTAAATGTGACTGAATAAGCGCCTGCTCGAGTCGTGCGACAGCGCCTTCGCGTCGGCGACGACGGTGGTATCAGCGTCGACTTTCGTTCCACGAAGGGACAGCGAGCTGGCCCTATCCGTGGTTTTCACTGGGAACGGGCCGTCAAGTTCCAGGACACGAGGATGGCCTGCCTATACAAACGGGCCGACTCCCTCATGCAGGTAGCGGCATTCGCACCAACAAAAGCGCCTGATTCTGCGAGGATGGCGGGTTGCAATGCCACGCTTAGCAGGATGTCTCACGGTTCTCATTTCTCATCTGCAGAGCCACCTGCTCTGTTCCGCAAAGATCTCTCATGGCTGGGAAATTTGCAGTAAGCAACCATAGAAAAATACTCTCTCAATGAATTAAAATCGAATGAAAAAATTCGGTCGTCGCCTACAATATGTAATTGGTAGGAAACAATATAAACACTCGCTTAGACTGCGAAGAAAATTTGACGATCATGAAACCTAGTCGAAACCTGCCACGGTCGCCATTATCTGTAACCAGTGGCAGTTCGTAGGTATACAGTCTGGGAGTTCAAAGTTTTTTAATTTCAGATGAATATGATAGTGCGAAATTAATAGCCTCTGCTGAATAATAGTTATGCTTATCAACATATTTATGCAGCTTCAACCGCTGTCAATAATAATAGTAATAATAATAATAATAATAATAATATGCATAAATTGTCTGAAAAAGGAAGAATTGCTTTTGTGGAATTTTGTTGTAATGTACATAATTAAGTACAGTTTATGGCAAGCGCGAAATAATGTTTAAGCTTTCGCTACTCCCCGTTTCGCATTTTTCTATAAGTGGGAATTTTCGTGCTTTTTTATTCTTCGGAAAAAATGTACAAGATCCCTAATTCATGTATTAGTTAATGAATTAACTTCCGGGCTGAAAATCAGGCAGTCTTACGTTGCACTCGCACAACAACTTAAGCGTATTACATCTTAATTGTTAAATGCTCGCCAGCCGGAGTGGCCGAGCGGTTCTAGGCGCTTCGGCCTGGGACCGCTACGATCGCAGTTTCGAGTCCTGCCTCGGGCATGGATGTGTGTGTTGTCCTTAGGTTAGTTAGGTTTAAGTAGTTCTAAGTTCTAGGGGACTGGTGACCTCAGATGTTAAGTCCCATAGTGCTCAGAGCCATTTGAACCATTTTTTTGTTAAATGTTCGCTTTTAGTCACGCTTATTTCATTTCGTCACTTTCTCAGACAACGGATCTGGTCTAGGAGACCCTACTTCCTTTGCGGCTAACTTTTGCTGGTAATTTTCTTTACTGTCAGCGCTTAATACAGGTTGAACAGAGTTCATCTTGACACTGCACAGGAGAGCTGATATCAGATGAACCAGTGAGACAGATTTTCGTGAATGTTCAGATATACGTACAATGTGGGCCTACAGTACAGATAAACCTGACTCACCATAAGATCAACTGATGTCAGAAGCATGAATAAACAGTCTCACAATCGACGATGTTGTGCTTTATGGTTCTCAGCGCCTCAAATGGATTGCTGTAAGATAACATCCAAAACTTAATGTACTATACCTCATTCAAAATAGGTTTTTATATCAGTGTAACTATAACATATACTGATGGTTGATCTAATTTTACTATATAGTGAGTGAATTGGCATACCTGCGGAATATGCTACAGCCTAGCAGGATTTATGCCAAGCAAATGTCGATAAGCTCTTCTGAGTGTGCTACCACCTGGTGGCATTGATGTAAACTTGTAGATGAGTGGTAAGGGCTGTCAGTGCACACTGTGAACCATCACAAGCTTCACCGAGTCTAGAAGAGCAATATAGCACAGCGCTGTAGATTTAGTGCCGTGTATTTCAGATTACCGCATCTATATTACACATAACAGCATTCAAAGAAAAATAACCAATAAGTCTGCAAGGTGTCAAAAGTTAGGGTGTTCATGTGCTCTTGTGCTTACACAGCAGCCGCCACTGTCTGTAACTCTCAGGTCTGTGTGTTGACCAGTGTGTCTATAGTGGTATGCCTACCACCATATCCTATCAAACAGGAAGTTAAACTTACCTGCTGATCTACTGTCCCTGGACTACCCTCGCCAGGTATTTCATAGTCTAATTGAAAACTTCATTTAATCACAGTTGGACAATGAGGCCGGCCAGAGTGTCCGAGCGGTTCTAGGTGCTACAGTCTGGAACCGCGCGACCGCTACAGTCGCAGGTTCGAATCCTGCCTCTGGCATGGATGTGTATGATGTCCTTAGGTTAGTTAGGTTTACGTAGTTCTAAGTTCTAGGGGGCTGATGACCTTAGAAGTTAAGTCCCATAGTGCTCAGAGCCATTTGAACCATTTGGACAACGAGTGTTACAAAACATCATAGGCTGTAAATGTGATAAATTAGACGTGTATTTTGCAGTAACGCACACGAATGGGAGGTAGCCCAGTTACATGTTTTCTAACATGCACTCTCTAATCTGAGAGATTTGGAACGAAGCCATCTTGATGTAGGTCAAAAAATTGTACATAAAAAAACACTTTATGGTAAATGATAATACCTCCAGTCCCTGGTGAGAGTGAGGAATGGTTGAACAAGAGAATTATACGAGGCTAGTCATCAGGTCCGAATTACGAAAACAGGTGCAGGAGCCGAACAGAAAAGCTTGCCTCATTACATTTTATGAGGGTGCGAGTCAGGGTGCTCGCGGCACAACCAATGTGACAGCTGCAGTTTTCCGAACGTGAACCATGTTGACCCACATGGACAGTCCTAACACAAGGCTGCTCACAAGGTAATCATAGACAACACTTGTACCACAAAATAGTGGCAACTTCCACAATACTACCGTCCGCAATGTGAAAGCGTCTGAGATCAGCAACCAAAAGATCCCGATCCTATTTGTAAACGTGTGCACTGAACCATAGTGTGCGTCCGCAGAGCTCATTTAGGATCAAAGAAACGTAACTCCAAAAACAGTGTTTTCAGATAATTTGATTAAACTGTTTTGTCGAAAAAACTGAGTACTTTATAATAGTTTTTCAGAAACCTTTCTGTCGTAAACAAAAAGTATACTTCATTGGTTCTTGTTTTCTACTAGGTGTTACACATTCCAGTCTCTAGGTGGACCTCAGTGAAATGTTTTATGAAATTATACACGTCGTTACGTTTGTCCGATCCTTAACTTAATGGCTACTACTGTATAACATTTCAACATCAAACAAATTATATGCAGCTTTAAGCAATATTATCATATTAAAGGTTACTGAAGTTGTGTTAATAATGTCTTTATAAATACAGATTACACGGAACAAGCTATGGAAATGTGTGTCAGTGCTATTCAATGAGCACTTTAAGCAAGAGAACTGTTTCTCAGGAAGATTATTATCAGTTTATGATGGAGAATACATGAAAGCCATTATTATTTTCATTTTGCATTTTTTGTCTGCAGTAACACTGAATTTACAATAAATTATTTACCCGTAACAGAAATAATATTTTGGTTTTTTGATCTTCACTTAACAAACATAGGAAAAATCAATTTAATGAAACACAGTACTCTCTCACCCCTGTTTTTCTGTTTGTGGAATACTGTTTCGAAAATAATACAACACAGGTATTTAAACGAGCCAAAATTGGTGGTTTACAGGAGATAGCTAAGGCGATGAACTAGCAACAATAATAAAGGAGAAAAAAAACAGAAAATAAACATGAAGTCTAATCCTGTGATTCTTCCACGTTTTGCCGGCGGAAGTGGCCGTGCGGTTAAAGGCGCTGCAGTCTGGAACCGCAAGACCGCTACGGTCGCAGGTTCGAATCCTGCCTCGGGCATGGATGTTTGTGATGTCCTTAGGTTAGTTAGGTTTAACTAGTTCTAAGTTCTAGGGGACTAACGACCTCAGCAGTTGAGTCCCATAGTGCTCAGAGCCATTTGAACCATTTCTTCCACGTTTTCCTCATTTTCTAAATCGTTAGCAGCATTGAGTCCTTGACATAATGTGTGATACCTAGGACTTATAATACTCTTATTACATAAATCTATAAGGTCTTTTTTCTTTACTTTACGTATGTAGAGAGGATTGTCGTATGCTGGACACAGAGTATTGTCTTCAGGTCCTGAATTCGAAGAATTTAATGGGCCAGGTCTTTTCCTGATAAGCAAAACTTGAAAGTCACGAGTCGTCGTCGTGTGACTAGGGCCTCCCATGGGGTAGACCGTTCGCTGGGTGCAAGTCTTTCGATTTGACGCCACTTCGGCGACTTGCGCCTCGATGGGGATGATTAGGACAACACAACACCCAGTCCCTGAGCGGAGAAAATCTCCGACCCAGCCCATCGTAGGAATACTTGAAAAACATCATGTCATGCTGATCTTTCCTATACTGCATACAGGCAATCTTAAGCCAAGTCATACTTTCTCCATTCTCAGGAGTTTTCCTATTTCGAATTACTTTCTTCTGCAGCTGGTTGAAATCTAAAATTTGAGTGTTATCCATTTCTGTCACTCTGTGCTTGTTTGAGGTCATTGTTACAATAGTTCACCAGCCAATGGGATCAAAAACATCCACATGTTTACTTTCTCTTTCTATGCTCGCATGCACTGATTCTAGTTCTATTGGTGAATGTCCAGCCTCACAAAAACATTGGTCGATAGTTGGAATGTCCAGTGTATTCACTTCATGCAAACACATAGTGCTCATGTTGGCATTCCTGTTCTGGCCCCCACTTATATCAGAAAATAAGGTTATCGGTTTTCCTTGTGCATGATTTTTCAAAAAATCCCACAGACATGAAGCCACCTCTATGGAGCCCCTTTTTGCTGTTGTCTCGTCCCACATGAAACAGTCGGTTTTTTTTCCTACTACATTAATAACTGTGAGATTGTACACAGAGAGCCTACTTTCATGGAATACTGCCTTTGCATGCACTTTGGGGCAGTAAAGCACAACTTGTAAGTCAAATTCAGCCTGTAAATATTCGCCTTTTCTTGCGATTTCTTCCTTAATGTTCTTAAATACCCTTGCCATTTCTTTCCTTTTCAAATGCTCCTACTGTTCCCTTTTAAAATCTTTGTCTTCCTTTTCTCAGCCGAAAACTGTGAAATCACGCATATCTTTTCATGGAATGTGCCATTTCGAATTAAATTCCTTTGTTAATATCTCCCTATACATCCATAATTTCTCGACTGTCTATACATCCTCATAGCATTGTTCCCAATATAACTCATACATTATCTTAGTACTCATATTGGCAAGTAAATAATCTGCTCTACATTCTTTTCTTGTAATGAGAAGGAAGGCTAGGAAAACACTTAATGTGTTTTCTTATAGCCTCTTTAATTTCTTCTGGTCTCTTTGTACCTGGCTCATGACATCCTCTTCGCTCTTTCTCAATGACATGACGTTCATATCTTTTTTTAATAGTATTTCTTACAAAGGTTTTAGAAATGTCTCGAGAGAAAACTGCATACACACTTGAATCTTATCAGATCCCTCTATTAGATAGAATTTCTTGGTCCTCTTCTTTCGTTAGTTATCCGATTTTGTCCTCACACTTTGTTTCTCTTCTCCTTCAGCTAACTTGTTTAGTTGCTGCCTTTGTAGCTCAACTGATCCAAGATCCCAGTAGGCTCTATGGATATTTTGTCTGTCTTGCTCAGTAAACTTACTGCTCCACAGTCGTGGAGCAATCTTTCGGCTTCACATTTCTTGAAGGACCTTCGGAATTCTCCAAAGAAAAATATGTCCTAGCATGCTGTCGATTGATTTTTCTTTTATTTATTTTCCATTCCTCTTTAAGCGCTACCATTTTTCGTTTTCTTGTTTTGTTACTATTCTCAGTACCAGCATTGTCATCTACAATTTCCCCATCCTGCTAGCGATGATTTACTTGTGCACTAGTTGCGTCCTCAGCAGTTTCTGTGACATTCTATACAAGTGACGGTCCATGTTCAACACAGCTGTCTGTAACAGTAGCATGACAGGTATTCAGAGGAAGGAAAAAGAAAATAAACTGGAACTGCCACAGTGTCTAGTAATTGTTTGGCTACTCACCAGAATCTGTAGTGTTATCTGGTTCATAGGAAGCATCATCATCTTTATCTGAACCAGTGAACATCCTGAGCATCTCCATATCATGTTCTTCCTCAGCTATGAATATAAACAATAATACTAATAATAATAATGACAACAGCAGTGACAGCAATAATAATAATAGTAATAATAATAATAAACGACGAAAAGAACAAACCACTAATAGGCATAACCCCCCCCCCTTTTAGTGTGATTAGTGGGTTCAGGATAGAACTAATGAAGCCTCGGACAAGCGCTGTCATGGTCGGGGATGATGCTTGAACCCTATGCCCGTCCACAATGGTAATGACACTGCTAGCCACACGGAAAATGATTTAAATCCAAATAGAGATGTTTTACAGGATATGCTTCCTACAACCACTCTAGAAGGAAAGCAAAGACAAAGGATGAGATGCTCAGATGAAGTTAACTGACACCTCATGTTCTGTTATTACCAAGCAACAAACTTAGGAACCAACACAACTGGATACAGATCACAAGTGTACGCAACATTTATTACCAGATACCCAGAATTAAAATTTTTAACAGAATAATGACTAGCTGATCAGGTCCATGTAAAAATTCAAAAATAACAGGATACCCCAGTCGGAATTAGAAAACATCAAACAACAAGTACAACAAATACTGGAACAAAATAATGTGCAATCAGAAGAAGAAGAAAATAAAGTAATGGACTCAAACATCCCAGAGCAAACAAACAAAGAACAACACGCATCAATTAAACAATCAGAGGAAAACGAAATCTTAAGACAGCCACCAGAACAAACACAAATAGAACACAAAGGGACACACATGTTAGATATAGAAGAAAAATTTCAGCTGACATATATAGAACACAAAGACACAAATACAGACATTAGACCATTCTTGCATAGACCACCAAATAACCCACAAGTCGAAACAACAATAACAACTATCAACACAATCATACACAACAAAATAAATGAAAATACAACTATGGAAGAGTTACAACTACTGGTTTATATAGGAGCACTCACTACACTAAATATACACACTAGGCAGAGATCAGAACCAACCAACACACAGAAGAAACCCACAAAACCAGCATGGCAACACAGGCTACAGATAAGAATAGAAAAACTGAGAAAAGACATCAGACAGCTAACACAATTTATAAGAAATGAAATATCAGACAGAAAACGAAAAAGGTTAGGTAAAATCTTACAACAAGAAGTGATAGAGCAATTAGATGAAAAGAAGCAGAAATTGCAAGAATTGGCCAAACGACTTAGAAGATACAAAAAAAGTGAAAATAGAAGGAAACAAAACCAAACATTCAACACAAACCAAAAGAAATTTTAGCAGACTATAGATAACACAAACACTAAAATAGACAATCCACCAAAAATAACAGACATGGAACACTTCTGGAGCAACATATGGTCAAATCTGGTACAACATAACGGGCATGCATGGTGGATACAAGCAGAAACATACACATAAAAGATGATACTACAAATGCCTGATGTGATAATTTTGCAACATGAAGTCACCTGAGCAATTAATTCTACTCACAATTGGAAAGCCCCTGGAAAAGATAAAACAGCAAATTTCTGGCTAGAGAAGTTCACCTCAACACATTCGCATCTAAGTAAATTATTTAACAGTTACATTGCAGACCCATATACATTCCCTGATACACTTACACATGAAATAACTTATCTGAAACCTAAAGATCAAGCAGAAGCAGCAAACCCAGCAAAATATCGCCCCATAACATGCCTACCAACAATATACAAAATATTAACAGTCAGTACACAGAAATTAATGACACATACAACACAGAACAAAATTATAAATGAAGAACAAAAAGGTTGTTGCAAAGGAGCATGAGGATGTAAAGAGCAACTGATAATAGATGCAGAGGTGACATATCAAGCTAAAACTAAACAAAGGTCACTACACTACACATACATAGATTACCAAAAAGCTTTTGACAGTGTACCCCACTCATGGTTACTACAAATATTGAAAATATACAAAGTAGATCCTAAATTGATACAGCTCCTAAACATAGTAATGAAAAATTGGAAAACCACACTTAATATCCAAACAAATTCAAGTAATATCACATCACAGCCAATACAGATTAAGTGTGGAATATACCAAGGAGACTCATTAAGTCCTTTCTGGTTCTGCCTTGCTCTGAACCCACTATCCAACATGCTAAATAATACAAATTATGGATACAATATTACTGGAACATAACAACAGAAAATCACACATTTGCTATACATGGATGATCTAAAACTACTGGCAGCCACAAATCAACAACTCAACCAATTACTAAAGATAACAGAAGTATTCAGCAATGATATAAATATGGATCTTGGAACAGACAACAGAATTGGCAGCAAGAAACAAGACAAAAGCTATAAATACTTATGCTATACCAATATTGACCTACTCATTTGGAGTAGTGAAATGGAGTAACACAGACCTAGAAGCACTCAATACACTTACACGATCACAATGCCACAAATATAGAATACATCACATACATTCAGCAACAGAAAGATTCACATTAAGCAGAAAGGAAGGAGGTAGGAGATTTATTGACATAAAAAACCTACATTATGGACAGGTAAACAATTTAAGAAAATTCTTTATGGAACGAGCAGAAACTAGCAAAATACAGAAAGCAATCACTCATATAATTACATCGGCTACACCACTGCAATTTCATAACCGCTTCTACAACCTTTTAGATCACATAACATCAACAGATATGCAGAAAGTAAATTGGAAATAGAAAACACTACATGGGAAGCACCCGTATCATCTAACACAGCCACGCATCGATCAAGATGCATCCAACACTTGGCTAAGAAAAGGCAATATATACAGTGAGACGGAAGGATTCATGATTGCAATACAGGATCAAACAATAAACATCAGATATTACAGTAAGCATATTATTAAAGATCCCAATACCACAGCAGATAAATGCAGACTTTGTAAACAACAAATAGAAACAATAGATCACATCACAAGCGGATGTACAATACTAGCAAATACAGAATACCCCAGAAGACATGACAATGTAGCAAAAATAATACATCAACAGCTTGCCTTACAACATAAACTTATAAAAAAACACGTTCCACATACAAGTATGCACCACAAAATGTGCTGGAGAATGATGAATACAAATTATACTGGAACAGAACCATTATAACAGATAAAACAACACCACATAACAAACCTGATATCGTACTCACCAATAAAAATAAGAAATTAACACAACTAATCGAAATATCCATACCCAATACAACAAATATACAGAAGAAAACAGGAGAAAAAATTGAAAAATACATCCAACTGGCTGAGGAAGTCAAGGACATGTGGCATCAGGATAAAATTGACATTATACCAATTATACTATCAACTACAGGAGTCGTGCCACACAATATCCACCAGTACATCAAGGCAATACAGCTACATCCAAACGTATATATACAACTACAGAAATCTTTATTTATTTATTTATTGTTCCGTGGGACCAAATTAAGGAGAAGTCTCCATGGTCATGGAACGAGTCAATACATGAAATTATAACACGATGTTAGAAACAGATAAAATGAAATATAAAAAAACATATTCACGTGACAAGTCGTAAATTTAAATAAAGAAAATCAACAATTTAACACTGGAATTTGCTTAATTTTTTAGTTCTTCCAGGAGCTCCTCGACAGAATAGAAGGAGTGAGCCATGAGGAAACTCTTCATTTTAGACTTAAAAGAGTTTGGGCTACTGCTAAGATTTTTGAGTTCTTGTGGTAGCTTATTGAAAATGGATGCAGCAGAATACTGCACTCCCTTCTGCACAAGAGTCAAGGAAGTGCATTCCACATGCAGATTGGATTTCTGCCTAGTATTAACTGAGTGAAAGCTGCTAGCTCTTGGGAATAGGCTAATATTGCTAACAACAAACGACATTAAAGGAAATATATACTGTGAGGGTGATGTCACAATACCCAGACTATTGAATAGGGGTCGACAAGAGGTTCTCGAACTTACACCACATATAGCTCGAACAGCCCGTTTTTGAGCCAAAAATACCCTTTTTGAATCAGAAGAATTACCCCAAAAAATAATACCATACGACATAAGCGTATGAAAATATGCGAAGTAGACTACTTTTCGTGTTGAAGTGTCACTTATTTCAGATACTGTTCTAATGGTAAATAAAGCAGCATTTAGTTTCTGAACAAGATCCTGAACATGGGCTTTCCACAACAGCTTACTATCTATCCGAACGCCTAGGAACTTGAACTGTTCCGTCTCGCTTATAATATGCCCATTCTGTCTGATCAAAATATCGGTTCTTGTTGAAATGTGAGTTAGAAACTGTAAAAACTGAGTCTTACTGTGATTTAGCATCAAATTATTTTCCACAAGCCACGAACTTATTTCATGAACTACGTTATTTGATACTGTTTCAATATTACACACAAGAGCCTTCACTATCAAGCTAGTGTCATCAGCAGACAGAAATATTTTTGAATCACCTGTAATACTAGAAGGCATATCATTTATATAAATAAGAAACAGCAGTGGCCCCAGCACCGACCCTTGGGGAACGACCCACTTAACAGTGCCCCATTGGGACTGAACATCACTACCACTCTCAATATTGCGGAGAATTACCTTCTGCTTTCTGTTCTTAAAGTAAGAGGTGAACCAATTGTAAGCTACTCCCCTTACTCCATAATGGTCCAACTTCTGCAGTAATATTATGTGGTCAACACAGTCAAAAGCCTTCGTTAAATCAAAGAAAACACCTAGCGTTCGCAACCTTTTATTTAATCCATTCAAAACCTCACAGAGAAAAGAGAATATAGCATTTTCAGTTGTTAAACCATTTCTAAAACCAAACTGAACATTTGACAGCAAATTATGTGAGTTTAAATGCTCCAGTAACCTTGTATATACAACCTTCTCGATAACTTTAGCAAACACCGATGGCATAGAAATAGGTCTATAATTGTCAACATTATCCCTGTCTCCCTTTTTATAAAGTGGCTTCACTATCGAGTACTTTAATTGGTCAGGAAACCGACCACTCCTAAAGGAAAAGTTACAGATATGGCTAAGTACTGGGCTAACATACATAAATCAATACTTCAGTATTCTGCTAGATACCCCGTCATATCTTGGTCTTTAGTGATTTAATTATTAACTCAATCTCCCTCTTGTCAGTATCATGGAGGAGCATTTCGGGTAACAGTCTCAGAACACTTTTTTCTAAGAGCGCTATATGATTCCCTGTTGGGCTAGGTTTCTATTTAGTTCACCTGCTATATTCAGAAAGTGATTATTAAATAGTGTACATGCATGTGACTTATCAGTAACACGGACATTCCCACTATGCACTGATTCTATATCCTCGACCTGTCTCTGCAGACCAGCCACTTCCTTTACGACTGACCATATGGTTTTAATTTTATCCTGAGGCTTAGCTATTCTATCTGCATACCACATACTTTTTGCCTTCCTAATAACATTTTTAAGCACCTTACAATACTGTTTGTAATGGGCTGCTGCATTTAGATTTTGACTGTTTCTAACGTTTTGATATAATTGCCACTTTGTTCTACAAGATATTCTTATCCCTCTAGTCAGCCACCCAGGCTGCCTGTTTGTGCTAGTACCCTGTTTTGAACGTTCTAACGGAAAGCAACTTCCAAAGAGCACGGGAAAAGTCTTGAGAAAAGCATTATATTTATCATCTACTGTGTCAGCGCTATAAACATCTTGCCACTCTTGTTCCTTGACAAGATTTACAAAGGTCTCTACAGCAACTGGATCAGCTTTCCTAAACAGCTGATGACTATATTTAACACGTGTTGCAGCACAAAAATCTTTTAGAGTTAAAATTTGTGCATCATGATCTGAAAGGCCATTCACCTTTTTGCTAACAGAATGCCCTTCTAGTAATGAGGAATGAAGAAAAATGTTGTCTATGGTTGTTCTGCTGTTTCCTTGCACTCTCCTTGGAAAGAATACGGTTTGCATAAGATTATATGAATTGAGGAGGTCTACCAGCATCCTCTTCCTTGCACAATCACTTATACAATTAATATTGAAGTCACCACATATAACTAACTTTTTGTATTTCCTATAAAGTGAACCAAGAAGCTCCTCTAGTTTTAGTAAAAATGTTGTGAAATCGGAGTCTGGGGATCTATAAATAACAACAGTTAGAAGTTTAGCTCCGTTAAATTTAACCACACCTGCACAACATTCAAACACCTTTTCAGTGCAGTACTTTGAAACATCAATTGACTCAAATAGGATGCCGTTTTTCACACACATGGCTACTCCCCCACACCGCAAAGAGCTCCTCGAAAAGCTGCCAGCCAACCTGTATCCATGTAAAGGAAGCCTCTGAATTATCTCCTTATTTAAGAAGTGTTCAGATATACCAATAATTTCAGAGTCAACATCTATAAGCAGTTCACTAACTTTATCTCTAATACCTTGTATATTTTGATGAAATATACTAATTCCCTCATTACTCAGATACCTAAGTTATGTCATAAGTGGTTCATTTGTTAGAGAGACTTCCCTTAAGCAGGAATACCTATCAGCTGACTTCAACCTAAAAAAGGTGCAGCTCTAACACCCACTACTGCAGGAATTTTCCCATGAGTGATCCCACCAACTCCATCTATGCTGTCACCTATAAGCTTTGCCAACCTCCCCTTCCCATACCTGTTGAGGTGCAGGCCATGTCTGGTGAAACCCGTCCTGCTGATAGACTCCACCGACACCACTGAAATGTGACACGTGCTTTCTGTCATCAGCGCACCCCCAAGTCTCATGTTATTACGCCTGACGGCTGTATTAAGATGAGGCCTATCGTGACGCTGAAACAGTTCCACGAAATGCACATTCGTGTCGCCAGTCTGAGTGGCTATCTTTTCCAGGTCACCATCTATGTCATACTCCCCATCCCTATCAATACTGTTACCAGCCCCACCCACAATCACTACCTGATCCTCTTTAGTAAAATCCCTACATAACCCCCCTATGTTAACAGTCACCTGAGCCAATCCTGCATTAGGCTTCACAATGCTGGTGACCTGGTACTCACTCCCCAGCACTTCCTGCAACTGCTGGCCTACACCTCTGCCTTGAGAACTACCTAACAGCAGAACCTTCTTCTTCCTCTTCGAGTTTGCAACTGTTCTAGCCACCGTAACTACTGAGGTCTGCTGCATACTTCCTACATCTACAGCTACTAGAGATTCCTCTCCACTAACTCTGACAGTTGGTCATATCTATTCTAAACACCAATAGTAAAACTATCTGAAAATCTTCTTCTCCTAGCAGATCTCTTGTCAACAGCCATCTCCCATTCCCCAACCCCCTTCTCCATCCTCATCCTATCTAGCTCCTCCTGTGCGTTTTTCAACTGCACCTGAAGGGCACAGATTTTACACTCCTGCTCCTCTATCAACTTAGCTACTCTTGCTACATAACCTGCAGTTCCAGGAGAGGATCTCACCAGAATGCCCACTGGCTTCCCCACTGCATTCCCCCCAGTGAAAATACTTCGAACAAGTCTCACACCGCATTCCACTACTCACGAACCTACGGCAAAACCCACACTTCTCACTCATGGTAAAATTTTACTTTTTCTAAGTTTCGCTACTACAATAAGAAGATGTTAAAAACCTGACTACAATAAACACAAACTTACTCTACAAGGGAAGTAACTACTATTATTAACAGTATTAATAAACAACAAATTTGAATAAAACAAAAGACTAATACAGAAAGAGAATCAAACGTCTAATGACACAGTAACGAAGCTGAAAACAGTTCCCAAAAGGTTCTTCTGAAATTATTTCACCAGAAAACACAAAAAACACCGGTTGAAGACTGCTAAAGTTCCTAAATAAACCACTATACACAAACAACTAATTAGTACTTAGCTTTCGATGCGCCGCTACAGCTGCAACTGGTCAGCGCGGAATGTAAACACAGGTACAGGGTGTTTCAAAAATGACCGGTATATTTGAAACGGCAATAAAAACTAAACGAGCAGCGATAGAAATACACCGTTTGTTGCAATATGCTTGGGACAACAGTACATTTTCAGGCAGACAAACTTTCGAAATTACAGTAGTTACAATTTTCAACAACAGATGGCGCTGCGGTCTGGGAAACTCTATAGTACGATATTTTCCACATATCCACCATGCGTAGCAATAATATGGCATAGTCTCTGAATGAAATTACCCGAAACCTTTGAGAACGTGTCTGGCGGAATGGCTTCACATGCAGATGAGATGTACTGCTTCAGCTGTTCAATTGTTTCTGGATTCTGGCGGTACACCTGGTCTTTCAAGTGTCCCCACAGAAAGAAGTCACAGGGGTTCATGTCTGGCGAATAGTGAGGCCAATCCACGCCGCCTCCTGTATGTTTCGGATAGCCCAAAGCAATCACACGATCATCGAAATATTCATTCAGGAAATTAAAGACGTCGGCCGTGCGATGTGGCCGGGCACCATCTTGCATAAACCACGAGGTGTTCGCAGTGTCGTCTAAGGCAGTTTGTACCGCCACAAATTCACGAAGAATGTCCAGATAGCGTGATGCAGTAATCGTTTCGGATCTGAAAAATGGGCCAATGATTCCTTTGGAAGAAATGGCGGCCCAGACCAGTACTTTTGGAGGATGCAGGGACGACGGGACTGCAACATGGGGCTTTTCGGTTCCCCATATGCGCCAGTTCTGTTTATTGACGACGCCGTCCAGGTAAAAATAAGCTTCGTCAGTAAACCAAATGTTGCCCACATGCATATCGCCGTCATCAATCCTGTGCACTATATCGTTAGCGAATGTCTCTCATGCAGCAATGGTAGCGGCGCTGAGGGGTTGCCGCGTTTGAATTTTGTATGGATAGAGGTGTAAACTCTGGCGCATGAGACGATGCGTGGACGTTGGCGTCATTTGGACCGCAGCTGCAACATGGCGAACGGAAACCCGAGGCCGCTGTTGGATCACCTGCTGCACTAGCTGCGCGTTGCCCTCTGTGGTTGCCGTACGCGGTCGCCCTACCTTTCCAGCACGTTCATCCGTCACGTTCCCAGTCTGTTGAAATTTTTCAAACAGATCCTTTATTGTATCGCTTTTCGGTCCTTTGGTTACATTAAACCTCCATTGAAAACTTCGTCTTGTTGCAACAACACTGTGGTCTAGGCGGTGGAATTCCAACACCAGAAAAATCCTCTGTTCTAAGGAATAAACCATGTTGTCTACAGCACACTTGCACGTTGTGAACAGCACACGCTTACAGCAGAAAGACGACGTACAGAATGGCGCACCCACAGACTGCGTTGTCTTCTATATCTTTCACATCACTTGCAGCGCGATCTGTTGTTGAAAATTGTAACTACTGTAATTTCGAAAGTTTGTCCGCCTGAAAATGTACTGTTGTCCCAAGCATATTGCAACAAACGGTGTATTTCTATCGCTGCTCGTTTAGTTTTTATTGCCGTTTCAAATATACCGGTCATTTTTGAAACACCCTGTAAGAGGTTACGTTGCTCGATACGAAACACTCACAAATATCAGGTCACAACAGAAGAAAGGCAGAGGTGAATGAAGAAACCACTAATAAGTCACATATATAGTAAATATTATCACAAAAACCGTTAAAATATGTATCTGAAAACTAAAAATATATAAAAACTTGGAGAGCGATCTCACACGCAGTCACTCGCTTATCAAATCTGTAATTATTGATACATGTTCAATTACCCGAAAGTTTCCAAATGCAATGTAACATACACCATACAGTTAAAAGGAAGTCACGCTTGATCAAGGTCCGCGTCACTTTCCATTTTTAACCAGACATAACGTCTGAGAAAGGAAAGAAATAATAATAATAATAACAGCAGTAATAGCAATAATAATAATAAATATTATTATTATAGTACTTACTTCCGAAATATATACACAAAGAAACGGGCTCTAATACTTACAAGGTTCCATTAAATTCTGTTCATTCTCCAGGCACATTTTCACCATCCTTCTTCCCCTGGACTCCACAGCGCTCCTACTTGCTTGTAGATCCATTCACTACTGAAAAGATATCGATCTTAACAGTTCTGTTAGAATCAGAGAAACGTAAGAGCTGTTCTGTTTCACAAATTAACACTGCTTCCTGTGGTCTAAAAACGTATCAGATCAAACTTCCTGGAAGATTAAAACTGTGTGCCGGACCGAGCCTTGAACTCGGGACCTTTGCCTTTCGTAGGCAAGTGCTCTACCAACTGAGCTACCCAAACACGACTCAGGGCCCCTCCTCACAGCTTTACTTCTGCCAGTACCTCGTCTCCTACCTTCCAAACTTTACAGAAGCTCTCCTGCGAACCATGCAGAACTGGCACTCCTGAAAGCAAGGAAAGCTGTGAGGGCGTGGCGTGAGTCGTGCTTGGGTAGTTCAGTTGGTAGCCGGCACAGTAGCTCAGCGTGTTCGGTCAGAGGGTTAGCTGCCCTCTATAATAAAAAAAAAACTGAGCTGATCGATCAACAACGAACTTAAACGGATCGGATGTCTTACGAAGTCCGCCCCGAGCAGATGCAACGAACAAAAGCAAACAAAATGAGATAAAAAAAAAAGTTGGTAGAGCACTTGCCCCCGAACGGCTAGGTCCCGAGTTCGAGTCTCGGTCCAGCACACAGTTTTAATCTGCGAGGAAGTTTCATATCAGCGCACATTTCGCTGCAGAGTGAAAATATCATTTTGGACGTATCAGATCTTCCGTCTGTCTGGTCCTTACTACTTTTCGTAAAATGTAGATACATTGTCAACTAAAACGGAAACTGCATAAGATAGAGTTAGCTTGATCGTAACGTAGGTCTTGATTCTGTGAACCTTATGGTTCTAACAGCTCAAAAGTGGCTAAAATATAGTTGCGTCTGCCTGATCCTAAATGGGCTTAGTAGTTTCCTGCAGCTAGTGTGACAGGGGAACGGAAAGAACAGTAGGTGCAGCTTCAGACAGAGGACTGGTAATCCTATACCAACGCGTGGCTTCAGCGATCATTCAAATGTAACTGCAAAGACTTGTAAGGGAAATTCGCTATTTTGAGCATTTTGTACATAATCGAGAATGTGAAAATTATTCTGACCCCTCCATTACATCGTCTTCCATGTAGACAATCCTTAGTGATACTAATTGGCGGGTGAAAATCAGTCTAACGACATAAAATGATTGATTTAATTTGATGAAATGTTCATAAATAATCGGATCGGTCTCAGGTTATTACCAATGAGTTCGGAAGTGCGTAGGCAGCTCGAATCTGTGGTTGCAATTATCAAATTAAGTTTTTCTTCTTTTTTTCTGATGTGGACTGGCTGGTACAGTTGTTGTGGGTGCGCTGTGCACGTTGTATGTCTTCAAAAAGCCTCTGTTACAATCATTCCTCTCATATCCCAGAATATTGACTGTTCCTCCTGGGACACGTTCTGTAAGACAGAAACCGACTCGCTCATTATAATTGATGAGAGATATTGCTTAAAACCCGCTAAAAAATGCAATGCTGACAAGAGCACTAAAGCGTCTCTTCCACAAAGTGTAGCTATGATCCCGACTACGCTGCTTATCGGTAGGAGAGATGGAGTTTAATGTACTATCGACATCAATGTCATTAGTGACATAGCTAATTCACACGGACGACAGTACAAATCTTTAGTGGCCGTCTTGAGGGAACCACACTGGCATTCATCAGAAATGATGTAAGGATCCTGTGGAAACGTCTAGTGCCTGTACAGCGTAAACAGATAACGTTTAGATTTCTGGCGAGTGTTTAGGGCTGTTAGCAAACAGCCTCTTAGCTAATATCCGAAATAATAAATCGGAACCTGGATTGCTAGCATCTTGGTATAACTGTTCATACTTTGGCATAAAGGACTCGTTACAGAGTAATATTAGAAGAGACAAAATGTGTGCTTATTACAACCTAGCCACTTATGGTGGAGTGGTTACCTGTTTTTTGGATGAATGTATGTGAATTACTCGTCATATCATTCAGTCGTCATATCATTCAGTGGCTGTGTGGCACACCGTGATGAGATTCAATGGAGACTTTGCATATACCAGCTCTTGCATTGGTTTTTTTGGTAAGAGTACTGTGCTTCAGTGTGGTGTAATAGTTATCATATCAGCCTCATCGGTATTCAGATCAGCAACATGACGCTCAAGGTTACTGGTAAAAGAGACAAACTACTGTCTACTGGGTTCCCCTGCTCAGCAATATCTACCCACCACAGGTTCACACAACTGAGACCCGGCTTAGAGATTATCACAATATACAAGAGAATAACATACTACCCATTCCTCACAACATACCTGTCTTATGAAGAAATAGGCTTCATTCAAAACGTCCATTACTACTGTTTCCTGAACAGCTAGCCATAAGTACCACCAAAGTAAGAGATCTCTGAAACAAGAACTGTCAGCATATAGGGAATTAGCAAGAATTGAAATGGTGCAAGAAATATAACTGTGATAATGTGGTTGTCAACTTGACAGGAAACTGTGGGTCAAATTAAAGAGAATCTACACTGTATGTAGTTGGTACTCTGGCTCACTCTAAAAATGGGGTGCTGTGGGTTCTCTGAGTTGTGGCTGAGGTGAACTGAAACAATTTATCAGACATATATGAAATTATAGCATCCTATGTTGCTATAAGGGCATGTGGAATGATTTTATGAATGCCAATGCCACAGTAGTGAAATGGATCAGAAACCTAGTTATTAAAAATTAATTTTACTTTTGCTTTACGCAATGACATTTATTACATATAATAAATGTACTGCATATGCATACCACACGAATGATGATAATGATGATGGCCATCAGTTGCAGATTTGTTACAGAGATAACATACTTTTTGAGTAATTGAGCATTAACATGCGAAGACCAGATGCCTTTATATATTTTACAGGCACTTTTTCTCTGTACTATGAAAGTTTCCTTACTTCCCACATTTCACTAACAGCTGACAGACAGCAATATTGCTCATCTATGGGTCACATTATACCACAGTAAAAGCAACTATGCACTCATGGGTAAACTATAAGGAGGAGTAGCACATCTTGGCATCTTAGGGGATTTAGTAGCAGACAGTGAGCTCTCTCAGTGCTATCTTACATGAGCTGATGCAATGACTGCTGCATAAAGTAGTAGAGGAGCAAAGCTTGTTTGTGAGCTTCCTATAAAAATTTTGTCAGTTTGTAGGAAAACTGAATACATTGATTTCAAAACCTTTCTCTTCATGTAACATGTACTTTAGATAATGTATTCAATTGCTAAGCAAAACTGACTTTTGGTTGACCTTGCATTGTGCATGTGAACAGTGTCATGAAATAAAACTTTAAACTTCATTAAATGCAAAATTTGAATTAAATAAAATGAATCTAATTAAATGTGAAAATAAACTAATTGTGTGCTCAATGAAAACTATAAAATTAAAACTCAGTATCGAAGCACATTGTGAACCATGTGTGATATGAAGGGCAAAGTAGGCTAAGAATGTGCACAAAAATAAATCACTTCTCTACTCAGAAGAAAATAACTGTTTGAAGTTATCAACATTGTTCATAGAAAATTAAAATGTTTGCTAGCTTCCTGTTTGCTAGCTTGACACCTGACAATTCTGACTACACAGTTTGCACAATAATGCAAGGTAGGATCTGCCCTGAAATGAAAGTGACTTACCTCTTCCTCAGCATGCTGTTGTAGTGTATGCAGTACTGATGTTCTCAAAAGCAAATACAAATCAGCAGATGCAGCAGCTGAACATAAAGAATGTACTCTAAATTTATTTGTCAGGAACAGTCTATTTTTTGTGTGGCATACGGTGCAATACACACACTACAAAAATTAAAAAATTTACTATGAATCATGGAGGTGGATTTTACTTTAAAGAAAATCGTTTTTGAAAAATCAAACTAGTTATTCAGAAAAGGGCTGCACAACATAAGAAGACCCTAACAGCTACAAAATTCTCCCATTACAAAGAAACTACAAACAGACCTCTAAAATTACTCCAAAATCTTCTCTAGTAACATAAATAATAAGGAATTATTAGATTATTTTCATCTCCTAAATAGTGTATTTTAAAGAGCATAACCAAGATTCACAATAATAGATCTCATTCTCTGAAAAACTCCAACTGCAAGCCACTGTGCCTCAAATAGAAATAAATTAGAATTATATTAATACCTTCAGTTGCTGACGGGCGTTGATATACAGAGTGAGTCACCTAACAATACCGCTGGATATATTTCGTAAACCACATCAAATACTGACGAACCGATTCCACAGACCGAACGTGAGGAGAGGGGCTAGTGTAATTGGTTAATACAAACCATAAAAAAAAATGCACGGAAGTATATTTTTTAACACAAACCTACGTTTTTTTTAAATGGAACCACGTTAGTTTTGTTAGCACATCTGAACATATAAACAAATACGTAATCAGTGCCGTTCGTTGTATTGTAAAATGTTAATTACATCCGGAGATATTGTAACCTAAAGTTGACGCTTGAGTACGACTCCTCCGCTGTTCGATCGTGTGTATCGGAGAGCACCGAATTACGTAGGGATCCAAAGGGAACGGTGATGGACCTTAGGTACAGAAGAGACGGGAACAGCACATTACGTCCACATGCTAACACCTTTTTATTGGTCTTTTTCACTGACGCACATGTACATTACCATGAGGGGTGAGGTACACGTACACACGTGGTTTCTGTTTTCAATTACGGAGTGGAATAGAGTGTGTCCCGACATGTCAGGCCAATAGATGTTCAGTGTGGTGGCCATCATTTAGTGCACACAATTGCAATCTCTGGCGTAATGAATGTCGTACACGCCGCAGTACAGCTGGTGTAATGTCGCCACAGGCTGCCACAATACGTTGTTTCATATCCTCTGGGGTTGTAGGCACATCACGGTACACATTCTCCTTTAACGTACCCCACAGAAAGAAGTCCAGAGGTGTAAGATCAGGAGAACGGGCTGGCCAATTTATGCGTCCTCCACGTCCTATGAAACGCCCGTCGAACATCCTGTCAAGGGTCAGCCTAGTGTTAATAGCGGAATGTGCAGGTGCACCATCATGCTGATACCACATACGTCGACGCGTTTCCAGTGGGACATTTTCGAGCAACGTTGGAAGATCATTCTGTAGAAACGCGATGTATGTTGCAGCTGTTTGGGCCCCTGCAATGAAGTGAGGACCAATGAGGTGGTCGCCAATGATTCCGCACCATACATTTACAGTCCACGGTCGCTGTCGCTCTACCTGTCTGAGCCAGCGAGGATTGTCCACGGACCAGTAATGCATGTTCCGTAGATTCACTGCCCCGTGGTTTGTGAAACCCGCTTCATCGATAAACAGGTAGAACTGCAACGCATTCTCTGTTAATGCCCATTCACAGAATTGCACTCGATGATTAAAGTCATCACCATGTAATTGCTGATGTAGCGACACATGAAACGGGTGAAAGCGGTGACGATGCAGTATGCGCATGACACTACTTTGACTCAGTCCACCGGCTCTCGCAATGTCCCGTGTGCTCATGTGTGGGTTCATGGCAACAGCAGCTAACACACCAACTGCACCCGCTTCTCCTGTGACGGGCCTGTTACGGACCCGTTTGCGTGCTACGACCATACCTGTTGCATACAGTTGCTGGTAGATGTTTTGCAATGTGCGGCACGTTGGATGCTCTCTGTCCGGGTACCGTTCTGCATACACCCTGCAGGCTTCAGCTGCATTTCGTCGGCACTCGCCATAGATGAGTATCATCTCCGCCTTTTCAGAGTTCGAATACACCATGGTCACAGTTCCTACAACACTACACTATCACAGACGTCTGGTAACACGGTGTACTACAGCTGGTCTGCGTGCGGAGACGAATGCAGAATAACAATTGCAGCAAGCGCTACATGCGGACACTGCGACAGCTAGACCAAACCACAACAGTGCACTACAGCCACACTCGTAAACACGGTCGTCGTCGTAAACATGTCCCTGCAGATGCTGCTCGCCGACCGTGGCCTGTGTTTGTTACAACACGCAACTGAACGTCGGAGGTTTCAAGCGTCAACTTTAGGTTACAATATCTCCGGATATAATTAACATTTTACAATGCAACAAACGGCACTGATTACGTATTTGTTTATATGTTCAGATGTGCTAACAAAACTAACGTGGTTCCATTTAAAAAAACGTAGGTTTGTGTTAAAAAACATACTTCCGTGCATTTTTGTATGGTTTGTATTAAACAATTACGCTAGCCGCTCTCCTCACGTTCGGTCTGTGGAATCGGTTCGTCAGTATTTGATGTGGTTTACGAAATATATCCAGCGGTAACGTTAGGTGACTCACCCTGTGTATCAGCGGGGACAGGTGAAAATGTGTGCCGCGATTGGGACTCGGACCAGGAATCTCCTGCTTGCATGGCAGACGCTCTATCCATCTGAGCCACCGAGGGCACAGAGGATAGTGCAACTGCAGGGGCTATCTCGCGCACACCTCCCGAGAGACCCACATTCTCACCTTGTAGGTCCACACACTACATTCGCAGTGTCTCACCCCAACACACTCATTACTCATGGAAGACATTCTTACAAAGAAAGAAGAGATACCATATCCATATAAGTATATAGTTCTGGCAATACCGACCATGACCTTCTTCTTCTGTGCAGATGCACACATCTTCCCCAAACTCTTACGGGACTTGGTAGGAATATCTTCCACGAGTAATGAGAGTGTAGGGGTGGGACATTACGAATGTAGTGTGTGGCCATACAAGGTGAGAATGTGGGTCTCTCGGGAGGTGTGCACGAGATAGTCCCTGCTATCCTGTGTGCCATCGGTGGTTCAGATGGATAGGGCGTCTGCGATGCAAGCAGAGCTTCCCGGGTTCGAGTCCCGGTTGGGGCACACATTTTCACCTGTCACTATTGATGTATATCAACGCCCATCAGCAGCTGAAGGTATTAATATGATTGTAATTTCGTTCTAGACTGCTGCACGTCATCAATGGTGTCTGTTCTTTCGGACATGTCCGAAAGAACCAACACCATATCGATTTAAGTATATATCAAATTGGAATGTCTCAGCACCAAACAACTCATTGACTAGCAAGTCAACCATAGAGTAGAAACATCTCTGGAGTGAGCACTAAGTTCTGCACATGTTGCCAATGTTAAACGATGAGTGTCACGTGATCTTGGGACGTCGGTGGTTGTTTGTATTTGTGTCTGAGTTTGAAACATCTAATTTTACACGCATTTGTTGCATTTTCACAATTTGTTTATTTATAACAGCAATGGTTACTTACTGTACTTGCTACAGATACAAAGAAAGATACATGGGAGGATAAATAGTTGATGCTGTATGAATACTTTCACATATTGCCACCATTCTGTGCTTCTTTGACTGCATTTTGAATAAATGTTTTAAATCTATTATTATGTGTGCAAGGCATGAAAGGTTGTTGAGCAAAGTCTTAGGCCATCTGAATCAGTCATTTCTTGGTATTTGTAGACATAAATGGCAAGAAACCCCCAGCTCAAAAACTGGCCTTTTCTTTTGACAGTGGTGAATCTAAAAAAAAGGTGAAAGTTAGACTTTGTTCCTCTTTATACATTTATGATAGCTCATACCTGCGTAATTTCTTTTAAAATGAAATATACTTATCATAGGGAGTACTATAAAACATGAAAAAACATTTGTGTTTATTCAGAATCAAAATGTTCATGAAATATTGCACTCATGGTTGGAGAGGATGTTTTACTAGAGGAGAAGAAAAACTGGATTATGTATATAAAGATAGTGTGTGTGTGAGTGAGTGTGTGTGTGTGTGTGTGTGTGTGTGTGTGTGTGTGCATGTGTGTGTGACAGAGAGGCAGAGAGAGAAAGAGAACATGAGAATTGAACATAAACAAGAAGTTAAGTATATACTAATATCAATGTGAAAAGGAGCTCCATGAAGTATATGAAAGTATGAATTGCTACACTGAGTGAAAATTAAGCAGTTATCTTAAATACATTTTATGCACAGGTCTGGTACACAACACTTCCTTCATTTATTTTTATCACAGCCTTGGCATCCTCAGCCCTCAGTTGTATTTTCACCTTTGCAAGTAAGTCAAAAAGAAATCAACAGACTGACTGTGAACCATAATTATGGGGCATAAAAATCTGATTAACAGGTGTAAAATATTAGTACATAAGATGCTATCAAACTCTTTCATGTGTTTCATTGCCCACTTCCCTTCATGCTATTAAATGGCCTACACCTCAACAGATTACACTAAGGAGCTAAAATAAATATTAAGTTTATGCAATCTTCAGTTAGTTGTAGTGGAGTAGAGTCATGGGGATAAACTCAGTACTACTATTCCCTTTAAATGTGTGCAAAACCTATTTAAATCCCTGGTAACTTCATTGAATTTGTGATTTATATTACAAATAGGCTATGTGAACTGCCCATGCAGTATTATCTCTTTAAGAAATTGCCGTATTCCTAGCAAATATCTGACACAATATAAGAGCATTGCATGAAAATGTAAGATGAAGCTTATGTACAAAATACGAGTATTTGTAGTTTACAATAATCAGCGTGATCAGAAAACATTTAAATACAGAAAGAATTATACAATATTCTGTACCAGATAGACACTAAAGTTAACAAGAGAAGCAACTGACAAAACATTATTATCTTCTAATGGTGACAATGGCCATGAAAATGCACAAGAGAATCTAGTGTGCACACATTAATATATCTTACATTACATAAAATGTTTAGTTACTCAGAACTAATAACTAACTTGTAAATCAGAGGAACCGTAATAAACAAATTACATACATAAAAATATATGCATAACATACGAGAAAGAAGATACATAGACCAGAAATAAAGGCCAAACAAATGTATCTTAGTTCATGTAAAGGAAAATGAAAGGGAATTAAGTGCACTGCAAAGTCAAAGTCTGTCAGTCAAAATGGCTCTGAGCACTATGGGACTTAACATCTGAGGTCATCAGTCCCCTAGAACTTAGAACTACTTAAACCTAACTAACCTAAGGACATCACACACATCCATGCCTGAGGCAGGATTCGAACTTGCAACTGTAGCGGTCGCGCGGTTACAGACTGAAGCGCCTAGAACTGCTCGGCCACCCCGGCCGGCATCTGTCAGTCAATCTGTGTGTATCCTAGTATCATATACTACTCTAGTGTACTGATCAGTTTTCCAACTTCTGTATTGTATGCACACTTTATATTCTCTGAACCTCACAGATTCCTGTTAATATCATTTATCTCAATTTACCTGCCAAAAATAACATATTCACATAATTATACCTTTCATGTCAATTTATCTGCGAAAAATATTATGTCAATCTGCCTACATTTCATTATCACACCATCATACCCACATAAAATAATCATTATTCAACATGCATATTACAGCCACATTTCTTTCTCATTTCTAGATGCATCTGTTACATTTTCAGCTTACTCTCTTCCCACATCCATTTTCCATAATTCTGTTACGTCATGACATTTACCTTATTTATAGCCTCTAACAGCAAATGCTTATCCTACATGAGCTCTCCTAAGACTATTCACAAAAATAATTCATCTGAAGAGCAATGCAGCCAAATTCATTATACACACATACAAACGCGACAAATATTTCATCACACAAGCAGTGCAGCAAAGTATCTGTGCATATGTAGCAAAAAATCATTATGGTAAATCAGTAAACAAAATGAAAAGATATTCTTAAGCTAAGACAAATCATACACAAAAGTTTCATCATAAAAGCGATACAGGGACTACAGCAAAGTATGTCATCAAAGAATGCAAGATACCAGTGTCATTACAAAATGCCAATAAGATAGCAGTGTCAAAAGTTTGTTGGTGCACCAAGGATTGTGTAATGCATGAGTTCACAATAAGCAAAAGCTATATTAAGTGATAACGGCCTTGCTGCAGTGCATACACTGGTTCCCGTGAGATCTCTGAAATTAAGTGCTGTCGGGCGTGGTCGGGGCTTGGATGGGTGACCATCCAGGCTGCCATGTGCTGCTGCCATTTTTCGGGGTGCACTCAGCCTCGTGACGCCAATTGAGGAGCTACTCGACTGAATAGTAGTGGCTTCAGTCAAGAATACCATCTTACGGCCGGGAGAGTGGTGTGCTGACACAACGCCCCTCCTATCCACATCCTCCACCAAGGTTTATTCTCGTCGGATCATCATTACATTGTTTCGAAACTTAGCATTCTACTATTTTCGAAAAGAGAATCAGTGATGTGTCATCAGACTTTCTCTCTGTATTGTTTGACAAATGTGTCGTTTTGATAGTAAATCACCAGTTTTGTCATGAATCACACCTATATTTTCTCTATCTGAAGTAATCATTTCTTTCTGATTCTTGGTATTTTCTACCCGTGACACAGTATTTTCTTTCCAAGCAGTACACGTCTCTCTTAATGACCTAATAAATTCTTTCTGTGATTTATTATACTCATCCAGTGACTTTATATCTTATCCTGGTGTATTATAATCACCCACACGCTTCTGCAACTGTAGCACCAAATTTACAGTAATTGCATTATCAGATTCAACAGAAGTGCCGACAGAACCCAACACTGTTACATTTTGTGCACAATAAGCCATTGTAACAAGTTGTACAAGTCGTAAAAAAATCAGCTCTTGCAAAATTTTTATCACTCAAAAAATAAATTCTTTTCACACACAAGTCACAAAAAATAAGATTAAGTGTTTCTGTAAATTCAAGAGAAACGAATTCGAAACCTTTACACAAAATAAACTGCACATAAAATCCGTTCTACAATGTTGCACAGAATAGGTTTTCACGAATCAAAAAAATGTCACAAGAAAAGTCACACACAAAAATAACAATGAAATTACAATAGCTGAAAGAAAAAATACATGCATAGTGCTCACTTTCTTGTGAGAACCTGTGTCGCAGTCTGACTATGTAATCGCTTACACCCCAGAGGTCTATCCTAAGCGAATAGGGTCGACATGTGTAAGCTTTCTGTTAAATGCTTTCTGTATAAGGGAAAACTAAATACATCGATTTAAAAAACTTTCTACTCACTTAACGAGTCGTTTAGATAATGTATTCAACTGCTGAACAACACTTACTGATGGTTGATCCTGTGTTGCACATGTAAACAGTGTCATGAAATAAAACTTTAAACTTACGAAATTTGAAATAAAGAAAATGAATCTAATTAAATGCCAAAAGAAATTAATTGGGTGCTCAATGCAAGCTATATAACTAAACCTCAATACCAAAGTACACTATGAACGATGCATGATTTGAAGTACAAAGTTAAGCTAAGAATATCCAGAAAAAATAAATTACTGCTCTACCTGGAAGAAAATAACTGTTTGAAATTATCAAAACTGTTCATAGAAAATTAACCTGTTTGCTTGCAAGACACCTGACAATAGGCTATTTTCCTGTGTTAAAAATATGGTCCAGAATGTTTTTATTCTCATTGATTATAAAATTCAAATAGTATTTATAGTAAATAGTCTAACAAAATGTCTGTTATTTTTATGTAATTAAAGCTTAAAAATCATTAAATATCAAGATTTGGCAACATTATCAAAAACGCTCTGTTGTTGGTTGATTCTCCAGTGACATCACAGACTAGGAGTAGATGGATCTATAATGTGTCATAGGAGTGTTAGTCCAAGTTAGAAGGCATCTACACATTTTTGCTGCAAACAGTTTAGCTATTTATTATGGAAACCCAAATACGATTTTTAAGCATGAATAGAAAGGAATTTTGTGAATGCTGATTTTGGAAACCTTGTGAAAGTTGATGTGTTTATGCTAAACCCATCTAGAGCGATGGTATGTCCAACGATGGACATTCTTCTCTCTGCTCCCCTTCAGCACCATTAAACGCGCTCATTACTAAGAAATTGTAGAGCTTTTGCAAATGGGTCACTATATTATAACTAGATTGTCGGCTATCAGTCATGAGCTACGGCCCAGCTATGCTCTATTGCTGGGAAAGCCTAACTTTTTTTAATGCTGAGTTTCCTCTTAATTTTCCCGTGTTAAAGTTAGCCTGAGTACACACAAGTAATTCACAGGCTTCATTGAATAATGGTGGGTGGGAGACAATTTTTTGCTCTGTAGCATTAATGGACCTGTGATCCTAATATCTTAACTAATATGCGGAAATTTCTTCTGAAACTGCTATAGTGTTTACAAAAAGGAGCATTCCCAATAGAAAACAGAGTGTAGAACAGTATTTTCTGCTACTGATGAAATGTGGCTGAGAGAAATTCGGGCACTACCGTTTTATCAAAACGTTTTAAAACACGAAAAATCGATGTTTTGGATAAAACAGAAAAAGCTGTTAAACAAATAGTACACATAACTGGTGTGATTTTTCGATCTGGATAAGTCTATTATAGCACTTATACTAAATAAAACGAAATAGTCATTTCCACTACAGCCGCAATTGTAACACATGCCAGATAAACAAGACTATTTTTACACAGATCATCATTTTAATATGCATGATGTACATAAATAACACGACGGAATCCATGAAGTATTGAACTCAAACTCTTATTACTACAAATAAACAGAATTATTTAAGAAAACAGGGAAACAGTGGTACCTGCCTGCTATACACTCGAGTTTCTCACCAACAGGATAGAAAGGACGAAATATGGCTTCCTTTAAGAAGCGAAATCTGGATATAAATTCGAAGTCGGCGTCGTCTCATTTCCTTCTTCTTCTTCTTCTTCGAAAAGAAGTTGATAAATTAGTCTCAATCAGAGAAATTTCTGAGACTGTTGTTCTTAATTTTTTCAAAACACCTTGTTCCAAGTGAATATTTGACATTTACAATTTTGAGGACAATGACAATTCAAATAGTACCTTCCTAAAAGGCCGGCTAAATATGGCATTATGACATTTGCTTTGGTAGATGCTATAACTGTCTATACTTTTAACTTAGAAACTTATGTTGCCACTTGGCCAGAGGGATGATGAGTCGCGAAACACTCACAGGTGGTCTATGGTTGTTTTCTACAATTTACTTAATGTCTCTTCTGCGAGTGCACTGTGCACATACTGAGAAAATTCGAGAACACCTAAATCAGTGTGAAGAACGGAATTTCTGTAGAGGTAGGTCCGCGAAGTGATCAAAGTTCAAATTCAGCACATATCTGCTATCTCTCAAATTCCCATTAAATTGTGGCTGCATGCACGTGTTCCACTGGCCATAAATTCAGCAGTTACACCACAAGAGAAGGTTTCATAAGGACATTGCTAGAAGTGTGGATGGCAGAAAGACAGGTCAGCTAGAAAATGTTGTCATAAATGTAAAAGGCGGATCTGTTTGTCTCATTTGCATAACATACGTGTTAACTGTCTCAGAAATAAATTATTAAAATGTTTTTTATTTATTTCCATCCCCCTACATCTACAAAGATAGAACAAACAATTAAAGAACATTTGATAATCGTTTCCATCAGTAATTAATAAAACCCCAAGGGGAACAGGAGTCCCTCACGCGCCTGACCTCGTGACAATTCAGGGCGTGCCTATTGCAGGGTTAGAATACTTGATTACAAATTACGTAAAAGCTCCCATCTTCCAAAGGAAATTTTGTTTCTGTTCAACAGCAAACTACCGTTTGTTTTGTAACGACATGGTCCAAGTAGGCCGTATTCTATTCATTATCTTGCGATACATGCATCACAATGTAAAATGAAGCACGAAAATACGTGCTTGAAAATGACCCACGGTAGAAATTGGCCAATCACACAGATAATAAAAACAATGCAGCCTACATGGACCATGGTTTCATTCTCAAAACATGTTGAGCCTGTGACCACCCACGAAAGCGTTTGTTTGCCGTATGACATTGGATGAATATCTTTATGGCAATCTTAATATCTTTGAAGCCAACGTTGG